>NC_082733.1:34853494-36209986 GCF_030144855.1 Hypanus sabinus | reverse complement strand
TGCAGCAGGGCTCCCCAAAATCTTTTATGCCATGGACACCCCCCCCCACCATAAACTGATGGGTCCCCGAATGCCAGGCTGGGAACCCCTGCTCCCCAGCCTTTATTGATTCTGTTCATTGGAGCCTCATACTCAGCGGTGAGACAACCAGAATTGGGTCTTAAACCCATGACAGGAATTTTTAAACCTGAATAAACATCAGGGTCATTGGCAATAAACCAGGGCCCGCTTTGTCGTGTGGTCCCACATCTCCGTGGAAGCAGAACATTAATTTTACATGCACCCAAAATATTCCTCACCTTTATTGAAGTTCCATGCAGGGAATATGGAATACTGTAAGGGGCAGGGTGACATTTACACACAGTGGCCACTTTATTTGGTGTAGGAGGTACCTGAGTGTATTTCTGTATGTTCCTGATCTTCTGCTGCTGTAGCCCATCTATTTCAAGCTTCACTGTGTTGTGCATTCAGGGATGCTCTTATGCATACCACGTAATGCATGGTTATTCACCTTTCTGTCAACTTCAACTATTCTGCCCATTCTCCTCTGACCTCTCTCATTAACAAGGCTTTTTCACAGAACTGCTGCTCACTATGTGGTTTTTGTTTCTCTCACCATTCTCTGTAAGTTCAAGGGACTGCTGTGCATAAAAACAGGAGGTCATCAGTTTCTGAAATACTCAAAGCACCCCATCTGGCACCAGCAAATCATTCCACAGTCAAAGGCACTTAGATCACATTCCTTTCCCATTCTGATATTTGGTCTGTAAAACCACTGAACCTCTTGACTATGCATGGAGTGGAGGTGCTGCCACATGATTGGCTGATTAGATATTTGTCTTAATAAAGTGGCCACTAAATGTACATTACAAGATGTTTAAAGCAGCTTAGATTCACTGCACTAGAATTGAAGAAGATCAAAGATAATAATGGATACAAAAATTCATTTTCATCTCAGGATTTATTCTTCTAAAGCATAATATAATATTCAGATTGAACCTTTCACTGTGAAAGCTCTATATTTAGCACCAGTGTCATTGGAAAGAAGATAATTATTTATTGATTAAGTGGATCCTGAATTTTACAAGAAATATTTTATCTCAGTTACTTCTCTTTAAGCCCCCTGCACTATGGTGTTTAGGTTACTGATCCTTCCATATAGTTCCATCTGGGAAAAAATCAGATTTACTTAATTAAATCTGGAGTAACAATCCAGAATCCCGCAGCACAATACTGGTCCTTTGGCCTGCGATGTTGTCCCTCACACTTCTGAATAAAAATTTCTGAGGGGTATAGATGGGGTAAATGCAAGCAGGCTTTTTCCGATGAGTATCACACATAAGATGCTGGAGGAACTCAGCAGGTCAGGCTGCATCTACGGAAATGAATAACCAGTCAACGTTTTGGGCCGAGACCCTTCTTCAGCTCTGAGAAGGAAGGGGAAAGATGCCAGAATTAAAAGGTGGAGGGGGGGGGGGAAGAGGCTAGCTGGAATCTGATAGGTGAAGCCAGGTGTGTTGGAACGACAAGAGGACTGGAGAGGAAGGAATCTGATAGGAGAGGCAAGGGGACCATAGGACAAAGAGAAGTATGAGGGGACCCAATGGGAGGTGATAGGCAGGTAAGAAGAGGTAAGAGGCCAGAGGAATAGAAAAAGATGGGCTTCTGTACCTAACAAAGTGGCCACTGAGTTCATGGTTTTGTAGCCTATGTTAATGTTAATGTTTGCAAGGAACATTTGCAGCCTAACGATCAGGCTGACGATTGACGTCTTGCAGACGTTCATGGACGGCTAGCTGGTGAAAGGTAACAGTCAGGTGAGCAAATAAGGTTGACGATGACTGCTTACCATTAACTGAGTGCCACAGCTTCCTGGCTTATTCGATATGTCCGGGTATGTCTAGAGAAGTTAGGCACAAAGATTAAAATTCACGACAAAAGTACATTCCCGTGTTCATAGTCACTCACTTCAAGTTTAAATGTGTTGTGCATTTAAGATGCTCTTCTGCACACCACTGTTGTTACACATGTTTATTTGAATCAATCAGGTTTATTATCACTGGCATGTATCATGAAATTATTTAACTTAGCAGCAGCAGTTCAATGCAATACATAATATAGAAGATGAAGAAAATATAATAATAATAAATAAATAAATTACAGTATATGTATATTGAATAGATTAAAAATCGTGCAAGAACAGAAATAATATATTTTAAAAAGTGAGGTAGTGTCCAAGGGTTCAAAGTCCATTTAGGAATGGGATGGCAGAGGGGAAGAAGCTGTTCCTGAATCGCTGAGTGTGTGCCTTCAGGCTTCTGTACCTCCTACCTGATGGTAACAGCGAGAAAAGGGCATGCCCTGGGTGCTGGAGGTCGCTGGCTTTCTGAGATAATGGACGCTGCCTTTCTGAGATACTGCTTCTTGAAGATGTCCTGGGTTCTTTGTAAGCTAGTACCCAAGAAAGAGCCAACTAAATTTACAACCCTCTGCAGCTTCATTCAGTCCTGTGTTGTAGACCCACCATACCAGACAGTGATGCAGCCTGTCAGAATAATCTCCATGATACATCTACAGAATTTTTTGAGTATATTTGTTGACATACCAAATCTCTTCAAACTCCTAATGAAGTATAATTGCTGTCTTGGCTTCTTTATAACTGCATTGATATGTTGGGACCAGGTTAGGTCTTGACACCCAGGAACTTGAAGCTGCTCACTCTCTCCACTTCTGATCACTCTATGAGGATTGGTATGTGTTCCTTTGTCTTAGTCTTCCTGAAGTCAACAATCAGCTTTTTTGTCTTACTGACGTTGAGTGCCAGGTTGTTGCTGTGACACCACTCCACTAGTTGGCATATCACACTCCTGTACGCTCTCTCGTCACCACGTGAGATTCTACCAACAACGCTTGTATCATCAACAAATTTATAAATGGTATTTGAGCTATGCATAGCCACACAGTCATGGGTATATAGAGAGTAGAGCAGTGGGCTAAGCACACACCCCTGAGGTGCGTCAGTGTTGATCATCAGCGAGGAGGAGATATTATCATCAATCCGCACAGATTGTGGTCTTCCGGTTAGGGAGTCAAAGATCCAATTGCAGAGGGAGGTACAGACACCATGCTGAGGCAGGAGTTCAGTCTAGTCATGACCAACCTCTCAAAGCATTTCATCACTGTAGATGTGAGTGCTCCCAGGCAATAGTCATTAAGGCAGCTCACATTATCCTTCTTAGACACTGGCTATAATTGTTGCTTTTTTGAAGCAAGTGGGAACTTTCGCCCATAGCAGTGAGAGGTTGGCTCACGTTTTCAGAGCCTTACCAGGTACTCCATCTTGACCTTCTGCCTTAGGAGGGTTAACTCTCTTTAAAGACAGCCTAACATCAGCCTCTGAGACAGAAATCACAGGGTCATCAGGTGCAGCAGGGATCTTCACAGCTGTAGTTGTGTTCTTCCTTTCAAAGCGTGCATAGAAGGTGTTGAGTTCATCTGGTAATGAAGCATCGCTGCCATTTGTGCTACTGGGTTTTGCTTTGGAGGAAGTAATGTCTTGCAGATCCTACCAGAGTTGCTGTGTATCCAATGTCACCTCCAATCTCATTCAAAATTGTCTCTTTGCCCTTGAAATAGTCCTCCGCAAATCATACCTTGTTTTCTGGTACAGACCTTAGTCGCCAGACTTGAATGCCACAGATCTAGCTTTCAGCAGACAGCGTACCTCCTGGTTCATCCACAGCTTTTGGTTTAGGAATGTACAGTAAGTCATAGGTTAAGGGTGAAAGGGGAACTTGAGGGGGAACTTTTTCAAACAGAGGGTTGTGAGAGTGCGGAATGAGCTGCCTGCAGATGTGTGGATTCAGGTTAAGTTTCAACATCTAAGAGAAATTTGGGTAGGTATATGGATACAAGAAGTATGGAGGGCTATGGTTCAGGTGCAGGTAGATGCAACTAGGCATATTAATAGTCTGACATGGACTAGATGGGCTGAAGGGCCCATTTCTTTGTTGCAGTGTTCTATGACTCTATGATCCTTTAACCTACTCCAACATCAATGTAATACTTTCCTCCTATGTAGACCTCAGTTTTCTATCACCCACATGCCTATCTAAGAGTTTCTCAGATATTTACCTTGAACCTACCTTAAATGCCCCTGATATATCTGCCTCTACCATTACCCCGGTAGGGCTTTCCATCCAGCCACCAATGTCTGTATTGAAAAGTGTTGCTCTGACATCCCCCTACACTTTCCTCCAGTCACCTCGGGTGCTAGGGTAGCGTGGCATTTAGTGCAACACTATTACAGTTCGGAGTGTCAGAGTTCAGAGTTCAATCCTGGCATCCTCTGTAAGGAGTCTGTCCGCCGTCCCCACGGAACACATGGGTTTTCTCTGGGTGCTTCGGTTTCCTCCTGTAGTCCAAAGACAAAGTGATTATTGTAAATTGTTCCATGATTAGGTTAGGGTTAATTGGGTTTGTCAAGGGTTGCTGGTATACCTTGGTTTGAAGGGCCAGAAGGACCTACTCCACATTGTATTACTGTTAAAATAAATAAATACAATTATGTTCCCTCGTATTAGCAATTACTGCCTTGGGTTAACGTCTCTGCCTCTCCTCTCAATCTATGTCTCTTAACAACTTGTGTACCTCTTTCAAGTTAATGTTAAGAATAACCATACTAAGCTGCTATAAAACCCCATCTGGTTCACTTCTAATCATCTTTACGTCATCCGGCCATGTGTGAATCCAGATTCACCAATGTTGTTGGCTCTTAGTAATGGGTAATTAGTTTATTACCATCAGATGTACTGAAATAGCAAGGATGCAATTTCAAGGCTTTCTAAGGCACTGGTGAAGCCTCACTTGGAGTATTGTGAGCAATTTTTGACCCCTTATCTAAGAAAGGGTGTGCTGACATTGGAGAGGGTTCAAAGGAGTCTCAAGAAAATGATTCTGGGATTGAAAATCTTATCCCATGATGAATGTTTGACGGCTCAAGGCCTGTGCAGACTGGAATTCAGTAGATTGAGGGGGGTTCTCATTGAAACCTATCAGATGTTGAATGGCCTCGAAAGAGTGGATGTGGAGAGGAAGTTCCCTATGGTGGTGGAGTCTAGATCACAGCCTCAGAATAGAGGGACATCCATTTAAAATGGAGATAAGGGGAACTATCTTTGGTCAGAGGGTGGTGAATCTCTGGTATTTATTGTCACAGGTGGCTGTGGAGTCCAAGTCATTAGGTATGTTTAAAGCAGAGGTTGATAGATTCTTGATTAATCAGGGCATGAAAGGAAGGCGGGAGATTGGGACTGAGAGGGAAATGATCAGGCTTCATGAAATGGCAGAGCAGACATGATGTGCCAAATAGCCTAATTCTGCTCCTATATCCTATGGTCTTTGCTACCTTACAAAGTTAAAACTTGCAACATAGGAGACAGCAGAGCTTCACTTCCAGATTAGCTTAACGCCTTCTACGCTTGCTTTGATCACCAGAACAGGAAGGAACCGTCGCCCACCTCCATGTCTCCCGATGATCCTTTCGTCTCAGTATCTGAAGATAACGTGCAGGCGACCTTCAAAAGAGTGAATCCAAGGAAAGTATCCGGTCTGGCTGGAGTACCTGGCCAAGTACTGAAAGCCTGTGCCGACCAACTGGCTGGAGTATTCACAGATATCTTCAGTCTCTTGTTCCAGCAGTGTGCGGTACCCATTTGCTTCAATCGTTCTGGTGCCCAAGGGAAGCGTGGTAACCTGTCTAAATGACAATTGCCCAGTGGCACTTATATCCACAGTGATTAAATATTTTGAGAGGCTGGTGTTGAAGCATATCAGCTCCCGACTGAGTGGTGACTTGGATCGACTCCAGGCCTACAGCAGGTGCTATCTTGCTGGCTCTTCACAGAACTCTGGAACATCTGAACAGCAAAGATGCATACTTCAGGATGCTCTTTATCAATACAGCTCAGCACTTAACGCCATCATCCCCTCTAAGTTAATCAGTAAGCTCCAAGTCTGAGCCTCAATACCCCCTTGGACAAATTGGATCCTGGACTTCCTCATTTGTAGAACCCAGTCAGTTCATATTGGCAGAAACATCTCCACAATCTCCATCAGCACAGGAGCACCACAGGAGTCTTACTGACATTGAGTGAAAGGCTGTTGTTAGAAAACCATTCAGCCAGATTTTCAGTCTCCCTCCTGTATGCTGATTCATCTCCACCTTTGATACAGCCCACAACAGTGGTGTTATCCTCAAACTTGTATACAGAGTTGGAGCTGAACTTAGCCACATAGTCATAGGTGGAAAGCAAGTAGAGCAGAGGACTAAGCACACAGCAATGTGGTACTCCTGTGCTGATGGAGATTGTGGAGGAAATTTGACATGTATGCACTCTGATAATAAATTTTACTTTGAATTTCATAGAGAAAAAGCTTTGTTTGACCTGCTATTCAGACATATCATTCCAAGAATAACTACATTAAGATAGTACAGAAGTTAAAACAATAACAAAATGAGAATATAGTGTTACAATGACAGATAAAGTGAAAAGCAGGAGGCTATAAGGTGCAAGGACAATGACAAGGTAGAATGGGAGATGAGAAGAATGTGGGGTGGGGGATTTTATTGAAACCTACTGACCATTGAAAAGCCTAGATAGACTATATGTGCTGAGGATATTTCCATTAATAGGATAGTCCAGGACTAGAGGGCACAACCTCAGAATACAAGGACATTCCTTTAAAAAAGAGATGAGGAAAAATTTCTTTAGCTAGAGGGTGATTATTCTGTGGAATTCATTACCACATAAGGCTGTGGAGGCCAAGACATTAAGTATATTTAAAGCAGAGGTTGAACGGTACTTTATTAGTCAGGGTGTTAAAGTTTGTGGGGGTAAGGCAGGCGAATGGGGTTGAGAGGGAAAATAAACCAACCATGATAACAGTCTCAAATGGCTGAATTGCCTAATTCTGCTCCTTTGTCTACTGGTCTTGTGGTCTTATAGTCTTTAGGTGAAGTATTTCTTGCTGACTGTCTTTGGTAGACAACTTCTTTTCCACAAATGGAAACATTTCCTCACGACCCACTTCATCGAAACTCTTAATAAATTTAACAATTGTTTAATTAAAAAATAAATACTTAAGGCCTATCAGATCACTCATTACTCAACGGAAGAGACTCAGACTGCTCATTCTTTCCTGAATTAGATATCCTGGCATTTCCAGTGTTAACCATATAAATTCTCCCTACAGAGAATTCAGAACTTCTACTGTTCAGAACGGACAAAAATAGGCCAGAGGACTTGTTTCTGTGACTCTAAAACTCCTTTCCATGATATAAATTGTAGAGAAAAAAATCCATTATCAATAAAATTATAATCCCTACAGAGAGCTCACTCGTTTGATATGGGACATGATGTAATTATGGTATTGGGTCTGCAGTGAATGTATCTCCAATACTCATATAGAGCTGTTTTCTTGCTGGTAGTGTTGAAGGAGCTTTAGAAGATGGAAGTCTGCAGAGAAGAAAGCCAAAATAAATATTGAGTTTACTGTTATATGAACTGTACATGCTCAAGCACAGGTGAAATGAAAAACTAGCAGCGGCATCACAGGCACATAGCATTCACAAGAAAAACATCAATTATTGATAAACTCTTATTAAAAAACACAATTAATGACTATTGAAATGCAAAGTGTTAATAGTGTAGTTATATGAAGATAGTGAATAGGATTGTGCAGATTGGTTCAAGAAGTAACTGCTCCTGAACCTGGTGGTGTGGGAGTTCGGGCTTCTGCACCTCCTGCCTGATGGACCTCCTGCCTACACGAAGATGGCTTTGCCTGGAAGGTGGGGATCTTTGATGATGGCTGATAGATGAAACAGCATTTCCCACATAAAGCTTTTGTTTCTAATCTCCTAACCAGGTAATTCTTGCACAGATGGGTGGAATGTGTGTAGGAATTAGTACAGCTGGATCTCGAAGTTTGAAGATTTCTGTTTCTAATCCGGAATTTTAATGACCACCCTTCGATGGATTGGAAGCTGAAAAACTACAGGATGATCATGCAATGAAAGTAAATGAGTGGTATCTTTTCCACTGTATGTAGATGTGTAGGCCTCCGTTAGTCTCGATAGACCATGGATTTGAGCCTTGTTTTTTATATGGAAGACTGGCAGTTGCCCAAGCTGCAAGTCTCCCCTCTCCACGCCACCGATGTTGTCCAAGGGAAGGGCATTAGGACCCATACAGCTTGGCACCGGTGTCGTTGCAGAGTAATGTGTGGTTAAGTGCCTCGCTCAAGGACACACACGCAGCCTCAGCCAAGGCTCGAACTGGCAACCTTCAGATCACAAGACGAACGTCTTAACCACTTGGCCATGCACCAACACCTGATAAAGGCACTACCGACTAGTGGAGTGGGCTGGTCACCTAACAATCCTGCTCCCTTCGTCCCTGTCTAAGCGCAGGGACATTGGACAAAAACAGGAACTATAAACATGTGAAGTTCTGCAGATGCTGGAAATCCAACGCAACACACACAAAATGCTGGAGGAATTGAGCAGGCCAGGCAGCATCAAAGGAACTGAGTAAATAGTCAATATTTTGGGCCAAGACCCTTCTTCAGGACTGGAAAGGAAGGGGGAAGTCACCAGAATAAAAAGGGGTAAGGGGAGGGGAAGGACGATAGCTAGAAGGAGATAGGTGAAGCTAGGTGGATAGGAAAGATAAAGAATTTGAGAAGAGGGGACCATAGGAGAAAGGGTAGGTGGAGGGAGAGAGCTGATAAACAAGTGAGAAGAGATAAGAGGCCAGAAGAGAGGAGAGAAGAGGGAACATTTTTTTTAATCCAGAAGGAGAAATCAACGTACATGCCATCAGGTTCAAGGCTAACCAGATGGAATAGAAGGCGCTGCTCCTTTACCCCGAGATTGGTCTCATCTTAGCACAAGAGGAGGCCATGGACCAACATTTTAGCAATTTATTTATGCTTATGTTTGTACAGTTTCTTTACAGATTATAGTTACTGATGTTTACAGTTACTGTTCTATAGATTTGCTGAGTGTGCCCACAGAAAAAAAAAGAATCTCAGGGTTTGGTTCCCATTGTTGTCTGTCAGCAGCTTGTACATTTCCCCCGTGATCGTGTGGGTTTCCTCCGAGTGCTCTGGTTTCCTCCCACAATCCAAATAGAATGTGTTGTTCATTAATGCAAACAATGCATCTCACTGTCTGCTTCGATATACATGTGACAAATAAAGCTAATCTTTATCTTTAAACTGAACAACCCACGGGCTCTTTTGTTTCATTTCAAAAATAGTCTTTATTCCTGATAAAAAAAAGAAACAAGGCAAGAAAAAAAAACTTTAAATTCATGGCCAGTATATTATGTTAGTGTATTATACAGCTTTACTTAAAGCTAGACATGAAGGAAGGCAAAATGAGGGTAAAGTACCATTAGAATAGTAGAATAGTACAGCACAGTACAGGCCTTTTGGCCCACAAAATTGTGCCGACCCTTAATGAAGTTAAGTTGTGAAGTGAGCACCTTTGATTCTGTAGTGAGGAGCACATGGCAAATTCAAAATTAAAATCAATGAAATTATAAAGAAATATAAAGCGAACCATAGATTAATTAGATTCTATAATAAGCTCTTGTGAGAAGTGAGGGTTATAATTAAAATTTCAGTGACTGGAGTGATTGTTCATTGACTTCAGTGAAAGAACAGACCAATCAGATGTTATCAACAGTGTTTGACATCTGCCTGCAAGCTCTTGTTTTGAGATTAATTACATTGTGTGCATTAGCTTTTTGAAATATCCTTTTTCTGGGTCTGTCTGGAACGAAAGAGAGTTTATCAATTGATATCAACCAAAAGACTGGCTTTAATGGGTTATGCCTGTGTGCTGAGTCTGTTGGGGTCTGTGAGACAGAACTGGGGAGGTATAGATGCCATAACCACACAGGTTTCTGCAGATGCTGGAAGTCCAGAGCAACATGCACAAAATGCTGGAGGAATACAGCAGGTCAGGCAGCATCTACGGAGAGGAATAAACAGTCGATGTTTCGGGCCGACACGCTTCATTAGGGCTGGAAAGGAAGGGGGCAGAAGCCAGAATGAGAAGCTGGGAGGGGGGAAGGGGAGGAGTACAAGCTGGTAGGTGATAGGTGAAAGCAGGTAGGGGGGCGCGGGGAGAGGATGAAGTAAGAATCTGGGAGGGGATCAGTGTTAGAGATAAAGGGCTGTAGAAGGTTCTCGGCCGGTAATGTTATCTATTTATTCCCCTCCATAGATGCTGCCTGACCTGCAGTGTTCCTCCAGCATTTTGAGAGTTTCTTTGGATTTCCAGCATTTGCAGAATCTCTGGCATCTGCGATTTCACTGCTGCACCCTTCCTCCACCTTCACTGCCGATCTGATGAGTCCTCACCTTCCACCAGCTCCACCGTTGAGGTCTTGCAGCAGTTTGCTTGGAGTAGCATTGCGAGTATAGACAACATACAGAATATAAACGTGCATGAATTACACAAGACAGAGAGGGAAACGACTGTGCAAAACGAGACATTAAAACCAAAGGAAAGGTACAGAAACAAGTTTGTGGTGGTGCAAAAGTGATGACTAGTGCTCTGCTGCTAAATTAATGTGAATTATCCAATGAGCCCAGGTCCTAAACCTCTTCTGATCTTTCCACTGGAGCTATGCCAGCTGTTTGGTTGAGTACTAAGTGAATTAGATTACCTACTCTCTTTTGTTTTGGAATGGCGGTACAGAGGACACTTTCCTGCTTGTTCTCATTGGACCACTATCTTGTCTCTTTGGCTACCCTTCATCAATGCAGCCCCTGAGGGGTTTGGCAGGTGGAAGTTTGTTTTGTTGGTGGCGGGTCGATGAACAGATGAACTGTTGATTCGTGATCCAAAACCATACTTGGGCAGGTGATCCCACTGCTCAGTCGTAAGATCTCACAGTTTGGCAGACCCTTCAGCCCATCAAGCTTGTGCCAGCCTTTGAAGAAGTGTCCAATTAGTCCAATTCTCTTGCTCTTAACTGTGCTTCTTCACAATTTCCTTTTAGAAAGTTACTACTGAGTTGCCTATCTTGCTTTTATATCCTGAATAAACCTCTTTTCTTTATCTATCTAGCTATCTAATTAGTTAGTTAGTTGGTTACAGAGCAAAGTAGGCCCTTCTGGCCCATCAACAGCAATCCCCTGATTTAATCCAAGCCTTGTCACAGGACAATTTACAATGACCAACTAACCTAGCAACCGGTGTGTCTTTGGACTGTGGGAGGAAACTGGAGTACTTAGAGGAAACCCACATGGTCATGGGAGAATGTCAGATGCAGTGGTGGGAATTGAAGCTGGTTTGCCGATACTGTAAAGTGTTTTGATTACAACTATGCTACTGGGTTGCTCCTATTTAATGCTTTTATCCCATTTCCTTTGATAACATGTTTCGGAGCAAACATTGTACACTAATAAGAACCTTGCTGCCGGCTGGTGGAGTAGTGGTATCAGTACCAGACTTCGAGGAGAATGGTGGCAGGTTCGAATCCAGCTGGCCCCTTGAACGCTTTCCATCCGTGCTGGATTGAGCATCAAGCTAGCAACTCAGCCTTATAAAAAATAGACCATTGCTAAGAAAATGCCAAAAAATGCTGCCACAAGTTGTGCAAAGGAACAACAACAACAACAACCTTGTTAAAACCTCTGATACCTCATTCATTATAAGCTGGGTTTTTGCAACCAGTGGAAAGCTTCACAACACTGCCTTGCTTCAGACACTAATGCAAACGATCAAATCCATTAACAGCACCACTCTTTTCCTGACTAGAACATGAAAACATTTGCTGGAGATGTCCTTAATTGGTTGCCATTTTGACACTTAGACATTTGTGCTGTAAGCACATCAGCTGTGGTCAATTATCTTTTGGTGCTTCACAGGAGAACTATGGAATAAAAATTGACATCAGCTCTTTCAGAGAAATAGGATGTATCATCATAATATATATTCATAATGTATAGTTGCTTCAAGAAGATGGTATCCGTCATTGAATACCATCACTGTTCGGGTCTCTTCATGTCACTACCATCAGAGAGCAGACGGAAGTCTGAAGGCCCACACTCAACAATCTTACCCTCTGCCATCAGATTTCTGAATGGTAGAGGAACCCATGAACTCTATCACATTACTCCCTTTTTTTGTATTATTTATTTACTTTGAAATTTATAGATTTTTGTGCCTTTACACTGTGCAGGTGGCACAAAAGAACACATTTCAGGTTATATGTCAGTGATAATAAATCTGATTCAGATTTTGGAACTTTTTCAGACCAGTGGGTTTTAAGGAGAATGCAGAAGGGGAGGAGGTGGATGGAAGGAATTCCTGAGTTTAGTACCAAAGTACTGAACACTTGGATGACATGAAGACGTAGAAAGGAGATTTACCAGGATTAGAGAATAGGCCTTAGGAAGATAGGTTGAGTGAGCCAGGTATTTTCCCCTTGGAGAGGAGGAGTAGGGGTGATAAGAGGTGGATAAGATGGTAAGAAGCATAGACAAAGTGGACGACCAGAGGCATTTTCTCAGGGTGGAAATGGCTTCTACAAGTAAACATAGCATTGAAGTGTTTGGAGGTCAGAGATCGACTTTTACCCGGAGAGTGATGGGTATGTGGAAAATGCTGCCGGGGGTGGTGGTACAGTCAGATACATTAGGTACATTTCAGATACTTTTTGATAGGCACATGGATGAAAGAAAAATGGAGGGCTACAGTATGTGGAAGGGAAGGGTTAGATTGACCTTGGAGTAGATTAAAGGGTTAGCAGAACACTGGGGACTGATGGACCTGTACTGTGATGTACTGTTCCCTGTTCGATGTTCTACGGCTGTCAATGGAGAAAATAGCTGAAATCAAGGAGGCACAGGGAGTAAGAAGTTGATGAGAGCAGAGTTTCAGAAGGGTATAAGGAAGTTACTGGTGTGGAATTTAAAGGCAATGGGAATTTTAAAACTTAGTCCATGATGCAACGTCGAATCACTGATGTGGATAAAGGTAAATGGTCATGCCAGGGACTGTCTCCTGCAGCTTTGCCCTGTCTGCCACAAAATGCAGGATTTCCCTGAGGCCACCCAGTTCAATTCAGCTTCCCATTCCCATTCCAGCATGTTGGTCCATGGTTTTCTCTACTACCACAACGAGGCCACACTCAGATTGAAAGACTCATATCCTCTCTGGGTGGCCTCCAACCTGATGGCATGAACATCGATTTCTCTAGCTTCCGGTAATTTCTCCCACTTCTCCCCTCTCTTTTTTCATTGACCATTGTGGTTCCTCTCTCATCCATTCTCATCAACTCCTCCTTCTCTTTCTTCCATTGTCTACTGTCCTATCTTATTAGATTCCCCTTCCTTCAGCCCTTTACCTTTTCCACTATTCACCTCCATTCATCCCCACCTTCCCCTTCCACTGGTCTCACACTTCAGGCTGGCACTCCCTCTCACCCACCCTCACTTGCCTATTCTGCCTTCTTTCCAGTCCTAATAAAGGATCTCAGCCCGATACATCGTGTTCTTTTCCCTCCACAGATGCTGTCTGACCTGCTGGGTTCCTCCAGCAGTGTGTGTGTGTGTGTGTGTGTTACTCTGGATTTCCAATCTTTGCTGAATCTCCTGTGTTTACTATCTCCTGTAGGTGGTTTTGAGGAACATTGTTGTTGTAGGGAAGCAGGGGGTGATCTCTAAACACAGTATTCCATTCCTGACTTAGACACAATCTTTGCTGAATCCTAGCTCAAGGTGTGGATCGGGTTTCTTTCAATCTAATTAACATATCTGACTTTAACAAAACAAAGAAAGAAAAAGAAAACAAAATCAGCCACTCTGCAGGAACAAAATAACCCACAGCAGCTCCTGTCAAATGGAATAAATTATGAAACCATTTGGGGAGTTGGAAGAACGTCAGCAGCCTGATGGGGAACTCCTCATGGGATTCTCGCATCAACGCAATTAAAGGGATTGCATAATGAAACTATATTTGGCTTTTTGCTTAAAAAAGAAAACAAGGATTTCTCTTTGGCATGAAGGAGGATGAGAAGTGACTTGCTAAGATGTACAAGATGATAGGAGGTACAGGATAGATATGGCAAATATTAGGTTGGACAACTTTAAGATGATTGGATAAAAGTGTGCGGGGGGGGGGAAGCAGAGGCAATGATTTACATAGAGTGGTTCAAATGGTTCAATTTAATGTCAGAGAGTGGAGACAGTATGCAAACTGAAATTCTTACTCTTCACAGACCCAAGAAACAAGAATCCCCAACAAATGGATGAACCCCAAAGGCCCCCTCCCAGCATCTGCACCAGCAAAAGCACTGTGCTCCTGCCCCCACCCCATTCCACCATGGAAGCAATAGCAACCCCCCCCCCCCCCCCCCCCCCGCCGCCAAAGAGACCTCGATCTAGAGCCCATCAAAAGCTACAGTCTGTAACCTAGCATTTTGGTATCTCAGACAGGTGGGTACATGGAACATGCTGCTACGGGTGGTGGCAGAGACTCCTAGATAGGCACATGGATGAGAAAAAGAATGGAGGGCTTATATAGGAGGAAGGGTTAGATTAATCCTATATCAGGTTAAAAGGTCGGCACAACATCATAGGCCGAAGGGCCTGTACAGTACCCCAATTATCAATGTTCTGTGTACTTCCCAGAACAATTGTTTATGTACGCCCTAACACATTCTTTCCCTTTGTTCTATATATCCCTCTCACCTTCTCCTCTTCCACAAATTAATTTGCATTTCATCCTTATGTCTATCAGAATCAGATTTAATAGCAATGACATATGTTGTGAAATTTGTTGTCTTTGCAGCAGCAGAAGTATGATTCAATACATAATAAGAAAAAAAACGGAATTACGTTAGATATATATATATATATATATATATATATATACATACATCTATATATATATGAAATAGTTAAATAAGTAATGCAAAAATAGAAACATAAAGTAGTAAGGTAGTGTTCATGACCATTCAGAAATCAGATGGCAGAGGGGAAGAAGCTGTTCCTGAATCACTGAGTGTGAGCCTTCAGGCTTCTGGACCTCCTTCCTGATGGTAGCAATGAGAAGAGGGCTTGACAAGGGTGATGGGGGTCCTTAATGACAGACCCTACCTTTTCGAAACATTGCTCCTTGAAAGATATCCTGAATGCTGGGCAGGCTAGTGCCCATGAGGGAGCTGACTCAGTTTACAACTCTCTGCAGTTTATTTCAATCCTGTGCAGTAGCAACCCCACCCCCCCCCCCCCCAAACCAGACAGTGATGTGGACAGTTAGAATGTTCTCCACAGCACTACGATAGGAATTTGCAGATGTCTTTGGTGACATGCCAAATCTCCGCAAACGAAGTTTATAGTCGTGTGCTCAAGAATGGTCAGGCACAGGTGCAAAGAAAACTTGCTAGCAACAGCAATCAGATGAGCATTCTCGACCCAAAATGTCAACAGACCTTTTAAAGACTAAAGAAAACATTAGCTTTACTTTTATATGATTTTCTATATAATTTGACTCCGACAAATATGAAATGTTGCATCTTGGTTGATCAAGTGCAAAGAGATAGTCCACTGTTAAGGGTACAGAGGGGTCTGGGGCATCCAAGTTCATAGCTCTCAGAAAGTGCCCATACAGCTTGATAGGGTGGCTAAGAAGCCACATAGCATGCTTTCCTTTATTAGCCAAGGCACTGAGTTCATATATCAGGAAATAAAAAAAAACACGAAATGCTGGCAGAACTCAGCAGGCCAGACAGCGTCTATGGGAGGAGGTAATAACGACGTTTCGGGCCGAAACCCTTCATCAAACCCTCCTGTCTGTGCTCCAAAAACTAATATTTCTGTTCACCCCAAGTATCTGCTCTGCATTCATCTCCCATGCTATGGAACACTGGGATAGTTCTCGCTGCTGTCATCAGGATGAAAGCACAGGAGCCCCAGCGCTCACGATCAGGTTCAGGAACAGTTACTACCCCTCAACCATTAGGCTCTTGAATCAAAGGAGATAACTTCACTCCTCCTCCATATACAATAATTATTTATAGCAGAAGTGTTAAATATGTGAGTACCATTACAGTGATGTAGTGGAGATGTATTTGTGGCACTTCAATTATTCTTTATCTGTCCAAAATAATGAAGTAACAAATAGAGCACAATTCTAAGGCATGTGATATTCTGTAATGAACTGATTAATGAAGACATTATTTCTCTTTCCTTACCTATAATTCCAAGACTTCATAGCTTCTTCCCCTAAGATCACTTGCAGTGACAGACAAATGGGAAAGGTTGTTTCACCATGGCATAAATTCTTGGAGAAAAGCCATCAGCAGACATAATTCTGCAAAAAATTGCTTTTCCCCTTGTTTCTCATCAAATCAGGTATTTTGACACCAGTCTCTCTTCCTCCACTTTTTTCAGGTCTTCTCATTAATTTAGGGTCAATTACTACTCCTGCACAGGTTCTTGATTAGTAAGGGCATCAAAGATTACAGGTATTTCATCAAAACATGTAGAAGAAAACTTCTTCTTCCTGAAGAAGGCCCAGCAGCGGATGTACTTCCTGCGGCTCTTGAGGAAATATGGTCTGCCTCAGGAATTGCTGCTGCAGTTCTACACTGCAGTCATTGAGTCTGTTCTGTGCACCTCCATCACTGTGTGGTTTGGAGCCGCCACCAAGCAGGATAGAACCGGACTACAGCGCACAGTGAGGACTGCCGAGCGCATCATTGGAGCCTTCCTGCCCTCTATTGTGGACTGTTTGAACTGCTTCCGTCTGGTAGGTGCTTCAGATCCCTCCAGACTAAGACTAATAGGCACTGGAGAAGTTTTTTTTCTACTGCGGTCACTTTGCTGAACAGTTAACTGCCGGTTAACTGTCGGCTAACTATTACTTGGATTGCACTACTTGTACGTATAATCTATATTTTCATTTATATTTATCATTATTATTGTTATGAGCAGAGAGACAACATCTGCCAGAAGTAAATTCCTTGTATGTGCACAGGTACTTGGCGATTAAAGTCTGATTCTGATTCTGAATACTAAAAAGCCTACATAAAGTAGATGTGCAGAGGACATTTCCAATAACCAAATAACCATATAACAAATACAGCATGGAAACAGGCCATCTCGGCCCTTCTTGTCTGTGCCGAACGCTTACTCTCACCTAGTCCCACTGGCCCGCACTCAGCCCATAACCCTCCATTCCTTTCCTGTCCCTTTTCCTATCCAATTTTACTTTAAATGACAATACCAAACCTGCCTCTACCACTTCTACTGGAAGCTCGTTCCACGCAGCTACCACTCTCTGAGTAAAGAAATTCCTCCTCATGTTACCCTTAAACTTTTGCCCCCTAACTCTCAACTCATGTCCTCAATAGCGGGAGAGTCTAGGACCGAAGGACACAGCTTCAGAATAGAAGGACGTACCTTTAGAGCAGGAATTTCTTTAGCCAGAGGATGGTGAGTCTCTGGAATTCATTGCCACAGACAGCTGTGGAGGCTAAGTCACTGAGTATATTTAAAGTGGCGGTTGATAGGCTCTTGATTAATAAGGTATTAAAGGTGTATTATTAATCCTTTTAAAGGCATAACAAGGGGAGGAAGCAGGAGAATGGTGTTGATAAGGCAAATAAGTTAGCTAAGAAGCACAAACACAAGAGAAACTGCAGATGCTGGAAATCCAAAGCAACACACATAAAATGCTGGAGGAGCTCAGCAGGCCAGGCTGCATCAGTCCTGATGAGGGGTCTGGGCCTGAAATATCGACTGTTTACTCTTTTTCAAATATGCTGCCTGACCTGATGAATTCCTCCAGCATTTTGGTGTATGCTGCTTTAGCCGAAGAGTAGATTTAATGAGCCGACTTCCACTCTTCTGTCCTATGGTCTTAGGAAATGCATGATCTCATTCTGATAATTCTATTAAATTGTGTCCACCTGATATCTCATCCTATCTGTCAGGGCGCTAATTCTTTTTGGTGTTTTTGAAAGCAGTTCCTCAGTTGCGAACCGCTGCTGTTTTTTCACAGCCAGACTGGAAGCCAAAAAAAAATAAAACACCAGATTGTGATTGTCGGCCAACTGTGCGTCATTGGCACCAAGATGGCAATCCCATAGTGAGACCATATGGATGCTGGAATAAGAAATAGACATTTTTTTTCCACAAGGGCAGGAGGTTATTGCCGCCTAGGCTGGAGTTAAAGCATACTGAGAGAGTGGAGACTTTCTCCAGCATAGTTCAAGCTACTCCTGAAATGGTGCATTTTAGCATAGTTTGTTTGAGTGAGAAACATGCTGTAGTCTCTGGCTCATCAGGACTGACATCTCCAGCCTTAGAGGAAAACAAGAAACATGACTAAGTATCTGAGAGTGCATTTGACAACGTAATTTAATCCAAGGGTCCAGACAATTTGCACTGATTGCATTGCAGTTTGGTCTTCCTGTTGGTGTCTGCAGCCCTCTGTTACCAGTGCAGCATAATAATTGTACAGGGGCTGTCTGTTAATGTAAAACAGTGGACACTCGACGATGTCAGTATAGGTCAGCTGACAGTCTAGCAACTAGCCGATCATTTGTAGAACACAGTTCTTTTTTTCTAACTTGATTTGTCACATGTACATAGAATTATATAATAAAATGTGTTGCTTTTGTCAAATCAAATCAGCAAGGAAATTGCTAAGCAGGCTGCAAGTGTTGCCAATGGCAAAATAGCATGCCCACAATTTACTAATACTAATCTTTGGAACATGGGAGGAAACCAGAGCACCTGGAGGAAGTCCATGCAATCACGGGGAGAATAGAAACAGACAACAGTGGGCGTAGCGGTTACTTGAAAACAAACCAAAACCGTTGAGATACAAAGCCAGGGTATGACACACTTCCAAATAATGAAGTTCCAAATCGAAAAAAGTATGTCCGATTCTTTATTACTAAACAAGCAAAGCTGAACGATTTTATAGTGATAAAAACTAGCAAAACAATTTAGTGAGATTACAGTCCAATTAGCAGTCTAACAGCAATATCAGCATTCAAATAATATAACTAAACTTTCTAATGGCATTCCAGTTAACCTAGTTAGTGAAATGAAGATCTTAGGGTAACTACTTAGAATATTTAAGCAGCTTAATAACGTTCCACTCAATGGTCAACAAAAAATAATATTCCCTGTGGCTTATCCACTCTCCACAAGGCAAAACAACTAGCAAAACAAGAATATGTAACTATACTCATTTATTTCTACTGTTATGAATGTACCACAGCTCTGAGGGGCCGAAGGGTGCGGGGTAGCCCACTCCTTTGTGAGAATCACAAGATCACTGTTGGGTTGGGTCAAGGTGCCCAGGAAATGAGAGAGAGAAGTGCAGAATGTCTCGTTTCCCCGGCGATGTAAAGCTATGGGACATGGCCATTGTCTCAGGAAGGCGAAGTGTGGATTGGAGATGCCCTCAGGCAAAGTGGGCTGGTTGAGGGAGAGATTGCATCACCCCCAACCTGATTGACATCTACGACCCTGCGAGTCAAGATAAAAGAGGGTCTGTAGGAACAGTCCCTCAGACGCACCAGAAGAAACGTTAAGCGACCACGTAATAGCAGGAAGTCATCTGAAGGAGGCCACGTGCGTTCAGTTCCGTTGCTGGAACTGGTGGCTGGAACCACGGAAAACGGCTTTTAGCTAACAACGGGGAAACCCACTCCCCTGGCTCAAGGGATTAGCATCATAAAAGACCTGGGCAAGTTTAAACCGCCTCACTCTTAAACCTAAAAACGCTGAAGCTTGAACGAACTAACAGAGACTGTTATATTTCCATCGGACAATACATTATCCCCTAGACAATGATAGAGCTATTTCTTATTGGTTATTATTATACCCGCGCTTTAGATTTAGTATTGACGACGTACATTACCTGTATGTTTGCATTAATCTTATTTTTGTGCCCCTTTATCAATAAATACTTTTAAAAATAGTACTATCAGACTTCAACGGACCTCTCTATCTTTGCTGGTAAGTGACCCAGTTACGGGGTTTTGTAACACTACCATGCCTGTACCTTCTTCCTGAATGGATGAAGAAAGAAGAGATCATGACCTTGGCGGCGGGGGTCCCTGATGATGGATGTTGCTTTTCTGCAACACCACTCCATGTAGATGTGCTTTAATTCTGGCATGGGCTTTACCCATGATGGACTAGGTTGCATCTATTACTTTCTGTAGGGTTTTCTGTTCTAGGACATTGGTATTTCCATACCAGACTATGATGCAACCAGTCAATATACACTTCATCACACATCTGTAGAAATTTTAGATGCCATGCCAAATCTTCTCAAACTTCTAAGGAAGTAGAGTGCTGCTGTGCTTTCTTTATAATTGCACATATGTGCTGGGCCCAGGACTGGTCCTCTGAAATGATAACATGAAGGATTTTAAAGTTGCTGACCCTCTTCACCTCTGATCCTTCGATGATCCTCCTCCTGAAGTCAATAATCAGCTCCTTGATCTTCCTGGCATTGAGTAAGAAGCAGTAGTTGTGACACCCCTCAGCAAGATTTTCAGTCTCCTGTCTTTATGCTGATTCATCACCATCTTTGATTTGCCCTGTGACAGTGGTTACATCAGCAAACTTGAATACGGCATTAGACCTGTGCTTGGC
Source organism: Hypanus sabinus (assembly GCF_030144855.1). Lineage (NCBI taxonomy): Eukaryota > Metazoa > Chordata > Chondrichthyes > Myliobatiformes > Dasyatidae > Hypanus > Hypanus sabinus. The sequence goes on along the minus strand of NC_082733.1, from coordinate 36,189,277 downwards.
CTCGCAGTCATAAAGCAAGTAGAGCAGGGGCTAAGCACACATCAGGTGTTACACCTGCGCTGACTGCGATTGTGGAGAAGATGTTGTTGTGAATCCAACTGCAAATGAGGAAATTGAGGATCCAATTGCACAAGCAGATATTGAGGCCATGGTCTTGAAGCTTAGTGATAGTTTTGAGGGGATGATAGTATTAAATGCCAAGCTGTAGTCGATAAAGAGCATCCTGATTTTTGGTCCTTTGCTGTCCAGATGTTCCAGGGTTGTGTGAAGAGGCGATGAGACGGCATCTGCTGTGACCAATTTCACCACTAGGCAAACTGGAGCGGATCCAAGTTGCTTTTCAGGCAGGAGCTGATATGTTTCATCAATGTGGATGTAAGTGCTACTGGATGACAGTCATTAAGGCAGGTTACCACAGTCTTCTTAAAACACTGGTATAAGTGAAGTCTGCTTGAAGCAGGTGGTACCTCAGATTGCTGAAGTGAGCTCTTAAGGATCTTAGTGAACACTCCAGCCAGTTGATCAGCGCAGGTCTTTAGTACTTGGCCAGATTGTTCAAACTGCTTTTGGATAGAGACATAAGAACAGAATACAGATAAGTGACAACCTAAACAAATGCTAGAAGAGATTCAGATGGGCTGAATGGTAACCGCTTCATTCCAGTGTTGGAGAAGTTTAGAGGCAGGAATGCTGATCCTTCACCAGAGGTGTCAGATTAACACAAGGTCCATTACTGGTGTGAATGCAGACCATAGTTCTTAGGTCACTCCCCTGGGATTAGGAAACTCAGAATCAGAATTGTGTTTAATATCACTGACATATGGAGTGGAATTTGTTGTTTTGCAGCAGCAGTGCAGTGTAATACATAAAAATGTTATAAATTGCAATAACAATATGCAGTACTGTGCAAAGGTCTTAAATACACTTATATAGCTAGGATACCTAAGACTTGCACAAAACTATATTTCTCATCAGGGAGTGGAGAACAAGTTTGTAAATCCGTCCGTCACAATAGACAGGACCTCCCGGTTGCCACCCACTTCAACTCTGCCTCTCATTCCCATCTAGATATGTCCATACATGGCCTCCTATACTGCCATGATGAGGCCAAACTCAGGTTGGAGGAGCAACACCTCATCTACCGTCTGGGTAGTCTCCAGCCTGGTGGTATGAACATTGAATTCTCCAATTTCCAGTAATTCCCTCCCCCTTCCCCTATCCCAGGTCCCTCTCTGCCTCTCTTTCAACTTTCCGCTTCTTTATCTCTACAATTCTTTCGTGCTTATCCCCTGCCCCTCCCCCCTTTATCTTTCCTCTGATTGGTTTTCCACCTGGCACCTCTAGGCCCTACCCACTCCCCTATCTCTATTACTGGGCTTTGGCCCTCTCTTCTCCCCCATTCCTGACGAAGGGTCTTGGCCCGAAACGTTGGTTACTCTTTTCTCACAGATGCTGCCTGACCTGCTGAGTTCTTCCAGCGTTGTGTACGTATTCTTTGATCCATAGCACTTGCAGTTGTATTTTTGTGTTTTTTGAAGTTTGTAAATCTGAAGTGAGAAAAGGATATTGGGAATGGTGAGGGTGGGTGGAACACCATGGGAGGGGTGTGGGGCAGGTGGCAGAGAAGGAGTGCCAGGGGCGGGGGTGGCACTGATGCCAGTGCACCCATCCCTGAGGCGCTAGGCAAGTTCATTTGATTCCAAACAATTGGTTTATTGATCATTTCAATGGTGCTTCCTGTTCCCTCCCCTCAACCTTCCCCTTTTCCCAACCAGGATTCCCCTCTCCCTGCCCCCTTCCCACTGTCAGTCCATAATAGAGACCCATATCAGAATCAGGTTTATCATCACTCACATGAAAATTGTTTTTTTGCGGCAGTGAAATATATAACATTACTACAGTACTGTGCAAAAGTCTTAGGTCACCCTTTATCTGTGCCAAGGACTTTTATACAGTACTGTATAAAATTAAATTAATTAAGCAGTGCAAAAGAGAGCAAAAATAGTGAGATAGTTTTTATGGGTTTGTTCATTGTCTGTTCAGAAATAGAGGAGGGGTAGAAGCTGTTCCTAAAATTTGTTGGCAGTGGGGTAGAAGCTGCCCTAAAAGCCCTTTCCTAAAGGGGGCAGAGGGAGGTGGAAAAGAATGCCTATCACATTGCATCCTCCACAAAATTCTGGAGGAACTCAGCAAATCAGGCAGCATCTATGGAGGGGATTAAACAGTTGATATTTTGGTCCAAGACCCTTCATCCTCTCCTGGTGAAAACTCCTGGCCTGAAACATCAACTGTTTATTGCCCTCCGTAGATGACAATGGCCTGCTGAGTACCTGCAGCATTTTGTGTGTGTTGCTCTAGATTTCCGGCATCTCAAGGTTCAAGATTGTTTAATGTCATTTCCAGTATACAAATGTAAAGGACAACAAAATAATTGTTACTCTGGCTTTCATACAGTACAAAAAATACAATATGATAAATAACACAATAAACATAAATACAAAAGATAGCTTAGATACATAAATTGATTATACACTATATCCATAAATTGACGCCTTGCACAGGAGTGGCTGTACATAATGTGACTCTGATTGGTTGTGGTGGTTCGGGGTGTGGAGGAGTGCATTAATGGTGGGAGGTGTTGATCAACCTTTGTGTCTGGTGGATGCTGTGTATCTTTCTCCCATACGAGAGTGGAACAAGCAGTCTATGAGCAGGGTGGGGAGGATCCTTCATGATGTGAACTGGCCTTTTTCCTGCACCTTTATATATATCCTTGATGGCGGGTAGGCTGGTGCCATTGATTCATTGGCCAGTGTCGACTACTCATTCCAGATCTTTCCTGACCGGCTCAGTGCAGTTTCCGTACCATGCAGTAATGCAGCATGTTACGACGCTCTCTACTATGCCTCAGTAGAATGACATGAGCATAGATGTGCACAGTCCAGCTCTCTTCACCCTCCTCTGAAAGTACAGGCGTGGGCGAGCTTTCATGGTCGTGTAGAATGTGTTACAGGACCGTGTGTGGCTGCGAGACACGTGGACGGCCAGGAGTGTGATACTGTTCGCAAATTCCACTACTGTGCTGCCAATCTAAAGGGGGTGTGAGCGGTGCAGAAGCTTTTGCAATTATAAGTCACAGTGCATTCGTTATTCAACACAGACATGCACACGCAGGTTACAGTATGGCTGGAGTCCATTTGGCAATGAGTGCTCTATGCAACAGTAATTCAGTTTATCTTTTTTTCCTCACTGCCCTGCTAACTCAGTTCTACTATGAATGCATTATTAAAACTGCCTTCATTATCCAATGCAGTACTTTCGAAATCCTAACCACACACTGGGTTAAAAGGCTTTTATCTTCCATTGCTTTTGATACCAATTCCATTCATTTTACAGTATTGTGCACATATGTACGTCTTGGGCACATAGGTACTGCTAGAGTGCCTAATACTTTAGCACAGTCCTGTAGTTATTTTAATGTATTGCACTGTACTGCTGCTGCGGCAAAAACAAATTTGACGACATATGTGAGAGATCATAGGCCTGATTTTGATATGCGTCTTTATTGTGAACTGAGAGAGGGAAGGGGGCAAGGAGAGGGGGATCATGTTTGTGAAATGGGGGAAGGGAGAGGGAAGGGAGCAGGAAGCACCAGAGAAGTATTCTGTAATGATTAGTAACCCAGTTGTTTGGAATCAAATCACCCTGCCTGGTGTCTCAGAGCTGGGTGTGTCTGGACCCACACCACCCTTCACCCCTGTCACTCCTTCCCTGCTATCTGTCCCATACCCCTCCCACGGTGCTTCACCCTCACCATTCCCAACAACCTTGGCTCGCCTCAGATTTACAAATTTGCTCTTCACTCCAGTTTGACAAATACTCTAGATTGTCATCTTCAACCTACACATGATTGGAAATAGTAAACACTAGAAATTCCGCAGATGCTGGAAATCTAGAGCAACACAGACAAAATGCTGGAGCAAGTCAGCAGGTCAGGTAGCATCTATTGAGGAGAATAAACAGTCATCATTTGGGGCCAAGACCCCTCTTCAGGATGACAAGGAAAGGGGAAGATGCCAGAATAAAAAGATAGGGGGGTGGTTTGGAGAAGGAAAATAGCTAGAAGGTGATTGGTGAAGCCAGGTGAGTTGGAAAGATGATGGACGTAGTCATCTTTAGCACATTTAATTTAAAACTTCATAGTTAACAAACCAAATACAGGGATTCCACTGAGTATTGATAAAGCCCCTAAGGACTGCTAGCAGTAAGCCAGACATCCGTAAAAACAGCAACCCAATTTAAAAGCAGATCAGAAAGAGACATGTTGTAAAATTAAGTCATTTCGTTTCAATTCATGCCTTTGAGAAGTCAAATTTATTTTATTTTTTGCCTTCTTTTGCAGAAATTAACCATTGGGGCTGATCAATGAATCCTGCTAAAGGTTATTCATCACGTCAAAGCACCGACAGAGCTCGAGAGCTGTGCTTTTTAGAACTGATTGGAAGGATTGACTCGCTCTGTCCCTGATTACACCTGTCTTCTCCTGGGAGAGATGCAGTGACCTCATTGTGGAGCTGAAGAACCAGTTAAAGGATTCAGTGTTATTTCTTCAACTGAGTTCTCCTGGAAAATCAACAGAAGAACATCTATCACTTGCCATTATATTGATTGTGCCTGTCTTTTAACAGTGGAAATACGTTGTTGATAAGACCATGCCCCTGTAGTCGAGGTGTACGCCAGAAAAAAATCTAGTTTTTAGAAAGCATAATGGACGACGGATTTGGGAATAATTCGAACTTCTTCCAAGGAGCTAAGGACATTGCCAATGAGGCCAAGAGGCACGGAAGGATGCAGGACTCCTACAATAGATATGATGGTGGCGGGGACTATGCCTCCTACGATGGGGGCTATTACAACGGTGGTGAGCCCCAAATGCAGGAGGACGCTGACAGCGATGCCACAGAAGGGCACGACGAAGATGATGAGATCTATGAAGGGGAATATCAGGGAATCCCCCACCCCGATGACATTAAAGCCAATCGGAGGGCAGCAGCTCAACCCGTTTCAGACGAGTACAGGGATCAAGCAGACCTCATGGCAGAGCGCATAAAGGACGAGGAGCAGCTGGCGCACCAGTACGAGTCGATCATTGAGGAGTGCGGGCATGGGCGTTTCCAGTGGACACTCTTCTTTGTCCTCGGCTTGGCTTTAATGGCTGATGGAGTGGAGGTGTTTGTGGTAGGCTTTGCACTGCCCACAGCGGAAAGAGACATGTGCATGTCAAACTCCAATAAAGGAATGCTGGGTAAGTGCTGGTACATTGGCACTCATGGGCATGTCTTCTTAAAGTTGTGATTAAAGCAAAGAATTGCATATCCTTTCCTCCTTAAAAATAATGCAAGGTCAATCACAATGCAAATATGAAAATAGTCACCCAGCAATTTACTCTTCATCTCATGTTCTCGATTTTTATTGCTTATTTATTTATTATTTCTTTCTTTTTGTATTTGCGCAGTTTGTTGTCTTCTGTACTCTGGTTGAATGCCTGAGTTGGTGCAGTCTTTCATTAATTCTGTTATGGTTATTATTCTATAGATTTATTGAGTACGCCCTCAAGAAAATGTATCTCAGGACTGTATGTGGTGACATATATGTACTTTGATAATGAATTTGAACTTTAAGTGCAATGCAGATGTTATCTATAAAGTTAGAGTGTCAGTGAATCACACAGTATGGAATGAGCCCCTTCGGCCCATTGAGTCGTCACTAGCCATCAGCAATCTATTTCCACTCATCCTACATAGAAACATAGAAGTCTACAGCACATTGCAGGCCCTTCAGCCCACAGTGTTGAGCTGACCATGCAACCTACACTGAATCCATTTTCCATTCAAAGTTGCATGGGGATATCCTTACATTATGGTGTCCATTGTTAATGGACAGTTTCTCAGTCGACAGGAAAAAGCATTGACTCATCGGACCTAAGGCCCATTTCCATGTTGAATTACTCTCCCATCCAGTGAAATTTTCATGCTTTTCTGGAGGGACCAGCCATACATCGTGGGGGAGGGGAGGGTTTTCTTCCTATTTAGGTTGTGGCCCTGGGATGGAAGTGCAGCAGATAGCACAACACTGTTAGAGCTTGGGCTGCTCCTGAGTTCAGAATTCAATTCAACCCTGTGCATTCTCCCTGTGAGCACATGGGTTTCCTCCAGGTGCTCCAGTTCCCAGTCCGAAGATGTACTGGTTAGTAGGCTAATTGGTCATTGTCCTGTGATTAGACTGGTGTTATATAGTTGGGTTGCTGAGGAATGTGGTCACTGGGCTGGAAGGATCTGTTCTGCTCCGAATCTCTAACAAAAACAGTAAATAAATAATTCTTACCCAGTCGCAGGCACTTAGCATGCAGGGCCATACCTACCTTTGTTACATTTTATTTCCAAAATCAACTTCTATGTATTGGAGATTTGGAAATGGTGAATATAAAGCTTCTACCTTACTGCATGAGTGAAGATGGACTGAAAAGCTTTATTTATTGAAACTTGGTAAAATTTTTCAACTGACTAAAGCCCAACGTTTACATGGTTTGAGCAGAGTCAGGCTGTATTAATTTCCCTCATGTTTCAAAGTTCAAAGTAAATTTACGAGGGGTGATTGATATGTTCGTGGCCCTAGGTAGAAGGAGTCAATTTTAGAAAACCTAGCACATTTATTTTTCAACAAAGTCCCCTCCTACATGTACACACTTAGTCCAGCGGTCGTGGAGCATATAGATCTTGGACCTCCAGAAAGTGTCCACAGATGGGTGAATGATAAGTTTGTGGCCTAAGGTAGAAGGAGATGAGTTATACAGCTCCCGTTACATGCACATGCAGGTCAACTCTCTGAGTGATTATGCAGAAAGTTTGAAGTTAATAACTCATCGCCTTCTACCTTAGGTCACAAACTTATCAATCACCCCTCATATGAGCAAATTATATGTATGTCACCATATACCACCCTGCGGTTAATTTTCTTGCAGGCATTTACAGTAGAAACAAAGAAACACAATAGAATCAATGAAAAACTACACAGAAACTCAGACAACCAATGTGCAAAAGAACACACAGTGCAAGTACAAAAGAACTCCCAAATAATAATAAATAAATAAATGTAATAAATAATATAGAGAATGTACGTTATAGAGTCCTTGAAAGTGAGTCTATAGGTTGTGGAGTCAGTGGTGAGTGACGTTATCCACTCTGCTTCAGGAACTTAAGGCTCTTGTATCTTCTTCCTGATGGCAGCAATGAAAAGAGAATTTAACTCATCCTGAGATGACAAACGTGATTTCATCAGCCCCAACAGCTTATTGCAAACTGACCCATTGACCAGTCTTCCTGTATGAGCTGTTAAACCATTCAGGCTGTTGAGACCTCCTGTCTGCCTTCATTCATCTGGTGCCCCAGCGGGTTTCCTGTAGATTCAGAACACCAGCAAACACACACCCTCGCTCACTCTCACCTTCCATAGGATTACAACACTGTGACAAAATACCGCAGCCTCATAGCCTCCTTGGTTCAGGTCATCGGAGATCTGGGTTTGAAGCAAGAATCTTCCTGAACAGTACGGTTGAGTCCTTAATTCTCTTGATTCAATACCAATGCTGCTCCTTCAGCACAAGGTCTTAGCTCATATCTCAATGGAATACTGGAGATTTGAAGGGAAGACTTCTAGTGAGGTAGGCTTTGCAAGCTGAGTCACCTGCCCACTCCTTGCTGCCCTTGAGAAGCTGGTGATGGTGAGCTGTGTTACTAAACCGCTGCTGCTCCTGAGGTGTAGCTGTACACGGAATACGATGAGGGAGAGAATTCCAGGATACTGACCCAGTGCTGGAGAAGGAATGGCGATACACTTCCAAGTCAGGACCTTGGGTGGCTTGGAGGGCAACCTCCAGGAGGTAATGATTGTCAGAAAAGCTGTCTTTTGGTTGAGACATTTAAAACGAGCCTCCAGGTGAACAAAGAACACAGATCATAGAACTTTACAGCACAGTAAGGGTGTTTGACCACAATGTTGTTTTGCCCTTTTGACCTATTCCAAGATCAATCAAACACTACCCTCCTGAATAGCCTTATGTTTTTATTTAATCTCTGTGACAATCTAAGTCTCTTAAATGTCCATAAGCCTTCATTTTTCTTACCATCCAGATCTTAGAGCCTTATGAATATCCCTATTGTGTCGGTTTCTATCACCATCCCAGGCACTGTGCTCCAAACTCCCAGCTCTCTCTCTTGTAAAAAAAACTTCCTCTGACATCTCCACTAAACTTTCATCCACTCACCTTAAATAGATGTCCTCTACTATTGGCAATTGCCACCCTAAAAGAAAAAGACTGGCTGTTCACTCTATGTATGCTTCTCATAATTGTACACACCTCCATCAAGTTGCCTCTCATCCTCCTTTGCTCCAAAGAGAAATTCTTAGCTAGCTCAACCTCTCTTCATAAGGCATGTTCTCTAATCCAGCCAACGTTCTGGTAAATCTCCTCTGCGACCTTTCTAAAGCTTCTGAGTCCTTCCAATAATGAGGCGACTAGAACTGAACATAATATTGCAAGTGTGGTCTAACCAGAGTATTATAGAGCTGCCCATATTGTTACATGCTTCCAAGTGTCTGTAAGAGTTACTGCTTTTGGTTGCCTGGGCTATTCTGACACATTTCCAAATCAGCAACCTCTACAACTGAGAAAAACAAGGATGATATTGGAACCTCATCTACTGCATATCCTTCAAACCCTCTTCACCTTCTTGGGCTCTTAGCTTCCAGCAGAGCACAGGCCATTGATGACCTCCTGTCTCCATCATCCAAAGTCAATGGTATGGTTGGAGTTTATCAACATTTCTGTAATTCTTTGTATCTACTGTACAGGGGATTGGCCTATTTAGCCTCACTGCTCACTAGCCTTACCCATTTCCATCTCTCACAACTCGGATGTACAGTTGGACTTAGAGAGACTCAAACCCTCTGCCCTCAGCTATACATCACCCTAACTTGCCATTCCATCATTGTCCTCAAGTCGAAATCTTGAAACTCCCTTCCCTACAACATTAAGCAAATACTTCCACTGGCAACACCTCAATGATTCAAACAGGTGGTTCCCCATCACCTTCTCAAGAGCAGTTAGAGCTGAGCAATAAATTTTGGCCTCACCAGAAATGCTGAAGTCCCAAAAGACAAAAAACAGTAAGTAAAAAGGGCTGAGGAGATATCTTGGGTGATATGGAAAATATTTATCATTAATTAGTGCTTGGAATTGGATTATTATTGTCATAGGTACTGAGGTACAGTGAACAGCTTGTTTGCATTCCATTCATACAGATCAATTCATTACAGAGAACATTGAGGTAGAACAATATCAGAATGCCAGATAAAGTTTAAAACTTTCAGAGAAAGTGCTGTGCATGTAGACAGTAAGCTGTAAGATCATAACGAGGTTGATTGTGAGGCCAAGAGTCCATTTTATCATACTCGGGAACCAATAAACAGTTTCTAAAACAGTATTTTTGTTAAGCTCATTTATGATGAAATTAAATTCACTGCTATATTTTTTACATTGTAGAAGAGAATTGGAGCTTTGGTTTAGTACAATCTTAGATCCATACTGTGTACAAACAGATCCTTTGGTCCACCTAGTCCCTGCTGACCCACCCATACTAATCCCATTTACCAGGACCTGGTTGATTGCCTTCTCTGCTTTGGAAACTCAAGTGCTCATTTACATACTTTCTAAATGTAGTGAGAGTCTCTGCCTCCAGCCAATCAGATACCAGCCATCTTCTGGGAGAAAAGTTTCCTGCTTTGTTCCCAGCTAAGCTATGTGCCCCTTACTTTAAACCTCCTCATCATCATAATCATAATGTGTCATGCTGTATGACTTGGGCAACCATGGTCTCATGATCATGATTGTTCTTGGCAAATTTTTCTACAGAAGCGGTTTGCCATTGTCTTCTTCTGGGCAGTTTCTTTACCATATGGGCAACCCCAGCCATTATCAATACTCTACAGAGATTTTCTGCCTGGCATCAGTGGTCATATAACTAGGACTTGTGATAACCCGGCCCTTAACACCCAGAAGACCAAGGAGATCATTGTGGACTTCAGGCATGCCAGGAGCCACACTCATGTCCCCATCTACATCAATGGAGCTGTAGTGGAGTGTGTATCGAGCTTCATTTTCCTCGGTGTCCACATTTCCAAGGATCTCATCTGGTCCCCGAACTTCTCCATCCTGATCAAACAGACACAACAGCACCTTTATTTCCTGCAGAGCATCAAGAAAGCTCACCTCTGTCCCAGGATACTGATGGACTTTTACCGTTGTACCATTGAGAGCATACTCACCAACTGCATCTCAGTGTGGTGTGGCAATTGTCCCGTATCGAACCGCAAAGCACTCCAGTGTGTGGTGAAAACTGCCCAGCGGATTATCGGCACCCAATTGCCCACCAATGACAACGTCTACCATAAACGCTGCCTGGGCAGGGCGAAAAGCATTATCAAGGTTGCATCTTACCTTAACCATGGACTTTTTACTCTCCTCCCATCCGGTAGGCACTACAGGAGCCTCCGCTCCTGCACTGGCAGGCACAGGAAGAGCTTCTTTCCTTGCGGTTGTGACCCTGCTGAACCTCACTTCATAACGCTAAGCAGTATTGCACCCATATTGTACTGTCCCAGTACTTCTATATTTGTGTGCTGTAGCACTTTTTTTATTTGCAGCTATTTTGTAAATAACACTATTCTTTGCATTTCTGGGATGCTAACTGCATTTCATTGGCTTTGTATCTGTACTCGGCACAATGACAATAAAGTTGAATCTAATCTAAAAAGCTTCAGCTGCTCATAAGTCCATCCACCAGCTGATCCCATGGCTTTACATGACCCTGATTGGGGGCTAAGCAGGTGCTGCACCTTGCCCAAGAGTGACCTGCAGGCTAGCAGAGGGAAGGAGCTCCTTACACCTTCTTTGGTAGAGATGTATCTCCACCCTGCCACGCAAACTTTAACCTATGTCTGCTAACTTTAGATACCTCTGCTATGGTGAATAGTTTCCTAATATCAATCCTATCAGTGCACCTCATAATTTTGTATACCTTTATCAGGATCTCTCAGTCTCCTTCATGGAAAACAAACCCCGCTTATTCCATCTGTCCTTGTGACTGGAACACTCCATCCAAGGCAGCGTCAGTACTGTTATAGAGAGCGGGTGTCCAAGTTTCTGAAGTGGGATTGGTGCATGCAGTTTCCTAATTCCACACTGGACCATGTTCCAATGAAGTTAGTCATCTCTACTGAGTAGCTTAATTATCCATTGTTATTTCAAGCCAAGATTGTTCTAGAGCAGGGGTTCCCAACCTAGGGTCCATGGGCCTCTTGCTTAATCGTATTGGTCCATAGCATAATAACTGTTGGGAACACTGTTCTATAGACTAGACAAACCATAAGAAGAGAAAGGCAGCAGGATAAGTTATGGGAAGTTTCACAATGCACCCCACATGAGGTAGGAGAGGGCAGACAGGGGAGGAGGGGGATGGAACCATCAGAAGCCCACGATCATAAGTTTTCATTAAAAATAATATCGTCCCTTTAAGAATTTTAAACTCCAGGAGGTTATTTTAAATGGAAATGTAAGAAAGGCAGCTTTAATACAACTACCGTAAATAATATGGAATACAATATTTTGCTGTTCTTGCAGAGCCTCATTAAAATGATGGCCAGCTGCCCAGAATGGTATCAGATTGCACGGAAGTCTGTGATGTGAGTTTGCAGCAATGTATTGATTGAGGACTTTAATGGAAACTGCTTCTTAAAACACTATCTTTCATTTTGTGCATTGACAGTGAGGAAAATATATTCATGAGGCTGCAGTGCATTAACAGAGTGTCCTGGGGAAAAGGAAAGTAATGATCCAAATGCACTCATATCTTTTGAAGAGTCTTTGCTAGTGGAGATAATGGTCGGTAAAGCTTATTCTTGCCGAGGAATGGAACATGATAGAAAACAGAACATAGAACAGTACATCACAGATTCAGGCCATTCAACCCACAATGCTGATTAATTAAGCTCATTAAGCTAATGCTGCCTGATTTTGCTGATCACTTCTGCCTGCAGATGGACCAAATCCATCCCTTCTCTACATATTTATATACCTATTTAAGTGCCTCTTAAATGCCTTTGTCATATCTGTCTGGCAGTGCATTCCAGGCACCCAACACCCTCTGTGTAAAAAAAACTGGCCCTGCATATCTCCCTTGAATTTCTCCTTCTCACCTTACATGCATTACCTCTAATATTAGACACTTTGACCTGGGAAAAAGATGCCAGCAGCCTGCTCCGTGTATACCTCTCACAATTTCCAATCAGCCTTCTTCTCAGCCAAAGGAATCATCCCAAGTTTCTCAAAACTCTCCTTTTAGAACCCGCCCTAGAGAGAATCTAGGAAGTATCCTGGTAAACTGCTTCTGCACTACCCCCAAAGTCTCCACATCCTTCAATGGGTTGACCAGAATTGAATTAAACACTCCAGTAGCAGTCTCACTAGCATTTTATAAAGCTGCAGCATAATTTCCCTACTCTTGAGGTTCCCTACCCTTGACTAATAAAGAAAAACATTCCAGCCTATTAAATTATGTGACTATTTTCAGGGAGCTATGGACTTAGATCCCACGATCCCTCTATACATCAATATTGTTACGAGTCCTGCCATTAATGGTCACTTTGCATTCGATCTCACTAAGTACAATACCTATGTGAAATTGTGACTGTTCCCTTAGCTCTTGATCTTCATTGCAGGCTGATCCCCTTCTCCCCTATATCAGCTTTGAGGTTCCTACATGGAACATTGAATGTAAGGTCATAAGGCCATATGACATAGGAGCAGAATTAGGCCATTCAGCCCATCGAATTTGTGCCACCATTCCATCATGGCTGATTTATGATCCCTCTCAATCCCATTCTCCTACCTTCTCGCCGTAACCTTTGATGCCCTGACTAATCAGGATACAAACAACGTTCAATTTAAATATACCCAATGATTTGGCACAGCTGTGGCAATGAATTCCACAGATTCACTACCCTCTGGCTAAAGGAATTCCTCCTCATCTCTGTTCTAAATGGATATCGCTGTATTCTTAGGCTGTGCCCTCTGGTCATAATCTCCCCAACTGTAAGAACCATCTTCTTCATGTCCACCCTATCTAGGCCTTTCATTATTTGATACATTTCAATGAGAACCCACTCATTCTTCTAAATAGCGGTGAGTACAGGCCGACAGAGATCAAGCACTCTTGTATACATTGACCGTTTCCTTCCCAGAATTGTTCTTGTGAACCTTCTCTGCACCCTCTCCAATGCCAGCACATGTTTTCTTAGATAATGGGCCCAAAACTGCACACAGTACTCCAGGTGCAGTCTGACCGATGCCTCATAAAGCCCGAGCATTACATCCTTGCTTTTGTATTCCAGTCCTCTTGAAATGAAGGCTAACATTGCATTTGCTTCCTTAGTACTGACGCAGACTGTGTTGAATCCTGCACAAGGACTCCCAAGTCTCTTTGCACCTCTGATTTTAGATTTTTCTCCCCATTTAGAAAACAGTCTGCTCCTTTATCCCTTCTACCAAAACACTTGACCGTAGACTTTCTTACACTATATTCCATATGCCACTTCTTTACTCATTCTCCCAATCTAAGTCCTTTTGCAGATACCCTGCTTCCTCAACTCTACTTGCCCATCCATCTATCTTTGCATCATCCGCAAACTTGGCCACAACGCCATCAATTTTATCATCCAAATCATTGACATATAGTATGAAAAGAAGTGGACTCAACATCAACCCTTGCAGAACACCACTAGTCACCAGAAGCCAACCGGAAAAGACCCCCTTTATTCTTACTCTTTGCCCTTTGCCTGTCAGCTAATCTTCTATCCATGCTAGTATCTTTCCTGTAATACCATGGACTCTTACCTTGTTAAGCAGCCTCATGTGTGGCAGCTTGTCAAAGAATGCTGGTAAACAAAATTCACTGACTCTCCTTTGTCTATCCTGTCTGTTAGTTCCAACAGATTTGTCAGCCAAGATTTCCTCCGAAGGAAACCATGCTGACTTTGGCCTACTTTATCATTCATCTCCGAGTATCCTGAAACCTTATCCTTAATAACGGACTCATACATCTTTCCAACCACTGAAGTTAGGCTAACAAGCTTATAATTTCGTTCTTCTGCCTCCCTCCCTTCTTAAGGGGTGGAGTGACATTTGCAATTATCCGGTTCTCTGGAACCATTCCCAAATCTAGAGATTCTTGAAAGATCATTACTAATGGCTCCACAATCTCTTCAGCTACCTTTTTCAGAACCCTGGGGTGTAGGCCATCTGGTGCAGGTGACTTATCTACTGTCAAGCCTTTCATCTTCCCAATTGCCTTCTCCTTAGTAATAGCATCCACACTCAATTCTGTCCCTGACAATCTTGAAATTCCAGCATACTGCTAGTGGTTTCCACCGGGAATACTGTTACAAAATGCTCATCAAGTTCATCTGCTATTTCTTTGATCCATCCCCCCCCCCCCCATTACTCCCTCTCCAGCATTCTTTTCCAGCTGTCCAATATCCACTCTTGTATCTCTTATTCTTTATATATCTGAAAAAAAATTTGGTATATTGCTTTATATTTTTGGTGAGCTTACCTTCATATTTCATCGTTTCTCTCCTAATAGGTTTTCTAGTTGCCTTCTGTTGGTTTTTTAAAAGCTTCCTAAACCTCTAACTTCCCATTAAGTTTTGCTATATTATATGCTGTCTCTTTTGCTTTCGTGCTGTCATTGACTCCCCTCGTCAGCCACAGTTCCCTCATCCACCCTTTAGAGTACTTCCTCATTCCTGTGCCCCCAAATTCCCTCAAGAAAATCCAGCTATTGCTTTCCTGCCATCATCCCTGCTACTGTTCCATTCCAATGAACTTTAGCCAGACCCTCTGTAATTTCCACTGTAAAATTGATACATTCAGTATGCAAATACATGTAATTTACACTAATTGTTCATCCATAACACTCTATTCCCTTCATTTTCATGTGTCTATCTAAAAACCTTCCAAACTCTACCAGACTGCTTGCTTCTACTACTACCCCCGGTAGCCCATTACAGACCTGGCCACTCTCTCCGTGATAAACTTTCACCTCATATAGCCCTCAAGTTTATCCCCTCTAACATTAAAAGCATGTCCTCTGGAGCTTGATATTTCTACCAATGGATTCTTAGGATTCTAAGCAATGTTGAAGAATGGAGGGACTTGGGGGAGGGGGTGTCCAGAACCATAGATCCCTCAAAGCTGTCACACGAGTTAGTAGGCTGGTTAAGAAGGTGTTGGGTATGTTTGCCTCATGACTAGGGGGCTTGGGTTGAAGAGCTATGAGGTAATGTTGCATTTCTATGAAACTCTAATTAGAGCACAACTGGAGTATTGTGTTCACTTTTGATTGCCCCATTACAGGAAGGATGTGAAAATTTTAGAAAGGAAATTTATCAGAATGTTACGTAGGTTAGGGAACATGTCTTTCGAAGGAAAGTTCTGTGGCCTAGGGTTTTTCTCTTTGGCGTTGTATGAGATTATGTGTTGCACACATAGAGTGGACAGTCATCACCTTTTTCCCCATGGCGTAAGTGGCCAATACCAGAGGACATTTTTTTAAGTTGAGTGGAGGAACGTTCAGGGGAGATGTCAGAGGTACACAGAGAACAGTGCGTGTCTGGAACACATGGCAGGAAGTGGTGGTAGAGTAACGTAGAATAGATTAGGGTCCATTTAAAAACTCTTAAGCACATGGATGTAGGAAAAGTAGAATGTTATGAGCTGTTAATGTTGGAGATGTATTGGACACACGATGAGAAGAGAGGCTAACTCAGTCATCAAGACAGCACTTCAGTGGACCCCTGAAGGCAGAGGTTCCCGAGGATTGGAGGGTTGTGGATGTTGTTCCTTTATTCAAGAAAGGGAGTAGTGATAGCCCAGGAAATTATAGACCAGTGAGTCTTACCTCAGTGGTTGGTAAGTTAATAGAGAAGATTCTGAGAGGCAGGATTTATGAATATTTGAAGAGGTATAATATGATTAGGAGTAGTCAGCATGGCTTTGTAAAGGGCAGGTCATGTCTTACGAGCCTGATTGAATTTTTTGAGGATGTGACTAAACACATTAATGAGGGTAGAGCAGTAGATGTAGTGTATATGGATTTCAGCAAGGCATTTGATAAGGTATCCCATGCAAGGCTTATTGAGAAAGTAAGGAGGCATGGGATCCAAGGGGACATTGCTTTGTGGATCCAGAACTGGCTTGCCCACAGAAGGCAAAGAGTGGTTGTAGACAGGTCATATTCTGCATGGGGACCAGTAACCAGTGGTGTGCCTCAGGGATCTGTACTGGGACCCCTACTGTTTGTGATTTTTATAAATGACCTGGATGAGGAAGTGGAGGGATGGGTTAGTAAGTTTGTTGTTGACACAAAGGTTGGAGGTGTTGTGGATAGTGTGGAGGGCTGTCAGAGGTTACAGTCGGACATCGATAAGGATGCAAAACTGGGCTGAGAAGTGGCAGATGGATTCAAACCAGATAAGTGTGAAGTGGTTCATTTTGGTAGGTCCAATATAATGGCAGAATATAGTATTAATGGTAAGACTCTTGGAAGTGTGGAGTTTCAGAGGGATCTTGGGGTCCGAGTCCATAGGACGCTCAAAGCAGCTGCGCAAGTTGACTCTGTGGTTAAGAAGATGTTGAGATTCGCCCTGAACCAATCACACAAAGAAACTCAAAGCACAAGTCATTCATTCATTCTGTGTCATGTCATATGACGTAGGTGATCATGAATAAACTCTTCTTGGGCTTCCAGCCTGTACTCGATTGTAAGCCTGAGAAGAGTATATTCATCATATACACCAGGAAAGCACTAGATCCCAGGTGATCATAGTCAATCCATGACCATGGTTGTTCTTGGCAAATCTTTCTACAGAAGTGCTTTGCCATTGCCTTCTTCTGGGCAGTGTCTTTACAAGATAGGTGACCCCAGCCATTACTCTTCAGAGATTGTCTGCCTGGCGTCAGTGGTCGCATAACCAGGACTTGTGATGTGCACCAGCCATCCCCCACTTGCCCCCTTGGCTTCATGTGACCCTGAATTGGGGGGTTAAGCAGGTGCTACAGCTTGCCAAAGGGTGACCTGTAGGCTAGCGGAGGGGAGATGCACCTGACATCTCCTTTGGTAGAGAAGTATCCCCACCCTTCCACCATAAAGCACAAATACAGATGCTGAAAATCTGAAATAAAATGCTGGAAATGTTCAGCAGATCCGGCAGCACCTGTGGAGGAAGTAATGTTTCAACTCAATGATCCTTCATTGAAATAAGGAAAAGAGAGAAACAAATAGAGTTTGTGATGTGGTGGAGTTATCTTCCTGCTGCAGATGCCAGTACTTGAGGTTCTCAATGCCATCTTGATTGGCCCTTCTCCATCTTGAATAGTCACGGACCGGAAGACCCAAGGGTCGTGCCATTGCTGCATTTCTTTGAGAAGCTTCAGGTACATCCTCAAATCTATTTTCAATCTGCTTGATTATTGCTTCCCATAATAGATCTTGTCAATGATGGTCCAAAGGTTCAATGGTTCCATTTAATGTCAGAGAATGTTTATAGTATGCAACCTGAAATTCTTACTCTTCACAGACATCTAGAAAACTGACAAAAAGCCCAAAGAGTGAATAATAGAAGAATGCTAGATCCCAAAAGTCCCCCCAAGTGCCTTCCATGAATAAGCAGCAGCAATGCATCAAAGCACTTGTTCCAGCAGGCAGTATCAGTCCTCCCCCTCCCACCACCCACCATGCAAGCAATAGCAAAGCCCCTAAAGAGATTATGATGTAGAGTCCCTCAAAAAGTAACTCACCGTTTTGCCATGCTGCATACTCTCCTCTCACCAGAGAGGTGAGGGAGCAATATCTTCCCTTCCACAGTGTCAGGGGAAAGCAATAGCTCACTGTTTCGATGTTAGAGCCAGCCACGTCTCTTATTCGAGCTCACCTGACTAGAGAACCAGCAGACTTCCCCCCACCCACCACTCCCCCTTCGGGATAGAGAGGGAGCACTGGTGGGTTTGGGAACAGACGTACAAGGAAAGTGGTCAGTCCAGTTCAAACTCAGTGCTGGGAAAGGTGTCCTTGGACAAACCCTAATGTTGGTTCACTTATCATTTCAGTGAATCAGACGCTTGTTCATTGTTTATAAGAGTTATTTCAGTCCCTGCGTAATCATCAAATTCAAAATTGGCCAGCACTGTAGCGTTCTGTTATCATTTGCAGGTTTATTTCACAGTCGTTGATATCCGGAGACACTGAGATACACATGTCCCCCTGACGTTCACATAGACACCGTACAGGGACATAGTGCCGTTTGCCAAACCATTTTTTTACCATAACAGTACAACCATAGGACCATGATTTAAAGCAAAATGCCAGGCACAACCAACAACCTGGGTACAAATTGCAATCAAAATTCGACGTTGAGAAAGGAAGTCTTCCCCCCAATATTTCACAACAGCATGTGAGTTATCAGTGACGAATGCAGATCTCCCATTGTACGAAAGAAAGAGGTGAGAATTCTCTCAGCATTCTCCCAATATTTCTTCTTCAGCCACGTTCCAAAGGAAACAGGTTGCAGTTGCTTCTTTATGTATTGTTTCTGGAATCCTGCTGTGTACCAACATGCCAGACGTGACTACGTTTGAGAGTCCCAAGAATGATCTGGGAAAGAAAGATCTGAGAATCAACAGAAGATAGAAAGGGCTTGTCAAAAGGGCAATGTTATGATAGTGATGGGAGATTTTAGCATGCAGGTCGACTGGGAAAATCAAGTTGGTAATGGATATCAAAAGAGTGAATTTGTTGAATGCCTATGAGATGGCATTTTAGAGCAGTTTGTCATTAATCCTACTAGGGGATTGGCTATACTGAACTGGGTGTTATGTAATGAAACGGAGACAATTAGGGAGCTTAAGGTAAAAGAACCCTTAGGGAACTAGTGATCACAATATGATTGAGTTCAACTTGAAATTTGATAGGAGAAAGTAAGGTTTGATGTAGCAGTATTTCCGTGAAGTAAGGGAAATTACAGTGGTATGAGAGAGGAACTGGTTAAAGTAAATTGGAAGGAGCTGCTGGCAGGGATGTCAGCAGAGCAGCAATGACGTGTGTTTCTGGGAAAAATGAGGAAGGTGCAGGACATATGTATTTGAAAAATGAAGAAATACTCAACTGGTAAAATAGTACAACCATGGCTGATGCGGGAAGTCAAAGCTATTGTAAAAGCACAAGAAAGGGCATACAACAAAGCAAAAATTAGTGGGAAGATAGAGGATTGGGAAGTTTTTAAAAACCTACAGTGAGCAACTAAAACAGTCATGAGAAGGGAAAGGATAAATATGAAAGCAAGCTAGCAAGTAATATCAAAGTGTATAGTAATAGTTTTTTTCAAGTATGTTAAAAATAAAAGAGAAATGAGAGTGGACATTGGACCACTAGAAAAAGAGGCAGAAGAGATAATAGTTGGGGACAAGGAAATGGCTGATGAGCTAAATGAGTATTTTACATCAGTCTTCACTGTGGAAGGCACTAGCAGTATGCCTGATGTTGTAGTGCAAAGGAAGAAAAGTGGTTGCAGTCGCTATTACATGAGAGAAGGTGCTTAAAAAGCTGAAAGGCCTAACGGTACATAAGCCACCCAGACCAGATTATCTAGGGTTCTGAAAGAGGTAGTGTTAGTTATTGTGGTGGCATTAGAAGTGATCTTTCAAAAATCATTAGACTCTGGCATGGTGCCAGAGGATTGGAAATTTGCAAATGTCAGTCCACTCTTTAAGAAAGGAGAAAGGCAGTGAAAGGAAATTATAGATCAGTTAGCCTGACCTCAGTGACTGGGAAGAGGTTAGAGTCAACCTTAGGAGATGGAGTACTTGGTGATACAGGTCAAGATAGTACAAAGTCAGCATGGTTTCCTTCAGGGAAAATCCTGCCTGACGATCCTGTTGGAATTCTTTGAGGAGATTACAAGTGGGATAGATAAAGGGGATGCAGTAGATGTTGTAAACTTGGACTTTCAGAAGGCCTTTGACAAGATGCCACACATGAGGCTGCTTAAGTTAAGAGTCCATGGTATTATGGGAAAGTTACTAACATGGTTAGAGCATTGGCTGAATGGTAGGAGATAGCGAGTGAGAATAAAAGGTTCCTTTTCTGGTTGGCTGCCAGTGACTAGTGGTGTTCCGCAGGGATTGGTTTTGGGACCACTTCTTTTTATGCTATATATAAATGATTTGGATGATGGAATAGATGGCTTTGTTGCTAGGTTTGCAGATAATAAGAAAACTGGTAAAGGGGCAGGTAGTGTTGAGGAAACAGGTAGAATGCAGAAGGACTTAGGCAGATTAGGAGAATGGACAAGAGAGTGGCAAATGAAATACAATGTCCAAAAATGCATTGTCATGCACTTTGGTAGTAGAAATAAATGTGCAGACTGTTTTCTAAACGGAGAGAAAATACAGGAATCTGAGATGCAGAGACACTTGCAAGTCCTTGTGCAGAACACCCTGAAGGTTAACTTGCAGGTTGAGTCGGTGGTGAGGAAGGCATGTTAGCATTCATTTCAAGAGGTCTAGAATACAAGAGCAAAAGTGTGATGCTGAAGCTTTATCAGGCACTGGTGAGCCCTCACCTTGAACATTGTGAACAGTTTTGGACCCCTGATCTTAGAAAAGATGTGCTGGCATTGGAGAGGGTCCAGAGGAGGTTCACAAGGATGATTCCAGGAATGAAAGGGTTATCATACAAGGAATGTTTGATGGCTCCGGGTCTGTACTTGCTGGAATTCAGTAGGATGGGGCGGGGATCTCATTGAATCCTTTTGAATGTTGACAGACCTAAATGGAGTAGATGTGGAAAGGATGTTTCCTTTAGTGGGTGAGTCTAGGACAAGAGGGCACAGCCTCAGGTAGAAGGGTGCCCTTTCAAAACAGAGATTCGGAGAAATTTCTTTCAGCTAGAGGGTGATGAATTTGTGGAATTTGTTGCCACATGCAGCTGTGGAGGCCAGGTCATTGAGAGTATTTAAGGCAGAGATTGATTGGTTCTTGATTGGACATGGCATCAAAGGTTATGAGGAGAAGGCCGGGAACTGGGGTTGAGGAAGGGAAACATAAAGGATCACCCATAATTGAATGGTGGAGCAGACTTGATGGGCCAGAAGTTCTAATTCTACTCCTATGTCTTATGGTCTTATTGAATGTAGAAGTGCTTGATTGCTCTTGGCCTGTACTCACTGGAGTTTAGATAAATGTCGGGGGTGGGGGGATCTCTCTGAAACCTAAACAATATTGAATGGCCTAAATAGAATGGATGTAGAGAGGATATTTCCTCTAATAGGAAAGTCTGGGGCCAGAGGCCACAGCCTCAGAATACAAAGATGTACCTTTAGAACAGAGGCGAGGAGGAATTTTTTTAGCCAGAGGGTGGTGAATCTGTGGAATTCACTGTCACAGACAGCTGTGGAGGCTAAGTCATTGGGTATATTTAAAGAGGAAGCTGATAGGTTCTTGATTAGCCAGGGCATCAGAGATTACTTGGAGAAGGCAGGAAAATGAGGTTGAGAGCCACGATTAAACCACGATGAAGCTGCGGAACAGACTCGATGGGCCAAATGGCCTAATTCTGCTCCTGTGCCTTTGGGTCTTATGGTTGCTGGAAAGGTAGTTAATTGTTTAAAAAGTTTCCTGAAAAGGCATTGTTATTCACATCATGGTATCTTGCCAACTCCTTTCCCACCATGGATTTGCCCTCACTGAAACATTTGGAAGGCCAAATTATGTTAACAGTATTAAATAAATACGCATACTTGTCCGGCATTCTGATTAGTTGTTGCCAGGATTGACACAAGTGTGTGGTTATGGCCCAAGTGCAGAGGGAGAGACACTGAAGCAGATGAACAGTTTACTGACTTTTAATTAGAACTGTGCAGAATTAAAGCATAAGCAATAAATGATTGGCCCACGGGGCCGTTAGTTAAAAGTGTCAAACTGAAGGCCAATGCCAACACTGTGGCTAGGAAGCAGTAGCTTAACACTAAATGGATACAGCTTCTTTACATCATCTATTTAAATGGTAGTCCTCTTTCATGGAACAAAGACAAGGGTAAGCAGGGAACGTAGACGTTGTTCTGCTTTTGGTCGTGAATTGACAAGACTGGTGTGAGAGGAAGGGAGTTAAATACCACCACAGTGAAACACTAATCAGCTGGAACATTCATACACACAAGTGTGATTGCTGAACCTGCTCTGCAGCCCACGTGTGAGGGCGCGCAGACCCCACGACAGAGCCCATAGTGGTTATTCCAAACATTAAACTAACTGAAAGGAAAAGACAGACGTCCGAAATGTGAGCCTAATTTCATTTTTACTTTAAACGAGGTATGCACATATCATATGGTACTACCATGACATATTAAGTTCACTTATTTTTACATATAACCCATAATGAATTACTTAAATGAACAATAATACTTAATCAAATAATATATTTACAATATTACTCAAGTACTATGAAATATTAAATACACAACACTCCTCCCTGGTTAGCTATAAACTCCAATTCAATATAGAATGCCTGTCAACCATATACAATATAGACTATAAAACATAGAACATAGAAATCTACAGCACATTACAGGCCCTTTGGCCCACAATGTTGTGCTGATGACGTAAACTACACTAGAAACTGCCTAGAATTTCCCTAGCGCATAGCCCTCTATTTTTCTAAGCTCCATGTACCTATCTAAGGGTTTCTTAAAAGACCCTATTGTATCTTCTTCCACCACCATCGCTGGCACCTCATTTTAGCCAGTTCAGACCTGTGAAAAAGCCTCTGGCTATCTACACGATCAATGCCTCATGTGTATATAATATTACATGATGCAACTACGATACAGACTTGCGCAGCACAGTCAATTTTTAAATTGCCTAACAATTTAATTGCTGTGAAGGATTTCTTACCGTTGTGGGATAATGTCTTTCCTCATAAGGGAGGAGGTCACTCTGCTTGGCCGGTGAGACTTGTGGCTGTGAAACAATCTCAGGGTCTGGGCCCTCCTCTGTGATGGTTGTAGGAGCTGAATCTGGGACTGCAGGATATGGCTCTGACAGCTTTGGACAACTTTCTTCCATAACAATTGACTCTACTCGCCTCAACTGAGCAATGTGTCACCCTCAGAAGACACCAATCTCCACTGAGTAGGAGAATGGTCCAGTCCCGTCCTTAATCTTTCTGAGTATCTACTTTTGATCATCTCTGTGGCCCCTCTCCACGACTGCTTGTCCAAGGGTGAAACATTGAACCTCCTTGCTTGAAAGGAGTCCTCCATTTGTCTCCACTGTTTGTCCTGCATACTCCTGAGATGGGATTGAGCAGATCCAAGTGTGGATGCAAGGGACAGCCCAGGAAAAGCAAAGTTAGCGAATTGTTGGTTGTGGAGCGTGCTGCATTACGATACGCAAGGAGGAAATAGGCAATCTTCTGGTTCAGTGTCAGTGTAGTGCGTTCTGCTGATATCGCTCGCAGTGCGCCTTTTAGACTCTGGACAAACCTTTACACCATGTTGTTTGTAGCTGGGCGATACGGTGCAGATGAAATATGTCTTTTACATTCATTTCAGGAATGACTGAAACTGTTCTGCCACAAACTGTGGTCCATTGTCACTGGCTAGGTGTTCCAGAACTCCAGTCAAAAAGCCACTCAATACATCAACAGTGTGTGCGAGGCTGTGGTGGAGGCTATTGGGAACACTTCTACTAATACCAAGAGATTTATGCTGATGAATGGTCCGGTAAATCCCACGTGAATCCTTTGCCAGGGTTGGAGAGTCACTGCTCTAGGGATGTACTGAACATGTTGCCATCCCTCACAAAGTACAGGAGTTTCTATCTGCTGTTCTAGCCCAGCCCACCAGACAAAACTTTTAGCCAATGTTTTCATTTTACTGCACCTAGATGACTGGCAAGTAGCTTCTACAAAACTTCCGCTCTCAGCTTGGATGGGACAACCGACTCTCAATCCTCAGATAAGGAAACCTCTGTCAAGGGCAAGTTCATCTTGGTGCTGGTAAAAATGGAGGCACAGGAGCTTTCGATGCACATTTTGGGTGGCAATGTGGACCTGAGACAAGTGTGGTGCTTTTTCTGGTTTCCCCTTTGATCATCACAGTCGTATTAGGGAGACTTCCAATTTACGCTACAGTCTGTCCTCTTGTAAATTTTCAAGTATTTCCTTTTGCAAAGGTAAACAGGACAATTCACCAGCATTTCCATGATTAGGTTTGCTCTTGAGTTCAGTCTTGTAGTTGTGACCTCCAAGAAAAAGCCCATCTCTGCACACATGCTGCAGCGGTAGGGCAACACCCTCCTGTGGATTGAGAATGGACACCAGCAATTGATGATCTGTAACGAGGGCAAACTCTCTCCCATGGAAGTACTGGTTGAAATGTTTTACACCCTAAACCAGACTCCAGGCCTTTCTGTCAATCTGTGCATAATATTTTCTCTGCAACAGTAAGGGAACATGATGCAAAGGCTCTGGGGGCATTCAGTTCCATCATTCATAACGTGTGACATGACTTCACCTATACCATAAGGTGAGGCATAACAAGCAAGCTTCCACCACTGTGTGAATTTTCTCGGCTCACTTGTGTAACTCTTGTGCGCTGATTATGTGACCAAAGTAGGTGATATTTGGTTTAAAGAATTCACACTTGGTCCATTGTGCTTTGAGCCTATAATCATCTAATATTTTTAATACTATGTTTCAGAGATGTTCCTTGTCTTTTTTTCCTGTCACATTGATGTCATCTAGGTAATACTGAGTGTCTGGACAGCCTTGCAGTAGCTGGTCCGCAGCTTTCTGCCAGAGTGCAGGTGCAGATGCTATTCCAGAAATAACCCTGCGAAGTGCAGAATCAAATATCACTGTGATGATTGTACGCTCTAGTATCAATTGTTTGGTGACAATAAAAGTATTATAGCAAAAGTATTATTATAAAAGTATTATAGCTTACCCTTTGTGAGTTCTTATGGTGAGAAACATGTTGTTCACTTCTTCCACCACCATCTGCAGGTAAACCTCAGCTAGGCCACCTTGCTGAAGTGTTTCTCTTGAGAAAGGTTTGCGTGGATGTCCTCTATTCTGGGCAGAGGGTATTGATCTACTTTCTGTATTGGGGTTGATAGTGACCTTAAAATCACTACAGATCCTGACAGAGCCATTCTTTTAGGCTATCGGAATGACTGGTATTGCCCATGGGCTCCACTCAACCTTGGAAAGAACTCCTTCAGCCTCCAGGCGATATAGCTCACTGGCTACTTTATCACGGATGGTATAAGGAACTGGATGGGCTTTGTAAAACTCGGGTGTGGCACTTTCATTTAGCACTATTTTACTCTTGCTGTTTGAGCTTTCCAGTGCCATTCCTGAACCCTGCTGTGGCATCATCCAGTACCTTTCTATTGCAGGGGATGTGGCATGCAGATGGTGGATGGATCTTCAATCACATCATAGTTGTCTCAGCCAATCACAACCCAGATGGCTGGCCCTCCCGTTTTTACCACACACAGGACCTTTGGAGCTCACTGGTTTTTTCATTTCACTGTTCTGAATGTCAATCCCATGGGAGCTGTCTTTTCTCCAGTATAAGTTCCTAACTGGTTATCTGCAGGCTTAGTAACTTTGAAATGACATTCAAACTCATTTTGTGGAATGACAGAGCCAGTGTCCAATTCCATTTTGGTCGATTTGCCATTCATTTCTTCTGTAAGCCATACTGCTCGTCTATAGTTAGTTTTCACATTTCTGCTCTGCTTTTTTTTTACTTGATTGTCTCTCCTTTTGCGAAGAAAACGTGTTGTTGCAAAGAAAAAAAAAGTGCCATGCTTTTTTTAACTCGAACATCTTGCTGTGCTTCAACAGGTAAGTAGTTGTCTCGGGTTTGTTTTAAAAATACCACATCACCACTGATATGTTTTGTAACTCCAAAAATTTAACCTAGTTGAGAGGAAGAGATGGGAGTCTGAAGTGTGAGTCTAACTTTGTTTGTACTTTAAGCGAGGCATGCACATATCACATGGTGGCATCGCTAGTAGGCAATTTACTAATTTTACATATAACCCATAATGAATTATTTAAACAAGCAAGAATGCATATATCACAAATAGAATCAGGTTTAATATCATTGGCATATGTTGTGAAAATTGTATACTTATATTTGCA
This sequence comes from Hypanus sabinus, assembly GCF_030144855.1. NCBI lineage: Eukaryota > Metazoa > Chordata > Chondrichthyes > Myliobatiformes > Dasyatidae > Hypanus > Hypanus sabinus. The sequence goes on along the minus strand of NC_082733.1, from coordinate 36,162,896 downwards.
ATATTGCTCAAATAGTTTAGTTTAGGTATCCGTTAGTCTCGTGAGACCATGGATTTGTGCCTTGGAAGGTTTCCAGGGCGCAGGCCTGGGCAGGGTTGTATGGGAGACTGGCAGTTGCCCAAGCTGCAAGCCTTCCCCTCTCCACGCCACCGATGTTGTCCAAGGGAAGGGCATTAGGACCCATGCAGCTTGGCATGGGTGTCGTCACAGAGCAATGTGTTGTTAAGTGCCTTGCTCAAGGACACAACACGCTACCTCAGCTGAGGCTCGAACCAGCGACCTTCAGATCACTAAACCGATGCCTTATCCACTCACCAACACTGCTCAAATACTACTGAAGTATTAAATATACACAGTTTTGACAAGGATCTTGAAAGAACATTGTGTCTGATTTGCAGCTGAGTCTGAGAGAGATCTGATTCACTAAGTACTGGCTGAATATCAATCTGATTTTAGACATAAGTCTTTGAGACTCAAAATTGCCTTCTCTATTAAACTTTATTACAGACTAAATAATTGCCTCTTGGGTTTTGTCTTCTTGGCGTATAAAGAAAGGATTTGAAACAGAATTCTATATGAGCATTGAAAAGAGCCAAGGGTTTCGTATGAAATCAAAGCCAGTCCTCAGTGTGGATGTGAACAGTGTGGAGCCACAGGATTCCAGCTTTGATCTCTACCGCGCATCATGTTAGCTAAAGCCATGTGCAACGGTCCCAGGATGGAGGGGAGGAAAATGCTGGAAATTCAGCTGACCCGAATTTAGCAGGAGGACCTTGCTTATATGTATCCATAAGTCAAAAAGCACAAAGGCAGGCTTTAGGACCACCAAATTTGTTCTGACTCATTTGCAGTAATTTTATGCTAATCCTATTTTATTCTCCCCAGGTTTCCGACACTGCCTCTCAGATTTTACTAATTGCCTACACACAATGTTGGGGTATCTGAAACTAGAGAACATCGTCTTCAGGTCAGAGGTGAAAGTCTGAAATAAGAACCTGAGGGGGGCAGCTTTTCTTACACAGCAGGTGTTAGGCATATGGAGGAAGAGGCTGAGATGAATACATTAGACACAGTTAAGAAATAAGTGGACAAGTATTCAGATGACACGAATTTAGGGGCGTATGGACCAAGTGCTGGGAAACGGGATATGTCACGATGTGCATTGACAATGTTGGAACACGTGTGGAGGAAAGACAGACTCCGATGTAGAGATGGTGGCTAATGTTTATTCCTAAGAATTCCAAAACACTGATGGTTCAGCCAAATGATACAGCAAGATGTAACATTCTCAAAACTAGGATTCCGTGATTAGCACTAATTGGGCATGCGCTTAAATAATACAAGTAATACAGAATCCTCAAACCTATCAAAATAAATTTAACAAGTTCAAACAGCAAGCACCAAGGATCTCTGGCTTCCCACAGAAGCCTGAAGAACTCATTACAAGGGATTATCTGGAATATACATCCTTGGTCAACATGGACAAGGAGGGACCAAAGGACATTTTTTTCATGTTCTGCAACTCTATGACTCGATGAGCTGTGCTATTTGGGCAATTTGGCCAACTTTCAGGTCTATGGGATATGAGAAGATACCAGGTGATGCAGAGGAAAGCTACCTGGTAACAGGGGGAATGTGCAGATTCTACACAAAGAGCACAGAAAGTCAGGACTGGAGTGGTATGACCGCTCCACTACCTGCTACATTACTGTGTTATGCGCAGTTCTGGGATGACAATCCAGCAAGTTGAGAGTGTATCTGACTTACCTGGCAGCAAACTCTGCACCTGAGTACAGAGCAATTGAGGTACAGAGGTTTGAAGGCACCATAATCTCTTGGATGGCAAGAGAAAGCAGAGTAGAAGTGCCTAGTTGTGTGGTGGGTTCACCCAGCACAGAGTGAGTTGTGACGATACGTGGAGAGGATCTTGCAAGCTACTGGGTGAAGGTCTAATCTCGCTCGAAATGGCTACAAGGAATGGCACCAATATGCAAACTTCCTGCTGTTGTTAATATCGCCTGCCAGCACAAAAGAGTGGAAGAGACAGGCTTGAGGCCTGCAGGTCTGGCAGCATCCATGAAGAGAAATAAGCAGTTGACATTTTGGGCCGAGACCCTTCACTTGTCCTGATGAAGGGTCTTGGCCCAAAATGTCAACTGTTCATTCCTCTCCATAGATGCTGCCTGTCCTGCTGAAAACCTCCAGCATTTTGTTTCTGTTGCTCTGGATTTCCAGCATCTGTAGAATCTTGTTGGCTGATAATTTGCAGCCGGTATGTTTTTAAAGAGCTTTTATACCTTTTTTTTAGGGGAATTTCCGAAAAATGCCTGACCCAGTAACTTTATAATTGATATGACAGGGTGTTCAGGTCTTAAAACTGAGTCTGAATACATCAGTTTACTTCCCTACATTGATGGGAATGCGGAAAGAATAACTAATGGGACTAATGCAGGGGTTCCCAACCTTTTCTATGCCATTACCATTGACCGAGGGACTAATGGGTGAATGATGATGTGGACTCTGGGGTCAGTTTCTTTCTCGTGTGATTCTGTGGCTCACTGTCTATTTTTAAAATGCTCCTTGACTCAGCTTTCAGTCACCTACAAAGCATCTCCTCATGGAGCTAAGTCTCAAATATCATTCGATTATCATTTTTGCAATCTATATATATTCATTTATGATGCTAAAGGAAATCAGCTTGTTGCAGTGAACAGTCTGTAACATGGTCCCATTCCATTCCTAATCCTCTCTTGCATCTATTATCTTTATCTCTGTACCTCATTGCTTGATGAAAAATTATTTTTGGAGAACTGGTGGAATGAAATGCTGAGAGGCTGTTGAAGTGTCTGAAATTTGGGACATAATGTCAGGATGTAGTTGATTATGTTGCTAATTTTCTTATTACTTTCTTGCAGGGTTAATAGTGTATTTGGGAATGATGTTTGGAGCCTTCATCTGGGGAGGTCTGGCAGATAAAATGGGCAGAAGGTATTGTCTCATCATCGCCTTGAGCATCAATGGCGTCTTTATTATCTTCTCATCGTTTGTCCAAGGTTATGGCATCTTCCTGTTCTGCCGACTACTTTCAGGGGTTGGGTAAGTGAACTGCAGGACAACTAATTTAGTGCTATCAAGGTAAACATGCTGCACAGCCAGCCTGGATGTCCAAGCCCCTTTCTTCTCTTTCGCTTAGATGTCAATGCCAAGACTTGGGAAGATAACATGGAGTGACATTCGGATGCTAAAATGGAGAGAATATTGGGAGCACATTTGTAGGGTTCTAGGTGAAATGCAAGCCAGTGGACTAATTTGTCCCACATGATTATTATTTGATGTCCCAGATGGTGACTATGTGAGAATGGTTGGCGCATAGCTCAGCCAGCCAAGTGAGGAGTATGCCATCACATCTTCTCCGAGGATCATCAACTTGTTGCGGTGGAGAGGTTTGTGAGTTCCTGAGATGACGAGAGTGATGCTTCCGAAGTTTAGTTATCTGGTGCTTATCTCCTGGTAACGTCACCCATGGCAGTAAGGTCAAGGGAGAGATTCCAGATAAAAAAGCGACCCAACCAAGGCCTCAAAATTGGAGCTGGTGGAAGATGATGACGTATCACAGCAGCAGTGAAGGTGCAGGAAGGTTGTAGCAGTGAAGAGACCCAGCTGGTTTGCATTCCATGCCACTGGACCCTGACCCCAGTCTGTCATGGACTGTGTGGTGGCAGTCCTACACACATTAGACCAAGTCACACTCAGGCAATAGCCATTAAGGGAATCCATCCTCCAGAATATGTGGATCCCAGATTTACCTCTGCAGCCTCCTAAAGACACTGCCACCCTACCCAATAGACAAACCCTTAGGAGAACATCATACTCAACTCAAGTGATTGCTTTATGATGCCATCACAGAATTATATTGTAGGCATTAGGGAATTGGAGTTTACTGTTGACATTGCTAGCCTGCAGACCATGTGCCCATTTGCTCTTCCCTCCCATTGAATAAGGCCAACTCAACCCCTCCCACAATTATTTGCAGTTGTGCAATAATATAGTATAATGGAAGATCTGCTGTCTTCCCACCCAGTACTTTGAGGAATAATTGAGGAAGCATTGGTATGTGCATTTGGTTTATAAATTTATTCTGTAATAATTTTTAAACAACAGAAAATCTGATGTGGGGTAGGCAGAATCTGTGAAGGTACAAACAGAATTATTGTCACAGGTTGAAAACTTTTTATCAGAACCCTGAGTTGTAATGAAAGGTCATCAACGTAAAATGGTTCTTTCTCTACTAGAGGTACCTGACTTGCAAAGTACTCCTAATATCACCTGGTTTTATTTCAGATTTCCAGTATGTGGACTATATTTTTCCAATTATAAATTTGTTCACTTGATTCATGGCTATCCACAATTAAATAATTAAACCAATAATTGCATTAAAATTTTAACAACTTGTGCACAGTAGCTCATCTACTCTTACAGCCTCCTTCCCTCTGCAGTGCGAGCCTGGCCTGATTTATTTGCTGTCTAGTAACAATTGCTGAGGGAACTCTTCTAAATAATTTGGAGTGAGTGGTTCCATTTATCACTGATATTTATAAACCTGAATTTTTCAGCCCTTATCTCAACATTTGGAGATCTGTAACTGCTGTGACTTTATACTAAGCTAGTTTATCTTCAATGCAATAATCAGTGCTCTTCCATAGCTGAATAATGAATCTGAATATATTTCTACTTAATATGGCTGAGATGTGAGAAGTTGCCATGTTTCTAACTTGTAGCTCATGCTTAGAACTTTAACATTCCCTGGAGAGCCATAATACATGGCTATTAGTGTCACCAACTCATTGGAACCTTTCTGTGATTGTTATACATTTGATAGGGGGCTCAGGGCCACTATGAATCTGCCCTTGATGATGAAGGATCCTTCCCACCCTCCTCCCATCAGGGAGGAGGCTATGCAACATTCACGCTAGGACCACCAGACTCAAAAACAGTTATTTTCCCCAAGCAGTAAGGCTGATGAACACCTTCACCCACTAACCCACCCCACCACACTCCCAACCAGAACTACTTTATCATTTCCTGTCAGAGTCACCTTATGTACAGACACTCATACACCTAGAATAACTTTATGGGCATATAATCAATCAAGGTATATACACTATCTTATGTAATTATATTTATTGTTTTTTTATTATTATAGCATTATCTATCTTATTGTGTTTTTTTATGCTGCATTGGTTCAGAGTAACAACTATACCATTCTCTTTTTACAGTCGTATACTGGAAATGACATTAAACAATCTTAATTCTTCAACTTTGAATCTTGAAACAATGATGATTTCTTCATGGAATCTAAGATAGATTGTAACATGAGATAAAATCTATCTTAGATCCATGAAAATCACATTGACTTCAGCTCAAATTTACTTTGAACTCAACTTTGAGTTAAAGACTTCACTTTAGCTCAACTTCAACAAGTTGAACTAAATGGTCACCTTCTTTATTCTGTGTATTCTTCTGTGAGAACACAGGAAAATAGAAGCAGGAGTAGACCATCATGTCCCTAAAGCTTTTCCCACTATTCTGTATGATAATGGCTGATTTATGAAGACCTCTGCCCCTCTTCTGCTCCAGTTCCCTATACCTCTCAGTTTCTTGATCTTTCTGTGTTTTCCTGAAAACACAAATACCTAGGGTTTGCTAGGGAACAGAGTCTATCCCAACAAACCATGGACTTACACGTGTCTAATATCATTCAACTTCTTTAGAAAGTTTTATATTCTTGTCTTACACGTGTCTTACACGTGTTACACGTGTCTAATATCATTCAACTTCTTTAGAAAGTTTTATATTCTTGTTCCTCTAGTTCAGGGGTTCTCAAGCTTCTTTTATGCCATGGACCAATACCTTTAGGCAAGGAGTCTATGGACCCCAGGTTGGGGAACACTGGCTGGGAACAAGGTGTTTCTCTGAACAGTGTCAGTAGAGAGGGTTTGATGTGAAGATTGAGAATGTGCCAGAATCAGAATCACATCACTAACAGAAGTCCTGAAATTTGTGGTTTTGTGGCAGCAGTTCAATGCAATATATAAGTATTTAAAGTTATAATAAGGGAGGTTAAAAAATATAAATGTAGGAAAAAGAGACCAGAGTTTTGTCAACATCGGCAAGTTAATCTTGCATTCTGAAAGTTATTTTCTTTCTTCCTTCCCTCAGCATTGGTGGCTCCATCCCCATTGTCTTTGCCTACTTCTCTGAATTCTTGTCTCGTGAGAAGCGAGGGGAACACCTCAGCTGGCTCTGCATGTTCTGGATGATCGGCGGGATTTATGCTTCAGTGATGGCCTGGACCATCATCCCACATTATGGTGAGTCTGGTGAACAACTTCCCTTCACTTGGCCCACTCAGTAAGCAGGCAGGGTGTATTGTATAAATGGAATCTATATATTGCAATAAACACAAGAGATTTTGCACATGCTGGAAATCCGCAGCAACACTCAAAATGCTGGAGGAATTCAACAGATCTGGCAGCATCTATAGGAGGAAATAAACAGTCGATATTTCATTTTGAGACTTTGATTGCTGGTCTTGCCCCGAAGTGTTGACTGCACATTCCACACCATAGATGTTGCCTGACTTGCTGAATTCCTCCAGAATTTTGTGTGTGCTGCTCTATGTATCAGATATTGTTTAGACTGCATTTGGAGCATTGTGTGCAGTTTTGTTTACCCCATTCCAACAGGGCTGTGGAGGCTTCGGAGAGAGTGCAGAAGTTATTTACCAGGATGCTGCCTGGATTAGAGGGTATGAGTTCTTAGGTGGGATTGGACAAATGTGAATTGTTTTCTCTGAAGTGTCAGAGGCTGAGGAAGTTTCTAAAATTATGAAAGATGTAGATAAGGGAGACAGAATCTATTTCTCAGGGTAGGACTGTCTAATACCAGAGGACATGGATCGAAGATGACAATGGGAAGTTTAAAGGAGATGTATGGGGCAAGTTTTTTTTTACACGGAGGGTGGTAGATGCCCAGAACAGGCTGCTAGCGTTAGAGGTGCAAATAGTTAAGTGGCATTTAAGATGCTTTGAGATAGACACATGGATATGGAGGGATGGAAGGATGTGGATCAAGTGCTGGCAGAAGAGATTTAGTTTAATCTGGCATCAAGTTTTGTAAATACACCGTGGATCAAAGGGCTTGTTCCGATGTTGCAATGTTCTTTGTGTGTTCTATAAGTGTTTGTGGATGGTGCTCAAGTCTTTGGGTGTTTCAGGTCTTCCAACATCAGCCGCCCTCACCCCGGCAAACCCAACCAGGGTTGATCAGGCCCCGGCTTGTGTCCCAGCAACGCTGGTCCACAGGTTACACCTCTTGATCTATAGCCATCTGGAGGCTTGCTCAGCAGTCCTGATGGCTCTTTTCTTTGCAGGCTCCATAATACCAAGCGGAGAGTAGGTTCTTCAGAGTGAGCAGCCAGCAAAACCTTTGCACCCCACCTCTACAGGCTGGCATTATACCCTACGCCCCTGTCTCTGGCGCTGCTCTACCAGCTCCTGGTATCTGGCTTTCCTACATCTGAACACCCCCTCAATCTGGTCTTTCCAAGGCACTGTCAGTTCTACTATAACCACTTGCTCAGGGCTGGAAGTTTTTTCGCTCCAGATGACAAGAGGTGACAAAAATGATTTGTTATTAGTTTTGTGACACCCTTTTGGAGTACCCTGGGTGATGAAAACACCAGCTAATTTGTAACCAGTCCAAGCCAATGAGCCAGATACAAGTCTAGGTCAAATTTTCCTGTTTCGTAATGAACACGAATGAAGATGAGGACATTGAGTGAACTCTAATGTCAAAATGGGGTCTTTAATGTTGTACCTGAGAAACTAGAACAAAGTGCAACCATGAGCTTATTTTTAAGCAAAGGCTGGGGACCTGTCTCTTGCTATCTTTGTGCAGCACTGTACTACAAGTGAAGATTCTGCAATGTATACGTATACGACGCTGGAAGAACTCAGCAGGTCAGGCAGCATCCGTGAGAAAAGAGTAGCCAACATTTCAGGCCGAGACCCTTCATCAGGAATGGGGGAGAAGAGAGGGCCAAAGCCCAGTAATAGAGATAGGGGAGGGGGAAGGGCTAGAGGCGCCAGGTGGAAAACCAATCAGAGAAAGGATAAAGGGGGGAGGGGATAAGCATGAAAGAACTGTAGAGGTAAAGGAGCAGAAAGTTGAAAGGGGAGAGAGGCAGAGAGGGACCTAGGATAGGGGAGGGGGAGGGGGAGGGAATTACCGGAAATTGGAGAATTCAATGTTCATACCACCAGGCTGGAGGCTAACCAGATGGTAGATGAGGTGTTGCTCCTCCAACTTGAGTTTGGCCTCATCATGACAGTAGGGGAAGCCATGTATGGACATATCTAGATGGGAATGAAAGGCAGAGTTGAAGTGGGTGGCAACTGGGAGGTCCTGTCTATTGTGACGGACGGAACGAAGGTGCTTGGGGAGGAGGTAAAACCGAGCTGTGCGGGGTGTGGGAATTATGAGTTTTTTGGCTGAGGGAGGAAGGTGTCTGGAGTTGATGAGGGTGGAGTTGGTGTGGAAGATGGTAGATTGATGTTTTTTGATGGGGTCCTGTGGCAGGGGTAAGTAGGAGGAGGTGTAGGAGAGCTGCCGTTTGGCCTCAGTGAGGTAGAGGTCTGTCCACCAGACTACTATGGTACCACCTTTGTCTTACATTCTGCAACGTAGCCCTGGACCTCAGTGACTGATAACTAAATATGCGTTCGCAGATGTCATTCTAGGGCAGTGTGGGTCGTCAGGCTCCTATACCTCCCCATGAAGCTAGCATTGAGAAGAGGGCAAGTCCTGGGTAGTGAAGGTGTTTATGGCTGATGCCACCTTCTTGTAGTCCCACCTTTTCAAGATACAGTAGCTCAGTAGTGGGCTGGTGGCGCAGTGACATTAGCGCCGGACTCCGGAATGGAGGTTCCCAGTTTTGGATCCAGTCGGGTCATTCCCGATTACGCTTTCCATCCGTGCCGGTTTGAGTGTTGAGCTCACAACTCGACTTTGTAAAATAAAGAAAAATACTGCGAAAATATCTGTACGAGGAGTGGCGCGCCACACAGTCTCTCATTCTGCGTCTTGTAAGGTATGAAAATGGCCGACGCTGGCCTCTCAGGTCTGAATCGATGTCATCATCATCATCATCATCATCACCAGTGGTGGGGAGGTTTGTGCCTGTGATGGAGCTAGCTGAGTCAACACTCCTCCACAGCCTTTTGCAGTACTGTGGTTTGGAGGCTCCATAACAGGCTGTGATGCATGTCAGAATACTCTCCAACATAGGTACTTCTGTAGAAATTTACAAGAGTCCAGCTAAAATGCCAAGCTAAATCCATCCCTTCTGCCTACAAAATGTTCACACCCCTTCATTCTCTGCACATCCATCTACCTATCAAAGAATCTCTCAAGTGCCTCTGTTATATCCACCACCAATCCTGGAAGCACATTCCAGGGATGTCTCTTTTGAACTTACCCCTTCTTACCATGAATACATGCCCTATGTTATTAGACATTTTGGCTCTGGGAAAAAGGTACCAGCTGTCCAAACTATTCAAACTATCTATTAGACCTCCCCTCAGCCTCTGGTACTCCAGAGAAAGTCAAGTCACTTTTTAATGTCATTTCGACCATAACTGCTGGTACAGTGCATAGTAAAAATGTGACAACGTTTTTCAGGACCATGGTGTTACATGATACAGTACAAAAATTAGACTGAACTACGTAAAAAACAACACAGAAAGAAAAACTACACTAGACTACAGACCTACCCAGGACTGCATAAAGTGCACAAAACAGTTCAGGCATTACAATAAATAATAAACAAGACAATAGGACAGTAAGGTGTCAGTCAAGGCTCTGGGTATTGAGGAGTCTGATAGCTTGGGGGAAGAAACTATTACATATCTGGTCATGAGAGCCCAAATGCTTCGGTGCCTTTTCCCAGACGGTGTATGAGGGGTGAGTGGGGTCCTTCATAATGCCGTTTGCTTTGTGGATGCAGCGTGTAGTGTAAATGTCCATAATGGTAGGAAGAGAGACCTCGATGATCTTCTCAGCTGACCTCACTATCCGCTGCGGGGTCTTGTTATCCGAGATGATGCAATTTCCGAACCAGGCAGTGATGCAGCTGCTCAGGATACTCTCAATACAACCCCTGTAGAATGTGGTGAGGATGGGGTGTGGGAAATGGACTTTCCTCAGCCTTCGCAGAAAGTAGAGACGCTGCTGGGCTTTCTTTGCTAACCACCCAAGTTTTAACTTTATGGCCAAGCAGACTTCTACCTCCTTTTCCTCTCACCCCGAATAGTTAACACAACTAGCTGATCCCGCAAAATTGTGTTGAATTTTGTGGCATGGTAGTGTAGTGGTTAGCACAATGCTTTACAGTATGGGTTCAATTCCTGCTGCTGCCTGTAAGGAGTTTGTACGTTCTCCCCAAAACTGCAGGGGTTTCCTCTGGGTGTCCTGGTTTCCTCCCACAGTCCAGAGACATATTGATTAGTGGGTTAATTGGTCATTGTATATTGTCTCGTGATTAGTCTAGGGTTAAATTTGGGGATTGCTGGGCAGCACAACTCAAAGGGCTGGAAGGGCCTATTCCACACTGTAAGTTTATAAATAAATGAAAAATTTTAAATGAAGTCCATATCAAACTACCACGCACAGTGAACAGATGAAGAAGCAAAAAGTGAATGCTGGGGTTGGATTATACACATAGTGGCTAACTGGGCTCTTTCAGAGTGTAATTATGTGGCCTGAGTAAATGGCTGCAGCTGGAGGACCTCTAATGTGAGATTCGCTTATTACTGGTTGACGGTCTCCTGGGGGAGTGGAATGGAGAAATAGCTCCTCTAATGAAAAAATAAATCAGAGCAATAGCACATTTCTGTAAACTCAACAGTGTTGTATTATTTAAAGAGCTGGCAAGCAATCTGCCATTTCTCAGAAAATAGACTCTGGGGCTCTGTATCAAAGATGCCCAAAGCTCAAACCACAGGAGAACCCATCATAGGGTTTTTAGGGAGGGAAGCTGATGGTGAGAGACACAATTGATGGAATGTAAAAACAATCTGAATCCGGCTGTATTTATGGTTTTTAATGTAACTTTTATATTATATACAGGAAATGAGATTGGAGGCAGATACGCACTGAGATCGATTACATATGTTAAACATACATGTCAAACTCTGCTTTTGAAATTCAATTCCACTGGAAGTGAATTTCCCAGCCTAAATACAAACTGCACACATTGCTATATCATTGTTAGCTGCATGCAATGAAAGATGTATTTCACCCTCAGGATCTCTAGCTGCAGGAAACTCGTGAAGTAAAAAATATTGTTGTGTTGCTTCTCTCAGCTGGGGAATTGTCGAAGTTATTATTATTCTGCAATTGTATTGATTTAAAATTTATGGCACTGTGCAATCCATTCAACCCATGGTAATCCATCAGATGGAATCCCATATTCTACCTTTTGGTCCACGCCATGATATCAAGTATATATTTTTTTAGATGCTAAAGGATTCTTTGCTGCCTACACTTTTTCAGACCTAGCTCCCAAGCTCCCAGCATCCTTAGAAAAAAACTTTGTATCTCCTTCTTTCCCTTAATCCTTTTTCCGATTGCAAAGCTATGCCCTCCAGCTCTGCTGAGGGGAAACATTAATTCCTTCACTTAAATTTCCCCTTCAGCCTCCCTTGTTCCAAAAGAAAAAACCTCAGCCCAGCCAATCTTTCTTCATAACTAAAATTCTCTTGAGCTACTAACAACCTCTTCAATCTCTTTTTTTTTCACCCTCATTGGGATAAGCACGTCCTGCTTGTAAAGCAATGACCAGAACAGTACAGAGTGCTCCAGCTGTGACCTAACCAATGTTTTATACAATTTTAGTATTGTCTCTTTGATTTATTAAGACTTCGAGATATTTATACTTGTTTTCTTGTGATTATAAATCATGATGTGCCAAGTGTTACTGTGAACAGTAACCAGAAAGGATGAAGTTTTTTCAAAACAACAGATGCCAATTGTTCTTCACCTTGAACTGACATTCTCTTATTCTCATCACAAGCCACCTGACAAACTACCTCACACTCAGCAGCAGGAATATCACTGTAGAGCAAGCACTAAACCACAGTGTTAGCAACACTGTACTGCAACACGTCAAAACACCTCAATAATGAACAGCTTTTAAGGAAAAATGAAGAATGCATTTTAATCCTGTTATATTAAACCATATACAAAATCAGCATCAGCATGACCACAAGAATGGGGTAATTAACCTGACAGGATTTGATATTAAACAATGAAGCAAGTGAATAACACATAAGCCAATGCATTCTTTAAAAAGCAGAAGGCTACGTCGGAGGGAAGGGTTAGATTAATTTTAGGGTAGGTTATAGAGTTGGCACAACATCATGGGACAAAGGGCTGTAACTTTCCTTTAAGGACAGTGGATTGGAATTCAAAAGAATGAGGGGGGACCTCATTGAAGCCTATCAAATGTTGAAAGGCCTCAATAGAGTGTGCATGGAGAGGATGTTTCCTGTGATGGGGGAGTCCAGGAATGGAGGACTCAGCCTCAGAATGAAGGGGCATCCTTTCAGAACAGAGATGAGGAGGAATTTCTTTGGCCAGAGAGTGATGAATCTGTGGAATTCATTGCCACAGGTAGCTGGGGGGCCAGGTCATTGGGTATATTTAAGGCAGAGGTCGATGGATTCTTGACTAATCTGGGCATGACAGGATATGGGGAGAAGGTTGGAGTTTGGAGCCAAGAGAAAAATTGGATCAGCCTTGATGAAATCGTGGTGCAGATTCAATGGGCCAAATGGACCAATTCTGCTCCAATGTCTTCTGGTCTATGTTTTATGTTCAAAAAAAAAAAATCAGTGTTCCTGAGGTTCTAGTAACTTGCAGAGTAATATTTTGGGGAAGAATATGATGTTCTGCGTTGTGTCTTATATTTGAATCCAGTACAATTTGGAAGGAAAACCTTCCTGCCATTTGCAAGAATCCTGAATTAAACTATTCTCAAGGCAAACATAATAATAGTTGACTTAAATCAGGTTAAATTTTTAGATCTGTAGCATGCACCTTCATACCAGATGACGCACATGTTTACTGCCTCGATGCAGCGTCTCGACCCAAACATCGACTGTTTATTCCTTTCCATTGATGCCGCCTGACCTGCTGAGTTCCTCCAGCATTTTGTGCATGTTGCTCTGTTTTCCAGCATCTGCAGAATCTCTTGTGTTATATGATTCACTAAGCCGGAACTTGTACGGTTATGGGATCTGGTGAAGTTTGGTTTCCCATTACAGTGACCAACAGCTCACGAATACACAACCCTGCAGTTGCTCTCTGCAGGAGACAGTGTATCAGCATTGTCTCATATTTCTGCTGAAACTAAACTGACCTTTGAGGCTTCAAGGAGAAAGTTTCTTGTCCCTGTCTGGGTGTACTGCTCTGACTATAAGACCAAAAGACATAGGAGCAGTATTAGACCATTCAGCCCATTGAGTCTGCTAAAACATTCAGTTATGGCTAATTTATTGTCCCTCTCAACCCCATTCTCCTGTCTTCTCCCCATAACCTTTGATGCCCTTACTAATGAAGGGCCCATTAACCCCCACTCTAAGTATACCTAATGATGGTCTCCACAGAGGTCTGTGGCAATGAATTCCACAGATTCATCACCTCTAGCTAAAGAAATTCATCCTCATTTCTGTTCTATAGAGATGTTCTTCTATTCTGAGGCTGTGGCCTCTGGTCCTAGACACCCCTACTATAGGAAACATCCTCTCCATGTCCACTCTTTACTGAAAACAATTTTGCATTAAAGGCAGGCATATATCAGCAACTATTCTGCACATCAATTGCACTCATTTGAGTGTTTTTAAATAATTATTTCTACTTCTTCCAAGTGGGAAACATGGAAAATTTACCCACAGCAAAGTACCATGAACAGTAGGTGGTAGGGTGGTGGTCGCTTTATTCAACAGATGATGGTAAATATGTACAATGTTTTTATCTGGACGTGATAATGGTACATGGCAAAGAAGGGAAGGAATTCAAATCTTTTCACAAAGGGGCTTATTTTGCAGCTTGCCAGGAACATCGTGGCTCAGAATGGGACAGGGTCTGGTGCAGGCTGACAAGAATAACTCCAGCAATGAAAGGGTTAATGTACAGTAGTGTGCAAAAGTCTGCAATGTGAAGGTGCTTTCAAAAATAATGAAATGAAAAGTTTCTAAATATCAAAAAAAACTATTAAGAGCAGTAAACAATTAAAAAAAAACTAAATCAAATCGATATTTGGCATGACCACTTTTTGCTTTTAAAACTGCGTCACTTCACTTAGGTACAGAGTCGTTCAGTTTTATAAGAAAATCAGCTGGTAGGTTGTTTTAAGCATTTTGCAGAACTTGCCACAGTTCTTCTGCAGACATTGGCTGTCTTGCTTGCTTCTGTCCCTTCAGGAAATCGCAGACGGGTCAGGGCTCTGTGGAGTTCCTACTATCTGAAACTATTTAAAATACGTTTGATTAAGGTTTAATACTATAGTTTAACCATATAAAATAAGACTTTTGCACAGTACTGCATGAGGAGCACCTGAAGGGTCTGGCCTTATATGCAGTGGAAAGACCATAAGATCATAAGATATGATCTCTAAGCCCCAATCTTTTTCCTTCTCCCTGTATTCCTTCAAGCCCTGACTAATCAAGAATCTCTCAACCTCTGCCTTAAATATGCCCAATGAAATGGCCTCCACAACCACCTAAGGTAATGAATTCCACAGATGCACCACTCTCTGGCTAAAGAAATTCCTCTTCATCTCTGTTCTATGTGCATGTCCTTCTATCCTGAGAGGCGAACGCATTGAAATCTACTGATACCAAAAGACCTGAACAGGGTGGACTTGGAGCAGATACTTCTGTTAGTGGAAGGATTAGGATCTTAGGGCACAGCCTCATAATAAAAGGACATCACTTTAAAACAGAGTTTGGTGAATTCATGGAACTCCTTGCCACGGATGTCTAGGGAGGCCAAGTCATCTGGTACATTTAAAGTGGTGCTTGATAGGTTCTAGATTAGTCAGGGTTCCAAAGGTTACCAGGAGAATGGGGTTAAAAAAATCCACGATTGAATGGCAGGGAGGATTTGATGGGCCATATGGCCTAATTCTGATTTTATATTTTTTGATTGTATGTAATGAGGTGCAGAATGTTTGCATTGTGTTATTGTGAGTGCCGGCACTATACAGACCAGCCTGGATGGTTTTTACTTGGATCACAGTATTTAAGTTGTACAAGTCGGTAGCAGAAGGAATGGGAAGACAGCAAGACCGGCTGGAGTATGGATTTAGATGTAAATGATGGCAGAGCTTGGCTCTCCTTGAATCTTATTTGCAGGAATTCATTGCCAGCAGGACAGAATTTTCTTGTTGGCTGAATTAAATCATTTCCAAGGTCTTGTTACTTATTTGATAACTGGTGACTGAACTCCTACATATTATTTATAGCGTTTCAAGCATGTTTACCATTAGTTTGCATAAATTGGAATTTGTCTAAATGAGCACTCAAAACACCATTGATTTTCAGCTGTTCCTGTTATTACCGCAATTTGAAGATAAATCACAGCAAGGAGATATATGTCCTCAGCTCACAACACAGTGCATTTAATTTTTCCTGGTTTACTTAAACTTAGTTGAGTGTGGATCTATGCCAATTGCTTGACATGTGGCAGACATTCAGTGTTTCCTCTGCTGCTGCATTACTTTGGAAGGCTACGGTCTGAGACCAGGCAGATCAACAGTTCAGCACGACCTGGATGGGCCAAAGGGCTTGCTTCTGTGCTGTAGTGTTCCGTGAGTCTACGACTATAAGAATTGAAGAATTAGAAGCAGGAGGCTTGTCGGGCTGTAAAGCACTGTGGATGTAGACCAGCAAGGATGAGGGATTTTGGGCCCCCTCAAGTCAAAGAGACCCCCAGGCCCGTGCCAGCTGGAGGCACAAGGTAGGTGAGTCTGCAAGTCTGGAGTTTTCAGTCCTGTCATTGCCGAGTCCTGGGATTGATACCAAAGATTGAAACTTGGTTGATCGGAAGTCCAGAAATTGATCTCCAGTGGCCATGGCCCCAAGTCTGAAAGTTCATGTCCACTGCGAAAGTCGGAGGCCTTATATCCACAAGACTATGTGTGCGTGGGAGGCTGGGAGTCCAGGGGCAACCTGTCCTAGGTTGGAAGGTTGTCTGTGTGTGTGAGAGGGTGGATGGATGTTTTACTGTTGCTGTTTTGTTTTGTTGTTGTCGTCACTGAAGGTAAGCATGCAGGTACAGGAGGCAGTGAAGAAAGTTAATGGCATGTTGGCCTTCATAACAAGGGGATTTGAGTATAGGAGCAAAGAGGTCCTTCTGCAGTTGTACCGGGCCCTGGTGACACCACACCTGGAGTATTGTGTGCAGTTTTGGTTTCCAAATTTGAGGAAGGACATTCTTGCTATTGAGGGAGTGCAGCATAGGTTCACGAGGTTGATTCCCGGGGATGGTGGGACTGTCATATATTGAAAGATTGGAGGACTGGTCTTGTATACACTGGAATTTAGAATGCTGAGAGGGGATCTGATTGAAACAGATAAGATTATTAAGGGATTGGACACACTAGAGGCAGGAAACATGTTCCTGATGTTGATAGAGTCCAGAACCAGAGGCCACCGTTTAAGAATAAGGGGAAAGCCATTTAGAACAGAGTCGAGGAAAAACTTTTTCACCCAGAGAGTTGTGGATCTATGGAATGCTCTGCCTCAGAAGGCAGTGGAGGCCAATTCTCTGGATGCTTTCAAGAAAGAGTTAGATAGAGCTCTTAAAGATAGCAGAGTCAAGGGATATGGGGAGAAGGCAGGAACGGGGTACTGATTGTGGATGAGCAGCCATGATCACATTGAATGGCAGGTCTGGCTTGAAGGGCCAAATGGCCTACTCCTGCACCTATTGTCTATTGTTGTCATCCTGCAGAAAATGGTGGGCTGGTTATGTTGGAGCCGAAATCTGTCTTGACCCTTGTGGGCTGCCCCCAGCACATCCTTAGATTGTGTTGGTTGCTAACTTAAATGACATATTTCAATGTATGTTTCAATGTACATGTGAAAGATAAATGAATTAGAAGCTGAACTTGAGAGGAGGCTTAACAGCCCTTGAATCTGTTCTATAACTCAATCTGTTCATAGCTGATCCTGCCTGATCTGCATATCCATTGTATTTTGAGTTCCAGTGACTACAGTTTTGCTTCTCTGGAATGACTGAACATTCCCTGGGACAGAGAATTCCAGAGGTTCAGAATGCTATGAAGGAAGAGATTTCTTTTCACCTGAGTCGCAAAAGGTCAGCTGCTGAATCTTGGGAGTGTGCTTCTTGGTCGAAGCTTCTCCAATCTAAGGAAGCAATCCCTCTCAGGTTCTTCAGTGTGGCAATGAGACATCCACGGTCATAGGGAGTGATGTGTTCTGGGCCTCGGCCAATGACTACCATCCCTCTGGGCACCAGGACAACCACCTTCCACCTTCTAAAGTTATGCATGCAAATGAAGCTGGACTGACCATGCAGGATGATTAAAAGGAAATTGAACATGGGCAAAGTGTTGGCACATCCATCACTCAATGGTCACCAAGGTGCTGTAAAATTACATTCAGACCTAGAACCATAATTCATTGGTTCATAAATAAGATTTTTTGCTTTCTTGCAGATTCCCTTACTTAATGCAAAGCTGCCACTTACACACAGTGACCACTTTATTTGTTACCTTCTGTACCTAATAAAGTGGCCACTGAGTGCATGTTTGTGGTCTTCGGCTGTGGTAGCCCATCCACTTCAAGGTACGACGTGTTGTGCTTTCAGAGATGCTCCTCTGCACACCACTGTTGTAACGTGTGGTTATTTGAGTTACTGCTACTTTCCTGTCAGATTGAACCAGTCTGGCCATTCTCCTCTGACATCTTTCATTAGCGAGGTATTTTTGCCCACAGATCTGCCACTCATTGGATGTTGTTTTTTTCTGTTTTTTTACCCCATTCATTGTAATTCTGGACTGTTGTGAATGAAAATCCCAGGAGATCAGCAGTTTGTGAAATACTCAATCCACCCCATCTGGCACCAACAATCACTGAAGTCAAAGTTACTTAGATCACATTCCTTTCCCCTGGTCTGAACAATAATTGAACCTCTTGACCATGTCTGCATGCTTTTATGCATTGAGTTGCTCCCACATGATTGGCTGATTAGGTGCTTGCAATAATGAGAAGGTGTACAGGTTTACCTAATAAAGTGGCATAGAAAGTTTGTGAACCTGGTAGAACTTTTTCTATTTTCTTCATAAATATGACCTAAAATGTGATCACATGTTCACATAAATCGTAAAACTAGATAAAGAGTCCCCAATTAAATAAGTAACACAAAATTACACTTGTTTATTTATTTATTGAGAAAAAATAACCAATATTACATGTATTTGTTGGAAACAGTATATGAACCTTTGCTTTCTGTAACTTTTGTGGCCCCCTTGTACAGCAATAACTTCAACCAAATATTTCTGGTAACAGTTGATCAGTCCAGCACATCAGCTTGAAAGAATTTCAGGCCATTCCTCTTTACAATACAGCTTCAACTCTGGGATGTTGGCATGCTTTCTTGCATGAACTGCTTACTTCAGGATTTTCCACAACATTTCTACAGGAGTAAGGTCAGGACTTTGACTTAGCCACTCCAAAACACGGTTTTCTTCTTTTTAAGCCATTCTGTTGTTGATTTATTCTTGTCTTTTAGGACATTGTCTTGTTGCATTTTTCAACTTCTATTAAGCTTCATGTGATGGACTGCTACCCTGACATTCTGCTGTAAAACGTCTTAAGACAATTTGGAATTAGTTGTTCCTTCAATGATTGCAAGCTGTCCAGGCCCTGAGGCAACAAAGCAGCCCCAAACCATGATGCTCCTTCCACCATGTTTCACAGTTGGAATAAGCTTGTAGTGTTGATATGCAGTGCCCTTTTTCCTCCAAACATAGCAATGTGAATTTCTACCAAAAAGTTCAATTTCTGTCTTATCTGTCCACAGAACACTGTCCCAGGAACATTGTAGAACATTCAGGTGGACCTTTGCAAACTTGAGATGTGCAGCAATATTTTTCTTTGGAGAGCAGTAGTTTCTTTGGAGTGTCTTCTATGCTGTCCTACGAACACCATTCTTATTCATCTTTTTCTTATAGTGGACACATGAACAGAGACTTTAGCAAGTTCTAGAGATTTCTGCAGGTCTTTTACTGTTACTCTTGGGTTCTTTTTCACCTCCTTCAGCATTGCATGTTGTGCTCTTGGTGTGATCTTTGCAGGATGTCCACTCCTAGGGAGAGTAGCAACAGAATCGAGTTTCCTCCATTTGTAGACAATTTCTCTTATTGTGGGCTGATGAACACTTGGGTTTTCAGAAATGCTTTTGTAGTTTTTTTTTCAGCTTCATACATCTTTATTATGGTTCCTCTAAGGTCCTCTGAAAGTTGTTTGGGTCGAGGCATGGTGCACATAAACAGACCTTTCTTTATAAGGGCAGACTCTGTCAGTAACCTGACTTTGTGTGTCTTTTTATAGGGCAGGGCACCCCTACAACCCACACTTCCAATCTCATCTCATTGGAAGGAAGACCTGACTCCAACCAGCTTTTGTAGAAGGCATTACCCCAGAGGTTCACATACTTTTCCCAACAACTACATGTAATATTGGATCTTTTTTCTTAATAAATAAATGAACAAGTATAATGTTTTTGTGTTATTTGTTTAATTGTGTTTTCTTTATCTAGTTTTAGGATTTGCATGAAGATCTAATCACATTTTAGGTCATATTTATGCAGAAATAGAGAAAATTCTACAGGGTTCACAAACTTTCTAGCACCATTGTACCTTTGAACAAAATGGCTAGCCATCTATTTCAGAAGTTAGTCATGTATTGTCCAGGCCAGGTAAAGATGGCTGTTTACCTTCCTTTGTAGAATAGTGGTAAACCACAATGCAATATTTTCACTCATTTGTTTCATCAAATAAATTTAAATTTTCTTAACTGATAGGATATGACTTCACTCCTCCACATTACTAGCTGAGTTTAATTGGACCAACTCAATAGAATATGACTGAAATCATAATTAAATTCAGTCTGTCAGTTGATTAATCTGTTTGCTTGAGCAGCAAGCCTAATACGCTCAGAGGTGTCAAATCTGAGCTTTGGGTCTGCTAGGCACAGACACAGACAGATGCAACACACACACACTCACAGATACGCACAGATACACACAGACAAGCTTAGGCACAGACACAGACAGATGCAACACACACACACTCACAGATACGCACAGATACACACAGACAAGCGTAGGCACAGACACAGACAGATGCAACACACACACACTCACAGATACGCACAGATACACACAGACAAGCGTAGGCACAGACACAGACAGATGCAACACACACACACTCACAGATACGCACAGATACACACAGACAAGCGTAGGCACAGACACAGACAGATGCAACACACACACACTCACAGATACGCACAGATACACACAGACAAGCGTAGGCACAGACACAGACAGATGCAACACACACACACTCACAGATACGCACAGATACACACAGACAAGCGTAGGCACAGACACAGACAGATGCAACACACACACACTCACAGATACGCACAGATACACACAGACAAGCGTAGGCACAGACTGTGGTGAACTATGTGCCTGTCGGGACACGCCCCTGCTGACTGCTCCTGTGGCTCCTCCCACAGGCCCCTGTATAAAGGAGACCTGCGGCCTGAAGATCGGCCTCAGTCTCCAGGACCTTGTATGATAGACACTCACTCCTGGTTCCTTCTTCCAGTCAATAAAAGCCGATATCTCGCCTACGTCTCAGTGTGAGTTATTGATGGTGCATCACAGACACAGACAGATGCAACACACACACACTCACAGATACGCACAGATACACACAGACAAGCATAGGCACAGACACAGACAGATGCAACACACACACACTCACAGATACGCACAGATACACACAGACAAGTGTAGGCACAGACACAAAGCAGAGTAAGACTTTGTATTTAGAGATACAAAGCAGAGTATGACTTTCTGGTCCTTCAATCCGTGCCATGCCAGCAACCCCTAGCAACCCCGATTTAACCCTAACCTAATCACAGGTTGCAATGACCAATTTATCTACCCAGTACATCTTTGGACAGTGGGAGGAAGCTGGAGCATCTGGGGAAAACCCACACATTCCATGGGGAGGATGTATGGATACTCCTAACAGAGGGCACCGGATTTGAACTCCGGTCTCCAATGTCCTGAGCTGTAATAGCAGTGCACTAATTGCTGTGCTACCGTGATGCCCAAATATATATATATACACACACACACACACACACACACACACACACACACACACACACACACACACACACACACACACACACACACACACACACATCCACACCCCTAAATTCATGACCAAAATGTTCTCTACTTGTATAATTATTCTGTTGTATTTCTTTATTTTCCTCTAAGTGCCTGCAAGAAAAAGAATCTCAAGGCGGAATACGATGACATATAATAAATTTACATTTGACTTTTGGTACTTATTTGAAAAAAAAACTTAGTGTTCTTTCTGCTTCTGATCAGTGCCAAGCATTTTGCAATCCTGAGATTGTCCATATGGTCACTGTTTCTGCTGACACAAGGTGTCCAGCCCACGTGAAGAGCCATTACATGAGACAGATCAACCACACAGTCTGTCGAGCTCCATGCCGGTACTCTCAGGAACTCGAGCTGTGGATATTCTGGCAAAGGCACATCTCACAAATGCACAGAGTACTGCAGTCCACCTTCGTCGGCACAGGCGGTAGTGTCCACTTACTGACCTCTCCCTCTGTTGCAGGCTGGGGCTTCAGCATGGGGTCGTCCTTCCAATTCCACAGCTGGCGCCTGTTTGTCGTCGTGTGTGCGATTCCTTGCCTCTCTGCCCTCATTGGTCTTGTATTCATGCCAGAAAGCCCGCGATACTTACTCGAGGTAAGCACCCGAGAAACCGCAACTCTTGCACAGATCTCTAAGAGAGGCTGCCTAGACATGTTTCATTCTCAAGAAGTTTCACTTCCATCCTGGAATATCTTGTGTTGTACATTAAACTACAGTACTGAGCTATATATATGTGCCTAAAACTTTTGCACAGTACTGTATCTACTAAACGTTTACTAACATTAACAAAAACTGGGACTCACAGATATTGCTGTTTCCAGGATGGAGCTGGATGTCTTTCCACCATGTGCTTCAAATCAAATCACAATTAACCACACAGGAAATGATGTAAAAATTGGCTTATTGTCCTCTGTAAAAGTCTTAGGCGCACACCCACAATATATAGCTTGAGTGCCTAAGGCTTTTACACAGTACTGTATATTTAAATATACAAGCAGCGTTTGATGGCCCAGGGTCTATACTCATTGTAGTTTAGAAAAATGAGGGGGGAGGGATCTCACTAAAACCTATTTAATATTACAAAGCCCAGAGAGAGTGTACATATGGTGGATGTTTCCTATCATGGGGGAGTCTAGGACCAGAGGACACATCCGGAGAATAGAAAAATGCCATTTTAGAACTGAGAAGAGGTGAAGCTTCTTTAGCTGGATGGTGGTGGATCCGTGGAATTCATTGCCACATAGACGGCTCTGGAGGTCAGACTATGGATATATTTAAAGTGGGGTTTGATAAGGTTCTTAATTAGTCAGGGCATTAATCAGGGTTACGCAGGAGAATGGGGCTGAAGGGGAAAATAAATCAGCCACGATGGAATGCCGGAGAAAACTTGATTAACTAAATGCCCTAATTCTGCTCTTGTGTATTCTGGTCTTAATATATAGTGTGTACGGATGGTCTAAAAATGGAAATGTGCCTGGAAATGTGTCTTAATGGCATTGTTTGACAACTGTTGGGTTATTGAGGATCTGTAGCTCCAAAGTTAAGTTGGTCAGAAAATGTCATGATGTGTCCCAGTGAATCACCTTACGTTTGGAAAGCCGTTTCCTTCTGCACACGTTCCAGTCTGTGGTGTGAGTTGGGAAGCTTGTGGCCCTCAAGATGAACAGGGAGAGCACGTGTTCCAGTTGGGCCAATTAGGATGTTATGGGACATGGAAGATCATTCAGGATGTGTTAAGATTGTCCGGGATCAGTAGAGGTACTCCGGATATGAATCACATTCAGTTGGGGAGTAGGTACGCAGGCTCAAGCTGGAGATTGTGCAAGTGAGACCAGTGAGCCATGGGGGAAAGCTCACCAAAAAGGCAAAGGCTTTAGGTACAATGCTATACAGCTGTCTCATGTGTTGGAAGAATGGATTCCCACCATTGAGGGAGAGGAAGAAGCAATTAATGTCCACTTTACTTGAGTCAGAAGTGTGCACTGTAGGACATAAAATTGGAGGTCCCTGAGGTCGCATGTGTTGGAAGAATGGATTTCCACCATTGAGGGAGAGGAAGAAGCTATTAATGTCCAATTTACTTGAGTTAAAAGTGTGCACTGTAGGACGTGAAATTGAAGGAGGTCTCTGAGATCGAAATGGATGTCAGTGAAGACTGAGGGATTAGCAGGAACTGGGAACAGCAAGATATAGTGAATCCCACAAACAGCAATAGGAAAGAAACGGAAATCTTTTGATACTGCAACTTTCTAAAGTTAATGGTTCGTTAAATTTTTGTTTGATAGATTGGGAAGCATGACGAAGCCTGGATGATCTTAAAGCAGATTTATGACACAAACATGAGAGCTAAAGGCCATCCTGAAGCTGTGTTCACGGTGAGATGAAATAAACCTCAGCCAGGAGGGCTTTGAATGTGGTGATGTTTTTACTTTGTCACAGGAATCTTCTCCTTCTCCACACCAGTACTGTTCTCCAGGGATGAGAGCTCATACCCTCACTCTCTACCAATCTGTTCACTGCAGTGGCTTTGCGAAGAATTGCATTCTCTCCATCTCCTCCCTTCCCTGTTCCTCTCTCACTCTAGCCACTCGCTGTCTCCTTCCCCCGTCCACTATTCCCACTCAGCTATCACTGTAGCTCCTTCTCCCCATCCCTCTTCTCTCTCACATCTGCCTCATTTTCCAGCAGACTTTCTCCCTTGCTTCTCACTCTACATATTTCTTTCTAGGTCCTCTCTTTCTTGATCATCTTCTCTTCCTTCTCTAAATTGCAAGTCCCTACTTTGTTTCTTCTCTCGTACTTTCTCTCCCTCCACCAGAAATCATCCTTCCAAGTGTGCACCAGTCCTTCTAGACCTTTCTAATGCCACTTCCAGAAACACTACCCACCAGGTCAATCCTTACGTGAACTGAGGGGTGTTGAAACGGGCATGGAGGGATGGCAAAATATCAGCACCAATAAATCAATAACTTTATGTTATTTTTCAGGTATCCCATATAAAAACCCCAATACAAATGGATGAATTCATTGAGATTCAGAGCTCAACGGGTACTTGGTTCCAGCGTTGGCTGGTCAGGATTATGACTGTAGTGAAGCAGGTCTGTATAAAGCAAACACACTATGATACGACAATTCTTCTCACTGATGAGTTATTCAGGGAGTGTGAGAAAGTTTATCTGCTTGTTCTGTGGCCTAATTGCAGACTTGAACCTTTGTAGTTTAGAGGCCAATAAGTTTGATTTGTGAAAGAGCAAGGTACACAATGATTTTTGGATATCAGCTCTCAAATTCCTTCCCATGAATCCAATCATGACATTATGATCATGTCAATTCTAATTAAGTTAATGCTGTATGTGAACTGATGAAAGGTTGCAACCTGAAACATTGACTCTTTTTTCCCTCCATGGCTGCTGCCTGACTTGCTGAGTCTCTCCAGCATTTACTGTGTATGTGTGCCCAAAAGTATATTCACGTTAAAAATCAGATACCAAAGCTGTAATTAAAAATGTAGTCACTGATTAGTGAAGCTTCTGGAAGTACAGTAATGTGCAAAAGACATAGGTATATATATATATAGCTAGGACTTTTGCACACTACTATATTTGTCAACATGGAGCGGAGAGTGGGTTGGCAAATCTGGTGGGAGCAAAGTATGTTGGGAATGGTGAGGGTGGAGTGTGAGGGAGTGGTGTGGGACAGCTGGCAGGGAAGGAGTACCTGAGTTGGTGTGGTGCAGACACACCCAGCCTGAGATACGAGGCAAGGTCATTTGATTCCAAGCAATTGATTTATTGATCATTACAGGATGTCTCTCTGGTGCTTCCTGCTCGCTCCACTTTCCCTTCCCCTTTTCCTAACTATGATTCCCTTTTCCCTGTCCCCTTCCCATGCTCAGTCCACAATAGAAACTCATATCAGAATCAGGTTTATCATCACTCACTATGTCATGAAATTTGCTTTTTTTGCAGCAGCAGTACAGTGCAATACATAAAATTACTGCAGTATTGTGCAAAAGTCTTATGCACCTTCGATATAGATATGCACCTAAGATTTTTGCACAGTACTGTATATATTTCTAAAATAAAGACATGCATTCATTTAGTGCCTTTCATATGTATGTCCAATTACAATTTTAAGCTGCTGTCCATCTAACAATAGCAATAACATCAGCAAGTTTGCTGATGATACTAAGCTGGGTGGCAGTGTGACATGTGATGAGGATGTTAGAAGAATTCAGGGTGACTTGGATAGGCTGGGTGAGTGGGCAGATACTTGGCAGATGACGTTTAATGTGAATAAGTGTGAGGTTATCCACTTTGGGAGTAAGAACAGGAAGGGAGATTATTATCTGAACGGTGTAGAGTTAGGTAAGGGAGAAATACAAAGAGAACTAGGAGTCCTTGTTCATCAGTCACTAAAGGTGAATGAGCAAGTACAGCAGGCAGTGAAGAAAGCTAATGGAATGTTGGCATTTATTGCAAAGGGAATTGAGTACAAGAGCAAGGAAATCCTTTTGCATTTGTACAGGGCCCTGGTGAGACCACACCTGGAGTATTGTGTACAGTTTTGGTCTCCAGGGTTAAGGAAGGACATCCTGGCTGTCGAGGAAGTGCAGCGTAGATTCACGAGGTTAACTCCCGGGATGTCCGGACTGTCTTACACAGAGAGGTTAGAGAGACTGGGCTTGTACGTGCTGGAAATAAGGAGATTGAGAGGGGATCTGATTGCAACATGTAAGATTATTAAGGGATTGGACAAGATAGAGGCAGGAAATATGTTCCAGATGCTGGGAGAGTCCAGTACCAGAGGGCATGGTTTGAGAATAAGGGGTAGGTCATTTAGGACAGAGTTAGAGAAAAACTTCTCCGAGAGAGTTGTGGGGGTCTGGAATGCACTGCCTCGGAAGGCAGTGGAGGCCAATTCTTTGGATGCTTTCAAGAAGGAGCTAGATAGGTATCTTATGGATAGGGGAATCAAGGGATATGGGGACAAGGCAGGAACTGGGTATTGATAGTAGATGATCAGCCATGATCTCAGAATGGCGGTGCAGGCTCGAAGGGCTGAATGGTCTACTTCTGCACCTATTGTCTATTGTCTATAACAATGTAGAATGGGTGACGACCAATGGGCAACAACTCCCCACACAACCATGTGATAATCACCCATTTTTTACATGGCTTGGTCACATTGTGAAATCAATGTACGTTCGTCTAGAAGGTGGTGCTGGATCCTGAATGCTTTTGCAATCCAAAGGTTTTTTGGAAGCCAAGACAAAGGCATAAAATTTGTCGTTTACGGTCGTTTTAAGTGTTACAAGAACAAGAGATGAACAAAGAGGGAGGAGCTGAGAGAACCAACAAAAGACATGGAAAAAGTAGTTGTGGTCATATGCAAGTTCAGAGATAACAAAATCCCAGTGACAACTAGTCAGATTCAAGTGACGTGACACCCTTTACTAAGAGGCTTCTAGGAAAACACAGAAGCAAACTGAACCATAATTGTTGGAAAATTAACTGGACAATTACATACTTATATAAAAATTCAAGTAAACATAGGAAATTTAAATTACAAGAAAAAATAACAATTTTACACTCTAACCCAACAGTGTTCATATAGCAATTTTGCGGCATTTTTTGGAATCATCAACATTCCATCCACCACTTACGCTGCAGCTCATTCCACACTCTCACCATCCTCTGAGTGAAGTTTCCCCCTCAGGTTCCCCCTAAATATTTCACCTTTCGCCCTTGAACTTTAGTTCTTGTCTCACCCTACCTCAGCACTCCCTCTCTCTGCGTTTCACCTATCACCATCCACCTTGTAATTCTTCCTCCTCCCCCACCTTCTTATTCTGGCTTCTTCCCCCTTCCTTTCCAGTCCTGATGAAGGATCTTGGCCCGAAAAAATCGACTGTTTATTCCCATCCATAAATGCTGCCTGACCTGCTGAGATCCTGTATTGCTTAGTAGAAATAGCCTGCTTGCATTTAATCTATCTTTGCCCCTCATGATGTACACTCTTTACTCACTGTTGTGATGTCAATTTTATGGCAGCAGCGCTGAAGAGAATATCATCATCATCATTATGCGCCATGTTGTTTGACATAGGCAAGCATGGTCATCGGCCATGATCGTTCTTGGCGTTTTTCCTACAGAAGTGGTTTGCCATTGCCTTCTTCTGGGCGGTGTCTTTGCAAGACGGGTGACCCCAGCCAATATCAATACCACTGAAGAGAGTAGCATAAATTAAATCCAGTGCAGTTGGAGGTACTGAGCAAATCAAACAGCATCATTGCAAGGTAAACAGAGTTAATGTTTTAGGTCAATGATGTTTCAACATAAATGGAAAAGTTAAAGATAAAATATTTTTAAGATGCCAAATGCTTTATATATAACTTTTCCCAGTTCTGATGAAACATGAACTCTGTTTTCCTTCTACAGTATGTTTAGGTTTGAAAATGAAATCTGTCTGCATGAAGCCCAAGCTACTGAACTTAATAGATTGTTGTAATTCGGTTACCTAAACCAATCCAATATGTGTATTTCTCCAATGCTTCCCATCAAGATGGAGTCATGTAAGCAGGCTCTTCTCTGGTAATATTGCCTCTTATTTACTTATAGCACACAGATGTAGAAGGATTCTTCATTGCTGCTTCCATAACAGTTTTTTTTAACCAGTCAGGATTGCTAGCCTTGATCTAAACCCCTCAACCTGGACCACTCTTAGTGTGACCTCTACCCTGTGACCTGTTTGGCATGGGTGACCCTAACAAGAGCCAAAGCAGAAAGGCCTGATTCCAGCCAACACAGCTCTCCAGTCCTCCAAACCCTGTGACAAGGTTGTGGTCCTCTTGGAGGAAATATTACCTCATCTCCTGAGTAATTCTAGCATCCAAGGCTTTTTTGTTTTTAATATCTATGTTCATTTCTCTGACATTTGATATTCCTTTTTGCTTGCAGGTCTGGCAGAATATGCTGCTGTGCTTTTTACCCAAGTACAGGATGACAACTCTTTTCCTGGCGGTGGTTTGGTTTACTTTGTCCTTCAGGTTAGTGTTGATCAGAAGCAAAATGTTAACAGGGAGAAGTTAGTTTGATGTGGTTTGATGGACTCTGGATCAATGGAATCTTTGGCGTTACTGCTGCTTGCATGATGGGGGTTGGGGGGTAGGTGTGGAGGGGGGACTTTGGGGCTTTGATGCTTCTATCATTCTATGGGGTTTCTTTGTTTCATGAACTTCTGTGAAGAGGACAAATTTCACGCTATTTACATACTCTGATATTAAATGTGCTTTGAAACTTTGAACTTTAAAGTTAGCTTTTCTGTTTTGGTGAATGCTCTGCTCACAGATGGATTGGATATCCAAGGTAATGGAACACCATCCCACGAGTTCACTTTCATCTGCTCTATCAAAAACAAGCAGGAAAGGATAGACTCAACGGTGACCCACAAAGATCTTCAACATTATGAAAGGCTTTGATAGGGAGATATCAGGAAGATATCTCTATCTGAAACAAAAACCTGGAGGTCATAGTTATACATTAGCCACCAATAGATCCAATAGTTTATTGAGGAAAAATTTCTTTTCCTGAGTATGATTTGAATCTTCCTCATGATAGCATTGTGATATAAGATGGCTAGGTTTTGTAACACTCAACAGGAAGGTGTCCTCACTGGGAGCATAGAGACAATGGAAAGATCAGAGCAGTTTTGAGGAGATGTTTTTATCACTCAGGGAGTGGTAGGAATCTGGAACTCACTGCCTGATGAGGTGATGGATCTATATATGCTATTTATAGATGTTGGTTGTCCATCATATCCAACAGTGACAGGAAACCTATGCGGGGGAGAGTTTTTAAGCTGAAAAATCCGTCGTACTGGAGCAGTTCCACTTTCCCAATCTGGGAAGTCTGTGTCCAGTGGTATGAATAGCTGTCACAACTGGGATCTTTTTTGGTTACCGTAGAAGACTGTGACTTCTTCTGTGCCTCATCATGCCCCTTGCTCTCTATGAAAGCGCTGCAGGATCACTTTCCTGGCCGTTGGATCACACTGTTGATCTCTTCCACTCAGTCCTCCGGAGCTAACTTCACATGCTAGGATAGGCATGCCCTTATCTCACTGAAATATGAAGTGCACCGGCTACCCTCGCTAGGTTTAACCTGCCTGTATAGCAGGGTGTGGCCACTGCCACATGCAAACCGACACTTGGAGCCATAGGTGAGGGCTGAGTGTCTGGTGGGGCCTAAGCTGAGTGAGCTGCCCCAGAACTGGCACAAGTATTAGTATATACTAATATATATTTATGGAGAGCAAAGAGCAAGACAAGGCACTGA
The DNA here is from genome assembly GCF_030144855.1 of Hypanus sabinus. Lineage (NCBI taxonomy): Eukaryota > Metazoa > Chordata > Chondrichthyes > Myliobatiformes > Dasyatidae > Hypanus > Hypanus sabinus. Next base: position 36,132,978 of record NC_082733.1, on the reverse strand, counting down.
AGAAGTCACGGTCATCCACAGCAAACAAAGAAGACTCCAGGTGTGATGAATTTTCGTATCACAGATTCCAGATTTTTGAGGTAGAGAGGGTGGAACTGTCCCAGTGCAACAGCTTTTCCTCTTTAAAAACCTTACTGCACAGGTTTCCTGTCATCGTCAGATACAAAAGGCAACACACACGTACATACACAGCCACACATACACACACACACACTGTACATATAGGTATATATAAATAATATGATGATATTCTGTGTGTATATACATAAAATACATGTACTATGATACTGTGCAAAAGTCTTAGGTGTCCTAGCTACAGGGTAGATATATGTGCCTAAATCTTTTGCACAGTATAATATATATTTTAAATATACATGTACTATGTATTATTTATATTAATGTATACATTTGTGCCATAACCCATTGAACAAGAAATGGGAAGTCAGATCCGATGATTTGCTATTTCTCAACTAATATGGACATAATGGAGCAAATTGTCTCCTCCTTCATCAGAAACCTTTGTGATCCTATGATTGTGTTGTGTACAGGGAAAAAAATCCACAATTTCCACAGATAATCTTCAAGTCTTCCAATCCAGTAAATGCATAAAGTAAGACAGTAGTAAATGATAGAAACTCTGCAGAGGATTTCACAATAAAAGGAAGATTTGTGAATTAACCATTAGTTTAATTTTAAAATTCTGAAGAAACTTTTAATTGCAATGTTATTTTTAAGAAACTGGAGTGTCAACTGCAGTCTGGTGCTATTAATTTCAGGTGCATTTATAAAACGAAACCTATGATTCTGCAGATACTGGAAAACCAGAGCAACACATGCAAAATGCTGAAGGAACTCAGCAGGTCAGGCAGCATCTATGGAAATGAATAAACAGCTGACATTTCAGGCTGAGATTCCTCATCGGGACCAGAAAGGCGGGGAAGACATCAGATTAAAAAGGTGTGGTGAGGGAAAGGAGGACGAGCTGAAAGGTGATAGGTGAAGACATGGTTGAAGAGTCAGTGGAGAGCAGTGAGAGAGGGGTTTCACTGAATTTCCATTGAAGATAAGATTTGAACTTCTGCAGAGTAGGCATCCTTCGAAGAGACTTTGTAGTGGAGCAGCAAATCATAAACACAAGCGATTCTGCAGATGCTGGAGATCCAAAGCAACTTATACAAAATGCTGGAGGAACTCAGGGAACATCTATAGAAATGAATAAACAGTTTACGTTTTAAGCTGAGACCCTTCATCAGGACTGGAAAGGAAGGGGGAAAGTGCCAGAATAAAAAAAGATGGAGGAGCAGAAGGAGGACTTTTTAGAGGATTTTAGGTGTAGCCAAATGGGTGGGAAGGGCAAAGGGCTGAAGAAGAAGGAATTTGATGAGAGAGGAGAGTGAACCATGGGAGAAAGAGAAGAAGGAAGTACACCAGGGGGAGGTGATAGGCAGGTGAGGAGAAGAGGTAAGAGGCCAGAGACCGGAGTGGGGAATAGAAGAAGGAGGAAGAGGGAAAGGAAAAAGAAAAGAAGGAGCAAAAAATTACTGGGAGGAGAAATCGATATCCGTGCCATCATGTTTGAGGCTACCTAGATGGGATATGAGGTTTTGCTGCTCCACGTTGAGAATGGCCTCATTGTGGCCAAAGAAGAGGCCTTGGACCAACATGTTATAACAGAATTGGGGATAGGAATTAAAATAGTTGGCTATTGGGAAATTACACCTTTGCAGATGGAGTGAAGGTGCTCAACAAAGTGGTCCCTCAATGTACCTCGGGTCTCACCAATGTAGAGGAGGCTGCTTAAGGAACACCGGATACAGTAGAGCACCCCAACAGACTGGCTGGGGAAGTGTTCCCTCACCTGGTAGGATTGTTTGGGATTCCAAATGGAGGTGAAGGAGGAGGTGAATGTATAGGTGTAGCATTTCTGTTGCTTGCAGGGATCCGTGACAGGAGGGAGATTAATGAGGAACGATGAATGGACAAGTGAAGCACAGAGGGAGTGATCTCTGTGGAAAACAGAGATTGGGGAGGAAGTAAAGCTGTGTTTGGTGGTAGGATCCTGGTGAAGATGGTAAAAGTTGTAGAGAATAATGTTTTGGATGTGGAGGCTCATGGTATGATAGGTGAGGACAAGAGGAACTCTATCTCTGTTTAGGTGGTGGGAAGAAGTGGTGAGCACAGATATCTAGGGGATGGAGCAGTTACACGTGAGGGCAGCATCAATGATGAACCTATAATTCACCAGAGGAAGCTCTCATGTAAGCGCAACCTTGCCCCTTCCTAATTTGCAGAAGGCCGTCCTAGGAGGTGCAGTTAAAAACTCTCACCCTCAGCTTCTTGATGAGCAATTGACTCCCAGAGCACTGGGTGTCAACAAATAGAGAAGAAAATGAGATGAATAGGGAACTGATTAGTGGTTCCCGACCAGTGTGTGCACTCTCCATAAAAGATACTCTTGTGTCACCCTTACCCCAATGACATCATCTCATGCTCCTTTTAAAGAAATGTGGATGTCTTGGGGATTCCAAGTGACTGCTAGCAACCACACAGCTGTAGCAGATTTTAATTCTTTTTTAGTTTTGTCAATGTAAAATTGGATTCAGTGAGAGGTAGCAGATAGGTTATAAGGAAGAATGAATGAGGGAATGGGATTCTTTGTTAACTGGTGTAGACTCAATGGGCCAAATAGCTTCCTCCTATGACAAAAGGAATTGATTACTATTAAGCTCCTCACACGATGCCCTATGTTCACCAACTCTTCCTTGCTGGTAATCATTGTTATTGAACTTAAGAATATGTACAGTCTTTTGTCACAATAATGTTCATGTCAATAAAGCAAGCTAACTGATAAGTAAAATGAATAATGATTCCAGGCTGGCTGTGGTTATCAAAACTCGAGGGAGTTAATTAGAGGCTGTAGCTCCTTTTAGAACTGCTTAAATTTGAAATATTCATTTTTCATGTTCTTTTTTCCATTAACGTGCTTCTATTGGACAGGCAGTGTCACCTGGGAGAGGTTCTAGTAACTAGGGAAATACGTTTAACTGTGTGCTGAACCATGCTTGATTTGGGCTCCACAGCTACTATGGACTGACTGTGTGGTTCCCAGACATGATCAAGTACTATCAGAATGAAGACTATGAATCCAGAATGAAGACGTTCCACCAGGAGAGAGTTGAGCACTTCACATTCAACTTCACACTGGAAAACCAGTTACACACAGAAGGAGAGTACATTAATGTCAGGTGAGCCCACTGAATGAACATCACTCATCCCATTATGACTATCTTAGTCTGCTCACGATAATGACCCAATTCATTCTGGATTAATATTCAAGAGGTTCATCACTGCCTTCTTCAAGCATAACCATTGGTCAAGTAAGAAAAAGGGTGCTTGGAATCAAAACTTTGGCCCTTGTGATAACTTATGATCTTCTGGGGCATCATCTTGTACACTCAGTGCCCACTTTATTATGTACACCTCTGCAACTCACAAACAAGAGAAAATCTGCAAATGTTGGAAATCCAAGCAACACACACACACACAAAATACACCTATACAACCACTCATTATTGCAAGTATCTAATCAGGCAATCATGTAGCAACAACTCAAGGCATAAAAGTATACAGGCATAGTCAAGAGGTTCAGCTGTTGTTCAGTCCAAACATTAGAACGGTAAAAAAAAAAGTGATTTAAGTGACTTGAGCATTGAAATGATTGTTAGTGCCAGATGGGGTGGCTTGAGTATCTCAGAACCTGCTGTTCTCCTGGAATTTTCACATACAACATTCTCTAAAGTTTATAGAGAGTTGTGCAAAAAAATAAAAGCAAGATCCAGTGAGCAGCAATGTGGATGAAAATGACTTGTTAAAGAAAGAGGTCAGTGGAGAATAGTCAGACTGGTTCAAGCTGACAGTAACTCAAATAACCAACTTTTGTGCAGAAGAGCATCTTTGAATACATAACATATTGAACCTTAAAGTAGATGAGCAACAGCAGAAGAAGACCCTGAACATTGTACAGGAGGCACCTCATAAAGTGGTCACTGAGTGTAGGTTCAAATCTACCAGAGCAGCTGAGGAATTTAAATTCAAATTCAATCATTTTGAAATCATAAAAAAAGACATACATTTGCTTCTGGTTCCCTGTGGCTCCTGCAGGCAGGAACTCTGCAGTGCTACTCAGACAGGACTCTGTGTAACTTTTGAGCCACCTTGCCTCCATTCCTTCCCTCTTCAGTTCAGGAGCAAATGGAAGTAGTCAAAAAATATAAGTGATCTCTTTTATTGACTTCTTCCTGGATAGGTTCATCGGGATAAAATTCAAATCTGTGACCTTTGAAGACTCTCTGTTTGAGGATTGCTACTTTGAAGACATCACATCAACCAACACTCATTTCAAGAACTGTACCTTTGTGGCCACCATCTTCTATAACACAGGTCAGTCATCTGTACCAAGTGCGTTTTAGGCGGAGACCTGATAGTAATTTGCAACCAGTGCTCAAAATGTAGGTGAATTTTATCCTGATCTTGCTGAGTAGAGGTTGATTCCCTAGTAGATCAAGACTCACGTTGACTAGTTAGAATGAAACCCATCCCTTTATCCCACTCTCTTTAGGGACGAGTGTATGTAGCGTCAGCACAGGGTCAACAGTCTCAAAAACAGTCACTTTCTCCAAGCAGTAAACACCTCCATCCACTAACCAAACTCATAGCATACCACTACTTTATCATTTCCAGTCAGTCACGGTATGTACAGACACGCCTGTACCTTAGGCCACTTTATGAAAATACAATCAATCTTTTGTATATAAGCTGTGCTTTTTTATTATTGCATTATTTATCTTACTGTTCTTTTGTGCTGCATCAAATTTGGAGTAACAAGTTTTTTGTTCTTTATACTTGCGTATTGGAAGAGATTTTAAACAATCTTGAATCTTGAATTTTGAATTTAAATGCTGAAGTGATCCAGTACGCTTGGGAAGGTAACAGCAACACAAAAGGCACTGAAAGAACTTAGTGGCCAGGCAACATCTCTGGAGGGAAATGTTTCAGGTTGAGGAACATCCAAAACAGCGACTGATGCTTTCCCTCCGCAGATGCTTCCTGACCCATTGAGTTCCTCCAGCACCCTTTCTGTTGCTCTAAATTCCAGCCTATGCCCTTCTCTGGCACCTCCATTTGGAAAGGTAACAGTTATATTACAAACAATAATCCCTCCTTGGTAGTTGAGGACTTGAAAATTTTATTTTATTTATTTATTCAGATACAGCGTAGAATATGCCCCTCTGGTCCTTCAAGCTGCGCTGCCCAGCAACCCCCGATTTAGCCCTAACGAAATCACAGGTTAATTTACAATGAGTAATTAACCTACCAACCAGTACATCCTTGGACTTTGAGAGGAAACTGGAGCACTGGGAGGAAATCCATGTGGTCACTGGGAGAACGTACAAGCTCCTTAAAGGCAGGGGCAGGAATTGAACTTTGGTCACTAGCACTGTAAAGTGATGTGTGAACTATTATGCCACTGTGCCACCCTGTCTAGAACCTGGAACTTAACAATGCCAGTATCGGTGACCACGTAACAAACAGATGGCAAAGATGTCTGGTTCTTTGACATTGTTTAAGGAGTAAAATTAGGGCCCTTAATCCATGATATCAAAGTTCGAAGTCAATTTATTATCAAAGTATATATATATGTGTCACTATATACTACCCTGAGATTCATTTTCTGGCAGAAATACAATAGAATTAATGAAAAGCTACACACACACACACACACACACACACACACACACACACACAATGTCTGACAAACTAACAATGTGCAAAAGAAGAAAAACTGTGCAAATATAAAATATGCAAATAATATTAACAATAACAAATAAATATAAATAAATAATACTGAGGACATGAGTTGTAGAGTCCTTGAAATTAAGTCAATAGATGGTGGACTCCTTTGTGTGATTTCACACCACACTAAAATTCCATAGAGTCAGAGAACACTACAGCACGGAAAAAGTCCCTTCAGCCATCAATCTGCCTAGTCCCATCGAGCTGCATCCAGATGATAGTCCTCAATACCCCTCCTAGCCATATACATACACAAAATATTTTAACTGCTGAAATCGACTTTGCATCCACCACCTGAGCTGGCAGCTCCTTCCACACCCTCACCATCCTCTGAATGAAGAAGTTCCCGTAAACATTTCATTTTCATTTTTAGAATCTTTTTATTGGTACATAATCTTCTACAGCTATAAAATGATACAAAACTTCAACAGGTTAATATGTATACACTTAAAATAGCTGAAGAAAAAAAGCTGATCGTAATATATAAAAATGGAAAAAAAATTACATATATAGGAAAAAGAAGGAGAAAAAAGAACCCCATCTAACTAGGAAAAAACCCCACTGACTACAAAAAAAGGGGAAAACCCCATTAGGAATCAACCCCCCAGAGCAATACATTTGACCATCATCTAAATATATATAAAAAAGAGTCATCAACTGCCAATTCATATTTATAAAAAAATAAAATTGGAAGGAAACCATATAGAATAATTCAAATTAAATGATAATATTTGGCAAAAGAACCCAATCTTCTCTCAAAATTGAATCGAGGATCAAAAGTTCTACTAATTTTTTCCAAACTGAGACATAACATCACTTGAGAGAACCATTCAATTAATGTAGGGGAAGAGATATCTTTCCATTTTAATAAAATAGCCCTTCTTGCCAAAAATGTAACAAATGCAATTACATGTTGGTCTGAAGATGAAATACCCTGAATATGATGCAGAACTATTCCAAATAGAACAGTCAGTCTATTAGGTAGTAAATTAATTTTCAGAGCTTTAGAAATTGTAGAAAATAAAGATTTCCAAAACGATTTTAATGAAGAACATGACCAGAACATATGTGACAGAGTAGCTAATTCAGTTTTACATCTATCGTAGTAGTTGTCTATACTAGGAAATATTTTAGATAGTCTGACCTTTGTTAAATAATAACAGTAAACAATTTTAAATTGAATTAAACAGTGGTTGGCACATATAGAAGAAGAATTTACGTTTTTCAAAACTTGAAGCCAATCTTCATTAACAAAGGTCATATTAAGTTCTCTCTCCCAATCTTGTTTAATCTTTAGTGGTGGGTTCTCTTTTTGTGACAAAAATAAATTATAAATTCTGCTAATGGAACCTCTCACTAAAGGATTTAACTTCAAAATGGTATCCAACAAATCAGATTCTTGTAAATATGGAAACTTAGGTAAATATTGTTGTAAAAAATGTCTAACCTGAAAATATTGCAAAAAATGTGTATGAGTGAGAGAATATTTATTAACTCTTCAAAAGTCATCAATTGACCATCACAAAATAAATCTGTAAAAGAACGGATCCCTTTATTTCTCCATAGGAGAAAAATGGGGTCAGTTATTGAAGGTTTAAATGAAAAGTTTTGATATAAAAAACTAGACAACTTAAATTGTTTAAAATTTAAAAAATTATGAAACTAAACCCAAATCCATAAGGATTGTTGAATAACCAGGTAAAGATTTAAATTTGGAATTTTAGAGAGCTGTAAAGGTAATGAAGCTCCTCCCTTAAACATTTTATCATTCACCCTTAACACATGACCTTCAATTGTAGTCTGACCCAACCTCAGTAGAAAAAGACAGCTTGCATTTCCCCTATCTATACCACTCATAATTTTGTATACCTCTATCAAATCTACCTTCAGTCTTCTACGGTCCAGGGAATAAAGTCCTAACCTATTCAGGCTTTTCCTATAATTCACATCCTCAGGTCCCAGCAACACCCTTGAGAATTTCTCTGCGCTCTTTCAATCTTACTTAAATCTTTCCTGCAGGTCGGTGACCAAAACTGTACACAATACTTCAAGTTAGGCCTCACCAATACCTTATACAGTTTCAACATAACATCCCAGTTCCTACACTCAATACATTGATTTATGAAGACCTATGTACTAAAAGCTTTCCTTACGACTCCATCGACCTGTGACAACACTCTCAAGAAATTATGGATCTGTATTCCTAGATCTCTCTGTTCTACCACACTCCTCAGTGCCCTACTGCTCACCATGTAAGACCTACTCTGGTTGGTCCTCCCAAGTGCAGCACCTCACACTCGTCTGCATTAAATTCCATCCGCCATTTTTCAGCACATGACATATGTGAGTGATGATTAATCTGATTCTGATATGGGTCTCTATTGTGGATTGAGAGAAGGAAGAGGGTGGAGAAAGGAGAATCATGGTTTGGAAAAGGGAAAGTGAGATGGGAGGAAGTGGGAAGCACCAGAAAGACATTCCGTAATGATCAACAGACCAATTGATTGGAATCAAATGACCTTGCCTGGTATCTCAGGGCTGGGTGTCTGCACCCATGCTGCCCCCCCCCCAACACCCCGACACTCCTGCTCAGCTACCTGTCCCACACCCCTCCCGCGGCACTCCACCCTCACCATTTCAAAAATCATTTGCTTCTGCCAGATTTACAAACTCGATTTCTGCTCCACGTTGACAAATACAGTACTTAGGCATCCGAGCTAAATAAATGTGCCAAAGACTTTTGCACAGTTCTGTAGAAGCCAAACCTCAACAGACCCATCACCGATCCCTGCAGTTCACCACTAACTACAGGCCGCCAGTCAGGGAGGCAACCTTCAACAACCACTCTCTGGCTTCTTCTGTGAATCCAATTCACTACCTCATCTTGAATACCAAGCGACTGAACTTTCTTGACAAACATCTCATGTGGGACCTTGTCAAAGTCCATATAGCCAACGTTTAATATCTTGCCTTCAATTTTCCTGATAACTTCCTCAAACATCTCTATAACATTGGTTAGACATGACTTTCCATGCACAAAGCTATTTTGACTATCCCTAATCGGATCCTGTCTTTCCACATACTTATATATCCAGTCCTGTAGAATATCGTCCGATAACTTCCTCACTGCTGATGTCAGGCTCACTGGCCTATAATTTCTTGGCTTTTTCTTAGAGTTTTTCTTAAACAACTGCAGTGACATCAGCTATCTTCCAATCCTCCAGCACCTTACACGTGTCTGTCTAAGGACGTGTAAAATATCTCTGCTAGGGCCCCTTCAATTTCTGCAATTGCCTCCCAGAGGTCTGATGGAACACATTGTGGATTCATCCACCCTAATTTTTCTCAAGACAGCAAACACCTCCTCCTCTGTAATCGGTGTAGGGACTATGACCTCACTGCTGCATGTTCTCACATCTAAAGACTTTGTGCCTGACTCCCAAGTTAATACAGATGCAAAAAGACAACTTATGATATCTCTCATCTCTTTTGGCTCCACACATCGATTAGCAGTCTGATCTTCCAGAGGACTAATTTTGCCCGTTGCTGTCCTTTTCCTCTTAATATATCTGTCCTTAGAAGTCCTTAGGACTCACCACCACCTTGTCTACCTGAGCAACCTCATGTCTTCTTTTAGCCCTCCTGATTTCCTCCTTAACTGTTCTTTTGCATTTATTATACTCCTCAAGCCCCTAGCTTGTTCCTGCCTGCCTCTACCTGCTACGCAGCTCCTTCTTTGTCTTAACCAGGCCTCAGTATCTCTCAACAACCAAGGTTCCCTAAACCTGTTATCCTTGCCTTTTATTCTGACAGGAGCACACAAACTCTGTACTCTCAAAATTTCACTTTTGAAGGTCTCCCACTTACCAAGTACTCCTTTGCCAGCAAACAGCCTGTCCCAATGCACACTTGCCAGATCTTTTCTGATACCATCAAAATAGGCCTTGAAGAGCATGGGCAGGTTGGCAGAGCGAATTAGGCAATGATCAGTTCAGTGGTCATAGCTACCTCCCAGGTAATCCTGACGTCCTTCTGGTGGCATACTCATGTGATGCCAGAACCAAATCAGGAGTGAAGTCTTGTGTATGCCACACAGATAAAAACAATTGTTGATTACATCCAAACATTGTGCCAGGAACTAGAATTAATTTTCTCTACTGCCCCCATACCAGCTAATTCCAGAAAATTGCCTATATGCAAAATCTGGCACTGACTTTGATGCCATCTCCTGCCCATTGTGTCTCACTGCAATGGCAGTGTCAAAGCATCTGATATCCTGAATGATGTGTAGGAGAGCCATTTTCATGCCTGCCACTGTCAGGACTGTCCATGAGGATCCTGAAACTCTATGTCCTATATTCATATTGAGTGGGAGTTACCTAAGCGTGATTTCGTTGAATGTGGCGATGGACAGTTCACACAGACTTGAGAGAGCAAGATCTTGATCCAGTGACAAGGGGAACTACAACCACAAAGCAGCCTCTGCCTCATGGAACATAGATACACTTGTGTTTAGGTATCTGTTAGCACAGAAACATTCGTAACAAACACCACTGGACTCAGGTGTGGAAGTTGTTACTCACAGCCTCTTTCTTGCCTCCCCCTTCCTCAATTCCATTGCTCTCTTTGACTTTGGTACCTTGGAACCTTGGGACAAAGTAAATTTATCATCTAAGTACATATATGTCATCATATACTACACTGAAATTCATTTTTGCAGGAAAATAAAATACAATGGAAGTTATAAAAACTATACATAAGCGGAGACTGACAAATAGCCAAATTATGCAAATAAGATAAAATAACTAGTACTGAAACCACGAGTTGTAGAGACCTCGAAAGCAAGCCCATAGGTTGTGGAATCAGTTCAGTGTTGTGGTGAGTGAAGTTCTCCACGCTGGTTCAGTAGCCTGATGGTTGAAGGGTATTAGCTGTTCCTGAACCTGGTGGAGTGTACTAAAGCTTCTGTACTCCTACTCAGTGGTAGCAGTGAGAAGAGAGCATGGCCTTGATGGTGGGGGTCCTTGATGATGGATGCTGCCTTCTTGTGGCAGTGATCCTTATAGATGTGCTCAGTGGTGGGGAGGGGCTGAGCTGTATCCAGAGAGTACTGCTCATATTTTATCACCTTCACTGTCTCTTTAAATTCCCCTGTCTGATATCGAGATTGGGCAGGTTAACAGCAGCAATAAAATATTGCAGAGAAGTGTTTCATTGTTTGTAGAACAACTTAAGCAGCAGTCATTTTCTAAATGGTGTCTGAATGATTCCATTATAGAAACTTGATGATTAAGATAGCATAATATATGACATTATAAAAATGTCAGCAATTTAATAATTTCCCAGTCAGGTTTGATTACATCTGTTACCTTGTGTAACAAACTGTAATGATTTTTTAGCAGATGTTGAGGTTTAAATTAATTGCATTTTTTTTGTAGCTTGTCTATGGTATTCGTAAAGATTTTAAAAGTTGATGGCTTAAATCTGAACAATGTGTGTACAGTATTTGTCCTATTTCAATATCCCAGGGATTTCCCTGTTGTTGGACACTGGACTGCTGACCACCTTGAATTTGGGAAAATTGGGCTGGGGAGGAAAATGGAGACAGATGGGTGGACAGATAAGAGAGCAGGTTTAATGATGGGATGGTTAACAGAAAGACACAAGGGTCTGAAGCGGGTATTGACCTGTACTGATCTGAATGACATCCAGTGCAGGGGAGTGAACATCTTTCCACTTCTGCCAAATTCCATTCCCATCGATCACTGGTCTCTGGCTTTTGATAGAACATAGAAAAGCATTGTACAGCACATGAACAGACCCTTTTGAACCGTGATGTCTGTGCTGAATGCAATACCAAATTTTGCCTCCAATCCCCGCAGATGGGGTTGGAGTCTGCGTATGAAATCTATGAACACAATCGGTGTTGGAGACTGAGTGAGTACGTGGATGGGAGGAAGGAAAGACGCTTGTTTTGTTGTTGTTGTTGCTTGTGTTGTTCGGTTGAGCATCATGACATGCTCTTTGGTGCTGGGACGTGTGGCCACACTTGGGGGGAGGTCCCCCCCCCCCGCATATCTTTAGGTTCTGTTGGTTATTAATGCAAATGATGTATTTTCTGTCTATGTTTTGATGTACAATAAAAAATATTCTGAATCTGAGTTGCAATAGAGATTCTTATCTAAAAGCCTCTTTAGCGGTACAATCATATCTGCTTCCATCAGCTCCCCTGCTAGCCCATTTCAGGAATTCACTACTCACTGTGTAAGAAATACTTCTGCCCTGCACATCTTTTAAACTTTCACCCTCTCATGTTAAATGATATCCTCCAGTGTTTGTCATTTCTACCCTGGGAAGAAATACTTTAACAGACTACACTAACTATGCCACTGATTATTTTAAAAACTATTAGGACTTTTAGCTTGGATCTGAAATGACATAATGTCCCAAACAACAGTCTGGTCCATAATAGTCAAAGTCAAACTAAACTTAATAATCGAAGTATGTTCTGTATATGTTACCATATACTAACTACTATGAGATTCCTTTTCATTTATAAGAAAAACAAAGATATGCAACAGAATTTGTGAAAAATGATACATAAACTAAGATGCCAAGCAATATTCACAAGAAGACAAACTGAATTAATTAATAATGAGAACATGATTTTTAAAGAGTCATTGAAAATTAGTCTGAAGTTTGTACAATCAGTTCAGGGTTGGCGTGAGTGAAGTTATCCACACAGGTTCATGGTTCAGGAGCCTGATGGTTCTAGGGTAATAACTTCCTGAACATGATGGTATGGGACCTAAAGCTCCTGTACCTCCTGCCTTATGGTAGTTGTGAGAAGAGAGCACGGCCCGGATGGTGGGGGTCCTTGTGGCAGTGCTCCATGTAGACGAGCTCAGCGGTGGGGAGAACTTCACCTGTGGTGTACTGGGATGCATCCATCGCTTTCTCTGGAGTTTTCCATTCCTGGGCATTGATGTTTTTTATCGGGCTGTGATGCAACCAGTTAGGATAGGGTGCAACTAGGAGATATTTAGTGAGGGTTTGCCACTATCAACTGGGGAAAATGCTTTATGTCAACCACGAAGGGCATCCCACAGTGAATCCTACTTAACTCCTGTGTATTTTCCAGATCTCTTCAAGACGAGGTTTTACAACAGCAGGTTTGTAAACAGCACGTTCCTACACAGCAAGGAAGGCTGCCAGATTGACTTCACCGATGATGCTGAAACTGCCTTTCTTACCTACCTGGTCAGTTTCCTAGGGTCTTTGGCTGTGTTGCCCGGAAACATTGTATCTGCCCTGTTTATGGATAAGGTTGGAAGGATTAAGATGATTGGTGAGTTATTGTTGGTTATTGTGGTTTCTTTTGTCATAATAGAAGGAAATACAAAGAGATATGGAACATCAATTGAATGTAAGAGTGAGGAGAAAGAGTGGCCCACTTGACTGCTTGAGACTGATAGGTTATTCAGGATGATCAAGGCTTATCCAGGAATGGGCGATTTCTTACTCATCCAATTAACAGGTTGACAAGGAGCTGGGGTTGTACATACAGGCTTCCCAGTGGGAACGTTCCCTCCGGGTTGAATCCTGTTTGTGTGCTGGGTGCTGACTCACTTCCAGGCCTTCAAAGTGGAACTGGATCGGCCCTCGGCTTCAAACAGGGTCACAGAGTGCAGGGGTAAATTCTCCACCGATCTTCCTGCCGGGCTGTTCTCGCATCATCTGACGGGATGAGGGAGCAAGTTTAAGGTGCTGGAAGAGGACATAGAACAGTACAGCACAGTACTGGCCCTTCAGCCAGCAACGTTGTGCTGAATTTTTAACCTACTCCAAGATCAATCTCACCCTTCCATCCCTCATTGCCCTCCATTTTTCTTTCATCCATGTGCCCATTTAAGAGTCTCTTAAATGTCGCTAATGTATCTGCCTCTGAGTGGCATCTATGAGTGTATCTGCACTCTCTGGAGTGCTGTTAAGACCCTGTTGAGTTTACTTACAGCAGAGATTGATAGATTTCTAGATATTAAAGGAATCAAGAAATATAATTTTTATTTTATTTATTTTATTGAGATAGTGAGGAATATGCCTTTTTGGCTCTTCGAGCTACACTGCCCAGCAGTCCCCCAATTTACACCTACTCTAATCATGAGGCAATTTACAATGACCAATTAACCTACCAACTGGAATGCCTTTGGACTGTGGGGGGAAACCAGAACATCTGGAGGAAACACGCACAGTCACAGGGAGAGTGTATAATCTCCTTATAGGCAGCAGTGGGAATTGAACCTGGGTTGCCTGTACTGTAACCATTGTACTAACCAATCTGCTACCAAGCCACCCATATAAAGATAGTGTAGGCAAAAAGAAGCCATAATTCTGAATAGCAGAGCAAATCTGAAAGGCTAGACAACCTATCCCTGCTTCTATCTCTGTGCTCTGAATTGCGCCATGTTATCTGTACTGTTCCTGACATGGCAACCGTTCCTTTGTTCACCTTGGCCTTTGCAGGGGGATCGATGCTGTTGTCAGCCATTACCTGCTTCTTCCTGTTTTTTGGGAGCAGCGAGTCAGCCATGATTGGAATGCAGTGTCTGTTCTGTGGGGTCAGCATAGCAGCGTGGAACGCATTGGATGTGATCACAGTGGAGCTGTACTCTACAGATAAAAGGTATGGCCATTGTCCAGCACATGACTGACCTATCTAGGACGTTACAGCACTAATGGAGAAAATCTCCCTGTTGGAGTAACTTGGTCCTTCTCATACAGGAGGATATATAAGTATACAAGAGATTCTGTAGATTGTGGAAGTCTTGAGCAATACACACAAAATTCAACAGGTCAAGCAGCTTCTATGGTGGGGAGTAAATGGTTAGGGGCTGAAATCTTTCATAAACATTTGATGCTACTTCGTAAGTCCTAATGAAAGGTGTCAGCACTTAATTGTTTATTCCCCTCCGTAGATGCTGCCTGACCTGCCAAGTTTCTCCAGCACTTTTTGGGTGTTGTGAAGGATATACAGTCTGCATTAGGTTTTTGGGGTGATCTCCTGTTGCAATTTACTAATATCAGCATCAAATATCCTCAATGTGGATGAGATGGAAAGTGATGAAACTCCACTTGAAATGCACCCACCCACACACTAACTCAATCCCAGCACCTCTACTTGGCAAGTCACACAGTTCAAGGACAATTCTTGACGGATGATAAATACTGGCCTTGCTAATGACATCCAGATTTTGTGAGTGAATCAGAAACTAAGTTTCTGCCACATTTCCCTAATTACATTAATGGTATTGTTACTGGTTTATTATTGTTACGTCTACCAATGAAAATCTTCGTTTCTGTGTCATCCAGGAAGATCATGCCATGCATACATTGATGTAGTAGAAAGAGTTAATTATATAAAACTTTGAACAGAATGGCACAGTAAGGGCCACATGGCCCATGAAGCTCTGCCAATTTTAACTTACCCACGATCAATCTAACCCTTCCCTCTTGTGTTGGTCCATAGCCCTTTATTTGTTCTTCTTCCTTGTGTCTAGCTAAGATTCTCTTAAATGTTCCTCATATATCAGACTCTATTACCACCTCTGACAGTGTATTCCAGAAATTTACTACTCTCTATTTAATGTCTATCTCTGACATCTCCCCTAAATTTTTCCTCCACTCATCTTAATTTGATATCTTCTGGTGTCAGCCATTACCATGCTGGGAAAAAGGGTCTGGTTGTCCATTTTATTTATGGCAGGGTTTCCCAGCCTGGTGTTCACAGATCCCTCAGTTAATGATAAAGGTCCATGGTGTAAAAAAGGTTGGGAACCCCTGATCTATGGGTTTTATAACCTTATACCACCAGCATCAATTTGTCTATCATTTTCCTTCGCTCAAAAAAGAAAAGTCCTTTCTCTCATACCTCTCATAAAGGTCTCTCATACCTTTTCTCATATGTTCTTGAATCCTAGTAAGTTCCCTATGCATCCACTTCCACATCCTTGCTATAATGAGGTGACCAGAACTGAACATAACACTCCAAGTGTGCCTAACCAGAGATTTATAGAGCGGTGACATTGTATCGTAACTCTTGAACTCAATCCCTTGAATAATGAAGGCTAGCACATGATGTGCCTTGTTAACCACCCTTTTAACTTGCACAGCAACTTCAAGTGATCTGCAGATCTGGACCCTAAGATCCTCTGTTCCTCCTGCCGGAAACATTGTTCTCAGCCTCCAAGTTCACCCTTCCAAAGTATATCATTTTGCACTTTTCTGGATTGAACTCCATCTGCCGTTTGTTAGCCCAGCTCTGCATGCTCTCTATGTCCCGTTGTAACCTATGTCAATCTTCTGCACTATCCACATTCTACACTATCCGAAATGTGACCAACCTTTGTGTCATCTGTAAATTCACTATCCTGCCCTTCCACTTTCTCATCCAAATCACTTATTAAAATTAACAAGAGCAAAACAGGCCCCTGTGGAACACCACTATTCCAGGCAGAATACATTCTATCTACTACCATGCACTGGCCTTCCATGGGCTTTATGTTATAGATACAGAGAGAGTGGAGAAATGAAGAGCAAGGGCCACAACAAGGTAGGTTAGGAGACCAACAGCTCATCATCATGTGAGAGATTCATTCAACAGTCTGATTATGGCAGGATGGAAGCTACCCTCAAGCCTGATGCTCTCAATGGAAACAGGGAGAAGAGAGCACAATCAGGGTAAGAGATGTCCTTGATTTTCCCGAGACAGTGGGCTGTATAGACAGTAATAGCTACAACTCTGATAAAATACTTCAGCTGAAAAGCACTAACAATGCAGAAAGAGTGGAAAGGCTGTGAAAATGTACGTCTCTCCGTGTGATAATGGAATTTAATTTTTTTGTTTTTCTTTCCTCAGAGCAACAGCATTTGGAATTCTGAATGGACTCTCCAAGTTTGCAGCCATACTGGGTATATCTATATTTGCCTCCTTCGTGGAGATAACTAAGGTGATCCCCATCTTGCTGGCTTCTATCGCGTTAGTGGGAGGTGCCCTGCTCGGCCTCCGGCTTCCCGAGACCCGGGAGCAAGTTCTGATGTGAGAGGCTTCTCCAACCCATTCTGGACTCACAGTATATGCACAGCTGCTAACCACATTCCTTACAGCCTAAAGCATCCACTCCACCATCTGTGCTTTCTGAGACTGGACATACTTGTGGTATCTGTACACTTAATACGGTTTCATGTAGCTAGTTAATGTGTATTTACAGAAGTTGTCCTGTACAAATACTCTTTAGGCTGGGATGGGGGAGGTCAGAAACCATCAGAAGTGTTGTCTTTGCTCAGTGTTTCATGCCTCTAATTTTAATTTCTCTTTCTTCTTTGTTAACCTTTGTACATCTAGACTTGACCCCTTGAAGGGTCGGTGCCCTGCTCTCAGTTAATGGGTCCATCGATGGAATTTCTGCCATGCATACTTCTTGCCAACTTGATAAGGTGTTGACATCTGCGGCAGGGGAGAGGAATCCATGTCCCTCCCCACTGTAGATCACAACTGGCAACCCTGAATCGGGTTGTCCCTGGTGCGATGGCACATCTTTAAGGGCCACACCATCAGTCTGACTGGTAACTCTCAGCTTCTTCTTCAGAAATGGACGACCATTAGGATGTCCTGAGAAAGCCTGCCAAGGGGTGCACTGGGCCTCTGTCATCGGTTCTAGAAGGCCTGTCAGTGCCGCGTTAGTGGTTGCAAGTGAGTGGTGGGGCGAAGTGGCAACTCTAGTGGCCCAGATCCAATCCTGACCGGCGGTGCTCTCTGCGTGGAGTGTGCACGTTCTCCCTGCATCCAGATTGTCCCATTTCCTCACCCATTCCAGTGATGTCAGGTTTGGCAGGTTAGTGATGCACTGTGAACTGAAACTTGTGTATCCCCAGTGAGGAGAACGAAGTAGAATTAGAGTTGGATCTCAATGGTTGGTGAGGGCCTGCTGGGTTTGAAGGGCCTACTTCCATACGGTAGGACTTCATGACTCTATGTGAGTGGGTGCACAGAATGCCATGTGTGGATTGTGCTGGAGGTAGATACATCAGGGGTATTTAAGGGGTTATTATAAAGGCATGTTTATTTATTGGGATACAACATGGAATAGCTCCTTCAACTCAGCAACTTCTGCTTAATCCTAGCCTCATCACGGGACAATTTTACAATGACCAATTAACCTACCAACTAGTACGGCTTTGGATTGTGGGAGGGAACCAGCTCTGCCCCTACAGTACCCAGTGAGGCCCCACCTTATATATTGGTACCAGATGAATGGCAGCAACCTCACTTCCCCCGGGCCTAACAGGCTCGGTCCTTTTGTGGGAACTGGGTCCATGATGCTGTCCTTTGGAAGAACATCAAATCAGACTCTTGCTTGTTTTTCATGCGGGCATGAATGGAGGGATGGATGTCCTCCAGTTAATGTCACCTAGAAACAGATTTAGTTCTGAAGAAGGGTTTCAGCCTGAAATGTTGACTGCACAGACGCCATAAGACCATAAACATAGGAACAGAATTAGGCCATTCAGCCCATCAAGTCTGCTCTGTCATTCCCTCATGGCTGATTCATTATCCCTCTCAACCCCATTCTCCTGCCTTTTCCGTGTTATCATTGATACCCTTACTAAACAAGAACCTGTCAACCTCTGCTTTAAATATACCCATTGACTTGGATTCCACAGTGTCTGGGGCAATGAGTTCCACAGATTTACCACCCCTGGGCTTAAGAAATTCCGTTCTAAAAGAATATCCTTGAATTCTAAGGCTGTCCCCTCTGGTCCTATTGGAAACATCTTTTCCACAACCATTCTGTCTAGGCCTATCAATATCCGATAGGTTTCAATGAGATCTCCCCTCGTTCTTCTAAACTTAACTGAGTACAGGCCCAGAAACCTCAAATGCTCTTTATATATCGGAATGGTAGTGTAGTGGTTAGCACAACGCTTTACAGTACCAGTGACGCGGGATTCATGGGGTTCAATTCCTGCTGGTGCCTGTAAGGAGACTGTACGTTCTCCCCATGGCCTCATGGGTTTCCTCTGGGTGCTCTGGTTCCCTTGAACAATCCAAAGACGTACCGGTTGGTAGGATAATCGGTCATTGTAAATTGTCTTCCAATTAAACCAGGATTAAATTGTCAGATTACTGGACAGCACACCTGGAAGGGTCTATTCCCAAGGGCTGTATCCTAAATTTTTTTTTTTTTTTAAATTAACCCTTTCATTTCCAGGATCATTCTGGTGAACCTCCTCTGGACCTTCTCCAATGCCAACCCATCCTTCCTTAGAGTCAGGGCCCAAAGGGACCTATAAGGCTTCGATACACTAAGAGTTCTCCACTCCGCTTCAATTCCCACACGCAATGGCGTAGCGTGGTTTCCATTTCCTTTGTTATTTTGGAGTGGTGAATGAAGAGAGATTTTGCTCTTTAAGGGTCCTTCAGAAGCTAACAGAATTCCATCTGAAGTAGAAGTCAGCTAGCTTGCCCTGTCCTTCAACACTATTAAGGTTTGAGCACAAAATCTCTTGTGTTTATTATTAAGGCTTTTCTGCCTCAGGCATCAATTCTTCTGTGACATCAATTACCTGATTTTTTAAACTTTATCTACCTCCTCTTGTAGTACCTCTATTGATCCAGCCTAGACAGCCCTCCAGGCAGTGAATTCCAGAGATTCACAACCCTCTGAGAGAGATGCAAATGATACTAATTTCAGTTTTAAACCACCACACTTTTATTGCAATTACTATGGGTTTGAGTTAAATGGAAATAAAATTATTCAAACGAGGCAGCAGATCTCTGATCTTCTGGCACTGGCCAACAGACAGAGTTCTGTAAGCTGCTGTAGGAACCCCAGAGAGCAACAGCTCCCTTCATATGCTATTAATTCCACGCCAGGATACCACCACGGAAAATGGAAGTAATGACACTCCGTTGTTTGAGATGCCTTGAAGCAGAGCGATGAATCAGTTGTATTTTCAATCATACAATAGCTGACCAGGGGACACTCCCTCTTCACTGGGGAGTGGGGATAAAGAAGTATTCTCTTCCTCAGCTTGACAAATACCTTGATAAAAACAACTACCTATACGACACACACAAAACACTGGAGGAACTCAGCAGGTCAGGCAGCATCTTTGGAAAAGAGTAAGCAGTCGACACTTCGAGCTTAGACCCTTCTTCAGGACTGAGAAGGAAGATGCCAGAATGAAAAGGTGGGGGGAGGGGAAAGAGGCCAGCTGGAAGGTGATAAGGTGAAGCCACGTTGGTGGAAAAGGTCAAGGCCTGCAGAAGATGCATGCGACATCTTGACCTGCAAATAAGTTGCCATTCCTTCACTCACTGGGTCTAAACCCTGGAATTCTATACCCAACAACACAAGGATTGCTGTGCACCAAGAAGGCAGCTCACATCCATCTTCTCAAAGGTAACTGTGGAGAGGTAGTGAATAATGGCCTTGCTGATGACACTATACCTTTATGAAAGAAAAATATCGTCATGCAGCAAGCAGCACTCCATCATCCTAATGACAACTCTCTCAAGGTATCTAATGACTCACTTTCCCTCAGCCCTATCCACGGATCTCTGCAAGCATTTTTCTTAAGCAATTTGTCGGCCTAAAAATGATTATCACGTTGAAATCGGAAATGTAATTCCATAGAGAATCTGCAGTACAGATGCCAAGAACTAACTGCGCCTCACAATTTTTATTTTAATGGTACTCTGACAAGAAAAATCCCACTCTAAAATAGTAATAAAGCTTTATTTATCATTGATGAGCCATTAATATTTAGCAGTCTCAGTCCAACCACAAACCGTAAATGCTTTCCTTCCTATGAGCTTTGCAGAGACGCTGTGCTCTGGATTGCCTGCACATTCACAGATCTGTGTGCTGATTGGAATCCGTCAGGTGCGGGATATAAAAGGTGAAACACCTTAGAATACTCTGTGGAGACAGCAAGCATTTGGAAAAGAGCAGAAGCAGAGTTGTTTTAGGTGTGAATCCTTCGCCAGGACTTCATCCGAGCTCCTTCTGGCAAAGGAAGGGCAGCCATTTAGATCACGTTTTGCACATCTCCCAATACTCTAGTGGACGGAATTATTTGTTCTGGATGAGCCTAGTATTCATTAAACAGCCCTACTTACCATGAGACAAGCTAGAAGGCAGCAACAAAACGTGTTCTAATTAGTTGGTTTGGAGTCACATACAGTCTCGATATGTAACGAGGTTACATATCGATTTGATTTCCATCTTGAGAAGTACGGGTTAAGTTGATAAAGTAGGTAGAAAAGTGGCAGGCTCTGTAGCGGGGAAGGGTTAGGTCGACCTTCAACCAAAAGGCCTGTATTGTGCTGTTCCCTTCTGTGTCCTACAAACCCCCAAAAAAGATACTACCAGGGGGAGAGACATCAAAGAAGTTTTGGAAGCCTCTCTGAAAAAATTGTAACATCCTCGTAGACTCTGGAGAAACCTTCGTATATGGCTATTCAAAATGGAGTGGAGACCTCCAGGATGATGGTGAGGACCTCTTTACTGGAGGTATTGTATGCAGAGACCAAGGGGAAGCACTTGAAAACAAAACCCCCTAAACCCTGCCCTGCCACACTGTGGACACTGTTTAAGAGTCAGTAAATCCATATTGGTGTCTTCAGCTACCTCAGATCCATGGAATTGTGGGACTGAGGGAATGGCCAGGGAGAAGAAGAACTGTGTTTTTAGCAATATTTAAGGAGTTTCATAGTCACTATTACTAACACAAGCTTCTTTTTAAAAAGATTTCTTTAAATTCACCCGCGAAACAGGGATTTGAATTCGTGCTTCTGGATAAATATTCTAAGCCTCTGCATTTTAGTTCACTTACTTGACTCACTACCTAGCACCCAATGAAAACCTTGATGTGAAGTCAGTGTTTTTGAGGTGGAAATATAATGGACATTATGCACACAGGAAGCTCTCTCACAAATAGCAATAAGTCATGGGCATTTGAAGCAGCTTGAAGGATAATTATGAACCCCCCCCCCCCCCACCCCAGGGGGAAAAATGTAGAGAAAAGGGAAAAAACAAATCACATAAATGGCAAAAAAAGAAAGTGGAAAACACAGAATGTAGAACACCAACCCACAAAGTCAGCAAAGGGTCCAGGCATATATTCAGTTCAGTTCAATCTAGTGCGATGTCTTTTGTTATCTGCAGACTGCTCCCGAACAAAGCCACAAAAAATAGCAACAAGAGTAGACTTGGATACGGAATGATCTGTTTGGATGGTGGAAGCCACCCAAACGGATCATCCCATTGCTAAGTACATCGAAGTGGTACAAAAGGAAATAAAGGATATAGTGAAAGTGCACTACAAGGGCTTTGAAGAGATAGACTGAGAGATCAGGAGTTCCTTTTTGTTATATGAGTGATCCGTCCAAGATTCAGTCGGATAAAAGCTGTCCTTGTGCTGGTGGTATGTGTTCTCAAGCTTCTGTAGCCTCTGCCCAGTGGAAGGGGTGGGAGGTGTTGGGGGACGAGAGAATGACCGGGGTGGGTGGGGTCTTTGATTATGTTGGCCACTTTCCTGAGAGGGGAGTCAGGTTTTTGTGATAGACTGGGCTGTGTTCACAGCTCTCTGCAACTTCTTGTGGTGCTAAGCAGAGCCTTTGCCGTACCAGGCTGTGATGCACCCAGATAGAATGCTCTCCTCGGTGCATCGCTAGAGCTTGGCGAAGCTCCTCCGCGACATGCCAAGTTTGAGAAAGCAGAGCACTGGCATGTTTACTCGGCCATAGTGCCCACTTGGCCAAACCAGGACAAATTGTTGGCAGTACCTACCACCGGAACGCAAAGCTCTGAACCATATCCGCCTGACAGGGTTCTGTGCTTCACCTCGCTCCCCAGAGACATCAACGACAACTCTGCACACACACACACACACACACACACACACACACACACACACACACACACACACACACACACACACACACACAACATCACCACAGAAAGATGGAGCCTGCGGAGATCGTGGACTCAGTGATTGAGAGCAACTCAACTACATGTTTTTTTTCCACGCAACTCACACTGATAGCTTCACTGACACAATAATTGCAACACAAAGGGGTTCAGTATTAAATGATTGTATATGGGATATGAAATGTAAAAGAAATATCTGTGTTGTCTAAATGTGCATGCTGCTTAGCCAGTCACACGTTGACAAATCATTCAGTGCAATATAAATGCGTCTAATTTATATGCGTCTAGAGATGTGCATGCTGCAAGGGGAGAGGCTGCTTCTGTGGGGTGTAGAGGTCACTACCTTTTAAATGTTCACTGCTGAGCACATCAATGAAAATAAAATGGAACATTTTTCCATCCTGATCAAAGGCAATACCCCTTTCATTTCAATGTTTGCAACTCAGTCAGAAACTTTTACGATCAGTCTTTAGGCAAACAGCTTCATTGTGATAGACTTATTGTACTGCTGATGTCAATTCTCACATCATGTTCATGAATGTTAGTTTAGTCTCCCTGAAACCCGGCGTATTGTTAATTATAAATAAAACATTGTGTATCCACTTCCAAGTGAGAATAAAAAAAAGAATATTTCTTTCTCATGTTTCATTTAATCGCAGTTATATCTACCGATTATTTTTCTACAAGTTTGTCTGGCTGTTCTTTAGTGAATCAGTTGGGTCCATGTCTGCTTTGTTTTAGTGTGTGTTATATTAAAAAAAATTGATGTTTTTATTGCGTGACCAGAATTTCATTTAAGTAGATAAGGAAGTGTTAGTTCTGTGCACACTTCTTGTCCACCTCTTTATCTGGGTCTGATATTTATGGGGATAGCTGGCTGTGAAAACAAGTCTTGAAGACATAAAGTCGTAGAAGCAGGCCCTTCGGCCCATCAAGTCCAGGCAGAATTATGATTCAGCCTAGTCCCATCGACCTGCACCTGAACCATAGCCCTCCCACTCATGGACCTATACAAATTTGTTAAAACTGAGCCTGCATCCACCACTTCTGCTGGCAAATTCTCACCACTGTCTCAGTGAAGATGTTTCCCTTCATCCTTAACCCGAGACCTCTCGTCTCACCCAACCTCAGACAAAAAACCCGGCTTGGAGTTCACCCTATCTATACCCCTCATAATTTTGTATATCTCTCCTCATTCCCCTATGCTCCTAAAATACTAACCTGTTTACCTCTCTATATAACTTAGTTCCTCAAGTCCCGGTAACATCCTTGTAAATTTTCTATGCTCTCTTTCAATCTTATTGATGTTTTTCCTGTAGGTCGATGACTTTATTAGGCACACCTGCTCATTAATGCGGATATATAATCAGCCAATCATGTGGCAGCAACTCAGTGCATAAAAGCAAGCAGACATGTTCAAGAGGTTCAGTTGTTGTTCAGACCAAATATCAGAAAGGGGAAGAAATGTGATCCAAGTGATTTTGGTCGTGGAATGATTGTTGGTGCCAGATGAGGTGGCTTGAGTATCTCAGAATTTGCAGATCTCCTGGGATTTTCATGCACAACAGTCTATAGAGCAAGGATTCCCAACTGGGGGTCATTGAACCCCTTATTTTCTGGTATTGGTCCGTGGCATAAAAAACGTTGGGAACCACTGCTCTAGTGTTTACAGAGACCGGTGAGAAAGACAGAAAGAATGAGTGGCAGTTTTGAAGATGAAAATGCCTTGCAATCAGAGAAGAATGGCCCAGCCAGTTCAAGGTGACAGGAAGGGGACAGTAACTCAAATAATCACGTATTACAACAGCGGTGTGCAGAAAAGTGTCTCTGAAAGCACAACATGTCAAAGCTTGAAGTCGGCGGGCTGCAGAAGCAGAAGACCATGAACATATGCTCAGTGATGACTTTATTTTGCAGAGGAGGAATAGCTGTGAGTAAGTATATATTTCTGCCCGACAGCTACAATTCCATGGTGTGGAACTCGTCCATGATTTTAAAGACCTTGTTGATTTCTTCCTCAATGAAATGATCAGTTTTACCTCATCTGCAGCTTACTGAGCTAGGTGCTGATGAGTAACTGTACATTGGATAAGGTGTGGTCAGCTATCAACATATTTATAAAAGTTGTTCTAAAATAGAAGGTAGACCTGTCTTTAATATTTAAACAATTAGTTCCTGTTTCATTCCCACATTTTGACAATGAACTACATATCTAAAGGGTAGCTCACTGGATTCAGAGCACTTAAAGATGTGATTAGGCCATGGCTGTATTACTGCACCATAGGATGAATGTTATTCCATGGTAGGGAGTGCACAGGGTGTTACCTGGACTGGATCATTTAGTTATGAGACTGGACAAACTGAATTTCTCCCCCCCCCCCCCCACCCCCGGAGCAGAGGAGACTGAGGGATGAAGTTGTCATCGATTAACTGGACTCTGTAAACTTGCACTCAGTCCAGAATCGCTCTTTACTTTCTTGTGCACAAGGAGAACAACACGGTGCCTGGCACCACACTGCTTTGACGTCTTAACAAGGAAATGCCATTTTTTATACAGAAATTCAGCAGTTGGATACAGATACTGACTAATTGGTAACCTTGTGTGTATTGAATTACTTTATTTGCACAATCAAGCACCGATCACTTTATGGTAATACACTCTGTGGTGTGGCATGGTAGCATAGTGCTTAGTATAAAGCTTTATAGAACAAGTGATTGGGGTTCAATTCCCGCCACTGCCTGTAAGAAAATTGTACATTCTCCCTATGACTGCGTGGGTTTCTTCAGGGTGCCCTGATTTCCTCCCACAGTCCAAAGACGTACTAGTTAGTAGGTTAATTGGTCATTGTAAATTGTTCCATGATTAGGCTAGGGTTAAAGCAGGGGTTACTGACTTGTGTGGCTCGAAGGGCTGGAACACCCTATTCCACACTGTATCTCAATAAATTTCAATAATAATAGACAATAGATTTTCCTTATTAAATGCCAATAATACTTCAAAATTAGTAAAGTAACTGATCAATATTAGGTGCCACAGTGACCTGATAGAAGTGTACAAAATAATGAAGATGATAGACGGGGTAAATTGTAGGAAATCTTCTAGCTAGCTTCATTTGTTCTTTCCATGACGATGATGCTTCTTAGCAATTTTTTTTTCTACAGAACTGTTTTTTCATTGCCTCCTTCTGGGCAGTGTCTTCCCAAGATGGTCAACCCCGGCCATTATCAATACTCTTTAGAAATAGTCTGCCTAGCATCAGTAGCCACATAACCAGGACTTGTGATATGCACCAGCTGGTCATACGGCCATCCGCCACCTGCTCCCGTGGGTTCACATGATCCTGATTGGGAGTGGGGGGAAATAAGCAGGAACTACTCCTTGCCCAGAGGTGACCTGCAGGCTAGTGGAGGGAAGGAGTGCCTTACACCTCCTCTGATAGAGGCATATCTTCACCATGCTACCCCTGGTGGCATCTAAAACAGGGGGGCATAGATACAAGATGGGAGATAGGAGGCTCAGAAAGAATTGGAGGAGAATTTTTTTTTTTAGCTAGAGGGTGGCTGGAATCTAGAATTCACGTCCCTGGAAAAAGTGATGGAAAAATAATCTCACACCATTGAAGATGTATCTGGGCAAGCAATTGAGTCACCAAATGAATTGGAACTGGAATAGTTCTTTAATTATTATTAAATGTACCAAGACACATTGAAAAGCTTATCTTGCAAAGTGTTCGTAGAAATCAATTTATTGCACATTGCGTTGGGTGGTAGAAGGTAAAACTATAACAGAATGCAGAATAAAGTGAAACAGCTACAGAGGAAGCCCAGTACTGCAAGGTCAATTGTGAGGTCAAGAGCCCGTCTTATCATAGCAGTAAGTAGTTGTCTAGCAGTTGGGTAGAAGCGGTCCTTCAGCCTGGTGGTAGGTGCTTTCAGGCTTTTGCATCCTGAGACCGTAAGACACAGGAGCACCTTCCGCCTGACGGGAGAGGGGAGAAGAGAGAATGGCTGGGGGTGAGTGGAGTCTATGCTTGAGTTAGAGGAGAGGTATTGGTGAGCTATGGGATCAGTAGGGACGACTCCAATGGCTAGGATAGACTAGGGGTGAGCTGCAAGGCCTGTTTCTGTGCCGTGTGACTCTCGACATCCTGAGGTCATGAACGGTGCGGCACGGGACCCACTGAGTTCCTCCAGTATCTTGTGCACTCATTTGGTGACCAGCTTTGTACACAAGTGTTTGTGGGCAAGAGTTCGAGATCAAGTTTCTCGTCTTTCAATCACATGCATGTCCGTGGCTAAATGAAACAATGTTCTTCAGTGACCAAGGTGCAAAACACAGTACATATATCATGTACAGCACATAAAATATTAGTAACACCGTAATAGTAATATTCCATAGGTGTACAAATTGACGTAATGTGCATATAGATAGATGTACAACTGCTAATGGTGCAAATATTGTGCAATAGAGAGTTCGGAAGCCTCACAGCCTGGGAAAAGAAGTTGTTTCCCAACCTAATGGTCCTTGCTATTATGCTGCAGTATCTTCTGCCTGACAGTAGATTCTACCTGACAAGGGATTGTGAGATGGATGGGAGGGGTCTCTGACAATGCAGTGCTTTTGATATATATCCTGGATGAGGTGGAGGGGGGGGGGAAGAAGACAAGAGCTGTACAACAGTGCCATCTGCTGGCTGCTGAGAATCACAACACAATGCCTGCACCACATTCCTGCAGGAGTCAGCAAAGTTGTCGGTGGGGATGTCAGTACTGCCTCACTTCACTATGGTCACAAGGTACTGGGGTCAAAAACTTCCACATGGTGTATCATAGCAAAGCCCTGACCTTTTTACAGGGATCTGAGGGCACAGCTACAGAATAAAGAGACGTCTGTTTAGAAGAGAGATTATGAGGAATTACTGTAGCCAGAGAGTGGTGATTTTGTGGAATTTGTTGGCACGGATGGCTGTATATTTTGGTGTTTTTAAAACAGAGATTGATGGGTTCTTGATTGGAAAAGGATGAAGGATTACAGGAAGAAAGTGAGAGAATGGAAGTAAAAAATAAGACCATTAGATCACAAGATATAAGAGAAGAATTAGGCCATTTGGCCCATTGAGTTCATGCTCTCTCTCAACCACAGATGTTTTTATAGACTTATTTATGGTGGAAAGGGAAAATGTCTTGTGTATTATGGCCAGCTCTGTTCTCTACATTCTCCCCATAATCTTGACCATCTTAATAATCAAGAACATATAAATCTCCGCTTTAAATATACCCAATGATTTGGCCTCCACAAGCGTCAGTGGCAATGAATTCCACAAATTCACCACCCTCTGGCTGAAGAAATTCCTCCTCAACTCTGTTCTAAAGGAGTGTCTCTGTATTCTGAGGCAGTGCCAATGATGGAGAAGATGTGATGGGCTGAATGGCCTAACTCAGCTATGTGGTCTTTCCTAACTATCAACTTCTGAACTCTCACCCTGTAACTCCAGAGATAAAATCTACATTACAGAGAAACTATGCATTTGGGCAGCACGGTAGTGTAATGGTTAGCACACCTTTTAAAGTGCCAGCAACCAAGGTTCAATTCCTGCTGCTGTCTGTAAGGAGTTTGCACGTACTCCCCATGACTGCATCGGTTTCCTCACACATCTCAAAGAAGTAAAGGTTGGTAGGTTATTTGTTATTGTTTCTTTCCATCAGAAAGCACTTTTGCTGTTTATTTATCATTTTGTCTGTTTCTAGCTCAACTCTGAACCCAGCACGGGTGGAAAACGTACGAGGAGCCTGCCGGATCTGAACCCGGACCACTTACCTTGAAGTCCTGTGCGGATGCCACTACACTACTGGCCACCTTATAGATTAATGGGTCATTGTAAACTTTCCCGTGATTAGGCCAGGATTGCTGACGTCATGGCTCAAAGAGCTGGAAGGGTCTGTTCCACTCTCAGTCTCAATAAATAAAAATAAATCTATGACCCTAAGTAAGGATTGAATCCTAAATGCTGCGAAGATTAGGAATGATTCTGCAGCCCGCACGCCAGCACATCGCAGGTTACTGGAATGAGGCGAGTGTGCGAGAGCTGCATTTCATTAGCGTTCTAGCTCATGTGCCCGTTCAGTTGTCTCACTGCTGAGCCAGAAAATTAAACATTTAAGTTCCGTTTCAGGGACCCGAGCACATAATCTAGGCTAAGACTCCAGTGGATTCTGGAGGGACCGCTACACTGCGAACTGCCATCTTTCCGACGCAATGCTCTACGGAGCCCCAGCTGCCCCCTCTGATCGCTATATCACAGGGGGGCACTGTTAGCAAGAGAGGTATGAGAACGGCCCTCTCTATGTAATGCACGGTTACTTACTTCTGACACACACCACGTTGCATTATCTGATCTTGGGAACTTTGGAAAGGTCTCGGCATGAACCGTTGACCGTTTATTCCCCTCCATAAATGCTGCCTGACTTGCTGAGTTCCTCCTGTGTTTAGGCATAGATAGTGGACAGTCAGCACCTTCTTTTCCCCCAGGGCAGAAGTGGCTAATAGTAACATAGAAACATAGAAAACCTACAGCACAATACAGGCCATTCTGCCCACAAAGCTGTGCCGAACATGTCCCTACCTTAGAACTACCTAGGCTTCACCCATAGCCCTCTATTTTTCTAAGTTCCATGTATCCATCCAGGAGTCCCTTTAAAAAGCCCTATCATTTCCACCTCCACCACCACCACCGGCAGCCCATGCCACGCACTCACCACTCTGCATAAAAAAAAACAAACAACACACTTACCCCTGACATCTCCTCTGTACTTACTTACAAGCATCTTAAAACTATGCCCTCTCATGCTAGCCATTTCAGCCCTGGGAAAAAGCCTCTGACTATCCACACAATCAATGCCTCTCATTATCTTGAACATCTCTATCAGGTCACCTCTCATCCTCTGTCACTCCAAGGAGAAAAGGCTGAGTTCACTCAACCTATTCTCATAACGCATGCTCCCCAATCCAGGCAACATCCTTGTAAATCTCCTCTGCACCCTGTCTATGGTTTCCATATCCTTCCTGTAGTGAGGCGACCAGAGCTGAGCACAGTACTCCAAGTGGGGTCTGATCAGGGTGAGAGGGCATAATTTTAATGTGATTGGAGGAAAGTAAAGGGGGTAGGTCAGAGATAGTTTTTTTTTACAAAGAAAGTGGTAGGGGTGTGGACCACACTGCCAGGTGTGGTGGTAAAGGCAAAACCCTTAATAACGTTTAAGAGTCTCTTAGATAGGCACATGGATGAAAGAAAATTGGAGAGTGATATGGTAGGGAAGGGTTAGATTGATCTGGGAGTAGGTTAAAAGGTTGGAACAACATTGCGTGTCAAAGAGCCGGTACCGTGTTCCATGTTTAAACTGGATACCGAGTTCTCCACTCTGCAATGGTGGCTACGTCAACGCACCGACACAATGAAATAATCTGTTTGATGACATGCAAAAGAAAGTGTTCTTCTCTGTACCTGGGACGTGTCAAAGCTGTGAGAGATACTAATCAAATGTTAAGACCTTGACTTTCACTGCTTGCGTCCACAGAGGGATTTTTGGTAAGTGCCGGAACGTGAACAAGTGGAGTCGGAGAGAGATAAAGCGCAGAATCAGGCCCTTCAGACTATTGAATCCACAGAGACCATCGGCCACCCCTTTACAGTAACCCTACATTAATCACATTTTTATCCTTCCCCTAAATTCTACTTCTCAGAACAGAGAACAGTAAAGGACAGGAACAGGACTTTTAGCCCACAG
Source organism: Hypanus sabinus (assembly GCF_030144855.1). Lineage (NCBI taxonomy): Eukaryota > Metazoa > Chordata > Chondrichthyes > Myliobatiformes > Dasyatidae > Hypanus > Hypanus sabinus. Next base: position 36,102,346 of record NC_082733.1, on the reverse strand, counting down.
CATTGAGCCAGACCAAATGAGTTAGATATCAAATAGCCAGTTGAGCTAATCCAATGTCCTTATTCCTCCATTTCCCTCACATTCATGTGCCTATCTAAATGTCTCATAAAAGCCCCTAATGTATCTGCTTCTACCACCACCCAGGCACCCAGCACTTTCTGTGTGCAAAAAAGAAACTTGTCCCTCACATCCCCTTTTAAATTCCCCCCCCCCCAACCACCCCTTTAAATGTGGGAGGAAACAAGAGTACCCAGAGGAAAGCCACGTGGTCACAGGGTAAACGTGCAAACTCCTCACAGACAGCAGCAGAGGTCAGGATTAAACCTGAGTCTCTGGCTCTCAGGGGCAGTGGTTTCAGTGGCTGCATCACTGTGCCCCCTGTAGATTTTAATAATGTACCCTAGCAAAAACTTTCTATTCACTAAATAATGACTATAATAGCCAAAGGACTATAGGGGTTTAAAGATTAAAGTTTGGCTTTATTTGTCACAGGTACTTTGAATCACACAGTGTGATACATCATTTGCATCAAAGTTCGAAGCAAATTTATTATCAAAGTACCACACACAAAATGCTGGTGGACCGCAACAGGCCAGGCAGCATCTATAAGGAGAAGCACTGTCGACTTTTCAAGCCGAGACCCTTCGTCAGGACCTGATGAAGGGTCTCGGCCCGAAACGTCAACAACACTTCTCCCTATAGATGCTGCCTGGCCTGCTGCGTTCCACCAGCATTTTGTGTGTGTTGCTTGAATTTCCAGCATCTGCAGATTTCCTCGTGTTTTTCTTTATTATCAAAGTACACATTTGGCACCATATACAACCCTGAGATTTGTTCCATTGCGAGCTTACACAGTAAATCCAAGAATCAATAAAAGATTGCACCTAACGGGACGGACAACATTGAATGTGTAGAAGACAACAAGCTTTGCAAATACAAAAGAAAATAATAATAGTAATAAATAAATGAACAATAAATATCTAAAACATGAGATGAAGGGTCCTTGAAAGTGAGTCCATCGGCTGTGGGAACAGTCCAGCGATGAGCTGAGTGAAGTTATCCCCACTGGTTCAAAAGCCTGATAGCTGAAAGGCAATAACTGTTCCTGAAACTGAAGGTGTGGTTTCTGCTGACAGCAGCACGAAGAGAGCATGTCCTGGGTGGTGGGGGTACTTGATGGTAGATGCTGCTTTCCTGCAACAGTGTTCCATGTAGATATTCTCAACGATGGAAGGGGTTTTACCCATAATGGACTGAGCCATATCCACTACTTCTTGTAGGATTTTCCATTCAAGGGCATTGGTGTTTCCATACCCGGCTGTGATGCAGCCAGTCAATATACTCTCCACCACACATCTATAGGAGTTTGTCAAAGTTTCAGATCTCATGCCGAACCTTCACAAACTTCTAAGGAAGCGGAGGTGGTGCTGTGCTTTCCTCATAATTGCAGTTACGCGTTGGGCCCAGGACAGATCCTATGTAGTTATAACAACGAGGAATTTAAAGTTGCTGATCCTCTCCACCTCTGATCCTCCGATAAGGACTGGCTTACGGACCCTTTGTTTCCTCCTCCTGAAGTCAATAATCAGCTCCTCGGATCAAATCAAGTCAGCGAGGATTGTGCTGAGGTATCACCACACGTCCAGCGTCAACCCTCACCGTACATTGTTGAAATGTGGGGTGAAACTGCACCATCCGGAGGAAACCCATGGGGGGGGGGTTACAGGCAGAACATACCAACTCCTTACTGACGGTGGTGTGGTGGAATCAAACCCTGCTCTTACAGCTAGCACGGAAAAGCACTGCGTGACCATTATGGTACCATAAGGGATAATTGGAAGAATAACATGAGATTACTGTAGGATTAAGGGGCATACATAAGAGGAATCTGAGGGGAAACTTCTTCATCTAGAGGGTGGTACGAGTGTGAAACAAGCTGCCACGGGACGAGGTAAATGCAGTTCAATTGCAACATTTAAGAGAAGTTCAGACGGGTACGTGGATGAGAGCAGTGTGGAGGGCTATGTCCAGGCACAGGAAGATGGGACTGGGTAGAAGTCAGGTCAGCATGTACTAGATAGGCTGAAGGGTCTGTTTCTGTGCTGTATAGTCTATAGTTAGTGTAAATGGGTGCTTAATGGTTGGCGTGGGCTCAGTGGGTCAAAGGCCTTGCTTCTTTGCTATATGAGTCTGCAGCCCCTTCTTGCTGATCGTTTCAGCAGCTGTCAAACTGTGCAGCATTTGTAACACTGCCTCTGCAGTGGGAACTAGCAGAAGTGGCTGAGTCCTGAGTCCTGAAGTGGCTTTGTATCCAAAGCGGGTCTGGACCGGATAACGGCTGGGCAAGCTGTCAGCAACAGCTCCTGTAATCTCCCAGCAGTCTCACCCTTGACCCCATCTGGCCTACAGAGGAATCCAGTCCCCCACCACCACATCACTGCTACTTAATAATAAACCTGAGAGATTTTGAGGATGCTGGAGATCTAAAGCAACACACAGAAAATGCTGGAGGAACTCAGCAGGTCAGGAGGCATCTATGGAAAAGAGGGAACAGTCGGCATTTCAAGTCGAGACACTTCTTCAGGACTGGAAAGGAAGAGGGAAGATGCTGGAACAAAAAGGTGGGGGACCGGAACAAGGATAGCTAGAAGGTAATAAGTGAATGGAGCCGAGGGAGTAGGTGAATGGGAAGGTGTAGCACTATGGCTGCCTGCAGGAATATACCCATCGTAAATTGGGGGACTGCTTCATCAAGCACCTCAGCTCCATTCACCGAAAGCGGAACTTTCCAGTGGCCCATCATTTTAATACAGATTCCCATTCCATTTCCCATTCCAACATATCGGTCCATGGCCTGTTCCTGAGCTATGATGAGGCCACCCTCAGGGTGGAGGAGTAACACATTATATTCCATCTTGGTAGCCTTGGACCTGATGGCATGAATATTAATTTCTCCTTCAGTAAAAAAAAATTCTCTCACCCTCCCTTCTTCCTCCATTCTCTACTCTTACCTCTTCTCACCTGCCAAATCACCTCCCCCTGGTTCTTTTCCTCCTTCCCTTTCTCCTATTGTCCATTCTCCTGTCCTATCAAAATCTATCCTCTCCGGCCCTTTATCCTTCCCACCCGCCTGGCTTCACCTATCACCTTCTAGCTATCCTCCTTCCCTGCCCCCACCTTGTTATTCTGGTATCTTTCCCCCTTCCTTTCTGTCCTGAAGAAGGGTCTCAGCCCGAAACGTCAATTGTTTATTCATTTCCATGGATGCTGACTAACCTGCTGTGTCCCTCCAGCATTTTGTGTGATTTGCTTTGCTCCTTAATGATTCCACAGCAGGTAAAACTTACCAATAAATATTCTGCAGCTCCATCAGCAACATCACAAAATGTGTCATCTTCAGAAGGGACTCAATGTGTTTCTGTTTTGCTTCAGTTATGAACCTTAATAATTAAGGAATTGATGAGCCATACTTTTGGTCCTGGAGGAAAGTATTAATGATTTCAAATTTCCTGAGCATCTCAACCATGCAATTGTAAAAAACTTGGGCACAAAGGAGGTCATAAAGCTAATGGCTCCATTGCAGGCAGAGATCTCTGAGGTAGTCATATACACAAGCTCTCAACCTGAAGCCTAGAGAGCTATGGGGTTCAAAGCAGTTTATCCAAGTAGATTTTCTATGTGGGGAAGATTTATGTGTCCCCTCTGCACCCTCTGGGCTCTCTGCTCCTCAAGAGAAATAATTTTTTCCTTATTACAGTAGCAAAACTGAACCAAACTCAAAACAAAACAACAACACATACAAAATGCTGGAGGAACACAGCAGGCTGGGCAGCATCTATAGGGAGAAGCACTGTTGACGTTTCGGGCCGAGACCCTTTGCCCTTCGGGTCTCGGCCTGAAACGTCGACAGCGCTTCTCCCTATAGATGCTGCCCAGCCTGCTGTGTTCCACCAGCATTTTGTGTGTGTTGTTGTTTGAATTTCCAGCATCTGCAGATTTCCTCGTGTTTGCTCAAAACAAAACAATTGTTTCTAGTCTGCAACTACTACGGAGTTTTTATACTTGCATGACGCGCTCTCAGCTCCAATGAAATGAGTGTTACAAAGAGTTGAATCCTTTATTTGATCCTTACTTAGCAATTGGCAAACATAAAATCTAGAAACAATGATGAACTTACGTGTATCCATGTAAGCAAAGCGTAATGAAATGTTCATGAAAAGACATGATCTCTGACTGTCCCAAGCTAAAAACTGCCCCGAAATAAGCAAGAATGCATAACTTACACCCTTTACCTTCGCCATTCATATGACTAGTTATCATAATAAACATAACAACTGTGCAAAAAAGCAGCTAGAGAACAGAGGCATGGCTCCTACACTTATCTTTTCTCTAATTATTTTATCGATTACCTATAATTTAAATGGTTTAAGCTAATTTGGCGTGGTTATGGGAAGTGGGGTGATAGTGCTGAGAATGAAGTAGTTGATTCAGAAGGCACATGATATATACATCCCAAAGGGGAAGAAGTATTCTAAAGGCAAGATGACACAATTGTCACTAACAAACGAAGCCAAAGCCAACATAAAAGCCGAAGAGAGAAAGAAAATAGTGGGAAGTTAAAGGATTGGAAGCTTTTAAAAACCAACAGAAGGCAACTAAAGAAGTCTTTAAGAAGGTAAAGAAGGGATATGAAAGTAAGCCGGCCAATAATATTAAAGAGGATAGCAAAAGTTTCATCGGCTACATGAATTGTAAAAGAGAGGTGAGAGTGGATTTCAGACTGTTGGAAAACAGTACTGGGGAGGTAGTAATGGGGGACAAGGAAATGGCAGACGAAACGGAATAAGTATTTTGCATTAGTCTTCACTGTGGAAGACACTAGCAGTATGTTGGAAGTTTGAGAATGTCAGTGGGCAGAAGTGTGTGAAGTTGCCATTACCGGGGAGAAGGTTCTTGGAAAACTGAAAGGTGTGAAGGTAGGTACGTCACCTAGACCGGATGATGTACACCCCAGCGTTCTGAAAGAGGTGGCTGAAGTGATTGTGGAGGCATTAGTAATGACCTTGCAAGAACTACCAGTTTTTCTTCATCATCACATCCGCTCTACATCTGGCACTGGTTGAGGACCTTTCGTTCATGGATGCTGGGGAAAACCTTTCTGTTCGTGTAGCTCAGAGAATATGTCAATGACAGCTTGAAATTTGGCCTTCTTGCGCGCACAAGTGGAAGAAGAACATGCATATTGCAACGCAGCTAGTCAGTTTTGAATGACCTTAGCTCGGCAGTGTAGTCACCATGCATTGAATTATTTCATCAGTTCTGAGGATTAGCTTCCATTCAATGGAGGAGTCAAGATGAGGCTTTGCAGTCAGAAAGACTGTGGAAGGTGTTGGGGCAATCATCCAGCCTTGTTTGATAACAGTCTTCGCTGAGATTGGCTGTATGGAGATATGGATTTGGATCATGGATTACATGTCTTTCTGAAGCAATCGTAAAATGCAGGTGATTTTCTGTGGGCAAACAAATTCATGAAGAACTTCGGGACAATTTACAAATTTCGTCATTATCTCTCCCAAATTTAAATCCAAACCTTCGATATCTGACATGGGAGCCCTGAGTCCTACAGAACTCACTTGTGTATAGATTCCAAGATTTTCAGCCACCAATATGTCTTCGATTGGGCTACCTGTCTACATTTTATTATGCTAGATGCAAGAGATTCTGCAGATAGGAGGAGCGAGAGGAGCAAGAGCAGTTAGAATCAATGGACCTACTAGGATACTTAGGTTTGTGGATATAGAAACGAGCAATGCAGGGCACGGGAACTATGAAGTTCTTGATAGTGGATAGGACCTTTTATTACTCTGCTTGGTGTGCCTCAGGGCGCTACGTAGTTAGCGTGACGCTATTACCGCTCGGGGCTTCAGAGTTTGTTTCTGACATCATCTGTAAGGTGTCTGTATGTCCACCATGCGTGGCTTCTCTCCAGGAGCTCCCATTTCCTCCCACAGTCCACAAATATACCAGTTAGTATGTTAGTCAGTCCTTGTGAATGGCCCCATGATTGCGTGTAGGCCTCCGTTAGTCTCGATAGACCATGGATTTGCACCTTGGGAAGTTTCCAGGGTGCAAGCCTGGGCAAAGTTTTTTTTTATGGGAGACCAGCAGTTGCCCAAACTGCAAGTCTCCCCTCTCCACACCACCGATGTTGTCCAAGGGAAGGGCGTTAGGACCCATACAGCTTGGCACCGGTGTCGTCGCAGAGCAATGTGTGGTTAAGGACACACACGCAGCCTCAGCCAAGGCCCGAACTAGCGACCTTCAGATAACTAGGCAAACGCCTTAACCACTTGGCCACACGCCAACAAAAGGCCCTACGATCAGTGTTAAATCAGGGGCTGTTGAGCGGCGCTGGGCTGTATCTCAACAAATAAATCAATCACGACTGACGTGCTTGATCCTCCTCACCAGTTCCTCAACATGTTTTAGCAAAGTTGATCGGACGTCAGTTCCTGTAGTAAGTCCATGTGGACTCCTCGATTAATCTGTGCTGCTCTAAAAGATGATTTATACAGTTGTAAAAGGGTTACTTCTTGGAACATTTTCAGCTATTTTCTTCAGAACTTTCCCCTCAGAATTCTTGGCAAGGATTCAATTTAAAACTTCCTGCTTATAAATACCATCATCTTTCTGGTGTATGTACTCCCGGCATGAGGGACTAAAGTTTCTTCCTTCTATAGGTGTGATGTATTTAAACTGACCTAAATAATTCCAGATCGTACCACTAGATGGCGCTTTGGACAGGGTCTAATTCAGCTTCGCTCCAGGGATCTGTATTTCGACCAGAAAATAGAAAAAGGCTGAAATGTTTTTATCAGTGAGCACCTGGAGTCGTCAATCTTAATCAGTTCTTTTTGTACCTTATCCCTGCCCATCCTGCCCACCCACATTCAGGCACCTTTATTCTCTGCTCTCCCACGGGAGCGACTGGAACCAAGGCATCCTGTTAAATCTTCTCAGCATTCCTCAGGCACTGAATTGAATACCTAGAACTGCACTGGGTTATTTGACGATGGTGGCATCATAATAACCTAAACACAAGAGATTCTGCAAGCGTTGGCAATCTTGAGGAACACACGCAAGTGCGGGAGGAACTCAGCAGTTCAGGCAGCATCTATGGAGAGGAATAACCAGTCCATGTTTGCTGGTGATACTCTTCATCAGGACTGGAAAGAAATGGGGAAGAAGTTAGAATAAAAAGCTGAGGGGAGGGGGAGGGAGTACAAGCTGACAGGTGATGGGTGAAGTCAGGTGAGCGGGAAGATAGGTAATTGGGGGAGGGAAGATGAAGTGAGAGGCTGGGAAATGATAGGTGGAAAAGGTAAAGGGCTGAAGAAGACTGAATCTGATTGGAGAGGACAGTGGACCACTGGAGAATGAGAAGGGGGGAGGGGAACCAGAGGGCGGTGATAGGTGAAGAGTAGAGAAGGGGTGTGAGGGGAGGCAGAGTGGGGAATTGAAAAAGAAAGAAGGTGGGGGGGGGAGAAGTTACTGCAAGATAGAGAAATCGATGTTCATGCCATTGGGTTGGAGGCTATCAGATGGAATGTGAGGCATTGCTCTTCCAGCTTGAGTGTCGCCTCACAGTGGTTGTAAACGAGGCCATGGACCAACGTGTCGTAATGGAAATGGGAAGTGGAATTGAAATGGATGGCCACTGGGAAATCCGGCCTTTTTTAGTGGATGGAGCAAAGGTCTCTCCAACGTAGAGGAGCCCACGCTGGGAGCGTTAGATACAATAAATCACCCCCACAAACTCACAGGTGAGGTGTTGCCTCAACAGGAAGGACTGTCTGGGGCCCAGAATGGTGCTGAGGGAAGAGTTGTAGGAGCAGGTATAGCGCCTGTCCCTCTTGTAGGGGTAAGTGCCAGGAGGAAGATAAGCAGGCAAGAGAATCACGGAGAGAGTGACCTCTGTGGAGAGTGGTGGGGAGGGGGTTGTTGCGGAAGATAAGGATGTGCTTAATGGTAGGATCCCGCTGAAGATGTTAGGAGTTATAGAAGATGATGTGCTGGACCCTCCAAGAGGAGCCTTGCATGCCTTAATGACCTGAAGAGCGAAATTGGCTGGAGTCTGGGCTTTATGCTTTGGCTCGTGGTAGGGTCACCCATGTCAAACAGGTCAAAGGGTAGAGGCCAGACTAAGAGTGATCCACCGGTCCTCCAGGTTCGGGGGTTTATTTCAGGGCTATCAACCCTGACTGGTAAAACAGAAGTGGAAACAGCGATGAAATATCTGTATGCAATAGTATTCCCGAGTCTCCACCCAGGACTTGCATGACTGACGGTAGTGAAAACCGAGGTACTGACACGGTGAAGGAAGCCCTGAATGCCAGCAGAGATAGAGGCCCTAAACGCCAGTGGAATAGCGGGCAATAGAGTAGAGAACGTGCTGCACACAGAGGGGTGGTAGGAAAGGACAAGGGCAACCTATTGTTTTTATGGTGGCAAAAGACATTGTGAGGGAATATGTAGGAAGTGGAAGAGTCAACTGTGGTGGAAGCACAACTGAGGATCTGACTTTTGGTTGTGATATCCAACATCATTTGATAGAGATAAGAATAATGCCAGCCTAATTGATTATTGTGGATCACAACCAATGACTTGATTGCGATAGACTCACACCCAGCGTTAGGATAGCCAAGGTGAGTGTATTGTGGAAAACTCGCTTGCAGCAACATATTAGTATGGACAACACATTGAGCACGAATTACACATAAATTGTATGAGACCATGAAGAGAGTGAGAGTAAGAAAGAGAATTCCTTAGTGTGAACAAAAGACAAAGTCAGAGAAAAGCCCATGGGGTTGTACACGAGCTAGTTCATCCCATGTTCGCTGCTGACGTAGGATTAGGGTTGTGCAGGTCAGTTGAAGAACCAGATGGTTGGGGGGAAATTGCTGTTCCTGACCCTGGTGGTGTGGGACTTTGCGACTTTGTGTCTTTTCCCCTTTCCTTCACAGCTCTAATGAAGGGTCTCTGCCCGAAACGTAGTCTGTTTATTGGTTTCAGCACGAACCAATCCTCATAGAGGGATCAGAAGTGAACAGAGCAAGCAATTTCAAGTTACTGGGTGTCAAGATCTCTGGGATCAAACCTGGTCTCTACATGTATATGCAACTATAAAGAAGGCAAGACCATGGCTATATTTCATTAGGAATTGGAACACTCAAAAACCTCTATAGGTATACTATGGAGGGCATTCTGCAGGCTGCATCACTGACCCCTTGGGGGTTGGTGGGGCTTTACTGCACAGGGCTGAAAGAAGCTCCAGAAAGTGAGCTCCATCTTGGCTACTAGCCTTTGTAGTATCCAAAGCATCTTCATGGAGTGGTGCCTCAGAAAGTCAATGTCCTTTATTAAGGACCTCCATGATCTAGGACATGCCCTCTTCTCATTGTTATCACCAGGAAGGAGTCAGAAGACTGAAGGCACTCACTCAGCGATTCAGGAACAGCTTCTTCCCCTCTGCCATTTGATTCCTAAACGGACATTGAACCCATGGACACTAGCTCTCTTGTTAAAATTATATGTTATTTCTGTTTTTGCATTATTTTTATTCTACTTAATATACATATATACTTACTGTAATATTTTTATTTTCTGTAAGATCATGTATTGCATTATACTGCTGCTGCTGCTAAGTTAACAAATATCACAACACAAACCGATGATAATAAACCTGATTTCCCGAGATGCTGCCTGACCTGCTGCGTTTCTCCAGCATTTTATGCTTATTGCTCTCTACCTCCTGCCTGACCAACACAGATTATTTAACTGTGATCAAATCACTACTGACAAGCTCTCTATGGTTTGTTCATTCGTTATGTTCTGCTGTGTATGACTGGGTGATCATGATCTCTCCAAGACCATGACTGTTCTTGGCAAATTATTCTACAGAAGAGCTTTGTCATTCCCTGCTCTGGGCAGTGTCATTACAAGATGGATGATCCACAGCCATTATCAATATTCTTCAGAGACTGTCTGCCTGGTGTCTGAGCCCATAACCAGGGCTTGTGATATAAGACCATAAAACTTAGGAGCAGAATTAGGCCATTCAGGCCATTGAGTCTGCTCTGCCATTCCATCATGGTTGATCCTGGATCCAACTCAACCTCATACACATGCCTTCTCGCCATATCCTTTGATGCCCTGACCAATTAGGAGACAATTAGGGGTCTGTGGCAGAGCATTCCACAGTTTCACTACTCTCTGGCTAAAAAAAAAATCCTCTGTTCTAAAAGGTCACCCCTCAATTTTGATACCCCATCATAGGAAACATCCTCTCCACATCCACTCTATCTAGTCCTTTCAACATTCAGTAGGTTTCAATGAGGTCCCCCCCCCCCCCACCGCATTCTTCTAAATTCCACTGAGTACAGGCCCAAAGCTGCCAAACGCTCCTCATATGTTAACTCCTTAATTCCTGGAATCGTCTTTGTGAACTTTCTCTGGACCAGCGGCTCCCCAATGCCTTCACGTGACCTAATTCGGTGTGGGGAGGGGGTAACTAAGCAGGTGCTACACCTTGCCCAAGGGTGAACTGCAGGCTAGTGGAGGGAAGGAGCACCTTACACCTCCTTTGGTAGAGATGTATCTTAACCCTGCCACCCTGTGGTAGGGTGGTAAAAAGCTTATTCGGTGGCTTTGAAATTATAAAGTATTTGACTGTGGAAGGTTGGCGACAAGCTATTGACTGTGGTAGAATTAAGGTTAACTATTTGATTGTGGTGAAATAACAGTGGTAGAATTATGACTGACCGCTTGACAGTGCTGGCTGGCAGTATGTTATTTGATTGTGGTGGAATTATAACAGACTAGTGATCGTCATAGAGTTGCTCAGCACGATGTTTGTACAGGGACTTAAAGAGTGCTTTGGTTAAGCAACACTAGGAGGTTTAAAGTCACAGTTACACAACACAGACACAAGCCTTTTGGCTCTGGTCATCCAGGCCAGCCAAGGTTTCTCCTTGAGTTAGCCCCATTTGCTTGCATTTGGCCCATATCCCAGGGTTCCCATCTTGGGGTCCAAGGAACCATTGATTAACGGTTTGAGTCCATGGCATAAAAATGGTTAGGAACCCTGGGTCTAAACCTTCCCCATCGATTCACGTGGCTACTGAATAATACTGAATGCACCTATTGCAGGAAAGCAGCCAGAATAATCAAAAGACCTCATCCCCCACCACCAGACATTCTCTCTTCCCCCTTCTTCCAACAGGCAGAAGATACAAAAGCCTGAAAACACATACCACCAGGCTCAAGGACAGCTTCGATCACACTGTTTCCAGACGCTTGAACAAACCGATTTTTGTCAACACTTGTCAACACACTATGATCTTGCACTTTAACATTTATCTGTATTATGTTTTTTCAGTCGCTGTTAAACTGCATTGTTGTTGTTTTTACCTTATGCTAGCTCAATGCACTGTGTAATGATTTGATCTGTGTGATCAGTATACAAGAACAGCTTTTCACAGTGTCTTGGCACATGATAAACCAATTCCAACATTCAAAGAGGATAATATGCTGGGCACATGGATAACATTTCCTGGAAGGAAGATGTTTCATGAAGAGTTCATTATTTAGATTTTATTCTGCACCATTGTCATTCACAAATGTCTATGCTGGAAGTGAGACCCAGTAACAAGGAACAGTTAGAGTGTAGTGCAAAGTTCTCTGTAATCTCCTTTACAGCTATTGCTCGGAGTAGGAATTGCTACACTGCCTGAAAACTGTGTGGGACTTAAAATGAGATATTTTTGTAATATGCATACTATAAATATTTAGAATGAAAATTCAAAAATCAAATACTTCTATTTATTAATTGTGTGGCATAATGAAATACTGGGCAACTAAGAAAATCTCTCACATTTCACAAACCATTTCTCATTATGTCCAATTCCAGCTCCGCAGCAACAAAGGTTATATGCACGGGAGCATTTCAACTACTGCCAGCCCACGCAGCCGTGCAGCTTAGAGGGAAAACTGGGAGTGAGGCGCCTGGGATCTTACAGGACAATGGGAGCAAAGATCTAGTTCTGTACCTCACAGTACATAATGATGGGTACCAAAACAAATGCTGAAGACCAAAGCTAAATTAAATGAAATCAGTTGCAGAACATAAGAAAAAAAAGCACCAGGTCCTCCAACTGACTTGTACAACACTAACACTACCTCAGCAATAGATTACTATGGACCACCTGTTGTACAACCATGGCCCTTTATCGGATTTTGTCCTCTCTCTCTCTCTCTCTCTCTCTCTCTCTCTCTCTCTCTCTCTCTCTCTCTCTCTCTCTCTCTCTCTCTCTCTCTCTCTCTCTCTCTCTCTCTCTCTCTCATCTGTCCCTATCTTTGCCAACTCTTAACAATAGCACTGGTGGTGACCTAGCCCTCCCTCCCTCCCTTTCACTCTCTCTCTCTCTCTTCACTGTCTTGAACAATTCATGTATAATTTATGCTCTGTGTGCTGTCTGTATCTGTGTGCTTGTAATGCAGATGCAAGTGTTTCTTTGTACCTGTACCTCACTGTACTTGAAGAGAGGGAGTCAGGCTGGATTTTAAAAAAGGATGACAGGGAAAAGCAAGAGCAGATATAAATAATTAAAAGCATATTAAAATAAAATTCCAATAACAATTTGCTACCTTAAAGACACCAGTTTTAGTGTTTCCATTATCTGTGATGAAGGAACATAAATTTTGCAGGAACATAAATCTTATCATTACATAGGCATTTTTACAGTGATAGAAACCTTCGCTTGTTATGAACCAGCCTTGACTTTCTCAGATTGCACTGGGGTAGGTTTTACTCCTGTAACTCAGTGGAGACTTGCTTGGAGATTACTCTGCATTCTGTTATTATTTTACCTCGTACCACCTCAATGCACTGTGCAATGATATGACCAGTATGAAAAGTATGCAAGACAAGCTCGGTACGTGGTATACTAATCAACCAATTTGGTGACTTGCGTGTTTGCCCAGATGCATCTTCAGTGGCGTGAGAAATATCCTCCACTATCTTTTCAGTAGATGCATTCCAAATTCCTGAAAAAAATATCCTCCTTCTAATCTGTCTGAACCAGGCATTCCCAAACTGTTTTTATGCCATGGAACTTTACTATTAACGGAGGGATCCATGGACTCCAGGTTTGGAAATGCTGCATTATATCTTTGCCCTCCTGTTTAAGACCCTCCTACCATGTGAGAAAGATTCCTACAATCTACTCAGTCTATCCCCCTCGTAACATTGGGAGGCTCCAGCAGGCCACTGTGGAAGTTTTAGCAAGGTTAAGGTAATGTCCAGGCAAAAATAATTTATAGATAGTGCACAAGACAACCCAGGCCTTTGAAGAAACTAATTTGAAGAGCATAGCTTCCCTTTGCACAGCAAGGGACTGGAGCCATTTGGCACGATATGATCTTTATGAACAGTATGCAAGACAAACTTTTCATTATGCCTCAGTACATTTTACAATAATTAATCAAATCCATTTCTAATCCTAAATATAGTGTCAGTAAAGTACAGCACAGAAGCAGGCCTGTCGGCCCATCTAGTCCATGCTGAGCCATTTAAACTGCCTATTCCCATTGACCTGCACCGTGCCCAGAGCTCTACGTAGCCCTTATTCATGTTCCTATCCAAACTTCTCTCAAACATTGAAATCAAGCTCGGCTACACCACTTACGCTGGTATCTTGTTCCACACTCTCATGACCCTCTGAGTGAAGAAATTTTCCCCTCATGTTCTCCTTAAAATGTTCACCTTTCACCCTTAACTTATGACCTTTCACTGTAGTCCCACCCAACCTCAGTGGAAAGAGCCTGCTTGCATTTACTCTATCAATACCCTCATAGTTCTGTAAACTTCTATCAAATCTCCTCTGTCTTTTATGTTCCAAGGAATAAAGTCCTGTTGCTCAAGAGTCAGGCCTTGTTCTGACTCAAGACCCAGAAGCGCCTTCAGCTCTACAATCTGCCTTCATTTTCAAGCTCCTCTAACTCTTACCCCCTTGCTCATCCCGAATTCCAAGTGCAAGAAGGGCAAAACCTAAGTGTCTTGAGATCTCTTCGCAAACCTCCACCTTATCTTAATAACTTACTGTTGGCAATGTTTTTCACCATCTGGCCTAACAGCCTTTGTGTAGCACAGTGCAAATTTTATTTGATAAGAACTCTGTGAAGAACCATAATTTGATTAAACTGCATTGTTTAAACATAACATTGTTTTGCCATTTTATAATTCATATAATTACACAGGAGACCATTCAGCCCATTGGATTGATGCCTACTCCCAGGGATAGACTCCTACTCGCCCTCCTTAATTCCTTGGTCTTTTTCAATTTATTCTTTCTCTCATGCCCATTGAATACATGTTGCATCTTCTGCTGCTTACACTCAGTGGCCACTTTATTAGGTACACCGTATACCTACTCATTAATGCAAGTATGTGTTGGCGCATGGCCTAGTGGGCATGGCATCAGACTAGTAACCTGAAGGTCACTGGTTCGAGCCTCAGCTGAGGCAGCGTGTTTGTGTCCTTGAGCAAGGCACTTAACAACACATTGCTCTGCGACGTCACCGGTGCCAAGCTGCATGGGTCCTAGTGCCCTTCCCTTGGACAACATTGGTGCCGTGGAGAGGGGAAGGCCTGCAGCTTGGGCAACTGCCAGTCTCCCATACAACCCTTCCCAGGCCTGCGCCCTGGAAACTCCAGGCACAGATCCATGTTCTCTCGAGACCGACGGATGCCATAATCAATGCAAGTATCTAATCAGTCAATCATGTGGCAGCAACTCAATGCGTAAAAGCATGCAGACATGGTCAAGAGGTTCAGTTGTTCAGATCAAACATCAGAATGGAGAACAAAATGTGATCTAAGTGACTTTGACTGCGGAATAGTTGTTGGTGCCAGATGGAGTGGTTTGAGTATCTCAGAAACTGCTGATCTCCTGGGATTTCCACGCACAACAGTCTCTCTAGTTCACAGACGATAGTGCAAAATACAAAAAAAAACATCCAGTGAACAGCAGTGCTATGGTTGCAAACACCTTGGTAATGAGAGAGGTCAGAGGATAATGGCCAGACTGGTTCAAACTGACAGGAGAGTGTCAGTAACTCAAATAACCACTTGTCCCAAGAGTGGCGTGCAGAAGAGCATCTTTGAATGGACAACACATTGAACCTTTTAGTGGATGGGCTACAGCAGCAGAAGACCACGGCCGTACACTTGGTGGCCACTTTATTAGTTACAGGAGATCCCTGATAAGGTGACCACTGCGTACCTACACTAAAGGACAATTTACAGTGGCCATTTAAGCCATCAGCCTTATAGGCATAGGCATGGAAACCAGAGCACCCAGAAGAAATCTGTACACTCTTGGAGAGGAATTTCAAACTCCGCTCAGACAGCACTCAAAGTCGGGATTGAACCTGGATACCAGTCACTGCAAGGCGGTGGCACTATCTGGTGCAACTGCTATGCCATCTATAAAGTTATCAGAAAGCTGGTGGATTTATTGTTCTTACATTTCTATTTATCGCGGATCTGCCTTAT
Organism: Hypanus sabinus; assembly: GCF_030144855.1. Lineage (NCBI taxonomy): Eukaryota > Metazoa > Chordata > Chondrichthyes > Myliobatiformes > Dasyatidae > Hypanus > Hypanus sabinus. Next base: position 36,086,733 of record NC_082733.1, on the reverse strand, counting down.
CACTGATATGCTGATCTCCACTGGTGCTTTACAAGTAATGTCGTAAATGCACGCTGAGGACATCAGAATGTGAAGACGCACACTCAACATTTTAGGAACAGCTTCTTTCCCTCCTCCATCAGATTTCCAAATGGACAATTAACCAGCCCATGAACACAACCCACTACCTCACTATTTTTGCTCTCTTTTTGCACAATTATTTAATTTAATTTATGCATATGGCCCTTCTGGTTCTTTTGGCCCAATTTGTAATGTCCTACTAACCTACCAAATGGTTCATCTTTGGACTCATTGGAATGTAGAAGAACGTGTGGGGATCTCATTGAAATGTACCGAGTGTTGAAAGGACTAGATAGGGTGGATGTGGAGACGATGTTCCCTGCGGTGGGGGTATACTGAACCAGAGGGCACAGCCTCAAAATTGAGGGTCAAGCTCTTAGAACAGAGCTAAGGAGGAATTTTGTTAGCCAGAGAGTAGTGAATCTGTGGAATGCTCTGCCACAGACTGCAGTGGAGGCCATGTCCGTGCATATATTTAAGACGGAAGATGATCGTTTCCTGATCAGTCAGGGCATCAAAGGATATGGTGAGAAGAAATGTGTATGGGGTTGCTGGGGTCCTGGATCAGCCATGATGGAATGGTGCAGCCAATTTGAAGGGCTGAATGGTCTAATTCTGCTCCTACGGCTTAAGGTCTTATGGACTCTGGGAGGAAACCGGAGCACCCGGAGGAGATCTGCGTGGTCATGGCTGAACATACAAACTCCTTGCACGCAGCGGTGAAAATTGAAACTGGTTCGCCTGTACTATGAAGCATTGTGTTAACCACTATGCTCCTGTGTTGCTCTAACGACTGTGCATTTCTATACATCTATGTGTATATATTTATCTGTCTATATATATTTTTAATTGTAATTTATAGACTATTTTGTTATGCACTGCACTGCTGCTACAGAACAACAAATTTCATGACATATTTCGGTGATATTAAACCTGATTCTGAATTTGTCAACCAGTCATCAGCTGAGGGAAACTGGTAAGTGATCAGATAACAGTTGCTCAGTCCTGTTTTCAATGTATTCACTGAACTTTCCTTAATCTGATATGGTCCCAGAAGCATGAAAATTAATATCTTCATGAAGACCTGATAAAAGTAGGAATAGCTCTCCCATGTGAAGCCTGAGTGGTTTGGGGTTAACACTAGACTAGACAACACACACAAAATGCTGGAGGAACTCAACAGGTCAGGTAGCATCTATGGAAAAGAGTTAACAGAGTAAACAGTTGATGCTTTGGGCCAGTTGTCGCATCAGCCTTGATGTCTCCGTTATTCCTAGAGATACATCTCCTGCGCTATGATGTGAGATCCATACTCCATTGCTATTGCAGTTCTTTACTTGGTATAGCTCTGTAAAGGACAGATAGACTTTCTCACAATAGTATTTAATTGTATATTATGTTATTAACTAATAACATACTCTCTCAGGTAAAGAATTTCATGAGCCTTGCACCTGTATTTGTTAATTGTCATCTTCTCTGGTCGTTAAGCCCTTGTTCTTGCTCTTTAACCTAGTCAAGTTTATTATGACTGGCATGGGGTTTCAGCCTACTGTGATTATGTAAAGTGGACTCCCAATTAGTGCTTATCAGGGGGTCCTTGTATGTGTGTGTTTCGAGAAGGATTCAGCTCATGGTATCACTCAGTCAAGCCACCGATGTTCTTTTGAAGTTCTGATGAATAAACTCAGTTCTGTCTCAGCGTGGGAGTCTGCCATCCCTCCATACCTGGCTTTCGTTGTCTTTCAGTGCACTCCATGACACAAGTGATTCTGCAGATGCTGGAAGCCTGGAGCATCACACACAATGTTGGAGGAACTCAGCAGGTCAAGCTGCATCTGTGGAGGGGAATAAACAGTTGACATTTTGGACCAAGTCATTGCATCCGGACTGCAAAGGAAGGGGGAAGAAGCCAGAATAAGAAGTTGGGGGGTGGGGTTGGGAAGGAATATAAGCTGGCAGGTAATAGGTGAAAACAGGTGAGGGGGAAGATAGGTGGGGGCGGGAGGAGAATAAATTGAGAAGCTGGGAGGTGATAGGTGGAAGAGTTAAAGGGCTGAAGAAGAAGGAATCTGATCGGAGAGGAGAGTGGACAATGGGAGAAAGGGAAGGAGGAGGGGTGGCAGAGAGAGGTGATAGGCAGGTGAGAAGAAGAGAAGAGGCAAGTGGGGATCCAAAGTGGGGAATGGTAAAAGAGAAAGGGTGTGGAGAAGAAATAACAAGAAGTTTGAAAAAGGGATGTTCGTGCCCTCAGATGGGAGGTTACCCAGATGGAATATATTCCTTCAACTGGAATGTGTCTTCATTGTATCAATAGTAGAGGAGGCCTTTAATGTGCTTACTAATATGTTGGAATGCTTTTAGAAAATTATTTATGTTTTTCATGGACAAAATTAGTGGTATCTGTAACTTTTGTTATCCTTGAATCATCTGGGCCCCTATCCTTTGCAGATAATCAGGATTAAGTGCACATAAGCAAAATATTTCAGCTTAGACGATGGGTCAAAGAGGGGTGGAAGGGTTTTGAGGCAGTTAGTTGTAGACAGTACTACATCATCTGATTTCTACAAGCACTGGGCCATTATAACGTGTTTTCCAATTGTTTTTGGCCGACTAAGACGCTACTTTTATAAAGCTGAGTGCGTCTATACAAAAGGCAGGAAATAGAATGGAGACAGAGGCCAGGCATTAAAGGCTACACAATTATAAATGGCTGACAGTGGGTCTCAGGATTATAACAGTAATATATTGTTGCAATCTAGCGACAGGCAATAAAGGTTAGCGGGAGGAAACAAGATGCACATTTAGACTGCTCTGGTATACAGATATCGAGAATCCTTTCTGATTTATAGTTTCTTTCAGCACTTTAATATTCAGTGTGTTTATTGGTGAAACAGTATCAGTCATTGATCTGTGAGAGGGTCACACCAGTAGGCCTCGCAGTGAGCCGTCGATTATAAGAAGAAGTCAATTTGTTGTGGGGAAATGGAATTGTTTTCAGAGGCTGGGGGGAATAGAATTATAGGAAATGCAGTGACAGAAACTGAAACAACTGTCTATGACTTATTTCTTCTCTGTAATGCAGTAGGTGGAGGATAGTTAACATATAAATTTTTTGCACAAAATCAATAGTGGACTGGATAATAGACTTGACTGAGTGAATGAAGATTCAGTTGCCAATACAGACAGTAGTTTACGACTAACACTTCTTTCTATTTGGTTTCCAGCTGTTTTCCAGCTTCCCCATGTTTCCTAGGCTCCACCACTCCCTCCTCAAGCCTGCCAACCCTCACTGGCATACACAGGTCCACTATCCCTGAAGGTCAAACCCTTGAAAGAAAGTGTGAGAACCTTGAATCAATCTCAAGCCCCATCCGTCTTCCCAATGAAGCACTTCCTGAAGCATGGTTATGGTTGTAATGTAGAGAAGGCAGAAGCCAATTTATGCAAACAAGGTGCCAGAATCAGCAGATTAAGACTGGAAAGCACAACCTTAGGATAGAAGGATGTCCCTTCAGAACATAGAAGAAGAGGAATTTCTTTGAGGAGGTGAATCTGTGGAATTCATTACCACACAGTTGGCTGTAGAGGCTACATCATTGGGTATATTTAAAGTAGAGATTGATAGGTTCTTGATTAGTAAGGGCGTCAAAGTTACAGAAAGCAGGCAGGAGAATAGGATTGAGTGAGATAATAAATCGGCCATGATGGAATGGCCTTAACTCTTCTCCCATGCCTTATGGTCTTGTGGTCCCTATTTATGAAGATACAGAAATCCATCAACTATCCCACTTTCTTTGCTGATGGGCAGGTCTGTTCAAAGTCTTCCTTTGCATCAGCATTTTAAGTCCTTGCCTGAACTAATACTAATCTCTCTTCTCTTCTAACATGAATGCTGATCCCAAATAAAGGCAAACAATCTGCTTGCTTGTGATTCCAACATTTCTCATTTGCTTTGTTTCTGAACTGCATTTTGTTCATCTTTTCAGAAAAAAGTACAGCCAGAAAACTAATCATATTCAGGGGAAGAATGTATTTTTATAATCTGTAGACAATTGCACCACATATAACCCAAAAGGTTTTAAATTGTTTTGGAACTAACTCCATATGCTGTTGCCTAATCACTGCATGGTATGTTACAAAATCAATTAGCACAGCATCAGGCAAAAACGGATGGGGATACCTGGGAAATGTTTCCAACAATGAAACATTCAGGCCATGGACTCTGACTGGACCCACGTGTATCCATAACTGTGGTGATGCATGCGGACCACTGGGTCTGTTCAATTGCTGCGACTAGTGTCTGCTACAGTTTCATCAGGAGCTTCATGTCAGTTCAAGCGTGTTCCTGGGTAAATTAATTTCTGTCTGCTTTAGATTAGGGTGTAAATTGTTATCCTTCTTCATGCTTGCTTGTTTATATTTTGTTTATTTTTCTAGAGATACAGCATAGTAACAGGCCCTTTCAGCCCAACAAGTACTTGCAGTCCATTACACCCATGTGACTCATTAACCTACTTACCCTTTCGTGTTTGGAATATTTGAGGAGAGTGGAAGACGTGTACGGTTGCGCGCCACAATCCCAAGTAGACACCGGGTCGAGCAGGGGAGAGAGAATTTAAAAGAAGTGAGTGGGGAGCGGTTGGCACCTCTTTCTATGCCACATTTTCCAAGGAGAGAATTAGGCGCTTGGCACGGACCATTAAAAGAAGTTAGGTTTAATCGGAGCAGCCATTGTACAAGTGGCCCAGTGCTGGAGCAGGGAGTTGAGGCTTCAACTCTTTCAGGCTCAGGAGAGATAAAGGCTTTGGGTAGGTTCTTTATTTCTTCCTTGTTGCACATTCAGAGCAGTGGGGATGCCAGACAAGATACTGGAATACTCCTCTTGTAGAATGTGTATTGGGAGGGAGACCTCAAATGTCCTTGGTGACTACATCTGTAAGAAGTACATCTAGATGCTGCTTTTAACAGGCCATGTTAAGGTGTCTGAGATCAAACTAGATGAACTCCAGATCATTTGGGAGGCTTACAGTGAGGTAGTTACACCCAAGGTGCAGGACACAGGTTGATGACCATCAGGAGGGGGAACGGAGATAGGCACCCTGTGCAGAGTACCCCTGAGGTCATTCCCCTCAACAATGGGTTTAGATACTGTTGGGGGGAAAACTAGCCAAGAAAAGCCACAGTGGACGGTCTTGGCATGGTGCCTGGCTTTGTGGCTCAGAAGTGGGAGCAAAGACAAGCACCAGGTGATAGGGGATTCATTGGAAGGGACTAAGATCTTAGCAGGAAGGTTTGCAAGTGCTGCACAGGGCAGTTTGAACTAGAGTTGCAGGAAATAGCAAGAAAAACACCAGAATGGATAATGGAGTTGTTGTGGAAAAAGGTGTTGTTAAGCCTACATATAAAGTCAGGAATCAAAAGTTCGAGTATGGTGGAACTATTGTTCAACACAAAGGGTTTTGTAGCAAATACTTTGCATCTAGTGATCATAATGCCATTAGTTTCAATATAATTATGGAAAAGGATAGTTCGGGTCTTTGTGCTGAAATTCTAAATCGAATTAAGGCCAATTTTGTTGGTATCAGAAATGATCTGGCAAGTGTAGATTAGGACAGGTTGTTTTCTGGCAAAGGCATACTTGGTCAGTGGAAAGCTTTCAAAAGTGAAAATTTGAGAGTACAGAGTTTGCATGTTCCTGTCAGGATAAAAGGCAAGGATAACTGGTTTAGGGAACCTTTGTTTCTCAAGAGATATTGAGGCTCTGATTAAGAAAAAGAGGAGATGCATAGCAGGAATAGGCAGACAGGAACAAATGAGGTACTTGAGGAGTAATGAGGTATCTAAGGTACTTCTGGAGTAAGAAATGCAAGAGAACACTGAAGAATGAAATCAGGAAGGCTAAAGGGAGACATGGGGTTGCTCTAGCAGAGGAGGTGAAGGAGAATCCAGAGGGCTTCTACAGATATATTAAAAGCAAAAGGATAGCAAAGGACAAAAGTTTGCATCTGTATTTACTCAGAAGAAGGAACAAAGTCTACAGATGTGAGGCAATTCAGCAGCAAGGTCGTAGACCCTATACAGATTACAGAGGAGGGGTGTCTGCTGTTTTGAGGCAAATTCAGGTGGAAAAATCTGCAGATCTTGACAATGTGTTTCCTTAGAGATTGTGGGAGGCTAGTGTAAAAATTGCAAAGGTCCTAGCAGAGATATTTAAAACATCCTGTGTAACGGATGAGGTACCGGAGGATTGTTTATGAGAGAAGAAGCCAGGGAATTATAGGCTGATGAGCCTGACATCACTGGAAAGTTAGTGGGAATGTTATTGAAAGGTTTCTAAGGGACCGGATATATACGTTTTTGGATAGACAACGACTGCTTAAGGATGGTCAACATGACTTTGTGTGTTGTAAGTCACTTGGAGCCAATCTTGTACAATTTTTCAAGTAAGTTGAATATATGGCAGTGGATGTTGTCTTCATGGACTTTAGCAAGGCCTTTGACAAGGTCCTGCATGGGAGGTTGTTCAAGAGGTTCAGGTGAGGTAGTAAATTGGATTAAACATTGACTTTGCAGATAAATTCAGAGTGGTAGCAGATGGTTGCCTCACTGACTGGGGGGGCTGTCACTAGTGGTGAGCCACAGGGATCTGTGCTGGGTCCATTGTTGTTTGTCAACTGTATCAATGACTAGGTGGTTGTCTGGTACAGCGAGGAAGACTATCAAAGCTTGCAGTGGGATCTAGACCAGCTGGAAAAATGGGCTGAAAAATTGCAGATGGAATTTAATACAGACAATGTGAGGTGTTCCACTTCGGAGGGACCAACCAGGATAGGTCTTACACAATAAATGGTAGGGCAGTGGAACAGATAGTTCTGGGAGCGTAGGTCCATAATTTGTGGGAAGTGGTGCAGATAGATATGGTCACAAAGAAAGCTCTTAGCACATTAGCCTTTAAAAAATCAAAGTATTAAGTAGAGGTGATGGGATGTTGGTTTATGAGATGTTGGTGAGGCCGAACGTGGAATATAGTGCGGAGCTTAGGACAATGGTACCTTTGTGTGCACCTTCTGAAACAGCTGTATTTCTATTTTTAATCTCTCTTTTTTTCCTTTTCAGGGTTCTTTTGAAGACCCTGACTTGGAGTTACATGCTGACTTTGTTTCTTAGTGAGAATGAGACCCGCTCTCAGGGCCTCATGACCAGCTGTTTTCGAGATGCCAAGGATACGGCCTAGAAGACTACCAGACCTTCAGAGTGCCGGATTTTCGCGGCTCTGGAAGCGGGAAGATTTGAGGTCGCTGCCGCCGAAGAAAACTGGTGTGTCATGGAAGACTGAAGATCATAAGCAGCGAGCTGGCTACAGGCTGTGTGCCCAGAGATCTGAGTTCTTTGGGCACAGAGCTTGGAAAAGTGACACAACAGACTTTCAACACCATAAATCGGCAAGTTGTGTGTTATTTCTCCCCTCTCGCTGTGAAACGGGGACACCTCTTTTTCCCTTATTAGGGAGAGAGAGCCTGTGGAATGTCGAATTACTGGGTGAATGAGTAGTCTTTGGGGTACTGCTAATCTGTGTCTATTATTGATGCTTTGCTGCATGCTTGAGCGCTCAGTGGAGGGTACAGATGCTTTTTGCTGATTGAGGAGGGGGTTCGTTGCTTTTCTACTATTTATGTGTGGGAGGGCTTCGCGGTTCTAACTTTTAACTGTCATTCATTTTTTGGGGCACTCCTCTGTTTTAGTGGATGCTGCAAAGAAAAAGAATTTCATGATGTATATTGTATACATTTATCTGACATTAAATTGAACCTCTTGAGTTTTGGTCACCAACCTACAGGAAAATGTAAATATGATTGAAAGAGTACAGAGGAAATTTACAACAATATTGCCAGGACTTGATGACTGAGTTATAGGAAATGGTTGAATAGGTTAGGACTTTATTCTCTAGAACATAGAAGATTAAAGGGAAATTTGATAGAGGTATATAAAATTATTAGGGGTATAGATGGGGAAAATGCAAGCAGGCTTTTTCAACTGAGGTTGGGTGATACGACAAGTAGAGATCATGGTTTAAGGCTGAAAGGTGAATTGTTTAACGGACTATTGGGGGGGGGGGGAATTTCTTCACTCAGAGAATGAGGGGAGTGTGGAACGAGCTTCCTGCCCAAGTGGAGGATGTGGGTTCAATTTCAATATTTAAGAGAAGTTTGGGTAGGTACATGGATGGGAGGGATATGGAGGGCTGCAGATTGAGAGGACTAGGCAGGTTAAATGTTCAGTACAGACGATATGAACCAAAGAGCCTGTTTCTCTTCTATATTGTTCTATGGCCTGTGGTCATGGGGAAAACTACAAACTCAGTACATACGGTGGTGAAATTGAAACTGGGTTGCTGGCGTTACACTAAATGATATCCTACTGTATATGTTTGTATAATCAACTATTTGTCTGTGAGTGTTCAGTGGATTGTCAGTAATTTGTAGTACAGCTGGTTTTGTACTTTTGTGGTTCCTTTGTTTGGAAGTCTGTGACGTTATGGCAGTGTAAATCAAGACTATCCTTATTGCCTCACTGCGAGAGGGGAGACATAATAAAACATCAAATTTGCGATGATAAAGTCTGCCACATCGTTTTCTTTTCGAGTTCTCTGTTGCTGTTCTTATCAGAGTTTTCCTTACTTACAATAGCGCTTAACAGTGACTCCTTTGAGCTCATCTGTGGAAACAGCATAATTTCTACCTTTAATGTCTCTCTTTTTCCTTTTCAGGGTGGATGTGGTCCTGACGGAGACCCTGATCTCGAATTACTCTGACTCTTTGACTTTGGTTCTTTGTGGTGGTGGGACCTGTGGTGAACTACACATACCTGTCTGGACACGCCCCCCTGCTGACTGCTCCTGTGGCTCCTCCCACAGACCCCTGCATAAAGGAGATCAAGGCCTGAGCCCGGCCTCTCAGTCTCCAGGATGTCGTATGGTGGTCACTCACTGCTTGTTCCTTCTTCCAGTCAATAAAAGCCGATATCTCGCCTTTCGTCTCAGAGTGAGTTATTGATGGTGCATCAGGACCCGTTCTCAGGGGGTCAGGTTCCGAGCTTTTCGATACCCCAAGGACTAGGCCTAGCAGACAAGGGCTTGGGAGCCCTGTGGACAAGCCAGCTCTAAGCTGTGCCCCCGACTGAAGCATTGCAGAGGTGAAAAGAAATTCGGAAACAGTGGATAGGCTGCCGTGGGCACTGTTCTTGGCGAATTGCCGATTCTCTGGTCGGAGAACTGTAAGCAGAAGTGTTGCGGCAGACTTTATCACTGCAGACCAGCGAGTTGTTTTGTTATAGCTCCCCTCTTGCTGTGAAAGGGTGACACCTCTCCGTCCCTTTATAAGGAGAGAGAGAGCCTGTGGCGTATCGAGTTGTCAGGGCGGAACTGCAGATGATGGTCTTTCTTGGGTGCTTTGCTATTGCTTGCTTGTTGGCTGGAGGGTTCTGATGCATTCTTTTTGCTGGCGTAAGTGGAGGGGGGAGGGTCATTGCTTTGCTGCTGCTTGTGTGTGAGAGGGGGCTAGTGGGGGGGTGGGGTTCTAACATTTTTACTCTCACTCATTCTTTGGGGCACTCTTCTCTTTTCGTGGATGTCTGCGAAGCACAAGAATTTCAGGTTGCACGTTGTATACATTTCTCTGATGTTAAACGGATCTATTGAACTATTTGTCTGGCTTGAAAGAGTTTTAATGTAAAGACTGCGAGGCAGGTTGTTTGTTAGAGTGAGTTGGTTACAGTTACTTGCTCAGCTGCTTTAGTGTTATTTCTATGTTATAAACATCTAATAAAATGCCTTTAGCCACAGAATTACAGCCATTTCATTTGATAGCATAAGCTCAAGCTACTCACTCAATGTTAAGAACAGCTTCTTCCGCTCCGCCATCAGGTTTCTCAATGGTCCATAAACACTACCTCAGCTTTTTCTCACTTTTTGCACGACTAATTTTTTTAATATGTGCTTATTATTGCAAATTCCAGTAATTTTTTAAAAGTTTTGCTCTATACAGCTGCCACAAAAATTCCACAATATATGTCGGTGATAATAAACCTGATTCTGATTCCGAAACCAGATTTGCACCCGATTCTTGACTTTTGAAGAGCCTTCAGAACAACATCATCTCCAGATTCAATAGCTGCTCGTGTGCTAAATTTCAGTGGCAGTTTGGTGGTTGCAATCAGTCCCCATAAACCAATGGAACTCAGTAGATTGAAAGTAAGGAAGCAAGATAAACTACACAACAAATGCATTTAGAGATCACAGCCACAGGTGAACTTCTACTCTTTTATGAAGCATACTGGATAACTAGAGCAGATCAGGGATGATAATGGCTGAAGAAAATCCAGACACATGGTTTTGTGAAGAGAAATGAAAAAGGTGACATCCTTCAGGCAGTTCGCAAAACTTTCTTTTACTTCTTTTTCTTTCAGATATGATTCTGCTACTATTGGAACCTGCAATTTACTTTTTGATGATGTGTTTTTGGGACAATTGAGCGATCTGGTGCCTTGCTGTCTCTGACGAAGTTTGGTGAGGTTTGGACCGGAGTGTGTGGTCTGGAAGCGGGACGCGAGCTCATGATCGACTCCATTTCTCACTGACCTCGCCGATTAAATCATTAAGCAAGGTTGAAATTGGCAAGGACAAGAGAAGAAGGCGAGTGGGTGTTCACTGCCACCTACCTGTGTTTGATGGACGTCTCTCTCTCCCTCGCTGCTCCCGGATGAAGGCGCCTGGGCTTGACCAGTGGATATGTCGAATATCCCTGTGGATATTCCTTCCCAGACAGGAGCTGTAATCCTGTGGCTATTCCTTCCCGGACAGGGAACTGTTTCCCTGTGGACGTTCTTTCCCAGCCAGGAGCTGTGTTCCTGTGAATATTCCTGGCCATGCCTCTCTCTGCAGCAGTTCCAGTTACTTGTTTACCACCTCCCACTCACAGACTATTTAGAACAGGCAATAAATGTTCTTTTTGTCAGCAACACCTATAAATAATTAAAATGTAATTGAAACAGAATAAAAGGAACTGATAAACACCAATCCCACTCTAATTCTGCCAGCTGCAATTTTGCCATAGTTTGCCCTTATGATATATCTTTCTTTTAAAGTAGTCAGTTTTCTTGCCACAAGCCTATTTTTTTTACTTGTCAGCGTCTCTGCACTGGATAATTTTACATTTCAGCCTCTGATTGATGCCTGCTGGTACCAAAGATTGAATTTTCTTTTGTTTTGTTAAGCAGAGGGCAATAAGATTGTTAGCATCTTTGCTCAGAGCAGCAGGCAATGAAGCCTGACCCAATTTCTACCTCTCCACAGACAGATGATGAACCGCTATCCCGTACTCCAAGGGCCATCAGCATTATATAAGCATTGAGGTTCAGCTTGGAAGTCCTACACCAGAGAAGTGAAATCAAAAGTGACATTCACACACCCCATCACCCCCATCCTCTATCGAAATGAATAAACTTCTCTGCAAACTCATTTCGTCTGATCCATTTCATTTTAATGTACTTTCTGCAGAATAGAAAATATAACTTCTTTTCGGCTTCTTATTTTCACAGCTGCCACGAGATTCCAAATTGTTTTTACCTTGTGTTCACCTCCTCCAGATCTTCTGAGTGGGTGACGTGAACTCCTGTGACACCAATACCTTCCTCTAGCTCAGCAAAGCGAGCTTCAAGATGTTCATAATCAGAATCAGGTTTAATATCACTGGCAAACTGTGAAAGTCATTGCTTTGCAGCAGCAATACATTGCAATACATAAAAATCTATTAATTGCTATAAGAATTATATGGAGAAAATAAATTAAATAAGTAGTGAGTAAAAAGAGTAAAATAGTGAGTCAGTGTTCATGGATTGGTTTAATGTCTGTGCAGAGAGAGAGAAGTTGTTCGTGAAATGTTGCATCTGTCTCTTCAGGGTCCTGTACCTCCCAGTTGATGGTAGCAATGAGAAGAGGGCAGATGATGGGGGTCCTTAATGATGCATGCCACCTTGTTTAGGCATTTTCTGTTGAAGATATCCTTGATGGAGGGGAGACTTGTGCCATTGATGGAGATGATTGAGTTTGGAAACCTCTGCAGCTTTTTCAGATCCTCTGAAGTGGCCCCTCCATACCAGACAGTAGCAGAAGGAAAAAAAGACTTATACCTGAACAGCAAACACGAGGAAATCTGCAGGCACTGGAAATTCAAGCAACACACACAAAATGCTGGTGGAACGCAGCAGGTCAGGCAGCATCAATAGGGAGAAGCACTGTCAATGTTTCAGGCCAAGACCCTACGTCAGGATGTTGACATCGGCAGAGCTTCTTCCTATAGATGTTGCCTGACCTGCTGCGTTCCACCAGCATTTTGTTTGTGTTGCTTATACCTGATTAGTCCTTTTTACTATTTTATGAGGCCTTAATTGTTATTTGGTTATTTCAAGGTGATCGAAAAATTGACACAGTATTTGGTGTTGTTCTTTCACTGTTGGACAGCTTCATTCCATAACAAATCATGTGACTATTGACCTACAATGACATTGAGCATATGATGAACATTCAGGATAGGATAAGGTTACCCAGGTAATATAAAACAATTATGTTTATTCCTCAGCTGTCTGTAAAAGACTTGGCCAAACACAAAAAAATAGATCTCATTGCATTTTGGTTTGAACTGTTAAATTTGGATTTTCATTCGGTGCCCCTAACTTACACATTCTATAGGGACACATTGGACTTGCTACTAGGAGAGCTTGAATTGATACCACAGATTCAAAATTCAAGATTCAAATTATCAAAGAATGTATCAATTATACCACCTTGAGATGTATCTGCCTACAGGCAGCCACAAAGCAAGGAACCTGGAAGAATGCAATTAAAAAATAAAGACCAACTTCCAATGTGCAGACAAAAGAAAAAAAAAACACAAATCATGCAAACAGTAAAAGCGAGCAACAGCAACAACACTCTAAACCAAAATGAGTCCTTAGATCCAAATCCCTGGAGTGGACCCAAAACTTTGGTATCAATTCATCATAGTAGAAAAGCAAATCACTGCCAAGTTTGCCGAAACGAATCACAGCAGGCAGGGGCAATCTCATAGCCACAGTGTTGCAGAGAGAGGAGTGAAAATCATGGGAGAGCAAGAAAGCTCAGCCTGATTCTCAACACACTGCCTTTCTATTCTACCCAGGCTTAAATTGCTCAAACAGCAGATCGTACCTCACATCAGGACCAGGGCTTGGCCAAGGCGGACAGCTCCGGGCCTAAAACATGTTACCCAGTGACTCACTTTGTGCCTAGGTTTTGCTGCTGAAGTAGTTGCTCTGCGTTTAGAGGATCCAACTTCGCACCCAGGTTGGTTGGATGGACATCGAAATTCCTTTGCCTCGACCTCTCCTCTCTGGATTGCTCACTCCAACCTTGTCTGCGTCGATTTTGCACGGTTCATCCCTTGAATTTGCTTCACCTTAGCTCACCCCTTCGTCGTTTGCAGTGATAGTTTACTACAATTTACTTTTTAAAAAGTCTTATTAGTAACATTTTTAGTCAAATTTCTTTGCTTTTGAACTACCAGTAAGCTGATGCATGCCTTTGGTAACAACATGTTAAATGAGGAATTAAACCTGGTGCCCCTATCAGCAGCAGGCAAAGGGACACAGATTTCTTTCTTGCTCTACTTACGTCGATGCCCTTTCAAAATACAATCAATTGTTATTCAGCATTTGTAGCAGGATATTAAAGCGAATGCCAGCTCTCCTCTCAGATATATGTAAAATATCTCATACTGTTAGTCTGAAGGAAAAGGGTGCCTGCACTGAGTGGCCACTTTAGGTACACCTGCTCATTAATGCAATCACCTCATCAACTAAACATTGCAGCAACTCGATGCATTAAAGCATGCAGACATACCAAACATCAGAATGGGGAAGAAATGTGATCTAAGTGATTTTGACAGTGGAATGATTGTTGGAGCCCATGGGGCGGTTTGAATATTACAGGCATTGCTGATCTTCTGGGATTTTCACCCACAACAGTTTCCAGAGTTTACAGGGAATAGTGCGAAAAACAAAAAAAATAATCCAGTTAGCAGCAATTCTGTGGGCAAATATGCCATGTTAATGAGGGAGGTCAGAGAAGAATGGCCTGACCTATTCAAACTGACAGGAAGACGACAGTAACTCAAATAACCACACATTACAGCAGTGAGTACAGAAGAGCATCTCTGAATGCACAACATGTTGAACCTTAAAGGCCTCAAATGCCACAAACACACACTCAATGGCCACTTTATTTTGTGCAGGAGGTACCTAATAAACTGGCCACTGAGTGTAATTTTGTGGTTAATATTTATGCCTCAACCAAGATCACTTAAGATCAGATGATCTTGACACCAGCCCATTGGCGTCTGGGAGAGCTTGTACAAACTGGCTGGTGAATTTTCTTCATTACAACAATTTGAACTACATGTCAGGTTTCAGAGAGCCTATTAATACTCACTTATTTTAAAATTTTACTGCTTCTAAGTGCATTTTGTGTTGGTGGGTCCGTGCATGCTCACCAACGTTATCCCAGCAATGTGCTTTGGGACATTTCCTGATAATGAGAAAAGGATTTTAAAAGTGCGAGCCTCTCTCTCTCTCTCCCAGAACTAGAGAAAAAATCATGCTCACAGGAAGCATTAAAATGTTACAGGAAAACTAGACATTGTTAATGAGCAGTATTGAAAAGGCCATTATTGAGGTAAAATTCCATCTTCTGTTAGAACATATTGTACTGACCTTTTGACCCACTCTAAAATCAATCTAACCCTTCCCAACAACATAGCCTTCTATTTACCTTTCATCTATGTGCCTATCTAGACTCTCTTAAATATCCCTAAATGAATCTGTCTCTACTACCAACTCTGGCAGTGTGTTCCACACTTAACACTCCCTATGTAAAAAAAACTACCTCAGGCATCTCCCTATAATTATCTCCAATCACCTTAATAGGGTGTCCTCTCTTATTAGCCAATGGCACACTGGGAAAAAGGTGCTATCCACTCTACCTATGATTCTTATACACCTCTGTTGCAAACACAGTCTCTGCCACGGAGTCTGGATGGGCAGCTAAAAGGGGTCAGCAATCACTCTTCCGAGAATCCACATTCCGGACAACTCGGGTTTCTTGGTGGTTGTATTTAGCTCCCTTGCTTTTGTTTCAGACACGTTGGGCCTTGCCTAAAGTACAGTGATAGCAATGCCCTCCAAATAACAGATAACATAATTGTTAAGCAAACTTTAAGGATTTGGTCTCAATTTAGGAAATTTTTTGGTTTAGCGAATTTTTCATTATCATCTCCCATTCTCCCTAATTATTTTTTTATCCCTTCCATGACTGACAAAGTCTTTAAGGATTGGGATGAACTAGGTATTAAGTGTTTTGGGACCTGCTTATCTCAGGATCTCTTGCTTCATTTGACCAATTGTCAACTAAATTTGCACTCCCAAAAACACATTTTTACAGATACCTTCAAATTAGAGATTTCTTATGTTTCCAATTAACTACTTTTCCTGTAGGTCCTGATAAAAATTTACTGGACGATCTTTTAAATTTAAAACCTTTTGTTAATGGTATCTATAACTTGTTGATTGATTCCAGACAAGACTTTTTAGATAAAATAAAAAAGCTTGAGAGGATGACCTAAATTGTCAGATTTCTGATGATAGATGGAATAAAATTCTTAAACGGGTTAATAAATCATCTTTCTGTGCTCCTCATTCTCTTCTACAATTTAAAGTGGTTCATAGAGCTTACATTTCTAAACAGAAGCTCTCCGGTTTTTATCCGAATGTTTCTCCACTTTGTAATAAATGCAACTCTGCTGATGCCTCTTTAATTCATATGTTTTGGTTTTGCCCTAAAATTGAAAAGTTTTGGCGGGAGGTATTCCATACCTTCTCACAACTTTTTAGGGTCCAATTTGACCCAAATCCCCTTACTGCCTTGTTTGGTATAATTGCAGATGAAGATATAACTTTAAATACTTCTAACCTACAGGTTTTAGTTTTTACCTCTCTTTTAGCAAGGAGAGCAATTTTGCTTAAATGGAAGGAGTCTACCCCTCCTACATATCTTCAATGGCTACGTGATATTATGACTTATTTAAATTTAGAGAAGATCCACTGCTCAGTCTTAAATTCGAAACAACCTTTTTATATCTGGGGACCTTTTCTAAATTACTTTTCCAATTTATAAAGTTTAACAGTGCACAGACTTTTATGTATATTTTTATCTTCTTTTCTTAAGCGAATATGTTCTCTTTTCTGATTTATCCATTATCATCCATCAGCTTTTTTCTTTGGTAGTTGGTGGGGGTTGACCTTTTTTATATAAAAATTTTTTTTATGATGTATGACCTATCTTTAAATTTTTGATTACAGAGTGGTATACCTTTATGTGTTATGCTATAACATTTTGATCAATTTTATCACAATATATGAATGTACACAAGTTATGTTGCGATGTATCTATGTGTTGCACTCTGTAAATCTTGTTTTTTTTTCTTCTGAATAAAAATATTGTAAAAAGAAAGCAATGCCCTCCACTTAACTTAGTCCATGTTCCAAGAAAGATGATTGCAAGTTAAGGCTGATTTATACTTGTGTGGATGGGCTACGCCACAACCTATGTCGTAACCCTGATTTTCACTTCTGCATCACTCCACGCCGTAGCGAGCATGCGTTGGTGTGCGCCAAAACGCTAGTTGGCGGTGGGGTTTCTATGCCACCATGTTGAGTTTCTTCGTGAGAGACATAGACGAGGAAATGCATTTCAAACATTTTTGCACGTCGGCAGGTAGATTTGACGATTTGGTTCATCTATTTCGCATTGGTGTACGCACAGCCTACAGACATGGCGGAGAAGAAGCAACTGGAAATGCGTAGGAGGAAATGCGATGCTACCAAGCGGACCAATCACAGTTGTTGCGGTCTGTGTCGCCACGACGCATGAGTAACTTTTCTGGAGAGATGCACGTCACCCTATGGCGTAGGGTACGCGTTACGTACGGCGTAGATGCAACGCACAAGTATAAATCAGCCTTGAGTCAGATGCTGTAAAGGAACAGTGTTAATTTAGTATTTATTGCTGCTTCTGAGCTGTAGTGATGTAGATTTCAGTTTGAGCATTTTAGTTAGCTATCCTGTTCTTTCCACTTCTCTCTCTCTGTGTACCTGTGCCATCACTGAACTCCATGCCAGCAAGACCCACCATCAAAATGGACATAGCAGAGACAGAACAGCTGGCCCCAGCCCTGAACTCTGTTGGTCAGATGGAGGAGAAGTTAAAGTCATTGGAGGCCGGGTTGGCAGAAATGGCTCAGGCAGTGCGACAGGTTCTTCCAGAGTGCCAAGCATCGTCCAAGCAGAAAGAACGAGTGTCAGCGACTTGTCACAGACATCCAGAATCAGGTGGCGGCCATTACTGCTCTCACTGTCACTGGACAGCAGCCTTCTGCCAGAGCTCCTAGCATCAGCACATCCTCCTCTACATCAGTCTCATCAGCTTCAGCCACTAATGTCCCAATTCCCCAGGCAGCTTCCAGACCCGAACTGAGCATTCCTCCGCCAGACAGTTACTCCAGTGACCCCCAACGGCTGCAGGAGCTGTATTACCCAGCGTGAGCTGACTTTTCAAGCCCAGCCAGGCCAGTACAGTGATAACACATGTAAACTGGCTTACATGGTGAATCTTGTAGATGGACATCCACTCAGCCTGCTCAGTGCTCTACCAGAACAGGGCTTCCCCGCAGCCCAGTCTTTCCAGCAATTTGTAGTCGAGCTGAAAAGAATGTTTGATCTCCCATTACAGTGTCAGGAAGCTGCCCACTGACTCCTACACATGCACAAAAGAAAAGGGGCAGTAAGGATTTACATTCCGCACTCTTGTGGTTGAGACAGGGTGGAGGGAGAGATCCCTCACTGTTTTCCAGCCTGGGGTAAGAGCAGGGCTCCAGCATAAGGTCACAGTGCATGATGACCTGGACAGCCTGGTTGATCTGCTAAATTATTCTCCAGTCTTCCCCATTCCTTTCCAGTCCTGAAGAAGGGTCGCGATGTGCTGCACAAAATAGACCAGGGAGGTAGGAGGGTGAGAGGTAGGAGGGTGAGAGGAGATGGTGGAGTAAAGGTGGGAGAAGTCACCTGCTTGAGCTGGGAAACATGGAACACTGGGTGAATCTTCTAGATAGTGGTGGGGTTAGTCTATTGGAAGAACAGTTGATAGCCCTGATCAGCAGCCCAAAATCCATAAGATACACCCTGAAGTATCCAGGAAGCAAAGTTGTCTGGTGTAGTGAGAAGACTAGAACTGAATACAATACTCCAGCTGTGATCTAACCAGGGTTTTACAGAATTGTGACAATGCCACAAGGCTCTTGAAATCAATTGCTCAACTAACAAAAACCAACACACTATGTGCCATCTTGACCACTTTATCAACTTGCATGACAACTGTGAGGGACTTAGACCACAAGATCCCTCTGCTCCTTCACAATGGTAGGAATCCTGCCATTAACCTTCTACAATGCCATTCATTTTGACCTTCCAAAGTGCATTACTTCCCACTTTTCCAGATTGAACTCCATCTGCCACTTCTCAGTCCAGCTCTGCTTCCTGTCAATGTCCTGTTGCAACCTATGACAATTTTCTACACCATCCACAGATTCACCAACCTTTGTGTCATCTGTAAACTCACTATTCCAGTTTGTACTTCTTCATCCAAGTTATTTATAAAAATTACAAAGAGGAGAGATCGTAGAACAGATCCTTGCAGAACACTACTGGTCATCAACCTCCAAGTAAAGTAAACTCCATCTACTACTACCTTCTGCCTTCTGTGGGCAAGCCAATTCTAAATCAAGTTTCCCTGGATTGCAAGCCTCCTGACTTTCTGAATGAGCTTATCATGGGGAATCTTGTTGAATGCCTTAATAAAATCCATATACACCACATCAGCAGCTCTACCTTCATCAACTTGCTTTGCCACTTCCTCAAAAAAGTCAATCAAGCTCCTGAGGTGCAATCTGCCCCTCACAAAGCCATGCTGATCATCCACATGTTTTTCCAAATGCTTGCAGATCCTGTCTTTAAGCATTCTCTCTAATAGTTTGCCCATCCCTGATGTAAGACTCACTGATCTATTTTTCCCATGATTATCCCTATTACCTTACTTGAACAAAGGAACAACATTTGCCACCTTCCAGTCATCTGATACCACTCCTGTGGCCAGTGAGGACACAAGGATTATTGCTAAGAGTGTCTTCCATCACTTTGTGTAGTAACCTTGGGTCTACCCCATCTGGACCCAGAGACTTATCTATCCTAATGTTTTTCAAAAGTTCCAACACTGCTTCTTTCTTAACCTCAACATGTTACAGGCTGTTCTCACGTTCATCGACATCCCTCTCACTGGTGAATACTGAAGCAAGTATTCAATAAGAACTCCCCTATTTCCTCGGACTCCAGGTACATACTTCCTCTTTTATCCCAGATTGGTCCTACCCTCATTCTAATCATTTCCCTGTTCTTCATATACATGAAGAACATCTTGGATTTCCCTTCATAAAACTCACCAAGGCCTTCTCATGCCCCTTTCTAGTTCTCCCGAGTCCTTTCTTAGGCTCCTTCCTGGCTACCTTTTAACTCTCAAGAGTCTTGCCCGTACCTTGCTTCCTAAACCTTAAATATTAGGAAATATTCTTTCTTCCTCTTGACTCACTGTTCTACCTCTCTTGCCAACCATGGTTCCTTCACCTTACCATCCTTTCCCAGCCTCAGTGGGACAGAGCTATCCAGAACCACATGCAGCTGCTAAATAACACTATATTCTGCATTCTATGAATTGCTTTTCCCTTTGAACTACCTCAATATAATTAAGTTTTGAAATTACCTGTGTGGAGTATATACAAAACAAAGGTTTTTTCTCCATTATATTACATTTGACAATAGTAAAACAATTACCCTTTCACATCAAGTCCTTTGAAATCAATTAATAACACAATGCTTGCTTTATTTCTTCTGAAGAAAATGTTAGCGTTTGTTCGGCAAGCATATTGGCCATAACTGGAAGGATCTCATTTATGAGAAATTTGGGTTTAATTTGGAGCCCTTACTCAGACATTATAAGAAGGCAAGGCTTAGTCCTGATGAAGTATCTCAGCCCGAAACACCCACTCTTTAATCCTTTCCATAGATGCTGCTTGTCCTTTTGAGTTCCTCCAACATTATGTGATTGATAGCCAGAATTCTTAGAAATCTCTTGTGTTTTAAGGTTCATTCTTTCTTCGTGTTGACCTGAGAGTCCTTGAGACCTACAGTGAATGACAAAAAACAAAATACCCATCCCACAGAACTGACATCACTCATATTCATAAATTCAAAATTACCCAGCAATTAAAATAAGTGAGCAAATTAGTTCAGAATTGCGGTAAGACTGAACTGAGAATGACAGGAATGTTTCTAATTTGGAGTTATCAATTTCTGATTTATTGATAGCCACATTTAACCTCAGGATTTCTTTTTAACACTAAATATCATTATGGATGATTAATATGAGTCAGTCTGGTCTTGGAGATCCTGATATTTTTCTGCCTTATCCCACTCTTAATTTTGTGGCCAGCAATAACCTTCTGAGAAACTGCACATTGATCTTGTTGGTGTCCTTCATTATAAGGTCATAGGTCATCTGACACTATAGATGTTTTAAAGATCAAATTGAATGAATGGACACTACTATACCATTGGTAAGGGTGGACAATTTTAACTTAAGTGTGTACAAAATTGTCTCGTGAGTGATGAGTCTCTGGAATTCCTTTCTCACTGCTAACATTGGGCAGGAGATACAGAATTGGAACTTCCACAGTGCCTTCTTCAAGGGGATCCTTCCACTCTGCATATCTTTACCAACTCCCCCCCCCCCCCATTCTGTAGGGATTGCTCCCTCCATGATTTCCTTGTCCGGTTGTCACCCCCACTAATCTCCCTCCCTTCACTTACCCCTGCAAGCGGCCTAAATGCTACACCTGCCCATTCACCTCCCTCACCACCACTGAGGGCCCCTAAAGGTCCTTCTAAGTAAAGCAATACTTCACCTGTAAATCTGCCAGAATCATCTACTTTTCTAGTGTTCACAATGTGGTCTCTTCTACATTGGTGAGGCCCGTTGTAAGTTGAAAGACCACTTCATCGTGTACCTCTGCACTAAATGCCAAAAGCAGGACTTCCCATTGCCCAAACATTTTAATTCTTACTCCCATTCCTGTTCCGACATGTCGGTCCATGGCCTCCTCTTATGCCGGGGCAGAGGAGCAACACTTTATATTCTGCCTGGGTAGCCTTCAGCTTGATGGCATGAATATCAATCTCTCCCTTTGGTTAAAAATAAATCCCTTCCCTTCTTGTCTTCCTCTGTTCTCCAATCTGGCCTTTTACCTCTGGTCACCTGCCTATTACTTCTCTCTGGGTCCTCTCCTCCTTCCTTTTCTCCTACGGCCCATTCTCATTTCCTATTGGATTCCTTCTCCTCCTGCCCTTTACCTTTCCCACCCACCTGCCATCTGGCCTCCTTCCCCTCCCTATCTTCTTATTCTGGTGTTTTCCCTGTTCCTTTCTGGTCCTGAAAAAGGGTCTTGGCCTGAAACGCCAACTATTCATTCATTTCCATAGATGCTGCCTGATCTATTGTGTTCTTCCACTTTTTATAATGCTGTTTACATTGTAAGTACATTCTTGGCATCATCATTACTATGTGTCATTTCGTATGATGCAGGCGATCATGGTTCCATGGCCATGATTGTTCTTAGCAAATTTTTCTTTAGAAGTGGTTTGCCATTGCCTTCTTCTGCGTAGTGACTTTACAAGATGGGTGACCCCAACCATTATCAATACGCTTCAGAGTGGTTGCATAACCAGGACATAATATGCACCAGCTGCTCATATGACCATCCACCACCTGCCCCCATGACTGCACGTGACCCTGACCGGGGGGCTAAGCAGGTGCTACACCTTGCCCAAGGGTGACCTGCAGGCTAGTGGAGGGAAGGAGCTTCTTACACCTTCTTTGGTAGAGACGTATCTCCACTGTGTCACCAAATGCAGGTATTTATGTATTTATGAATATTTTATTCCATATCTCTACTTCTAACTTCATTTTATTGCTTATAAATTAATCTTTATTCTTCATATTTGCTGAATGTTATTGTTCTTTGCTGTACGTCATGCAAAGGATTCAAAGTACATTTATAATTGAAGTATGTATAAGTTATACAACGTTAAGAATTGTTTGCTTCCAGGTAGCCATAAAGCAAGAAACCCTAAAGAACTCAATTTTTAAAAAGAAAGACCAACACCCAATGCGCAGAGAAAGAGAAAGAACGCAAATCATACAAAAAATAGAAGCGAGCAACAGCATTCCGAACCAAATTGAGTCCATAGATCTGAATCCCCAGGGCAGTCGGGAAAAGGCCCGAAACCTGGGTCTCGGTTCATCATATCAGCCGGGTAAGTCACTGCGGAGCTCGCAGTCACGAAGCACGGCAGCCAGGGACAGTCTCACAGTCTTAGCACTGCGGAGAGAGCGGCGAACATAGCAGGAGACTGAGAAAAACCAGCCTCATGCTCGCCTTTGGTCCCGACACCCTGCCTTTCCAAACACCAGATCACGCCAACACACCACGGCAAATTCTCAGTACTTGTCAATGTGCATGCCGAATTAAGTTGATCCTGGAGAGTCATCTTTATTTGTCAGCCATGAGAACTTTTCTAATCTCTCATTTCAAGCATGAGGCTCCAACACCAGGAATCTGCTGCCTTCAGTATGAACTTCCTTGATCTAATAAGTTACGTGGAGCTCAAATGACCCATCTTGCATTGATAACGATATATCAATATTACAGATGCAGATGCTGATATATATTTTTCAAAGCAAGAACTAGAAATGGGTGGAAGGTATCAACAGGTTAAAAAAAAGACTAACGCATTCAAACTTAGTAATAGTGACCAAGTAATTTCTGGCCGATCACGACAAACACTGGAAAAGTTTTCAGTCACTGATGGATATTAATGATTCGCTATTTTGACAACGAAGGGATTCTTCCTGTACTGTCAAATGGAATTTGGCTATTAAAATCTAATTTTACTACATGCATGGACGACATGGTATTTAATCGGAGCTGTGCACTTCATGCTGAGGCTCTCCAGAGTGTTTACCGGGCTCCAGCAATCCCCAGTGTCGATAATTTATCATCAAGTAATCAGTGACCTTGCTACGCAGTCAGCCAGAACACCTTTGATTTAGTCCCATTAAAGTTGTGCGCTCGGCACCTTTACGATTCATTTACACGAGCCACAGCACAAAATGATCAGCTGCCTTTTAATTTGCATACGTTTTAATAGCAGCTTTTGTGCCTGCCTCTCCCGTGGAGTTTGGGCTTTGATTTTTTTTGGCTCATTTACAGAAAAGGTCAGCAACAGCGCATCAGTCCAGCAGCCCTACTGATTGTCAGGGAAGATCGGATTCAGCAGCTGGTCAAGGAAGAATTTACACCCAGTGACCACTTTATTAGGTACCGCCTATACCTAATAAAGTGGCCACACTGTATGTTCATGGTCTTCTGCAGCTGTAGTCAATCCACTTCAAAGTCGGATATGTTGTGCACTCAAAGATGCTCTTCTACACACCTCTGTTGTGATGTGTGGTTATTTGAGTTACTGTCGCCTTCCTGTCAAAATGAAGATGTCTGGTTATTCTCCTCCAGCCACTCTCATTAAAAAGGCATTTTCGCCCACAGAACTGCTACTCACCGGATGATTTCTCACACCTTTCTTTGTAAGCTCTAGAGAGTGCTTTGTGTGAAAATCCCAGGAGATCAGCAGTTTCTGAGATACTCAAACCACCCTGTCTGGCACCAACAATCATTCTGACGTTTGGTCTGAAAAACGACTGAACCTCTTGACCATGGCTGCATGCGCTTATGCAGAGTTGCTGCTACATGGGCTGATTAGATGTTTGCATTAAAGAGCAGGTGTAGAGATGTACCTGATTAAATGGCCACTGAGTTTATAAGTTGGAGATTACTCATGATCGCCAGTGTTACAACAATGATGCTTACCTCATCTTTTGGAGCCTAGGGTACTGATGAATAGATGACACAGAGTGGCTCAGCTGGTGGAGTTGCTGCCTCGCAACTCCAGTGACCCCGGTTCAATCCTACTACTGTCCGTGTTGAGTTTGTATGATCTCCCTGTGACCACCTGGTGCTGTGATTTCCTCTCATATTCCAAAGGTTAGTTAGGTTAATTGGATACTATAACTTGTTTCAAGCCTTTTTTATGCCATGGACCAATACCATTAAGCAAGGTGTCAGTGGACCCCAGGCTGGGAACCCCTGCCCTAGTGGGGTATGGATGAGAACGTGAGAATGAAAATGGTGCAGTGTAAATTATAAGCTAATAATCAGCAGAGACTCAGTGGCCAAACAGCTCTTCCTGTGATATATCATTCCGCAGACTAATGCTTACTTTTTTCTCTTTCCAGCCTTAGTGCAGGATTTCTGTGATCACTGCTCAAAGAAACACTGACCAGAAATTATATTAACTCAAACCTGTTCAAACGTTCCAGTTCAAAGTAAATTTATTATCGAAGTATGTACTGTGCACCATATACAAGATTCATCTTCTTGCAGGCTCACAGAAAACTGAGAAGCACAATAGAACCCACAAAAAAAAAGCACATAACAAAGGCCGACAAACATCCAGTGTGCAAAAGAGGACAAGTCATGCAAATAATAAACAAGGTAACAAGTAATACATAGAACAGACTAGAGAATCATCACCCATTCGTTGGTGTGTTTTCCATATTAGCTTTCCTTTCATGGCTGGAAGAGATTTGGGCTTTTTTTCAGAGCCTCCTTTACTCTCTCTCTGCCAAACCTGAGATCGGCCAAAACTCTATGGACCTTGGCAACCCTGCATGTTCTACTACATATTAGTGAGTTCATGGACCAAACTGGTTCCTGGTCTTGTGCAACATGAATCCAGATGTCTTTATAGTTTCACCCTAGTTATCTGTAATCTCCTCCTGACACCTCAACCCCCACTCCACCTTCAACCCTGAACATAATTACTGAAAGTTTGAATAACTCATCAGTTAGTAACTTGTCAGGGTGATTGATAAGATCGTGGCCTAAGGTAGAAGGAGATGTTATTAACTTCAAACTTTCCGCATAGTCACTCAAAGAGTAGACCTGCACGCGCATGTAACGAGAGCTGTATAACTCAGCTCCTTCTACCTTAAGCCACGAACTTATCTATCACCCATCTGTGAACACTTTCTGGAGGTCCAAGATCCATATGCTCCACGACCGCTGGACTAAGTGTGTAAATGTAGGAGGGGACTCTGTTGAAAAATAAATGTGCTAGGTTTTCTAAAATTGACTCCTTCTACCTTAGGCCATGGATATATCAATCACCCCTCGTATTTATCTAGGGTGCCTTTTGCACAGTACAGTATTTGTCGATGTGGAGCGGAGAGCAAGTTTGTAAATCTGTTGGGAGAAAAGCACGTTGTGAGTAGCGAGGGTGAGTACGGATGTCAGAGAAAGAGTTCCAGGGGCAGTGTGTGGCACGTGTGCAGACACACCCAGCCCCAAGACACCAGGCAAAGTAATTTGATTCCAAACAATTGGTTTATTGATCATTATACAATGTCTCTCTGGTGCTTCCTACTCCTTCCCCTCTCCCTGCCCCTTCCCCAAGCTCTGTCCACAATAGAGGCCCGTAACAGAATCAGGTTTATCGACTCTCAAGTTGATCCAGTGAGATGAGGGCTGGCTGATGAAAGGGTCACAATCTCACTAGGGGTGTCAAGGATACAGTGATCATGGGGATGTCATGATTGCATTTCAGTGCCCAAAGAAGAACTGCGTCAAGGGGTAATATTTTAACTGAAAGGGCAGCCCACATCAGATCTAATTTATTGAGTTCTGGTGGGATAGATCCACTGATGTACTGCTAAAGCAGACCTTTCATTTAAAGTTATTTGCTTTGAAGGGACCCCCATGCAAACCTGATGTATCACTAGATGCAACTGTGCAAGTCTAGTATCTCCATAGTATATCATACTATATATATATTAGTATATCATACATTCCAAGGGCATAGACATAATATTTCACACTCACTAGAATATGCATTAAATACCTAATCAAATTTAATGGCCGGTTTTCTGATGAAGGTCAATTGCTCATAAAATTAGCCTACACAATACTATTTCTGGGCCAAAGCCTCAGTAGAATACCTCACCAGAGTGATGACTGCTTTGACAGTGCACCACAACTCCATGAATTAGGAGTTTAAAGAATATTTTAACTTAATAAATTTTGTCAGGTCCCAGTTTACATAGGCTCCTAATGATTTCCATATCTTGCAGAAAGGAACAGATTCTGATTCTATCCAACTTTGAGGGAAAGCGAATAGTGGAAACTTCCTATCAAACACCTATTGAGCTCAATAGAACAAAACAGTGTACAATTGGGTTGAATATCACCGCATGCGTTGTTGTCTTTCCGTCAGCAGTACAATGCAATACAAAATAATAGGAAAACTGAGTTACAGTAAGTATATCTATATTAAAAAGTTAAATTAAGTAAGTAATGCATAAATAAAAATAAAAGTAGTGAGGTAATGTTCATGGGTTCAACGTCCATTCAGAGATCAGATGGCAGAGGGGAAGTTGTTACTGAATCACTGAGTGTGTGCCTTCAGGCTTCTGTACCTCCTTCCTGATGGTAGCAATGAGAACAAGGCATGACCTGGATGTTGGGGGTCCTTAATGATGGAAGCCGCCTTTTTGAGACATCACTCCTTGAGCTACATTGATTGCTCGCAAGCGCTGGATTACCTGAAGGGAAGAAATGAGTGTTTAGTAATTGATGCTAAAAAAGAGTTTTGTTTGGTGAATAGACTCATAAAGTCATACCAACACCAAAACAGGCCCTTCAGTCCATCTCATCCATGCTGATCAAGATACCCGTCTAAACTAATGACTGTTGACCGTGTTAACCCATATCCATCCAAACCAGGGGTTCCCAACTCTTATGCCATTGACCCCTCCAAGGAGTCTGTGGACACCAGGTTGGAAACCCCTGATCTAAACTTTTCCTATTTACGCTCAGTTGCTACTATATTAGATACAGGCTTCAGGGTCCCACACCTCTGCACTGATGGTAGTTATATTACAACTTTATTGATTCTTCTTTAGTAAATATGAATAAGCATGAAAAAATAACAAATTATGCCAAGCTTGACTTTATTAGACCAATCCACCAGTCTAGGTTACTCCTTGAATCACCTTATAAGTGCCTTTCAAAAATACCCTGAAGATCAACTTGCACCCAAGTTTTTATGGTATTTGAGTTCATCCATTCCCACTTCGATGGGGGGGGGGCTGATTTTTACAGAACCAATGAAAACAAAAGTATAGTAGGATTTGTATTCATACAGTTATCACAGAGCCGGCACATCACAAACTGCAATAGAGCTGGAATATGTTCTGAAGTGTGTTCAAAGTTCAAAGTTAACTTACTGACAAAGTACTTATGTGTCACCACTTTCTACCTGGAGATCTGTTGTCTCAGGCATTCACAGTAGAACAAAGAATTACAATAGCATCAATGAATATCTACACCTGAACGAAGACTGACGAACCACCAATGTGCAACTGTACAAATACAAAAAAGTAAACAAATAATACTGAGAACACGAATTGTATAGTCATTGAAAATCAGTGTATGTGTGTTTCTGTGGTGGGGAACATAATAGTGAACTTTACATAGCAAGCTCCCAAAGACCAGAAAACTTAGAGTAGGTGACATACTTTCCGATTCAGAAGACATTTGATAAGGTTCCCCATGATAGACTCATTCAGAATGTCTGGAGGCACAGTGTCCATGGAAATGTGGCTGTGTGGGTTTAGAATTGACTTGCCCATAGAAGGCATTGGTGTAGCATATTCTACCTGCAAGTCAGTGACCAGTAGCGTTCCGCAGGAATCTATTCTGTGACATCTGCTGTTTGGATTTCTATAAATGACTTGGATGAGGAAATGGAAGGGTGGGCTAGTAAGTTTGCAGATGACACAGAGGTTGGTGGAGCTGTGGACAGTGTTGAAGATCACTGTAGGTCACATTGGGACTTTGGCAGGGTGCAGAGCTGGGCTGAGAAATGGCAGATGGAGGAATGTGAAGTGATTCACTTTGGAAGATCAAATTTGAAGGCAGAATACTGGATGATTCTTGGTAGTGTGGAGGAACAGAGGGATCTTGGGGTTCACGTCCACCAGTCTCTCAAAGTTGCCGCACAAGTTGATCAGGTAGTTAAGAAGCTGTACGGTGTGTTGGCATTAATTATTTGAGGGATTGAGTTCAAGAGCCGCATCTTATTAGTCCACACTTGGAATATTGCGTTCAGTTCTGGTCACCTGGAAGCTTTAAGAAGGATGCTGTCATAGTGCGATCATGAAGGACTGGACCCAGGTGTGGAAGAACACCAGGATCCTTAGAATGAGACGGAGCCAAGAGGCTAAATGCCAGAATCAGAGTCTCGGAGGAACAATTGAGTGCCACCATGAGGTAATCCATCCTCCCCAACACAATGACCTCACTGAGACACTGAATGAGAGTCCTCTTTAAATAATCAGAATCCAGGGGACATGTGTCAGCTGCAATTAACTTGACAAGATGAAACTGAAGACACAAGGGCTTAAAACTCTAGTTAAGATATTGATTAGTAAATACAGGTGCTTAAGCCTGAGAATCTCAATGCTCTGTGGCAAGTTGCAGGGCTCACGACAGTTGTGTAGAAGGTTTACCAGGATGCCTCCTGGATTGGTTAACATGTTTTATGAGGACCGGTTAAGTGAGGTAGGGCATTTCTGTCTAAAGAGAAGGAGGAATAAAGGCAACCTACCAGAGGTGTACAAGATGACTTTCTATAGATTCAATAGATTGCAAGAGACTACAATAATACCGGGGGATGTCAGGGGTAAGTTCTTTACACAATAAGTGATGAGTGTGTGGAATACCCTGCCAGGAGTGGTGGTAGAGGCAGATATGAGAGGGGCTTTTAAGAATTTCTTATATAGGCACATGAATGACAGAAAAATTGAAGTCTATTAAAAGGAATGGGTTAGATTGATGATATGTCAATGACCAGGTTAAAAGTGCCTGTAATGTGCTGTAATGTTCTACATTCTAATATAGTGTTACAATTACCATTGGAGAGAAGTGCAGTTCAGGTAGACAAGGGCCACAGTGATGAAACTAGAGAGATCGAGAGTTCACCTTTATTGTACCAGAGGTTCGTGTCAGCCGTGTGATAGAAGCTGTCCTCGAGCTCTGTGTGTGGGAGAGCACAAACCCTGTTGGGTTTGTAGAAGGTGCTGTTGGTATATACAGTATTATGCAAAAGTCTTATGTATTTGTATGTAGCTAGGGTGCCTAAGCTTTTGCACAGAACTGTAGTAATTTTATGTATTGCACTGTACTGCTCCCACAAAAAAAATACAAATTTCAGGACTTGAGTGATGATAAACCTGATTCTGATATGGTTCTCTGTTGTGGACTGAGAATGGGAAGGGGGCAAACAGAGAGGGGTATCATGTTTGGGGAGAGGGGAGGGAGCAGGAAAAACCAGAGAGACATTGTGTAATGTTCAATAAACCAATTGTTTGAAATCAAATGGCATTGCCTGGTGTCTCAGGGCTGGGTGTGTCTGCACCCGTGACACACCCTACCCCTGGCACTCCTTCTCTGCCACCTAACCCACACCCTCCTGTGGTACTCTGCCCTCACCATTCCCAACATTCTTTGCTTCCACCAGATTTACAAACTCACTGTCGGCTCCAAGTTGACAAATACAGTACTGTGCAAAACTCTTAGGCATCCTAGCTATATGCATGTGCCTAAGACTTTTGCACAGTACTGTATATAAGCACATTGTCACGGGACCTTGCTTATTCAGCTCCAGCTAACCAATGAGGCAGATATTTTATTAACTTTGGGATACAGTGTGGAACTGACCCTTCCGGCCCAATGAGCTGTGCTGCCCAGCAAATGACCTACTTAACCCTAGCCTACTCAAAGAACAATTTTACAAGGACTAATTAACCAACTAACCAGTACGTCTTTGGAATGTGGGAGGAAACCAGATCACCCGGAGGAAATGGATGCATTCCATCTTCACTAAAGTCTCAGAGCTAGAGTTTCAAGATCACCCCTGACTCTCTCCACTGCGATGGCAGACACCGAGCTTGCCGGTGTTCCTTTAATTTGCTCGTTAATCAATCCCAGATGTGGATTGGTCATTGGACAAACTCTATTATGCTGCCACAACCCACTGTTCTCTTTTCCACTTGCTCCAAACTCTGTCAGTCTTCTAAGCAGCAGAGATTTTAACACAAATGTACTTAAATAGCATAGACTAATCTGAACTTGTGCTATCATTAAAAAGATTACAAACCAAAAATGCTTAAAAGATTTAAAGTAAGAACTACTCCACACTAAGACCTCAGAACAGAATCCCTATTTTGTAAAGTCAGACAAAGGCAATGCCATACATTTCATTCCTGTTTTAAGTGAAGATGATAATTGATATGCTGGTGTACAACTCTTAAAGATTAACACTCAACAAGATACAATTTGAATAATAAGAATCTATGGATGCCAATCAGGTTTGGGATTTAATCACTTATGTATAATATATGATTCTGACAAGTGCATTACAGTGATCAACTCTATTAGTCCTCACTGCAAAAGATTTTCTTACAATAAAATATACTCTCAGTGGTCACTTTATTAGGTACACCTGTGAACCTGCTCATTAGTGCAAATATCTAATCAGCAAATCATGTGGCAGCAACTCAATGCATAAAAGCATACAGACATGGTCAAGAGGTTCAGTTGTTGTTCAGACTAAACATCAGACTGGGGAAGAAATGTGATCTAAGTGATTTTGACCATGGAATGATTGTAGGTGCCAGACGGGGTGTTTTGAGTACCTCAGAAACTGCTGATCTCCGGGGATTTTCACATACAACAGTCTTTAGAGTTGATAAAGAATGGTTCAAAACAAAAATCCAGCGAGCAGCAGTTCTATGGATTAAAATGCCTTATTAAAGAGAGAGGTCAGAGGAGAATGACCAGACTAGTTCAAGCTGACAGGAAGGTGACAGTAACTCAAATAACCACGCATTACAACAGTAGTGTGCAGAAAAACATACCTGAATGCACAGCACATCAAACCTCAAAGTGGATGGGCTACAGCAGCTGGAGATCACAAACATATACTCAGTGGCCACTTTATTAGGAACAGGAGGTAACTAATAAAGTGGCCCTTAAGGGTATATTTAATTAGCACATGATGCATGATAATGAGCTGATGAAAGAATCAATTAGGTAAACATGATCTGAATCAATTACTTTCTGATCCACCTTGCAGAGAACATCTAGCCACAATCAGTGATAGTTGATGGTTGTGTGGGCTGCAGATTGAGTTTGAAGCCTTTCCTGATGGATGGTCAGGGGAGTGAATCGGGAAGGACATGACCTCAGAGAGGAAGGTCAAAGCCCCAAACAATCAATGACGTTCAATCATCTTCATTTGTGATTGGACCTTGCCTGGTCATTGCGACTTACATTGGATGGGTGCAGGGACATGGGGAATGGTGCACCACAGCGAGTTGGGGGGGTCCCTGAAGGATGGAAGGGAGGTAAGCATACGATCTCAGAGGTGTCCCAGACAAAGACTGTATTGGCTCCCCAAGGGGTACCTTCTAACAGCAATTGCTAGGATGATATGGTCCACATTCCCCAATAAAGCTCGTGGATTAGGGAGAGACAACAACTAGTGCAACTCTGAGGAGAAATGTGCAGACTCTCAGTCCTACGGATTATGTACTTTTCAAGGCAACTGGTATTTTAATTTACTTTCATCACATTTATTGATATTTTCTCTCTGTCCCACTTCCATCACTTTGTTTGTAGTTCATTGAAAATGAATTTGCCTTCTTTCATTCCCTCTCTGTTTCAGCCCTTTGTGTTTCCTGGTCAGCCCTGATGGGTTGAGAAGATACCCTGTTGATTGCCCTGCCCACTCAACATTTCCCCTTGTACCTTAAGCCAATGAAGTTGGGAATAACTTTTCAAACAAAAGACCACAAACAGAAGCCCAAGGTAACAACGCATATCCTTACATAACCTCCAAGAGGAACACAACCTTTGGAAGCTTGCAGAGAGCTGTGTCGGCTGGAGTCAGGGCTTTCTGCTTTGGCTCATGGTAGGGTCACCCATGCCAAACAGGTCAAAGGGTTGAAGCCAGACTAAGAGTGGTCCACCGGTCCTCCAAGTTCAGGGTTCAGCTCTGGGCTAACAACCCTGACCGGTGAAACAAAATAGTTACAGAAACACTAGTGAAGAATTCTTCCACATCTGAGTGTGACGGTATTCCTAAGACTCCAGCTAGGACTTGATTGACTGATGGTAGTGAATACTGAGAGGAAGCTACTGACATGATGAAGGAAGCCTTGAACACCACCAGAGATGGAGGACCTTCGTTGCTGCCCTAAAAGTCAGCGATGCAACAGGTAGCAAGTATCATTAATTAATTTACTGTTGCAGGTTATTGTGGGTCATCGTTTTCAAAGCAATAGAAGGAACTCCATGTCATTTTCATCCTTTATTTAGTCGGGGGCTGGCATGGTAGCATTGCAGTCAGCACAGTAGATTTACAGTACCAGCAATCATGGATCTTGATTCAATTCCCACCGTTACCTGCAGAGAGTTTGTACATTCCCCTGCGGCTGCATGGGTTTCTTCTAAGTGCACTGGTTTCCTCCCACAATCCAAAGACTTATTGGTTGGGATTAATGAGTTGTGAACTTGCTATTTGCCACTGGAAGTGTGGCCACACTTGCCAGCTGTCCCCAGTGCATTGAAAGCAACATATTTCACTGATGTTTTGATATACTTGCGACAAATAAAGCTAATCTTTAGTCCTTAATCTTAAAGATCGACCATACTCTCCCAAGAAAGAAAGAGTTAGACACAAGAGAGTCTGCAGGTGCTGTAAGTCCAGAGTAATACACACAAAATGCTAGAGGAACTCAGTAGGTCAGGCAGCATCAACGGAAGTGAATATTGAGACAAGCTGTTTCAACTGGACAAGAGAGAGTTAATAAACATTTTTTTCTGGAATGTAGGTTACAAATGCAGTTCTCAAAATGGTTAATTTCTCCTTGTTGCTTCAGTAATGAGTGCCACATTAACGTGCATAACTAGAAGCTGCTCCTATTAATCTTAAGAATGTAATTAGAGCTGTCGCTATAACTTAGAATCATTCCTTATGTCAAGAGCCGTCATCAGATTCAAGGCTGATGGTATTAATCTCATCCCCAGGGTTGCCTATTCTCTATAGTCAGTATTTATGAGGACAGGACGGCAATGCTGTGCTATCAGTTTCCATTTGATAATATACACAGTGGAGAATCATTCAGTCCAGCTCCACAGAACACACTCAAACATTCATCAAGATATGGGAGAGTCAGCATCTATCTCAGAGGACATAAACTGCTTCAATACATCCAGTGCTGTACTAGAAATAGAAGTTTGCTTAATATATTCCCTATAATAGTATCTATCCTTCAAAGATACTTCATTGGCTGTAAAGCTATCTCCGATGTTGTAGGTTATGATTGATTGATTGATTTGTTCTCTGTGCTATCTGGCGATGACAGATAGAAACCCATGCAGAAGAGTTTTGTTAAAGTGGAAAAGCCATTGCACAGGGCAGTTTCACTATCTCAACCTCGGAAGTCCAGGTCCAGTGGTACCTGTAATTGTCACAACTAGGGTTAAACTTCGCTTTGACTCAATATTTTGTTTATTGACACAAGATGAGTGACAATATTTCAGTTGCATTTGAGTAATCTTGTCTATATATATAGGTTGATTAAGCATTCTTGTTTTTTAAGTAATTCATTATGAGTTGTTTGTACAAATACATAAATTGCATATGTCATCATGCTACCATGGGATACGTGTGCGTCTGTATTTTCTGACGCCCCACATCTTCCCTTATGTTACGTTAATGTTTGAAGTTACAAAACATAATAATATTGGATGGGGCAGCACAGAGAACTTATCTACTTGTGTTCACTGAAAGGCTATTGCATCCCAAGAGAAAGACCATTTTTATTGGCTCCTCTGACCGAAGGCGCGACCAACAAAAACAGCTTCTACAATGAGGAATTCATTATTGCTTTTGGTCAGTCTTGTGCTCTGGCGTGCCAGGGGGATGAAGAGTAGGATAGTGTAGGGAAAAGTGAAAAGCCTATAAAACGTAACGGATACAGCCCAGCTTGTCTCAGGAGAAGATTTCCCCAACATTGAGCACATCTGTATGGAGCAGTGCCACGAGAAAGCAGTACCCATCATCAAAGACCCTTATCACCCAGGCCAAGCTCTGTTCTCACTGCTGCCATCAAGGAAGGAGGTACCATACCACCAGATTCAGGAACAGTTATTACCCTACAACCATCAAGCTCTTGAAACAGAGTCTTCACTCTCCTCAACACTGAACTGACTCCATAACCTATGACCTCATTTTCAAGGACTCTACAATTCTTGTTCTCAATATTACTATTTATTTATTTATTTGTGTCTAGCTTTGTTTTTTTTTGCATTTGCACAGTTTGTCTTCTTTTGAACACTGCCCACCTTTGTGTGTAGTTTTTCATTGATTCTATTGTGTTTCTTCGTACCTACTGAAAATTAATCTCAAGGTAATAAATGGTGATATATATGTATTTTGATAATAAATTTACTTGAACTTTGAACTTTAAATGCTTGAATTTTCAAAGGGCCTAGAAGGTAAAAGACTGGTACACATTCTTTGAGTTGGAAGGATCATAGGTAAAGAACTGATTAATCCCTTACTCATGATCCTTTCAACTCTAAGAATGTGTACCAACACAGAGAGGGAATACATGGGTAATTATCAGTGGAGAAGCAAGAAGGATCAGCGATTCGATCTCAGCTTTTGCAAACTATAACATTTAGCACGAAAGATCAATAGCAAAGTGTCCAGTTGTGCTGACAATACAAAAGTAGGCATAAAGAAAAATGTTCAGAGAATGTAGAGGTTGCAGAGACAGAGTAAATGAGGAGGAAAGGAGGTGGTAAATTGTTGGTTTCTTTTACTGACTGAAATTAAAAGGAAATGCAGATTGCTGCAAATTTATAGCTAAAATAGAACAGGCCTGAAGCACTCAGTAGTGGAAAGTCCTGATGTTAATTCTGTTTCTCTTCCAACAGAAGAGGCCTGACCTGCTAAGTCTTTCCAGTATGATCTGTTTATATTTCCTCTTAACCTGTCCCTCATTGTGCCTAGGTGGCACATGGGGCCTCACTTGTCCCTCATGATTGAAAAATAATTTTAACATGTGATAAATGTAAGGCTGGAAATGGTCAGACAACATTTCGGGTCTAGACCCTTCTCCTGGACCAGGATCAAATGAACAGTTGATGTTACAAACTGAGACTCTTCATCTGGATACACTAGGTCATAATTGGATACGATAGAGCCTTTTATTGGATACGATATGTTAAGGGTCTTTTAAGGATACAATAGGGTCTTTTAAGAGACTCCTGGATAGGTACATGGAGCTTAGAAAATAGAGGGCAATGGGTAACCCTAGGTAATTTCTAAGGCATGGACATGTTCAGCACAGCTTTGTGGGCTGAAGGGCCTTTTTTGTGCTGTAGATTTTCTATGTTTCTATGTTACCTCTGTTTGTCACTGCTTTTTAGGACATAGGGGACCAATCGGCTAATATCCATGATAGTTTGTCCATTGACTTACGATCACCTGTGCTATAACTCAATGTGTTTAAGGATTAAACATAAGGATTAAAAGCAAAACTCAGTATAAAACTAAAGATAAATAGGAAAGCCTCCAGATTATAGCCCAGACCAATGAAATGGAAGTATCTTCTCTCTTCCAAAGTACTAGCTTCTATAGAGTGGCTTGGGTAATTGCCACTCATTTTCAAGGAATTGCAGATATACATCATCAAAATACTAGGGGACGGCACAGTTAGTTAGTGATTAGAGTAGCATTATTACAGCACCAGTGACCTGGGCTCAATCTATCTGCAAAAGAAGACAAGTCATGCAGATACAAAAAGAACAAATAAAAGTAATAATAAGTAAGTAAACAATACTGTAAACATGAGTTAGAGAGTCCTTGAAAGTGAGTACTTAGGTTGTGGAATCAGTTCAGAATTGAGGTGAGTGAAGTTATCCGCATCGGTTCAGGAGTCTGATGGTTAAAAAGTAATAACTGTTCTTGAATCTGTCGGTGTGAGACTGAAGGCTCCTGTACCTCCTCCGTGATGGCAGCAGCGAGAAAAGAGCATAGGCTGGATAGTGGGGGGTCCTTTATTGATGGATGTTGCTTTCTTGTGGCAGCGCTCCTTGCAGATGTGCTCAGTGATGGGGAGGGCTTTGCCTTTGATAGACTGGTCTGTATGCACTACTTTCTGTAGGCTTTTACATTTAGGGGTATTGGTGTTTCCATGCAGACTGTGATGCAACCGTTGTGTTTTCTGCTGTGCATTTATCGAAGTTTGTCAAAGTTTTAGAAGACATGCCAAATCTGTGCAAACTTATAAGAAAGTATAGACACTGCTGTGCCTTCTTTAAAATGGCGCTTGTGCTGGTCCCAGGATAGATCCTCTGAAATGATAACATAACACCATGGAATTCAAAGTTACTGGCCTCCTCCACTTCCAGTCCCCTAATGAGGACTGATAATGGACCCCCAATTTATTTCTCCTGTAATCAATACAGCTCTTTGGTTTTGCTAATGTTGAGTGAAAGGTTGTTGTTGTGGCGCCATTCAACCAGATTTTCAATTTCCACCCTATATGCCAATCATCACTTTTGATTCGGACATGGAGCCTTGTCCCTGCTGCCTCTTCTCCACATATGTTCAGAGGCCTGCACTTAAGGAGAAATCCTTTATCTTATGGCGGTGCGCGACCTGCTGACACTTAGCTAAAAGAAATGTTTGATTACAATGTGCCAACACCCATCACCTTGCTTAGAACTCAAAGTCAGCATAATATATGGTGAAAATTTTTGCCCATCTTGCAAGATCTGAGGAATATAAATGAAATACTTTCAGAATGTTTGACTGGTTCATGGAGCAATGAATGGTACATTAGCTGTGTCTTAGTGCTTATGGAATACCTCATTGATATTAATGAATCAGTCAGGAAAAGTCATAAAATTGCTTGCTAAGAACAGCGAAGGTTAGATAAAGTCAAAGGAGTGGTCAGATAGTACCAACTACTGGGAATAAAGTGGTTCAATACATATATTTCCGTTCCATAACATGATAACCGAAGCTAGACCATAGAGCACGGAACAGTACAGGCCCTCTGTCCCATGATGTACTCGCCCTTTAACCAACTCCAAGATCAATCTAACCCTATCCTCCTACACAGCCCTTCATTTTTCTGTCATCCATGTGCCTATCTCTGAAAATGCCCCTAATGTATTTGCTCCTATCACCACCTCTGCCAGTGCGTTCCACACATCCACCACTCCCTGAGTGAAAAAAAACCTACCTCTGACATCTCCCCTATACTTCCCTCCAATCACCTTAAAATTATGCTCCCCTTGTGTAAAAAGACTCTGGCTATCCACTCAATCTGCCCCTCTTTTCATCTTGTACTTCTTTATCAAGTCACCTCTCACCCTCTTTCACTCCAGTGAGAAAAGCCCCAGCTGGTTCAACCTAACCTCATAAGATATGCCCTCTCGTCGCATATTAGGAATGAACTCCCAAAACGAGCAACAGAGGGCTGGGGAACAAATGTGCATCTGTTTATTTTGCTGGTAAGCCATCCACCCCAGAATGCCCTCTCACATTATGTTCAGTATGTAACACACAGGGAAGTTTGACTGCAATCCATAAGGGTCAAAATACACATGAACGTAACACTGAGGAAGCCGGCATGGTCACAGGGAGAACATGCAAACTCCTTACAGATGCCACTGGAATTGAACTCGGAATTCTGCGACACCCTGAGCTGTAATGGTGTCATGCTAACTGCTACACTACCGCGTCTTCTTGAACCTCTCTCCATCTCCACCACAATCCCTTTCTCTAAGACTCAAATAAAATCTCTCTTTGACCCAAGTATTTGCTCGTCTACCTTAATGTCCCTTTTCTCACCTCAATCTTCTTATTGAGTGTTGCCTGAAGCATAATTTTGAGAAAGGCTGTTATACTATACAATAAATTAGACAATAAGACCATAGGATATAGGAGCAGAATTTGTCTGCTCCACCATTCTAAAATGGCT
This sequence comes from Hypanus sabinus, assembly GCF_030144855.1. Lineage (NCBI taxonomy): Eukaryota > Metazoa > Chordata > Chondrichthyes > Myliobatiformes > Dasyatidae > Hypanus > Hypanus sabinus. Next base: position 36,048,185 of record NC_082733.1, on the reverse strand, counting down.
GATTTATAATCCCTCTCAATCCCCAATTCTCCTGTCTTCTCCCCATAACACTTGACGCCCTGACTAATCAAGAACCTATTAATCTGTGCTTTACATTCATTAGTAAGGCTGATCAACACCTCCCCCCCACCACACCCCCAACAACCACTACTTTATTTCTGGCCAGAGTCACCTTATGTACAGACACTCTTGTTCCTAGCGTCACCTTATGTGTATACGATCAATCTATATAGTTAAGCTATCTTGGGTATTTATATTTATTGTGCTTTTTTTGCGCTCCATCAGATCCGAAGTAACAACTATTTCATTCTTTTTTACACTTGTGAACTGGGAAATGACATTAAACAATCCTGGATCTTGAAATACACACAAGTGAGTGACAAAGCTTTGATCAGAGCCTCAGTAATACAGGCTCAGACACTCACGTACTTCACGTCATTTTATGGCATGGACGATCAATCTATGTACATAAGCTATCTTATGCATTTATATCTATTGTGTTTTTTAAAATTATTGTGTTCTTTATTGTGTTTTTTGTGCTGCATCAGATCTAGAGTAATAATTACTTTGTTCTTCTTTAGACTTGTGAACTGGAAATGACATTAAGTAAGCTTAAATCTTGAAATACACCCAAGTATTGATAAATCTTTGATCAGAGCTTCAATGTTATTTTCTTCTCATCTGTTCAATATTCATTATGCTCCTGTGTAGAGCAATCTCGCAGTGGAGGGGAAGCAGTACAAAAGGCCAAAATGAGAAAACCACAGGACAGAAGGTTGAATGCTCAGCAACTTCGCAATCTGAGGACGCTTTACTTTTACACGTGGGGTGCTGAAAGTGGATATTGAGCAGCTGATGTAAAGGAAAAGTTCTCCAAATGTTTTCTGTCCCAACATAGGAAGTATGTATATCACCATTCATTATTTTGTGTAGAAATACAGCTTTGTAACAGTCCCTTCCACCCAATTATACTCGTGTGCCTAATTAACCCACTAACCCATATGTCTTTGGAATGTGTGAGGAAACCGGAGCACGTGGAGGAAACCCACGCAGTCACAGGAAGAACGTACTGACTTTTTATAGACAGTGGTGGGAACTGAACCCAGATCACTGGTGCTATCACGTCATCCTTAGCAGGCTCACAACTCACTAACCCTAACCCATATATTGTTGGAATGTGGGAAGGAACTGGAGCTCTAGGGAATAAAGTCCTAACCTATTCAGCATTTCCCCAACATCCTTGCAAACGAATTAAAATAAATAAAATCGATTTGGGAATGTTCCCAGAATTGTGCAGTTAACCCTATGGAAACTATCCAAGATTTATTTGCATAGCAACAAAGTTAATGTCCAACTATAGAGAAAAAATATCATTTTCATGAGGTCTGAGCTCTCTTGGGAACACACACAAAATGCTGGAGGAACTCAGCAAACCAGGCAGCATCTATGTACAGTTGAAGTTTCGGGCTGAGACCCTTCGACAGGAGTGGAGAAAAAAACGCTGAGGGGTAGATTTAAAAGGTGGGGAAGGGGAGAGAGAAACACAAGGTGAGAGGTGAAATCTGAAGTGGGGGGGGATGAAGTAAAGAGCTGGGAAGTTGATCAGTGAAAGAGATATAGGGCTGGATACTGAGTCTGAGAGAAGAGGACAGAAGGCCTCAGAAGATTTTAAAAAAGGGGAAGAAAACCACAGGGAGTCGATGGGCGAGCGGGGAGATAAGGTGTGAGAGGTTAAAGGAGATGGGGAATGGTGAAGTGCGGGGGGGGGGGGGGGGGCATTACTTCACTCCATTCCACTCTCACTCCTTCCAAAAACATATTGTGTGTGGTGCTAAGATTTTCAGCATCTGCATTGTGGGGAATGGACTGTGCAGGAATGAACATAAATTCTCCCTTCTGTACTGAGATGTCTGATAGCAGACAGGACAGGAAATTGAATGATTTCGTTTTCAAAATACCCTCTTAAGACAAGTTCCAACTCTTAAAAGAATAGGAAAAGATTAATGTATATCTAAGCTTCACTGTGACACTGAGCAAGGTTTCACCCTCCTCTATGAAATTAAAGGTCAGAGAAAATCACTTTGTTGTTAATTCCCACGAGTATTTGCAGAACAAGTGAGTGCAAAATAACAGACACAGACTACAGCAGCTTGGAGAAGGCACTTCAGTTCTTTGTGTACCATTCTTCTGATCCCAGTCCATCATTCAACCATGCCGATGTCCATATGCACTCTCTCTCTCCCTCCCCACTCTCTCTCTGCTCCTCCCTCTCTCCTCCCCTTACTTTCTCTCTTTCTCTTCCCCTCTCCCCTCTCTCTCTCTCCCTTTCCTCTCCCCCTCTTCTTTCTCTCCCTCTCTCTCTCCTTCTTCCCATCCCTTTTCTCTTTCAATCATTCCTCTCTCCTTCTCCCACTCCCCAGTACCACTCTCCCCCATCTCTCACTCTTTCCCTACCTCTCTCTGACCCTTTATTGCAGCCACACCTGCACACAGATTATCCACTTAGTCATTGCCACTTACAGAATCACCCGATTCCTTTCACACACACACACTACAAATGTGCAAATACCTACATTTCTTCCCAACAATCTCATCCATACACATATGAACTTAATGACCCACTTACGCACACACACATGCCATCAAAACACATACACCTATTCGTTCTTATTAACACACACACACACACACAGATACACCCTGTAAGTATCAATGTATTTACGTTCAACGTTTAAGGTAAATTTATTATCAAAGTACATGTATGTCACCTGAGATGCATTTTCTTGCAAGCATACTCAATAAATCTGTGATAGAATAGCAACCATAACAGAGACAATGAAAGGCTGTACCAACTTGGGTGATTTTCCATTCAAGGGCATTGGTGTTTTGATTCAGTCAACATACTCTTCACTACACAGCTGTAGAAGTTTGTCAAAGTTTTAGATGTCATGCAGAATCTCCGCAAACTCCTGAGTAGAGGCATTGCTGTGCTTTCTTTGTAGTTGCACTTACACGCTGGGCCCAGGACAGGTCCTCTGAAAAAATAACACTGAGGAGTTTAAAGATGCTGCCCCTCTCCACCTCTAACCCTCCGATGAGGACTGGCTCATAGAGCCCCAGTTTCCTCCTCCTGATTTCAATAGTCAGCTCCTTGGTCTTGCTGACTCTGAATAAGAGGTTGTTGTTATGGCAACACTCAGCCGGATTTTCAGTCTCCCGCCTATATGCTGATATATGCACCTACATGCTTGTTTAGAATTTAGAGCACTCTCCAGCTGATTAGTCCTCATGGACAAAAATCCTCGGCAGTTAGGCTCTGATGAAAAATGACCAAACGTTGTTGCCCTTTTACCCAGCAAAGATGGGGAGGAGGGAAACAGAGAGATAAATATCCTGGAACTGGTCAGTTTAATTCAATCCCTTCCCACTGAACTACACAGGGACCTGGAAAAGCATATTACCATATTCACAAACTTAAATTTAATTTGCATGTAAGCAGTACTGCCACGATAATGAGTAACCTTTATGCAAACAATCAAATATAATTTGATTAGACTGAGAACGAGGGATTCCCAGAGGTAGAGTTATTATTTGGACGGTTAATCATCGACTAAACTTGAAAAATCTGGTTATTAAGCGTGACAAATTATATTTTTATTTTGCGTTTTAAAGGGCTGGAATTTAGTGAAGAAAACTGCTACCACCTTGTGTCTGCTCAGTGGGGAAATGGGTTGGTGAGTGGCAGGGATCAGAGAACCTTAGCACTGATTGTGCCTTAGCAACCTTTGGGCTATTTCATCATTTCTTCCCGGGGGAGGCAGCAACATGATTTTGTTCTTCTGTTCCTGCACGCACTGCAGTGCTTGAATCTGTGTGATGTGACCATCAGCATTTTTGCTAACACAGTGAATTTAAATTCCCACGCAGTTGGTAAATGAGCTGCCGGTCGTACTAGCTGCCAATGCATGACTTTGCTTTTTTTTAGAATTGGTAATTGGTTTATTGTTGTCACATGTACTGAGGTACAGAGAAAGACTTTGCAGGCCATCAATACTGAGCATTTCACAATATCCGTATACTGAAGCACAGTTCTGTGCAAAAGCCTTAGGCACATATTGTATTGATAGCTAGGGTGGCTAATTCTTTTGCCCAGGACTGTACTTGGCAATATGGAACAGACAGCAAGTTTGGGAATCTGCTGTGACTGACTAGAGTAGATCACCATGGGAGGGGTGTGGGACAGGTGCCTGGGCGGTGGGTGGCATGGGTGAAGACAAACCCAGCCCTGCAACACCAGGCAAGGTCAATTGATTCCGAACAGTTGGTTTATTGATCATTACAGAGTGTCTCTCTGGTGCTTCCCTCTCCCTCCAAGTTCCCTTCACTGTTTCCCAACCATGATCCCCTCTCCCTGCCCACTTCCCACTCTCAGTCCACAATAGTGACTCAAATCAGAATCAGGTTTATCATCACTCACATATGCTGTGATTCTTTTTGCAGCAGCAGTACAGTGCAGTCCATAAAATTACTACAGCCCTGTGCAAAAGTCTTAGGCACCCCAGCTGTGTATATGCGCCTAAGACTTTTGCACGGTATTGTACATGTTGAATGCTGGTGGAACGCAGCATCTATAGGAAGAAGTACAGTTGACGTTCTGGGCCGAGACCCATGTGGCAGTGGATGGGAGATCCCCAGCCGTACAGTCGAAACATCGACTGTACTTCTTCCTAATAGATGCTGCCTGGCCTGCTGCGTTCCACCAGCATTTTGTGTGTGTGGCTGGAATTTCCAGCATCTGCAGATTTTCTCGTGTCTCTCATTGTACATTTTGATCATTTTTTTAATGCTCATTGAAGGTGTGTGGGCATCATTTAAATACTTGTTCCTAGTTGCCCTCAATAAGGTAGTGGCAAGCTGCTTTCTTGAACTGATGCAGTCTTTGAAGTGCAGTTATACTCACATTGTTGTTGTTAGGGAAAGATTTGTAGGATTTTGTCTCAGAGATGGTAAGGGAACATTGATGTATTTCAAATTAAATGAAATCAACTTTAATTATCATTCAGACCATACATAGATACAGCTGAATGAGACAGCATTCCTCTGGGGCCAAGGTATCAGAATAGTAAGCAAACATTCAAAATAATGAGTAACATAATTCAAAATATCGAGATTAAAAAAAGCATTTCCAAGTCAGAGTGGAGTGTGGCTTCTGATTTCCTTTTACTACCCAATATAATTATGGATGGCATGATCTGTTTGGAATATCATACAAACTGAAGCTTATTTATTTATGTTTTTATTTAGAGATACAGCACAATAACATGCCTTTCTGGCTGAATGAACTCATTGCCCAATTTCACCCATGTGACCAAATTAACCTACTACACCTTATGTCTTTATAATGTGGGAGGGAACTGGAGCACCCAGAGGAAACCCACACAGTCACAGGGAGAACATACAAACTCCTTACAGGCAGTGGCGGGAATTTGAACCGGGGTCACATGCACTGTGATAGCGTTATTCTAACCTCTACACTACTATACCATACCATACATTTCTCACCTCACCTTGGTACATGTGATGGGAGTAAACCAATGCCAAATGCAAGATTTATTTCAAGAATGTAAGCATTACTGGCATGTTGACAAATACATCCCTGTCACAGCAGTCACTGGCAGAACTGGACCCAAGTGTGGAGGAGTGGCAGTGTCTGTCACGGTGGGCGCTGGCAATGACTTGACCCAGGAGCAGAGGAATAGCAGGCCCTCTCTCCAAGAAGAGACAGGAATAAGAGGTTAGACGCATGGATACCAACAGAGCATCGGAGACACGACCAAGTGATCCTGCAAGACAAATCAGACTCCACTCCAGTGCAAAATGAGAGTCCCCTTTAAATAACTATAGAATGTAGGAAACCCGTGCCAGTCATAATTAACTCACCAAGATTAAACAGAAAGCACCAGATCTTAATGGCTCCAGTTAAGACAACAATTAGTAAATGCAGGTGCGCAAGAAAACTAGAAGCTCAACAGGTACAGCAAACTGCAGAGGCCCACAGGTCTTATGACATGTCCCTGCTCCAGCTGTCATTGAGAAACTGATAGGGAGAAATCTTTTGCAATATGTCTCCTCAGTCAGTTTTCAGTTGGTGGGTGCTGGATTAGTAAGGGTGTTAAAGGTTAAAGGGAGAAGGAAGGAGAATGGAGATGAAAGATGAGAAATGAGATACCCTCAAATGGAGTAGCAGAGGAGATTTGATGGACTAAATGGCCTAATTCTGCTCCTGTGTCCTATGACCTTATGGTGCTATAGGAATGTGACTAGTCACAACAGCACCAAATCTCTTGTACCAAGGAACATTCACTTTTTGCCCCATAAGTTGGGTCATGGGTGATGCACCATCAATAACTCACTCTGAGACGAGACTGAGAGGCCGGGCTCAGGCCTTGATCGCCTTTATACCGGGGTCTGTGGGAGGAGCCACAGGAGCAGTCAGCAGGGGGCATGTCCAGACAGGTATATGTAGTTCACCACAATGGGTCCATTCATTACAGATAAAGCAAAGCAGAGATAGCCAGCAAAAGGGAGCTGCATTTAACTGACATTGAATTGTATAGGATTGAACAACAATGTCAGGGATAAATAATCTTGTCTGAACGTCCACAGGGATGAAAATTCACAACTGGCTGGGGCTGCTACACCCATTTACACCGACTGCAAATGGCTGCCAACATCACTGAGGGTAAGAAACCCTTCAACTCAGGGCAAGTGCTGATACTGATGGTCATGGGGACATTATTTTCAATAAACCCTAATTAGCCAGCATTGAAATAAAGACTCAAAACGTGAGAGCTATTAGCATAGTGGTGGGCGTAACACTATCACAGTGCTAGCTGTTAAGTCAGGGTTCCCACCACAGTCAGTAAGGACTTGTACATTCTCCCTTTGACCACGTACAGTAGGTTCCCTCCGATTCCTCCCACTTTCCAAAGATATATGGGTTCGGGTTAGTGAGTTGTGGCACGCTATGTTGGTGCCGGAACCATAGTGACACTTGTGGGCTGCCCAGGACTATACTCACTTATTTGATTTGATTCAAATGATGCATTTCACCATATGTTTTGATGCAAAGTGACAAGTAAAGCTAATCTTTTAATTGTTAATCATGAACTAATTGACATGAAGTGTCTCAACCAGGATCATTATCTGCCCATTTCCCTGTCTGGATGCCACCTGGCCCCCTGAGGTTCTCCAGCACTTTGTGTGCTGCATTCATTCAATGAACATATATGGTGAGCTTCAATCCCCAACTCGATTGTCAAAACAAAATAAAGTACAATTGGAATTGGTAATTGGTTTATTTTTGGGTGGTGGGGTGGAGATACGTCTCTACCAAAGGAGGTGTTAGGTGCTCCTTATCCCCACTAGCCTGCAGGTCACCCTCGGGCAAGGTGTGGCATCTACTTAGCCCTCCCCTCAATCAGGGTCAGGAGAACATAGAACAATACAGCGCAGTACAGGCCATTCGGCACACAATGTTGTGCTGACCCTTAAACCCTGCCTCCCATATAACCCTCCACCTTAAATTCCTCCATATACCTGTCTAGTAGTCTCTTAAACTTCACTAGTGTATCTGCCTCCACAACTGACTCAGGCAATGCATTCCACGCACTAACCACTCTCTGAGTAAAAAACCTTCCTCTAATATCACCCTAGAACTTTCCTCCCCTTACCTTAAAGCCATGTCCTCTTGTATTGAGCGGTGTTGCCCTGGGGAAGAGGCGCTGGCTGTCCACTCTGTCTATTCCTCTTAATATCTTGTATATCTCTATCATGTCTCCTTTCATCCTTCTCTCCAGAGAGTAAAGTCCTAGCTCCCTTAGACAGACAGACATACTTTATTGATCCCGAGGGAAATTGGGTTTCATTACAGCCGCACCGCCAAGAATAGTGAAGAAATATAGAAATACAAAACCCTAAATAATTAAATAATAAGTTAATCATGCCAAGTGGAAATAAGTCCAGGACCAGCCTATTGCCTCAGGGTGTCTGACGCTCCGAAGGAGGAGTTGTAAAGTTTGATGGCCATAGGTAGGATGACTTCCTATGATGCTCAGTGTTACATCTCGGTGGAGATTATAATCACTGATCATAATGCATATTCTCTAAACCAGGGAGCATCCTGGTAAATCTGCTCTGTACCCATGGGAGCAGGTGGTGGATGGTCACATGAGCAGTTGGTGAACATTTCGTCCTGGTTATGCAACCACTGATGCTAGGCAGACAATCTCTGAAGAGTATTGATAATGGTTGGGGTGACCCATCTTGTAAAGACACTGCCCAGAAGAAGGCAATGGCAAACTACTTTGTAGAAAAATTTGCCAAGAACAGTCATGATCAAAAGACCATGATTGCCCACATCATATGATAAGGTACATAATGATGACAATGAATTGGTTATTATTGTCACATCTACCAAGGTACAGTGAAGAACTTTGTTTCACATGCTGTTAATGTATTCAGCCTCTTGAGTTAATCTCTTTAACCCAGCCCTGTTGGACCATGCTTTCACTCCGAATGGGGATATTCAGTATCTTCCCCCATTTCCTTCAAATACACAAACCCATCATGCACATGTTGAAAGTCTATTTGATGATATAAAACACCTCAAATGAAAGCCATTCTCTCTTCAAACTATTACGTGCGAGTCTCGAAGTGTGGTGATGACTGGAGAGTGACTAGAACCTAATAATACCTTTCATATTTCCTTCACCACTATTGAGCACATCTACACAGAGTGCAGTCATAGGAAAGCAACATCAATTGTCAAGGACCTCCACCATCCAGGCCATGCTCCCTTCTCATTGCTGTCATCAGGATGAAGATGCATGCGGCACAGGAATCACAACACCGGGTGAAAAAACAATTATGACACCTCAACCATCCAGCTCTTGAACCGAAGGGAATAACATCACTCAGCTCCCCTTGTCCCAGCACTGAACTGTTTTCATAATCAACATTTGACTAATTGTTGCATATTTGCTTACAGCTTCAATTAACTAGTGTCATTGAGTCATAGAACACTACAGCAGAGAAAAAGACCCTTTGGCCCATTTAGCCTGCGTTGAACTATTAATATGCCTATTCCCATCGACTTGCACCTGGACCATAGCCGTCCATACCCATACCATCCATGTACCTATCTAAATTTCTCTTAAATGTTGAAATCTGACCTCTTCTGCTGGCAGCTGGTTCCACATTCTCTCTACCCTTTGAGTGAAGAAGTTCCCCCTCATGTTCCCCTTAAACATTTCACCTTTCACCCTTAACCAAAGACCTCTAATTCTAGCCTCGCCCAACCTAAGTGGAAAAAGCCTGCTTACATTTTATCTCCCCGGACTTCAGTCCAGTTAGTAAAGTCCTGACCTGTTCAACCTTTATTTATAACTCAGGTCCTCAAATCCTAGCCATATATATTTTTCCTGCACTCTTTCAATCTTCCATTAGTGGGCCACCAGTAATTTCCATTAATCCTTCTCTCCATCAGCATCCACAGCAATCGTTCCCTCACCCAGCCAATCCCTGCAAGTTATTCAAATATTCAATTTTGTCACTATTAGGAGTGTAGATTCTCTAAAGTTTACTGAGGCTGACATAAAGCTCCTTTTTAGTTGAACCTTTACGCACAGTATGAAGGTACATTTGGACAAAGCTTCGACTTGATTTATATACTTTGCAGTTGACAATGTTTCATTTTTGTTTGAAGCTCACATCCAACAGCCACGAGCGATTGAAAATAGCTATAGATTCTCAGCAGTCTATTTTACATTATGATGCATTTAATTATTTTTCATTGCGGAAAGCATTATCTCAACTTTTTGCATTAGTGACCCACAATGCTGCTGGCTCAGGCATTTTGTAAGCCAGACTTTATCTAAGTTCCAGATCCGTGCCAAAGGCACAGATCTGCACTCAGTGCTATAGTTTAGTTTTCAGTAGCACTGTCTGACGTGATACTAAAGCAGTTGGGCTCGGTGGTCCCAGGTATACTTACACAGTCTACCAGTTAGAGCTCTAGGGATAGTAACATGGGCAAGGGGTTTGCTCCATCATAATGCCCTGGTACATCCATGCGTGCAAGTGTTAGTGAGATAATAAGGGTCTGAGCTTGAAGCATTGACTGTTTATTCCTCTCCATAGATGCTGCCTAACTCGCTCAGTTCCTCCAGCATTTTGTGTGTGTTGCTCTGGATTTCCAACATCTGCAGAATCTCTTGCATTCTGAAGATTAGCTTTGATTGTCACATGCACATAAAATCATCAAAATGTAAGGGAAATGCATTTTTGAGTCAAATCAAATCAGCAAGGACTGTACTGGGCAGCCCACAAGAGTCACTATGTTTCTGGTGCCAACATAACATGCCCACAATTTACTAAACTTAATCTGTACGTCTTTGGAGTGTGGGAGGAAATCGAAGCACACAGAGGAAACCCATGTGGTCATGAGGAGAACATACAAACTCCTTACAGAGAGCAGAGGGAACTGAACCCCAATTGGTTATCATTGGTGATGGAATAGTGTTACATTAACTGCTACATCTACCGCGTCACCCTTTCAGACTCTAACAATTACTCTTTTAGTCAAACATTCTTGATATCCTTTTGTTTTAATCTCAAGCAGAATGTTCTTTCAAAGAGTCATAGCCAGGCAAGAGTTTTCAAGGTGGCAAAGCCACCTCTTTTGTTAACTGTAACAAGTTTTTTTACAGAGTACTTTTTTAAGAGTATTCTACTCTTTTGTTAAGAGTAGAATACTATCACTACCACAATAAAGGGGAGTTTGCTAATTAATGTTTTTCATCAGCAGTGACAGATTATTAATGTCAAGTACAGATTATTATAATCAAGTCAGATTATTAAAATCAAAAACTGCAACAGGATGTATTTATTTTGTACTCTGTACATAAGGAAAATCTTCCTGCAGCAAATCAGAGGAGCATAATGAAATGAAAAGTGGAAGACAATCAGACTGGTGAATCCTAGAGAGAGGCAGAGAGGGTTATAGGGAATTTTACAGATCATATCTGTGCCATCCATGAGCGCTGGATCCGGCTATAGAACATAGCACAGCGCAGGTACAGGCCCTTTGGCCCATCATGTCTGTGGCAACCATGACACTAATCCTATACAGTCTGTAGCAGACCATTCCCTGTCTGTTCAAGCACCTGTCTAAATGCCTTTTAAACATTGTTGTTGTATCAGCTTCAAACACTTCCCCTGGGAGTGGGTTCCAGGCACCTATCATGCTGTGTAAACAAACTTCCCATGTACATTACCTTTAAACTTTCTCCCTCTCTCATCAAAGTTATCCCCTCTAGTTTCCTCCCTGAGAAAAAGTGGACTAACTATTGAGGCCTCACATTATTTTATAAACATCTTATCGGGTTACCCCTCAGCATCCACTGCTCCAGAGAAAACAATCCATGTTTGTCATATTCTCCTTATAGATAATGGTCTCTAAGCCAAACATGAGGCTCAGTGAGTCTCAGAACCCAGAAGTTGCACACTTCTTCCAGGCCACATCCTTGGGGTATGCTTGATTTCAATGTTGAAGAGAAGTTTGGGTAGGTACATGGATGGTAGGGGTATGGACAAACGGCCAGTCAATGAACCCTGGGAACGGGAATCATCACTGTGAAGAACCATAGTTTGAGTGCAACTGTGAATCAAGGTCTCTGACAACACCCCATCCACCTTAAAAAGGAAAATAGGAAGTTTATTATGGAAAATAAAAAGTCAGGGAAAGACATGCACCAACAGAACTTTAAGACTATAAGACATAGAAACAGTATTAGGCCATTCAGCCCATTGAGTCAGCTCTGCTGAGCAACACAAAATGTGTTGGAGGAACTCAATGGGTCAGGCAACATCTATAAAGGTAAATGGGCTGCTCAGATTTGGTCACCTACCTACATGAAGATGTGAAGTTTGAAAGAGTACATAGAAAATTTGCAAGGATGTTGCCAGGACTGGAGCAGCTAAGTTATAAGGAAAGATTGAATAGGATAGGACTTTATTCCTTGGAACATAGAAGATTGAGAGGAGATTTGATAGAGGTATACAAAATTATGAAGGACATAGATATGGTATATGCAAGCAGGCTTTTTCTACTGAGGGTGGGTGGGACTACAACTAGAGATCATTAATTAAGAGTGAAAGGTGAAAAGTTTAAGGGCAACATGAGGGAAAACTTCTTCATACAGAGAGATGCGAGAACGTGAAATGAACTGCCAGTGCAATTGGTGCACGCGAGGTCAATTTCAATATTTAAGAGAAGTTTGGATAGGTACATGGATGGTAGGGGTATGGAGGACTATGGTCCCAGTGCAGATTGATGGGACTAGGCAGTTTAAATGGTACAGCAAGGATTAGATGGGCTGAAAGGTCTGATTCTGTGCTGTACTTTTCTATGGCTCTGTGATATTTCAGTTCAAGACCCTTCCTCTGGACGATTCACCTCCATGGATGCTGTCTGACCCATCAGATATAGGAGAAGAATTAAGCCATGCAGCTCATCAAATCTGCTCCACCATTGGATAATGGTTGATTTATATATTTTCCCTTGCAACTCCATTCTCTTGCTTTCTCTCCATAACCCTCGACATCTTAACTCATCAAGAACCTATCAAGCTTTAAATATACTTGACCCCCTTAGCTGAATGTGTCAATAAATTCCACAGATTCATCACCCTCTGGCTAAATTCTTCCTCATCTCTGTTCTGAAGGGTCATCCTTCTATCCTCAGATTGTGCCATCTGGTCCTAGACTTCCCTACTATAGGAAACACCTTCTTCACATCCACTATATCTTTCGATAATTGGTAGGTTTCAAGTTGGTACAAGGTAAGGCAAACACAGCAGGTTAGGGTTAAAGGTTATGAAGACAAGAAAGGAGGGGAAATAACAGGATCTTAGCCAAAAAGACCAACTGTTTACTCTTTTCCATAGATGCTGTCTGAACTGCTGAGTTCCTCCAGCATTTTATGTGTGCTGCTGGGGAGAAATAGTTAATTGTTTCTGCAACATGACAGCAGTGCTTTTAATCAAAAAGAATCAAATGAATCTAAAGGTGGATTATCCAGGGAAAGGATCACAGATGAGAAACTGATTTAAGAGATGGAGTCTGTAGTGTGTAGCACAGCAAATTATTATTTTCATTGAAAGGTATGACAATGATCGAGGCAACAGTGTTAGCGATTTCTCTATGCATTAACTCGGCCCGTGCCAAAAGTAATGTATTCATTTCTCTTTCAGTCAAAGAAATCGAGAAAACACATGGAGAAAAGGCATTGGGAATGAGAAGCATTTTCTATTTTGGCTGATTTAATCTTGAGATTCCATCCTCCACAACTTTCTGGATGAGGAAAACAAGCCAATTTAAAAGCAGAAAATTTCTTTCAGACATGAGGAATGCTGGACATAACACACACAAAATCATGAAGAGTCTCGACCCGAAATAGCAACTTTTTGGACTCCTCCCCAGTGAAGAATTTTTAGTCAAAGTTGTGACTTTAAAACTATAGTTTAAGCAAAGCTTATTTTGGACATTCCACCCTTGTTTTCAAATCTCACAATAGTCCTTTTCTCTGTAGTTACTGTCAGTGGCCTCATCTCTGTAATCTGTCCCATTTTTTATAACCAAACGAACACCAATTCTGATCCAGCATGGATTCTCCACATTGCTATTTCTGATCACTGCCATGCTCTCAGTTTAAAACCCTTGGACAGCACAGTACAGTAGCATTTGGCCTAATATATTACAGTGCCAGCCATGAGATCAGGGTTCATTTCCCACCGTTGTCTGTAAGAAGTTTATACGTTCTCCTTGTGATCATGTGGGTTTCATCTGGGTTCCTCCCACATTTCAAAGACGTACAAGTTAGTAAGGACTAGGAAGTTGTGGAAATGCTATTTTGGTGCTGGAAGCATGTTGACATTTGCGGGCTGCCTCCAGCACATCAGATTGTGCTGGTCTTTGGTGCAAACAATGCATTTCACTGAGTATTTTGAAGTTTCAATGTTACAAATAAAGCTAATCTTTCTTCTTTCTTCTTTAATCTTTCATTTTCTAAGTTCAAAGATCAAACTAAATTTATTATCAAAAGTACATAAATATCACCATATACAACCATGAGATTCATAAACTTACAGGCATTCACAGTAAATACAAGAAACACAATAGGTCTAAGGAGCTATTAAAGAAGCAAAAGGCTAAGTAGCTGGTGGTGGACCTGAGGAGGGCTAAGGCACCGGTGACCCCTGTTTCCATCCAAGGGGTCAGTGTGGACATGGTGGAGGATTACAGATACCTGGGGATACGAATGGACAATAAACTGGACTGGTCAAAGAACACTGAGGCTGTCTACAAGAAGGGTCAGAGCCGTCTCTATTTCCTGAGGAGAGTGAGGTCCTTTAAAATCTGCCGGACGATGCTAAGGATGCTCTACGAGACTGTGGTGGCCAGTGCTATCATGTTTGCTGTTGTGTGCTGGGGCAGCAGGCTGAGGGTAGCAGACACCAACAGAATCAACAAACTCATTCGTAAGGCCAGTGATGTTGTGGGGGTGGAACTGGACTCGCTGACGGTGGTATCTGAAAAGAGGATGCTGTCCAAGTTGCATGCCATCTTGGACAATGACTCCCATCCACTCCATAATGTGTTGGTTAGGCACAGGAGTACATTCAGCCAGAGACTCATTCCACCGAGATGTAACACTGAGCATCATAGGAAGTCATTCCTACCTGTGGCCATCAACTTTACAACTCCTCCCTTGGAGTGTCAGACACCCTGAGTCAATAGGCTGGTCCTGGACTTATTTCCCCTTGGCATGATTAACTTCTTATTTAATTATTTATGGTTTTATATTGCTATATTTCTTCACTATTCTTGGTTGGTATGGCTGTAACGAAACCCAATTTCCCTCGGGATCAATAAAGTATGTCTGTCTGTCTGTCTGTAGGTCTGTAGTCTAGTGTAGTTTTTTTTTCTGTGTTGTTTTTACGTAGTTCAGTCTAGTTTTTCTACTGTGTCATGTAACACCATGGTCCCGAAAAACGTTGTCTCATTTTTGCTATGTACTGTACCAGCAGTTATGGTGGAAATGACAATAAAAGTGACTTGACTTGACTTGACTTGACTTGAGAATCAACAAAAGACTGCTCCCAACAGGACAGATAAACAATCTATATGCAAAAAGTGTTAAGACTGTTCCAATGTATGTTACCTAAAAGAAAATAACATGGTGCAGGTTGCAGTGACAGCAGAAGTGTATTTTGAAGTTTCATAAGCTCCCTGCAACATGTTACCATGTTTCACCAGCGTCATCTTGCATTCAATAAGGAATTCCCTCCCTTCCCTCAGCAGTTCCCTCTTACCTCTTCAGTTTTCGGTTACCTTCTCCAATTTCTTGTCATGTGATTTAACTTAAGTAAATGAGGAGCAAAGGGGAATAAATCAAGAAGTTGTTATTCATGCAACAACAACAGCTTTTTACTCTGGCATGTGTTACGTACTCAGGCAACAATAAATATATGAGTTCGGCAAGGGTTTCTTATAACAAACAACACGTTTATTAAACACAGAAAACAAACCCCCCAAAAGTAAACAAACACTACCGTAACCGGAAACAGCTGCTGAGCGGCTGTTCAAACAGTTCGTAAAGTGATATTCCAAAACAGTTCTTTAAAGTGGTATTCCAAAACAGTTCTTAAAGTGATATTGCCAAAAGTTCGATATGCTCACAGTCCATTTAAAAGGAGAGACTTTACAGGGCGATTTAGGTTCTCTTTCACGTCGCTTGCTTCGATCCCCGATGTCGAAATTCCCACGAAGAATTTACGAAACAGAACGGCTTAAAGGCACTGACCTTTCCTTCCTCACTATCCTCAATCCTTTCTGGTAAACCCAGGGATTAACACGAAGATAGTCAATGAAATCCTTCCAAATAAGGATCAAACAAAGGTCGCCCCCGTTTCACCGTAGAAAGCGATTCTCCTCGATCTTTACTTCCAACCTTGAATCTTCACTCTCCTCTAATTCCCTCAAACTAACAGAATCATAAAGAACCTGTTGGCATTAACCTTTTAAACTTTAGGCATTAAATAAAAACTTCATCCTTCAACTAAACTGCGTCATCACTTCAAACACGCAATGGCATGAAGTCAACTTGGCAAATCCAGCCACGAACTGCCCCTCCTCACAGGGTGGGGTCTACCTTTTATAACCTGTAAAAAAAACCCATCACATGATCTCTACTGGCGGGAAAATGACGTCATTCCACCATCACAAGACCATCACCTCAAGTCCAGTACAGCTTCAACTCCAGCCACATGACAAGGGCTCCACTGTCATGTGTCACGAGTACGTAACACATGTTTGAAAAACTCAACATAAAAATGGAAAATATCATAGCGTTCATGGGTTTAAAGAAGGTTCAAAAAACTTTGAAGGAAATATAAAGAGATTTCTTTCAAGCATGAATCTACTTATGGCAAATATTTCAACAACCTCCAGTTTCTTATCGGTATGGAGAAAGATGTAAATCCTTTTCAATTGTTGTCTCTCAAATACTCAAGCCTAGCAAAACACAAATAATCTGCAGATGCTGGAAATCCAGAGTAACACACACAAAACGCTGGAGGAACTCAGCAATTCAGAAGGCATTTATGAAAAGGAATAAATAGTCAACTTTTCGGGCCAAGACACTTTATCAGGACTAGAATGGAAAGGGGAAAAGGCAAAATGATTATAAGCTGACAGGCAATAGGTGAAGCCAGGTGAGGGCCAAGGGGATCAAGTAAGAAGCTCGGAGGTGATAAACAGGAATATTAAAGAGCTAAAGGAATCTGTAAGAGACACGGCATCAAAATTTGTTTCTTTTTATAATTTATATTGTTCTCATTTCTAAACAACACCATTACATTGAAAGGAACGATAGAGCTTCTCTGAGATGATTATTACACTTAAGAGCACTTTAAATGTTTAACAAACAGCTGCTTCTGAAGCCTTCTGAAAGATTGTTGACCTATTTAGGTTTTTTGTTTTTCAGTGCACATTTCCAGACAGACACGGAACTGTGGCTTACATCCATCCTGCTCTCCATTCCTTGCAGAATACACCATAAGATCATAAGACATAGGAGCATTTGGCCCATCGAGTCTGCTCTGCCATTCAATCATGGCTGATCATCTTTTTCCCTTCCTCCTCAACCCCATTTCCTAGCATTCTCCCCGTAACCTTTGATGCCATGCTCAATCAAGAACCTATCAACCTCTGCCTTAAATACACCCACCGACCTGGCCTCCACAGCTGCACGTGTCAACAAATTCCATAAATTCACCACGGTCTGACTAAAGAACTTTCTCCACATCTCTGTTTTAAATGGACGCTCCACCCCTCTATCCTGAGGCTGTGTCCTCTTGTCCTAGACTCTCCCACCATGGGAAACATCCTTTCCACACCCACTCTATCTAGGTCTTTCAACATTCAAAAGGTTTCAATGAGATCCCCCCTCATCCTTCTAAATTCCAGTGAGTACAGACCCAGAGCCATCAAACATTTCTTGTATGACAACCCTTTCATTCCTGGAATTATCCTTGTGAACCTCCTTTGGACTCTGTACACTATAACTTTCTTTTAAAAGAACTCAAGAATGCATGTCTTTGGAATTAAATCAAGCTCTTGTGACATCCTCAATAATTAGATACTTTTTTATCCTAGTTCATCCTCATTTTCTTTCTTTTGACCCAGAGATGCTTACAACTGCAAGGCCATCCCATCACTACTGCCTATTCCCTACTCAGCTTTTTTTTCTCCAATCCTACCAAAATGTCGACTGTACTCTTTCCATAGATGCTGCCTGGCCTGCTGAGCTGCTCCAGCATTTTCTGTGTGCTGCTCGGATTTCCAGCATCTGCAGCTTTTCCCTTGTGAGAAGAGGGCATGTCCTGGCTGATGGGAGTTCTTAATAATAGATGCTGCCTTTCTGAGGCACCAATCCTTGTCTTGGATATTATGGAGGTTAGTACCCATTGAAGTTGATTAATTTTACTACTTTCCATCGATCCTTTCAATCCTGTGAATAGCCCCCCCATACCAGATAGTGATGCAGCCTGTCAAAGTGCTTTCCACAGTATATCTATCGAAGTTTTTCAGTGGTTTAGGTGACAACCCAAATATAGCCTCTGTCTTGCCTTTTTTATAGCTGCATCGATATATTGGGATGAGGTTAGATCCTCAGAGATCTTGAACATAGGAACGTGAGATTGCTCACTCTCTCCACTTCTGATCCCTCTATGATTATTGGTTTGTGTTCTCTCCTGAAATCCACAATCTGCTCTTTTGCCTTGCTGATGCTGAGTACAACATTGCTGCTGCACCACCACTCAACCAGCTGGTATATCTCACTCCTGTATGGCCTCTGACCTCACTCTGAGATTCTACCAACAATGGTTGTGTCATCAGAAAATTTATAGTTTGAGCCATACATAGCTACACACTCATGGGTATATATCGTGGGAGGAGAGCAGTGGGCTAAGCACACACCCCTGAGGTGCACCAGTGTTGATTATCAGTGAAGAGGACAGACTATTACCATCCGCACAGCTTGTGGTCTTCCAGTTAGAAAATCAAGGATTCAACTGCAGAAGGAGGCACAGAACCTGGGCTTATCAATCTGTAGCTTATCACTCAGGACAGTGGGAATGGCGGTATTAAATGCCGAGCTATAGTCAACAAACAACATCCTGACATTGGTGTTTGTATTTTCCAGGTAATCTAAGGCCGTGTGAAGAGCCATTGAGATTGCATCTGCCAGAGACCTACTGTGGCGACAGGCAATTTGCAGTGGCTCTAGATCTTTGCTGAGGCAGGAGTTCATTCTAGCCATGACCAACCTCTCAAAGCACTTCATCACTGTAGATGTGAGTGCTATTAGACAATTGTCATAAGCCACCTCATACTACTCTTATACGCTGGTATAATTGTTGCCCTTTTGAAGCAGGGTGGGAACTTCTGACTGTAGCATTGAGAGGTTGAAAATGTCCTTGAATACTCCAGCCAGTTGGTTGGCACAGGTTTTCAGAGCCTTACAAGGTACTCCATCAGGGCCTGCCGCCTTGCGAGGGTTCATCCTCCTTAAAGACACCCTAACATCAGCCTCTGAGACAGAGATCACAGGGTCACCGGGTACAGCAGGGATCTTCATAGCTGTAGTTATATTCTTCTTTACAAAGCAGACTTGAAAGGCATTGAGCTTTTCTGGTGGTGAAGCATTGTTCTCATTCATGCCATTGGGTTTTGCTTTGTAGGAAGCAATGTCATGCAAACCCTGCCAGAATTGATGTGCATCTGATGTCGTCCTCAATCTCACTCGAAAGTGTTTCTTCACTCGTGAAATAGCCCTCCACGAGTCATACCTGGTCTTCTTGTACAGACCTGGGTCACCAGACTGAAATGTCACAGAACTAGTCTTCAGCAAACGACAAACCTGTAGCTTCATCCATGGCATTTGGTATGGGAATGTACAAGTTTTCGTTGGCATACACTCATTAACACAGGTTTTAATGAGGTCGGGAACTATTCGGCATATACACCCAGATTTGACAATGAATCCCTGAGTACAGTCCAGTCCACCGACTCAAAGCAGTCCTTTAGGTTCTCCTGTGCTTCCCTTATCCATACCTTCTTGGTCCTCACTGCTGGTACTGCAGTCTTCAGTCTCTGCCTATACTCAGGGAGTAGGAGTACAGCCAGGTGAACAGATTTTCTGAAGAGAGGGTGTGGAATAGCATGATAGGCATTCTTGATGGTGATGTAATAGTGGTCCAGTGTGTTGTTTCCTCTGGTACTAAAACTGATACGTTGATTCAGTGACTCTTTCAAGCTGTTCTGGTTAAAATTCCCCAAAATGATTGTGAAAGTGTCAGGGTGTGCTGTTTCCTGCCTGTTGATCACATTGCTCAGATCATCTTGACCCTGTTTGACATTGGCTTGATGTGGAATTCACACCACTACCAAAATGATCCCTGAGATCTATCAAGGCAGGTAAAATGGACAACAATTTCCATTATTCCAGGTCCGGTGACCAAAATTGGTACATCACTGATGTTATGGTTGTTACGCATGTTACGGTTGAGTGCAGATAAGCGAGAGTGTAAACGATCAAACCCAGAGGAAGTCAAAGAATGGGTAAATGCCAAAGACAGGAGAGAGAAAAAATAACTGAATGACTTAAATATGTATGTTATTTTGTTGTTATTCTGTACAGTTTTATGTCAAATATTTTGTAAACCTACATAAACTGTGCCATGTGTGCATTTAGTGTGCACATACTTTTGTCACAGGAAAAAAATTTGCACAACATAAGATTCTTGTGCACACTGACTACTAAGTATTAGAGAGAACTTTGCATGTGATAGACTACAAGGATAGGATATAGGGGATATAGGGGATTCTATAGTCAGGGGGGCATATAGGAGATTTTGTGGGGCAGATCGGGAGTCTCGGATGGTATGTTGCCTCCCTGGTGCCAGGGTCCGGGACATCTCAGATCGGGTGCAGGCTATTCTTGAGAACGAGGGCATGAACCCAGATGTAGTGGTCCATGTAGGGACCAACGATGTAGGTAAGGTGAGTGAGGGGCTCCTGCTTAGAGAGTTCAGGGAGTTAGGAGGGAAGCTGAAAGGCAGGACCTCCAGGGTGACAATCTCGGGATTGCTACCTGTGCCACGTGCGAGTGAGGCGAAGAATAGAATGATTATGCACATTAATACGAGGCTGAGAGCATGGTGCAGGAAGGAAGGGTTCAGGTTTTTGGATAATTGGTCTTTGTTCCAGGGACATTGGGATCTGTTTCGAAGGGACGGTCTACATCTGAACTGGAGGGGTACTAACATTCTTGCAGGAATGTTTGCCAGTGCTGCTAGGGGGGGTTTAAAGTAGATGTGCAGGGGCAGGGATCCAGATTACAAGAGAAGATGATATGATGAAGGATAAGGGAGAGGTGGGGAATACACGTTTCACAAATATTAATTGTGTAAAGGAGAAAGGTGAGACAGAACATGTGTTGGAAAAGTTACATGTACAGAGGGTTGGTCAGAAGGAGAATGGTGTTAAATGTGTAGAAGGTTTGGGTGATCTTGAGAAGGTCATCAAAATTCAAGGTGCAGTTAGCCCGATGGAAGTTCAAAGAGCTGGGTTAGGTACAATAGACAGTGTTTTAAGCAAAGAGAGGAGGAATGAGCTAAGAATTCTATACTTGAATGCGTGTAGTGTCAGAAATAAGACAGATGAGGAAGCTCAGATGAAAATGGGGAACTACGATATTGTTGGGATAACGGAGACATGGCTGCAAGGGAATCAGGCCTGGGAATTGAGTGTACCAGGGTATACGTGCTATCGTAGAGACAGAAATATGGGAAGAGGGGGTGGGGTGGCCCTGTTGGTGAGGAATGAGATTCAGTCCTTAGCAAGAGGTGACTTGGGAACAGGGGAAGTAGAGTCTGTGTGGATTGAGCTGAGGAACAGTAAGGGTAAAAAGACCCTAATGGGTGTTGTGTACAGGCCCCCAAACAGTAGCATGGATATTGGGTACAAGTTGATTAGGGAGTTAACATTGGCATGTGCTAAAGGTAATGCAGTCGTTATGGGAGATTTCAACATGCAGGTGAACTGGGAGAATCAGGTAGGTGCTGGACCCCAGGATAGGGAGTTTGTGGAGTGTCTAAGGGATGTATTTTTGGAACAGCTTGTGCTTGAGCCAACCAGGAACGAGATTATTTTGGACTTGGTGATGTGTAATGAACAGGAATTGATAAGTGATCTTGAAGTAAAGGAGCCATTAGGAAGTAGTGATCATAATATGATAAGCTTTTATCTACAATTTGAGAGGGATAAGGGCAGATCAGAGGTGTCAGTGTTGCAATTAAATAAAGGAGGCTACGGAGCCATGAGGGAAGAGCTGGCCAAAGTTAAATGGGCGGATGCCCTGGCAGGAAAGACAGTGGATCAGCAGTGGCAGATATTCTTGGGGATAATACAAAAGATGCAAAAGCAGTTCATTCCAATGAGAAGGAAGGATTCAAAGAGGGGGAAGGGGCCACAGTGGTTGACAAAGGAAGTCAGAGATTGTATAGCATTAAAGAAAAAGAAGTATGACAGGGCTAAGATGAGTGGGAATACAGATGATTGGGAAAGTTTTAAGGAACAGCAGATCTTAACTAAAAAAGCAATACGGAGAGAAAAAATCAGGTATGAGCTCAGTCTAGCCAGGAATATAAAAGGGGATAGCAAAAGCTTTTTTAGCTATGTGAATAGAAAGAAGAAAGTTAAGAACAATGTTGGCCCCTTGAAGAATGAATTGGGAGAAATTGTTATGGGAAACAGGGAAATGGCAACAGAATTTAATGCGTACTTTAGATCTGTCTTCACCAGGGAGGACACAAGCAATCTCCCAGATGTATGGATGGGCCAGGGTCATAAGATATCAGAGGAATTGAGACAGATTGACATTAGGAAAGAAACTGTGATGAGTAGACTGGTAGGACTGAAGGCTAATAAATCCCCGGGTCCAGATGGTCTGCATCCAAGGGTTCTAAAAGAGGTGGCTCAGGAAATTGCGGATGCATTGGTAATCATTTTCCAATGTTCCTTAGATTCAGGATCAGTTCCTGAAGATTGGAGAGTGGCTAATGTTATCCCACTTTTCAAGAAGGGAGGGAAGGAGAAAACAGAGAACTATCGCCCTGTTAGCCTAACGTCAATCGTGGGGAAGATGCTTGAGTCCATTATTAAGGACGAAATAGTGGCACATCTTGATGGCAGTAATAGAATTAGGCCGAGCCAGCATGGATTTACCAAGGGCAAATCATGCTTGACTAATCTGTTGGAGTTTTTTGAGGGTGTAACAGGGATGTTAGACGAGGGTAAGCCAGTGGATGTTGTGTACCTAGATTTTCAGAAGGCATTCGATAAGGTGCCACATAGGAGATTGGTGAGTAAAATCAGAGCTCATGGCATTGGGCGCAGGGTTTCAACATGGATAGAAAACTGGTTGGCAGATAGAAAGCAAAGGGTAGCAGTGAATGGGTGTTTTCGGACTGGCTGGAGGTGACTAGTGGGGTACCCACAGGGCTCTGTATTGGGACCACAGCTCTTTACGATTTATGTCAATGATTTAGATGAGGGCATTGAAAACTATATCAGCAAGTTTGCTGACGATACTAAACTGGGTGGCAGTGTGACATGCGAAGAGGACGTTAGGAGAATACAGGGAGACTTGGATAGGCTGGGTGAGTGGGCAGATACTTGGCAGATGTCATTCAATGTGAATAAATGTGAAGTTATCCACTTTGGAAGCAGGAACAAGAGGGCAGAGTATTGTCTGAACGGTGTAGAGTTAGGTAAGAGAGAAATGCAAAGAGACCTAGGAGTCCTAGTTCATCAGTCAATGAAGGTGAATGAGCAAGTGCAACAGGCAGTGAAGAGGGCAAATGGAATGTTGGCCTTTATTACAAGGGGAATTGAGTACAAGAGCAAGGATGTCCTTTTGCATTTGTACAGGGCCCTGGTGAGACCACACCTGGAATATTGTGTACAGTTTACAGAGCTTCAAAGCAGATTGAGTCGGTATGAGAAAGCACAGCCCGGACCGCAAGTGGGCAGTTCTGCCAATGACACTGCCAGTGACATTTCCAATGACAGTACTTCTGATAGTCTAGGGTCAGCCAGTCCTCCAAGTTAGAGGCACCATCTGAACTCTGAGGAATTACAGGGTGAACATGACATGCAATGTATAGCGGCCCCGAGTGAATCAAGTCGGGATGAAAGTGATGAAACAATAAGATTGGCAGCTACATCTCAGCTTTCTCCAATAAAGACCAAGGAAGTAGAACATAGAACATAGAAATCTACAGCATATTACAGGAACTTCAGCCCACAATGTTGTGCCGACCATGTAATCTACTCTAAAAACTGCTAAGAATTACCTACCGCATAGCCCTCTATTTTTCTGAGCTCCATGTACCTATCTAAGAGTCTCTTAAAAGACCCTATTGTATCCGCCTCCACCACTGTTGCCAGTAGTGCATTCCATGCACCTGCCACTCTGTGTGAAAAACTTACCCCTGACGTCCCCTCTGTACCTACTTCCAAGCGCCTTAAACCTGTGTCCCCTGGTGTTAGCCGTCCCAGCCCTGGGAAAAAGCCTTTGGCTATCCATTCTGAAGATGAGAGAACATATTAACTCTGAATTGACTCCACAACCTAGAGTCATTTTCAAGGACTCTTTATATTACATGTTCTTAGTGTTATTTTTATTTCCACAGTTTGTCCTCTTTTGCACATGGTGTCTGTCTTTGTCTGTTTATGAATACATTTTCATACAATTCTGTTGTATTTCTTTTTTTTTCCTGTGAATACCTGCCAGAAACTTAATCTCATGATAAGGTATACAATACATTCAAAGTATGCATAAATTATACAGCCTTGAGATTTGTCTGCTTACAGGCAGCCACAAAACAAGAAACTTGAAAGAACCCAATTTTAAAGAAGACCAACACCCAATGCACAGAAAAAGAGAGAAAAAATACAAATCATGCAAAAAATAAGCAACGGCATTCCAAACCAAATTGAGTCCATAAGTCCAAATCCTGGAGCAGCAGGAGTAGGCCCAAAGCCTCAGTCTCAGTTCAGCACTTGCCAGGACTATATGATACTTTGATAACAAATTTACTTTGTACTTTGACTGGATTACTCAACAAGGATCTGGAACAGGCTTGATGGGCCTAATGCCTACCTTCTGTGCAATAATTAGTCAAAGTCAAAGTAATTTTATTATCAAAGTATTTATATCATACCATATACTACACTGAGATTCATTTTCTTGCAATCATTTACAGAAAAAGAAGTACAATTGAGTTTATGAAAAACTATCCATAAGCACCACACTATAACAATGATGTTCTTGATCCATCTGATTGAATGTCTTGTGTCCCATGCATCTCTCAGGCCAATACATTGGTTGTTTCAAATAATCCTTGGCTTTTATTGGAACCTATTATGGGTGGCAGGGTGGAGATATGTCTCTGCCAAAGGATATATAAGGTGCTCCTTCCCTCCACTAGCCTACAGGTCACCCTTGTCCAGCCCCCACCGATCAGGGACATGTGAAGCCACAGGAGCAGGTGGTGGATGGTTGTATGAGCAGTTGGTGCATATCACAAGTCCTGGTTATGCGACCACTGACACCAGGCAGACAATCTCTGAAGAGTATTGATAATGGCTGGGGTCACTCATCTTGTAAAGACACTGCCCAGAAGAAGTCAATGACAAACCGCTTCTGTAGAAATTCACAAGGACAACTATGATCGTGGAAAGACCACGATTGTCCATATCATATGACGTGGCATGTAACGAACGAACATACACCCTTTTGCAGCATAACTCAGAGGCACTAACATGGAGGACCTGCTGTAGTGTGGTGGAAATGAGGCAAATGTCTATTTGTTTCCCTGTCTTCTTCCACAGAAAATTGACACTCACCTGCTTAAATTCAAAGGATCTTCTGCTGAATCACATTGGAGTGGCATGTCCTCTCAGGTGAAGTGATCTGATAAGTCCGGTTCAAATCACTATAGGCCGTCAGACTCTGCGTTGGGTGAAAGCCATTGCATCTGTATTTGGTGAAGCGTGAAATAGAATTAATACCATCGTTAATCCCTCAATCAGCAGAGGGCAGAATCTTCCACAACAAACTAACACAGAGCAAGTCACAATTTTTGCAATGTTTTATAAAAGCAGTTTTTATTTTATACAGAACATTTCACAGTTGTTCTGTTTTTAGATGTGGAAGCATTAACCTCATGTTGGTTAATAACGTTGGAGAATTCTTGTGCCACTGCAAAAGGGGATGTAATTTCTGCGCTATGATTGTCATGATAGACTGCAAAGTAGAGGCAAGGTGTCTGAGCTTAAACCTGTTGTCACCCACACATACACTTTCTGTCAGTACTGGGGGCAGCGACATAGCGTAGCAATTAGTACAAGCATTTACAGCACCAGTGTTTGTGTTCAATTCCTACCGTGACCTGTAATGAGTTTGTACATTTCCCCTGTGACTGTGGATTTATTCTGGGTTATCTGATTTCCTCTGACAGTCTAAGAAGCTCCTGAAGCAGTGTGGATAACTCGGAGAATAAGTTATGTGCATGTTAAGTTGGCAGTGGAAGCACACTTGCGGGCAGACCCCAGCACATCCTTGGATTTTATTGGTCATCGACACAAATGACACAGTTCATTGTATATTTTGATATACATGTGACAACTAAAGCTGACCATAAATCTTAGTATCTTAAATCTTAAAATTTACTTCTGGGGCACCTTGACAGGGTGATCTTGTTGCAGCACGGAGCAATGGAAATGAATAAATATTCCCGTTTCAGCCTGATACAGCAGAGAATCACAATTGCTTCTAAGGCCTGAACAGTTAATAAAGATGTTTTAAGGTGATTGTTCAATCTATTGCTGCTCAAAACTGATGGAAATATTGCCAATTGTGGCTGCGCTTCGCGTCGGACCTCCTCGAAGGAAATGTGGCTGCCAGTCTGGGCTGCAAGTGCATTAAAGAAAACAGGGTTTTCGACTCCCAATACTGACTACCTTGCTGGCAAACGTAAAGCCTCCAGTAAATAAAATTTAAGATCTCAGAGCTAGAGTGCTGTATCAAAGGGACATTAGGGCATTAGATGCTTGCATTTTTTGTTTCACAGAATCCTAGTTAACCCCTTCTGTACCGGACACAGTGATTCAGATTGACGAGTTCAAAATGACTAGCAGGATAGGATTGGTCAAGTCTCTCAAAAGCAGAGCTGGAGGTGCATACCTCATGATCAACCCCTCTTGGCACACAAATTCTCCAGCAACTTTCGCATCACGACAATACAAACAGATAACTCCAGTTTCCAAATCATACATAAATATTTCTCATAGCTGAACGTTCATGACCTCACGCGCTTTTGGTGTAGCAGTTTCCACTATTTTGTTAAGCCCTTCAACTTTAAATATATTTGCAGTTCTTTCGTGTTTCACACCCTTCGCTTCTCTTGAACTCGACATAGTGAATCAATATTTTTTTCAATTAAAAACTTAGAAAACTACCTACAGGATTTGAAACAGACCTTTGTAAACTTCACGACATGAACACTGTCCACAAAAGATGGCTGCTGCAGTGATGCAGCTGTACAAACCGGAACAGGAAAGGTGAGGTGACGTAAATTAGTGACGTGCATTGTGGTATTTGAAAAACCGACTAAGTAGTTAACAGAAACACTTAGCTAAAAGATTGTTTTTAATAACGATAATTATTAATTACTATATTATTTTAGGTAACTAACCTTTTGTGCGCACATTAATTTCCTCTGTGCACTGGTTGTAAAACGTATGTGCGTGCGCAGATGCGCACAGCTTAGAGGGAACATAGATCACAAGTTTAACTTTTTTTTTGATCAGTAAATATCCTTACTCAACCTGTTAACTCACACACTCATCCAAACCAACCACATGGTCATATTTAACTGACACATTCCACGCTTATCCTTGCCCTCCCACATTCTCTGGATTTTATTATATGCCTTCTTAATGAACTTAACATTGTGAGTATTTTTCATCCGGATTTTTCCAATAATTTTTATCACACTGAGATGTTTTATTCAGGTAAGATCTCTTGGTAGGTTTCAGTTCAATTCAAGTTCAGTTGTCGTTCAACCATATGTCAATACTCATGAATACATCCAAAGGAGACAGCTTTATTGTGGGGTCAAGGTACAAAGCACAGTACCAACAGTCACACACAGCACAAAGCACACACAAGATAGCCAGCAGAATTTGTATCACAATCCTGAAATAAAAGAGACCCAAAACTCACGTCATCAACCACAATGGAGCCCTTATCCTGTCGAGCAAACTCTGGGGTGGGGTGGGCAGCAGCAACTCCAGACGGGAGACAGGACACCGCCTCTGGTGGAGCGCATCTGCTTTAATGCGCCTCCACCCTGGCGACATTACGGCTTTGAGGCCCAAATCTTGCATATACAAGACAACAAACCCGTATAGAATATCAGTAAAATATGCAGAATCTGCATGTCTATAGTCCAGACCCCACCGTCCCAAAGAGATTATCTGTCAAACACCATACAGAATACCGGCCCCGAAGCCTGCCAGGTGACACCACATATACAAACACATTCAGAACATTAGTAAAAACACAACCACACTAATATATATATATGTATAGTCCAGAACACTCAGAGCTGTTGAAATCTTTAGTCGACCACAATTGCACCACGCCACTCCAGTGGAGAGGGGCAGCTTTGATAGTTCTCTGGTAGTTGTAAAGCAGGCAAACCCACGGCTTTAGGCCCTGAGTCCATTGAGTGCAGCCAAAAAAAAATCCGCAGTTAGCCACAAAATAACTTGTCTTCTGACTCCTTCCTGAATACTGCGCCCCCCCCCACCCACCCCCACCACCCCCGGTGAAGCACAACGGCTTCGTCCCCTCACTCCAGGTGGCTGCAAATAAATGACACTGTGGCTTAAGGCCTAGTCCTCTCTACGAGCGAGGCCAGCCTATCATCCCCTGCTCTCATCCAACAGACTAGTGAATGGAACTTGCAGCGTACCAGATTAACAATGTCCAAAGGGGTCTTGCGATGACAGGAAAAGCGACCATGACAACCACTCGCTATCTGACTGGGGCATTGACTCAGGCAGCAGAGCAGTATCTCCACCAGCAAGCAATTCACTAGCGGTGTAGGCCCAAGGTACTTTAAGTTCTTAAAGTATAGCAGAATCTTGCAATTTTTTGAAGCACATTTAAGTAGAACAGCAGCACCTCTTGCCGATCCCATAGAAACCGCTGCAACCAAACGCAACATCATCTTACAGGAAGTTCCTTTTATCACAACTTCGGGCATTTTTTTTGATTCAGTTTGAATGCACTTGTTATTACTTTGACTGTGACCTCCAGATATTAACAGATTGCAACCAAAATTTTAGTAGGTTGTCCTGCAACCCAAAGACTCCTCACGCACTCCACTGACTCACATTTATTGTGCTCACACTCGTATGTATGAATTTCTTTTCATGCACCACGTGCTTGTATGTGTCTTCACCGATTACGTGTATTTAATTTTGTTTTCCATACTCCGCTGGCTTGCATGTATTCAGTTATTTCCACACTCTACTACTTGCATGTATTTAATTAGTACTCCATCTTCTTGTGTATTTAACTTTTACAGATCTGTTTTTAAAAAATAGCAATGTGGTAGTTCCTCACTCATAACTCCTATCTGGTGATGTATTGAAAGCCAGAACTAGGTTTGCGTTCAGACTGCACGGAATTAGGAGAAGCTCCTACTTCCATTGTTTCGATGCCGAAAATTTCCACTTTGTCTGCAATTCTTCCCAGTCCTCCAATCTTCGCAAGCATTCTTGTTGACTACACCAACTTGTTGGGTTCTGATGTTTGATCCAAAGTTATTTTCAGAAGTCAGGAAAGAGGCAGAAAACTTGTTGCTTCATGCTTATTTAATTGAATGTTAATAGAACAAAGAAAATTGGAAAAACAGAACAGTGATAAAAACAGAAAATAGGTGCAGGAGTAGGCCATTTGGCCCTTCGAGCCTGCACCGCCATTCAGTATGATCATGGCTGATCATCCAACTCAGAACTCTGTACCTGCTTTCTTTTCATACCCTCTGATCCCTTTAGCCACAAGGGCCATATCTAACTTCCTCTTAAATATAGCCAATGAACCAGCCTCAATGGTTTCCTGTGGCAGAGAATTCCACAGATTCACCACTCTCTGTGTGAAGAAGTTTTTCCTCATCTCGGTCCTAAAAGGCTTCCCCTTTACCCTTAAACTGTGACCCCCTCGTTCTGGACTCCCCCAACATCGGAAACAATCTTCCTGCATCTAGCCTGTCCAATCCCTTTAGAACTTTATACGTTTCAATAAGATCCCCTTTCAACAAGAGAGAGGCTAGTCAGTGAAGTGAGAGAGAAAAGCAAATACAAAGAAAAATAAGAAAGACAGATGGTGTAACTGCTTGGACAGCTCTTTTTAAACTCCATAGATAAGGAACATTCCATTCAAATTTACAGATAAGAGTCAACCAATCAGAAAACCCCAATTCAAATAATGCAGCTTCCCTACTTTCCAGAATAATACAAATTTAACCACCAGGGGGCACACTGAACAACTGCATGTATGTATACATACTGTGGCCACTGGGAAACATACAAATCAGTTACATATATATGTAAATAGTTATAAAAAATACAAGCAGACAATTAATTGTTAAGCTACAAAGAGAATGACAATTAAGTAGTCTAATCTAACATACTACTCTTGGTGGAGAGAGATGTGCCATAAGACCACAAGACATAGGAACAGAATTAGGCCTTACTGCTCCACCATTCTATCATGGCTGATTTATTATCCCTCTCAATCCCATTCTCCTAGCTTTTCCTCATAACCTTTGAGGCCATTACTAATTATGAAGCTATCAACCTCCACTTTAAATGTACCCAATGTCTTGGCCTCCACAGCTCTCTGTGGCATCAAATGTGGAAGGCGAGTCATTAGGTATATTTACTGGGCAGAGTCCATTACTCTCTGCAGTTTGTAACATTCCTACATACTTGAATTGCCATTCCAGACATTATGCAACCAGTTAAGAAGCATTTGTCTGCAACTTAGTAGGTTGATATTTAAGTGAGGCACATCCTGGTGATTCCTTTATGAACCAAAATAGGTGTTAAGATCTAAAATGGCATCTTTGTCAAACAGAATTATGGACAGTTACGAGGGCTGTCAGTGATAATGGTAAAATATGATTCTATTTCAAAGAAGAGCAAAAATTTTATCCTAGTCCTTGACCAATAAATAATTCTAACACAAGGCCATCTGATTATTATCACTATCTCATTAATAGATGCTTATAGACATCAAGTCATACTATATACTCAGTGGCAACTTTGGTAGGTACCTCCTGTGGTAATGCAGGATTATTGGAGTTACCGATGTCTTCCAGTCAGCTTGAACCAGTCCGGCCATTCTCTTCTGACCTCTGGATGAAAGGCATTTTCTCCTGGAGAACAGCCACTCTCTGGATGTTTTTTTAAAATTTGTTTTAAGACTATTCTCTGTAAACTCCAGAGACTGTTGTGCATGAAAATCCCAGGAGATCTTCAGTTTCTGAGATACTCAAACCACCCCGTCTGGCACCAGCAATCATTCCATAGTCAAAATCATTTAGACCACTAAGAACAATCATGTCTACATACTTTTATGCATTGAGTTGCTGCCACATGATTGGCTGATTAGATATTTACACTAACCAGCAGGTGCACAGGTTTACCTAATAACATAGTCACAGAGTGCATGCAATAAATTGGAGATTACTCACGTCCAACAGTGCTACAGCATGAAAGCATCTCACCTCTATTGGAGAGTAAGGTACTGAGTAAATAGTGGCTTAGCTAGTGGAGCTGCTTCACCCCATCTCCACTGACCCTGGTTCAATCCTGGTACTGTCCATGTAGAGTTTGTATGTTCTCAGAGGATGTCAGAGATTCATACAGAATGGCACTGGAAGTGAACTCTGACACTAACAGCTATTGTCCATCTAATAAAGAATCATTAGAGCACAAAGAGGAGGGTCTCTTCTTCTAGCTCAGATACAGATTCATTTATTTATCCCACGTACATTGAAACTTAAAAGCATCACATGCGTTAACAACCAACACAACCTAAAAATATGCTGAAGTCAGCCCACAAGTGTCACCACACATTGCAGCACAAATGTAACATGCCCACAATATTCAGCAGAACAATGCAGGCAACAGAGTGAAGATAACAACAGCAACAAATCAAACCGAGCCCTATCCTCCCTGTCACCCACCCACTCTCACACATAGACAGCTATCCAACCCCAGCAGAGGCCGCCTCCAGGCCTCCAAAGCCCGTGGCATGACTTTGCAGGTTCACAGAAATCAGGTCTCCATCTTCCAGATCCCTGAGCCACAGGCGACTATTGTTATATATGTGCAGATCAAGAAGGGCAACGGAGTTGTAAAATTAAACATTTTTACTGGGTCATGTTAGCTTCTGTACATGCAGGGCAACTTGCAGCTGCAAGACCAGGCGCACTGAGACAAAATAAACATGTGCAGTGGAAAGCCTGAGGGAAAAAAGAGAGCCCTTAGCGTGTAGGAGGCCCAATCCATTCACTGCATGATCAATGGGTGCAGGCTCACTCGCCACATTCTCTCAATCAACCCAATTAAGTTCACCAAACATTGGGCCTCGACTTCAAGACTTGCGAGATGGGAGGGTTGTTCCTGGCCAAGATTCGTAGACTCGTAAATATCAGTCCTCTGACTTCTAGATGTACCAACATCGGGCCTCAACTTCTAGGCTTGCCAGCTTCAGTCATTGGCCTACTTTGTAGCAATTTATAATGTTGTCCCACTCTACAGCTCTACAATACAGAAGGAATCTTATCCTCTCCGTTGGTAATAACAGATTTCTTTGGCCTGGTTATTGATCCAATCTTATTTAATTACAATACTGTGCAAAAGTCTTGGGCACAGTATTTATCAAAATGGAGAGGAGAATGAGTTTGTAAATCTGGTGGGAACAAAGGATGTTGGGAGGGTGGAGCGTTGTGGAGGGCTTGTGGGACAGGTGGCAGAGAAGGAGTGCCAGGAACAGGGATGGCCCAGGTGCAGATGCACCCAGCCATGAGACACCATGCACCGTTATTTGATTCCAAACAAATGGTTTATTGATCATTACAGAATGTCACTCGGGTGCTTCCCACTCCCTCCACTCTCCATTTCCCCTCAATTCCCCTTGCCCTGCCCCCTTCCCACTCTCAGTCCACAGTGGAGACCCATATCAGAATCAGGTATATCATCACTCACACGTGTCATGATCTTTTTTCCAGCAGTAGCAGAATAGTGCAAAACATAAAATTACAACTGTACTGTGCAAAAGACTTAGACACCCCAGCTATGTATATGTGCCTAAGACTTTTGCACAGTACTGTACTTTCATTGATAAGAGATAAGGAACGGAAAACCTAAGCCATCACATTCCCATCCTGTTTACAAGGTCACCCAAGCGAGCACAGAGCAAGGGACAGAACAGTAGAATTCAGGTCATGCTTTAGCGACAGAGCTTAAACCCTGCACACACTACAAGCCTCTCTCCGCAATTTAAAATGTTATTCATTTTCCCAGAGAAGCAGGGCTTTAAATGGGAATTTTCATGCACACCAGCAACTATGAATTCCAAAAGAGATCAGAGTCTAATTTTATTCTTGTTGTGTTCCATTTTGTCATTCACAGTTATTCATTGCCTTTGATAATTTATGGCGGAACATGACACTCCCGTGATAGACTGCTCACTGCCACTTTATTTTTGAGTGTATGCATAATCCTTCTCATCAAGTATTGCTTTAGATAATAATGTGACTTAGCCCCTCCACCCACCACTGCAACAGATGCCCAGGCTGCCTGTCTGCAGACAACTTCAGTTCTTTCTGACACACTGATAGTCATAGAGTCATACAGCACAGACAGGCCCTTCAGCCCATAGTGTCTGTGTTGACCATCAAATACTTACCTATGCTAATCCCACTTATCACAACTTGGACTAAAACCTTCTATGCTTTGGCAGCTTAAGTGCTTGTCCATATATTTAACAGTTAGTGCAACAATGTTACAGCTCAGAGCATTGGAGTTTGGAGTCAATTCTGTGACTGTCTACAAGGCATTTGTACGTTCTCCCTGTGACTGCATGCATTTTCTCCAGGTGCTCTGGTTTCCTCCTACAGTCCAAAGACATACATTTTAGTAGGCTAATTGTTCATTGTGATTGTGATTAGGCCTGGTATTAACATAGGTATGTGATGCACCATCAATAACTCACTCTGAGATGTAAAGGCAAGATATCGGCTTTTATTGACTAGAAGAAGGAACAAGCAGTAGTTGACCACCATACTACATCCTGGAGACTGAGAGGCCGGGCTCAGGCCTTGATCGCCTTTATACCGGGGTCCATGGGAGGAGCCACAGGAGCAGTCAGCAGGGGGCGTGTCCAGACAGGTATATGTCGTTCACCACATTCAACCCCCCCATTGTTTTAAAAAGAGTCCCCGTGTGGCGAAGTTTCTTACAGGTTAAGTCTATCAGGTGGTCGAATTTGTCGCTGCGATCTACGTAGCACCGGCTGTGATTGCACAGATGCCGGTGGTGGTGATTGCACAGGAGCCGGTGGTGCTTGCACCAGAGACGGAGGTTGTGCTGGTTCCGGCCTAACTGGAGGTGTCAGCCCACTAGGCGTCAGTGATCCCTCATACATGTGTGAGGTGCCTAGTATATACGCGTATGAAACGCCCGGTATATGAGTGTCGTGAGGAGTCTGTGTAGGGCCTGGTGTGCGCGGTGTCACCTCGGGTACAGGGTTCATAGTTACCGGGGAGTGTTCGGGGTAGTGGTCTGCTGCTCCTGTAGGCGCTAGGTCGCGGACGGAGACCATGTCCTCCCGCCCATCAGGTAAGACCACATAAGCATACTGGTGGTTCGCATGTAGAAGGTGAACCCTCTCGACCAGCGGGGTGTATTTATTACTCTTCACATGTTTCCGGAGCAGCACTGGCCCTGGGGACGTCAGCCAAACTGGTAGGGTGGTCCCAGTGACAGACTTCCTGGGAAAAGAGAATAGACGCTCATGAGGGGTGGCATTGGTGGACATATATAACAGGGAGCAGATAGAGTGGAGTGCCTCAGGGAGGACCTCCTGCCGTCAAGAGACGGGCAACCCTTTTGACTTAAGGGCTAAAAGTGTGGCCTTCCACACTGTGGCATTCTCCCTCTCCACCTGTCCATTTCCCTGGGGATTATAACTCGTGGCTTGACTAGTAACAATGCCCCTAGCCAGCAGGTACTGGCGCAGCTCGTCACTCATAAAGGAGGACCCTCTATCTCTGTGGATATAGCTGGGATATCCGAACAGAGTGAAGAGCTGGCGCAGGGCTTTTATGACGGACGTGGTAGTGGTGTCGGGGCAGGGGATGGCAAAGGGGAACCGCGAGTATTCGTCGATAATATTGAGAAAATAGACATTGCTGTCAGTGGAGGGAAGGGGGCCCTTAAAGTCAACACTCAATCGCTCAAAAGGGCAGGTGGCCTTGACAAGATGTGCCGTTTCAGGTTGGTAGAAGTGCAGTTTGCACTCAGCGCAGATTTGGCAGTCCCTGGTCATCGTCCTGATGTCCTCCAGGAGTATGGCAGGTTCTGGGCTTTCAAGAAATGGTAAAATCGGGTGACCCCCGGATGGCAAAGATGTGCATGAAGGGTGTATAGCTGGTCGAGCTGTGCGCTAGCACACGCTCCCCGGGATAGGGCATCAGGGGGCTCATTGAGTCTGCCAGGCAGGTACAGGATGTCAAAGTTGTAGGTGGAGAGTTCTATTCTCCACCGCAAAATTTTATCATTTTTGATTTTGCTCCGCTGTTGTTTGCTGAACATGAACACAACCGAGCGCTGGTCGGTCAGCAAGGTGAACCTTTTGCCAGCAAGATAGTACCTCCAGTGCTTAATAGCTTCCACTATGGCCTGGGCTTCTTTCTCCACCGCGGAGTGCAGAATTTCAGATCCTTGAAGGGTACGAGAAAAGAATGCTACTGGCCTGCCTTCCTGATCGAGGGTAGCAGCAAGCGCGAAATCGGAGGCGTCACCACCACCGGCTCCTGTGCAATCACCACCACCGGCATCTGTGCAATCACAGCCGGTGCTACGTAGATCGCAGCGACAGATTCGACCACCTGATAGACTTAACCTGTAAGAAACTTCACCACATGGGGACTCTTTTTAAAACAATGGGGGGGTGAATGTGGTGAACTACATATACCTGTCTGGACACGCCCCCTGCTGACTGCTCTTGTGGCTCCTCCCACAGACCCCGGTATAAAGGCGATTGAGGCCTGAGCCCGGCCTCTCAGTCTCCAGGATGTAGTATGGTGGTCAACCACTGCTTGTTCCTTCTTCCAGTCAATAAAATTGATGCACCATCAATAACTCACTCTGAGACGTAAAGGCGAGATATCGGCTTTTATTGACTGGAAGAAGGAACAAGCAGTGGTTGACCACCATACTACATCCTGGAGACAAAGAGGCCGGGCTCAGACCTCAATCGCCTTTATACCGGGGTCTGTGGGAGGAGCCACAGGAGCAGTCAGCAGGGTGCGTGTCCAGACAGGTATATGTCGTTCACCACAGTAGGTTGCAATAAGCCTGGGAATAAAATAAAGTATTTCTTCAAGGTTGATATTAAAGTAGCTTTTCAAAATTCTTTATTTTAAAGTATTACTTAAATGTTGCTTTAATAAAATAAATTATTTCTTGAATGTTGAGAGATTTCTGTCTACACCATTCACTCAAACGGTGCAATCCCCACCTGAATAAAAAAAATTTTTCCTCAGGTCCCTTCTCAGCATCTTACCTTCAAACTATGCCTATGTTCCGCTAGAAAGTTGGCCTGGAAAAGAGGATATCTCCTGGATTTTGTTTCTGAATTAAACAATGTTGGGTGTCGAATAATCAGGAAAGTGGGACTTGGACATAAGTGCATTTATCTGCTATATAGCTCACTGGTCGTATCATACTCAAGTTGTGTTTTAGATTATGCGGATTTGTGATAACAAGGCCATATCAATTAAACCAAATTGACACATGGCTGTTGCAAACCTAGAACCTTGCCCACTTATTATCATGGAGACCACCATCTATCTCACAGTCCTCCTTGTCCACGCAACTAAATGCAACCCTGGTACTTTGGCAGCAGGGTCATGCAGCCAAGTTTTTTCACGCAGAAAGACATAGGAGCCGAACTGGGCCATTCAGCTCATCCAGACTGCTCTGCTATCCCATCATGGCTGCTGATTTATTATCCTTCTCAAGCCCATTCTCCTGCCTTCTCCCCATAACCTTTGATGCCCTTACTAATCAAGAACCTGTCAACCTCCGCTTGAAATATACCCAATGACTTAGCCTCAATAGCCCTTTGTGGCAATGAATTCTACAGATTCATCACCTTTTGGCTAAAGAAATTCCTCCTTATCTCTGTTCTAAAGGGACATCCTTCTATTCTGAGTCTGTACCCTATGATCCTAGACTCCCCCGTTACTAGGAAATATCTTCTCCTTATCCATTCTGTCTAGGCCTTGTAATAGTTAGTAGGTTTCAATGATATCCTCTTTCTTCTAAACTCCACTTTTACAAAAGAGCCTCAACTCAGGTTCCCAGAGATTTAGAGCCGGTGATCAGCGTGAGCACATCTCTATGGGGAATGTGTTCACATGATAACATATTGTATACTTTGCATCCCCAATCAGCGCACATTTCCTGCTGCTGACGCAGTGAATTCTTCACTCCTGCAGTCTTCGGCATCCAAAAACTAATTCATTATCCGCCAATCGAGATTACACCCAAAGCTGCTCTGCCCCCATAAACAACCATCATCTGTTTGGAAGTCAGAGCCAAAATGGGTTATTAATCAAAAACGCATTTTTGTCGCACATTTTCGCTTTCAAATTATTTTAGCCTATCTGCCTGGCATGGATGCTTCTCACATGGGATTGTATTTATAAATCAGTTGGCCATCAATCTTACAATCTGCTAATCACGAAGCAATGAACTAGAGTCAGAAGATTAATGTCATATTGACTATTGAGCCCATGTGTGTGTAACAAACAAATCAGCCTCCAGCAAATCTATTAAAATTTAGTGCACTCTAATGTGATGCGTGTGCATTGATGCACCTTTTCTATTTGGGACATTGAGCAGACATCATCTTCCATCTTACCCTTCAAGCTGTTTCCAGTTGTTTTACGTTCATCTTCTGAGCTGGGGTACATTTTACAGGAGAATTCTCGCTTAGTCCAGCCTGGGATAGGGAGATGGTAGGAGGATTGTATAAAAAATTATTATTCCTCTGTAGGAACTAGATCCATCCCATGAAAACTCACCAGATTGATAGGGGGATATTCCAATAAGGAAAGATAAAAACTAACTTTGTCTCTACTCTCTAAAGTTTTAAAGTACAGAATTTATTGACACAAGAGGTCCTGCTGAAAATCTAGAGCAATA
The DNA here is from genome assembly GCF_030144855.1 of Hypanus sabinus. Lineage (NCBI taxonomy): Eukaryota > Metazoa > Chordata > Chondrichthyes > Myliobatiformes > Dasyatidae > Hypanus > Hypanus sabinus. The sequence continues at coordinate 36,009,914 of NC_082733.1, read as the reverse complement.
TACACAATTTGCTGGAGGAGCTCGGGCAGCATCTATGGATAGGAATAAACAATCAATGTTTCAGGCTGAAACCTTTCATCAAAACTCAGTATTTTTTTACAAGATGCAACAGGTTTCCTCTGGCTGAACTGTTTAGCGACAAGGGTCACAGTCAAAAAATAATTTGTAGGCTGTTCAGGACTGAGATGATAAGATATGTCAACTGAAATCTCATAAGACATTGGTCAGACCGTATCTGGAGTATTGTAACCAGATTTGGGCCTCTTATCTAAGAACCAATGTACTGTCGTTGGAAAAGGTCCATGAGGAGGTTCACGTGAATGCTTCTGGGATATGAGGAGCATTTGATGGCTCTGGGCTTGTACACACAGGAGCTTAGAAGAATCAATGGGATCTCATTAAACCTATTGAAATGTCTAGATAGAGTGGACGTGGAGAGGGATGATCGTGAAGTCTAGGACCAGAGGGCGCAGCCTCAGAATAGAAGTGCATTTCTTTAGAAATGAGGAGGAGTTTGCTTGGCCGGACGGTGGTTAATCTGGGGAATTCATTGCCACAGAAGGCTGTGGAGAACAAGTAATTTAAAACGGAAGTTGATAGGTTCTTGATGAGTGAGGGTGTTAAAGGCTATGAGAAGAAGGTAGGAGAATGGTGTTGAGAAGGAAAATAAGTCAGCCATAATGGAAGGGCACAGCAGAATCAATGGGCTAAATGGCCTAATTCTGCCCCAATGTCTCACGGTCCTATGCCCTTCAGTCAGATGACAGTGAATTATTGGAACTCTCTACACAAGAGTACACTCTGAATCAGCTCAACATCAGTGTCTGTTTATTATTTAGGATGAACTGCATGAGAAGGTTGAAGAGGCAGATTTAAATGTTTGAAAGATATTTAACAAGGAATATAGGAATAAAATGGAAAATGTGGAAAAATTGGATTTGTGTAGATAAACACCATGGCTAGTATAAATAAGATGGGATGAGAGAACCTGTTTTTGTGTCTCCTTCTGCAGTTCTATGATTTAGACATGTAAGGAATATGAAACTAACTTAGTTTGTTTATGTACACAAGGGATTCTGCATATGCTGGAAATATTGAGCAACACAGCCAAGTGCAGGAGGAGAGCGTCTATGAAGGGGAATAAATAGTCAATGTTTTGGGCTGAGACCCTTCATCAGGATAGATCTCCACCTATCCCCTCCAAGTTTCTTACATCATTCCTCTCCCCCCCCCCCCCCCCCCATCACCACCTTCTTATTCTGGCCTCTGCTCTCTTCCTTTCTTGTCCTGATGAAGGATCTTGGCCGGTTTATTCCCCTCCACAGATGCTGCTTGACCTGCTGAGCTCCTCCAGCATGTTGTCCCTTCAACAGTGATGCCCTCCTTCTTGAAAGAAAGGGGTTTCCCTTCCTCCACCATTGATTCTCCTCTCACCTGCATTTCCTTCATTTCCCATACATCTGCACTCACAGCATCTTCCCGCCACCTTAACAGGGATACAGTTCCTCTTGTCCTCACCTCCCAACCCATGATCCTCTGCATTCAACACATCATTCTCCACAACTTCTGCCATTTTCAATGGGATCCTACCACCATGCACATCTTTATATCCTACCTGCCCCCACCAACGACTCTCCGCTTTCTTCAGGGATCACTCCCCCTGTGACTTCCTTGTCCATTTGTCCTGCCCAACCGTCCTCCCACCCAGCACACACCCTGGCAAGTGACAGACATGCTACACCTGCACAGTTGCTACCTCCCTCACCTCCCTTCAGGGCGCGAAACAGGTGTGGCAACGCTCCCGATGCAGACTCCTCTGCAAACGGTGAGGCGCAATGTAAACCGGGGTACTGCTTTGTCAACACCTCTGCTCCATCTGCATAAAGCGAAATTTCCCAGTGGCCAACCATTTTAATTCCTATCTCCATTCCCATTCCGACATGCTCCATGGCCTCTTTTGCCACAGTGAGGCCACCCTCGGGATGGAGGAGCAACAGCTCATATTCTGTCTCGGTCGCCTCCAACCTGATGGCATGAACATTGATTACTCCTTCCGTTAATCTGTTTCCCACCCCCTTCCCTCTTCTGCTATTCGCCACCCAGGCCTCTTACCTTTTCTTCTCACCTGCCTATCACCTCCCACTGATGTCCCTCTTTCTTCCCATTCTCCTATGGTCCACTGTTCTCTCCTATTAGATTCCTTCTTCTCCAACTCTTTACCTTTCCCACACACTGGGCTTCACCTATCTCCTTCTAGCTAGCCTCCATCCCTTCTGCCCACCTTTTTATTCTGATGTCTTCCCTCTTCCTTCCCAGTCCTGATGAAGGGTCTCAGCCCAAAATATCAGAGATGCCACCTGACCTGCCAAGTTCCTCCAGCATTTTGCGTGTGTTGTTCCAGCAACTTGCTTGTTGCTTTGACTCCAGCATCTGCAGACACTTGCAACAACAAAACCCGTTATCAGTGAATCCTATTCAGCAGCATTTCCCTGTGTGGGCTAAGATGGGAGTAGAATTAAGTCAGCTCAAATGCTTGGGTCCTCAAATGACTCTGTGTGTTCTTCAGGTACAAATATTTAATACATTCACACAAAGTTCCTTCCCTTCCATTTATAATGGTTAGATAAGAAAGAAAAGACTTTTAAACAAATGCGTAAAGTATTTGTGTCTTCCGCTAAAATACTGTTTCAGAGGAAAGCCTCAATTTCAGAAGCCATGTTAGAGGCTGCCGTGCAGATGATTTGTTTCAATGGATGTTGCGTGTTTCTGATCAGAATGGCCCTTTTAAGACAGTTGGACAGATTCCTATTATCTTCTGCTGCTCTGAGGATTTAAGCTTAATCCTCTAGCTTCGCATTGGCTTCTGGCAAATCTAAAAGTGTAGCAATCAGCCCAAAAATTGTACCCATCAGACCACAGTGCAGCCAAGCAGAGAAAAGTGCAACGAGGTTGGCTGGTCTCTCAGTCATTAAATAAGGAAAAACACATCTTCAAAAATCTGCCCAAGTTCCTGGCTTTCCTCTATCGGAAGAGAGCAGACAGGTGGTCAGAAGGCATTAAGGTTGCCTTGTGTCTGCACGGCAGCTGATAGGGTAATCAATCATGCACCATTTGGTGTTTGCCCGTTAATGTGGCCACCTGTCCTCCATTCTTTGATTTGACCACCTTTCAACTGAGCCCTTTCACTGGTTTAAACCTATACTTAAGTGTGAGTAGCTTTATGATTGACAGCTCAGGCTCGGTTCCCAGTCTGTGTGGCAGTCTTTTTGTTGCAATTAGCCCGCTGAAGTGTTTCCAAGTCAAGTCAAGTTGCTTTTATTGTCATTTCAACCATAACTGCTGGTACAGTACATAGTAAAAACGAAACAACGTTCCTCCAGGAGCGTGGTGCTACATGAATCAACACAAAACTACACCAGACTACGTGAAACAACACAAACGTACACTAGACTACAGACCTACACGGGACTACATGAAGTGCACAAAATAGTGCAAGTAATTAATACAGTAGTACAGTAATTAATAACCAAGACAATAGGCACAGTAAAGGGCAAATTACAATAAATGATGTAAATGTAAGCAATGTTTTAGCAGGAATTGAGAAAGAAATGAGCAAAAATTGCAAAGGGAGTGGAGTGTGTGTGTGTGTGTGTGTGTGTGTGTGTGTGTGTGTGTGTGTGTGTGTGTGTGTGTGTGTGTGTGTGTGTGTGTGTGTGTGTTTGTGTTTAGGTTGGTGTAGTTCCAGTGAAACTTCTGCAGATCAAGGAAACTTTCTGATGTCACGCACACACACAAAATGCTGAGGAACTCAACAGGCCAGGAAGCATCTATGGAGAGGAATAAAGAGCCGATGTTTTGGGCTGAGACCCTTCATCAGGACTGGAAAGGAAGGGAGAAGGATCCAGAGTAAGAAAGTGGGAGGAGGGGAAGGATTACAAGCTGGAAGCTGACAGGTGGTTGGGTGGGGGGACAGGGGGCTAAAGTGAGAAGAAGGAATCTGGCAGGATAGGAGAAGGGACCATGGGAGAAAGGGAAGAAGGAGGGGCACGAGAGTGAGGTGATAGAGGAGGTAGAGTGAGGTATGTAAAAACAGAGAAGGGAGGACGGGGAGTAACTACCGGAAGTTAGAGAAATCAATGTTTATGCCATCAGGTTGGGAGTGGGATTAAAACGAATTAAAATTCTGATGTCATGGCAGTTTCAGTCACTCCCAGGTATAAAGTGGAGGTAGGTTTCTGATAAAGATTGTACCAACAATATACAACTTGGAAGAATCCTTATGCAAAAATAATTAGCAATTGTTCAGAATTGAGTTCAGTTCCAGTCGCCTCACATAGGAAGGATGTGGAAGATTTAGGGAGGTTGCAAAGGAGAATTTACCAGGATGCTGCCTGAACTAGAGAGCATGTCTTCTGGGGATAGGTTGAATGAGCTGGACTGATGGAAGATGAGAGGTGGTGTGATGGAGGTGTACCAGATGATAAGAGGCATAGATAGAGTGGGCAGCCAGAAACTTTTTCTCAGGGCAGAAATTTCAAGGTGATTGTAGGAATATATGGGAGGGGGGATGTCAGAGATAAGTTTATTGCACAGAGAATGGTGGGTGCATGGAACGTGCTACCATGGATGGTGGTAGAGGCAGATACATTGGGGACGTTTAAGAAACTCTACAGGCCATGGATGATAAAAAAAAAATGGAGGGTCATTTAGGAGGGAAGGGTTAGATTGATATGAGAGTAGGTTAAAAGATCGGCACAGCATTGTGGGCAGAAGGGTCTGTACTGTGCTGTAGATTTCTATGTTCTAACGATCAGTTTAGTTGGTCCCAATATTACAATTTTAATTTGGAACAATCCTTATGTAACATTAATTAACTATTATTGCAAATGCTGTATCTTATCCCTTTATAATCTTAAACTCTTAAATTGTGTAGAACAACTTAGGACAATATTCTAAAGAAGCATGAGAGAGAAGAGTGAAAAAGAAAGGAAAGAAAACAGATTTACTTTTTTTCCTAGCACCTTTTGCCACTTCAACAGATCCCTGGCTATTTTTAACTCCTTATTAAAGTGCATTTACTGCTGTACATTAGGAAATGGTTGCAGGTAATTTTTATGCCAAGATCTTTCACAAACACAAATGTGATGATGGCCAATCAATGTATTTATTTAGTACTGCTGGTTCAAGAATAAATATTTGCTGGAGCAATCGCAATTAATGCCCCGTTGTTCTTCAAAACAAAGCAATGGGATTATCTCATCAGCCTCATCTTAAAGAAGGTGAATTCAGCTGTGATGCACCTCCTCAAAGGACATTCACATACAATGCATTTTACAGATTGTACAAAGGCCAATTAAAACACCAGCCAGCATGATTGGTTATTTAATCACCAATCACCTCGCTGATTGAACCTTGCCAATTTAAGATCACGTTGCACCAGGATAAAGATGGTACAGAGCCCATTGAAAATTAGCTGAAAATCACGCAGGGTCATTAATGATTGTCATTAAAGTAAAACCTTAATCTGATTAATCCAAGCCGGATTTGAGTCCAAGTGCCAACCATTAAACACTGTAGATTTGGCATACTGTACAGTTGGCCCTTCTTGGATATACACCTTAATTTCGTGTATGCTTTAGAAATGATGCACAAGCATAAGGCATTAGACTCTTGGTGAGTTTTTGAAACCTGTAGAAAGAAAGAATGGCATTGAAGAGGTTCATGAGTTACCCCAGGAATTAAAGGGTTAATGTATGAGGAGCATTGGATGGCTCAGGGCCTTTTCTCGCTTGAGTTTGGAAGACTGTTTCCAAGCACCCTCCTGACTGGAGTGGTTAGAAACAAGAGTCATAATCCTAAAGTCAATGACACACTATTCAGGATTGAGACGACAGGTTATGTCATCTAAGTTCAAAGTTCAAAGTACACTTATTATCAAGGTATGTACACAGTGTTCAACTTTGAGATTGGTCTACTTACAGGCAGCCACAAAGAAAAGGAAACCTGAAAGAATCCATAAAAGAAAAAAAACTATTTGTTCAAACAATTAAAGTGAGCAAATAGCACTCAGGATGAGAGATTGTCCATGGACATGGGACCCAGAGCAGGCCACTGCCTCAGCTCCAGTTTAGTGCAGAGCTGAATAAAGGTCGGGGAGCAGTGAACAGAACAAGCCTGATCCTCACCTCTGGTCCTGACCCCTTGCCTTTTCAATCCATCCGGCCCGGTGGTTAAGTCATCCAAACATCAGGTCATTCCTCACTCTAGGACCTGGGCCCTGTCGCACAGATTTGTTCTGGGCTTGAACCCGACCTTGATATAAGCAAATCGGCCTGGTGCTTTTATTGATCAAACCTTGCATGCGGTTTAGGTGGATGGGCCTCGAATCTGCCTCTCCTCCGCTATGATTTTGCTTCCGGTATGCCACAATCTCGTCATGACTTTGCTTCGACCCTCGATTCAGCCTCACCTTAGCTCACCTCTCCATTGTTTGCAGTGGACAATTACCATAAATTTTGTCAGAAAAACAGTTATTAATAAAGTATTTAGGAGTATTCTTTGTTCTGTTTGCCACCAATAAATATTTGCTGGGCTTCAAGAGCACCAGCTTACTCCAGAAGTCAGCTGAGACTTTATCAGGTATTGGGCAGCCCACACTTGGAGTATGGTAAGTAGATTTGGGCCTCTTATCTAAGAAAGGGAGTGCTGATGTTGGAGAAGGTCCAGAGGAAGTTCAGGAAAATGATCCCAGGACTGAAAGGGTTAATGTATGAGGAGTGCTTGATGGCACTGGGCTGCACTCACTGGATTTTAAAAGAATGGGGGGGGGCGGTCTCTTTGAAGCCTATTGAATAATGAAAGGCCTAGAGTCAGAGTGGATGTGGAGAGAATGTTTCCTCTAGCGGGGGAGTCTAGGACCAGAGAGCACAGCCTCAGAACAGAAAGATGGTGCTTTAGACCAGAGATGAGGGGGTTTTTCTTTAGCCAGAGAATGGTGAAGTCATTACCACAGATGGATGTGGAGGCCAAATCATTGAGTATATTTAAAGCAGAGGATGATAGGTTCTTGATTAGTAAGGGTGTCAAAGATTTAAGGGAGAAGGCAGAAGAATGGCATTGAGAGGGAAAATAATTGGCCATGATGGAATGGTGGAGGAGACTCGATGTGCTGAATAAACTAATTCTCCTCCACATCTTTATGACTTAAATTTTAGATAGCGTGTTTTTGAGAGCCCCTCCATCTTTGACTTTGTAAAATAGTGTCAGCCATCTACAAACCTGCTTGAAGAGCAAGGTGTAAATGTAAATAAATATTAACAACATTAAAAGAGCCACTGTCAGAAAGATTAATAAGTACAAATTCAGGGGTAAATTATTGACCACCAACAGGAAATGCAAGATTGGTTATAATGGTTAAAATACCAAAGAACAATAATGTAGTTGTACCCATTGCTTCAACCCCAATAAAATATCACAGTGACTGCTCTTGCAAGTTAAAGTAGGATAAATGGCAGCCCATGTTCACACAACTAAGTGCTACAATGGCCAGATAACAATGTTGAGAGAGGGATAAATATTGGTCAGAACACCGGCAAGAACTTTACTATTGACACAGGATATTTTAGGTCCGTCTGAGAGACCTATTTAATGATTCACTTGAAGCTGACACTCCTGATCGTAGAGCCGGTCCCCACTCTGGCACCTAGGTTGGCAGAAAAAGTCGCAGAACATGACATGACCCACAATGCACGAGTGACTCCACAATCCGATTTCTGTTGTCTGCAGAGAGGCACCCTCATAGAACTGCTGTCTAATTCGGATTCAGATTAATTGATTTATCACATGTACATTGAAACAAGGAGGTCGGGGTGGGGACACCGCCCTACCGAAGGAGGTATAAGACGTTCCTTCCCTCCGCTGGCCTGCAGGTCGACCTTGTGCAAAGTGCAGCACCTGCTTAGCCACCCCTGATCAGGGTGAGGGTGCTGAACGCATGAAACAGTTTGCTGAACTGTTGGCAGTTCCTCTCTCCACAGCTGCTGTCTGGCCTGCTGAATTTTTAAACAATAGATAATAGGTGCAGAAGTAGACCATTCGGCCCTTCGAGCCTGCACCGCCATTTTGAGATCATGGCTGATCAACTGCTATCAACTACTTTCCAGCGTGTTTGAGTTGGTTCCATGTACAGGAGGGTCCCCCTTGAAGGAGACAAAGTTTATGGGGGTATCTGGGAAGGCGTCCTCATTTTCTGCAGGGTTAAATGTAGACAGAGGGATTAGTTTAGGCAGTTTGGCACAGGATCAGGTTCCATTTAGTATCAGAGATTGTATACAGTATGCAACCTGAAATTCTTACTCTTCGCAGACATCCACCAAACAGAGGAAAAATGTCTAAGAACAAATGACAAAAAAGCATTAGAACCCCAAAGCACCCTTTCCTCCTCCCATACATGGGCAGCAGCAAAGCTCAACCCTCCCCCCACTTGTTCCAGCAGAAAACATTAGCCCCCCAACACCCACCATGCAAGCAATAACAAAGCCCCCCCCCCCAAAGAGACCACAATCTAGACTCCATCAAAAAAACACTGTTTATTCCAACAGCTCAACACCCCGCAGGCTCTCTCACTCACTAATGAGGGGAGAGAGGTACCTCTCCTGCCACAGAGAGAGGGGAGGAAAACAGCTTGCTGATTCAGTTATAGTCTGCAGAATCACTTTATTTTGAGTTCCCGACTCGAGAATCAGCAGCAAACTCTAATATCAGAGAGAGAGAGAGGAATGATTGCTCAAGTACAGAGGCCTCCAGCAAATGTAACTGCTGTCTTGATGTTCTGGTCTCTCGTGACGCTTCATTTGGCAACACCGGCAAGGAAACGGGCCATCCACAGGGCTGCACAAGGCCGCACCCCGAAGGCACACGTTTTCTGGGCCGCTCCTGGAGTTACTGAAAACACTAGGCCACTCAGCAAACCTCAAGAGCAGGAACCCACCGCCGTGAGGAACGGCAGTTCTTTGTCATATCTATGGGAGATCATAGAAGAAAAGACACGTTCCTGTGCTGTCCCGTTCTGTCTCTATGCACTATTAATATTAATTGAATGGTTATGGAATATGTCACCAACTCCAGGTGATCTGGGATATATGAAATCCCTTGCAGTGTCTTGACATTTAAATATTGTCTTTGAGTGATTTTCTGTATGCTTTGGCAATTCTCTTGAAAAGAGGATTTGATAAATTCTTGAACATTTTTAAGATTTATGGGAAAGAAGCTAGAAACTGGGATTAATTGGATAGCAGAGTCACATTGAGCTGAATGGTCTCAATAAATAAACAGGTATAATGTTCTGTGTTATTTATTTAATCAGGTTTTCTTCATCTAGTTTTAGGACTTTGTGAAGACCGGATCACATTTTAGGTCGTATTTGTGCAGAAATAGAGAGCATTCTGCAGGGTTCAGAAATTGTCCGGTGCCTCTGCAGATAGATTCCGTCAAAAGGAGGCTGTTATCCACAATGTGCTGAGCTGTTCTGCAGTTTCCTGTGGCCGCTTGCAGGACAGTTGCCGTACCAAGCTGTTGTGAGCGCTTTCAATGGCGTGTTGATAAAAGACGACGGGAGCCGATAGGTAGATGCCAGGTTAATTTAGCCTCTTGAGGAAGTCGAGTCACTGGTGAACTCCCTTGGGCATAACAACAACGTGGTTGGACCAGAACAGGCTATAAATGATTTTCACTCCTAGGAATGAATGTCAGCATGGATGGACTTAAGGGGTCCAAAGGACCTCCTTCAGTGTTCTGAGAAAAATGAAATAACACAGGCCCTATATTACAAATACTAAGTACATGATCCATTCTTCAAGGTAGTTGCTCACTGTCAGTGAATATTGGACTCCAAATGGGAATAGATATTACACTTAGTGGCCACATTATTAGGTACGTCCTCTATATAACAAAGTAATCACAGAGTATATGTTCATGGTCCTTTGCTGCCGTATACTGTATCATTTCAAGTTTTGAAATGTTGTGCATTCAGAGATGCTCTTATGCACACCACGTGTGGTTATTTGAGTTACTGTCACCTTGAAACAGTCTGGTCATTCTCCTCTGACCTCTCCCATTAACAAAGCATTTTTATCCACAGAACTGCAGCACAGTAGATTTTTTATTTTTTTTATTTTTGCATCATTCTCTATAAACTCTAGAGACTGTTGTGTGTGAAAATCCCAGGATATCAACAGTTTCTGAGATACTCAAACCACCCCATATGACACCAGCAATCAATCCATGGTCAAAGAAATTCAGATACCATGAAACAAAGGAGCAGAAGTCGGCCATTCAGCCCATCGAGTCTGCTCCGCCATTTTATCATGAGCTGATCCATTCTCTCATTTAGTTCCACTCTCCCGCCTTCTCACCATAACTTTTGATGCCCTGGCTACTCAGATACCTATCAATCTCGGCCTTTAATACACCCAATGACTTGAAATCCACTGCCTCCCATGGCAACAAGTTCCACAGATTCACCACCCTCTGGCTAAAAAAGTTTGTTTGCATCTCTGTTCAGAATGGGCGCCCTTCAATCCTTAAGTCATGCCCTCTCGTACTAGACTCCCCCACCATAGGAAACAACTTTGCCACATCCACTCTGTCCATGCCTTTCAACATTCGAAATGTTTCTATGAGGTCCCCCGTCATTCTTCTAAACTCCAAGGAGTACAGTTCAAGAGCGGTCAAACGGTCCTCATATGTTAACCCTCTCATTCCCGGAATCATTCTAGTGAATCTTCTCTGAACCCTCTCCAATGTCAGCACATCCTTTCTTAAATAAGGAGCCCAAAACTGCACACAGTACTCCAAGTGAGGTCTTACCAGTGCTTTATAGAGCCTCAACATTTGTTTTCCACTCTGATATTTGATCTAAACAACAAATGAACTTTTTGAACATGTCTGCATCCTTTTATGCATTGAGTTGCTGCCACATGATTGGCTGACTAGAAATTTGCATTAACTAGCAAGTATACAGGTGTACTTAATGACATAGGCTCTCAGTGTAGATGCAAACCTAAATCAGTAATCTCTGTTGAAAACAACTCTAGCCATTACAAGATAAGCATTTTCCAATTAATCCTACCTTTTATTGCTTTGCTTAATTTATTAATTCCTAAGATGTTGGTGCTGTGTCAAAGGTCATTAAATTGGACTTGCCCTTGAACTCAATAACTTTACTTGAAAACTTGAAGGCAACTATATTTTTGTAAGTCAGGGTTCACATATAAACCAGACCAGGCAAGGACACTTGTAATACATTAGTTTTTCATTAATGATATTTTGATACCGTTATGATGCCAAATGGGTTGTTAACGACAATCTGGTACTTTCATGCTCTAGTTTTTCCAATCAAGGTTTATTTAATTATTTTATTTAATTTTCCTGGCTACTACAGTGAGTTTGGTCTCATGGCACTCAATCTACTCTAGAACATAAAAACACAAAATGCTGGAGAAACTCAACAGGTTGGGCAGCATTTGCTGATGTTCTCCACATTTATTGCTTATTTATATGTATTATTGTTTCTTCTTTTGAAATTTGTTGTCTTCTGCACTCCGGTTGAGTGCCCTAGTTGGGAAGCCTTGTTTTGATAATAAAATTTACTTTGAACTTTGTTTCAAGTCAAAGACAGTTCACTACAACTGTTTTCTGTTTCTATTTCAGATTTCCAGCATCTGCAACTTTTTTCTAATATTTATTAATTTAGTACTGGGGGTTACTAGAAATGCACAGGCTCTCCACAGGTTACGACTTTTTCCATTGAGAGTAGAGGAGATTCAAACAAGAGGACATGAGTTGAGAGTTAGGGGGCAAAAGTTTAGGGGTGACACCAGGGGGAACTTCTTTACTCAGAGAGTGATAGCTGTGTGGAACAAGCTTCCAGTAGAAGTGGTAAAGTCAGGTTCGATATTGTCATTTAAAGTAAAATTGGATAGGTATATGAACAGGAAAGGAATGGAGGGTTATGGGCTGAGTGCGGGTCGGTGGGACTAGGTGAGAGTAAGCGTTCGGCACGGACTAGAAGGGGCGAGATGGCTTGTTTCTGTGCTGTAATTGTTATATGGTTATATGAATGTCCAAGTTATGTACTTATGAGCTGAAGGCAGGCAGGATGCATTTTTCGGCTGCTGCAGGGCTGCAGGTATCTTTTGCTGTGTGAAAACAGGGTAATTCTTCTTACTCCTCTAACCCCACACCAAGCCACAGCAATCGCAGTCTCAGTTGAGCCATGCAGAGCTGGGAGCACCAAGCAGACCAACTCACTCACTTATTCTCTGAGTCCGTGAAGCCGTTGTCGCCTGCTCTTCCCGTGCCACCTCACTCCCTGATCACAGTTGATTCTGTGAAACTTCCCCTCATGCTGTTTTGTTCATTTCTGACTTACAAAAAAATTCATGTCACGAACAATTCTCAGAAACAGCACCCTGTCACAGCTTGCAATCATTATCATTATACTTAAACGCCTCAACCAGTAAACCTTCGTTTTCATCTCCTTGGAGACACAGAGACTGCAAATTCTGGAATCTCGAGCAAAAAGAAACAAAGTTCAAAGTAAATTTATGATCAAAGAATGCATACCTCACCACCTAGCCTTTCATTTCCTTGCAGGCATTCACAGTGCAACAGAGAAATACAATAGGTTCAATGAAAAACTACACTCAGAGACTGACAACCAATGTGCAAAAGAAGACAAGTTGTGCAGATACAAGAAAATTAATATAGAAATAAATAAATAAGAGGGAACGTGAGCTATAGAGTCTTCGAGATGCTAGAAATGCAGCAACAATCAAATCTAGATGAAGGGTCACACCCTAAATTGTTGAATGTCCATGTTCTTCCACAGATATTACCTGACCTGCTGAGGCTCTCCTGCACCTTGTTTGTCATTTATTTGCTCTCTCACTATTGTTTGGCAATTCAGATTGCAAACCTCTCTACTATCCATTACCCTTAATTTGTGCCACTTCATTTAGTCACTATACTCCTAATGCCCTGTTTATTAGGTACCTCTTATACCAAATAAAGTGGCCTCTGAGTGTATGTGGTTTTCTGCTACTGTAGCCCCCATCCACTTCAGGATTTGAGATGCTAAGCATTCAGAGATGCTCTTCTGCACACCGCTGTTGTATTGTTATTTATTGAGACACATTGTGGAACAGCACCCTCCAGCCTTTTGTGCTGCGCCGCCCAACAATCCCCTGATTTAACCCTAGCCTAATCACAGGACGATTTACAATGTCCAGTTCACTGACCAACCAGTGCGTCTTTGGAATGCGGGAGGAAAGCGGAGCACCTGGAGGAGACCTCCCCCAACATGCCACAGGGAGGATGCACAGACAACTTACAGATGACCCCAGAACTGAACTGAACTACTCTACAACAGGATCCTTGATTTTCTGACCTATAGGCCGCACTCAGTAAGGAACGGCATGGTTATTTGAGCTACTCTCACCTTCTTGTTAGTTTCAACCAGTCTGGCCATTCTTCTCCGACCTCTCTCAATAACAAGGCATTTCCACCCACAGAACTGCTGCTCACAGGACGTTTGTTTTTACTTCTCACACCATTCTCTGTAAATCCTAGACACTGTTGTGCATGAAGATCCCAAGAGATCAGCAGTTAGCTAGAACAAACAATCATTCCAGAGTCAAAGTCACTTAGATCACAATTCTTCCCCATTCTGATGTTTGGTCTGAACAGCAACTAAACCTCTTGACCATGTCTGCATGCTTTTATGCATTGAGTAGCTGCCCTACGATTGGCTGATTGTATATTTGCGTTAACGTGCAGGTGTTACCTAATAAAGTGGCCACAGAATGTATGTGCCTTCAATTTGTTCCACCTACCCATGTGTAATTCTCTGCTTTTCCTAATCAATATACCTCCCATTTAAGCTTCACCTATGATATATAGTGCAGGAAGCCAGCACCAATCTGTCATCTGCCATTGTGTACTTAGTTTACAGGAAGTAGTTACCTCAGCTGAGTGAAGGATTCACCCCCAGTGTGTGTGATCCATTCAGATGGTATGCTTAGTGAGCTGCCAGGAAATATAGAAACTGAATGAAGCAATGTGTTCTCTTGCAAGGTGTTCCCATCAATAACACTCCTTAGTTTTTGCAACTAACTGAGTGACTGGAGACAAATTAGCACTTGGTCCAATCAACTCAATGCAACACAGGGACTGCAGCACTGTAAGCATTTCTCCTGCCTAATTCCCTGAAAGCTATTTACGCTCTGCTTAGCTTATCGCCAGAAAGGGAAACATGCAAAAAAGAAATTCAGAGCAGAAATCCAGACTTTATTTTTTGTCCATCACCCCTGCTGTGGCATAGGTCACCAAGAGCAGCTGACGGAGTCCTCAGTCCTGGGACGGTCCTTCAAGTTGTTCCTTTGTGTGGTCCATTTTCAAATATTCTTCCTCTCTCAAGGGTGAAGTCTTTGAAGCTTTTATTTGGTGTTTCTGTGGCTCTGGGTTTTTATGGGGTGGGGTTGCTTCCCTCAAGCCCAAGCCTTCTTCTTTCACAGCCAGGCTTGGGACCGTCCGTGGCTAAGTTAGAAATCCAGTGGTCTGCAATAAATTAACTTGGACCTTAAAGATAAAGAAGCTGCTCCAGCTGCCCTTCATTATGTAGCTGCTCAGAAAGAAAATGACTGACATCAGTAGCTCACCAGGACAATACTGCTGTTGAGTTTTGTTTCTTTTTGCTGTCCATAAACTTTCAAGGAAAAGGAAGTTGGGAGAGGGAAAGGAAGTTAATGGAATTATCACATGGTAAGTTATAACTTGAGTGAATTCAGCCTTTCATAGCTGTACAGAACACCCGCAATAACTGTCTAGGCAATCTTCTTTAAAACAAATCAAACCTCATGCCATCTTAAAAGTTTCTTCTCCCAGGCAGTTAATCTGATCTAGTTAGCTAATTCTAGTTAGTTAGCTAGTTAGTTAATTCTAGTTAGCCCTCTCACCCTCCTCTATCTATTCCCTCTGTCACTGCAAACAGTTAAACCACTTTTAAAATGCTGTTTACATTGTAAATGCACGTTGATATTTATGTACTTATGCGCATTTTATTTCCTATTCATCCATTAAACTCTAACTCTATTTTTTATGTAATTATTTAATTATTTGCATCATTGAATGTTGTTTTTTGCTGCATGTTCAACACAACACAGCAAACTCCTAACACATGTAACTTTGTCATTCCCAGTCAGAGTCACCTTATGTTCAGATACTCCTGTACTTTATGTCCATGCAATCATACTACTGTCTGTATATAACCTATTCTCGTGCATATAAGGCTATACTCAACAGTTACTTGTGCCTTTAAGGGATGATTTAAGGGATACTTTACTTTTAATTGTGTTTTAAGGGATTGCTTTTATATTTATAATGTTTTTATTATTATTATGTTTTTTATGCTGCATTGGATCCAGGCTACCAATAATTTCATTCTACTTTACACTTCGTGTACTGAAGAACGGCAATAAACAATCTTGAATCTTGAATATGGTAAATAAAGTTGAGCTATGATGCATCTTTTCTACCCAGAACTTTGTATAAATGTCCTTCCCATTATTTATCTAATTACTTTTTATTCTTGGCCACCACCCACTCGGTGCATTCCCAAATTACAAAGCTCGCAATACTAAATGCAGGTAGAATGCTAATTGTCAACATGTCAACCAATCAGATGGTGCTCTTGCATAAACTCCCGTCAGATCCAATATTAAAGAGCCAACACAGTCAATCTGCACAGAAATGTGAGTTCATTTAAAGAGTGGAGGAAACTGGAAGAACAGTGGTTAACGCAGGGTAATTACTCTATTTAAAACTGTAGTATGTTCCAGGTGCAGGTTGATAGTAGGCATGAACTAGATGGGCTGCAGGGCCTGCTTCTGGGCTGTAGTGCTTTTTCACTCTATGCCTCTATGTTAAGAAGTTACAGGTACATATTACGCACAAAAATAACTTCAGGTGACTTAGTGTCTGTCAAATTGATTGACAGAGGAATGACCCAATCATCTCCATTCATTTTTGCCCTTGGCACTGTCACAATTGCAGCTTGGAAATGAATTCTCCTCAGCTCTTCCTTTTAGTTAGTCAGTTTCCTTTACAATGTGCTCTTCCCCCAAAAGATGGTGTGAAAATAATTACTCAAAATCTCACTAGCGAAACATGATGGCACAGTGCCTGAAACAGAATCAGCATAATCACAACAGAAAATGGTTTGAATCTATCACAGTATTTCAGGATGGAAGCTTTCCCTGCTCTGCCGGCGAGGGATTTAGGACTGCTCAGGGATGACCGCCTTACTCCGAATGGGCAACAAACCCATCTTTGCAGGGCAATGCCACTCTTTTCTCACTGGAACAGAAGGACAATACTCTTCAACGCCCAGTCACATGTTCCCTGAAAGCAGCAACACAAGTAGATCACCACCATCATTATGTGCCAAGTTGTATGACATGGGCGATCATGGTCTATCCATGACGACAATTCTTCTTGGCAATTTTTTTCTTCAGAAGTGGTTTGCCATTGCCTTCTTCAGGGCAGTGTCTTTACAAGTAGATAGGGTAGTAAAAAAGACATGGATGCTTGTCTTCATTGACTGCAGTATTAAGTTACAAAGTCATGTTGTAGCTCTATAGGACTTTGTTCAGGTCACATTTGGAGTATTGTGCCATCCCCTTAAAGTGATTGCAGAGAAGTATAAGGTGGATTTCTCCACGGAGAGTGATAGACTCCTGGAATGCTTGCCAGGGGTGATAGAAGAGACTGATACATTAGGGACATTTTGAAGAGACTTCTAAACAAGCATATGGATGAAATAAAAATGTGGTACTGGATTATATGAGGGGGAAAGATTGGATTGATCAGGGAGCAGGTTAAAAGGTTGGTACAACATTGTGGGCTGAAAGGTCCCTATTGTGCTGTCTGTCTGTCTGTCTGTCTAGGTACCATATCTGACGTGGACATTGGTGATCATGGTTTTCCTTACAGATCTATCCCTTGTTCTTTGGATGACCTCCATTTCCTCGATGTGTAGCCACCTGGCTAGGCTTTTGATGTACATAAGCTGAGGTCTTCCTCTCGGTTTGCTCCCCTCGATCTTTCCAGAGAGTGTGAGGTTTTCTAGTTCATGTTTCCGCAAGATGTGTCCTAGGAATCTGAGTTGTACTGAGTTGAATCTGTGCTGTACTGTTCTATATTCTGTTTTCTATTTTCTTGTTGCCCCTTTACAGGAAAGATGAGTTTTTGAGAGGGTGCAGAAGTGGGTTCACCAGAATCCTGGCTGGATTAGTGAGTATTAGCAATGAGAGGTTGAACAAATTTGGATTATTTCCCCGGAGGCTGAGGGGAGACATGATAGAGGCTTATAAAATTATTGAAGTCTATTTCCCACAGTAGAAATGTCAAGTACCAGAGAATATAGCTTTAAGGTGAGAGGGGGAAGTTTAAAGGAATTGCATGGATCATTTTGTGTTTACACAGAGAACAGTCAGTGCCTGGATTAGGCAATCAGTGGGAGTGCTAGATCAGACATGTGATGTGTGAAATCAGTGACTGGGGACAGAAAACATTCACTACCTATTAACTATTGATTTACAGGACAAGACACACACTAAACAGTCAAATTTCAATTTGAAAGGTCAAAATAAAAGTACGTATACGCCACCAGAGGCAACCCTGACACCCATTTCCTTTTGTGCATACACACTAAACACAAGAAACACAATAGAATCAACAGGATGGACAAACAACCAATGTGCAAATAAAAAAAGGAGAAATAAATAAATAAACAAACAATTGATATTGAGAACATGAGATGAAGAGTCTTTGAAAGTGAGTCCATTGGTTATGGGAACAGTTCAGTGATGGAGGGAGTGAAGACATCTGCTCTGATGGTTGGGAGGGTAGTAACTATTCCTGAACCTGGTGGTGCGAGTTCTGAGGCTCCTGTACCTTCCTCCTGATGGCAGCAGTGAGAAGAGAACATGTGCTGATTGGTGTGGGTCCCTGGTGATGGCCGCTGCTTTCCTGTGACATCACCCCGCATAGATGTGCTCAACGGAGGGAAAGGGTTTACTTGTGGTGGACTGGGCTACATTCGTCACTTTTTGCAGGATTGCCAATTACACCCAGATGCAAATACTTATCTAAACTGTGCACCCAGGCCTTCTCTCTCGCTGCAGCACACTTCCACTGTTCCCACAACACCAGTCGTCAGAAGCAAACAGAGAAAAACCAACCGAGTTCTTTCAGCGAGCGAGATTTACACTCTACCAGTACTGTGGCACCAAATGAAGCACTGAAATGCTGCTTACAGGTCCCAATTCCTAGCTAGCACTGTGGCACGGCTTTTGATGAACAGGTAAGATTGACTCTTAATGCAACAAGATGATAGGGGTATTTAAGAGGCATTTAGACAGGTAGATGAACAAGCAAGGATGAAGGGAAATAGTCTGTATACAGGTAGGTGGAACTAGTTTAATTTGGCATCGTGTTCGGCACTGACATCATAGACCAAAGGACCTGTTGCTGTTTTGTATGTTCTACGTTAACTTATGGCACAAGCAACTCTCAAGCGCTGTACACAGGCTCAGATGGAATACTCCCAGACTCCAGTTAGAATATCAGCTTTGGTTTTTGTGAATCTCAGAATCTTCTGACCCAAAGCCCTGATCCATTGTTGAGTTTTGGGCAAACCTTACCAACTTTACCGCTACCTGTAAAGAGTTTGTACATTCTACCCGGGAATGCGTGGGTTTCCTCCTGGCGCTCCGGTTTCCTCCCACAGTCCAAAGACGTACCAGTTGGTAGGTTAATTGCTCATTGCAAATTGTCCTGTGATTAGGCTAGGATGAAATCGGGAGATTGATGGGCAGCTTGGCTCAAAGGGCCTATTCTGTGCTATATCTCAATAAATAAATGAACAGATAGGTAGATAGATAAATAAATAGATAAATAAATAATTCAACAGCACTTGGCACCTCTCTGAAAGCATTTCCAAAATAATAACCATGATTCCCTGGCACTGTCTCAGCCCTCAGTTATAGTCTGACTTTAGGATCCTGTGATGCCAAATACAAACTATGCTTCTACCCTGCAATCTCCCATTTCAGAGCAGCTTTTACTTTGAACAACACACACAAAGTGCTGGAGGAACCCAGCAGGTCAAGCAGCATCCTTAAAAGTGAATAAACAGCCGATGTTTAGGGCCGAGACCCTTTTTCAGGACTGGAAAGGAAGGGGGTAGATGCCAGAATCCAGACGCAAGAATTTTTGGATTTTTAAAAAATAATTTGCATAGATATTCCCAGTTTTTGTCAGAACAATGCTTGAATGAATTCCACTGACAAATGGGAAGTGTTTGGTCTCTGTGTTTATACAGAAGCAGAAGCAGATGGGCGAGTACAGGTAATGAGGCTTCCCAGAGCTTGATAATAAACAAAACCATTGGCACATACGAGTGGAATGGTTGAACTGGAGGGGAACCTATCTGTCAGAGAGTCCATCCATAATTAATGTTTCATATATTAGACCCAAATACAAATGCATATTTCTTCTCAACAAAGTAACAACATGGAATATATAAGGGAGCCTCAGAGAAATATGAAGACTACAAGAAAATCAAGAATGCAAGGAGTCTTGGATGTTTCTATCATATTAGATTTAATATCACAGACATACATTCACTGGCCTCTTTGTCAGGTACATCTCTGTAACTAAAGAAGTGGTGACTGAGTGTATGTTCATGGTCTTAACCATATAACCATACAGAACAGAAACAGGCCATCTCGGCCCTTCTAGTCAGTGCCAAACGCTTACTCTCACCTAGTCCCACCGACCTGCACTCAGCTCATAACCCTTCATTCCTTTCCTGTCCATATACCTATCCAATTTTTTTTTAAATGACAATATCGAACCTACCTCTACCACTTCTACTGGAAGCTCATTCCACACAGCTATCACTCTCTGAGTAAAGAAGTTCCCCTTCGTGTTACCCCTAAACTTTTGCCTCTTAACTCTCAACTCATGTCTTCTTGTTTGAATCTCCCCTACTCTCAATGGAAAAAGCCTATCCACGTCAACTTTATCTATCGCCCTCATAATTTTAAGTACCTCTGTCAAGTCCCTCCTCAACCTTCTACGCTCCAAAGAATAAAGAACTAACTTGTTCAACCTTTCTCTGTAACTTAGGTGCTGAAACCCAGGTAACATTCTGGTAAATCTCCTCTGTACTCTCTCTATTTTGTTGACATCTTTCCTATAATTCGGTGACCAGAACTGTACACAATACTCCAAATTCGGCCTCACCAATGTCTTGTACAATTTTAACATTACATCCCAACTCCTATACTCAATGCTTTGATTTATAAAGGCCAGCATACCAAAAGCTTTCGTCACCACCCTATCCACATGAGATTGCAACTTCAGGGAACTATGCAACATTATTCTTCTGCTGCTGTAGTCCATCCACTTCCCACTTCAAGGTTTTATGTGTAGTTTTTTCAGAGATGCTGTATTGTATGCCACTGTTATAATACGTGGCTATTTGATTCACTGCCATCTTCCTGTCAGCTTGAACCAGTCTGGCCATTCTCCTCTTACCTCTCTCATTAACAAGGCACCTTCACTCACAGAACTGCCACTCTCTGGATGATTTTTGTTTTTCACACCATTCTCTGCAAACCTTTGAGACTGTAGTGTGTGAAAATGTCAGGAGATCAGCAGTTTCTGAAATACTCAAACCACCCCATCTGGCACCAATTATTCAACGGTCAAAGTGACGTAGATCACATTTATTCCCATTCTGATGTTTGGTCTGAACAACCACTGAACCTCTTGACCGTGACTGCTTGCTTTTATGCATTGAGTTGCTGCCACAGGATTGACTGATTAGATAATTGCATTAACAAGCAGTTGTACAGGTGTACCTAATAAAGTGGTCATTGAGTTAAGTAAAGATTGCAAAGAAGTGCAAAACCAGTGAAGGACATTTGTAGGTTGGTTTGTTGTCTGTTCAGAAATCTGGTAGTGAGGAAGAGAAGTTGTACCTAAAATGATGAATGTGTGCCTTTGGGATCCTGTACCATCCCTCTCATGGTAGCAATGAGAAGAGGGCAAATCCTCCTTAATGATGGAGCATTTTCAGGAATTTTCATGAACTCATGGCATTTATTTTCATGGAATTAACACAGTCAATGTAGTTTTCTTTCTCATACGTCGTTTTAAAATATTTAACCCCTGGTAATTATCCATATGAACAAAGATTCGGTAGAATTTTATCTCCCGGCTCCTGTTCCATATTCCACACCAGTTTTCTTTGTCATTTGTTGTGCTGGGCCAATGGTCTATTATTGTCACTTCTGCAATGAAAATATTTGTTTTGCAAGCAATCATTTCATCCCATCAGTGCATTAAATAGTATAATGGAACACAAAATGCAGAATAAAGTGTTGCATTTCCAGAGGCTAAGTGCAGTGCATGCAGACAATAAGGTCTTCTTTTAGTTTACTACCCATTACTCCACTGGCATTGAGGGCAGTAATGAAGGTCCTCCATCTCTGGTAGCAGTCAAGGCTTCCTTCATTATATCAGTAGTTTCTTCCTAGTTTTCACTATTGTCAGTCACTCAAGTCCCAGGTGGAGACTCAGGAATACCATTGCAGAGTTGTAGGAGGATTCTTCATTGCTGTTTCCGTAACAATTTTGTTGTTAGCCCTGAGCTGAACCCCCGAACCAGGAGGACTGGTGGACCACTCTTAGTTTGGCCTCTACCCCTTGACCTGTTTGGCATCGGGTGACCCTACCAAGAGCCAAAGCAGAAAAGCCTGACTCCAGCCAGCATAGCTTGCTAGATCATTAAGCCACACAAGCTTCCAAACCACAACAAGGTTGTGGTCCTTTTGGAGGAGATAGTAAGGTGCAAAGCCATAATGAGATAGACCGTGAGGTTAAGAATCTATCTTATTGCACTAGAGGACCATCCTATAGTTTTATTACTTGTTATATACACCTGTTAGGGTGCATATCTGATGAGGTAACCGTACCCTTCAGCCAGGAGCAGATGTCATCAGGTGGTTCCCACCTTCACAGAGTTTTTCGACCCTTAACCACGACACTCTCCAGTTGGTGGACCGGCAGTGGTGGCCAAATCACTGCCCATCTGCTCCTGGCTTCCAGCTTCCCTCCTCTCGCCTACTCCAAATCCAACAAGAGGCTCGTTCTGTCTCTTCCCCCATCCTACGAGCTGCTTGTTTTTTGCTCTTTTCGTCCAGGCCCAGTGCTGACAACAACCACCATGTTGATTTAGCTGAGAAACCTCTGCAGCTGATCTCCACAGGGAACAACCATGCCTGCCATCCCTTGTCTTTACACTGCTGCACTAAGGACTGGTACTTCAAGGCCTTTCTTTCATGGGCCTCTTCCCACCCCTCCTCCCACGGCATTGTCAGCTCAACCAGAATTATTTCCTGGTCTTCAGTTGACCACAATACAATGTCCGGGCAGAGGGTTGTGTGCACCACCTCCGGGAACTGCAGCCTCCTTCCCACATTGACCCTCATCTCCCAGGACCTGCCCATCAGCAGCAGATTTGGCTTTGGTTGTTTGATTACAATAGGCCTGGCTCCCTCTTTCATGAAGGTGATGGCCTTCCTCAAATCTGTGCAAGCCGTCCTATCTCTCCCACTCTAGTGTGTCAGCAAGAGCCAGCAGCACCTTATCAGGGCACCATATAACAATGGGAATGAAGCTGTCTTTCTGCTTCATGATATCTTCTCTTGTATCTTCTGTCCAATGGGAAGAGGGGAGAAGAGAAAAAGTCCAGGGTGAGTGGAGTCTTTGATTATGTTGGTTTCTCTACTGAGAAAGCAAGAAGTGTTGACAGAGTCCGTGGAGAAGAAACTTGTTTTAGTGAAGTGTTGAACTATGTCCAAACTGTCTGCTGTTTCTAGTCAGAGCAGTTGCAAACCCAAGCCATGATGCATCCATATAGGTTCTTTTCTATGGTGTATCTGTAAAAAAAAAATGGTGAGGGGCTGTATCAGACTCTGTTATACACAACTCTGCTACCCCTGAGAAATTTTCCATTGCCTTTTGCATAGCAGAAGAACAGGATACTGAGTATTCTGAAAATTGTCCTAGAAAACAGAACCAATTTATTCCACCATATGCAACTGACCATCTGCTCGAGGAATTCAGCAGGTTGCGCTGTATCTGGGGGAGGAAAAGAATTGGTGACATTTAGGGTCCTGATGCAGAGTTTCAATCTGAAACGTTGACAATTTGTTTCTGCTGCAGATGCTGGACTCTATGGCAACAAAATCCTGCTGGAGGAACTCAGTGGTCAAAAAGATGCTGTTTGACACACCGTGCTCCTCCAGAAGATTGGTTTTGCTACAGATTCCAGCATCTGCAGTCTCATGTGCACATTTCCATCATGTTCTTGACACTAGTAGTAGTCCAGAACTTAATACAACTGTTGGAGAGCAGGTGTTTCTGGACCATTCATCCTCGGAACACACCAGATTTAAACTCTTCTCCAAAACAAAGCAGAGCTTGCAAATCTTCTTCCTCTTCTTGGGCCCTTAGCTCCCAGTGGAGCATCGACCATGGATGACCTGTCTCCATTGTCCACAGGTGATGGTGTTCATCAATGTTTCTGTAATTCATTGTATCCATTGTACAGGGGAGTGATCTATGCAGATTCACCAGATCCTTGTCGGCCGCCCGTTCCAACTCTTACAATAGGGATGTAGGATTGGGCTTTGAGAGGTAACTCTCGTAAATATTGACCAATATTTCTGCTTCCCATCAGAATTACTGTCCAAGGACTTTATTTTTCCTATGTTTAAGGATTTTAAAAATTAGCTTAATTCGTCACATATATGTACATTGAAACTTTGAAACATACAGTGGGATAGACCATTTTGCGTCAGCAACCAACACAAGTCAGAGGATTATGCCGGAGGCAGCCTAGAAATGTTGCCACACTTCCAGCACCTAAAGAGTATGCCCACAATTTACCTATCCTAACTCACCTTAGCTCACTAATCCTAACCTTAAGTTTCTTTGGAAGTTGGGAGGAAACCAGAACACCTGGAAAAAAACTCAAGAGGTCATGGAGAGAACATAGATACTCCAACCAGACAGCAGTGGAAATCAAACCCTAATTGGCAATGGCTGGTGCTGTAAAGCAACTGCATGAAGTATTCCGGGCATAAGAGATTCTGGAAATCCAAAGCAACACACACAAAATGTTAGAGGAACTCTGCAGGCTAGCCAGCATCTAAGGAAAAGAGTAAACAGTCAATGATTTGGGCTGAGGCCCTTCAGCAAGACTGGAAAAGAAGGAGAGAAGTCAGAAGAAGGTGGGAAGAGGGGAGGGAAAATCCAAGATGGTAGCTGATAGCTGAGACTGGGAGGGGGAGGGGGTGGAAGAGAGAAGGGTTTGGAGAAGGGAGAATCTGGTAGGAGAGGATAGAAGACCATGGACACAAGAGAAGGGGAAGGAGCGCCAGAGGGAGGTGATGGGCAGGGAAGAAGTTGAGGTGAGAGAGAGAAGCAGTAATGAGGAACGGTGAAGGGGAGGCAATTACCAGAAGTTCAAGAAATTGATATTCATGGTGGATCAGGGTTGGAGGCTACCCAGAGGGAATATAAGGATTTGCTCCTCCAACCTGAGTGTGGCCTCATTATGGCAGTGGAGGAGGCTATGGACTGGCATATCGGAATGAGGGTGTGATGCAGAATTGAAATGAGTGGTTACCAGGAGATCGTGGTTTTTGTGGCCGATGGAACAAAGGTACTCGGCAAAGTAGTCCTCCAATCTACAAACATTGGGCCTCACTGACGTACAGGAGCACCAAGTACAGCAGACTCACAGGTGAAGTGTTGCCTCAACTGGAAGGACTGTTTGGGGTCTTGAATAGTAGTGAGGGGTAGTGCAACAGGGACGTTTTACCTACCTCCAGGAACTCAGATTCCCCAATCAAAACAGTGCAGCACTTCTTCTAATAATCTTACGTTGAGCAAGAATGAAGAATTGTTAAATTAACGATATTGTGTAATTGCTGGCTCTTTAAGCTTTTGACTGGATGAATTTTGCTGTCATTCATTACTGGAGATCATTCTGTTCAATGTGCATTCTTTGAATCCCTTCAATTTAACATTTGTTATGTTAATGAATTGCTGCATGCATTTATTAAAAGCTGAAATGATTTCAGCTCAGCACGACATCTTTCAAAATAATTGGTAAAAACCAATTGCACTTCCCTTCTATCGTAATGGGAGTTAAATGGTGTGGAACTTGTCCTGTTCCCCACAGCAATGAGACCAAAACTTCTAACCTTATTAGTGAGTCATTGGCAGATTAATGCAATGCTTTTATTTCTTCGATGACTTGATATCATAATGAGATTCATCAGCTTGTGAAAGAGGGGAAAAGGTGGGAGTCAGTAGTATGGGATGTCTGAAAAGTTATTGAGATTAGCATGGTCTGCAAGATGCTTGCATTTTGCAAATGCTGAATCTGATACTATATAGAATCAAAATCAGAATCAGGTTTATTACCACAGACATTATCTTGTGACAGCGATACAGAGCAATACATGAAAATAAATCACAATAAGTTACAATAAGGAATATATAAAAATAAATAAGTTGTGCAAAAAGACAGGACGAAGTGAGTTGGTGTTCATAACCCATCCAGAAATCTGATGACAGCCAGGAGTATAAATTATATTTCAACTTGATTTAAGGAGTGCTGCAACTTCCTAAACTTTAGAGATTCTGTAGATGCTGGAAATCTGGAACAACACAGACAAAATGCTGGAGGAACTCAGCAGGTCAGGCAGCATCTATGGAAGGGAATAAACAGTCAACGTTTCGGGCCAAGCCACTTCCTAATGAAGCGCTAGCGTTAGCACAACACTTTACAATACCAGTGATTCGAGTTAGCTTCGCCCCTGCTGCCTGTAAGAAGCTTGCACATTCACCCGTGAGCACACAGACTTCCTACAGGTGCTCTGGTTTCCTCCCACAGTTCAAAGACATCCAGTTGGTCGGTTAATTGGTCATTGTAAATTGGCTAGTGATTAGGCTAAGATTAAATCAGGGATTGCTAGACAGTGCAGCTCAAAGGGCTGATTCCATACTATGTTTCAACACAAAAATACTTTTTTAAAGTGTCTCAGCTCAAAACGTCAACTGTTTATTCCCATCAATAGATACAGCCTAAAATATCCATTGTTTTCTGTTAATTGGTGTTCATCTATTGAAGTTAATCACCCTGGTTAAAGCTTAGGGTTTGTAGCAAAGGCAATGAATAAGTTCAGTGTGATTTTGGTTGAATCATTCTTTGAAATTTATTTACCAGGGTAGTCATCACTAACTCCAGTGTGGCCATTCCCAAGCCCTTTGCTGAGAAAGGAGGAGGGTTAAGCGTCAGGCAAGCAACTCGACCTCGTAAAACCTGCAAATGCCACAGAAACAGCAAGCAAAAGCATTGGATTCCGTCAGATCGCGAACGGAGAACAGTAATGGTGCTGCAAATGACCATTCCAAATGAAAACAGCTTGCCGCCTGATGCGCCAACTAAGGTGCAGGAGGAACTAGGTCTAAGTTATTGCTAGAAAGGAGAATACTTATTGTCCACCTTACAAAGGAGGTGGTGAGCTCCTAATCAAAGTACAGCCCAGGTTTATCAATGGTGCCAAATTAGTTGAGTGATTTTGAGTTGAGTTGAGTGTATTGTCGTGTGCACAAGTGTGAGGGTAGGTGTATTGGTTGGGGAAGATGCTGGTTTAAGAAGCCATGTGATATGTGGAAGAGATACAGGGCTGAAGAAGGAAGAATATTATTGGCAGGACAATGGACCATGGAGGAAGGGAAAGAGGAGGGGAACCAGAGGAGAAGAGAAGGGATAAGATGGTAACCAGAATGAGGAAAGGAAAGTAAGTCAGGGAGGGGCAAAAGGGGAGAGGGGGAAGAAATGACCAGAAGTTAGAGAAACTGATGTTCATGTCATCAGGTTGGAGGCTACTCAGATGGACTATGAGGATTTCAGCCCAAGACAACAATTGTTTATCCATCCTCCAAAGATGCTGCATTACCTGCTGAATTCCTCCAGCATCTTGTGAGTGTTGCTCAAGAGTTACAGCATCTGCAGAATGTCCAGGATGTACATATTGGCTTTGGAGAGAGTATGCATCCACCACTGGAAAGTGAAAATCAAAATAAAAATGGTGCAGGTGTTAGAAATCTGAAATAAAATCAAAAATGCTGGAAATATTCTGCATGTCAGGCCACATATGTGAGAGGCAAAACATAGTTAATATATCATTCTCCAATATTTTTGCCACCTTCAATGAAATTCCTCCAGCAGAAACTTCTTTCCCTCTCCTCCCTTTTCAACATTTCTCAGGGATTGTTTCCTTCATGACTTCCTGGTTTATTCCTCTGTTGCAAGTACACACCCCTCCCCACCCACACAACATTTTCCCATTCAAATGCAGGTGATGAACCCTTGTTGTTTCAAAGTGCAATGTTCTGTTGGAATCCTTGCTGGGTTGGGGGCTAACCCTTCCCATTAGTGCTGTCCTCCAGTGTTTGCTCAGTGCTGCCCTCTGGTGTCGGCTTAGTGCTGGCCTCTAGTGTTCCTCAGTTCTACTCATCACTGTTTGCTTAGTGCTGCTCTCCGATGTTTGCACAACACTACTCTCTGGTGCTCGCTTGGTGCTGCCCGCCAGTGATCACTCAGTGGAAGAATAAGCTGGACCTGAACTATCTACAGTCATGCCACTCAGGGACTTGGTCTACATTATCTTTTTCTGTCTGACTGTATGTTTTCCTGAAATCATAACCATGTGTTCTATTTGCTCTGTGTGCAGTCTGCTGTGAGCTATTACTAATTTGTTTTGTACCTTGGCTCCGAAGAAACATTGTTTAGTTGTATTCACATATGTGTTAATGATAATTAACTTTGAATTTGAACTCAAAGTTCAAAGTAAATTTATTATCGAAGTACATAAATGTTACCATATACCAGCCCATGGTTTACTTTCTTGCCGGTATTTACAGGAATTTAAAAAAAAAATAGAATTTATGAAAAAAATCCAGACATAAACAAGTACTGATAAATGATCAATGTGCAAAACAAGAGAAATTGTGCAAATAAAATAAAGCAATTAATACTGAGGACATGAGTTGCAAAGAGTTCTTGAATGTGAGTCCATGGTTTGTAGAAGCAGTTCAGAGTTGTGTTGGTGAAGTTATCCACACTACCTCATTAAGTTGTAGTGGTCATAACGGTTCCTAAAGCTGGTTGTATGGAATCTAAGGCTTCTGTATTTCCTTCATTCATTTTTCAATCTTTTTTATTGATCTTCAGATAAAGAATATACAAATCAAAAGAGGAGTTGAACAAGTAGATGTATTTCCTGCCTGAAGGTAGTAACAAGAAGAGGGCATGGCCTGAATGGTGCTGGTCCTTGATAACGGATGGTGCTTTCTTGTGGCAGCGCTCTATGTAAATATGCTCTATAGTGGGGAGTGTTTTGACTGTGATGGACTGGGCTGTATCCATCACTTTCTGCAGTCTTTTCCACCCTGGCCATTGGTGTTTCCTTAGCAGTCTATGTTGCACCCAGGTAGGATACTCTCCACTGTGCATCTTTAGAAGTTTGTCTAAGTTTTTGGTGACATGACAAATCTATACAAACTTCTATGAAGGTGCTTTTGTGCCTTCATTATGTTGGCACTTACATGCTGGTTTCAGGACAGATCCTCTGATATTATAACACCAAGGAATTTAAAGCTACTGAACCTCTCAACCTCCAAATCCCTAATGAAAACTGGCTCATGGACTTGCAGTCTCTTCCACCTGTAATCAATAATCATCACTTTGGTTTTGCAGATGTCAAGTCAGAGGTTGTTGCTGTGGCTCAATTCAACCAGGTTTTCAATATCCCTTCTATATACCAATTCATCACCACCTTTGATTCGGCCAAATATAGAAAACGTCACCTCTTCCAAAGACCAAACAGAGAACCAAACAGTACTTCCAAGTGAAGCAGTGATACACTTACACTTACTCCAATCACAATCTGATGAATTGCATTTGATGATGAAATTGTAATCTCCTCTGCACTGGAGAAACCAAATTTCAGACTGGATAAATGCTTTGTGGGATTTCCTGCATTAAGAGGGATCCTCAAAGAACCTAGGGCAATATTTAAAGAAAATGATGGATTTCTTCCCAATGTCCTGGTCAACCAAGGAAGCATTCACTTTCATCTTATCATATTGTTTATCAGTTTTGCTTGTGCAACATTAGGTCACTGCACTGTAATAATCAATTACACAAACTACAGGAAGACAGAACAAAGTCAGTCCATGGCCCCCACTACTACCACAATGAGGTGTCTCTCAGAATGCAGGAGCAACACTTCGTATTCCATCTGGGTATCTTCCAACCTGCTGGCACGAACATTGATTTCTCTAACTTCTGGTAATTTTCCACACTCCCCTTCCATCATCCTCCAATACCCACTCTGACTTCTTTCTTATCCTTTCTCTTCTCTACATCTGCCAATCACGTCCCTCTGGTGGCTCACCTCCTTCCGTTTCTCCTACCAGATTCCTTCTTCTTCAGCCCTTTCCTTTTCGACCTATCACCTCCCAGCATCTCACTTTATTCCTCCTCCCTCATCCATCTGCCGTCACCAAGCACTTTCTCACTTGTACGCTTTCCCCTCCCCTATCTTCTTCATCTGGCTTCTTTTCCCTTCCTTTCCGGTCCTACTGGAGGGCCTCAACCTGAGGTGTGGACTGTTTATTCCTTTCCATGGATGTTATCTGACCTGCTAAGTCCCTCCAGCATTTTGTATGGGTTACCTGGGTTTCAGCTCTTAAGTTACAGAGAAAGGTTGAACAAGTTAGGTCTCTATTCATTGGAGCGTAGAAGGTTGAGGGGGAATTTGATCGAGGTATTTAAAATTTTGACAGGGATAGATCGAGTTGACGTGAATAGGCTGTTTCCATTGAGAGTAGGGGAGATTCAAACGAGAGGACATGATTTGAGAGTTAGGGGGCAGAAGTTTAAGGGAAACACGAGGGGGTATTTCTTTACACAGAGAGTGATAGCTGTGTGGAATGAGCTTCCTGTAGAAGTAGTAGAGGCCAGTTCAGTTGTGTCATTTAAGGTCAAATTGGATAGGTATATGGACAGGAAAGGAGTGGAGGGTTATGGGCTGAGTGCGGGTAGGTGGGACTAGGTGAGATTAAGAGTTCGAGAGTTCGGCACAGACTAGGAGGGCCGAGATGGCCTGTTTCTGTGCTGTGATTGTTATATGGTTATATGGTTACTCTGGGTTTCCAGCAACTGCAGATGCTGCCTGACCTGCTGAGTTCCTCCAGCCCTTGGCGTGTGTGTTGCTCAGATTTCCAGCATCTGCAGATTTTCTCTTGTTTGTAATTTGCAGAATCTCTTGTGTTTAAGTATCAAGATTTAGCACTTACATATCAGACAACCAAGCGGGCAGAGAAAAAAAATCTCCGCAGATGCCAGCCACTCTGCAAACTATCTTTTCATGTAGTATTCATGCCGAGATAGAGAGTTGATTTTACAAAGGGAGATTAAAGACTGCGATCTGATAGTCATTGCAACGACACAGTTGCAAGGTGACCAAGGCTGGGAACTGAATATTCAGAAGGTATTTGACGTCCCTGAATGATAAATAGGAAGGTAAAGGAGGTGGGGTAGATGTGTTAATAGGATCACTGTGCTGGTGAGGAATGATGTTAGCTCAAAAGTTCAAGCTATGGGAACAGATTGGGCGGAAATAAGAAATACTGAGGGTTATCACTGGAGAGAATCGTGCATAGGCCCCCAAAAAGTAGCTGTGTTGTAAGACAGAGACCAGTGCAGAATTTGCATTTTCTAATTTTATTTCACCAATTGTATATTCATGTTAATGGTTTGACTATAAGACCATAAAACTTTGGAGCAGAATTAGGACTTTCAGCCAATAAGGTCTGTTCCACCATTTGATCATGGCTGATCTATTGCCCCTTCAACCCCATTTTCCTGCCTTCTCTCCTCCCTGACTTACCAAGGATCAAAACTCAGGTTTAGTATAACCGGCATATATCGTGAAATTTGTTGTCTTTGCAGCAGCAATACTATGAAATACATAATAATAGAGAAAAGAATCATGAATTACAGTAGGTATATTCATATTAAATAAGTAAAGCAACAATAAACATAAATAAATAGTGAGGTAATGTTCATGAGTACCATGTCCATTCAGAAATCAGATGGCAGAAAGAAAGAAGCTGTTCCTGAATCACGGAATGTGTGTGTTCAGGATCCTGTACCTCCTCCCTGATGGTAGCAAGAGAAGAGGGCATATTCCTGGGTGAAGGTCAATTCTGTCAACCTCCGTTTTAAATACACTCAATGTCCTGGCCGCCACAGCAGCTTGTGACAATGAGTTCCAGAGATTCACCACTGGTCTTGTCATCTGTGTTATGTTTGGGAAACTTATTTCATTAGATAATTGACTGCTCTCACAGTAGTGGTTCAATAATTGAGAGAGGGTAATATAATTGCCCTTAGTACCCTGAGGCAGGAAGATGAAAAAATACAACTTTGGTTTCTGCTCAGTTAACCCGTTGCTAAAAGGAAAATCTATTGATAAGGATATAAGATGAGATCATTGCCAATCTCAATGAGACGATATTCTTCCCACTCTGTGAACTTAACACAAGGCTATTATTAATGATTAAGTCTTTATGTATGAAGAGCGACACTTTAAGTAGCACTGACTGCTTGCAACTGACCTCTGGTATATATGTATATTAGTATATAAATTTATTTATTTATTTGGAGATACAGCACAGAAACAAGCTCTTCTGGTCCAATAAGCCAATTACACCCATGTGACCAATTAACCTACTAATGTGTACTAACATGGCCTGCTGAGATCCCCCAGCATTCTGTGTGTGTTAACCTGTACATCTTTGCTTTGTGGGAGGAAACCCACACTGTCATAGGTAGAGCTAACAAACTTCTTACAGACAGGGCAGGAACTGAAGCCAGGTCTTGAGTTACTGCCTTAAAGTGCTATACCAAAGCTGGAACAATAATCCTACATTCACACTCATTTAACTTTCTCCTAGTCAGATTCTTGGTGTCAATATTTGTAATGTTACAGTAAATCTGTTGTCCATTGTATCCAGTGCTCCTGATGGTGAGGCCCATCATAAACTGGGAGACCGCTTTATCAAACACCTCCACTCCATTCGCCAAAAGCAAAACTTCCTGCCAGCCAAGCATTTTAATTCCAATTTCCGTTCCCATTCCCGCTCTGACATGTCGGTCCACGGCCTCCTCTTGTGCCAAGACAAGTCCGCACTCAGGGTGGAGGAGCAACACCTTATATTCTACCTGTGTAGCCTCCAACCTGATGGCATGAATACCAATTTCCCATTCTGGTAGAAAATGTTTTCCCTCCCTCTCCCCTCTTCTATTCCACACGCTAGACTCTTACTTCTTCTCACCTCTCTCTGAGTCCCCTCCTCCTTCCCTTTCTACTATGGTCCACTCTCCTCTCCTATCAGATTCTTTCTTCTCCAGCCCTTTATCTCTCCTATCCACCTGGGTTCACCTATGACCTTCTAGCTATCCTACTCTCCCTTAAAGTTAAAGCCTGTCCCGAGCCTTATAGGCACATCAGGCTGGTGCTTATGCCTGTTTCCGTGGCGTGAAGCAACTGACAGTACAAGACTCCCCCCCCCCCAGGTAGGACGCCAGTCTATCACGATGTTAACCCCAAGAATTTTGCCAGTACCCAGTTTCATCTGGGTTGACTGGAGCACTGTGTGGTTAAGTGCCTTGCTCAAGGAAACAACATGCTGCCTCGGCTGGGGCTCGAACACACAACTTTCAGATCACTAGTCCAACACCTTAACTACTTGGCCACACACCACACACTCCCCCTCCCCTCACCTTTCTATTTTGGCATCATCGTCTCCCTTTCCAGTGCTGAAAAAGGGTCTTACCCCAAAAGGTCAACTGTTTATTCCTCTCCAAGGATGCTGACTGACCTGCTGAGTTCCTCCAGCATTTTGTGCGTATTGCTTTGGATGTCCAGCATCTACAGAATTTTTCATATTCAAATTTGTCTTATGTTTGCCAATTGTTCCTTCCTTATCCCACTGCATGAATGACTTTAAGGAAGAAACGAGCAGTAACAGCACGTCCATAAGTTATTATGCAGGGTGTATCGGATCCCAGTCAGTACCGCAGAATCTTGCCTGCAATTAGAAGTTGGCAAAAGTCAGTGCTGATGCTAACAGTCAGTAAATACACCAATAACATTAATATTTGCTGCTGGTGTAAATTAATACATAAATTCCCATCACAGCTAAGTGTTTGGAAGCAGGCTAGAGTTTGATCAAAACGTCTTTAATGAATACAGGCCCTTAAAGGAGAACTTAAGGGTGGCACAGTAGTGTAGCTTCAGTGATCACCGATCAGGGTCAATTCCTGCTGGTGTCTGTATGAAATTTAACGTTCTCCCTGTGACCACATGGGTCTCCCCCAAGTGTTCCAGTCCCCCAACTACCCCCCCCCACATTCCAAAATCATATGATTAGGTTTAATAAGTTGTGGGAAAGCCTGTATGTTGGCACTGGAAGTCAGTCAACACTTGTGGGCTGCCCTTTCCACAACCCTTGCTGGTTTGATTTATACAAACAACGCAGTTTGCGATGTACGTGCGACAAATCAAGCTAATTCTTAAACCCCTTTAATCAGGAATCCATGAAGACATCTGTCAGAAAGCGATGTCAGAAGTCTCTGAGAATTGTACCTGCCTTTTATCAGAGGATCATCATCCATACACAGTGCAGTCAGAATGATAATTTGTCGTGACGAGAACACACAGGCCATGATGTCAGGAGATTTAGTTAGTTTGTATGTTCTGCACAACTCAGGAGACTAAAATGACTATTGATTGCCGACTGTTTTCCACAACCTTGACAGACGCTTTGATTTCCAGCTGCCCGTTGGTTGGTAGTCCTTTCTAAGTCAATCGGTTGTGAATCCAAGCTTCTCTCCAGAGATCTCAACACAAATACACAGGCTGCAATTCTAATACAGCACTGAAGAGGCATTGCACAGTTGGATGAAATATTAAACTGGGGCTGCGGCAAATTCAAAAGTTATCATTTTACAGTTATTTCGAGGGTAAGTAGAGGATTCAGATTCAGAGTCAAATTCATTTATTTATCATATGTACAATTAAATCATAGAGTGAATATATTGATTGTGTTAACAACCAACACACCCACAGATGTGCAGGGGCAGCCCACGAGTGTCACTGTTAGGGTGTACTCTGGATCGAGCGTATGTAGCAAATACTTAGGTCACCAGCAACCAATCTTCAGACGTGAATGTGAATGGTAGATTGAATTGAAAGCACAGCCCTGAACAATTGCTTTCCTGGAGCTAAGCGCTGGAGTTGATTGAAAACCAGAAATTGCAGATTTCCTTTCAATTTGTGTGTCCGGTGTGTGGGTGTGATGAAGGACGTGTGTGAAAACTATATGTGATTCAAAGGAAGCACTGTAGATACATTGTAACTATAAAATTGTCCTGCTGTTGCCTTTGATCTTTAGCATTCAAAAATATCATGTAATATTGGGTTGGGAAGCCTCTTCCTCCAAGAGTGGCTCTTATTGTTGAATAAAACACTTCTGTATCCACTAGCTTCAGTGTCTCTTTGTTCATGTTACAGCAGTCATCACACATTCCAGCCAACGTAACATGCCCACGTATTTCAGCAGAACAACACAAACAGCATCAGCAGCTAAACAAAACAACATCAGCAAAACAAGCCTCTTGCCCAACACACACACACACACACACACACACACACACACATTCAACCCCAGGGTAGGCCACCTCCTGGCCTTCAGTCCGTGTCCCCAGACCCTCAGACTTGCAGGATTGCTCCTACATTCAGCTGCAGGATGGTACCACAGACAAAGCCCTTTCCCAACAGCCAGTTTGCTCCGTGAAGTTGGCCACCACTAGTTGGGGTCAGTGGGCAGCTGCTGGCATCCTCCTGCCTGCCCTTTCTGTTGCTTGAAGAGGAACAGGAAGTCAGTTCTCCCACAAGCTGTTCCTTCTGGTGAGCTAAATCTTATGGATTGGTTAACATTTACCCTCCACTGAAAGGAGCACAGTGAGAGTGGGAGGGAAGAAATCATCTGCTAATTGCAGTGGATTTCCTTCCTGCACAGAAGGAAGGAATATGGTGGAGACCAGATTTATCTGACATCTTCCTGTGCTTCTGAGGTCACTGTTCAGTCCTGGATTGTTTCTGTGTCTTGAGATGAGGGAGCAGATGCATCTCTTCCCCAGCCTTTGAGTTTACCCCTGCCATACCTGCCTCATTGAGCACAGCCCTAATCATTTGGAAACAGTTGCAAATTGTCACTGATTTTTTTTCAACATGAGGAAGAGTCTTGGCCCAAAACATTGAGGTTTATTCACCTCAATAGATGCTGCCTGACTTGCTGTGTTCCTCCAGCACTGTGTGTGTGTTGCTCTGGATTTCATCAGCTGCAGAATCTCTTGTGTTTCTGACTTGATAAAACTTCATGTTAATTAATATTAATGTGATAACCAAATTCTATAACTGAAGTGTTTATGTATACAGTGGATTCTGGTTAATTAGGACACATCAGGATTCGTACATTCTTAGCCCATTTAAGCAGCTGCCCCAATTAAGCAAAGTTTCCTGGAAATAGTTAAAAGGTATAAAAAGACAATATGTTGTTAAGCCAAATTAAAAATGAAATACAGAACAAATTAAAGCACTACCAATTCTACTACAGTACTATAAAACTGTGTATTGGTTCCTAACAGTTATTGACGAAGGAATTCACCCGGTGTATGTCGCCGTGTATGGCGTATCCAGGGAGGGGAAGCAACTCTGGGGAAGGGGCTTGTTATGTCCATTCCAGGGCAGCTCATTGACCTTTGGTCCCTACCAGACTCTCAGCTCTCACCAGTGCTCCAGGTAGCTTTTTGCATGTGACAGCGACCACACCCCAATGCACTGTGGGCTAAACCAGATCAGGGTAGCCTCCAAGCCTCATACCCCAGTGAGACAAGGACATGCCTATCCTAGCATGTGAAGTCAACTACTGCGGATTGGGCGGATGTGATCTACAGTGAGATCCAATGGCCAAGAAGGCAGTTCTGCAAAGCCTTGTGGAGAGCGAAGGGCATTACAAGGCATGGAAGAAGTCATGCCCATCCACTGCAATCAAGGAAGATCCCAGTTTGTGGTGACTACTTGTACCACTGCACCCAGACTTCCACGGTCGAGAGAGTGGAACTGTCCCAGTGCAGTGGCTTTTCACTTCAAAACTCTTCTGCACAGGTTTCACTAACGTCATCAGACAGACACCCAACACGCTGCCATGCTCTTTTGATTGACTGTACATGAACAAAATTAGCGGTGACACCTAGCCCAGACAATGGGCTGCCTTCATACAATGCTTTCGATGGTTGCATCCTCCAAACCTTCGTTTTCACTGCAACGTTCAAGATGATTGTCAATACCTTCCAAATTCTTTGTAGTTCCTAACCTGTTGAAGTAGTGAAATCATTTCATCTTCACTCCCATCTTTTTCTGGCATCTCCAAGCCAGAGTGCTTGAAACCACAGTAAGCAAAACAATTCTAAATTGTCTTACTGCTTATTTCTCGCCAACTGTCTGTGGCAAGTATCACTGCTTTTGAACACAAACACATGCAAATAATGCTATTTAAAAACTGTTTGCTCTAAACATGGAGTTACGTCCAATGGTCACACAAGCTCACGCGGCTGACACTCGTTAGAACTGTTTGGCAACAGTCTCCTATCCCAATTAAGTGGTTTTGTATTGAGAAAAAGAGAGAATAAAAATGGCTGCTAGAAATGTTGGCATGGATACAGTAGGTCAAAAGACATGTATCACTGTTGCAACTCTTTCTCTCTCTCTCTCTTTGACCCTATGACATTTTGAAAGTACTTGTGTGGCCTTGGACTAACCAAAGCTGTGAAATTCAAGTCTTTTATTGTTTTCAGACAAGAGACAGAACCCACACAGTTTACCCAAGTGTGGCAGGAATGTGGAAACTTTGGAGTAATTAAGTTGAGCAGAATGGATACATTTAATGAAAAGCTTGAGAAAGGAGAAGTAGGTTATGCTTTACGCGTTATTAAGACAATTATAGGCTTTTGAAACATAAATTGTTTCCCTGCCCTTCACTGCTTTTTGTAGTTGACACAGAATCCAGTTTTTCCGAAATCCAAAGGTGTGGAGTCACCTGTTTTTAGCTGCCTAGGAGGGAGGCGTCAGAGTCAGTGTGGTCCACTGGAGGCAGTGAGATGCAGCGTACAAGCTGAAGGCAATGTTGCTCTCCATGTTCGCTCAGTAGAAGAAAAGCCATGTTGCATTTTATTGGAGGTTATTGCAACATTTGTGGACTGAAGGTCTTGGACTTCATTTTTTTGTATGACTAGTTCAATGTTATATGTGCTTTGTGCTGTGTGTGACTGTTGGCACTGTGTTTTGCATCTTGGCCCCCAGAGTGACACTGTTTCATTTGGCTGTGTTCATGGGTATTCGTGTACGGTTGAATGACAATTAAACCTGAATTTGAATTTAAACAGCTGATAGTTTTTCAAAGGTTAAATTAAAGGTTAAATTAAAATTTAAAGGTTAAGTTTTCATTTCAAAAGAAATTATGCCTCTGGTCTCAAAGATGTGCTAGATAGTTGTTAATTATGTCTGGAGTAGAGAGATAATCAAAGATTTAGATAAAGTTAATAGGCACATGAGAGAGAATAGGGAGTTACAACAAATATAATTGGAAGAGTGGAATTAATGGAATTGCTACAAGAATCAGCTTACTCAACAGGCTGAGTAGTTTCCTTTATGTCCCAGGGAAGATACGTGACATCTTACAAGTTTTGGCACTTTTTGAAGAAATTCTTTCCAGTCAAGTTTATTGTCACATGCATGAGTACATGCAAGCAGAGGCAAAATGATAAACGTACCTACAGCAATATCACAGGTACACAGAATAAGCAGAATTTAGAGTAAAAAAAAATTAAAATTAAATTACATACAGTTCTGGGAACTGGACTGGGGCTATCCTGGATGTAATCATTGTCATGGATGGGGGAGGTATGGAGGGCTATGGGACTAGGCCGAATAATCAATGAGCCAAAGTACCTGCTTCTATGCTGTGGTGCTCTATGACTCCGTAAGGAAAGAACAACGACATTTCTACCTTCCATGGAGGTTCAGATTGTCATCAAATATTCAAACAAGTTTCTGCAGATGTTTCTGCAGAAGTATCAAAATGGTTACATCATGGTCTGGTGTGTAGGCCTCCGTTAGTCTCGATAGACCATGGATTTGCACCTTGGGAAGTTTCCAGGGCGCAAGCCTGGGCAAAGTTTTTTTTAAATGGAAGACCGGCAGTTGCCCAAGCTGCAAGTCTCCCCTCTCCACACCACCAATGATATCCAAGGGAAGGGCGTTAGGACCCATCCAGTTTGGCACTGGTGTCATCGCAGAGCAATGTGTGGTTAAGTGCCTTGCTCAAGGACACACACGCAGCCTCAGCCAAGGCTCGAACTAGCGACTTACAGATAACTAGATGAACGCCTTAACCACTTGGACACGTGCCAACACTGATACAGTAATTCTGGTACAGTAATTCAAATGCACAGGAATGTAAAAGCTGCAAAGAGTATTCCATCCATCGCTTTCATCGTCTTAATGTTTCTATCAGATCCCCTCTCGTGCCTCCAGAATTCCAGTGAATATAGTCTCTGGCAACCCCATCTCTCCTTCCTCGTCTCCAGAACAAACCTGGTGAACCTCCTCCACACTGGCTCCAGAGGTTTTCCTTGGATCTTTCCTCGGGTAGGGAGACCAGACATTAGGTCCGTGTGGATTGCTGAGACGAGTAATGGAACTTCGTACGGTTCTCATCTCTCCAGTTCTGTCAGTGAGTGATTTCCCTGTTGGTTAGCACCAAGCACACAGTTACAGGAATTAAACTTCAAACCATCAATGTTCATCAGTCTTCTATTGGTTACCCAATCCTCTATACATGCTATACGGTATCCTGAACTCCATGCATCCTTATCCCACTGGTAAGTGTTTTATGTGTCGCCTTATTAAACACCTTCTGAAAATCCAAGTAAATACCTATAATGAACATGAAAAAGTCTGTAGATGCGGGACATCCAAAGCAATGAACACAAAATGCTGGAGGAACTCAGCAGGTCAGACAACATCTATGGAAAATAATAGATCGTCAATGTTTCAGGCTGAGACCCTTCTTCGGCCTTTTCTCTTTGGAGCGACGGAGGATGAGAGGTGACCTGATAGAGGTGTATAAGATGATGAGAGGCATTGATCGTGTGGATAGTCAGAGGCTTTTTCCCAGGACTCAAATGGCTATCATGAGTGGGCACAGTTTTAAGGTGCTTGGAAGTAGGTACAGAGGAGATGTCAGGGGTAAGTTTTTTATGCAGAGAGTGGTAAGTGCTTGGAATGGGCTGCCGGTGATGGTGGTGGAGGTAGATACGATAGGGTCTTTTAAGAGGCTCCTGGACAAGTGCATGGAGCTTAGAAAAATAGAGGGCTATGGGTAACCCTAGGTAATTTTCAGGTAAGGACATGTTTGGCACAGCTTTGTGGGCTGAAGGGCCTGTATTGTGCTGTAGGTTTTCTATGTTTCAGGATTAGGCTATACCCTTTTCAATGCCTATATCCTTTTTAAAACAGTGGTGTAGCATTTGCTGTCTAGTGGGACCCGCCCAGAGTCCACAGAGTATTGGTAAATTATCACAAACACATCTACTACGACTGCAAACAAGAGAAAATCTGCGGATGCTGGAAATCATAGTAATACACACAAAATGCTGGAGGAACTCAGCAAGCCAGGCAGCATCTATAATAACTATAAGTCATCTACTATAACTTCTGTCATTTCGTTCAATACCCTGGGATACATTCCATCAGGGAATTTCTCTAACTTTAGGCTCACTCGTTTGCTCATGCCAGTAGACTAGAGTTTGACTTTAGAAGGACAAAAGTGTAGTTTAATTTGACCAAGAAAGTGACTTGCAGACATTGAGAAAGACCTCCAGACCATTGAGGCTGGAAAAGGAGCTGGAATATTGCAGTGAAGTATAGGTTCACCTTGGGTGCTTGAATTTAGCAACAGTATCATTTTGACAGCCTGCTACTTGCCACACCAGTTCCTCGACCCCTGAGTTGGGATCCACTTTACGTTATCATTCCAGAATA
Organism: Hypanus sabinus; assembly: GCF_030144855.1. NCBI lineage: Eukaryota > Metazoa > Chordata > Chondrichthyes > Myliobatiformes > Dasyatidae > Hypanus > Hypanus sabinus. Next base: position 35,969,466 of record NC_082733.1, on the reverse strand, counting down.
ATCTCCACCCCTGTCACTGAATTGAATAGTCCTTGAGATGCCCACCCATGGACTTGTGGAATTTTGGAAGTTAAACAAGGGCAAGAAAAGAACTAGCGAGAGATGTTTGAAATTAATCATCTAAACTCAGCCATTATGTGTGTGTAGATTACTGAGACGAGTAATGGAACCCTGTGCTTTTGTCAGCTCCCTCGTTCTGTCAGTTGAGTGACATTTCTGTTGGTTCACACCAAGCATGCAGTTACAGAAACTAAACATCAAACCACCGAGGTTCAAGCATTAAGGCCAAGCTACTTCAATAAACTGATTGAAAGTAAGATCTCAAGCAAACGATTCTGTTGGCAGCTGTGGTCAAGATCTCTTTACCTGAGTAATGTTTTACTGAAAGACTGCAAAATACATGGACCTAGCAATTTAATAGTAATTAACTTGAACTGATGAAGAATTACTGTGAATGCCTCAATGGGTAAATAGGTTATTTTCATGGGATGCCGTCTACAGATTAAACCCTTGTGTAGGGCAAACACCATCTGGGGATGCTGGGGCAATTGGAGCTTTCTTAGGACTGAGATGAATACTTTGTTGGGCTGGAGTTCAAGGAACAACGTCTGTAGCTTTGATTGAGTGATTGTTATGTTATCTAGTCCAGATGAAAGGTCTTGACATGAAATGTTAACCATTCATTCCCCTCTTCGGATGCTGTCTAAACTGCTGAATTTCTTCAGCAGTTTGATTTTGTGCCTAATTGTTACATCCACTAGTTTTGGTTGCTAGCATGTTTATCATGTTCCCTTTATTTTCAAGTTAATGTTCAAGTTCAAGTTTAATTATTGTTCAACTATACACAGGAATACCACCAACCAAAACAGCACTCGTCTGGGGCCAAGTTGCAAAACACAGTACCAACAGTCACGCACAACATACAATGTCACATTGTGCTCTTGGGGGAGGCTCTCAGCCACGGGAAGCACAATGGCGTCTCGAACCCAGGAGCAGAGGGCGGCAGCTTCCCCATGAAGAAGTTAGACATACCAACAAAGCCTCGGGAAGCGACTGACAATTCATTCTCTCCAAAACAATGGCTCCACAATGGCACTGAACTAGAGTCCTCCTTATATACTCATAGAATGCAGAAAACGCATGCCAGTCATAATTAACTTGACAAGATTAAACTGAAAGCACAAGGGTTTAAAGGCCCTGGTAAAGATAACATTGAGTAAATACAGATGCTCAAGAACCCTAGAAGCCCAACGCTCTATGGAAAGCCACAGGGGTTACAGAGTTCATGACATACAGCACCTATATCATATATAATTATGACAGTAGAAAAACATATAGTTACAAAAATATAAAATAATAACAATAATAATAATAATATACCCATGTCATGGCCTGTAGATCAGTACTGCATGGATGTTGTCCTGGAGCCACGTTTCCGCAAGAACAAGCCGCAGCAGTTTCTCATCTCGTGCAAACTCAGCTGCAGATGAACACAATTCAACTTGTTTATAATTGTCATTCTAAGCATAGCGATTTCCTTAAGGTCTCCTACCTTCCAATTTCAGGAGCAAGAAATTCCTTTCTCCAAATCACCACTGTTATACACAGTATATAAAGCTACAAGTGTCTTATATTGAACAAAGCGAAGCTCCTTTTATTAGAGAGAAAGCTAAGGAGGTGTAGAACTTGTGGAGGGATTTGATTGGATAGAAGTAGAAATGTTTCAATTTGTACATGTATACAGTATTTGTTAAGGATAAATCCAGAAATAAATTCAGGAGTTACTTCTTTATCCAAATATGGACATAGACATATCTTTATATAGCGTTGTGCCAAAGTCTTAGGCACATACGTATACCTAAGACTTTTGCACTGCACAGAATTTGTCAATGTGGAGCAGACAGCAAGTTCATAAATCTGGTGGGACTAAAAGATGTTGGGAATGGCAAAGGTGGAGTGTCACAGAAGGGGTGCAAGATGAGTGGCAGAGGAGGAGTGCCAGGGGCAGGGGTGGTGTAGGTGCAGAGACACCCAGCCCTGAGACACCATCAAGATCATTTGATTCCAACCAAATGGTTTATTGGCCATTAAGGAAATTTTCTCTGATTTTTCCCTGCTCCCTCCCCTTTCCCTTCCCCTCTTCCCAACCATGATTCCTCTCTCCTTGCCCCCTTCCCACAATAGAGACCCATATCAGAATCAGGTTTATCATCACTAACATATGTCATGATTTTTTTTTTGCAACAGCAGTACAATGCAATACATAAAATTGCTACAATACTGTGCAAAATCTTAGGTACCCTAGCTATATAAATGGCTTAGATGCCTCAGCCTTTTGCACAGTACTGTATAAATAAATATTTGTTTATATAAGAAATACGTATAAAGAATATTATATATTCAGCCTCTTAGAGCACTAATATATCAAAGAGATGAAGTGAAGAGGGTGGATTATTCAAAGGTGAGCCAAATTAGTGAAGCTTGGAGAGTGACAGGAGCAATATGATCAGCAGAGACTGATGGGCTGAATGGCCTGTTCTTCCCAGGCAGTTTGATCTAAAACAACATTAGTGATTGATTAAAGGGTAGAGAGACTGTCTAACACTCATAACCTCTGCAGTTAATGCCTCTGGCTTTTAACCAAACATTAAAAAGTGATGGATTTAGAAGCTGCGCTTAGCTCCCAGATCAATCTCTGAGGAGCGGCCGAGTCAGCTCTTTCAGGAATGAGTGTGGATTTAAAGGATTAATAAAATAAGCAACTTGTGTGATTAGTCAGAAATTCCCTCTGTAGATTTATCGTTCTCAGTTTCTAAATAACATACCAAGACAAGTTCAAACAGTGCAGACATGAAAGAAAATTGTGCTGCACGGTAGCGTAGTGATTAGCGCATTACTTTACAGCTCCTTTTATAATATCGGGGTTCAAATCCCACTGCTGTCTGTAGGGAGTCTGTACATTCTCATCATAACCACATGTGTTTCCTCTTGGTGCTCTGGTTTCCTCCCACAGTCCCAGGACTTACAGTTAGGATTAGTGAGTTCTGGGTTTGCTATGTTGGTCCCAGAAGCGTGGTAACACTTGCCCCAGCACAATCCTCACTGACTTGATTTGATGCAAGCAATGCATTTCACTGTATGTTCCTGCACCATGATAGTGTGGAGGTTAGCATGACACTACAAAAGCTCGGGGCGTCAGACTATATTAAAGAGTGCGTACATCATTTCCGTAGAATTCATGGGTTTTCCCTGGGTGTTCCAGTTTCCTTCCACAGTCCAAAGATCTACCAGGTAGGTTAAATGTCATCGTAAGTCGTCCTGTTTTTGAGTTAGGGTTAGTCAGGTTTGTCAAGGATTACTGGGGTGGTGAAGGGTCTGAAGGGTTGACTCCGTATAGTATTGCAAAATAAATTAATTAAGTGTACGATTTTAAAGATCATATTTGTCCCAATAATTTTCCATTTTTTCTGAATATATTAATATAGCTATTACCCCTATAGCTTGACCAAGTGAGCTGCTTGGTCCAGAGAATTATGGGTAAAAATGAATTTGTGCTGGTAATCTCCTACTAAGCTAAATGAAATGGGATCATCCGTTTAGCAAAAGTAGTTAAGTATGTGGTCCTACGAGTTTCACCCACCACACTAGAGTCTTCAAAGAAGGGGCAGCAGAGATAGCAGATGCGATGGCTCTGATACTCTGAAATTCCCTTGTTTCTGGAAAGGTTGAAGGCTTGTGAGACGAAAGACAAACTGTAACCATTCTTTTAACAAAAGGGTTCAACTGATGTAAGTGCACAAATACTAGAGAATAAGTGAGGCTCCAATCAATTGACTGTCAGGTCATGCTTTCTCATTTTATATTGCTCTGTGTGTCCGTCCATCTGCTGATTCATTCATCCTCTTTTCTCACTTGCCTTTTCTTAATATTCTTTCCTTTGTCCCCATCCTTCTTTCTTGATTTCCCTTCTCAAAGTTCAACGTAAATCAGTTATCAAAATATATATATCATACACAACCTCGAGGTTCACTTTCTTGCAGGCACCCACAGGAAAACAATGAAATACCATAGAATCCACAAGAAGCCACACACAACAAAGACAGACAAACATCCAATGAGAAAAAGAGGTTAAATAGTGCAAAGAAAAAAAAATAAACAAATAGCACAAGAACATCAACTGCAGAGGCCTCAAAAGTGAGCAAAGAGGCTGCGAAGTCAGTTCAGTGCTGATATAGGTGGAGCTGGTCCAGGAGCCCAATGGTCTTAGGGCAACAACTGCTCCTGAACCTGGCTGCCTGAGCCCTCCTGCCCGAAGGTTGCACTGAGGAGAGAGGGAAATGGGTCACACGCAGGTAGGCAAGGCTTTTCTTCCACCTTTCCCTCCTTCAATTTGTTTCTCTTCTCTCTTACCCTCTATTTTCTTCCCTCTCCCTTGGTTTCCCATGACGTCTATTTGCCTTGCTCTTCCTCAGGAATAAGAAGAAACAAAGAGAAGACATGTGCAACCTATCCATTCAACTTGCTTCCTTTTGTTCTAGAACATGGAACATAAAACAGTACAGCACAGTACAGGCCCCACTGCTCAGGATGTTGTGCTGACCTTTTAACCTACTCTAAGATCAACCTAACCCTTCCCTCCTGCATAGCCCTCCATTTGTCTATCATCCATGTGCCTATTGCAGTGTTTCTTAAATGTCCCTAATGTGTCTGCCTCTACCACCACCCCTGGCAGGTCATTTAATATACCCACCACTCAGTGTAAAAACCTACATCTGAAAGCCCCCCTATACTTTCCTACAAATACCATAAAATTATGCCCCCTTTTATTTGCCATTTCCACCCTGGGAAAAAGTTTCTGGCTATCCGCTCTATCTATGCTGCTTATCATTTTGTACACTTCTAGCAAGTCACCTCTCCTTCGTTCCAAAGAGAAAAGCCTTAACTCACTTCGCCTATCTACTGTGTATTTACATGCAAAATCACATTTTCCACATGCATGCAGCTTCCTCTGCTTTGGAAAAAAAGTATTTCACATATATACTTTAATTATCAATTTAACCTGCACACAAGTTTTTGTGTTTCCTTGATGTTCTTGTGTCATTGCTATTCTATTCACTTCTTATTTGAGAGAAGTATGTTCTCTTGATATGATTCAGCAGAATCTTCTGTTGTTTCTTCAAATCAAATCAATGAGCTTCTGGAATATGTTGTTTACTTCACATGTCTTTTTGATACTGTCTTGCATTTTTCTTGCAGAAATTCAGGATATATTGTGACACATAAACTCAACCATGTTGTTTGAATTGCCACTCTCCATCACTGAGACAATAACTTCACTTTTGTTTCAACAGCTTCTCTTCCACTCTTACCTCAGAGAATCTTAGTATAGCAATACAATGACCACTTAGCACTACGGCAGACTTCTTCTTTGTCCTAACTGTGTTCTTTCTTGCAAAATGTTCTATAATTTATATTTACGTTTTTCTTGTGAAAGCTGTGCATTTGATGTCATATCTCCATGCTGCTGCGGCAAGAATCTTGTTCATTGCACATGTGCATACATAACGCCATACGATATAAAAGGAAGATTAAGCCATTTGATCCATTGAGTCAGCTCTGCCATTCAATCATGGTTGGTTTCTTTTAAATCCAATTCTTCAGCCGTCTCTCTAAAACCCCTAAACCCCACCTTTACTTACCAATCAAGAACCTGTCAATCTCTGCCTTAACATACCTTGTGACTTGGGTATATGGCTTAACTTTCCTCTAGTATCATATGACTTCCACAGCCCTCTGTGACAATAATTCCACAGATATGCAACCCTCTGCTGAAGAAATTCCTCCTCATCTCACTTATAAAGGAATATTCCTTTATTCTGACAGGTGCCATTGGATCCTAGTCTCTAATGTTGAAGGAAAAATCCTCTCCATATCTACTCTATCCAGGCATTTCAGACACAAATTCGTTGAGTATGACAATAAACTTCAACTTGACTCCGATTAAATTAAGCTCAACCCTGCTCTGAATCATCTACTCATTAGCTATTCAGCTGGAGTTGTGGAATATGATGCCATTGATGTTTCGTAGTGATCTAGTGAAGATTCACTTCCAGGCTTCTTTCACAAGATGATTGTTTTTTGCCAGCCAGATCCATTTCTCATCCTAATTTCAGTTACTGACAGAGTGCTGTTGCAAGATCTGGCAAAAATCTTGCAAAGGATTGCAAGATTCCTGGAAGCTATCACCAAGCCGCAATGGTTTCAAGCTTCATCACTTACACAATTGCTTCCATTTTTGCTTTGACAGACTGTAATCAATTTACAGTACATCTACCCGGTCCAAGATAACCCTTTTTTTATTGCACAGATGCACAATTGTTTCTTTAAAATTCGCTTTGCGTTCATGAACACTTCTAAAATTTGAACTTCCTTTCTTTTAAACAGGTGACTATTAGTAGATCATCTGGAATGCATGGGCAATAATCTTTTCAATACCTTGTCCACTGGAGCTTGCAAAATCTTTGTTGACAATGTCACACTATAAAGCAGCATTATTTGTGAGCAAAGGGATTTTTCTGTGAACTGAGAAGATTCATGCACCCAAGAATCATTTAGAGTTCCTTGTGTTTTTCTGGAACGACTCGCTCTTTGTAATGTGGTCTCCTAGTGCTTTCTGGATAAGCTTGTGGGCTTGTATATACTAGAATTTAGAAGGATGAGAGGGGATCTGATTGAAACATATAAGATTATTAAGGGATTGGACATGCCAGGGGCAGGAAACATGTTCCCAATGTTGGGGGAGTCCAGAACCAGCCACAGTTTAAGAATAAGGGGTAGGCCATTTAGAACGGAGTTCAAGAAAAACCTTTTCACCCAGAGAGTTGTGGATCTGTGGAATGCTGTGCCTCAGAAGGCGGTGGAGGCCAATTCTCTGGATGCTTTCAAGAACGAGTTTGATAGAGCTCTTAAAGATAGTGGAGTCAAGGGATATGGGGAGAAGGCAGGAACGGGGTACTGGTTGTGGAAGATCAGCCATGATCACATTGAATGGCAGGTCTAGCTCAAAGGGCCAAATGGCCTATTCCTGCACCTATTGTCTATTGTCTATTAGTTCTGAATATCCATTTATATACTCATTTTCTCTTGACCCTCTAAATAGCATGCAAAGTTTCCCCAGCATTTTAAAAATTGACGCAGTATCAGTGAACCCACCAACTCATTAAATTGCAGTGATGCCCCTATTGTAAAATGATGACTGCATTATTACATTTGTATTTGGAGTGGGCTGTGAGTTTACCATGAGGGTATGGATAAAGGTGCAACTGCCTGTGCCACAGTTCATCCCAAGTAGAGAATTCTCTGATCCATAGGCTGTTCCCAGGTACACACAGTGAGATGAACATCAGGTGCTGCTGGAACCTGGTGAAAGATGCCTGAAACTTGTTCGACTGCCACTGCATTGAGACATCTGGAGAGGAATTCTGTTGGCTGACACGTTGCAGGAACCCATGCTGAGAGACGAACAGAAGCTTGATGCACCCAACACAACGGCTCTACAGTGGAGCACCACTACTGGAGACCATAGTGAGCTCTGCGTGGGGCACCAGAGAGCATTGGGCTCTGAGGTATTTAGAACACTTGAACTGGTTAATTGTCACTTAACGAGAGTCATTAGTCGTTTAGAGTTCCTTGTGTTTTTCTCGAGCGACTCGCTCTTTGTAACGCGGTCTCCTAGTGCTTTCTGGATAAACTTGTTAAATTTAGTTTGATAGGCTTGGGATTAAGTATTACTTGTATTATTTAAGTGGATGCCCGATTGGCGCTAATCATGGGGTCATAGTTTCCAGATTGTTGCGTATTGCGATGTCGCTCAGCCGAGCCACCAATGTTCTTCTGGAATTCTTATAAAGAAACTCTGATTGCTGAGTCTACATCAGAGTCTGTCTTTTCTCTGCCCTTGGGTTTCAACATTGCTAGCACACACTGTGACAGAAGAGGGAGGGACCAGATAGGGTAAGGAAGCTTCTCAATTATTGTAGTAGGAAAAGGGTACCACCCCAGGATTGTCTTAGGAACTACCTCTGACCATGTTTTTGGTCAATTTTCATGACACCTCCTTTGGTTCTTTGTAACTTCTTGATTGATTAAACCTATATGAAGTTCTATGGTAGAAAAGCATTCTACATAAACACAAGTTGTTATTATTTTCTCTACAAGTGCTATTTTCAAAGCAACTCTACCAAGTTTGTCACATTCTCCACAGTCTAGACTTCCATCACAATGGGGACATGATCTGTGTATTCAGATATAAAACGTATCTAAATGCAAGTTATTACCTTTTAGAGTGCTTACTGGACTTTTGGTGTGGTGGGGCGCAGATAAAGGAGTCATAGGTCGCTCCTTCTCTCTGCAAGTCTACAGCTATTGCACCTGTTTAGGGTTATTTTACACCTTACAGCTGCAAGATGGGGTTCGACACCACTGCTATTTTAAGGAGTTTGTACATTTTCCCCATGACTGCATGGGTTTCCTCCGGGTGCTCCACATTCAAAGAGGTATTCAAAGACGTTAGTGAGTTGTCGGCATGCAATATTGGCACTAGAAGCATGGAAGAACTTGTAGGCTGCCCAGCACAATCTTTGCTGATTTGATTTGACACAAATGATGCATTTCACTGTATATTTCAGTGTAAGTATATCAAATAAAGCTAATTGTATTCAGGTATGCAATTACTGAGCAACACCGCCAGATATAACATTCTCAAAACTAGGACTCAGCAATTTGCACTAATCTGGTGTCTACTTAAATAATACAAGTAACACGCAATTCCTGTGCCCATCAAAGTAAACTTAACAAGCTTAAACAGAAAACACCAGGAGACTGCATTATAAAGAGCAAGTCACTTGAGAAGAAAATGCAAAGAACTCTAAACGATTATGTAGGTAAGGAAAAGAATTCCAGTTTCACTCTGGAATTAGAATTTATCCTTCATTGTAAATTTATCCTTCAGTGGTTCCATGCAACTACTGATCCTTCTGAAAAGTCAAAACCTTGTCCAAATTTCATATTGAGTTTGGGATTGAAAGGTCAAGGTGACTGCAGAAAGAAATGTTAACTTTGTTCATTTTTGTGCAGAATAGACCAAAGTTTTTAAGTGTTTCCTGCACTTATTTGCAATCTCCGTTATGAAACTATAGATAAAACTTATATTTCCATTGTGAGAAAGGTTTGAACTGAATAGGTAGCTTGCAGCATACATCGGAGTATTCTCTTCGGTTACCTTATGGGGTAACCATAGTTTTTGGCCGGGGCAGGTGTTGTCAGGTGCCAACTTTCATAGAGTCTTTTAACCCTTAACCACTACACTCTCCAGTTGGCAAGTCAGCAGTGGTGGCCAAGACACCGCCCACCTGTTCCTGACTTCCAGCTCAACTCTGCATGTCTGCTCCATATCCAGCAAGAGGCTCTTTCTGCTTCCTCCCCTAACTTGTGAACTGCTTGGTTCTTGCTCTTTTCAACAAGGCCCAGCACAGACAGCAACTTTTATGCTGACCTTGCCATGAAGCCCCTACAGCCGATCCCTATGGTGAATAGCCACATCTACATTCCTTTGTCCCTGTACTCCTGGACTAAGGACTGGTACTTCAGGGCCTTCCTTTCATGGGCTTTCCTTTCGTGAGCCTCCTTGCATCTTTCCTCCCATGGTACTGTCAGCTCCACCATGATTTTCTTGTCTTCGGTGGACCACAGTACAATGTCTGGTCAAAGTGTGGTTTGCACCACCTCCAGGATCTGCAGCCTCCTCCCCTCATTGACCCTCATCTCCCATCATTTGGCAGTTTGCAGCAGATTAGTCTGTCTCTTTGATATGACCCGTGTTAAAGCTGCTTTGCATCCAGACAGTATGTGTGCCAGTGAACCCCAATGACCACAAAGCTTGCAGTTTGTGTCCTCTATTAGCCCCCATACACGCAGCTGTGAAGGTGCAGAGAGAAGGTCATACACAGGCTTCAGGAGGAAAGAAATCCAGAAGGGCTTCACTCTCCAAAGCTCTGTCCAATTGATCTTGTGCTTGGGAAGATCCTAGTTTGTCCAGGCGCCCTGTGACCCCAACTCCACTGCCTTCCCATGGTTCCACACCTCTTCCTGGACCATGTCACACCTATCCCTTGCACTTGCTCTCCTCCATCATTGGAAGTGTGCAGAGCCGAGGCCTTGGTTTGCTGATGACGTCTCCTACTTGTAGGGAGCTCACTGCCTGGTCTATGGCCAACTTGGTGGCCCACTTTCAGCTTGATCTTGTTGTAACTCCTAGATGATTTATTAGTTTGTCATCAGAGCCCCTCAGAGTTAACACAACTCTACACTTTGCCACCTTGAACTCCTCCACTACTGATACAACAGGAGCTGTAGCTGGCCTGATCTTATGAGGAGCCCCACTAAAGACAATCTTGGGCTGATCCCCAACCACCTCCACAGGTGCTGGCTAACTTTCCTCCCGGCACCTTCTACAGTGGTCATGGGGATCCTGTACACCGTGAAAAGCCAGGGCAGCCTTGGCAGAAGACTATGTTGGTACAGCCATGTCTCAAATTTACCAGGGAATCTGGTTTTATCTTCTTCAGCCACTCTTCAGTCGGCTTTAGAGTGCTGGTGATGCTGGCACTGTCTGTCATTGCTGTATTAAACCACTTTCTGAGACACTGTACTGGGTTGTCCTCTACGGCTGGGATCATTTCTCCCTGTGCTTGAAGCATGATAATGTTGGGATCGTTGAGAAAACTTAACAAAAGATAATTAGTAACTGAATCACTGAGTTTGTTTGTGCAGTGCGATGAAGAGGTCTATCAGTTTGGATTGTTTGGGAATTGGGTGGCACATTTCAAATGGACCAACTAGATGCCTCCATCTGCTTTTCTTGTTGCACATTTAATATTGGATCCAATCCTGTTTCTTCCTTTCATCCTCACCCGGGTTTTTTTTTTCGTCTTTTTCCCATCAAAGCTTCATTATCTCAGCATGTTGCAGAAACCAAAAGGTGATTTTGTGCAGACATCACAAGAGTGTCAGGAGTAGTGTGGTGAAATGGCCTTTAATACGTCTTTATTAACCAAACACTTTGCACAGTGCTGAAGAATTGCCTGCAGTGTACACAGCTCAGTCCTCTGAAAGGAGTGGAGTGCTCATGCGATTATGCTCAAGCAAACGTCTCCACTATAGTAAATGAAAAACATCTCCGCTCTGTCCGTAATGTATCTCCAAATAAGAAAATATCTGCAGATACTGGAAATCTAAGTAATGCAAGTCCTGATGAAAGGTCTCAGCCCGAAACATTGATTGTTTACTCTTTTCTACGGATGCTGCCTGGCCTGTTGAGTTCTTCCAGCATTTTGTGTGTATTACTAATGTATCCTCCCTCTACCATCACCCCTGGCCATGGGATCCATGCACTTACCACTCACTGTGTAAAAAACCTTCCTCTGACGTTCCCTCTATACTCATTCAGACCCCTCATGGTGCTGATTCGTTAAAATGCAGTTATTCAATTCTTTACTGAATTTTTTTTAAATGACGTAAATTCATTCTAAGCAACTCTTAAAACTTCTCGAGAGTGACCACCATTACAGTAATCATTCAATCGGCCAATGAGAGCACTTTACATACACTCCGATCCACTCACAGCCAATCAGGATTTAGTTCATGCACTGCCTCCCCCACATATTTAAACATACTTGTTCCCTAGCCAATTTATTCCATTTTTTTCACCTATAGTGTCTTGAAAGTGGACTGCAACTTCAAACTGCATAAACAGAATGTGGAAGAAGCTTTGGCCAAAAGCATGCGATGACATCCTACGATTTCAGGTGGAGCCAGCTACCCAAAGCGTCATTGAACTGGCCAATGAAGCCATATTACAGAATGTTAATCATGCAATGGCAATGTTGAAGAGGTACTGCTTTCCTATGGTAATGAAGAGCTTTGAGAATTAGCTGAGCAATGCATCCTTGGTGAATCTGAGGACACAGATAGAAAAGAGGATACACCAGCAAGAAATGTCACCACAAAATTTCTTAAAACTAACATCACCACGATCACATAAACCATGGACCAGTTCATCGATAATGACCCCAACTAAAGTGAAGGAATAAGACGAGAGGTGTTCTCGACATGATTTCCTGCTACTGAGAACTACTTCATCAGAGGAAACTTAAGAAAAAGTAGACAAATCTGAACACCTACTTGAAGAAGAAGCCAAAGTTGGAGGAGAACCCACAGCATGGTCCCACCCTCTGCTTGCCTCCACTGCTGCTGTGATGCGTTGCTGCTCCACTAATGGGCAGGTTAGGCCTATCTGCATGTTTGTTACTCCACAAATTACTGTGTATACATAAAATAACATACATCTCAGGTTTGATTTTTCTTATCATGCACACACGTCTATTTATGTAATGTTATATTAACCCTGCATAGCACAGATTTACATAGCATTCCACCTCCGAGGGACATGTAGTCAGCGTTAAACGGGCCCTGAGTGTACTTTCCTCTGATCACCTTAAAAATATGCCCCCTTCTATTAGCCATTTCTGCCCTGAGAAAAAAAATATCTGGCTGTCAATTCAATCTATGCCTCTTATCATTTTGTACACTTCTATCAACTCACTTCTCCTCCCCCTTCATGCAAAGAGAAAAACCCTAACTCACTCAACCTATTCTCCTAAGACATGCTCTCCAATCCAGGCAGAATCCTGGTGAATCTCCTTTGCACCCTCTATAAATCTCCTCTGCACTCTCTCTAGACCTTCCACATTTCCTATAATGAAGTGACCAGAATAGAACACATTGTCCAAGTGTGGACTAGCCAGGGTCTTATTGAGCTGCAAAATTACCTCACAGCTTTTGAACTCAAACCCCAACTAATGAAGGCCAACACACCATAGATCTTAATAAAATTATCAACTTCAGAATCAGAATCAGAGTCAGGATTATTATCTCTGGCATGTGATGTGAAATTTGTTAACTTAGCAGCAGCAGTTCAATGCAATACGTAATCTAGCAGAGAGAAAAAAATAATAATAAATAAAATAAAAATAATAGTAATAATAAATAAAGTAAATCAATTACATACATTGAATAGATTTTTTTAAAAACATGCAAAAACAGAAATACTGTATATTAAAAAAGTGAGGTTGTGTCAACGTCCATTTAGGAATCGGATGGCAGAGGGGAAGAAGCTGTTCCTGAATCACTGAGTGTGTGCCTTCAGGCTTCTATACCTCCTGCTTGATGATAACAGTGAGAAAAGGGCAGGCCCTGGGTGCAAGAAGTCCTTAATAATGAACGCTGCCTTTCTGAGACACCATTCCCTGAAGTTGTCCTGGGTACTTTGTAGGCTGGTGCCCAAGATGGTGCTGACTAGATTTACAACCTCCTGCAGCTTCTTTCGGTCCTGTGCAGCAGCCCCTCCATACCGGACAGTGATGCAGCTCTGATACAAAATGACCAGGTAGAATTGCTCACAGGCCTGTAGAAGCATACAAAGTGTTACTTGTCATCAGAAGCAAGGCAATCCAATGTAGAAAGATGTCCTTTAGCAGTTGTGCACAGTTGTGCAGCAAGCCCCACACTTCGTCACTCCAAGACAATATTTCTGGTAGAAAATTATAATCTCCAGAAAAAATCCACAGGAGTTCCATGCAGAACACTTGCAAGACTTCAAAAATTGCTCTTCTGAATACAAGAACATTAAAAAAAAGCAGGAAGAGGCCACTTGTCTCCCACAAACTTTCCCGCAGTTCTATAAATGGGTGAGATAAAAATTCAAGGTGTAGGCCCTAAAGTTGCATCAATGTATCTGGGTTAGTTATTTTAAGGACAATGCCCAGGAAGTTGGTGCATTTATTTCTGGTAAAACTAGAATAAAACTCCAGCAGTGGTCATGGTGAAATTGGATCATACAACACAATCAGGTCCTTTTAATGATAATCAGAAAACATGGGGAGCAACAAACCATCTGCTGGAAGAACTCATGGGTCAAGCAACAACTGTGGTGGCAATGGAACAATCCACATTTCAGATTGTAAGATGGCAGGTATAAAGCGAAGAAGGGGACTGGTGAGACAGGAATCCAAGGTGATGAGTGGAATGAGGAGGGGTGAAAGATGGCTGATGTTGTGCCCGAGATATTTGAAGGGAACAGAGCAGGAGTTGAGAGACAGTGGAAGGCGAATGAATGATAGATCAAGGGCCAAAGGTCAAAGAGCAAGGATCAAGGATCAACTTTGTTCACCATATGTGTTTACATGTATTAAGAATTTGCTGCAGTGTGTTGGCAGGACTTGCAACAAAAAAAAACAATATTCAATAACTATAAAGAATTATATAAAAACAAAGTTAGAATTTAAAGTAAAGATATGCCATATCCTGTGAATGAAGAAATGAAAAAACAGAACAGGAATAAGAAATTCCATAAATCACACATTTGTAATTTGCATCTCTCTTTGTCTCCCGAGCAACGGTGAATGCAACCTACAAATCTTTCTGTTGTGCCTGTAGTAAACAGTGTTCCATTACTGATTGGCAGGACCAAACAAAAATAAATGTTTGGCAGTGTTTGGTTCCCTTGAAGCAAGAATTCTGGAAAAACAGGAATCTGGCACAGGAATGACAGGGCATAACTCAAACTGGCTATTGCATTTGTGGATAAAGGTTGAGATTTGACCACAAATTATTTATCATGTCTCTGCCCTACTCATCTCAGTCAACTTCAGCCAAAGCAAAGCCCCAGTCATTGTCGGTTCTGCTCAAAGGTCATCGACCTGAAGAATCAATTGTTGTTGTTTGACCAGCTGTAGAATTCCTATAGTTTTCCTGTTATATTAGATTAGATTAGATTTATTTATTTATTATTCTCATGCACATCAAAACCTACAGTAAATTACATCACTTGCATTAATAACCAACACAATGTGAGGATGTACTAAGGCAGCCTGCAAGTGTCGCCAACACAGCAGTGCCAATGTAACGTGCCTACCATGCTCAGCAGAACAACATGCACCAACAACAACAGAACAAAACTTGCTGACGTTGGGGCTTCAGTCTACAGTTTTGACCTCCGGACGTCAACCCTAGGACTCGCAATGGGCCTCCGACCTCAGGATCTGCTGATTGACCCCAGTCCTCCAATCCCTGGACTCATTAACCTCCGACTTCCAACCCTTGGACCCACTGACTTTGAGGATCACTGACCCTCACTGCCAGGGCTTCACAGACCTCTAATCTTGCACCTTGAAACACTGTCTTCGGGATTTCTTGCTTCAACCTTGGATCACTCTGACCAAACATTCACTAATATTTGGAATTTCAAGGGTCCAAGTTGAGTTGAGATTCTTCTGGGAGGAATTAAAAGATCCTCTTAAACTATGTATCCATCTTACCTATATCTCAACCTTCTGCTTCTTTGTGGGATAGGATCTCTTTGGCAGAAATATGAAGCTGGATAGCTGTCTTCTTTTCTCTCCCCTCCTACAAATGTAAAATTGAACAGTGAGGAGTTCCATAATGATTAGTCCAATGTTATCCTAAACTGACATTATTGTTGAAAAGTTCTACTTTCAGTGAATTGCTTGTCAACTTCTACAGCAAGTCATCATCATCAACACTATGTGCTGTGTTGTATGCTGTGGACAATCACGGCCTTGACCATGATTGTTCTTGGAAATTTTTTTCTACAGAAGAGGTTTGATAATGCCTTCTTCTGGCCAGTGTTTTGACAAGACAGGTGACCCCAGCCATCATCAATACTCTTCAGATATTGTCTACCTGATGTCAGTGGTCGCATAACCAGGACTTTTGATGTGCGCCACCTGTTCCCATGTAACCCTGATTGGGGTGAAAAGCAGATGCTGTACCTTGCTCAAGGATAGGCTAGTGGAGAGAAGAACGACTTTACATCTCCTTTGGTAGAGATGAATCTCCAACCCTCCATCCCCTATATTAAGTGTGCATTTTAATCCCCCGTACTTGCTATGGTAGTTGACTGAAACTGGAAAAAATACTGTTCATTGTAATTTCCCTTGGGGAGTGGGTTCAATTCAGATGGGATTCTTGTTCTGAAATGAATCACTTTTGCTGGATGCTCCAAAGTTTTAGATGAACATTAGATCAGCTTTAGGGGAATGTGGACATCAATGCTAAAGTCACTTTTAACACTGGGAGGATCTGACCCATTCCTGTGAACGGCAGCAGTCCATGAGATGAAGCTGTTTAGTGGAGAGCTTGCTGTGGTTTAACATTACTGGGTGGCTTTCTAAACAACTGGGGCCAACTAAGAGTCAGCTGCATTATCAGGAGTCATAGCCAAGTCCTCTTTCCTACAGGATGGAGTTGTGGGAGGGAACCATCTGCGTAGTTTTATGCCAATTGGCGGGCTTCATGACCACTTCAATCTAGACAAATTTTTTAATGACCGGCTGCTTTTCCACCGGACTCAAATTCTCCAAACATCGCAGTGGGTTTTGCACTCTGATTTGCTGGACCACTAGCCCAATATGTGTTGGTGATGTTCATTTGCAGGACTAGCAAGTCAGAAAACCAAAGATCTAAGTTCAAATCCCACCATAGGTGACAGCTGACGATTGTTCTTCCTTGAGGAGAGGATATCTATTACCTTTTCCCAATTGAGATCAACTAATCTGGTTGCATTTTAGCTGTCTTAAAAAACTACTCATCTCAAGGATGAAGTAGGAAAGGACATTAAAAGGTAGCTTGCCAGAGATGCCCACTTCCTGTAAAAATATCAATAAATAAAAACAAAAGTAGCAAATTCACTCCCTTACCTTATTTGCTAGAGAACACCTCAGGCACTTCAACATCATGGCTCTCAAACAAATGCCAGCCATAGGACAGATAGAACAAGGCAGTGTTCTTATCAGGCAAGGTTTACCACAGGACTAAATATGCAAATGGAAGGTGTTGAAAATAGAGTCACCGAGCATTGAAAAGAAATAAAACAGCAGGTGTAGAAATCTGAAACAAAAACAGAAAGGGTGGAAGAACTCAACCAGACAAGTAAAAACTATGGAAAGGGAAACCAGTCAATATTTGAGCTGAGCCACCCTTCCTCAGAAACGAGAAAGTTCTCAGCCAGTTTTGAGGGTAACTAACACAAAACATTAACTATTTTCTTCTTTCTGCAGATGTGCTCTTCCTGGCTGAGTTCCTCTAGCATGTCTATTTAGTCACCGAGCACGGAGATGGATGGCCACCTTGAGATGGCTTTAGCATCGAAAGTTTTCTCTTCGATTTGACTCGCATGAACACCTCAGTGCTTGTAACAAACTCTCACATTGTTTCAAGCAATCCGTTTCTCAGTCTCTTGAGGAGAGGAATCAATAAGTTCACCAGAGCAACCACCATCAGGCATCTGAACATTCGATTCCCTGAGGAGATAACGATGGAGCAGGTGAATGTATCGAGTCTTCAAAGATGTGAAGGTGCTGATGAAGCCAATGCAGGACCTGCAGATGCTACCACAGATGGATAAGCAGAAGTTTGATAGGACCAGTGGCTTGGATGTCTGCAATGACCACAGGATAATACAACACAGGAACACGCCCTAAACTCAAGAGATTCTGCAGATGCTGGAAATCCAGAGGAACACAGACAAAATGTTGGAGAAACTCAGAAGATCATGCAGCATCTATGGAGAGGAATAAACAACCAAGGTTTTGAGCTGAGACCCTACTCAGAAAGCCCAAAATGTTTATGTTGGTTGTGATGCCAGTTTAAAATAATCCTTTCTGCCTGCACATGATCTATATCCTTCGGTTCCCTGCCTATTCATGTAGCTGTCTGAATAACTCTTAAACTTTGCCATCATATCTGTTTCTACCACTTCCACCTCTCCTGGTAGGACATTTCAAGCATCTATCAAGGTATGTAAATAAAAATTTGTCTTTAAAATCTCCTTTAAATGTTCTCTTTCTTACTTTAAACCATGCCCTCTAGTATTTGCCTTCCCTGGGAAAAAGACTGCCTTTCACAGTTATATATAATTCTGCCAGCTCTCCTGTAATGGTCTCTGCCATTCCTTTGGATTCATCAGCTTCATGGAGAGAGGGAGCCTGCTACATGGGCAATGATTTGCTCCCATGTCGTAATGCCCTGGCTTGCATATCACATAGGCAACTGGGATGCAACATCCTGACCGACAGAGAACCTCACGTCTCCCTACAGCCTCTGATGCTCTAGAGAAAACAATCCCCAAGTTTGCCTAACCTCTTCCTGTACGTAATATTCTCCAATCCAGCCAACATCCTGGTAAACATCCCCAAAGCCTTCATGTTCTTCCTGTAGCACCACAATCAAAACTGCACAGAGTACTTCAAATGTGGGTTTGCTAGTTCTATACAGTTACAACATGACTTCCCAATTTTTGCATTCAAAACCACAAAAGGCAAGTATAACGTATGCTTTGAGTACCTGAGTTGCCAATTTCATAGTGCAATAGACTTTCATCCCAATCTCCATCTAACCATCACCCAAGGGGCCTGCCATTTGCTTCTCTGCAAAGTCAATTTTAAATCCAATCTACCAAGACTCCATAGCTTGATCTGGGTCAGCCTACCATAAGGGATCGTGTCAAATGCCTTACTGAAGACCACATAGACTATATCCACTGCAATCCATGTCACTGAGTGTATTTACGTCACGGTGCATGCTAGCAACAACTGAACCCAGGTGCGGTGGAACGGCAGACTCCCATGTAGAGACAGAAACAAAATGTTATACATAGGAATACAAACAGAACATTGATAGCACGACCAAGCAACAAGCTCAATGATTCAGGAACATCTTCTTCCCCTCTGGCATCTGATTTCTGAATGGAGATTGTACCTGAGCACTACCTCGTTACTTTTCAATTTCTATTGTTGCACTAAAAACTTAATTAACTATTATATATATACTGTACAGTTTTTTCTTTTATTATGTATTGCATTGTACTGTTACAGAAAAGAGCGAATTTCATAACATACATCAGTGATATTAAACTGGATTCTGACTCTTACATACTTCTTTAAAATTTTGGACAAAATAGAAATGAATATAGCTGAAAAAAAAAGCATCACTATGGAGAGCACCAGACAACAAACAAGAAGTAAGTGTCTTTAACAGAGAAGAAACTTGCACCTCATAAATTTAAAACTGGTCGACGCATGAGTGGTTACTCATACATCAATGTTAGGTCATGCTTAAATTTAGAGAAGATCCGTAGTTCAATTTTTGAATCTAGTCAAGACTTTCAAACATTGTGGGGATCATTTTTGAACTATTTACAAAACCTTTGATATGCTCTTAAAGTATAGATGTTGGTTAATAACATATTTCACTATATGAAAAGGAGTTTTTTCCTTTTTTCTTTCTTTACCAAACAGCTTCGGTCTTGGTAGTGGGATTAGATTCTTTTTTTTTGTATAATAAAGTTATCACATTTCAATATTACGATTTAATTTAATTCACATAAATATAAGGTAGTGAGATTCCAAGTGTGATTCAAATATAATGTATTTGATAATATTTAATCCTTTTTTCACTTATATATCTTATTGTACTCTGTATTCTTCTATGTAGAAAATTAATAAAAATGTTGAAAGAGAAAAATGAAAATAATATATATTTAAAAAGGGAGGTGGTGTTCAAGGGTTCAATGTCCATTTAAGAATCAGATGGCAGAGGGGAAGAAGCTGTTCCTGAATCATTGACTGTGTGCCTTTAGGCTTCTGTACCTCCTTCCTGATGGTAACAATGAGAAGAGAGCATGCCCTGGGTAACGGGGATCTTTAATAATGGACATTATCTTTCTGAGACACTGTTCCTTGAAGATATCTTGGGCACCATGGATGCTAGTTCCCAATTTGGAGCTAACTAATTTTACAACTTTCTGTAGCTTCTTTCAGTCTTGTTCAGTAGCTCCCCCACCCTCCATTCCAAACAGTGATGCAGCCTGCCAGAATGCTCTCCACAAAGTTTTTGAGTGTTTTAGGTGACAAAACCAAATCTCTTCAAACTCCTAATGAAATAGAACCATTGTCTTATATAGAAGCTATCCTCCTCTTCCCACACTTCTATTCTGGCATCTTCCCCTTTCCTTTCCAGTCCTGAAGAAGGGCCTTAGCCCAAAACATCAACTGTTTGTTCATTTCCATAGATGGTGCCTGGTCTGCTGAGTTCCTCCAGCATTTTGCGCAAGTCTCAGAGGCTGCAGTTTATGCCATTGTGTCACTGTGAGAAGAGACTACATCCTCTAATCCAGAGAGAAGATTTTATCTGACCTGTATTTCTAACAAGATCACAGCATAGAATTTTACAGCAGAGACTGCAGTTCTGTGTCCCTGCTGGCATTCAAGCTCCCTTTTTCACTAATCTGCTTTGATCCTCCTGCATCCCAATTAACTCTCTCTCTGATTCACACAACACCCATCCACACTACTCAGCAGAGGCCAATTAATCTGCCAGCATGTCTTGGGAATGTGGAAGGAAAGTAGAGCATCCAGAGGAAACCCACGCCGTCAAAGGGAGAATGTGCAAACTCACGCAGACTGCAGCCAAGGTCAGAATCAAATACAGGTCCTTGGAGCCACAAGAGATGCTGGAAATCTTGAGCAACACACACACACATGCACAAAATGCTGGAGGAACTCAGCAGATCAGGCAGCATTTATGGAGGGAAATAATTTTTGGGCTGAATCCCTTCGCCAGGACTGGAAAGGAAGAGGGCAGAGGCACAATAAGGAACTGGCAGGTAATAGTTGAGACCAGGTGAGGGGGAAGGTGGATGGATGAGGGCGGGGGGGGGGGTGGGTGATGTGAGAAGCTGGGGAAACAGAGGGGAGGGGTTGCTGGAAGTTAGAGAAATTGATGGTCATGCCATCAGTTTGAACAGTATAGAGGAGTTGTTGCTCCTCCATAATTGCTTTCCCCAACTGTTGTTTATTTATTGAGCTATAGGACGGATAATGTCCTCCAGGTCCTTCGAGCCCTGCCGCCCATTTTGCATTAAGTCCCCCAATTTAATTTAATCCAAACTGAATCACTAGACAATTTACAATGACAAAATAATCTACCAGCCAGTACATCTTTGGACTGTGGGAGAAAATCCACGCAGTCACAGGGAGAACATACAAACTCCTTACAGGCAGCAGCGGGAATTGAACCTGGTTCGCTGGTACTGCAAAGCATTGTGCTAACCATTACGTCAGCATGCTGCCCCCAAAGAGCTCCACAAATCTCTGGGGATAGCAATGCTAACCATTACATGAATATGCTATCCATGTGAGAGTATGAATATCATTTTGTTTAGATCATATGCATCGTTGAATTTACAGTTATAAAATATGAAATTTCATCTATGTTGCCTTACAGACTACACAGGATTGGTAATTGGTATATTAAAATCTCTTGTTTTGCATGCCATCCAGAAAGATCATTTCTAACATAAATACAAGGACCCAGCACCATCAGAATGTAGTATTACTGCTGTAATGTGAGCAAAGTCACCAGAGAGAGTCTGAAACCAATGGATATAGAAGTGGTTTATCCAACAAAAACAAGCAACGGGCATCATATTGAAACCCTTTCTGAGAAAGAGGCCTGTTTGACCCAATGCTACATGAAATTGTATATGATATATATCAAAGAAGAATTCTATATTTACAATGTATCTACAATGCTTCCTTTGAATTACATATAATTTTCACATCTCCTTCTTCACACCCACACTCCAGACACCCAAAATGAACGTTAATCAGCATTGTTCAGTTTTTCAATGAACTGAATTTTCAGTTTTCCACAGTTTCCACTGTCCAGGGCTGCACTTAATATTTAATATACAATCTACATTCAGGTCAAAAAGTTGGTTGCTGGTTAATGTTTGCTATATACCCTAATTCCAGAATAAGCCCTAACAGTTACAGAAAAAGGGCAATGCATGTAGACAAGTGTGCATGGGCCTCCATGAGATAGACTGAGAAAATAAGGGTTCATAGTTACGTGGAAGCACTGAAGCAGGATGAAAGCATGTAGCCTCTCGGACCTGTCAAACCTTTTGCTTAGAACATGACCAATCTGTGTCGCACTGCATCTTCAGACCCAATTATAGGATCACACAGAGACTCGGAAAGGTTCAACGAAGCTTGGGATTTTATTAACAAAACAGTGAAACAATAATGATAACTCAGCCAGATCTACACTCAGCAACAATCAAGATAACTCAGCAACGAAGGGTTAGAACTTCCCCTTTAAATATATTCTTGGCACAAAACAATCTGCGCCCAGCTGATAAAGCTGTAGACTAATTACAAG
This sequence comes from Hypanus sabinus, assembly GCF_030144855.1. Lineage (NCBI taxonomy): Eukaryota > Metazoa > Chordata > Chondrichthyes > Myliobatiformes > Dasyatidae > Hypanus > Hypanus sabinus. Next base: position 35,947,107 of record NC_082733.1, on the reverse strand, counting down.
CTAACATGTAACTATTCAAATAAAAGACAAAAGTCCAAGGATACTTAATTGGACACCTGCAAAGTCTTGGGGGCTTAATTGGACACAATCAAGGACAATTTCAACTTAAATGTAAACTAGAAAAGACCTAACAATAACACTTTAAAAAAAACTGGAGGTGCAATGGTACAGATAATTATAATTAATAAGACTCAGAAAATAGAAAAAACAACAGCAAAAACTCAGAGCCCTCAGAATATTCTACCGATGACCCGAGGTCGTGACAAATCTGAAACTTCACATCATTTATTCGTCACATTTTTTCAATCCCTGACAAGCCAAAATCAATTGTAAAACAATACTGTTGATTTTCAGTCATTATGGTATCTCAGGGTTGAGAGCTCCAGGTTTTCACTGCACTGTGTGAAGTGTTTCCTGATTGTTCAGAAACAATCTGGCTCCAGATCTGAAGTTGCCTGGGCTCCAGAGTAGAAGTCATAATTCCTTGAATTATCCTTTCAATTCCTTTCAGAATATAAAACCTTCTATTAGTTCACTCTTCAGTCTTCTGTTATTGTGTACAAGTCATGTTGAACTTTTACAAGGCCCTTGTTAAGTCACAATGAGAATCTTGTCTTCAGTTCTGGCCACTGTACTTCAGGGAGGATACAAATGTCCTCAACAGGGTACAGAGGACATTAACCCCTGGTTTACAATAATGTGCAAAAGTCTTAGGCACATATATATCTAGGGTGCCTAAGACTTTTGCACAGTACTGTTGTCATTTGATGTATTGCATTGTACTGCTGCCACAAAAAAACCCAAATCCAATTTTTCCTTAAATCAACCCTGGCTACAGGTGAGGTGCTGGAGGATTGGAGGATAACCAATGTTGTTCTGCTGTTTAAGAAAGGCTTGAAAAACAAACCAGAAAATTATAAATGAGTGAGCCTGACATAAGTAGTGGAAAGGTTATCAGAAGGTATTCTAAGGGACTGGTTATATGAGTATTTCAATAGACAGGGACTGATTAGGCATAGTCAGCATGGTTGTGTGGGTAGTAGGTAGTGTCTAACCAATCGTAACAGAGTTTTTTTAAGAAAGTTACTAGGAAAGTTGATGAAGGCAAGGCCGTGGACATTGTCTACATGGATTTAAGCAAGGCATTTGACAAGGTCCCGCATGGGAGGTTGGTCTAGAAGGTTCAGTTGCTTGGTATTCAAGATGAGACAGTAAATTGGATTAGACACTGGTTTTGTAGAAGAAGCCAGGGAATGGTAATAGATGGTTACATCTCTGACTGGAGGCCTGTGACTAGTGGCGTGCCACAGGGATTGTGCTGAGTCCATTGTTGTTTGTCATCTATATCAATGATCTGGATGTTAATGTGGCTAACTGACTCAGCAAATTTGCAGATGATTGTGGAAGTAGTGGACAGTGAGGAATACTATCATGGTTTGCAATGGGGTCTGGACAAGCTTGAAAAATGGCAGATGATAGTTAATGCAGACAAGTGTGAGATGTTGCACTTCAGAAGGACCAACCAGGGTAGATCTTACACAGTGAATGGTAGAGCACTGAGGAGTGTGGTAGAACAAAGGGATCTCGGGACACGGGTCCATAATTCATTGAAAGTGACTTCACAGTTTGACAAGGTCATAAAGAAAGCTTTTGGCACATTGGCCTTCATAAATATAAGTGCTGAGTACAGGAGATGGGATGTTATGTTGAAGGTGAATAAGAAATTGGTGAGGCCTAATTTGGAGTTTGTGTGCAGTTTTGGTCACCTACCCACAGGAAAGATGCAAAGAAGATTGAAAGAGTACAGAGAAAATTTACAAGGATTTTGCTGGGTCTGGAGGACCTGAGATCTGTGGAAAAATTGAATAGGCTTGGACTTCATTCCTTGGAACATAGATGATTGAGAAGAGATTTGATAGAGGTATTTGAGCGGTATATGTAGGGTAAATGCAAACAGGCTTTTTCCACTGAGGTTGGGTGGAACTGCACCAGAGGTCATATGTTAAAGATGAAAGGTGAAAAGTTAAAGGGGAACATGAGGGGAAACTTCTTCATTCAAAGGGCTCTGAGAGAGGAAACAAACCACCAGTGTAAATGGTGCATACAAGCTCTATTTCAACATTTAAGAGAAGTTTTAAATAGGTACATGGATGGAAGGAGTATGGTCCTGGTTCATATCGATGGGAGAAGGCAGCTTAAATAGCTTGGCATTGACCTGATGGGCTGAAGGATCTGTTTCCGTGCTATACTTTTCTAAGACTCTATGAGTCTAATTTCATGACATATGCGAGTAATGATAAACCGGATTCTGACGTGGGTTTCTACTGTGAACTGAGGGTGGGAAGGGGGAGGAGGGAGGGAGAGGGGAATCATGGTTGGGAAAAGGAGAAAGGAGAGGCGAGGGAGAAGGAAACACCAGAAAGATATTATGTAATGATCAATAAACCCATTGCTTGGAATTAAGTGACCTTGCCTAGTCTCTCAGAGCTGGGAGTGCCTGCATCTTCACCACAACCCCCTCGGCCCCCGGCACTCCTCCTCCACCACCTGTCCCACCTCCCTCCTGAGCGCTCCCCCTCGCCATTCCCTACATCCATTGTTCCTGCCAGATTTACAAACTCGATCTCTTCTTTGCATGGACAAATACAGTACTTTGCAAAAGTCTTTAGATACCCTAACTAATATACAGGTATCTGCCTAACGCTTTGCACAGTACAGCATTAAACCCTGGTTCCGGGGCTTTAGCTATGGTATTAGATTGGAGAAGTCCAGAGTCGTTCTCCCTAGTGCAAAGGGGCTTGAGAGGAAACTTGGTGGGTGATGTATAAGATTAATTTAGTATTAAGTAGTCAAGGAGATGTTGATGATCCAAGGACAAGTACCATGGATTTAAGATAAAACTAGAAACTATTGGAAATACTCAAAAGGGTGGGCAGTATCCACGGAGAGAGAAATATTTCGGGTTGATGAAAACCCTTCAGCAGATGACTCATGTATAATTGTAGGTAAAAAATAATAGAGGATATGAGGAAATGTGTTCTACGCCACAAGTAATAACAATCTGACTCTCTGCAAAGATGGTGGGAGGAGAGACAATGAGTTCAAAAGGAAATTGATGGCACTTGGCAAAGGCAGTGAGTAGAGGAGAAGAACGTAGACCCATCGGGCAGAGGCCAAGTAGCCTCTTCCTATTCCGTAGTGACTCTATGGCCATAAATAAATGAAATCCTCTCCATGCAACCAGTAGATAAATATCATTATAGCTTCATACCTATGTTTGTTTGGGTGAGGTCAAGGTCGCCTGTCACAAAACAAAATCTTCACACCATTTTAAAACTTCCTTCCCCCAGGCGGTTAATTTCATCAAACATTCTAGTTACACCCCCAACCCCTTAGTACTTTAACCCACTTTTTATAATGCAGTTTACATTGTAAATACATGCTGGTACTTATGTGTTTGTGCACATTTTATTCCCTATCTGTAACTCTAACTTCATTTTTGTATACAGTACTGTGCAAGGGTCTTAGACACATATTTTGAACTAGTGTGTCTCAGACTTTTGCACGGTACTGTAGTAATTTTATGCACTGCACTGTACTGCTGTGGCAAAAAAAAGACAAATGTCATAACGTGAGCGATGATAAACCTGATTCTGATATGGCTCTCTATTGTGGGAAGGGGGCAAGGAGAGAGGAATCATGGTTGGGAAAAGGGGAAGGGAAAGGAGAGGGAGTGGGAAGCATCAGAGAGACATTCTGTAATGATCAATAAACCAGTTGTTTGGGAATCAAATGACCTTGCCTCATATCTCAGGGCTGAGTGTGTCTGCACCGGCTCCATACCCCCGCCCTGGCACTCTTTCTCTGCCACCTGTCCCACACCCCTCCCGCAGCACTCCACCCTCACCATTCCCAGCATCCTTCGCTCCCACCAGATTTACAAACTCACTGTCCTCTCCATATTGACAAATACAGTATTGTGTAAAAGTCTTAGGTACCCTGGCTATATATATATGTGCCTAAGACTTTTGCACAGTACTGTAATTCTGTATTCATGATACTGTATGCTGTTATTCTTTATATGTTGAATGTTGTTTTTGTTGCGTGTCATTTCAACACACCAAGATAATTTCCTAATACATGTTAAATGTATACGGGCTGAATTGCCTCTGTGGTGAATAAAGCTGATCCCTGATGCTTTTTAAGGGACAAGTTAGTACAGCAAGGCAGTTTGGAAGAATTTATCACCAGGTTGTTAAGAGCAAATAAAATGTTTCCCAGTGTACTTTAATGAGCGCAAAGTAACATGCTGTCCTTTATCTTGTGGTTGTGATTAAAATCTTTGATGAACGAGAATAGTTGAATCTATTTATAAATCAGGCATGAAATCTGTGTTTAATTGTGATAAATCTCCAGGGCTGCTTGCACTGAATTACATTCCACACTAAGATGTAATGAAGAGAAATATGAAATTATATTGACAAATTAACCCTGTACTTCTAATGGATGATTGACAGCTCCCATACAGTCCTGTAGACAACGTGCGCTGATGTCATTGCAAAGTCCAAAAGGTAATCAGGGTCCCTTTATCAGTAAAATGGATAAATAAGTTCATTGAGGTGTGGCAACTAAACAGGATTCATTTTGGTACAAGGGTGGCCCATTTTCCACTACTTCATCTGAGTTTCACCAGATTTATTGGGAAAAGGATGTGATGATGATAACTCAATCATTTCAGTCCCTCAGTTGTATGGAACCAAGAGAGGGTCCACTTGCATTGAAGTGCTTGTTCACCTTGGGATCCTGGGACACTTGCAAATGCATCATCCTTTTGACATTGAAATCATATCGCTGCACTAAATCTAAATGGGTCTGCCTTTAGAGAGTTAAAAGGTGAATACTTGGAGACACTGGATAACAATGATCAAACAGCAGCGACAGACTCTGCAGCAGCTAAATATTTCAAGGGGTCTGCTCTACAATCCAGAAGAAATGTACAAAAAGCATAGATTTCATGTCTTAGAATAACTTTCATCAAACATGCTCTGTAGACTGTTGAACAATTGAAGGTCAGAACTAAGGTCCGAGTTCACTCTTTAGAACTGTCCATGCTGTATTCCTATGGATCTCAACAAAGGTGAACTTCAGAGCTCTCAATTATACCTCATCGTGACCTATGCATCTTTCCCACCTCTCAGACTATATTCTTCATTATCCTTTTCATTTCCTTTTGTACTACCTCATTGTACTTAGGTGTGGATTGATCTGACTGGATATTGCACATGGCAATATCAAACCAATTAGAATTTCTCCGGAAATGGAAGAGACTCCCCACACCCCACCAAAGAACACTGTTAAACAATTCAAGATGCCTGAATATCAGCTCTTTTGTCATTGGTTCCTTGAGACTTATTTCAGACTCTGCATTGTGCATATAGGCGGCACGGTAGTGTAGAGGTCAGTGTAATGCTATCACAGGGGCAGCAACCCTGGGTTTGATACCCACCACTGACCGAAAGGAGGTTGTATGTTTGTATTGCTTTCCTCCCATATTCCTAAGACGTACGGCTATTTTAAAAATTGAGATACAGCACAGAATAGGCCCTTCGTGCCACACTGCCCAGTAATCCCCCAACTCAATCCTAACCAAATCATGAGACAATTTACAACAACCTATTAACCTACCAACTAGTACATCTTTGGACTGTGGGAAGGAACCCATGTGGTCATGGGGAGAATGTACAAACTCCTCACAGGCAGTGGTGGGAATTGAACCCGGGTCGCCTGTGTTGTAAAGCGTCGTGCTAACCACTAGGCCACCGTTAATTGGGCAGTATGGGCTCATCGGGATGGAACGGCCTGTTACCATACTGTATCTCTAAATTTAAAAAATTAAAACGTTCTCACCTAAAAACAGAAGTTATTGATGCACTACATCAGTTCATAGCTATCGATCTATATCTATATCTGTACCTCCTCCCTGATTGTAACAATAAAAAAAGCATGTCCCACATGGTGAGAGCTCTTAATGATAGAAGCCATCGTCTTGAGGCACTGCCTCTTGAAAATGTCCTTGATGTTGGTGAGGGGGGTGCCTGTGATGGAGCTCCGCGTCCCCTCATGTTCCCAAGTTTTCGAGTCTCTATACCAGGCTGTGATTCAACTAGATTGCTCTCCATGGCACACCTGTAGAAATTTGCAGGAGTCTTTGGTGACCTACCAAACCACCTGAACCTCCTAATGAATCAAAGCCACCGATGTGGCTTCTTTGTGATTGCATAGTATTAAAAGTGGGTAATTTAAGAGAAGAGGACAAAACTTCTCCCAAAAGAAGTGAAGTATTTTTTTTCCAGTCAAATCCAATGAACGAATTTACAGATAAATTCCATGTATAAAGTCACTTTTGGCCATCTACAGGAGACTGGACATCAAATTTCTTTGGCAAGTGAATTATCCAATCACCTTCATTTTGGCTCGCCTTAGCATTGTCATTACCTGACAGAACTGAAAAACTTATGTATCAGCTTCCTGCATCTCAATGTCTCCTTCCAGACCTTCATTCCTACCCATAGCTCTTGGCCAGTCATTGCTTTTCACTCCATTAGATCAAAGGACCTCTCACAACAATACACTCTCCTCCCAAAGTCTCCTCCATACCCATCATGGCTACATTACCCACAGCGCCATGGTTGCATAGCAGTTAGCATGACACTATTACAGCCTGGGGTGTTCCGAAGTTTCGAGTTCAATTCCAGCACCATCCCCATAAAGCACTTGGGTTTGCTCCGGTTGCCTTCCACAGTCCAAATATGTATCAGTTAATAGGTTAAGTGGTCATTGTAAATTGTCCTGTGATTGGGCTAGTGTTAAATAGATGGGTTGCTGGTCGACGCATCTCAATGGGCTGGAAGGGCCCATTCTGCACTGTGTCTATAAATAAATAAATTTCCTGGACATCAGCAACGGATGTGGAGAGTTGAAAAATGGAACCACATATAATTACCATCACTAATAAATATAATGAATAATTCAGGGCAAACCTCTTTACTAAGAGAGTGAAAATTGCTACCACACTGAGACATAGAGATGAATAACATAACTATTCAAGCAGGGAGAATGGGTAAATCATAAACAAGAAAGGTACAGATGGAGGTGTAAACAGAATTCAAATTAGAGTGGGCAGAAACACTCAATGGCCACTTTATTGGATACCTCTTGTGCCTTATAGACTGAGTGTATTTTCATGGCCTTCTGCTGCCGTAGCCCATCCGCTTCAAGGTTTGACAGCTTGTGTGTTCAGGAATGTTCTTCTGCACACCACTGCTGTAATACATGGTTATTTGAGTTACAGTCCTCTTCCTGTCATCTTGAACCTGCCTGACCATTCTCCTTCAGTAACAAGATGTTTTTGCGCATGGAACTGCTGCTCACCATGCTCGGTTAACTCTAGAGACTGTCGTGCTTGAATATCCCAGATCAGTAGCTTCTGAGATATTCAAACCACCCCATCTGGCACCAGCAATCATTCCACAGTTAAAATCATTTAGATCACATTTCTTCCCCATTCTGATGTTTGGTCCAAACAACAATTGAACCTGTTGACCATGTCTGCATGCTTTTATGAGTTGTTGCTGCATGTGATTAGCTGATCAAATATTTGCATTAACAAGCAGGTGTACAGGTGTACCTAATAATGTGGCCATTTAGCGTATTGAATGGAACAAGAACTAATTAATTTGAATAGCTTGTTTCAAAACTCCTTCCATTGGCTTGGTGCTAAACATTGCCTAAAATTTCTGTCATGGAGTACTTCGGAATCTTCTGTCATATTAAAAGCATTATGCAAATACAACAATTTGTTGTTGGGAGGCCAAGCACTGATCTGGAACCGTGAAAAGGAAGGAAAATATAATTTAATTTATTGAGAATATTTCAGCTATTGATACTTACCAAAGGAATTCAACGAACAAGGCACCGTAATGCTTTTGTTAATTTGAAATTATTTTAAATAAATGCTGAGCATTTCCTGCACTGTCTGCTTCATGTAGAACATACATATCATTAGCTTCTAATTTGCTTTTCTGCAATACTGCCCATTGGGGAAAAATTGTGTGAGAGCTCAAGGTGACTCTACTGCTGTGGCAGTAATGGAAATACAGAGGCCTCCTCTCTGACGTGTACAGACTACAGCAGAGTCAGAGGCACAGAATGAAGTGACATCCGATACATGAAGAACAGGTAACTGGTATTGGAAAGGGTCCAGAGGAGGTTGATGAGAATGATCCTGGGAATGAAAGGGTTAACATATAAGCTGTATTTGATGGCTCTGGCTTCACTAGAGTTTAGAAGAATGAAGTAGGATTGCATTGAAACCTATCAAATATTGAAAGGCCTTGACAGAGTGGAAGTGCGGAGAATGATTCCTATACTGGGGGAGTGTAGGACTACTGAGCACACTCAGAATAGAAGGATATCTCTTTAGATCAGAGATGAACTGGAATTTCTCTAGCCAGAGGGTGTTGAGATTGTTGAAATCATTGCAGAGATAGCTGTGAAGTCCAAGTCACTGGGTACATTTAAAGTGGAGGCTGACAGATTTTTGATTAATAAGGGTGTCAAAGGTTACCGGGAGCCAGGAGAATAGGGTTGAGAGGAATAATAAATCGGCCATGATGGAATGATGGAGCAGACTTAATGGGCTGAATGGCTGTATCTTGTACCTATGTCTTATGGTCTTTACAACACACATAAAATGCCTGAGGAACTTCACAAGTCAGGCAGCATCGAAGAAGGGGAATAAACAGTCTACATTTTGGGCAGAGATCCTTCATCAGAACTGGAAACGAAGGGAGCAGAAGCCATATTAAGAAGCAGAAGGACTGCAAACTGGCAAGTGATAGGTGAGGGGGAAGGTGAGTGAGTGAAGGAGATGGGATGAAGGACAAAGCTGCAAGCGGATAAGTGGGAGAGATGAAGGGCTGAATAATTACTTCCAGAATTTGTAAGACTTCCGATTATTGAAAAATATCAGTAATTTATAGAAACATTTATTTTGTTGTAATGCTTTCACATCTCTTTCAGAAATTCCTAAAACGTTTTTTACAAGCAGTAAAGCAATTAGAAATATGTCACCAGTGTAACTTAGAGAATTTAGCAGCTTATTTGGGCATAGCATGCTCCCAGTGGCGATGACCACAAGATCTGTTTACAAATCAAGTGTTGACAGGCAGGAATGAATATTGACTAGGGCACTTGTTTTACCTTCACTGTTCTTCTAATGATGAAGAATCCCATTCATCCAAAACATTTTCTGTGGTGTCAGAGTTGCTGAACCTTCGAGGCTAGTTGGAAGATTCATTCCTTGGATTATACATTAATTTCAGTCTTGGTTAGGCTTTGACATCTGCCTAAGTCACATACACTTCCCTCTCGTTCAAAAGGTTGCATCTCCAGCAATACAGCAATCATTCTTATAGCTGTGGTTATTGTATTCAATTCAACAGCCTGAACCTTCCCTCTTCTCCCCACCCCACCCAACCCCTCATTGGACAGAAGGTGCAAGAGTTTGAAAGCATGCACCAACAGGCTCAAAATTATTGAATGGTCCCCTAGTACAATAAGGTGGTTTCCTGATTTCACAATCTGCCTCGTTATGACCTTGCCCCTAATTGTCAGCCTGCACTGCACTTTCCCCTCTGCAACTGTTACACTCTATTCTGCACTCTTGAGATTTATACTTGTATGACCTCAAAGCACTGTTGTACTGAAATGATCTGTAGGGATGACATACAAAAGAGTTTTTTACTGTACCTCAGTACATGTGACAATAATAAGTCGGTTTAAAAAGAGTATTGATAATGACTGGTATCACCAGTCTTGTAAAGACACTGCCCAGAAAAAGATAATGGCAAACGACTTCTGAAGAAAAAATTTGCCAAGAACAATCATGGTCATTTTCTATGACTGCCTATCATCATACAACACATAATAATGATGATGATTCTCTTTACCTATGAAGGGTAAATATTACAAATATAATTTTGATCTTCTCTTGCCCCTGTCTTGCTGTGGCTTTAAAACAATCTTGGGACAGCATAGTAACCTGGCGGTTAGCGCAACACTTTACAGCAATTTAACGCTTTTCAGTTCTTAGCTGAAAGATCGGAGTTTGGTTCCTGCCGCTATCTGTAAGGAGTTTGTTTGTTCTTCCTGTGAACATACTGGTTTCCTCCAGCTGTTCCAGTTTCCCCCCCATTCGAAAGACATACCATTAAAATTAGAGAGTTGTGAGCATGCAATATTGCAATCAGAAGCATGGTGACACTTGTGGGCTGCCGAGAAGATTCCTCACTGATTTGGTTTGACACAAATGATGCATTTAACTGCATGTTTTGAAATTCCAATGACCTGTGATAAATCCAGCTAATCTCTTCATCCTTAACCTGGGAAGCTAGGAAATGCCATTCAGATTGATCTGTCTATGGATAAAACTGCTGATGTTTTTATTGTCAGTTACAGATGACAACATCAGACATTGAAGTAGATGTGTATGATAGAAACAAGAGAAAATCTGCAAATAATGGAAATCGGAGCAACAGACACAAAGTGCTGGAGGAACTCAGTAGGTCAGGCAGCATCTATAGAGAAAACTACAGTCGACGTTTCGGGCCGAGACTCTGCGGCAGGACTGAGTTCCTCCAGCATTTTGTGTGTGCTTTCTGTAAGACAGAAGGTGCTTTTGGCCTAGAATCCACCTTTAAAGTTAAAGCTCCATCATGCTAAACGGCACCTCAATCATCTGAAGATTAATCATTCATAGGAATATTAGCTATTTGATTAAAGTAAAATAGATTTGGTCAGGCTGGAGAATAAAAATCTGGTCACGAATTCCATTAGGCAGCAAATTATTTTTTTCCCTATCTTAAGTTAGTTTCAAATCCTAAATTTCTCATAAGATGGATAATTCTCAGTGGTAATAAAAAAGTCTCTTGACAGTGATGGAGCATTATATTTTATGTATTTATTGCGATTCAATGCAGAATAGTACCTTCCGGCCCTTCGAGTCGTGCCGTGCCCAATTTAATCCTACAGTCTTTTGCCTGTAGGAGGAAAGCTGAGCACCTGTAGGAAATCTACACAGTCACAGGGATAACTTAAAAACTCCTCATAAGCAGCGGCGGGAATTGATCTTGGGTCGCTGGTACTATAAAGCAGTTGTCCCCAACCTCCGGGCCACGGATTGGTATCGGTCCGCGAGGCATGTAAGGGTGCAGCGGAAGCCAGGACGCACCCAGCACATCTTTAAGAAAAAAGCCAAAATAAACAGGCTAATTAATTAGGTGCCGCCCGGCAGTCGGCAATCGCCTCTAATCTGGGCCAACATTTACTTGCCGGGCAGCACCTAATTAATTAGCTTGCTTATTTCAGCATTTTTCTTAAAGATGTGCTGGGTGCGTCCTGGCTACCGCTGCACCCATGCATGCCTCACGGATCGGTATTGGTCCGCGGCCCGGAGGTTGGGGACCACTGCTGTAAAGCATTTCGCTAACCTCTATACTACCATATTCAGGCTGTGGGAAAATGAACCCTCTTGCATTTCTTGATCTCATTACTGGATATTCAGCATCACTCAACCCTGCCACTTTGATCCACGCCTTTATTAACCTTCTTTTAAAAATTATATGGTTAAAGTTTTGTTTTGCAAGTGGAGCAAGTTCCCTTTGCAAATGAAAATGTGTGAGACTCTGCAGGATGGAAAAGGACAAAAGACAAACACTTGCTAACATCTGATATGAGGAGCATCATTTATCTTTAGCAGCTCCTTTCTCCCAAACTTACATGGTGCCACGATAGCGCTGTGGTTAGCGTGACGCTATTACAACTTGGGCCACTCCAGAGTTCAGAGTTCAGTCTTGGTACCATCTGTAAGGAGCTTATACATTCTCTCCATGAGCATGTGGGTTTCCTCCAAGTACTCCGGTTTCCTCCCACAGTCCAAAGATTTACCAGTTGGTAGTTTAATTGGTCATTGTAAATTGTCCCGTGATTAGGCCAGAAGGAACTGTTCCACACTGCACTTTTAATTAAAATAAAATAAATAAATGCCCCAGTAAGAATATTGATGTCACTTTAACACTTGATCGCACATCTCAACTTCATTCCATCTGTAAGAAACCATGCAAGATTAACATGGAGATCATGAACTCCAATTAATTCAGTCACAATGCAAGATTTTCTTCACCTCTTTTATTACTTTCTCAACTATTCATTGGATAGTGTTTTTCTATATTTCTTCATGTCCAGTAATGTGCCAAAGCCTTAGGCACATATGTAGGTGCTTAAGATTTCTGCACAGTACTGCACTTGTCAATGTGGAGCAGAGAGTCAGAGAGTGAGTTTGTAAATCTGGCGGGAGCAAAGGATGTTGGGAATGGTGAAAGTGAAGTGTCACAGGAGGGTTGTGGGACAGGTTAAGGAGGAGTAACAGGGTAGTAGTGGAGGGGGGGAGGGGGTGATGTGGGTGCAGAGACACCCAGCCCTGAGACACCAGGCAAGGTTATTTGATTCCAAACAATTGTTTTGTTAATTATTACGAGATGTCTCTCTGGCGCTTCCCACTCCCTCTCCTCACACTTCCCCTTTTCCCAACCATGATTCCCTTTTCCCTGCATCCTTCCCACTCTCAGTTCACAATAGGGATCCACATCAGGCAGCAGTACAGTGTGTAGTATTGATGTGACTCGGACACCAACCATGTTTATTCAACAGACTTCCATTTTTCTTACCCCGTCCTGACGTCATTCGCACTCTGACCTACGAATACTCACACAAAACATTACACCCCACTTCTCAAGATTTTTTTTTACAATACTGTGAATTACCAAAGCAATGCCTCTAGGTATGCCTTTCTGACATTGCAACAGCCATGACATAAACTTAAAAAAACATCTTAACTAACTTCTTATACTGTATTCGACATTGTATCTCACAATACTAACAGCAGTGTATTTTCTTTTACTAACATAGACTAATAAACCTTTTATTTCACACCTTGGAACTTATAACATGTGTGACTTTGCTTCAAACTTTGTGAGACCGTAGGTAGATCTAGTCTCTGGATCTAGCTGGAAGTTTGACTTGTCTCCCAGACGGTTTATAACACAACTGTGACTGTGCTTGTCCTTCCTCAGTGTCAGTCTCTCAAGTGAACTCTGTGACTTTGCGGTCTGCGTCATTCTTGGTGTCGTTTGTTTCCATGTCTGTATATGTGGAAATGTCCTGTGCATCTGTAGGTGGAAACTCCCCCTCACCTGTCTTCAGCAGATGCTTCCTGTTCCTCCTGTAGACTCTTCCATCCGGCGTGCGAACTATGAAGGATCTTGGTTGCTGATGCCTGTTCACAACCATAGCTGGCTGCCAAGAGTCTCCTCTCTGTATTCTGACATTTTCACCTGTAAGCATATCTGGCAACTGTCTTGTATGTCTGTCGTAGTAGCTCTTTTGCTTTATTTGCTTGTACTTTGGCTTGTCATGTACTTGAAAATTACCTTCAGGAGTCAGTAGAGTTGTGGATGTTGGCTGCTTGGACTTCAGACAACGTCCCATCAACAGCTGCGCAGGAGAGAACCCCACACCCTCAATCGGTGTGTTGCGGTATTCAAGCAGAGCAATGTAAGGGTCACCGTTGCTACTTTGTGCCTTCTTGAGCATGTTCTTCACAGTTTGTACAGATCTCTCTGCTTGTCCATTAGACTGAGCGTGCCCAGGACTGGAAGTAACATGTTGAAATTCCCAGCTTTCTGAGAACCCTCTGAACTTACCACTGGCACATTGTGGACCATTGTCACTAACGACAATATCTGGAATGCCATGTCTTGCGAATGTCGACTTCATTGCGGTAATGACAGCTTGACTGGACGTGTCACTTAACTTGGTGATCTCCAGATATTTTGAATAGTAGTCCACACAAAGCAGATATTCTGCACCATTGTAGTGAAAGGGCTCTGTGCCAAGCTTCTCCCATGGTCTTCCTGGTAGTGGGTGGGGAAGCAAAGGCTCTCTTGGATTGCTGTTTTTGTTTTCATTACAGACAGCACACGGAGACACAATGTCCTCTATCTGAGTTGACATGTCTGGCCAATAGAGAATGTCCCTTGCTCTTTCTTTACATTTCACTATCCCCAGGCGTGGCTCATGAATTCTGTTGAGCATTTCCTGTCTCAATTGGTTTGGTACGATGAGTTTTGCCATTTTGAACATTAGCCCTGATGCATAGCTAATTTCTTCTTTAAATGTCCAGTATTTCCACATTTCTTTTGGAACATCTTTTCTTTCTGTTGGCCATCCATTCATTGTAATTTCTCTTACCATTTGCATTTCAGGATCTTCTGCAGTCACTTTCCTGAACATGTTCAACTTCTCCTCAGAAATAGGTAGCTGAGGTGTAACCCAGTTGACCTCCAGCTCTCTTCCTAGCAACTCTTCCTTTTGCTCTTTGAGGTAAGCACGACTCAAAGCATCAGCGATGTGCAGTTCCTTTCCTGGCTTATAGGTGACTGTGAGAGTGTACCTCTGTAGCCTGAGAAGCATCCTTTGCAGCCTCATAGGAGCTTGGTGGAGTGGCTTTTTGAAGATGCTCTCAAGTGCTTTGTTATCACTCTCAACCTGGATTTCTTTGCCATATACATACTGGTGGAATTTCTCACACCCATAAACTACAGCGAATAATTCCTTCTCAATTTGAGCATATCAGCGTTGAGAGTCCATGAGTGCTTGTAATCCATACGCCACAGGCCTCCCATCCTGCAGTATAACAGCTCCTATTCCTTCCGAACTGGCATCCACAGACATCATCACCGGTTTATTGACATCATAGAACTTGAGCCCAATCATCTTCATCCTCCATCTCTGCATTGTCAATATTCTTGATGCATACCTCCTGTTCCACGTCAACTGTGCCAATGAACATGTCACTGTTGCCCTCACTCTGTTCCACAGCATGCATTTTCCTTGCGTGCCCCTGCAATTTGTACATCTTTGCAAAGTGATTTCTTTTCTGGCATAACTTGCACGTCTGACCAAAGGCTGGACATTTTCTGTATCCATGTTTATAACCACATCTGTTGCAGTTAACTTCCTTTTGATTATCCTGTGGAGCTGGCTTTGTCCCACTCTTGTCAGTTTTCACAGTTTTTATCTTGTGCACTTCAATCTTTTCATTGAGCACTTTAACCTGATTTGACGTGATCTCACTGGCATGGCAAACATCAATTGCCTTTTCTAACGCCTCTCTCAACAGCCTGCCTCTCACTTGATCATCTCGTGAGCCGCATGCAATCCTGTCGCATATTAAAGAATCATGCAGTTGTCCAAACTCACAGTTTTTTGCCTTGTCATTCAAATCTGTTACATAGGTGTCTATGGTCTCTGTTGGTCCTTGAGCCCTCGTGAAAAACGTGTCAGGTGAACGGTAGGTTTTTCTCAGATCACAGTAATCTTGAAACTTTTTCTTCAACACTTCAATTTTATCTTGCTCATCATCTTGGAAGACAAACGTGTTGCAAACCTTTATTGCCCCTTCCCCCGCCACATGCAGAAACGTAGCACTTTCTCCGTATTGTCATCTACGCCACTAGCAGTGCAAAACAGCTCAAACTGCTGGATCCATATTTTCCAGTTCTCAGCAAGATTACCTCGTAGGTTTAAACTTGATGGTGGCTGTAACTGTGACATCTTTTACGTGTCTTCTCTTCCTTTTTTCTTTTTTTTTCTGCGATTTCTTCTGAAACCATGTAGTATTGATGTGACTCAGACACCGCTGTAGATTGAACAACCACATTTATTCAACAGACTTCCATCTTTCTTACCCCCGTCCTGAAGTCATAAGCACTCTGACCTACGAATACTCACACATTACACAGTGCGATACATAAAATCATTACAGTCTTGTGCAAATGTCTGAGGCACCTTGGCTGGAATTTTGCCAAGAGCAAGGTGAGGGATTAGAAGACCATAAGATCATAAGGTACAGGAGCAGAATTAGGCCATTTGGCCCATCGAGTCTGCTCAACCACTTTTGGCTGATCCAACTTTCCTCTCAGCCCCCATCTCGACTTCTCCACGTATCCCTTCAAGCCCTGACCAATCAAGAATCTTTCAACCTCCATCTTAAATATACTTAAAGACTTGGCCTACACAGCTGCCTGTGGCAAAAAGTTCCACAGATTCACCACTCTCTGGCTAAAGAAGTTCCTCCTCATCTCTTAAGGAGGTGGAGCTGGAGCTGGATGAACTCCAAATCATTCAGGAGGCTGAAGGGGTGACAGATAGGACATATAGAGAGGTAATAACACCCAAGGTGTAGGACACAGGGAGACAGGGTGATAGTCAGGAATGGGAAAGGGGATAAGAAGCCAGTGCAGAGTACCCCTGTGGCTAACCCCCTCAACAACACTGTCAGGGTGGGGGGAGGGACGACCTAACAGAGGAAAGTCACAATGATCAGGTCTCTGGGTTTGACTCTGCCTCCGTGACTCAGAAGGGAAGGGTGGAGAAGAAGCACACTGTGATGACAGGGGATCATTAGCTAAGTTAACAAACAGGAGGTTCTGTGGGTGAGAACAAGATTCCTGGATGATTTGCTGCCTGCTGGGTCCCAGAGTCTGGGATATCTTGGATCGAGTCCTCAGAATTCTTAAGAGGGAGTGAAAAACAGCCAGAAGGCATGGTGCATGACATAGGTAGGACAAATGACAAGGTTCTGAATAGGGAGTTCAGGGAATTCTGTGCTAAGTTAAGGGGCAGGACCTCCATGATTTTAAGCTCAGGATTGCTACCCATGCCACATGCAAGTAAGGCTAGAACTAGGAAGATTATCCAGTTTAATATGTGGCTAAGGAGTTGGTGTAGGAGGCAGGGGATAAGATTTTTGGATCATTGGGCTCTCTTCCAGGGAAGGTGGGACCTGTATGGAAGGGACGGTTTGCACCTGAACTGGTTGAGGGACCAATATCCAAGTAGGAAGGTTTGTTAATGCTGCATGGTGGGGTTTAAACTAGAGTTGAAGGGTATGGGAACCAAAGTGAAGATCAGTTACTGGAGAGGTTGTGGAGGCAAATGTTGGAAAGAATACAGACCATGTTAGGAATCAATTGGTTGAACATAGAACGACTAGGTAAAAAGTGTTCTGTTGGAAAAAATGAAATCAGATCATTAAAAAGATGTGACATAAGGTAGGAAGGCGTTGAATCATTGTGGGTAGAGTAAAGGAACTGCAAAAGTAAAACTACCCTGATGGGAGTTGTATTCTGATCCCCAAATAGCAGCAGGGATAAAGTCTACAATTTACAAAGGGAGAAAGGAAATGCATGCCAAAAGGGCAATATCACAATAATCATGGGGGATTTCAATATGTAGGTAGATTGGGGAAATCAGGTTGGTGCTGGATTCCAAAAGGGAATTTCTAGAATGCCTATTAGATAGCTTTTTAGAGCAGCCCATGGTCGAGCACACTAGAGGATCAGCTGTTCTGGATTGGGCATTGTGCTCTGAATCAGAATTGATTAGAGAGCTGAAGGTAAAACAACACTTAGGGGTAAGTGATCATAATATGATCAAATCCACCCTGAAATTTGACAGAAGATGCTAAAGTCAGATGAATCAGTACGACAGTGGAGTAAAGGGAATTACTGAGACATGAGAAAGGAACTGGCCAGCACTGATTGAATAAGAACACTGGCAAGAACGTTGGCAGAGCAGCAATGGCTGGAATTTCTGGAGGCAATTCAGAAAGCATAGGGTATACAGTGCCTGTAAGAACTCCCCCCCCCCCCACCCCTTGAAAGTTTTCATGTTCTGTTGTTTTACACATTGAATCACAATAGATTTAATTTGGCTTTTTTGACACTGATCAGCAGAAAAAAGTCTCATGTCAAAGTGGAAACAGATCTCTACAAAGTGATCTAAATTTATTACCAATATGAAACATAAAATAACTGATTGCATAAGTATTAACCACCTTTAATATGACAGACTAAATCATTACTGGTGCAGCCAATTAGTTTTAGAAATCACATAATTGGTTAAATGGAGATCACCATGTGCAGTCAAGGTGTTTCAATTGATTATAGTAAAAATACACCTGGAACTGGAAAGTCCACCATGAAGACAAAAGAATACTCCAAGCAACTCCACAAAAAGATTATTGAAAAGCACAAGCCAGGAGATGGATACAAGAAAATTTCCAAGTCACTGAATATCCCTTGGAGTACAGTCAATCATCAAGAAATGGAAAGAATATGGCACAGCTGTAAATCTGGCTGTGCTCAAAAACAGAGACAGTGCAAGAAGGGGACTAGTGAGGGAGGCCACCAAGAAACCTAGGGCAACTCTGGACGAGTTACAAACTTCAGTGGCTGAGATGGGAGAGACTGCACATACAACTGTTGCCCAGCTGCTTCACCAGTTGCAGCTTTATGGGAGAGTGCCAAAGAGAAAGCCAGTGTTGAAAACACTCACATGAAATCTTAACTAGAGTATAACAGAAGAATTATGGGAGCTTCTGAAGTCAACTGGAAGATGATACTATCATCAGATGAAACCAAAATCGAGCTTTTTGGCCATCAGACTAAATGCTATGTTTGGCGTAAACCAAACACCACACATCATCAAAACACACCACCCCTACCATGAAGCATGGTGGTGGATGCATCATGTTGTGGGGATGCTTCACTGCAGCAGGCCCTGGAAGGCTTGTGAATGTAGAGGGTAAAATGAATGCAGCAAAATACAGGGAAATCCCAGAGGAAAACCTGATGCAGTCTGTAAGAGAACTGCGACTTGAGAGAAAATCTGTTCTTCCCAAGCAGAAAGCCAAAGCTACACAGGAATAGTTAATGTCCCAGAGTGGCCAAGTCAGGGTCCAGACCTCAATCCAATTGAGAATTTGTGGCTGGACTTGAAAAGTGCTGTTCACTCACAATCTCTATACAATCTGACAGAGCTTGAGTAGTCTTGTAATGATGAATGGGGTAACGTTGCAGTGTGCAGATGTGTAAAGCTGATAGAGACCTATCCACACAGACTCAAGGCTGTAATTTCTGCCAAAGGTACACCTACTAACCTGAATTGAAGGGGATGAATAATTATGCTATCAGTTATTGTGTTTTATATTTGTAATTAATTTATAACTTCGTAGAGATGTTTTCACTTTACCACAGTAGTGTCTTTTTTCTGTTGATCAGTGTCAAACAAAGCCAAATTAAATCCACTGTGATTCAATATTGTAAGACAATAAAACATGAAAGACATGATGAAGAAAGTTTTTGGTCTGCTGGCCTTTATAAATCAGAGCATTGAGTATAGGAGTTGGAATATAATGCTAAAATTGTACAAGGCATAGGTAAGGCCAAATTTGCAGTATTGTGTACAGTTCTGGTCACCGAATTATAGGAAAGATATCAACAAAATAGAGAGAGTACAGAGAAGATTTACAAGAATGTCACTTGGGTTTCAGCAACTAATTTACAGAGAAAGGTTGAACAAGTTAGGTTTTTATTCTTTGGAGCATAGAAGATTGAGGGGGGACTTGATAGAGGTATTTAAAATTATGAGGGGGACAGATAGAGTTGACATTGATAGGCTTTTTCCATTGAGAGTAGGGGAGATTCAAACAAGAGGACATGAGTTGAGAGTTAGGGGGAAAGAGTTTAGGGGTGACACGAGGAGGCCTTCACCAGTGCTTTATAAAGTCTCAACATTACATCCTTGCCTTTATATTCTAGTCCTGTCAGGACACTGGAGCAGGTATCCAATTGGAGACCCAGTACTGTGCACACAGTGATATTAATTGAGTAACAAAGTCAGAGTCAAAGTTCAGGCAGAGAACAAAACATCCAGAGAAATCCAAAAACCAGAATAAGGAAACAGGCAGCATTGATATTCAGACAGACAAAGTCCAGATACGAATACTGGAAAGGCTCAGGAAAATTCATTGGCACGATTTGGTAACCAACAGGTGAAAACACAGGACTGAAATACACTGAGCAATAAACAGAGAGGCAGATGATAGGTGGAGCACAATGAGACACAGGTGGCAGCAATACAGGTGATAATGAGAAACCGATGAAAGACGGAGTACTCGGTAATACAGGTGCCGGAGTAGAGTGGGGGAGGGGGAAGGAAGGGACAAGGGACAAGGGACAAGGGACAAGGGACAGAAGCACATGGCAAAACAAAACCATAGGCTGGCAGCTAGTGGAAAGCACACAAAAAGACAGAGTTCAACTGGAGGTACTGGTAAGTCCTCCTGAAATGAATGCTAACATGCCTTCCTCATCACAGACTCAACCTCCAACTTAAACTTTAGGGAATCCTGCAGAAGGACAACAAAGTCCCTTTGCATCTCAGTTTTTTTGTATTTTCTCTCTATTTCTCTCAAAGTCTCTCAAAACTATCTGCCCCTTCACCTGTCTTTGTATTGTCTGCCAACTTTGCAATAAAGCCATCAATTCTGTTTTCCAAATCATTGACGTATAATGTAAAAATAATTGGTCCCAACACAGACCCCTGTGGAATACTACTCGTCACCGGTAGCCAGTAAGAAAAGGCTCCCTTTATTCCCACTCTTAGCTTCCTGCTAATCAGCCACTCCTTTATCCCTGCTGGAATCTTTCTTGTAACAGCATGGGCTTGTAGCTTGTTAAGCAGTTTCATGTGTAGATTCTTGTCAAAGGTCTTCTGGAAATCCAAGCACACAACATTAACTGATGCTTCTTTCTCTATCCTGCTTATTATTTCTTCAAAGAATTCCAACAGATTTTTCAGGCATGATTTTCCCTTGAGGAAACCATGCTGACTACAGCTTATTTTATCATGTGCTTCCAAGTACCCTGAGTCTTCATCCTTAATAATTGACTCCAACATCTTCGGTCAGACTAACTGGCCAATAGTTTCCTTTCTTCTGCCTCTCTCCCTTTTTCAACAGTGGAGTGATATTTGCAATTTTCCAGTCTTCTGAAATAATTCCAGGATCTAGTGATCCTTGAAAGATCATTATTAATACCTCCATGATCTCTTCAGCCACCTCTTTCAGAATTCTGGGGTGTACACCATCTGGTCCAGGTGATTTAACTATCTTCAAACCTTTCAGTTTCCCAAGAAGCTGCTTCCTAGTAATGGTAACTTCACACACTTCATGACCCCTGATACTTGGAACTTCCACCATACTGCCAGTGTCTTAAACAATGAAGACTGACACAAAATACTCCTTCGGTTTGTCCATCCACTATTTCACTGTCCCCCATTTCTGCCTATCCAGCATCATTTTCCAGTGGTCAAATATCCACTCTCATCTCTCTTTTACACTTTGTGTATCTGAAGAAACACTTGTTATCCTCTTTAATATTATTGGTTAGCTTACCTTTGTATTCCATCTTTACCTTCTTAATTACTTTTTAGTTGCCTTTTGTTGGTTTTTGAAAGCTTCACATTCTCTAACTTCCCAATAATATTTGTTCTATTATATGCCCTCTCTTTGGCTTTTATGTTGGCTTTTGTTAGCTACCATTGTGCCACCTTCCCCTTAGAATACTTCTTGCTCCTTGGAATGTGCATATCCTGTGCCTTCTGAGTTGCTTCAAGAAATTCCAGCCATTGCTGCTCTGCTATCATCCTTGCCAATGTTCTTTTCCAATCAATTTTGGTCAACTCCTCTCTCATGCATCTGTAATTCCCTTTACTCCACTGTAATACTGATACATCTGACTTTAGCTTCTCCTTCTCAAATTTCAGGGTGAATTTGATCATATTATGATCACTTACACCTGAAGCTCTCTAATTAATTCTGGTTCCTGGCACAACACCCAATCCAGAATTGCTGATCCTCTAGTGGGCTCAACCACAAGCTGATCTAAAAAGCCATCTCATATGCACTCCAGAAATTCCCCCTACCATAACCCAGCACCAACCTGATTTTCCCAATTTACCTGCATATTGAAATCCCCCATGACTAATGTAACATTGCCATTTTAGCATGCATTTTCTACCTCTCATTGTAATTTGTAGCTCACATCCTTACTGCTGTTTGAAGGTCTGTATATAACTCCCATCAGGGTCTTTTTACCCTTGCAATTCCTTTGCTCTATCCACAATGATTCAACACCTTCTGACCCTACGTCACCTCTTTCCAATGACTTGATTTCTTTTTTTTACCAATAGGGCAATGCCTTCCTGCCTTCCTGTCGATAAAATGTGTATCCTTGGACATTAAGCTCCCAGGTATAATCTTCTTTCAACCATGACTCAGCGATGCCTTCAACATCATACCTGCCAATCTGCAACTGTGCCACAAGTTCATCTACCTTACTCCATATACTGTGCACATTTGGATATAGCACCTTATTCACCCTTTCTGATTATGTCCACCTTTTATGTTGCAACTAATCCTGTTTGCTGCAATCTTGCCCTATCAACAGCCTCTCCTCACTACACATTGCCTCTGCTTGTAAACTACGTACCTCATCTTCAGCACTGTCATCCGCCTTTCCTCGATATTTCTTGCATTGAAATATACACAACTCAGGATGCTCATCGCACCATTTTCAACCTTTTGGTTCATACCTTTGTCTGAGGTTTTACCAACATCTGCTTCCACAACCTCTCTACTAATGGTTCAGGCACCCTAGTTCCCATTCCCCTGCAACACTAGTTTATACCCTGCAGTGCAGCATTAACATACCTTCCCACTAGGATATTAGTTCCCCTCCAGTTCAGGTGCAAACCATCCTTTCTGTACAGGTCCCACCTTCCCTGGAAGAGAGCCCAATAATCCAAAAATCTTATCCCCTGCCTCCTACACCAACTCCTTAGCCACATATTAAACTGGATAATCTTCCTAGTTCTGGTATTATTAGCATGTGGCACGGGTAACAATCCTGAAATCACAACCCTGGAGATGCCCTATAACTTAGCATCTAACTCCCTGAACACCCTATGCAAAACCCTGTCACTCATCCTTCCCAATGTCATTGGTACCTACATGGACCACAACTTCTGGCTGTTCACCCTCCCACTTAAGAATGCAGAGGACTTGATCCAAGATATCCCAGACCCTGGCACCCAGGAGACAACATATCATCCGGGAATCTTGTTCTCGTCCACAGAACCTCCTGTCCGTTCCCCCAACTAACAAATCCCTTATCACCACAGTGTGCCTCTTCTCCCCCATTTCCTTCTGAGTCACAGAGCCAGACTCAGTGCCAGAGACCCAATTACTGTGACTTTCCTCTGGTAGGCCAACCCCTCGCCTCCCCACCAAAGTATCTAAAGTGATACACCTGCTGTTGAGGGGAATAGCCACAGGTGCTGTCTGCTCAGGCTCCTTATCCCCTTTCCCATTTCTGATTATCTCCCAGTCTCCTGTGTCCTGCCCCTTGGGTGTAACAATATCTCTATATGTCCTGTCTATCAGCCTCTTCAGCCTCCCAAATGATCCGGAGTTCATCCAGTTCCAGCTCCAACTCCTTAATGCGGAGTCTCAGAAGTAGCAGCTGGGAGCCTTCTCGCAGCTGTAGTCTTCCTACGTCTCACAAGAGAAGCATTCAAGCGTCCTGCCTGGCATTTCTTCTGTCCTAGATGAGCAGATGTAAAGAAGGGAGGTGGAAAAAAAAAACTTAACCTGGAGCTTTTCTTTTCTTTTGCTTTCTCGGAACGGAGTCACTTTTCGTTAAAGCCACAAGTCACCACTCTGACTCTATCCACTCAAACGACAGCTGCTGCACCTGCTCCTGCTTTCCTTCCATTTGCTTTTGCTAATCAATCCCAAATGCTGCTTGGTCACTGGCCAAAGCTCTTTTTCACCGTAGTGACCCCCTGTTGCCTTTTCTATTTGGGCAGTGGACCTAAGAGAAATCCCCTCCTCTCAAAACTACCGATGTCCGAACTGGTCGCTGGCCAATGCTTTATTTCATTGTAGTGACCCACTGCTCCAGTTTCTGGGGTATCCAGATTGTTCATGCAGAGCTAAAATTAACTTGGTTCAAATAGAGAGAGAAATAAACACTTTATTGATCTTAGAGGAAATTACAGTGTCACAGTGGCATTACAAGTGCACAGATTTTAAAAAATTACAAATATTAGAAGAGAAGTAAGAAAGAATAAAAAATAAATTACCTCAGACAGTCTAATAGGAGGGGGTCATCTCTTCCCTGGCTGTAGGTTGACTCATTGTTGAGTCTAATAGCCAGGGGTAAGAACAACTGCATATAGCTCTCTATAGAGCAGTGCAGTTGTCTTGTTCTATTACTAAAAGTGCTTCTCTGTCTAGCCAAGGTGGCATGCGGAGGGTGAGAAACATTGTCCAGAATTGCCAGGATTTTCCAACGGGTCCTTTGTTTTACCACAGCATCTAGTGTGTCCAGTTTGACTCCTATAACAGAGCCGGCCTTTCTAATCAGTTTATTGAGTGTGTTGGCATCATCCATGTTGATGCCATTGCCCCAACACACCACCACATAAAAGATTGTATTAGCGACAACAGACTGGGAGAACTTGTGAAGGTGAGGCCTGCATACTCCAAAGGACCTCAGTCTCCTCAAGAAGTAGAGGTAACTCTGGCCCTTCTTATATTCAGCCTCTGCGTTGGTGCTCTACTCAAGTCTATCATCCAGGTGCACCCCCAGGTACTTGTAGGTACTCACCGGATCCACATCCTCACCATCACGAGGAGGCTTAGTCTTCCTAAAGTCCATCACCATCTCCTTTGTCTTACTGATGTTGAGCTGCAGATGATTCAGCTCGCGTCATTGGACAAAGTCCTCCACCAGGGCCCTATATTCACCCTCCTGTCCTCCTTCATACACTCAACTATTGCTGAGTCATCAGAGAATTTCTGCAGGTGACATGACTCAATGTTGTATCAAAAGTCCAAGGAAAACAGGGTAAATAAGAAGGGAGCTAATTCAGTCCTCTGTGGGGCCCCGGTGCTGCTTATAGCCATGTCTGACACTCAGCTCTGAAGCCGCACAAACTGTGGTCTGCCAAACTGGTGGACCATTATCCAGGATTCAATGGAAGTGCCAACCTGCACTGAATGGAGACTTTCTCTCAGCAATGAGGGCTGTATGGTATTGAAGGCACTTGAGAAATCAATAAACATGATCCTCACAGTGCTACGCTAATTATCCAAATGGATAATTAGGCTTTGTTCATTCGGTAGATGACAGCATTGTCGACTCCAGTGTGCTCCTGGTAGGGAAACTGCAGGGGATCGAGGGCTAAGCTGACCGAAGGTCAGAGGTGAGCCAGGATCAGCCTCCTAGGGTCTTCATGATGTGTAGCCAATGTTATGATTCTGAGGCCAGTTCAAAAACTAAGATCTGAAACAAGCAGCCTGGTAGTGTGGCAGCCAGTGTAACACTTTACAATGACACTGATCAGGGTTCAATTCCTACCCCTGTCTGTAAGGAGTTTGCATGTTCTCCCCATGGAAGTGCTGGTTTCCACCAGGTGCTCCGATTTCCACTCACATTCCAAAGACATACTGTATGAGTTAGGGTTAATAACTTGTGGGCGTGCTATGTTGGTACCAGAAGCACGGTGTCCCCAGGCACATCCTTTGACCATGTTGGTCATTGACGTAAATAACGCATTTCACTGTACGTTTCAATGTATATGTGACAGATAAAGCTAATCTTTAAAATTCTTTAAGCCTCCGCAGCTTCAGATCTCCTGTCATGAAAAGAATATAACATGTTCCTTTAGTTTTTGTGGATCCATGATATTCAGATGTACAATGCTGCAATGCAGTATCTTCAAGGTCATTTTTTCATTTGCAAATTTGATCAGTTTCACAATAATTCATGCCTTTCACTAAGATGACAAGTTATACTGCACATATATTTTTCGATAATCTATCCTTTTCACCAGAAGAGATTATGGTTTACTCAATGACACTGTCCTGCAGTCAATCTTATTTCTGCCATCAAATCTCAAATTGTCAAAATACTAAAATATACAGTATATTTGTAATGATCAGACCTAGAGGCACAAGTAGTGTAAGAAATTCACTTCCTTGTTAGCTCTCATCCTCATCGATTTGAATCTTGCTCGATGCTATAATTGGGTCAGAGTAATGAAGCTGACCATAGATTTGTATTCCGCCATTAGGAATCAATGCAGGATACGCCCCCAGTGATGGCCATAGCTGTACTCCATGGCAAATTCCCGCCCCCAGAGATCACAGAAGCACCAGACCATTTCGTCAGCCCAAAAATACATTTTAAAAGGGAAATTATAGGCTTCAATTGAAGAAGAAGACGAGTAGCCTGTAGTTTTGTAAGCTGTCTGCAAGATGTTACCATTGGTCGCTGGCGCCATCTTGCTGAATATTTCTTTCTTTGTTTGTGGCTGTCTGCAAGAAGATGAATCTCAGGGTTGTATATTGTATACATACTTTGATAATAAATGCACTTTGAACTTTGAAGTTACTGTTCCAGTTACAAGGAAATGTAAAGATTAGTAAATTGTGGGCATTCTATTTATGTTGATGCAGGAAGCATGGTGACATTTGTAGACATCTTCGGACTGAATCGGTGTTTAACACATACAACACGTTTCACTGTGCATTTCAATGTATATGTAACAACTAAAACTAATCTTGTTTTAAAACCACAAATACGGTATAGGCCAATTTTTCCACTCACTAAAGATTCTCCATTTTCCCCTTGCCTGGGATTCTCAATATCACAAGATCATATGTACATGTTACCAACTTTATCATAACAGGAGTTACATATTGGGAATTGAGATCTCTGAAACAAAGGACTCTTTTATATTCTTTTCCTCCTTTTAAATGTCATTCAGGACAAAATTATCAGAAAACATTTCTTGAAAGGGGTTTTATTGCCATACACTATGGGATAAAATCTGCAAGTAAGACAGTCTATTTAATTTTCTGAATATTATATAATTATAGAATCCCGGCCTTTCAAACCATCATGTCTCTGCTATACTCTGAAAGAGCTCACAGTTAGTCCCAACATTTTCCCATAGCCCTGCAACTGTTTTCCCACTTTTTAAGAGATCCATTTTTTGCAAGTCTGGATCTGTATTTTGTTATTTCAAAGAATAGAGTATTAGTGTGATTACTCGAGTCGAGGATGAGGGATTGTCTATTGGTGGGTCCTCAGGTGGCTGTAGAGGACTACCCAGGATCCATATATTCTGGTGCAGTGTTGGCAAGGGTCAGTGGTGGCTTTGGGCTAGTGTTGGGTCATTTGGTTGTTCGGTCTCTCCTTTCGCAGTTGCCATTTGTTCTCTGTGGCTTAGCAGAGGTTATTCTCATGTCTCATGGAATATATTTTATGCTCATAACGAATAAAGTCTCCTCCCTCTTCTCAGCATCCTGCCACCACCAGCAACATCTTTTTTTTTGTGAATTATGTGAACTGACAAAACTGTTTATTGATCGTAATGCCATCGCACAGAGACGCCTGCTGGGAGTATCATACAGCATGTACACAGAGATGATGTGCTTTAATGGTGCATGTGAGTGAAGCAAAGACAGCAGTCAGTGCTAGAGGAAAAGCAAAGTATTCAGCCTGAGGAACAGGCTGAAGAACAGCAGGAGCAAGAAGAACAGAAGAGTGAAGAAGGGAACCAGAGGAAACTCCCACCTTATCCCTCCATGGACTGGAAGTGGGGAGGCTTTGACTGCACAATGAATAAGAGGCTCCCTTGTAGCTGCTTCCACAGGAACTGACCTGATAGAAGTTATAAAATTGTATGAGGCATAGATAAGGTAGACAGTCAAAATTTTTTATGGCAGAAATGTCAAATGCTGGAGTGCATGCATTTAAGCTGAGAGGCAAAAAGTTTAAAGGAGATGTGGGGAATGTCTTTTTTTTACTCAGAGAATGTCAGGGGCCTGGAGAAGTTCTGGAATAAGATAATAGTGACATTTAAGAGGTGTATGAATATGCAGAGAATGGAGCGATATAGATCAAGTTCAGGCAGAAGAGGTTTAATTTGGCGTCATGCTCAATGCAGACATTAGAGGCTAAGGATCTATTGTTCTTCTACACTCCTCAATGTTCTACGTTTTGCACGTCAAAAAGGGTGCAAAAGTCATGATCCCCAGCACAAAGAGCATCACTCTCTCCACACTGCACCTCTTAAACACCAACATAGTTTACCAGCAATTAGCCAAAGGGCACCCAGCTGACGTATAATATTCCTTCACATCCACTTTTACTGGAACACCTGCACTGAATCATAACACATCAGTGAGCAAATCCCTGATTCAATTACCCAAGTGGCTTGCTACAACTGTGTTTAGTAATGAGCAGCTCGTCTTCTTGGGAAGACATTAATTTTATTTCTGCCTTGCTCGAATGGGTGGAGATTGCATGGCTGGAACAAACACCTTCCTACAATAGTCCTAGTGTGTTTTCTGCCCTCCTTTGCACACAGGCTCTCCTTCTTGATGTCTATCTCACTGATCAGAATGCTCATTCTCCCTAACTCAATCGCAGGCTCTCCTCTATGGTCTTTCCTTCTTCCACGGTAGGTGTAATGTGTGTTGCTGTTCATAGTATGGTCAAACTTGGCCAATTATAAGAAATATCATTAACTGTATTGTAACCTGGCACCTTAGCATTTTTGCTTTTCCCTTTAACAGAATGCAAATGTCTAAAAGTGTGCTGTTAAGGAATGGTGGACAGAACATTGTTGGACGAGGCTTTTAATTGTGGCTGATCCCACTTAGAAGCTCAAAGTTGCTGTTTTAATAACTTTGACCACTCATCATCATTAGTACGTGTTGTATAACGCTGGCG
Organism: Hypanus sabinus; assembly: GCF_030144855.1. Lineage (NCBI taxonomy): Eukaryota > Metazoa > Chordata > Chondrichthyes > Myliobatiformes > Dasyatidae > Hypanus > Hypanus sabinus. The sequence goes on along the minus strand of NC_082733.1, from coordinate 35,918,275 downwards.
ATCATGGTAACTATCAATATTCTTCGCAAATATTTCTACAGTAGTGGTTTGCCATTGCCTTCTTCTGAGCAGTACCTTTACAAGACAGGTGACCCTGGACGTTTTCAATACTCTTGGGAGGTTGTCTGCCTGATGTCAATGGTCGCATAACCAGGATTTGTGATATGCACCAGCTGCTCATACAACCGTCCAACGTCTGCTCCCCTGGGTTCACGACACCCTGATCGGGCGGTTTCAGGGGAGCCTAAGGGGGTACCACACCTTGCCCAAGGACGTTCTGCAGGTGAGTGGAGGGAAGGAGAGCCTTAAACCTCCTTTGATAGGGACTCACCTCCACCCCGCCACCCAACCGTAAGTCAGCAGTCAAAACAATTTGGTTTATTGATCATTACAGAATGCCTCTCTGGGGCTTCCCAGTCTCTCCCCTCTCCCTTTCCCCCTTTTCCAACCACGATTCCCCTCTCGATGCCCTCTTCCAACTCTCAGTCCTCAATAAAGACCCATATCAGAATCAGGCTTATCGTCACTGACATATATCATGATTTTATGTTTGCGACAGCAGTACAAAGCTATACATAAAATTGCTAGTCATAAGTCTTAGACACCCTAGCTATATAGATGTGCCTAAGACATTGTCATAATCCTGTACGTACTTTCTTAATAAATTTACTTTGAACTTTGAGACCTGCAGCTCAGTACTGAGCAGTCACAACACTCACCAAGACCTAACCAACAGTATTCCCCCTCAGGCAGATCCCCCCCTCCCCACCTTGCTGACTTTACATAATGTTCCCAGCACAACAACATGCAGTAACAGGGAGGCAGGTGTTTGGGTCAGGATCCAGGAATGAAATGGGGGGGACAGGGGTTCATGTCAGGATCCCAGCACGGTGAAGCTGCCAATTGTGTATTTCCTTACAAAATGACACAAAGACCCCCTCTGTGCCTGTCCCCTTGATAGGTACGAGTGTAGTCTTCCCCAGTGACACTATTTGTGTCAAACCATTGACCAAAATCAATGAGAGGGAAAAAGAAATCCACTCTGAATTTGATTTCATATCTTTCATTGACCCATCTGTTTACTCTACATTCAACTGGCCAGTTGCTATAGCAACAGCTGGATTAGTCGGCAGACTGACTAGTATTCTCTGGTGAATGATCCAGAGATTAATAGACATATCAGTCTTTCTCTGAGGAACGAGCATCTGAAACCAGACAGATTCAGTGATACTAACACAGCATCATAGTCACCTTGAAGAAAATACCTAAAGTATCATGAAAACTCACCCCTCTAAAGTTCTATTTATTCAGAGATACAGCACATTAACAGGCCCTTCCGACCCATTTTGCCTGTAACCTGCTATTAGAAGGGCATACTTAAAGCGGAGGTCGATAGGTTCTTGATTAGTAAACCTGTCAAGTATGACTGTGAGAAGGCAGAAGAATGGGGTTGAGATGAGAATAAACCAGGCATGGTGGAATGGCGGGTTGAAAGGTCTAACTCTGCCCATGTCTTATGGTCTTGCCTCTTATGTTCTTAAAACATACGTTTTTGGAATCCGGGAGGAAATCGGAGCATCTAGAGGAAACCCATGTGGTCACAGGGAAAATGTACAAACTCTTTACAGACAGTGGCAGAATTGAATCTGGGTTGCTGGTACTGCAACAGCATTATGCAAACTGTTAGGATATCGTGCTGCCCTTTGCTGTCATGCTGATGAACATAGTAGTGTGGTAGGTTTCAGGATATTTGTTTCTGCAGTGGAAGCTGCAAGCAGTTTCAAAACTCCTGGGAGTGCCACATCCCCCGCAACCTCTCCTGGTCCCAGAACATATCTGACACAATCAAGAAAATTCACTAGCACCTCTGCTTCCTGAGGAGACTGAAGAGAGCTGGACTATGCACATCAGTCCTCACGACCCTCTACGGATGCGTAGTTTTTGTACCTTGGCCCCAGAGAAACACCGTCTCATTCAGCTGTATCTGTGTGTTGTTTGAATGACAATTAAACTTGGTTTTATACAGAAAGCATCCTAACTTCCTACATCACTGTGTGGTACAGAAACTGCACTTTACAATGGGTAGTAAAAACTGCCCAGCACATCCCCAGCACCAGCATTGAGAACATACTGTATGTACAGAAAAGCGCCAGAAAGCAATATAATAAAGGGTCCCACCCACCCTGCTTATGGTCTGGTTGGTCCACTCACATCAGAGAGGAGGTTATGTAGCATCCACGCCAGGATCACCAGACTCAAAAACAGTTGCTTCCCCATGCAGTCAGGCTGATCAACACCTCCACCCACTAACCAACCCCTCCACACCCCCAACAACGACCGCCACTTTATCATAGAAACATAGAAAATAGGTGCAGGAGTAGGCCATTCAGCCCTTTGAGCCTGCAACGCCATTCAGTATGATCGTGGCTGATCATCCAACTCAGAACCCTGTACTTGCTTTCTCTCCATACCCTCTGATCCCTTTAGCCACAACGGCCATATCTAACTTCCTCTTAAATATAGCCAATGAACCGGCCTCAACTGTTTCCTGTGGCGGAGAATTCCACAGATTCACCGCTCTCTGTGTGGATTCCCTTTATCCTTAAACTGTGACCCCTCATTCTGGACTTCCCCAACATAGGAAACAATCTTCCTGCATCTAGCCTGTCCAATCCCTTTCGAATTTTATATGTTTCAATAAGATCCCCCCTCTATCTTCTAAATTCTAGTGAGTATAAGCCTAGTTGATCCAGTCTTCCTTCATATGAAAGTCCTGCCATCCCAGAAATCAATCTGGTGAACCTTCTCTGTACTCCCTCTATGGCAAGAATGTCTTTCCTCAGATTAGGGGACCAAAACTACAAACAATATTCTAGGTGCAGTCTCACCAAGGCCTTGTACAACTGCAGTAGAACCTCCCTGCTCCTTTACTCAAATCCTTTTGCTATGAATGCCAACATACCATTTGCTTTTTTCACTGCCTGCTGTACCTGCATGCCCACCTTCAATGACTGGTGTACAATGACACCCAGGTCTCGTTGCATCTCCTCTTTTCCTAATCGGCCACCGTTCAGATAATAATCTGTTTTCCTGTTCTTGCAACCAAAGTGGATAACCTCACATTTATCCACATTAAATTGCATCTGCCATGAATTTGCCCACTCACCTAACCTATCCAAGTCACCCTGCATCCTCTTAGCATCCTCCTCACAGCTAACAATGCCGCCCAGCTTCATGTCATCCGCAAACTTGGAGATGCTGCATTTAATTCCCTCGGCTAAATCATTAATATATGTTGTAAACCACTGGGGTCCCAGCACCGAGCCTTGAGGTACCCCACTAGTCACTGCCTGCCATTCTGAACAGGTCCCGTTTACTCCCACTCTTTACTTCCTGTCTGTCAACCAATTCTCTATCCACATCAATACCATACCCCCAATGCCGTGTGCTTTAAGTTTGCACATTAATCTCCTGTGTGGGACCTTGTCAAAAGCCTTTTGAAAATCTAAATATACCACATCCACTGGCTCTCCCCTATCCACTCTACTAGTTACATCTTCAAAAAATTCTATAATATTCGTCAGACATGATTTTCCTTTCACAAATCCATGCTGACTTTGTCCGATGATTTCACCTCTTTCCAAATGTGCTGTTGTCACATCTTTGATAACCGACTCTAGCATTTTCCCCACCACCGATGTCAGACTAACTGGTCTATAATTCCCCGGTTTCTCTCTCCCTCCTTTTTTAAAAAGTGGGGTTACATTAGCCACCCTCCAATCCTCAGGAACTAATCCAGAATCTAAGGAGTTTTGAAAAATTATCACTAATGCATCCACTATTTCTTGGGCTACTTCCTTAAGCACTCTGGGATGCAGACCATCTGGCCCTGGGGATTTATCTGCCTTTAATCCCTTCAATTTACCTAACACCACTTCCCTACTAACATGTATTTCCCTCAGTTCCTCCATCTCTCTAGACCCTCGGTCCCTTACTATTTTCGGAAGATTATTTATGTCCTCCTTAGTTGAAGACAGAGCCAAAGTAGTTATTCAATTGGTCTGCCATGTCTTTGTTCCCTATGATCAATTCACCTTGTTTCTGATTGTAAAGAACCTACTTTTGTCTTGACCAATCTTTTTCTTTTCACGTATCTATAAAAGCTTTTACAGTCAGTTTTTATGTTCCCTGCCAGCTTTCTCTCATAATCTTTTTTCCCTTTCCTAATTAAGCCCTTTGTCCTCCTCTGCTGGTCTCTGAATTTCTCCCAGTCCTCAGGTGTGCCACTTTTTTTTTGCTAGTTTATGTGTTTCTTCTTTGGACTTGATACTATCCCTAATTTCCCTTGTCAGCCATGGGTGCACTACCTTCCCTGGTTTATTCTTTTGCCAAACTGGGATGAACAATTGTTGTAGTTCATCCTTGCGATCTTTAAATGCTTGCCATTGCATATCCACCATCAAACCTTTAAGTATCATTTTCCAGTCTATCTTAGCTAATTCATGTCTCATACCTTCAAAGTTACCCTTCTTTAAGTTCAGAACCTTTGCTTTTGAATTAACTATGTCACTCACCATCTTAATGAAGAATTCCACTATATTATGGTCACTCTTACCCAAGAAGATTGCTAACTAACCCTTCCTCATTGCTCAATACCCAATCTAGAATGGCCTGCTCTCTAGTTGGTTCTTCGACATGTTGGTTCAGAAAACCATCCCGCATACATTCCAAGAAATCCTCTTCCTCAGCACCCTTACCAATTTGGTTCACCCAATCGATATGTAAATTGAAGTCACCCATTATAACTACTGTTCCTTTATTGCATGCATTTCTAATTTCCTGTTTACTGCCATCCCCAACCTCACTACTACTGTTAGGTGGCCTGTACACAACTCCCACCAGTGTTTTCTGCCCCTTAGTGTTATGCAGCTCTACCCATATCGATTCCACATCCTCCAGGCTAATGTCCTTCCTTTCTATTGCATTAATCTCCTCTCTAACCAGCAATGTTATCCCACCTCCTTTTCTTTCCTGTCTATCCTTCCTGAATATTGAATATCCCTGGATGTTGAGCTCCCATCCTTGGTCATCCTGGAGCCATGTCTCTGTGATCCCAACTATATCATATTCATTAATAACTATCTGCACATTCAATTCATCCACCTTGTTACGAATGCTCCTCGCATTGACACACAAAGCCTTCAGGCTTGTTTTTACAACACTCTTAGCCCTTATACAATTATGTTGAAAAGTGGCTCTTTTTGTTTTTTGCCATGGATTTGCCTGCCTGCCACTTTTATTTTTCACCTTACTACTTTTTGCTTCTACCCTCATTTTGCACCCCTCTGTCTCTCTGCACTTATTCCCATCCTCCTGCCACATTAGTTTAAAGCCTCCTGAACAGCAGTAGCAAATGCTCCCCCTAAGACATTGGTTCCAGTCCAGCCCAGGTGCAGACTGTCCTGTTTATACCGGTCCTACCTCCCCCAGAACTGGTTCCAATGCCCCAGAAATTTGAATCCCTCCCCCTTGCACCATTTTTCAAGCCACGTATTCATCTGAAATATCCTCCTATTTCTACTCTGACTAGCACATGGCACTGGTAGTAATCCAGAGATTATTACCTTTGTGGTCCTTCTTTTTAGTCTATCTCCTAACTCCCTAAATTCACCTTGTAGGACCTCATCCCGTTTTTTACCTACATCGTTGGTACCTATGTGCACCACGACCACTGGCTGTTCACCCTCCCATTCCAGAATGTCCTGCAGCCGCTCAGAGACATCCTTGACCCTTGCACCAGGGAGGCAACACACCATCCTGGAGTCTCGCTTGCGGCCGCAGAAACGCCTGTCTATTCCCCTTACAATCGGATCCCCTATCACTATAGCTCTCCCACTCCTTTTCCTTCCCTCCTGTGCCGCAGAGCCACCCATGGTGCAATGAACTTGGCTGCTGCTGCCTTCCCCTAATGAGAAATCTCCCCCAACAGTATCCAAAACAGTACATCTGTTTAGGAGGGAGACGACCCCAGGAGACTCCTGCACTACCTGCCTACTGCTACGCTGTCTAGTGGCCATCCCTTCCCTTTCTGCCTGTGTAGCCTTTACCTGCGGTGTGGCCAACTCACTGAACGTGCTATTCATGACTTTCTCAGCATCGCGGATTGAATCCCATCGCAGCTCCAGACGCTCAATGTGGTCTGCCAGAAGCTGCAGCTGGACACACTTCCTGCACACATAGTCGTCAGGGACACTGGAAGTATCCCTGATTTCCCACATGCTGCAGGATGAACAAGCCATGGGGCCGATCTCAGCTGCCATGACCTACCCAATATTTTTTGCCTCAACTTTTGAAACTTTCTCCTTTGAAAGGAACTTACTCGGCCTTTCCTCACTTGGAGTGTAGCTCATCCTCAGCCTCTTCTCATCGAAGCCTCTCGAGTCACCCCTCACTCTTCTGAACCCCAGTGAGTACAGGCGCAGAGCCATTAAATGCTCCTCTGACATTAACCCTTTCATTCCAGGAATATTTTTCATAAGTCGTCTCTGGACCTTCTCCAATGTGAGCACATCTTTTTGTTAGATAAGGGACCCAAAACTGCTCACAATTCTGTAAATGTGGTCTGACCAATGCCTTACAAAGCCTCAGTATTATATCCTTCTTTTTATATTCTGGTCCTCTCAAAATGAATGCTAACATTGTATTTACCTTCTTTACCACCGACTCAACCTGCACGTTAACCTTTAGGGAATCTTGCACGAGGACTCCCAAGTCTCTTTGCACCTCTGATTTTTGAATTTTCTCCCTATTTAGTAATTAGTCTATGCCTTTATTCATTCTACCAAAGTGTATGACCAAATACTTTCCTACACTATATTCTATCTGACATTTCTTTGCCCATTTTCTCAATCAGTCTAAGTCCTTGCTTCCTCGCTACTACCTACCCCTCCACCTATCTTCATGTCATTCGCAGATTTGGCCACAAAGACATCATTCCATCATCCAAATCATTGACAGATAATGTAAAAAGAAGCAGTCCCACACAGACCCCTGTGGAACACCACTAGTCACCGGCAGCTTTATTCCCACTCTTTGCCTCCTGCAGTCAGTCAATCTTCTATCCATGCTAGTATCTTTCCTGTAATATCATGGGCTCCTACCTTTTTAAGCAGCCTCGTGCATGGCTCCTTGTCAAAACCCTTCTGCAAATCCAAAGACCCAACATCCATTTATTTTCCTTTTTCTATTCTGCTTGTTATTTCTTCAAAAATGTGTCTGGCAAGATTTCCCCTAAGGGAAATCATGTTAATTTGGCCTGTTTTATCACATTCCTCCAAATACTCACCCCTAACAATCAACTCTAACACCTTCTCAATGACTGAAGTCAGGCTAAATGGCCTATAATTTCCTTTCTTCTGACTCATTCCATTCTTAAAGAGTGGAGTAACATTTGCCATTTTGCAGTCCGCTGGAACCATTCCAGAATCTGGTGACTCTTGAAAGATCATTACTAATCCCTACACAATCTCTTCAGCTACCACTTTTAGAACACTGGGTTGTAGTTCATCAGCTGCAGGTGACTTAGCTATTTTCAGACTTTCTCAGCATTCCAAGTGTCTTCTCTCTAGTAATAACAACTATGCACACTTCTGCCCCCCGAAACTCTCAAAATTCTGGCATACAGCCTGTGCCTTCCACAGTGAAGACTGGCACAAACTACTTATTAAGTTCATCTGCCATTTCTTTGCCCCCATTATTACACCTCCAGCATTAATTTCCAGTGGTCGATATCCACTCTCTTCTCTCTTGTACTCATTATATACCTGAAAAAGCTTTTGGTATCCTCTTGTATATTACTAGCTATCTTAGATTCGCATTTCATCTCTTCTCTCCTAATGGTTTGTTTTTAGTTGCCTTTTGTTGGTTTTTAAAAGCTTCCTAATCCTCTAACTTCCCACAAATTTTTGATATATTATGCCTTCTCTTTTGCTTTATGCTATCTTAACTCTACCCACAAGGGTTCTACACTTTCCGATCTTATGTTACCTTTTTCTGAGGATTTGAATTCATCTTCTTTCAGCCATGGCTCATTGACGCCCATAACATCATACTCACCAATCTCTTACTGTGCTACAAGATCATGTGACTCTGGCCCCTGGGAGGGAATATATCATCCACGTGTTTCCTTCACATCCACGGAATCTTCTGTCTTCTCCTCTGACTGTGGAATCCCCTATCACTACTGCAGTCCTCTTCTCCCCCCTTCTCTTCTGATCCACAGAGCCAGACTCAGTGCCACAGACCTGGTCACTGCAGCTTCCTCCAGGTAGGTGTCCCCACCCCCCTCCCCTAACAGTATCCAAAGTGGTATTCTAATTATTGAGGGAAATGGCCACAGGGGAATTCTGTACTGGCCACCTATTCCCCCTCCCTCTCCTGACAGTCACCCTGGTGGCTAGGGATGACTACCTCTCTGTAGTTCCAATCACTTTCCATGTGAGTCGAAGATCACCCTGCTGCAGCTCCAGTTCCCTAGCACCGTCTCCAATGAGCTGCAGCTCGGTGTACTCTGTGCAGATCCAGTTATTAGGGAGACTGCAGGTCTCCCAGAGTTCCCGCATCTCTCACAAAGAGCACATCACTAACCCTGGACCCATTCTCACTGCACTGGCAATGTACTAATAGACAAAGAATGAGAGAGAAAAATACTTACTAGTAGAACCCGTGCCCGTTCTCACCAAAGCCTGACCACTCTAACACTAATCCACTCACACAATACTTACACCTCACTTCTTTCTGATAGATAGATAGATAGATAGATACTTTATTCATCCCCAAGGGGAAACTCAACATTTTTCCAGTGTCCCATACACTTATTGTAGCAAAACTAATTACATAAGTATTTAACTCAATATAAATATGATATGCATCTAAAATCACCCTCCCAAAAAGCATTAATAAATAGCTTTTAAAAAGTTCTTAAATAGTTACTAAAGTGCATTGAGTGGTAACTTAAGCTCAGTCCTAACCCCGGCACTTTAACATGTCTTGCCCCTGGTGGTTGAATTGTAGAGCCGAATGGCGTTGGGGAGTAATGATCTCTTCATCCTGTCTGAGGAGCATTGCATTGACAGCAACCTGCCGCTGAAGCTGCTTCTCCGTCTCTGGATGGTGCTGTGCAGAGGATGTTCAGGGTTTTCCATGATTGACCGTAGCCTACTCAGTGCCCTCCGCTCTGCCACTGATGTCATACTCTCCAGTTCTGTGCCCACGACAGAGCCCGCCTTCCTTACCAGCTCATTAAGACGTGAGGAGTCCCTCTTCTTAATGCTGCCTCCCCAGCACGCCACCACAAAGAAGAGGGCGCTCTCCACAACTGACCGATAGAACATTTTCAGCATCTCACTACAAACATTGAATGACGCCAGCCTTCTGAGGAAATACAGTCGACTCTGTGCTTTCCTGCACAGGGCATCTGTGTTGGCAGTCCAGTCTAGCTTCTCGTCTAACTGCACTCCCAGATACTTGTAGGTCTTAACCTGCTCCACACATTCTCCATTAATGATCACTGGCTCCATATGAGGCCGGGGTCTCCTAAAGTCCACCACCATCTCCTTGGTCTTGGTGATATTGAGACGCAGGTAGTTTGAGTTGCACCATATCACAAAGTCCTGTATCAGTTTCCTATACTCTTCCTCCTGACCATTCCTGACACACCCCACTATGGCCGTGCCATCAGCGAACTTCTGCACATGGCAGGACTCTGAGTTATATTGGAAGTCTGATGTGTACAGGGTGAACAGGATCAGAGAGAGCTGTTGGCTCAAATAAAATTCAGTCCTAATGAAACTCGTCTGTTTCAAATGCCTCCCATCCTGCAACAATGCTGATCTCTCACTCGCTAATTCAACGCGTGAAACACTCGCCACTTGTCCGGGTGAGTTCAAATGCACCAACACTTATGAATTTCTTACCATCCTGGTCAATATAGCCACTTACTTTAAGCCTGTACAGGTACAACACGAGCTTACAGGTGCAATATTTACACAGTGTACTTGCGTAATCAAGTACAGACCAGCGAGGGCTGCCGGGTAGCGGCTGATCTTGATGCATCTGATCGTCAATTATTTGAGCTTATTAGCATTGTTTAATAAATATTTTATCATTAATCTGTCACTGTTTTTTTGTGGTGCTTGTTATGTAAATACAGTTTCCTTATGCTTCACTTTCTTAAGTGATTAATTTTTGATTTTAACCCGTATGGGTTTCCTGTGTTTTATGTTCTACCTAAGGTTATTCTTGTTTTTTTATGTTCTATCTAAGGTTATTCTGGACCAACATTCATTGCTGAGTCCCGGATTTGAGTTCTGTATGAACCGCTGTTTTGTGAGTCAAAATGGTGGGGGTAATGTGCACAGAGTGGTAGTGCTTGTCGCTCTCACATTCAGCTTCCACCGCTGACTAGCAATCTTTTTTTTTCTTTTTTCTTTTTTTTTATTCAATTTTCAAATTTGATTACATAGAATAGAATAATATCTGCCCTCCCCCTCCCCTTAACCCCTCCTCCCGTAACATATCCCTACCTACAAAAAAAAAACAGAAAGTAACTTTAATATTTATTTAATATTAATTTGTTTCTTTCCCCAGAGGACCAACACCTTTATCATCGAGCCAACATCTTTATCATCGTAGCACTTATATATACAATCCTATCTTGAGAGAAGGGGAGCTGTATGTATAGGTCTCTCCCTGCCAGTACATAGCCTCTCGAACAGCAAGCCTCATGTAGTGCCTCCTCGCTGGTGATACACGGTAATTGAACTCCTTTCAGACTCAGGCTGAACTACAGAGGACGAGGAGGAGGGCTGGCCCCTCCATAGTAGGCAGACCCACCAGTGCGTGGACTTGCCCTGGTGCTCATGAACCAGATCCCCAGCAATGGGGAAATAGCCCCGCTACCTTGTGAGCAGCCTCGGGAGGGATGAAGGCTACGGGAGTAAACCTAGAGAGCAAATCTAGAATGGAGCCCCTAAGGCGGCTGGACACCATTGAACATCCTTTCAGCAGCTCCTGCAACCAAACTGGTGCCAAATGTACTGCTGCATAAGCTTTCCTTTGGTCTCCACTGGTGAGGCCAAGAGGGGGATCTTGACAACTGGGCATCTCAGGATCTCCATAACTTCCAGCCAGACTTGTGACAATGATCATCATCACCCATTGTCCTTCAAGACAGATGGATGGAAACCACCAGCACCACCGTTCTGTGTGCTCAAGTCCCAAAGTTAGTGAGCTTTCAGGTTGATTATTCCCTGAATAAATATTCGTTGTTAATTTCAACTGAGTTTACACCACGCCTGGGTCCACTTGTCTGATCTGCGGCATCTTGATTAATTGCACAACCAAACTGTGACCTACACTAGGTAGATAAAGGAGAACATTAGGTTCATTAGAACACCATCACATGCAGGTCCACCTTCAATTCACATCCCATCTCAAGGTATAGAAGGCTACAAACCTCGTGCAAGTAAATGCATTTCATAAAGATAGGTAGAATAGATGACATGAATATAGTGGGCTGAATGGCCTGTTTCTACACTGTCACTGCACACATTCAATCATTCTTTCATGGTAAATGATTCAAACTCTTTTGGGGGGCATTATGGGATTCCATGGATTTCACTGAGATCCCTCCCGTATTCTTCTAAACACCAGCGAGTACAGGCCCAAAGCCATCAAATGCTCCTCGTATATTAACGCTTTCATTCCTGGAATCTCGTGAACCTCTTCTGGGCATTCTCCAGTGCCAGTGCATCCTTTCTAGCTCAATAAGGTTCCCCAAGCAAAGCTCCTTCAAAAAGTAAGGAGGCATGAGATCCAAGGAGACCTTGATTTCTGGATTCAGAACTGGCTTGCCCACAGAAGGCAAAGGGTGGTTGTAGAGGGTTCATGTTCTGCATGGAAGTCGGTGACCAGGGATCTGTTCTGGGACCCGTCCTCTTTGTGATTTTTATAGATAACTGGATGAAGAAGCAGAAGGGTGGGCTAGTAAGTTTGCCAATGACACAAAGGTTGGGGATGGTGTGGATAGTCTGGAGGGTTGTCAGAGGTTACTGTGGGACATTGATAGGATTCAGAACTGGGCTGAGAAGTGGCAGACGGACCCAGATGAGTGTGGAGTGGCTCATTTTTGTAGGTTAAATTTGAAGACAGAATACAGTATTAATGGTAAGATTCTTGGCAGTATGGAGGATCAGGGAGATCTTGGGGTCCATGCCCATAGGACACTCAAAGCTGCTGCGCAGGTTGACACTGATGTTAAGAATTCATATGGTGTGTTGGCATTCATCCACCGTGGGATTGAGTTCAAGAACCATGAGGTAATGTTACAGCTATATAAGACCTTGGTCTGACCGCACTTGGAGTACTGTGTTCATTTCTGGTCACTTCACTACTGGAAGGATGTGGAAACGATAGAAAGGATGCAGAGGAGATTTACAAGGATGTTGCCCGGATTGGAGAGAATAGGTGGAGTAAACTTGGCCTTTTCCCCTTGGAGCAATGGACGATGAGAGGTGACCTGATAGAGGTGTATAAGATTATGAGAGGCATTGATCATGTGGATAAAATGAGGGGGCATTGTTTTAAGGTGCTTGGAAATAAGTACAGAGGGGATATCAGGGGTAAATTTTTCACACAGAGACTAGTAGGTGCGTGGAATGCACTGCCAGCGATGGTGGTGAAGATGGATACCATAGGATCTTTTAAGAGACTCTTAAAAGCACATAGAGCTTAGAAAAATAGAGGCCTTTGCAGTAGGGTAATTCTAAGCAGTTTTTAGAGTAGGTTACATGGTTGTCACAACATTGTGGGCTGAAGGGCCTGTAATCTGCTGTAGATTTTCTATTGTTACATCCGTAGCCCCCTCCTTTGTGAGAATTGCAAGGTCACCTTTGGGTTGGGTCAAGTGGCCCAGGAAAGGAGAATGGGAAGTGTAAAGTTTCCTCGTTGTAAAGCTATGGACATGGGCATTGTCTCCGGAAGACCAAGTTGTGTATTGAGTACTGTACTATTCATTGAAGCCCCTCAGGGGATGACCAGAGTGGGCTGGTTGAGGGATTGCATCATCCCAACCTGATTGACATCTGAGACCTTGTGAGTCAGGATAAAAGAGGGTCTGGGAAACAACCCCTTCAGACGCACCAGAAGAAACGTTAAGCGACCACGTAACAGCAGGAAGTCATCTGAAGGAAGCCACGTGCGTTCGATTCCGTGGCTGGAATTGGAGGCTGGAACCACAGGAAAACAGCTTTTAGCTACCAACGGGGAAGCCTGCTCCCCTGACTCAACGGATCGGCATCTTAAAAGACCTGGGCAAGTTTAAACCGCCTCACTCTTAAACCCAACAACGCTGCAGCTTGGACGAACTGATAGTGACTGTTATCTTTCCATCGGACAATACAGTAACCCCTAGACAACGATAGAGCTATTTCTTACTGGTTATTATTATACCCGCTCTTAGATTTAGTATTGACGACGTATATTACCTGTATGTTTGCATTAATCTTATTTTGGTGCCCTGTATCAATAAATACTTCTAAAAATATTACTATCAGACTTCAATGGACCTCTCTATCTTTGCTGGTAAGTGATCCAGTTACGGGAATTCGTAACACTATGTCCCATGTTCTATGTTAATATGTGAATCCATGGCAGAGCGACCATCCAGTCAAATATCAGCGGCTTGATTTGAGCTACGTTTCTTTTCCACCAGAGGCACAGTTCAGCCCTACTACAGTTCTTTAAAGGAAGTCTACTAGATGTCTATGAGGGATTCCCATGGTATTCTGGCACATATTCAGCACAGGATCTGTCTATTCAGCCCAATGAATCCATACTAATTCATAGTATCTCCTCCTATCTTCCCACATCTCAGTCCACCTCAGTAACCTTCCCTTCCATTCTTCTAGTCCAGCCTCTCCTTAAAATGTCCTCACACAATATACTTTAGCCACTTCCTGTGGGAGTGAGTTCCACGTTATTCTTGTTCTTTGGGTAAAATAATTCCTTCTAAACCTCTGTCCCTCTTCTCACAGATGTTACCTTCTTTTTCTTCTTGGGCCCTTAGCTCCCAGTAGAGCATGGGCCACCGATGAGCTCCCGTCTCCATCATTCTCTGCAAAGTCAATGATATTTGGAGTTCATCAATGTTTCTGTAATCCATTGCATCCACTGTACAGGGGATTGGCCTATGCAGGGTTAGGGTTAGGGTTAGGGTTACCAGAGCCGTGTTGGCCTGCCTTACCCCTTTCCACCTCTCACAATGGGGACATAGGGTTGGACTTTGAGAGGCACAGATGCTGCCTGACCTGCTGAGGCTTTCTAACATGTTCCTCTTTTATATCACGTTGACATCCTTCTCCTATGAATGTCAATATTTCTCCTATGGATAGGCTAGAACCACAATATTACTTTTAACAACACTTTGCATACATCAGGGAGCTTGATGTGCTAGTAACTGACCCAGAAATGCACTTCAACTTGCCCCATCACAGATATCCTCATTGTTCTACAATTCCCTTCCCCACCTTTTCTGCAATGGAAGAAGGATTACAGGCTCAAAACGTTGAGCTTTTTCTCTCTCCACAAATGCTGCCTGAGTTCCTCCAGCAGTTCGTCTGTATTTCAGGTTTATAACATCTGTCGTTTTCTTTTTAAAACTTTCATTTACCGATTTATAGGTTTTTTTTTAATTTACTGGTTACATTTACTCTATGACTCTCTTGGTCCAGGTACGCGTCAATGGAACAAGGCAGAATAACAGTTTGGAACAGACTAGATGGGCTGAAGGGCCTGTTAGTGTGCTGTAGCGCTCCATGACTCGATGGTATCTCTTCCTTTCCCAGTTATGTTCCTCTTTCCACAGATGCTGGCTGAGACGCTAAATTATTTTTTTCTATTTATACTGCAGAATTCCTTATTAGATGCAGGGTCTTGACACAGAACGTCAACAGTTCCTCTCAGCCACAGATGCTGCTCACTCACTGAGTGGCTCCAGCATCATATTATTTGCTCCAGATCACAGCACCTGAATTCTCTTGTATACCCCTACTGGAGGCTTGGTGATTATGTTATATTGACGGCCTCTGATTATGCTCTCCCTTACATTAATTTCTCAATGCACAGTGTTCAGTCCCATCACACGTTTGAAAGAGCTCCCATTAGATCACCCTCTTGGGCTATTTTTGCCATTTATGAACTGTATTAGATGGATTGCGGGAACATGGCAAGTACTAATGCGGCCGATTGATCATGCGGTGAATCGATTGGGCCTCCTCTGATCGGAAGGCTCCTTTTTCACACGGGCTTTCGAGTGTGCATGTTTAACATCTCGGCAGGCCCGGTTCATGTTCCCACTCTGTAAGTTTACCCACCTGCACTGTGGCTAACATGATTCGGTAAAAATGTTCAGTCATACCATTCCATTGCCCTGCACATAACATACAATTTTCTCCGCCAGCTTCCTCTCAGTGAGCTCTACACTGTGACAGACCTTCGTGTGGGACCTCTATCTGGGAGCGTACAGCCACCAGGGTTTTTAAAATAGCTGTTCGTACAGCCACCAACTAATTCTAAGCAATGAATTGCTGGAGGAACTCCACCTTGCTGGAAGCAAGTGGCCAGACAGGACCAGGAGTTGGACTCCCATTCTTCCTGTTCCAGCAGAGGGACTTACTACTGCAGCCTGGAAATTAGCCTGTTCCGTCACTTTTCACCAACCTCAGAAAAAAAATGTGGTCGGTAAAAACCCTTGTATCTCCTTCCCAAGCTATCCAGCTTTTCAACCTGACACCTTATTGCATTCAGTAAACTGGAAATTGTCCTTTATTGGAGGAATACTTGTGACAATTATCAGGTGCGAGTTCTCCCACAGAATTGCAATAATCCCACAGAATGCATGCTGACAAGGAAAAGAGCTAAAAACAGAAGCCCTGGTTATGAAGGAGAATAACATTAATACATTCAGGGAAAAGATCAAGAAACAATCATTAAAGTCGAATCAGTGTGAGCACCAACTTCATAATTCTCCTTTGAGTTGCCAATCCACTGGGAAATCATTGGGATTCCCAATCATGAAAGGTTAATTCCAAGACACCTGTACCTGAAGAGGAAAGGTGTGGTGAATCTTAAAAAAAAGGTATTTTTTTTTCATCTTTTTAAACACTGTCATTTATTATTTTAAGCAATAGATTGTGGAAGATTGAGATGTAAGAGGCTTATGTCACGATGTGTGCTGGCAATATCAGACCCCAAGTGCAAAGGAAAGGCAGGTTCCAATGTAAAGGCAGCAACAGGAGTTTATTCATAATAATTCCAAAAGAACATCAGTGGCTCGGCTGAGCAACACTACGAGAAGTGACATTCTCAAAACTAGGACCCCACGATCAGCACTAATCGGGCGTCTGCTTAAATAAAACAAGTAACACGGAATCCCCATTATTTATCATATAATATCATATCATTTGTCATAGTGATATTTATTATTTATCAAAATAAACAATAAGTTTAAACGGAAGTACCAGGAGTGCATATTACAAAGAGCAAAGCACTCAAGTAAAGCACAAGGAACTCTAAAGGATTAAGGATCTTGTTGAACAACAATTAACCAGTTCAGGTGTTCTAAACACCTGGGAGCCCAACTCTCTCCCGTGCCCCTCACAGGCCTGATGAGCTCATTACAGTTTAACCTTCTCAGAATCATCTCGTAGGATGAAGGAGGCTCTGTAAGAGTTAGCAGTAGGCAGTGAGGATGAGGGAGAGACAAGTTATGAATGGCTTGGTCTGTGCCAGGGTCTGAGCTAAGAAAGCTCGTGATTAAGTCTTCAGGTGACCATTCCACCAAAATCAGCAACACTACAATAATAACAACAAGTTCACTGCCGTATCCCTCTTGGGTAACTAAGCAAACTCCTGAAATAGTTATTTACAACGACAGTGAGAAACACAAGATCATAAGCACAAGAGATTCTGCAGATGCTGGAAATCCAGAACACAACACACAAAGCCGTGCAACGCTCCAAGATGGTGCTGAGCAGTCACCTCTGCTCAGCTGCGGCTCAGACTAAGTTGTTTTTAAATTGATTTTTAAGTTCATAAGGGTGGTTTTGGGGACAAAAATAGGAGTAAGTCTCTGCTCCACGTTAAAAGGCCAATGACGCGGACGAGCGAACCCAAGTTAGTGAATGGTCAGCAGGTTCCAGAGTCAGAGTTCCATTTGGGCGGGAGCAATGAGGTCCGATGACTCCTTGGGTTCATAAATTAGTGAGATCAGAATCCGTGTTTGTTAATGGACATGTCCTGGAATGGATGCAGAGGATCGAGACCAGAGGGTCAAATCGGAAATCTAAAAGTCAAGGCATGCTGTGCAGAGTCAAGGCTACGAATCTCTGCAAGTCACTGGAGGAGATGAAGCCCAGTTTCTGCAAGCCTGATTCTGAGGCCCATGGAGGCCTACGAAGACGGCCTGCAGAGGGTTTAAAGGACGGTGTATGTGTGTGGGTGGAAGGGGAGAATGGGGCTTGTTTTGTTGCTTTCTGTGTTCTGTGTTGTTCTGCTGAGCATTGTGGGCATGCTATGTTGGCACCAGAGTTTTTGGCAACATTTGCTGGCTACCCCCAGCAACCCTTAGGCATGCCGATTGTTAATGCAGCCGATGTAAACTATGATTTGACGCACAGGTGATGAATAACATGAATCTTGAGGAACTCAGCATGTCAGGCAGCATCTATGGAGAGGAATAAACATTCAACATTTTAAGGCCCTGCTAAAGAGTCTTGATCTGAAAGGTTGACTGTTAATTCTTCTCCATAGGTGCTGCCTGACCTGCTGAATTTCCTCAGCATTTTTGATACAAAGAATCATTAGATAACAATAACCTCCAATAACAAAGTGCTGACATCAGAACATCAAGCTAACCAATAAGACATAGAAACTAACCTGAAAAAGAATTTAAGGCAGGAACCATTTGAATTCAGCTTGTGTAGAGAAACATTTTTTTTTAAGATCCTCTGTCAGTTCTCTTGACCTATAAATTTTTAAGATTGGCACATTCACTGCAGAATAAAGCTCCCTCTACACTGTCCTAATAATGACCTTCAATCCACAAGCTTGGAAGAAAAATAAATATGGAATTTACTTTTATTTTCAAATTAGCCAGCCTATGGCAATGTTAGGTGACAATACTGATTTAGTGGGGGTAACTTTGTGGAAAATACCAACTAAAATTGGTAGTTATGTACTAACCTTTTAGCATGAAACCTTAGAAGGGAAATAAACCTCAAGCACATGTGGAGCATAAACTCTGTGGCAAAATTATTAGGTACACCTGCTCATTAATACAAATATCTAATCAGCAAATCATCTGGCAGCAACTCAATGCATAAAAGCATGCAGATGTGGTCAAGAGGCTCAGCTGTTATTCAGACCAAAATGGGGATGAAATATGACCTAAGTGACTTTGACTGTGGAGTGATTGTTGGTGCCAG
Organism: Hypanus sabinus; assembly: GCF_030144855.1. Lineage (NCBI taxonomy): Eukaryota > Metazoa > Chordata > Chondrichthyes > Myliobatiformes > Dasyatidae > Hypanus > Hypanus sabinus. The sequence continues at coordinate 35,899,733 of NC_082733.1, read as the reverse complement.
ATGGGGTGGTATGAGTATCTCAGAAACTACTGATCTCCTGGGATTTTCACACATGACATTACAGAGAATGGTGTGAAAAACAAAACAAAACATCCAGTGAGCAGCAGTTCTGTGGGTGAAAATGCCTTGTTGATGAGAGAGGCCAGCGGAGAATGGCCAAACCAGTTCAAGCTGACAGGAAAGTGATGATACCTCAAACAACCAAGCAATACAGCACATCGAATTTTGGATTGGCCACAGCAGTAGAAACCCACTCTGGGTTTGACTGAGTGCAATTCTCTATGTAATTATATAAAGTCAACTTAAAACATAATAGCACACAAAGAATTAACAGGTAGCAAAGAGAAGTAAAGCACTTGGATATTTTAAATCATTACCCATTACCTCATCATCTGTTTTATTTGACATCTCTACTGATCTATAATGGCAGAAATGAAGACCTGTTTTCAGTTAAAATGATTCTGGTTCCTATTTAAAACTAAACTCTAAATCGCAACTGAGCAGTAATTAGTTTGAGAAACTGTTTTACCGATGATATTAAACAGTCCTGCTTAATGCAATGCCATCTTCGGTATAGTAGGGACAGATGGTGATATTTCTTTCTAGCTGTCATTGAAAACAACTCCACTTTCAGAAGCAGTTTAGAACTTGGCAGAGGGTTAAAACATTATTTCGAGCTCAAGTTCAAATTTAATTGTCATTCAACCAATTGAGGCTTTGGTGAGGAGAGGTGAAGTCTGTAGATAGTTATTTTCATTTAAGTTTTCTTTCTTTCTTATTGCACAGTTAGAGCAGTGGGGATGCCAGGCAGGATAGTGGAATACTCCTCTTGTAGGATGACAGGGTCCATGATGACCACACCCGCAAGAAGTACATCCAGCTGCATCTTCTTTCACACCGTGATAAGGAATTGGAGTTGGAACTGGATGAACTGCAGATCATCTGGGAGGCTGAAGGATTGGTAGACAGGACATACAAAGAGGTAGTTAAACCCAAGGTGCAGAAAAAGAAACCTGGGTGGCCGTCGGGAGGGGGAAAGGGAATAGACAGCCAGTGCAGAGGAACCCTGTGACCATTCCACTCAGCAACAGGGATGCAGCTTTTGATAATGTTGAGGAGGTTGACCTAGCAGAGGAAAGTTACAATGGTCAGGTGTCTGACATTGAGTCTAACTCCATGGCTCAGAAGGGAAGTGGGGGAGAAAAGGTGCGTGGTAGTGATGGGGATTTATTAGTGAGGGTAGTGGTCGCCAGCCCGTCGATTGCGATCGACCGGTCGATCTTTGAGGCTTTCCCAGTAGATCCCGAAAGAAAAGAAAAATAAACGCACAAATACTGTTGAGAGATTGTTTCCGGGTTGTGGGGTTTTATTTCCGATCTTTCTGCCCAGTGCGCATGCGTGTAGCTCCCCCGCCACGCACTACACAGTGTACTTCAGTGGTCCCCAGCCACCAGGCCGCGAGGAAACGATATGAGTCACCTGCACCTTTCCTCATTCCCTGTCACGTCCACTGCTGAACTTGAATGCATGCGAGGTCATCAGTCGCCTAAATGCAGTGATACCCTCCTGCCAGGGATCACTGGTTGGCCTCGCGGCGAGAAGTGCCGATGCTACTGGCCTGGATCCTGGAGCGTGGACAGATGGGCGCCGCCTCTGAATGTTTGTGGGGAAGCTGGTGCTAAAATATTCGCAGGCGACCTAATTCGGGCTCAGGGTTTTGTAAGTAGCAGAGCAGCTACCTGACTGCGATCTACTGAAAGTCATCCCTCGAGCCGATAGATCCTACAAGGGGGGCGCGCGCCCTCTCGCACTCCTTGCTCGGTCGGTTGCTCTCTCCGGACTGCGACCGCAGCGGCCCCGGTACGGGAACAGCCGCACCTGGCCAAGGCGTCTGGCGGCGGGCGGGCGGGAGGTTGTCTAATGAGGCAATGAAGCCCTCAAAACTGCTTCTGCAACTTGAGTCCAAGCACCCTGCACTTAAAGACAAACGCTTTGAGTTTTTTGAGCGAAAAAACGTGAGCAAGCAGGACAGCAGCTAAGTTGCAAGAGCCACGAAAACTAAATTGCAGAATAGACTGGATATAAGGAACCTGCTTCGAGTATCGCTGTATTCCGCATGTGTTTAACACCTCCCCCCCCCCCCACCCCTGTCACCCGGTCCGCACGAATATTGTCAGTATTAAACCAGTCCCCGGTGCAAAAGAAAGGATGGCGACCCCTGGCGTTCATATATTATTTCTACTTGCGGGTTGTGGGGTTTTACTTCCGGTCTTTTCTGCCCCGGTGCACATGCGTGTCACTGATCGATTTAATAGGTCGATCTCGCCTTTCACTAAGGCCGAGGAAGGAGGGGATCTTGGGCTTAAAAAGGTTGGTGACCACTAGGTTAGAGGAACAGACGAGAGGTCCTGTGGACGAGAACAAGATTCCTAAATGGCAAGTTGGCTCCCAGGTGCCAGGGTCAGAGACATCTTGGATCAAGTGCACAGCATTCTTAAGTGGGAGGGTGGGTGAGCGGGAGTGATTGTGGTCCTCACCAGTACCAGAGACATGAGTAGGAAGGGTGGTGAGGTCCTGCAAAGTGAGTTCAGGATCTACTTAGAGATACATCATGGAATAGGCAGTTCAAGCTGCACCGTCCAGCAACCCTGATTTAATCCTAACCTAATCACGGGACAATTAACAATGGACAATTAACTTACCTGGTACATTTTTGGAAACTGGAGGACCCAGAGAAAACCCGCACATTCCACAGGGAGGACGTACCGTCTCTTTACACTGCATACCAGGTTTGAACTCTGAACTCAGAAGTCCCAAGCTGTAATAGTGCCACACTAACCACTGAGCTACAGTGGCATCCAGATGCTAAGTTAGGATGTTAAGTTAAGGGCTAAGTTAAAGGACAGGACCTCTCAGGTTGTGATATCATGATTGCTACCTGTGTCTCATGCCAGTGAGGCCAGAATTAGGAAAACCATACGTGGTTAATGTGGCTGAGGAATTGGTGCAGGAGGTAGGGCTTTGGATCTTTGGATCATTCAGCTGTTCTCCAGGGAAGGTGGCACTCATACAGGAGGCACCTGAACTAGAGTGGAACTAATATCCTAGCGGGAAAGTTTGCTAGTTAATGCACAGGAGGGAAGAGTTAAACTAAAGTTACAGGGGGATGGGAACCAGACATGCAGAACAGATAGTGCAATGGTTGTGGAGAAAGATGTCCTTGGGCCTACGTACAAGTTCAAGACTCAAAAGGTTGGGCATGGTGAGACTAATCTTCTGAGATGCGTATATTTCAATGGAAGTCCATTGTAGGAAAAGTGGATGAGCTTTGTGCGTGGATCAGCATGTGGAATTATGACATTGTACTCATCATTGAGACTTGGTTGTAGAGGGGGCAGGAATAGCAGCTCAGCGACCCAGGGCTCCATTGTTTTAGATGTGATAGAGTGGAAGGAATTAAAGGGGGCGGGATGGCTTACTAGTCAGAGAAAATATCAAGGCAGTGCTCAGGCAGGACAGATAGAGAGCTTATCTACTGAGGCTATATGGGAGGAACGAAGGAGTAAGGAAGGAAGACCATGTTAATGGGATTATATAATAGACCCCCCCCCCCAACTGTCTGTGTGATTTAGAGGAACAAATTGTATAGAGATCAGAGGCTATTGCAAAAAACATAAGGTTGTGATAGTAGGTGATTTTAACATTCCACGTATTCATTGGGACTCCCATAATGTAAAAAGCCTAGATGGGATAGGATTTGTCAAATATGTTCAGGAAAGTTTCCTTAATCAATACATAGAGGTCCCGAGGAGGGAGTGTGATATTAGATTTTCTATCAGGGAATGAGACAGGGCAGGAGACAGGAGCTTGTGTAGTGGAACACTTTGCATCCAGTGATCATAATGCCATTAGTTCTAAGGTAATTATGGAAAAGGATAGGCCTGGTTCTCAGGTTGAGATCCTAAATTGGAGAAAGGCCAATTCTGATTATATCAGAAAGGAACTGGCAGGTGTGGATGGGAACAGGATGTTCTCTGGCAAAGGTGTACTTGGTAAGTGGGAAGATAGTTTGTGTGTTCCTGTCAGAATAAAAGGCAAGTATAACTGGTTTAGTGAACATTAATTTTTGAGAGATATTGAGGTCCTAGTTAAGAAAAAGGTACCTAGCAGATATAGACAGACAGGAACAAATAAGATACTTGAGGAGTATAAAAAATACAAGACAACGCTTAAGAAAGAAACTAGGAGGTCATAAAGAAGGCAGGAAGTTGCTCTAGCAGACAAGGTGAATGAGAATCCCAAGGCCTCTATGGCTACAGTACTGTGATAGAGTCTTAGGCATACTTGTACCTAAGACTTTTGCACAATACTGTAGTAAGTGTATGTACTGCTGCCACAAAAAAGAATCCATAACATATGTGAGTGATGATTAACCTGACTCTGATATGGGTCTCTATTGGTTGGGAAAAGGGGAAGGGAGAGGTTAGGGAGCAGGAGGTGCCAGAGGAGCATTCAGTAATGGTAAATAAACCAATTGTTTGGAATTAAATGACCATGCTTGGTGTCTCAGGGCCGAGTGTGTCTGCACCTGTGTCATTAACCCCGTCCCTGGCACACCTTCTCTCCCACCTGCGGCACTCCATCACCTTTCCCAACATCTTCTGCTCTCGTCAGATTTACAAACTCACCCTCTGCTGCACATTGACAAATATAGTACTGTGCAAAAGTCTTAGGCACTTTAGCTATATATACTGTACAAGCCTAAGACTTTTGCACAGTTCTGTATATTAAGAGCAAATGGGTTCTTACTTATTTAAGCCCCCTTACCCCTACTGAGACATAATTCGTTGACCAGAGTCCACTGTCCTGGGCCAATCTTCCTTCCACATTATCTCCAGGAGTAGCCCATCTTCTTGATATCTCCTTCCTCTCCCAGGGATGAGGTCTTTGGAACTTCTGTTTGCATTTATGTAGCTCTGGGTTTCTACAGGCTGCTGGTGCTAACCTCATGCCCAACTCTCCTCCTTTTACAACTGGGCTTAGGACCATCCATGACTGAGTTAGCAAAAGGATAGCAAAGGAGAAAATTGGACATCCGGAAAATCAGAATGGTCATCTTTGCATGAAGGTGGGCTTAATTGATTATTTACATCTCTATTTATGCAGAAGACAGACACAAAGGCTATCTTTGACACAAAGACACAAAGCAGCAGTGAGAACATGAACTATATACCGATTATACATCCCACCAACCTCCGTGCCAACGGATAATACTCCAAAACTTCCACCACCTGTGTCCAACTTTCTGCTTTCCACAGAGACTACTCCCTACGTGACTCTCTTGTCCATTGATCCATCCCCACTGATCTCCCTCCTGGCACTTATCCCTGCAAGCGGAACAAGTGCTACACCTGCCCATACACCTCCTCCCTCACTGCCATCCCTGGCCCTGAACAGTCCTTCCAAGTGAGGCAAAACTTCACCTATGAGTCTGCTGGGGTCATATACTGTGATCCGTGCTCCCGGTGTGGCCTCCTGTACACCAGTGAGACCCAACATAGATTGGAAGCCAGCTTCACTGAGCACCTACGCTCCGTCCGCCAGAACAAGTGGGATCTCCCAATGGCCACCCATTTTAATTCCACTTCCCATTCTCATTCAGATATGTTCATCCATGGTCTCCTCCAAAGTCGTGATGAGGCCACACGTAGGTTGGAGGAACAACACCATATATTCTATTTGAGTAGCCTCCAACATGATGGCATGAACACCAATTTCTCAAACATCCAGTAATGCACCTCAACCACGCCCCTCCCTCGTTTCTCATCCCTTTCCCCTCTCTCACCTCATCTTCTTGCCCACCCATCACCTTCCTCTGGTGCTCCTTCCCCCTTTTTCTTTCTTCCATGGCCTTCTGTCTCTTTCACCAACCAACGTCCCAGCTCCTTACTTCATCCCTCCCCCTGCAGGTTTCACCCATCACCTGGCGTTTCTCTCCCCGTCCTCCCACCTTTTAAATCCACTCCTCAGCTTTCTTTGCTCCAATCCTTCCAAAGGGTTTTGGCACAAAACGCTAACTGTACTTTCTTCTACAGATGCTGCCTGGCCTGCTGAGTTCCTCCAGCATTTTGTGTGTGTTATAGAGGAGGTGTTTGCTCTCTTCGGGTGAATAATTCCCAGGGAGTGGCAAGGTGTTCCCTTGGCCCCTATGGGAGGCTAGTGCAGAAATTGCACGGAGCCCTAGCAGAGATATTTAAAATGCACTTAGGCACAGGTGATGTGCCAGAGGATTGGATGAAAGCTAATGTTATTCTGTTGTTCAACAAAGCCTCTAAAAATAAGCCATGAAATTATACACTGGAGAGCCTTACAGCAGTAGTGGGAAAGTTACTGGAAGGTATTCTAAGTGACCAGACGTATAAGTATTTGGATAGGCAGGGACTGATTAGGGATAGTCGACATGGCTTTGTATGTTGTAGGACATGTCTAACCTATGTTATGATTTTTGAAGACTGTTTCCAGGGAAGTTGATGAAGGCAACACATTGGATATTGTCTACATGGACTTCAGCAAGGCCTTTGACAAGGTCCCTCATGGGAGGCTGGTCAAGATGGTTCCATTGCTTGGCATTTAAGATGCAGTGATAAATTGCTTTGGACATTGGCTTCACGGGAGAAGCCAGAGAGTGGAAGTAGATGATTGCCTCTCTGATTGGAGGCCTGGGCCTGGAGAGGTGTGCCACAGTGATTATTACTGGGTCCATTGTTGTTAGTCATCTATGTCAATGATCTTTGTGTTCATCATTTACATCAATGATCTGAATGTAATGTGTTAAGCTGAATCAGCAAATTTGCAATTGACACCACTATCGGGTGTAGTGGGCAGTAAGGAGGACAATCAAAGCTTTCAATGGGATCTGGACCAGCTGGAAAAATAGGCTGAAAAATGGCAGCTGGGATTTAATGCAGAGAAGTGTAAGGTGTTACACCCTTAAATAAACCAGGGTAGGATTAAGCAAAAGAAGAAGAATCTACGTATTTAAGCTAATCTTTTATATATAGTGTTTTTATGCTTATTGTGTTTCTTTACACTGTAACGGATCCAGAGTAACAATCATATCATTGTCCTTTACACTTGTGCACTGAGGAGTGATCATAAACAATCCCTAATCTTGAATCTGGAATCTAGAAGAGGAAATGGGAATCCTGGGCAAGTGCTTCTTTAAATCGGTGAGATACACGAGCTCTGCACGGTGGGCTTTACAGCATCATTCAACAGGTCAGTGGATGCAAAACATGGCAAGTGCCAGATGATCTGAATTGCATTCGAGGAGGGGAAACAAAGCAGGTCCTGTTCGCAGTAATTGATGGGACAGCGAGAAGATGAAAGGGACCTTGGGGTATATTGTACATGCAAGTATTGCAGACTTCTGTTCCCCCCTCTGGCCTTTTACCTCATCTGCTTATTACTTCCCCCCGGGTCTCCTCCTCCTCCCCTTTCTCCCACGACCCACGCTCCTCTCCTATCAGGATCCTTCTTCCACAACCCTTGACCTTTCCCACCCACCTGGCATGACATATCACCTTCCAGCCAGCCTCCTTCCCCTCACCCCACATTCTTATTCTGGTCTTTCCCTCCTTCCTTTTCAGTCATGAAGAAGGGTCTCGGCCCAAAACATCAACAGCTTGTTCATTTCCATTGATGCTGCCTGGCCTGCTGAGTTCCTCCAGCATTTCATGTGCATTGCAATGGATCAGGTGGTTAACAAGGTATATAGACTGCTGGCTGATTTGTCAATACGGCAGCATAGAATAGTTATTATGGTGAAGTCAATATGAACTATTATTACTTCCTTCCTATCTATATGTTCAGGCTTTAATTATGTCAATAATCTCGATTTATTAAGGAAAACTCAAAGATCAATTACAGACAGGTTAACTTGATTGCACATGATGTCCCACAGAACACAGACCAGCACAGCACAAGAACACACCCTTCAGCGCAAAGTGACTGCATCAAACGTGATGCTGAATTGAATGAAGTTTCTACCTGTACATAATCGGTGTCCCTCCATTCCCTGCATATTGATCTTAAATGCCGCTGTCATTTGTGTCCATTTCTTCTCCATAGAGTTCATCTCAGGCACCCACCACTCTCTGTGAAAAAATCTAGCCCCTCGTATCTTTATTCTCCTTCTCAAGTGAAACGCGTATCCTCTTGCATTTGAAATGTTTATCCTGAGAGAGAGATTCTGCATATCTATTGTAACTATGCCTTCCATTGCTTTATAAACTTCCACCACTCTCTGGCGTTCAAGAACAAACACCCCAAACTTGTCCGTATAGTTCAGCTATGACATTAATCACGGTAACTATATTTTGCTTCCAGCCTTGGCTATTCTCCGTCTAGATCACCCAAGTTTAAAAGGTGTCCTATTTTCCAGAATGATGATCTGTAACAAAAATATTCTAAATTTTGTTTCTGTTTCTTTTCTGATTCAGCAGCAAGAAGTATCTGCAAACAAAAGTGTACTCATGTAAAAATTTATAAGAAACTACTTTCTTAGAGTTACAGTATGTATATAAAGAAAAATACAGAAATAAATTTTAAAAGCTATTAATAAAGTAGTAAAAGTGACAAAATAATATTTAACAGCCAGTCTCTAAGCCAATTCACACAAAATACTGCCAGACAGAACTGCAGATACGTAACATTTTTTTCTCTGTCCCCCTCTACCTCTCTCTCTCTTTCTCTTTCTCCCACTCTCTCTCTATCGCTCTATGTCCTTTCGTGTACCTCCAATTTTTAGCTCTAGTTGTGACTCAGCCGAAGAGAAGGTTCCCACCTGAACAAAGAAACTGACCCTGTTTTTACTGTTCAAGATCCCTTCAGAAGACCAATAAGGCAAGGCCGTGGATGTTGTCTCCGTGGACGTTAGCAGGACGTTAACAAGACATTAGACAAGATCCTGCATGGGAGATTGGTCAAGAAGTTTCAGTTGCTCTGCATTGAAGATGAGGTAGTAAACTATATTAGACGTTGGTTTTGTGGGAGAAACCAGAGAGTGGTAGTAGATGGTTGCTTCTTGACTGAAGGCCTGTGACTAGTGGTGCTTTTGGTTCAAAAAGTTCTAAGTTCAAAGCACATTTATTAACAAAATAAGTTTACACTAACAGGCAGCCATGAAACAAAGAAATCCAAAGAACCCTTTTAAAAAAGGCTAATGCCCAATGAGAAGAGAATAAAATCAATTCATGCAAACAATAAATGTAAGCAAATAGCATTCTGAACTGAAGTCCACAAATCAAGTCCTTCCACAGACCCTCAGTTCAGTGCAGAGCCGAGTTAACCTCATGGAGCAGTGAGATGAACCAGCCTGTCCCTCGTTTTAGGCCCCAACATGACCTTTTCTCTCTGGCCCACTGCCTAAATCATTGTCCAAACATTGGGCTCAGTCACTTTGATACGCTCTGTGGCCTGGACCACACCACTTTGATTTGACAGTATCCGACCTTTCCAATTCGGCCCAGAGCTTAAATCGATTGAACCTCAGGCCTTTCTCGCTCTGGGCGACAGACCCACTGCTTCACCTTGCCTTGGTTCTGCCACGTTTAATTGCTTCCAAGTCCAAAGGAATGTTATAGGCTATCATTTGTGATGATCATTCACCAGAAAAAAAAGTGATTAACAAAGCATCTAGTCGTTTTCTGTCTTTCTGTCTGCTAGCCAGATGTTGCGGAGATTCACCAGCGTCATCTTAAATCTAAGATGTTGGGTCCATTGTTGCTTGTCATCCATATCAATGATCTGGATGATAATGTGGTTAACTAGATCAGCAAATTTGTTGATGACACCAAGATAGGGGGTGTAGTGGATAAGGAAGAATATCAAGAGCTTGCAGTGGGTCTGGACCAGCTGGAAAAAATGGCAGATGAATCTTAATGCAGACAGAAGTGTGTGTTGCACCTTGATAAGACCAACTAGGTTCTTTCTTACACAGTAAACAGTCGAGCACTGAGGAGTGCTGTAGAACAAAGGGATTTGGGAATACTGGTCCATAATTCATTGAAAGTGGAATCACAGGTAGATAGGGTCGTGAAGAAAGCTTTTGGTATATCAGCCTTCATAAATCAATGCATCTAGTACTGGAGATGGGATGTAATATTGAAGTTGTATAAGACATTGGTGAGGCCTAATTTGGAGTATTGTGTGCATTTTTGGTCACCTACCTACAGGAAAGATGCAAATAAGATTGAAAGAGTACAGATAAAATTTACAAGGATGTTGCCAGGACTTGCAGGTCTGAGTTACAATGAGAGATTGAATAGGTTAGGACAGGGTTCCTCAATTGGGTTTCCGCAAGAAGTATCTAGAGGTTCCACGAGAGATTGTGATTAAAGGAAAACAAAGTTTTTTGAACTTCGCGCAATGCGCGATGCTGATGCCCGCAGCGGTGGGCAGTGACCGAGCAGCCCCGTTAGCAATCTTGTTAGAGGTCTCTCAGTCCATAATGGCAGTACGCAGTAGGAACGTGTTTATTTGGTTGAGTCGATTCTCAGATTTTGACGTGAGATAAGGGAGGCCATTGAGAACTTGTGAGCACTATATTGCCCGGAGGGGTGGACGGTAGGCTGAAGACGAGCACGAAGTGCGTTTTCCGAGTATTGAATAGACTCGCCCAACCTGGGCTGTGACGTCAGCCTCTCCCACTCGAGTTACCTTCCCCAGCTTCCACTTACACGCCACTGACTGACTTATGGGAACGAACAGATTCTTCTGGTATAGTAGAAAATTGGAGGGAAATCTTCATTCTCAAGAAGGAATTTTTATACGCTGTGACTCAGCTGCTGGTCTGCCACATTGCTGATGTAAAATTGTAAAAGGTGGATTGTGTAGGTGAGAAGCGAATTGTATTGTAAAGTTTTTGTATTTCCTGCGGTGATCACATTTAGTTATTTATTATATCCAAAGCAAGCAAAGACCAAGATATATTTAATGTTTTGCCTTCATACCTGGAAACAAAAAGTCTGTCTTGGAGGAACTGCATTGGAATCAACTGTTGTGCCCCATCAATGCTTGGCTCCATGAGAGATTTGGTTTCTCTTGTAAAAAAAGAAAATCCTGACGGTGTAAAAACACACTGGTTTCTTCACAGAGAGTTGCTGATGTCAAAAACTCTTGGGGCTTAAATGCAAAAAGTTCTGGATGATGCTACAAAAATATTTAACTTTATTAAACAAAGACCAGTTCACTGGAGAATGTTTTAAAAAACTGTGTGAAAACCTGGACAAAGAGCACACCAATCTCCTACTACAAATAGAAATCCTGTGACTTAGCATAGGAAGAGTTCTCAACAGGGTGTTTGAGCTGAAAGGTATATAGCAGGTGTACTTACCAGAAAATTGTAGGCCAGATTTTGCTGAGTGCTTTGAAGATGAAGAATGGCTGCAGAAATGAGCCTACTTAATAGACATTTTACGTCATCTGAACCAGTTGAACAAGTTCTCTGCAAGGCTCTGGAGAAAATGTTTTGACTTCAAGTGACAAACACTTGGATTTAAAAGGAAGCTGAGTCTTTGTAAAAACCATGCTGCAAAAGGAAATCTTGAAATGTTTCCACTGCTGCTTGGGCTTGAGGGTGAGGAAGAACACCAGGAAGTCTTGAGTCTTATCGAAAACATCCAGGAAGAACTGTAGAACAAAATTGAACAGTATTTTTCCTCTCTTCAACACAAGTGTACGATTGGGTGAGGGACCCTTTCTCTGAATCTTCTGCTCAGCCTGAGAACTTGACTTTGAGAGAAGAGGAAGAACTTTGTGAGCCGCAGACTGATCGTACACTCAAGATGAGATTTACTGACCTTGCTCCTGGACCTTCTGGATTTCTGTGAAAGAAGAGTATCCTGCCATTCATAGGAAAGCAATGAACATCTTACTGCAGTTTCAAACTTCTTGCATATGTGAGTAAGCTTTACCTTGTTTAAGAAGCATCAAGAGCAAGGATAGAAATCATTTCATTTCAGTTGAAGGTGAAATACATGTGTGCTTATCTCAAGTTTGACCCAGAATTGAGTATTTGTGCAGCAAAAAAACAAGCACAGGTCTCATATGTTAGACCTGTATTTGAGCCTAATCATGTCACTTAGTAAGAAAATGTTTTTTCAAAGTCTTGTATAAAATTGTGTCTTAGGCTATTTTTAAATTCATATTGCTTTGGCTTGTGCTTTTTAGTAACTTTTCTATGCAACATTGTCAATAAATTTTCATGCTGCAAATAGCATTGATTAAAATCAATTTACAACCTTTTTATGCAGGGGTTCTCTGAAACCTGAAAATTATTCCAAAGGTTCCTCCATGCCAAAAAAGTTCAGAAAGGCTAGGTTAGGGCTTTATTCCTTGGAATGTAGAAGTTTTGGGGGGGGGGGGGGATTTGATCCAGGTATACAAAATTATGAGGGGTATGAATAGAGTAAATGCAAGCAGGCTTTTTCCACTGAGGTTGGGTAGAACTACAACTAGAGTTCATGGGTTAAGAGTGAAAGGTGAAAAGTTTAAAGGGAACCTGAGGGTAAACTTCTTCACTCAGAGGGTGGTGAGAGTGTGGAATGAGTTGCCAGCACAACTGGTGCTTGCAAGTTCAATTTCAGTATTTAAGAGAAGTTTGGATAGGCACATGGATGGTAGGGGTTCAGAGTGCTATGGTCCGGATGCAGGATAATGACAGTAGACATGGTTTGTCATGGATTAGATGGGCCAAAGGGCCTATTTCTGTGCTGTACTTTTCTATGCCTCTTACTTTTATCCAATCCCTCAGTGGTACAAGCCTGTACCTTCTTTTCTCTTGAGACCTTTGGTCTGGGCACATAACTTGGAAACAGAGACAACAGGTCCAACAGGTCTGTAAAGAAGAAAACATTCCCCACCAGTGTCTAATCTCAAGTATGTTATTCCACGCACATCTCTAGGCTATAGACTGGTACTCACTCAAAGTCCTCAACACAATGCTGTGGACTGATTCCCTTGTACTGTCTTCAAATATTCTCACATCCCATCCCAGATGAACACTATTTTGTCGTATAAACTCCTATTTTGTCCTCCAAGAGGAACACAGATTGCCCTGGTTTGGAGACTTGCATGTCTCAATGACAGAGCGAGCTCAGTTGGTTAGAGTCAGGAATTCCTTGTAGGGTCATCCATGCCAAACAGACCAAAATATAGAAGCCAGATTAAGAGTGGGAACTGATCCACCAGGTTTGGGGTTCAGCACAGGGCTAACAACCCTGGCTGGTAAAACGAAACTGTTACAGAAAGTGTAATGAACGATCATTTTACATCTGAGTGGCCAAGGACAGACAGAGATGGAGGACCTTCATTGCTGCCCTAAACACCAGTAGCTTAACGGGCTGTAAACTTCCAGTTTAGCATAAACCAAGGAGAAATCAAATTTAACTCTGTCCTTACACTATCCTTTACCTGGCGGACCCCAAGCTGGAAACATTTTGAAATGTTAACATTGGCTTTAATTAAAAGTAGCCTTGCAGGACTCTCAGTCTTGTTAACAGTGAGTGCAGCAGTGATGACAAGACACAGCAGTATAATTTCTCTGCAGAAGCAACAGAAACATTGCAGCATTACCCATGTTCATTAAAAGATATTGCCAAGTAATTTAAAGGCTAATGGAATATTGGATGATATCACAAAGTGCTGAAATATGAAGCAATCTGCAGAAATCTGGTTAGGCGCAATCATTTTTGTGCTTGGATCTCGGGGAAAAAAATGAAGAACAATTGTTCTTTTGAATTTATTCATCTACAGGATGAAGATATATTAACAAGAGCAGGTCCATTTAAATTGACAGCAATTAAATGGTGCCTGGACTGGTTTACAGATAGAAAAAGCTTAAAGCAGAGGTTCTGAACCTCTTTTTTTTGGAATGGACCAATCCCATTTACCGAGGAGTCCATGGGCCCCTAGTTTTGAGGGATATGGGCCATACATGGGCAAGTGGAAGTAGCTTAGATTGGGCAGCTTATGTTGGTGCTGGAATGTGTGGAAGGAAATTTGTTTGATTTGCTGTTGTTACTTGGTTGCTGTTGTTCTGCTGAACGTTGTGGGCATGTTACGTTTACAACACGTGTGGGCTTCCCCCAGAACATCCTGTGGTTGATTTAGTTGTTAATGCAAATGATGAATTCACTATATGTTTTGATGTACATATGAAAAATAAATGATTCTGATATGATCTGATCTGACCAGATGGAACAAATGGCCTTTATGTGGCTATCACTGGAAATGTCAGCATTTATTGTTCATCCTCAGATGTGAGAAGGATTGAACCACATTGGTCAACTATAAGCAATGCTCCCTCTATTTGTTTACAGCTCCGCAGATCAACCAATGCTCTGAGCAGGAAATTTTTACATGGCCTGAAAATTGTGCAGCACATTAAATGCTTTTATTTTGTAATATGCATACTATAAATATTTAGAATTAAAATTGTAATATCACATACTTTTATTTTAAGTATTAATTGAAGGTACAATGAAAAACTGTACAACAAAGAAAATCTTTCACGTTTACTAACAATGAGCTACCGACTTCCATTCTGTGTTTATTGTTACAAATTGTAACAGTGTTGTAACTTGAACCACTGGCAATGTAAATACATTGAAACTCTAAAATGTTTCAAAGTAAAGATTGTGGTATGTTTGGTATTTAGAAAATTTATGGATTGTACTCATTAACACATACTTAATTACAGGGTATTTCACAATTATATTGGCATAGATTTAAAAACTATATTCGCATAATTTCAAAATTCTATTAACATTATATAAAAGAAAATTCCAACTGCATCACGACAAAGGCTATGTGCGTGGCAACATTTCAGTTACTGCGCGGCCATGCACTCATGCACCTTAGAGATGATGATGATGATGGCATCCGCCTGCCTCGAAGGACAATGGAGTGCAGCACCGGAGTGACCTCTCCATAGTACAAGCCTGGGTGGAAGGTATGGAGATCCTGAGATACCCTATCGTCATGATCCCCCTCTCAGCCTCACCAAAGTAGTCCAAAGGAGAGCAAAGCAATACATTTGGCACTAGCTTAGCTGTAGGAGCTGCGGGAAGGATGTTCAGTGATGTCCAGCTACCTTAGGGGCTCCACTCCAGATTTTCTGTCATGGTTTACTCTCCCAAGGCTGCTCATAAGGCAGTGGGGCTATTTACCCATAGCTGGGGATCTGGTTTACGAGCACCAGGGTACGTCCACACAGTGGTGGACCTGCGTGCTCTGTGTGCAGGGGCCAGACCTCCTCCCCATCCTCTGTAATTTAGCCTGAGTCTGAAAGGAATTCAGTTTCTGTACGTCACCAGCAAGGAGGCACTACATGAGGCTTGCTGTTGGAGAGGCTGTGTACAGGCAGGGAGAGACTTAAGCATTCAGCTTTCCTATTCGCGAGACTGCTAGTCAGTGGTGGAAGCTGAAAGCGAGAGCAGCAAGCACGACCCATTACACTACCACACTAGATGCATCACAACAACCATTTGACACACAGCTTAGAGAAAACAATGCCTATAAGACAGGCCTGTCAAGGATGGCAGATTTCCTTCCCTGGAGATACTTGTGAACGAAGTTAATTTTTTATGACAACCTGGCAGTATGATGAATATTTTTACAGGCAACACCTGCATTATGGCTATTCAGTTTATGAAAATACACCCTTACAGAATTCACAAATTATTATCCAAAAATTTTAAGTTCAGAATAAGATTCATTCTCATGGAATCCTTGTGAAAAGAAAGCAAATAGGTCAACAGTTTCTTATGTCAAGAGCAAAGACATGACCTCACGATGGGGAAAATCTCAGTACAGACTTCTTTTCAGAAATGCAAAACCCTCTGTAATGTGTATATCACTTATATTGCAGTCTGCTTCAATCCAAAAAATAATTAATTAATAGAATTTAGATTTCCCAGCTACCATGGCTGGATTCAAACTCTTGGTCTAGAATTCTTGTTGCATCTTCAATAGCTTAACCACTATGCTGCTGTACCTCAGAAAGATTCCAGCTCCATAAGGGTTACACTGGTTTTGTAACCCCTACATTACTTGTATTGGTTTATTACTGTCACAGTGAAAAACTTTTCTAACACATTTTTCATACAGATCAGATGGTTTCACAGTGCATTGAGGTAGAATAAGGCAAAATAATAACAAGGCAGAATAAATTGTAAAATCTACTGACAGGGTACAGAGCAGGTAACTGGTTATTTGAGATGGAGCTCGCTGTAGCAATATCATAAGACCATAAGATATAGGAGCAGAAGTAGGCCAATTGTGTAATCGAGTCTGCTCTGCCATTCGATCATGGGCTGATCCAATTCTTCCAGTCATCCCTACTCCCCTGCTTTCACCCCATATCCTTTGATGCCCTGGTTAATCAAGAACCTACCTATCTCTGCCTTAAATACACCCAATGACTTGGCCTCCACAGCTGCTCATAGCAACAAATTCCACAGATTTACCACCCTCTGACTAAAGTAATTTCTCCGCATCTCAGTTCTAACAGGACGTTCTTCAATCCTGAAGTCATGCCCTCTTGTCCTAGAATCCCCTACCATGGGAAATAACTTTGCCCTATCTAATCTGTTCAGGCCTTTTAACATTCAGAATGTTTCTATGAGATACCCCTTCATTCTCCAGGGAATACAGCCCAAGAGCTGCCAGATGTTCCTCATACGATAACCTTTTCATTCCTGGAATCATTCTTGTGAATCTTCTCTGAACCTCTCCAATGTCAGTATATCCTTTCTAAAATAAGGAGCCCAAACTGCACACAATACTCCAAGTGTAATCCCACAAGTGCCTTACAGAGCTTCAACATGACATTCCTGCTCTTATATTCTATACCTCTAGAAATGAGTGCCAACATTGTATTTGCATTCTTCATCTGCAAACTTCTCAATCAGGAGTTCCCAACCTGGCATTCATGGCAAGAAAAATGTTAGGAACCCCTGTTCTAAATGAAGCTCGAGCAGAACCTGGCCATGAGGTCAAGGAGCAGAGTATGGAGCTGAGGACACAATCTTGCAGAATACCAGTGTTTAGAATAATTGTGGTAGGGTAGTTGCTGCCTATCCTTACTGATTTTAGTCTGTTGATCAGATAAATGTATTAAAAAAGTAGTGAAAAAAGAGAACAAGAATGAAGTAGTGTTCATGATTTCAAGTTCCATTCAGAAATCTGATGGCAGAGGGGAAGAAGCTGTTCCTAAAATGCTGAGAGTGTCTTCATTCTCCTGTACTTCCTCCCTGATGGTAGTAGTGAGAAGAGGGTATGTCCTGGATTGAAGGTGGAACTATAGTCAATAAACATCAGGCAAATGAAGGTGTCTTTACTTGTACTAGAAAGTTAGGGAGGAATCTAACTGAAGGAAGATACTCAGAGTAATTGAATGGTTGGATGCAGGGAAATAGTTTGTACTGGTCAGGACAAAATTGGGTGTGGTGGTAAGATAGGGACAAATTTTTTAAATCAGTGCTTGGAAACTTACTGATGATAACAGAAAACATTGCTTCATACAAAGTTTTGTAGTTTGCCTCAATAGATCTACAGTGGAGGTGATCTCATTGGCTCTCCATGTGGCCTTGGATCACCTGCACAATACAAATACCTATGTCAGGAATCAAAAACACGAGAAAATCTGCAGATAGGATGCTGTTTATTGGCTACAGCTCAGCATTTGACAATCACTCCTACGATCCTGATTGAAAAAGTTCAGAACCTGGGCCTCTGTACCTGCCTCTGCAACTGGATCCACGTCTTCCTATCTGGAAGACCACAATCTGTGCAGATCTGAAACAACATCTTCACCTCGCAACACTGGTGCACCTCACGGAAGTGCTTATCCTGCTCTACTCTCTCTACACCTATGACTGTGTGGCTAGGCACAGCACAAATGCTACCTATAAATTTGCTGATGATAAAACCATTGCTGGCAAAATTTCAGATGGTGACAAGAGGGCATACAGGAGTGAGATATGTCAGTTAGTCGAGTGATGTAGCAGCAACAACCTTGTACTCAACATCAGTAAGACCAACGGACTGATTGTGGACTTCAGAAAGGGTAGAGCAAGAGAACACACATCAGTCCTCATTGAGGGATCAAAAGTGGAAAAAGTGAACAATTTCAAGTTCCTGGGTGTCAATATCTCTGAGGACATAACCTGGTCCCAACATATCAATGCAGCCACAAAGAAGGCACAGCACAAGTTTGATATCATTAGGAGCTTGAGAAGATTTGGTATGTCACCAAAAACAATTGAAATTTTCTACAGATATACATACCATGGAGAGCATTCTAACTGGCTATGTTACTGTTTGGTCTGCGGGGTTGACGCTACTGCACAGGATCAAAGTAAGCTGCAGAGAGTTATAAAATTAGTCAGCTGTATCATGGGCACTGGCCTCCGTAGTATCCAGGTCATCTTCAAGGAGCGATGCATGAAAAAAGGTGACATTCATCATTAAGGACTCCCATAACCCAGATCAGGCCTTATTCTCATTGCTACCATCAGGGAGGAGGTACAGCAGCCTGAAGGCACACACTCGATGATTCAAAAACAATCTCTTCCCCTCGGCCATTCAATTTTTGAATGGGCATTGAATTCATGAACACTACCTTACTACTTTTTAATGTGTGTGTAAATATACAGTAATACACAGTTTTCTCTCTGTTATTATAAATTGCATTATACTGCTGCTTCAAAGTCAGTAAATCTTATGACATATGCAAGTGATATTAAACCTAATTCTGATTCATATTTTGTTACTTTATAATTTTGTATCTTCATATTCCTTAGGAAAGTACTGTGGGACATTATAATCACATTAATTAATCAATACTTTGTGTAATTCAGCTTCCCAGTGTCTGTAACACCGAATGGTATTAATTTCTGCCTGTGACCAGATCACTGTTAATAGAAGTATTAATGGTGATTAATACTTCTATTAAATGAACACAGGTTTCTGAATCTAAAATATTTCCTGGCCTGTGAGGAAAGAGGCTGTGAGTTGTTTAAACTGAAGAATGGTAGCTCGGAGCGAAGGAATCTTAGCTGGGATGCAGAAGCAGTTGAAGAACATCAAAAAGGTCTTCGATGTAGCAATATATTATGTCCCTATGGGTCATAAATTTGAATGTTTGGTGAACAGGCCACATTACTGAGCAAATGTGCAGGGAGGATGGTTGATGCGCACGCCTGTTGCCACAAAATGAATGTGTAAATCGTGGATTATGTTGACAATTTCAGCAGGGAGCTGAACTTGCTTTGGAGGACAAAAGCCTGAAAGCCTGGAGGACAATCCTCTTTATGAGAGGAGCTGAAAGTGGCCAATTTACTAGGTACAACTGTACACCTGCTCATTAATGCAGATATTTAATCAGCCAACAATGTGGCTGCAACTCAATGCATAAAAGCATGCAGACATGGTCAAGAGGTTCAGTTTTTGTTCTGACCAAACATCAGACTGGAGAAGAAACTTGATCTAAGTGACTTTAACCATGAATAATTATTGATCCCCGACAGGGTGATTTGAATATCTCAGAAGCTACTGATTGCTTGGGATTTTCGCATACAACAGCCTCCAGAAAGAATACAACAGCCTCTAGAGAGAACATTCTCTATAGAGAATGGTGTGAAAAACAAAAGCATCCACTGAGCAGCAGTTAGAGTCATAGAACACTCCAGCACAGAACCACTGCAATACGAGAGCTCGTTCCACACTCTCGCCACCCTCTCAGTGAAGAAGTTCCCCCTCATGTTTTGCTTAAAAGTTTCATCTTTTATCCTTAACCTCTTGATGTAGTCACAACCCAGTCTCAGTGGAAAAAGATTGCTTGCATTTACCCTATCTGTACTCCTCATATTTTTGTATACCTCTATCAAATTTCCCCACAATCTTCTACATTCTTGAAAATTAAAGCCTAGTCAATTCAACCTTTCCTTATTACTAGTCCTCAAGTCCTGGCAATATTCTTGTAAATTTTCCCTGCACTCTTATTTACATCTTTCCTGTTGGTAGGTGACCAAAATTTGACACACTACTCCAAATTAGGCCTCACCAATGTCTTTTACAATTTCAGCATATAATCCCAACTACGGTGTTCAATACATTGATTTATGAAGGCCAGTGTGCCAAAAAGTTTTCTTTATGGCCTTATCTACCTGTGACAACACTTTCAAGTCATGGATCTATATCCCCAAATCCTTCTGTTCCACCACACTCCTCAGTGTCAGACTGCTCACTGTGTAAAAGCTACCCTGGTTGTCCTTCTAAAGGGCAACACCTCACATTTGTCTGCATTAAGTTTCACCTGCCATTTTTCAGCCAATTTTACCAGCTACAAGCTTTGATGGTCTTCCTACACTATCCATTACACCCCCAGTCTTTGTGTCATCCTCAAATCTGATGATCCAGTTTACCACATTATTATCCGGATCACTGATATAGATGATGAGCAACAATGGACCCAGCCCCTATCCCTGCGGCACACCACTAGTCACAAGTAAGAGAGACAACCATCTACTACCACTCTGGTTTCTCCCTCAAAACTAATGTTTAATCCAATTTACTACCTCATCTTAAATGCTCCAGCAGCTGAACCTTCTCAACGAATCTCTCATGCAGGACCTAATCAAAGACCTTGCTGAAGTCCACGTACACAACACCCAGAGCCTTGCCTTCATGCACTTTCCTGGTAGCATTCTCAAAAAACTCCATAAGATTGCTTATTCACAACCTTCCATACACAAAGCCATATTGAATAACCCTAATCAGTCCCTGTCTGTACAAATACTTATATATCCAATCCCTTAGAATACCTTCTATTAACATACACAATACTTATGTCAGGCTCACCAGCCTATAATTTCCTGGTTTGTACTTTCTTAAGAAATAGAAAAACAATAGTTATCCTCCAATCCTCTGGCATCTCACAAATGGCTAAGAACGTTTCAAATAACTCTACTAGAGCCCTGCAATTTCTACAATTGCCTCCAAAGAATCCAAGAGAATGCCTTGTCAGGTTCTGTGGATTTATCAATCCTGACTTATCTCAAGACAGCATATATCTCTTCCTCTGTCATCTACAGAGTCCACGATCTCACTGCTACATTTTTACACATCTATGGACTCTTCCTCTGTCTGACAAGTAAATACAAATACAAAAATTGAACTTAAGACCTCCCCCATTTGTTTCTTCTCCATGCATAGATTACTACTCTGATCTTCCAGAGGAGCATTTTGTACCTTGCTATCCTTTTGCTCTTAATGTATCTGCAGAAGCCCTTGGAGTTTTCCTTCATCTTGTCCACTGGAGCAACCTCATGCCTTCTTTTAGCCCTTCTGATTTCCTTAAGTGTTCTCTTGAATTTCTTACACTCCTCAAATACCTTGTTTGTTCCCACTTGCCCAACCCTGCTATGCACCTTCTTCTGCCTGTTGACCAGGGGCTCAATATCTTTTGAAAACCAAAGTTTCTTAAATCTGTTTTCCTTGCCTTTTATTCTGACAGGAATATAACCAATTCTGTACTCTTAAAATTTCTCTTTTGAAGCCCCCACCCCAACAAGAAAGCTCTTACACCTTTACCAAAAAACAACCAACCCAATCCACACTTGCTAGATCTTTTCTAATAGCATCAAAATTGGCCTTTCTGCAATTTAGAATCTTGTCCCAAGGACCAAGCATATCCTTTTCCATAACTATCTTGAAACTGATGATATAATAGTCACAAGCTGCCAAGTGTTCCACTAGACCAGGGATCCACGGATGACTCAGATAATGGTGGGGTCTATGGTATAAAAAGGGTGGAGAACCCCAGCCCTACACAAACTTCTATCACCAACCCTGTCTCATTCCTAATAAGAGATCTCATATCACACTCTCTCTAGTTGGCTCTTCTATGCACTGATTAAGGAAGTTTATTTGAACACATTTGATAAAACTCTTTCCTATCAAGCCTTTTTACAGTATGGAAGTCCCAATCAATATGTGGAAAATTAAATCACCTACTGTCACAATCTTATGTTTTTTGCAAACTTCTGCGATCACCCTACAAATTTGGATTATTGAATGGTCTATAACATAATCCCAGTAATGTGGCCATACCTTTCTTATTCCTCATTTTTACCATAAAGCCTCACTAGACTAGTTCTGTGGGCAAAACTGGCTTGTTAATGAGAGAGATCAGAGTAGAAAGACCAGATTATTTTAAGCAAACAAGAAGGTTGCTCAAATAACCACATCTGACAACAGAGATGCGCAGAAGAGCATCTCTGAATACCCAACACATCGCACCTTGAAGTTGTTGGGCTACAGGAGAGAGCTAGTAAAGTGGCTACTGTGTGAATAAGAAGCATTACATGCCTCCTGACAGAGGAAGTGTTCAAGGCAGGTAAAATGCCAACATTTAAAAGACATTTAGACAGGTATATGAAAAGGGAGGGTTTAAAGGGCTGCGGGTCAAATGCAGGTGAATTGGACTAGCTTAGATGGGTATTTAGGTCAACACAGACAGCTTTTGCTGAAGGGCATCTTTCTGTGCTGTGCCCGGACTCCATTAGATAGTAAGTTCAAGTTTAAGTTTATTGTCATTAAACCATGCACATGTATACAGCTAAATGAAATAATGTTCCTCTAGGGCCGTAGTTCAAAACACAGAATGTATATCACGTGCAGCACATAATATTAACAGATAATAAAAGATATTCTGTAGGTGTACTAGTTGAAATATATGACCTATAGTTAAATACACAACAGTATATTGTTTCTGACGCAGTCATACATAATGTGTACTGAGGGGCAGCAAGATGTTGAAACAGCTGCTGAATTTGGAGGCATCCTACAATGGAGTGGGCTATCAGGAAACCACATTGGGTGAGTGTATACTTAGTGAGAAGAAATTCAGTCAAGAAGCCCACCTGAGAGAAAATGAACATTGAGCAAGTGTTTGGTCAAAATTTAGCATAATCTATTTTGTCTCCAGTAGTGATATTCTCACACCATGTACATATCGTGTATTTAACTTTTCATATTTTAGTAATATATTAAATATATTGTTGGATTATATTTTGCCTGTTTAAATAATTTGTTACCAGTAACATGTAAAAATATGTGAATGGCATACGTCATTACGCCGGTACGTCATATGAATGCACTTCACTGAAGTAAAAACAAAGTCAACATATTTATTTCTGGGCTCCCATGTCTTTCTTTCAATTAATTTCTGGAGTTACAAATCACAACAGTCTTAAAATGAACCTGACATATTATAAATTACTATAAATTGCACATTGCACATTTAGATGGAGATGTGGCATAAAGATTTTTACTCCTATGTACATGAAGGATGTAAGAAATAAGCTCAATTCAATACCTACCTGTTGAAGCACAATGAGACATTTAAATTAAAAAGAAGCACAGCGTTTTTTTTCCCTCTGGCGGGGAGAAGATGTCAAGTTAAAAAAACAAAGGCAGAAAACAGACAAATTCATAAGCATGAGTACCAGGTGATAATAGTAATAAGTAAATGAAATCCAGAAATAGCTGGTTACATTGGAAAGATAGACATCGTTGATTGCACAGGAGATATCTGGATATGATATACTGAGTAAATCAACAATATGAAATCTAACAATAGATAAGCAATATGGTTTACACAAGAAGTGAACAGCAAATCAATTGAAATGCAATTGAACAGAGGCTTGGTTGTGTTCTGTCACTCCATAAAATTAGTTTAAACGTTATTTCAAACATACTGAACTGAATCCTGTAGGTATCCAGCTAAGAGCTTGTACTGGAGAAAAGATAACTCCTGTGAAAATGACATTCATAACAGTAAAATGTAACAACCAGCAAGCCATTTTGGACTTGCATGTGGTGAAAACATAAAGAACCATCATTGTGGGGTCATGACTGGCTGAGACAACACAAATTAATTGGAGATCCATCCACTATTTGCATGTCACAAAGCTAAGGTAAGAAATATGAAGTGAGAAGCTGGAAGATATTAGGTGAAAAAGGTAGAGGGCTGAAGAAGAAGGAGTCTAATAGGAGAGAACAGTGGCTGCTGTGAGCAAAGGAAGGAGGATGGGCACGAGAGGCAGGTGATGGGCAGGTTTGGAGAAGGGGAAAAAGGGGAGCCAGAACAGGGAATGGGAAAGATGAGGAATTACCAGAAGTTTGAGAAATCAACGCTCATACCGTCAGGTTGGAGGCTACACAGTGAATTCCCGTCCTCTGGCATTTTCCTTTTATATCTCTGCTTTGCACTATCAAGGGACCTAGACTGTCCTCCCAAGTGAACCAGTGTTTACAATAATACCCTTCTCCACACTGAAGAAACTACAGGCAGACTGGATGACCTGAGCTTTCTGTTTCTTCTCATTTAAATTCTCCTCCCCATTCGCCCCCAATTTACCTCCTGCACTGCTGCAAAGCTTTCCAGTACTACAAGGAGAGATTGGACAAAACTTAATTGTTTTCTCTGGAGCAGTGGAGGCAGAGAGGAGATCTGAGAGGCAAAGAAAGAGTAGACAGCCAGTATCGTTGCTCGAGGGTTACAACATCTAATATTTATTAGGCACGCATTCAAGGTGAGAAGCGGGTAAGTTCAAAGGAAGATGTATAGTACAAGGTTTTTTACACAGTATGATGGGTGCCTGGAATGAGCTACTTAGGCTGGTGGAGGCAAATACGATAGGGGCATATAAGAAGCCCTTAGATACGCACATGAATGTGCAAGATATGGAAGGAGACGGACATCATGTAGGCAGAAGTGATTAGAGCAGTTGGGCATTTCAATACTACCGGTAATGTAGTTGCTTTGGTACAATATAGTGGGCTGAAGGGTTTGTTCCTGTATTCTGCTATTCTATGTTCTACATTCTCAGCTCTATGTTCTATTCTACCATTTTGAGGAAAAATACCATATCTTAACTGTTACATGCTGCTCGGGTCAAATTTGACCTGTTTTGACATTTGACAGCACTAGAAACACCCTAAATGCCATTTTTTAAAGCTGAAATTTGATTACTTTTCTTAAAGTGACCCAAAATGGGCAAAAACAAAAATATTTAAACATTTTATACTTTTGCACAGGTGCTACAAATTTTTGTACATTGATTTTGTACAAATCAATGTACAAAATCAATAGACCCAAATCTATTGAACGGGATTTTAGATCGCTGAAACATTAATTAAGGATTAATTAATTAAGAACATTTATTAATGTCAAATAGGCTATTTATACATTCTAAATAGATCTGTGGTTCAGAATTTGTTATGAGGAGATTCTTGGGCCAGGTCAAAATTGACCCAGACCATACCATGAAGGTATAGAATATGAACAGCATGTAAGGGTTAAAACAAAGAACATAGACCAGTACACCACAAGCACAGGTCCTTTATCCCATGATCTTCTGCCCCATTAAGTATGCAATTAAGCATCCCTTCTTACACTCTGAGTAGGCCATTTCAGAAGGCCTGGAGTAACATACAACTAAGGATGGCAGATTCCTTTCCCTCAAGGATGCATGGGCCTCCGAAATGTTTCAGAGATCTAAAATCCTTTTCAATAGATATAGGTCAGATGGAAGAGAGGTGAAGTGGGGAACTAAGAGATGTGTCCAACATCATGGAGATCTGTTGATGGAGTCAATAAGGAGAAAGGAATGGCGACGCAAGGAGGTCAGTGAGTAGATGACATGGATTTGAGGCCTGTCACAAGATCTGGGGTATTGTTTAATGCAGTGCATTATAATGATCACCAATGCCCAAGAACAGAAAAGCCTAGAAAAAGTAGTGGATACCACCCATCACAGGAAAAACCTGTGAACATAAAAAAACCTGTAGAATGTATCTACAAGGAGTGCTGCAACGAATAAGAAGCACCCATCATCAAGGACCCCCACCATCCAGGCTAAGCTCTCTTCTTGCTGCTGCCATTGCGAAGGAGGTAAAGGAGCCTTGGGTCCTACACCAACTGGCTTTGGAAAAGTTATTACCCTTAAACCAACCATCATGGATAACTTCACTCACCTCATTTATATATGTTCCATTTGTCTTCTGTTGCACACTGGTTGTCAGTCTTTGTGTGTTGCTTTTCATTGATTCTATTGCATTTCTTTGTTCTATTGTGAATGTCTGCAAGAAAATGTATCTCAAGGTGATATATGGTGACAAATACAATATTATGCAAAAGTCTTCCACACACACGCAGGGTACCTAAGACTTTTGCACAATGCTGTACTAATTTCATGTATTGAACTCTACTGCTACGACAATAAAAAAACAATTTCACGACGTATTTGAGTGATGATAAACCTGATTCTGATATGGGTCTCTGTTGTGGACTGAGAGTGAGAAGGGGGCAGGGAGAGGGGAATCATGATGAGGAAAAGGGGAAGGGAGAGGGGAGGGAGTGGGACACACCAGAAAGACATACTGCAATGATCAATAAACCAATTGTTTGGAATCAAGTGACCTGGCCTGGTGATTCAGAGCTGGGTGTCTGCATCCACACCACCACCCCCCACCCGTGGCGCTCCTTCTCTGCCACCTGCCCCACACCCCTCCTGTAGCACTCCACCCATGCCACTTCCAACATTCTTTGCTGCTGCCAGATTTATATACTCACTCTCTGTTCCACATTGACAAATACAGTGCTGTGTAGAAATCCTAAGCAGCCTAGCTATATAGCTTTTGCACAGTACTGTATATACTTTTGAAAATAATTTACTTTGAACTTAAAACTGTTGATCTGAAATACATTGCTGGAAAGAGAAGTGGAAACAGACTTGACACTTGAATAAAGGAAAACCATTTGCAGAGCTGTGGTGATTGGGATCAAATTGTTAGCATAAACTTGGTGTGCTGAATAACATTGTTTGCTGCGATTGGCACACTCCTGAAATGGCCTCCTCTACATTGGTGAGACCCATTGTAAGTTAGTGGACTGTTCCCTCCAGCACTCCATCCACCAAAAGCAGAACTTAACAGTGGCCAAACATTTGAATTTCGGTTCCCATCCCCATTCTGTCAAGTCAGTCCACAGCCTTCTCTTGTGCCAAGACGATGCCACACAGAATGTAGAGGAGCAACACCACATAATCCATCTGTGAAGCCTCCAACCTGATGGCATGAATATCAATTTCTCCTTCCAGTAAAAAAAAATTCCTTTCCCCTCCTCTCTTCTTGAATTTCCCACTCTGGCCTCTAACTTCTTCTCACCTGCCTGTCACCTAGTGGTGAACTACATATACCTGTCTGGACACGCCCCCGCTGCTGACTGCTCCTGTGGCTCCTCCCACGGACCCCGGTATAAAGGCGATTGGGGACTCCACCCCGGTCAGTCTCCAGGATGCAGTGTGGCGGTCAATTGCTGCTTGTTCTTTCTTCCAGCCAATAAAAGCCGATATCTCGCTTCACGTCTCAGAGAGTTATTGATGGCACATCACACCTACCCCTGGATCTCCTCCTCATTCTCTTTCTCCTGTGGTTCACTCTCCTCTCCTATCTGATTCCTTCATCTCCAGCCTTTTACCTTGCCTACCCAGCTAGCTTCATCTATTGCCTTCCAGCTATCCTACTTTCCCTCGCCCCACCTGTTTATTCTGGTGCCTCCCCCCTTCCTTAGCAACCTTGAAGAAGGGTCTCGGCCTGAAACATCAACGGTTTATTCATTTCCATAGATGCTTCTTGACCTGCTGAGTTCTTCCAGCATTTTGTGCGTGTTGCTCTAGATTTCCAGTATCTGCAGACTTTCTCATGTCTCTGATACTAGTTGTTGGAAACAAAAGTGTCCAGTGCTAGTTCACCAATCTTTGCTATTCCGTTGAGAGCAGACACCAACACTTTCCTTCCATTCGATCTTGTTTATTCAGCAGGAGAAAATCATGTTTCTGTACCAGTTGGGAGTAAAGTGGCCTTGGTGTGAATCTATTTGCCCAAGGCTTCTAATTACTCCATGTTAAGTGGCTGCAGTACCGTTTCTTAATCCCAACAGGCAATTGTCCTCACTCAGAAGGCATAAAATGAGGAAAATTACATCACAAACACAGGTAATTAACCCAGAAAACGTAGGATTCATAAACCCCATTTGGCCAGAATGTTAAACATCAAAATGATTCACTCTGCACATTTTAATTTAAGAAACAAAATTCACTAATTGTGTTCGTAATTACCAATTAGATGAAAACTGTAATCTCTGGAAATGTTAATCACATTCGCTGTGAAACATTGAAGCTTTACACTACAGACAATGCACTGAGATGCTCTGAGTCTCTGTTTCGTGGATTTTGTGAAGTCATGTACCTGGCTTGAAAGTTCTTCAATCGCCTGCTGAGTGTGCTGCCTTCTGGCACATTCACAGTCAATACAGTCATAGAAACAGGCCTTTTGGCCCATCTGGTCTGTGCTGACCTGTTTTCTTTCATACCTAGTCCCATCTACCTGATTCTGGACCAAAAAAAACCTCCACACCACTCTGATCTATATATCTACCAAATGTCTCATTCAGGGTTAGACTGATCCGCTCTGTGAAAGGTGCAATTACATTATTACCAAGGAAGGGGGCAGCACTCTGGCATAGTACTTAATAAAATGCTTTACGGTACAGTGCCACAATCACCTATTGGGGTCCAGTTAAGTGCTGTGTATATTCTTCCCATAACCACAAGGGTGCTCCAGTTTCTTCCTACAGTCCAAAGTCATTTGGGTTAGGGTTAGGGTTAGGAATGGCACAGAGGCATGGCGTCACTTGTGGGCTGCACCCAACACATCCCCAGAACCATATTGGTTGTTGATGCAAAACAAAACATCTCACTGTATGTTTTGATATGCATGTGACAAATAGAGCTAATCTTCCTCGCTTTCAGTGTCATGCTTACTGGGAGCACCAATGCCTTTGAGCAGAAAATCCTACAAAAGGTAATGGATTCGGCCCTGTACATCATGGGTAAAGCCCTCCCAACCATTGAGCTTATCTACATGAAACGCTGCATCTAACATCAAAGATCCTCACCACCCAGGCCATGCTCTTTTCTCACTGCTGCCAACAGACAGAAGGTACAGGAGCCTCAGGACTCACACCACCAAGTTCAAGAACAGTTATTACCCCTCAACCACCAGGCTCTTGAACAAATGGAATAACTACACTCACTTTATACCTCATGCTCCCACAATTGATGGTCCGACTTTAAGGACTCTTTATCTTGTTATTTCAAACCTGTTATTTATTGCTATTTATTTATATTTGCATTTGCAGTTTATTGTTCATTAATCTTGTCTACAGTAGCTGTTCTATGGATTTGTTAAGTATGCCTGCAGGAAAAAGAATCTCAGGTTTGTATCTGGTGACGTGCGGTATGTACTCTGATAATAAATTTTACTTTAAACTTTTGAATTTTTCAGTCCTCGGATTAGCTGATCAATATCTCACTATTCATGGAAGCTGACTGCAGACAATTTGGCTCCGTCATGGAATTATACAGCACAGAAACAGGCCCTTTGACCCTACGTGTCTGTACTGACCACGTTTCCCAATTGAGCTGGTTCAATTTGCCTATGTTTGTCCACTAAACCCATCCTTTTTTATGCAATGGACCAATACCATTAAGCAAGGGGTCTGAGTATCCCAAGCTGGGAACCCCTGTTCTAAACCTTTCATATCAGTATTAATTAATATTATATTATAATACCTATATTTCAAAGATGTTTCATTACTTCGAAAGTGTCTGAGATGTCCTGAGAGGAAAAGGAAAGCAACTATACAAATGAAAGCCCTTTTCTAAATAGTCCTGTAAGTCAGGCTATTGATCAATCAAAAACTCTAGCTTACCAATATCTGAACAAATCAAGGATGAAGTTCAGATTTATTTATCACGTGTAAAGTGAAATGTGGTGTTTGTGTTAACAGCAAACACACCTAAAGGTGTGCCGGGGGCAAACCACAAGTGTTGCCGTACATTTCAGCATCAACAAAGCATGCCCACAAGGCTCTGCAGAACAACACAAACCAACAAGCAATATCACAACGCCAGGGAAATCAGCCCCTTTCCTCCCTCCCTCCCATCTACTCACCCACGTTCATACAGAGTCCTCTAACCCCAGGACAGACCACCTTTGGCCTCCGGCCTCCAGAATAGATTTACAAACACTAAGCCCCAACTTCCCCAGTGAAATGGTTTCACAATGTTCACAAACATGTCTTCCCTGTTTTGTAGTTGCTGACAGGCAATAGAATGACTATTACTCTCACTATTGGTCTATAAGCTTTCTTTGACAAGGAACAAGGAAGATTAGAAGTATCTCAAGTTCCAATCCTGCTTGTAAACCTTCTGGACAATATTAGTGGAAGTGAGTTTGATCTTCATATAGCAACGCAGGACAGAAAGGGTAGTAAATCTACAATTAATTCTTTATAATGAAGAATAATGTATAAAGGGACTATTCATGATTAATCAGCTCTAAGACCAATTTCACACTTCATTCTGTTTCAAACCAAATAGAATTTATTATCACATGCGCAAGTACAGTGAAGTGTTCACGAGAATGATTCTGGGAATGAAAGGGTTATCATATGAACAACGTTTGGATGTCCTGGGCCAGCACTTGCTGAAATTTAGAAGAATGAGGGAGGATCTTGTTGAAACCTATCAAATATTGAAAGGCCTAGATAGACTGGACGTGAAGAGGAAATTTCCTTTGGTGGGGGAATCTAAGACCAGAGGACACTACCTCATAGTAGAGGGACGTCAATCTAGAACGGAGATGAGGAGGAATTTCTTTAGTCAGAGGGTGGTGAATCTGTGGAATTTGTTGCCAGAGGAAGTTGCTGAGGCCAGGTCACTGGGTGTACTTGAAGCGGAAGTTGATAGGTTCTTGATTAGTCAGGACATGAAAAGTTATGGGGGGGAAAGCAGAAGAATAGGGTTGAGCGGAAAATGGATCAGCCATAGTGGAACAGCAGAATAGAGTTGATGAACTTAAAGGCCTAATTCTGCATTTATGTCTTATGGTCTTATGAAGTACAGTTACAATGAGAAAATGGCTTGAAAGGTATCACAGGCACATAGGGTCACAGAACACACAGAGTATATATTGTGTATAAAACACACAAGGCAGGGAAGAGAGAGAAAAACTGCAAAATCAAGGCATTAGTGAAAAAATTGACCTTATCAAAGACAAGTACGTGGTACTGCTAGAGGTGATCTGCAGTGTTCCATTACTGAGGGAGGGTTAGGGTTGTGTAGGTTGGTTCAAGGTTGGAGGAAAGTAGCTGTTGCTGAACCTGGTGGTGTGGGACTTCAGGCTTCTGCACCTCCTGTCTGATAGTACCAGTGAGAAGAGGGCATGGCCCTTAATGACAGATGTAGCCCCATAAGCTCAAAAGATTCTGCAGATGCTGGACATCCAGAACAACACACACAAAATGCTGGAGGAATTCCACAAGGCCACAAGCCAGGCAGCATCTAAAGAGGGGAATAAACAGTCAAAGTTTCAGGCTGAGACACCCGAAATAACTGTTTATTCCCTTCCAAAGATGCTGCCTACCCTGCTGATAGATGCTGCCCTCCTGAAATAGTGCCTCCTGTAGGTGCTATGGTTTGGAAGGCTGTGCCTTTAATGGACCTAACTATTCCCTCTACTCTTGGCACCCTCTTGCATTCCTGTGTGTTGGAATTGCTGCGACTAATCAGTTTTCAATTCATTCACGAGGTGTGAGTGTCAGTAGAATGGTGTTATGCAGTGGACAGGTGAAGGTACGTGCAATTAATTTCCTTTCTGTGTGGACCACAGCTGTCCAGATGTGTTTTATGCTAATCAAGAAGTTTCGTAACTATTGATGACACTCTTTGATTGCAGATTTAGAGAACTAATTAAATAACATTTCACAGCTGCTGTGGCTAAGAGAGGCTGCAGAGGGTTGTGGACTTAACCAGCTCCATCGTGGGCATAACCCTCCTGACCATCCAGGACACCTTCAAAAGTTGATGCCTCAAGATGGTGACATCGATTGTAAAAGACCCTCACCACCCAGGACATGCCCTCTTCTCATTACTACCATCAGGGTGGAGGTGAAGACCCTCACTCAACATCTTAGGTGAGCATTCTTCCCCTCCTCCATTAGATTTTTAAACAGTCCATGAACCCACGAGCACTACCTCCCTATTCATCTTTTATACATTTTTTATTGTGACTGATAGTAACTTCTAATATTTTGCACTTTACTACTGTCACAAAACAACTAATTTCATTACCTACATCAGCGATAATAACCATATAACAATTACAGCACGGAAGCAGGCCATCTCGGCCCGTCTAGTCCGTGCCGAACGCTTACTCTCACCTAGTCCCACTGGCCCGCACTCAGCCCATAACCCTCCATTCCTTTCCTGTAAATAAACCAGGTTCTGATTCTGATTCTTAACTCTTGGACCTAAGTTAAATTTCCAAACTATTCCAGCCACACATCCATGTCACCCATACACTTGTATGAAGGTACATTTTTTGAACACACAAGATTCTGCGGATGCTGGAAATCTTTTGCAACACACGCAAAAAGCTAGAGGAACCTGGCAGGTCAGGCAAGTCTGACTTGCACTACCTCACTCCCTTTTCTATTTTCTAATTATGATTTATAATTTAAATTTTTATTATATTTACTTTGATTTGTACTTCAGGGAGCGCGAAGCACAGAAAGAAATATCACTGTGATGATTGTATGCTCTAGTATCAATTGTTTGGTGACAATAAAGTGAAGTAAAATAAATGGAGAGGAATAAACAGTCGATGTTTCAGGCCAAATCCCTTCATCAGTTCTAGTTCTGCCCTTCATAGATGCTGCCTGACTTGCTAAGTTCCTTCAGCATTTTGAATGTGTTAAGCTTTTATGTGTGTGCACTGCAGTGTATTTAATATTTCAGTAGTATTTGAGTAATATTGTAAATATTCTGTATAGTTTTATCACACATTCTTTGTTGTTTACATCATTCATTATGGGTTATGTGTAAGAAGTACGTGAATGGCATACGTCATTACACCACCACATCATAAGTGAGCACCTCACTAAAAGGAAAACTAAATACACAAGTATTCTGGGCTCTTGTGTTTTTCTTTTGATTAATTTCCAGAGTTACAAGACATAACAGTGGCGATGTGGAAGTTTTAAAACAAACCCGAGATGACTGCCTACCTTTTGAACTGCAGCATACTTTTTTTCTTTGGAAGAGGTGAGAGACTTTCAAGTCAATAAAAAAGACAGAAAATGGACAAAATTCTCTTTTTTTTATAAACTTTTTTTATTGAGTTTTCAAATAATTACAGAAATAAAAGAAAATATATGAAAAAAATATACCCTTCCCCCCTCCCCCTCCCCACTAACATCCCTATATATAAAAAAATAAAGAAAGGAAAAAAAAAGAGAGAGTGCCTGGATATCGGAAGATCCCCACATGCTCCACGGAGTTCGTAATAGCTTTAGTATATATATTTATTTATTTCCCCAAATAACCAATTATTTCATCTTTGGAGCACCAATATATTTAATCCTGTCTTTTGTAAATAAGGGCACCAAATTTTCAAAAGACAAAATTCTCTTGTTCATAAACAGTGACTACTGGGTGATAATAATCATAATTTAAAAAAAAAACAGAAATGGCTGGCTACATCAGAAAGATAGACTCTACACAACAGATCACTGGATGATGTATACTGAACGAATTGAGAAGAATTTTGGATCAAATGAAATAGCCAATGAAAACCGAATGCCAATGTTGCTGAGTGTAATATGTGGAAGAACATACAGTTTGCTTATCAGTTTAACTGCTCCAACCAAAGCAAACAAAATCAGTTTTTCTGATATTATGAACATAATGCAGGAACACTTTGAACTGAAACAATTGCTGATTGCGGAACATTTTAGATCTCATATGTGGAATCAAAAGGAAGCGGAGTCCATTTCAGTCTACGTGGCTGAACTTAGGATATTGTCTGAGCATTATCAATTCAGTGAAGGAGTTGATGCACTGAGAGATTTTTCAGTTTCTGGAATATCACAAGAAAGCATTCAAAAATGCCTCTTAAATGAAGAACAAATTTTTAAAAGAGCAGTTGAAATCACTGTGTCAATGGAAACAGCAGCTGGAGATGCAATTGAGTTGCAGTCAGGAATGAAAATGGACATGAGAAAATTGCAATGTCTAAACAGAAACCTGCCTGGCTGAACAAATTGCATTACTGCTGTGGCAGGGGCTCATTTACACCAGACCAATGCAGGGTTAAAGGTGAATCTTGCAGAAAATGCAACAAAGTAGAACACATACTGTGCAAACAGCATGTCAGGCAGACAAAAATAAATGGACTGCGCAGGGAAGAGAAAAATGCTAAGAAGTTAAGTTGCATTTTCAAAATGAGCACTAATCAGCATGCTGTTGATGAAAACCCTGATAATGATGAGAGTGATACAGGACTAAGTAGTCTTAAGATTTACAATGTGAACACTAACAAGCAATATGACTTCCACCAGAAGTAAATGGCAAATTAATTAAAATGGAATTGGATACTGGCTCGACTGTTTCAGTCATTCCACAAAATTAGTTTGAACAGCATTTCAAAGATACTGAACTGAAGCCTGCAAATATCCAACTAAGACTTATACAGGAGAAAAGATAATTCCTATGGGAATGATATTTGTAGCAGTGAAATATAACAACTAACAAGCCATATTGGGCTTGTAAGTGGTAAAAACAGGAGGGCCAGCATTGTGGGGTCATGATTGGCTGAGACAACTACAACTCGATTGGAGATCCAACCACCATCTGCATGCCAAATCCCCAACAAAAGAGTGAACTAAAAGCAAATTAAGAAAGGTGATGATGCCACAGCCGTGTTCAAGAATGGTGTTGGAACATATATGGGTAAAATAGCGTTAAATGAAAATGCCACAGCCGAGCTTTACAAAAGGCCATCCAGTCCTTATATCATGCACAAGTAGCCCGTGAGCTGGATCACATGGAGGCTGAAAGAATTCTTTATCAGGCTGAGTGCAACACCTGGGCAATGCGAGCAGTCCCAATAGCCAAGAAGAATGTATCTGTCAGGATCTGTGGTGATTTTAAGGTCACCATCGATCCAGCACTGGAAGTAGATCAATACTCTCTGCCCAGAACAGGGAAAATCTTTGCAAACCTTTCTTGAGGAAAACACTTCAGCAAAGTTAACTTGGCTGAGGCCTCCCTGCAGATGGAGATGGAAGAAGAGTCCAAAATGTTTTTCACCATAATTACTCACAAAGGGCTTTATTGCTATAATAGGCTTATTTTTGGAGTTGCATTCGGGCAGAAAGCTATGAACCTGGTGCTGCAAACTGCCCAGGCACTCAGTGTTGCCAAGGTGACATCATTGTTACAGGTGATGATGGCAAGACACATCTCCAAAATCTCAAGATAGTGTTAAAAGGATTAGAAGATTTGGGGCTCAAAGCACAACACATTAAGTGTGAATTCTTTAAAACAATTATCACTCACTGTATCACACCATTAACACACAAGCATTACACAAGTGTGCTGAGAAAATTCAAACAGTGGTGGATGCCCCAAGGCCAACGGACATGTCACAGTTGCAAACTTTTTAGGATTTATCAATGACTGGAACAGGCTCTTTCCAACCCTAGTTACTGTGCTCCACCACTTGAACTCATTCCTACAGATCAGGAAGAAACGGCAATGGACAAAGCAGTGGCTTTCCAAACGGCAAAGAAAATGGTGACACCAGACACATTATAATCCATATTGTCCAGTGAAGCTTGACCATGGCAACTCATGTTATGATATAGAAGCAGTCATGCCACATATTATAAGTGATAAATATAGACTTTGCATCACATTTTCTTATCACCACAGAGAAATATTATGTACAGATTGACAGAGAGGCCTTGAGTCTGGTTTGGTGTGTGTAAACCCCTGGGTCGACTCAGGCTCACTCAGCTCGTTTCCGTCTAGGGGGAGCAGCCTTCGGCCCCGCCAAACTGGGTAATCAGCTGGTGTGGATGCTGTGTGAGGTCCCCGCCTCGCCCAAAAACAGACAGTACACCATATTCGATTAGATGAGTACAATTTATAAAGGTTACTATAACTAAGTGATTAATAACGATACAGTATATATGAAGAAAAAAAATAAAGAAAAGGCGCCAAACTGATCAAAGTCCAAACCACTTCGTGCACAACCGTTGGAGCTCAATTACTGAAGTCTTCTGGCCACCATTCGCTCCCCTCCGAACTCCTCGACTCGCAGCTTAGGACCATCCGAAGTGGTCAACCAAGCACATCTAGCTTCATCTCCTCTCCTCGGAGTACCTACTGGCCTCGGACCCCGCTTGGGGTCTGTTCCTCGCCCAGTTTACAGCATCGCGTCCTCTCTCTCTCACCCCCTCGCGCCGATCTCCCCAAAAGCCCGTCAACAATAGTTTACAGACTCAGAAGAAAGAACAACATTAATCCCAATTGGTTTACAAAGGAATACAATTCTCGTTATCAGTAAATTTTAACCCAAACAAGCTTCCAGCACTCTCTCGCAACAAAGAAACATTCCTACTTTTAACAAAACAAAGAAGCCATTTTCGATTACATACACAGTAACAAAGAAAAAGAAGAAATCCCCTTTACGCTCTCTCCCCACCAAATAAAAGTCATGTCCCCATGACTATTAAATAACTCGCCACCTTTCCTGCCAACACACCGTAACCCATGCACAAACAGTGACATCTCCTCCCCACACAGTAAACCTCACGCCCTGTTCCTCAGGCGCTACATAGGCCAACTATCTGGGAGTTCCCTAACCCTCCGAGACCTCTGTACCCCCTCACCTGAACCCTTCAGGCTAGGACACAACTGGGGATACCTTGGGCCCACTACAAACTCCTCTCTCAACCTCTCACTCATGCCCCACACTGCACACAGCTAACCCTCCCCGCTACACCTGACTCAATGGGAGAAGGGCCAAAGGTCTCTTCCTCAATCAAGGGAAAGTCAGCAAAAGGCAGCGTGTACCACACATCCAGCACATTATCCATCAAATCTGTATTCTTCCTCATTTCTGCGATCGGTAGCTGCTGTTTGATCTTCTCCAAATGGAAACACATGGCCTGCACTGCTCCTGCAGTCTCTTCAGCCTCCTGTTCAGTATTCACTGCACTTCTCTCCAGCTTTTTCTTCCTCATGACTTCTTCCAGATCAACTTTCAGGTTTTGCACTTCATTTGAACTGTCGATGGTCATCTTCAGGTTCCCTTCAAGCCTCCGCTTCTCTCTTCTGAGATTTGTCTGTAATTTCTTCACCTCCGCAAACTCCCCTCTCCAGGTTCTCAGTTTGCTATTACCCTCAGTCAGACAACTTTCTTCATTCTCTCCAACTTGTAAGTCTTCCAAATGGTTCCAGATCACTTTCTCCAGTCTCTCCTTCTTCACTTTAAACTTGATTCCGTAGAGACAGTCACTCACGAGCTGTGACCTTCGCCAGCCCTGGCACGTGTCCAGAAAACACTTTAACTCTGTAGTTCTCAGCCGCTCCTGCAACGACCTCACTTCATATTTTCCTAAGGCAAATCCAAATACCAAGAGATTATCCACATACACCAAAACTCCAAACGCCTCCACATCCCCTATGGTCTTCCACCTGCCCCGCAGGAAGGTTGCAAGGGCTCCAGATATGCCCTGTGGCATCTTTTCGGACCGGAAGACTCCTAGGGAATTTATAACGGCCGTCTTCTCCTTGTCAGCCCCACTCATCGGGATCTGGCAACATCCACTCCTCAGATCCAGCACCTTAAACCACATCACACCACTCAGACAGGCCATCGCCTCTTCGGCCCTCAGGGCCATATTCTGGTCACTGACAGTGCGCCTCTTCAGCGCAATATAATCCACACACATGCTGCCTACGTCTTCCATGGCTTCAGGGGCCCAGTCGCCGCAACCTCTCTCTCTCCGAGGTGTCTTCAGCAGTCAACTCCCCTCCCTCGTGGTATTTCGCAGTGTCCACTAAGAGGGTCTCACCCTCAGATACTTCCCCCAGGCCGTACCACCACCGGCTCTTGTTTGAATTCGGTATCAGCCCAATGCTGCTACACACGTCCGCACAAGCAGCTCAGAACTCTGGGTGCATCGACAATGCCTCCAAACAGCGCTCACCCACCTCCTCCGGGCAGGCCCCCAAGCGCACCAGCAGGATATTGGTTCTCTCTAGAACAGAAATGCTGCCCGTCTCAACAGTGTCCAGACACATCAGCATTAACGATTCATGAACCTCAGTCACCTCCACTTTTGCCTCCAAGAACTCCATTTTCACTGACCAACAACCGTCGTCTGGAGAATCAACGGCACTGGTACCCCAAATCTCCAGTGCCCTCAATGTCGTCAAGGGTAAATGCTTCCAATAACGGTTATAAAACAAACTGTACAGCAACTTAACCAGCGCCCCGGTGCCGAGAATGGCTTTAACTTGACTTCCATCCATCCGTAACAGCACCTGTGCGCGTGGTCCCTCTAAGCCTTCAGGAATAGGGTCTGCTCCTTTCGGGAGTTCCTTGGTACATTGCTGGGAACATGCTCCCCCAGAGACCCCAAGCCGTTCACCCACTGGGCCTCCTCTAAGTTTCCCGACACCTCTCAGATCAACGGAACAACTGATCCCCTTGACAGATCCCCTTGGCACCGCAAGCAATTTATCTGCCCCCCTAGCCAAAAGGGATACCCTAAAAACTTTCCACCAATCTCCTGCCACAGATATGATAAGCCCCCCAGCTGCAGCATTTGACTTCCAGTCGAACCACACGCATTTTCCCACACTTTCCCAGAACTGGCAGCTGTCACTTCGAGGTAATTGCGCCCGACAGTTCTAACAACGTCACCAGCCCGCCTACTCAAACTTTCAACCAGTCCCTGTCGCTTTCCCTCAGCCAAGCACTGCCACTCACCCAACAACTCAGAGGTCTGCTCTGTCCACGCCTCCGCCCCTTTAGGGCTGGACATTATTCCAACAACCGGGTGGAGCCCACCACTGCTGAAACATCCCAACCTGTCACTCCTCACTCTCCAAACTGTACAGACAACCCATGGTCCCAGCACCATTTCGTCAGCACTAGTCGGAACTCGAACGACGACCTCCGGGCTACCAACAGCAGCCACCCCACCCAACACACAAGCAGTGATAAGCAGCAATCGCACACCCACAAAGGCACACCAGCTCTTCGCCGCAGACACAATTTAAAGAGGGTGATCACACAGCTTCCACAGAAATCAATCCCGGACGAGCACCCCACAATGTAACCCCCTGGGTTGCCTCAGGCTCACTCAGCTCGTTTCCGTCTAGGGGGAGCAGCCTTCGGCCCCGCCAAACTGGGTAATCAGCTGGTGTGGATGCTGTGTGATGTCCCCGCCTCGCCCAAAAACAGACCGTACACCATAAGCGATTAAATGAGTACAATTTATAAAGGTTACTATAACTTAGTGATTAATAACGATACAGTATATATGAAGAAAAAAAATAAAGAAAAGGCGCCAAACTTATCAAAGTCCAAACCACTTCGTGCACAACCGTTGGAGCTCAATTACTGAAGTTTTCTGGCCACCATTCGCTCCCCTCCGAACTCCTCGACTCGCAGCTTAGGACCATTCGAAGTGGTCAACCAAGCACATCTAGCTTCACCTCCTCTCCTCGGAGTACCTCCTGGCCTCGGACCCCCGCTTGGGGTCCGTTCCTCGCCCAGCTTACAGCATCGCGTCCTCTCTCTCTCACCCCCTCGCGCCGATCTCCCCAAAAGCCCGCCAACAATAGCTCACAGACTCAGAAGAAAGAACAACATTAATCCCAATTGGTTTACAAAGGAATACAATTCT
Source organism: Hypanus sabinus (assembly GCF_030144855.1). Classification (NCBI taxonomy): domain Eukaryota; kingdom Metazoa; phylum Chordata; class Chondrichthyes; order Myliobatiformes; family Dasyatidae; genus Hypanus; species Hypanus sabinus. The sequence goes on along the minus strand of NC_082733.1, from coordinate 35,859,772 downwards.
CGTTATCAGTAAATTTTAACCCAAACAAGCTTCCAGCACTCTCTCGCAACAAAGAAGCAGTCCTATTTTTAACAAAACAAAAGCCATTTTTGATTACATACACAGTAACAAAGAAAAAGAAGAAATTCCCTTTACATGTGTAAAACACTTCAACCAATACCTGTATGGGAGAGACTTCATCCTCATTATTGATCGTCAACTACTAATGTTCATTTGCAATTCACAGAAGGCTGTTTCACTAACAGCAGCAGCGTGAATGCAGAGATGGACTCTATTTCTAGGAGAACACAATTACATCGAATTCAAGAGGATAGCTAATCATGGGAATGCTGATCGATTGCCCTATTTATTCTTGGAAAAGGAAATAGCTGAAAAATTTATAAAAAGAACACTCATCTTGATGGATTCTCCCTAATGCAGATTGGAAGTCTCCCTATCATGGCAGGGATGACCCAAGGAGAAACCAGAAAAGACTCCACATTGAGTCGGGTCTACATGGCCACCCAAAGTGGCTGTAATGTGCAGCAGAAACTCCACTTCCCCCATTTTTACCAGCACCCAGATGAATTTGCCCTTGATGGAGATTGCATTATATGGGGATTGAGAGTTTTTTTTACCATCCAAGCTGAGAGCTGTAGTGTTGAACGAGCTGCACTACATGCTGGTCATCTAGGTGTGGCCAGATTGAAAGCGTGGACCCAAATCTTCGTCTGGTAACTTGGGCTAGATTAGCAGATCGAACCGCTTAACATGCACTGTTCGGGTGCCAACATGTCCAGGAAATGCCTGGAGCAGTACCTCTCCATCCCTGGGAAATGTCTGCATTATGCTGGCAGAGTGACTCCCCTCTTGTCAGGGAAGACTTTATCCTACAAGAATAAGAAATCAACAACAGCGATTAAATCTTTAGGCCTGAATGGGACAACTTACTATGCTGTGGATGTCTATATGGTAATTGTATTATATAGTATATACTGTGTATATAAGATGACTAGAGAGCAACGTGTTACTTATTCTATATTGAGTTGGAGTTTATAGCTAAGCAGGGAGGGGTATAGGGTATTTAATATTTCAGTAACATTTGAGCAATATTGTAAATATGTTGTTTGCTTACATAATTCATTATGTGTTATGTGTAAGGATTATGTGAATGGCATATATCATTATGCCACTACATCATATGCGAGCCCCTCATTAAAAGAAAAACTAAATACACAGTTGTGCATTTGTTAAGTTTTATGTGTGTGCATGTTGTATGAGAAAGAATGGGACTGGGTTCAAACAGAAAGACAAGCTCAGTTCACAGTGAGGCTAAGAGTCAGTAAGGAATCAAAAGCTTTATTAGATGAGGTAAGGAAAGTGGAGGGGATAAAAAAAACAATCTCAGTAATGCAAAACAAAATAACACAAGGATTTCAAATAACATGCAAATGGCATACTGCAAGAGCAGAATATAGGAAAAATACATTCCAGCTGCAGAAAATCCAGGAGCTAAAATGGCTGAGCCTATTTGACCTATTTCCCCAGCTTTACCATCACATCGTGTGCATTAATAAAATCGAACTGAAACAGATAGTAAGCACATCTGAGGTATAAAATGATAGGTCTCAGTGCTAGGCAACAGTAAAAAAATAATAACAGCTGAGATACACTTAATGAGGTGGAGACACAATCCAGTGGAATAAAGTGGGAGAGAATTAAGCATAATCCACTATAAGAATGACTATGTGCATTAAATCTGGTAAGTGCTTGAATTATATTTAATGCATTTGGCTACCTCTCCCTGACGCCATGTGACAAAAGCAATTTTCCCATCTCTTTAGAGAAAGCATAAAACTAAACGCTTTTAATTTTTAAAAAATGAAAATTGTTTTTTGAAAAAGATTAAGTATAAATAGAGAACGCTAAAGCTCCAAATAGTTCGGCTCCGAGCATTCATACTTCTGGTATATAAGGGGGTAGGTATAAGGTTTAAACTAGCCTTGACCAAGTTATTTAAAGTGACACCCCATTACACTGAACCTGTACTTCAGATGAGGCATTACCCAAGAGCTATTTCTTTGACAAACACAAGAAAATTTGCAGATGCTGGAAATCCAAAGCAACACACACACAAAATGCTGGAGGAACTCAGGCAGCTTTGATGGAAAAGAGTAAACAGTCAACACTTTAAGCAGAGGCCCTTCTTCAGGACTGAGAGGGAAGGGGCAGGAGGATGCCTGAAAGAATAGATGGGGGGAGAGGAAGGAGGCTAACTGGAAGGTGTTAGGTGAAGTCAGGTAGGTTGGAAAGGTCAAGGGTTAGGAACTTTTAGGAGAGGAGAGTGCACAATAGGAAAAAGGGAAGAAGGAGGGGACCCAGACCTAGTATTTTTCTAGTTCAGATGCACTTAATAATTCAACACCATTATTTTTAGAACAACGGTAACTTCTCTTTGTGTCTCTTTTTCTCCCCCTCCTAAGGAAGGTTTGCATCATCCGCAGAACTTGCCCGATCTGCTGCGTGCTGCCAACAATTTTTACCTTTGCTTCCAGATCCGCTGGAGGTTTAGTCAAAGTTCTCCATTCAAAAGGCAATGCCTGAACTAAATTCAAGAAAATCTGCAGATGCTGTAAATCCCGATGAAGAGTCACAACTCAAAACGTTGACTATTTACTCTTTTCCATAGATGCTGCCTGGCCTGCTGACTTCCTCTAGCGTTGTATGCGTATTGCCTAAGCTATTTATTTCCACATTACAGAACTGTTTGCAAATCTGGAGTGGAACCGCAAACATCCGCCAGCATATTTGCAGTTCCAAGTAATCAATTAAATGGAAAGATGTCTCTTCAGTGAACCTCTTCGCTGAGTATTTTCAGGGATCAATAGATTTTTGGACATGAAGGGAATCAAGGAACATGGGATTAAGATAGAAAAGTGTTGTAAAAATCAGTCATGATCTTTCTGAGTGATAGTTTGAGGGATTAAACTTTTACTCTGATGCTATTGAGACAAAACTGAGGAATTGCAAGCTTGGAAGAGAGAGTTCAGTTGGGAGTACTTAATGCAGACATGGAAAGTAAACGTTAGAATTTATAATCCATCGTGTCCATTTGAATTAACTCCACAATCTATGGACTCACTTTCAAGGACTCTACAACTCTTGATCTCAGTATTATTTATTTACTTCTTTTATCATTTGAACATTTTTCTTCTTTTGCAAATTAGATGTTCGTCAGTCTTTGTCAATTATAGTTTTTCTTAAGTTCTGTGATAGTAAGCCAGTGTATTGGCAACCACACTGGACGTTGAGATGAGTGGTCCCGGGGTGAAGTGGCATCCGCACTGGACTTCGAGGCAATGGTTCCAGGTTTGAATCCGGCCGGCTCCTTGCACGCTTTCCATCCATGCTGGGTTGAGCGTCGAGCTAGCAACTCGGGCTCATTAAAAAAACCAATGTTAAAGAAACGGCAAGGTTGCAGAGAGGAACAACGATTAAATTCTATAGTATTTCTCTATTTTGCTGTAAATGCCTGCAAGAAAATAAATCTCAAGTTAGTATATGATAGCGTATATGTACTTAGATAATAAATATACTTTAAATTTTGAACTTTGAACCTTGAATGTAAATATAATTATTTAGGTTACTCTCCTTACCCAGCTCCCAATGTGTAGTCTTATTGATTATTGCTGTTCAGATGTCCATCTAGCTGTCTTTTCTTCTCCATGGATTGTCACCTTGTCATGGTGGAGAAGCTCGTGTGGTCCTGAGATCCCGAGAGCGATGTCAGCTGGAGCTATGCACCTGGTAGGGTCACCCATGGCGGTAAGGTTGAGGGTGAGGTCTCTGACAAAGAACAATCCAACCAAGACCTCAACGGTGGAACAGGCAGACGAAGTTACTTCAAACTGGACGGCTGTGAAGGCGGATGAAGGCTGCAACAAATCCATCATCAGCAATTGTCATGGCTTCCATGCCATTGGAATCAATTGGTTGATTTGTGAAGTATCATGTGCTTCTTGGAGTGCAACATCAAGTACACGTTAAACAAATACACGCACAGACATCTTCGCTCTGTCAGAATGAAGACCATCATCCTCGACCTCGAGGGATAGCCATGACGAGCTATCTTTTATATGGGTTTTGCCCCCATCATGCTTCAGGCAGTGAGCTCCAGACAACATCCATTACCACACAAGAAACTGCAACTTTTTTAAAAACTTAGATAATAAATTGAACATCATTTTCTATTTCAGAGCCCTGGAACAATGCTATGGTTAGGATATGAGGGTGGTGTAGTAAAGAGCTCATAATAGGACTCAACAATCTGTATACAGGTGCTGCCTGGAGTTAAGCTTTGATGGACTTTGGATCAAGAACTCTTAGGGGCTTTCCATGTTGCTTCAGCTGGTGTGGGAAGGGGGCTGTGGTTTTTGCTTTTGCTGCTGCTTGTGCAAAGGGAGGGGAGGGGGGCTTCAGAGCTCTGATGTCTCATTCTATGAGGTTTCTTTGTTTTGTGGATGTCTGTGAAGAGCACGAATTTTAGGTTGTGTATGGCATAGAACCATAGAACACTACAGCACAGTACAGGCCCTTCAGCCCTCCATGTTGTGCCGACCCATATAATCCTTAAAAAAAAAGTACCAAACCTACACTACCCCATAACCCTCCATTTTTCTTTCATCCATGTGCCTATCCAAGAGGCTCTTAAATACCCCTAATGTTTTAGCCTCCACCACCCTCCCTGGCAAGTCATTCCAGGCACTCACAACCCTCTGTGTAAAAAACTTACCCCTGATGTCTCCCCTAAACTTCCCTTCCTTAATTTTGTACCTATGCCCTCTGGTGTTTGCTATTGGTGCTCTGGGAAACAGGTACTGACTATCCACCCTAACCATGCCTCTCATAAGCTTGTAGAACTCCACGCTCCAAAGAGAAAAGTCCCAGCTCTGCTAACCTTGCTTCATATGACTCGTTCTCCAAACCAGGCAACATCCTGGTAAATCTCCTCTGCACCCTCTCCATAGCTTCCACATCCTTCCTATAATGAGGTGACCAGAATTGAACACAATACTCTAAGTGCGGTCTCACCAGAGATTTGTAGAGTTGCAACATGACCTCTCTACTCTTGAACTCAATCCCCATTAATGAAGCCTAGATCCCAGAGGCCTTCTTAACTACCCTATCAACCTGTGCAGCCACCTTGATAGATGTATGGATTTGAACCCCAAAGTCCCTTTGTTCATCCACACTCTTAAGTAACTGACCATTAATCCTGTACTCAGTCTTCTGGTTTGTCCTTCCAAAATGCATCACCTCACACTTGTCTGGATTGAAGGGTGGTATACATACTCTGATTTTGAATGTATCTTAGAACCTTTTAAAATAAATAAAAATCTGATGCATACAACGTAGGCTTATTTTTCCAAATCTTGAACCATTTAGCACTTGACCCAGCTAGTCTGAGCCTACAGTCAAGCATCCATTAACAATAATCATGCACAAATTATGTATTATTATTCCCACATTTCTATCAACTTCCCCTGATTCCCAAAATCAGAATTAGGATCAGGTTTATTATCACTGACATACACACAATGGTCATTTTATTAGGTACACCTGCTCATTAATGCAAATCAGCCAATCACGTGGCAGCAACTCAATGCATAAAAGCATGCAGATATGGTCAAGAGGTTCATTTGCCATTCAGAGCAAACATCAGAATGGGAAAGAAATATGATCAAAGTCACTGTGATCATGGAATGATTGTTGGTGCCAGATGGGGTGCTTTGAGTATCTCAGAAACTGTTGATCTCCTGGGATTTTCACGCACAACAGTCTCTAGAATTTACAGAGAATGGTATAATTAATAAAAAAATCCAGTGAACAGCAGTTTTGGGGGCAAAAATCAGAGGTCGAAGGAGAATGGTCAGACTGGGTCGAGCTGACGGGAAGGTGACAGTGTTCAAATAACCATGATTACAACATTGATATGCAGAAGAGCATTTCTGATCACACAACTCATCAAACTTTGGGCCACAGTAGCTGAAGACCATGAAAATACTCTCAGTGCCCACCTTATTATGTACAGGAGGTATCTAATAAAGTGGCCAATGAGGGTATGTCATGAAAGTTGGTGTTTCGCAGCAGTAGTACTGTGCAATACATAAGAAATACTATAAATTATAATATGTGTATACAGTATATTAAAAATAAATTAAATTGAATAAGTACTGGAAAAAGAGATCAAATATAGTGAAGTAGTGTTTATGGGTTGGTTCATTGTCCATTCTGCTATCTGATGGTGGAGGGGAAGAAGCTGTTCCAAAACGTTGATTGTATGCCTTCAGGCTTCTGTACCTCACTTCTGATAGTATTTGTAAGAAGAAGCCATGTTCTGGGTGATGGTGTCCTTAATGATGAATGTCGCCTTTTTGAGGCATCCCCTCTTGAAGATGTCCTTGATGCAAGTGAGCAGTCAAGCCCACTGTTCACCTGCTCACCAGGGATAATTTACAGTGACCAGTTGCCAGCTCACCTGCCTTGGGATATGGAAGGAAATCAGAGCACCCAGAGGAAACCCATGCAGTCACAGGGAGAACATGCAAACTCCACACAGACAGCGCTGGCAGTCAGGATTGAACTGGAGCCACTTGAGCTGTGAGACAATAGGTCTTCTAGCTGTATCACTCTGCTATGGTCAATGTTACCTTAAACAATACCTTTCTTTGATAACACTGAAGAATTACAGAGCTAGAATGGGTCTTGAAGGCATGGGACTCTGGCACAGAGTAAATTATGATGGGACGTGTAGTACAGAACTGTGCAAAAGTCTTAGGCACTTATATATATCCAGGGTGCCTAAGACTTTTGCATGATACTGTCATAATTTTATATATTACACTGTACTGCTGCCCCCAAAAAAACATATTTCATGAAATACGTAAGTGATGATAAACCTGATTCTAGTATGAGTCTCTATTGTGGACTGAGAGTGGGAAGGGGGCAGGGAGAGGGGAATCATGATTAGGATAAAGGGAAGGGAGAGGGGAGGGAGCAGGAAGTACCAGAGAGACATTTGCAATGATCAGTAAACCAATTGTCTGGAATCAAATTACCTTGCCTGAGGTCTCAGGGCTGGCTGTGTTGTCACCCACAACTCCCCCTGCCACTTGCCCTACAGCACTCCAGCCTTGCCAACCAAAATCCTTTGCTCCCACAAGATTTAAGAACTTGTTTTCCACTCCATGTTGACAAATAAAGTATTGTGCTAAAGTCTGAGGCACAAATACATATAAGATCGGGCTTCAGTTCCTGCTGCTGTTGTAAGATGTTTCTACATTCTCCCTGTGACCATGTGGGTTTCTGCCACATTCCAAAGATGCACAGTTAGGGTTAGTGTGTTGTGGGCACGCTATGTTGTCCCTGGAAACGTGGTGACACTTGCAGGCTGCCCAGCGTAATCCTTGCTGATTTATTTGATGCAGAATGACATTTTGCATGCTTCGACGTTCACGTGACAAATAAAATGGCAGGTATATTATAGAAAGCATTCTGGATCAGCAGTGGCAGATATTCTTGGGGATAATACAAAAGATGCAAAAGCAGTTCATTCCAATGCGAAGGAAGGATTCAAAGAGGGGGAAGGGGCCACAGTGGTTGACAAAGGAAGTCAGAGATTGTATAGCATTAAAGAAAAAGAAGTATGACAGGGCTAAGATGAGTGGGAATACAGATGATTGGGAAAGTTTTAAGGAACAGCAGATCTTAACTAAAAAAGCAATACAGAGAGAAAAAATCAGGTATGAGCTCAGTCTAGCCAGGAATATAAAAGGGGATAGCAAAAGCTTTTTTAGCTATGTGAAGAGAAAGAAGATAGTTAAGAACAATGTTGGCCCCTTGAAGAATGAATTGGGAGAAATTGTTATGGGAAACAGGGAAATGGCAACAGAATTTAATGCGTACTTTAGATCTGTCTTCACCAGGGAGGACACTAGCAATCTCCCAGATGTATGGATGGGCCAGGGTCATAAGATATCAGAGGAATTGAGACAGATTGACATTAGGAAAGAAACTGTGATGAGTAGACTGGTAGGACTGAAGGCTAATAAGTCCCCGGGTCCAGATGGTCTGCATCCGAGGGTTCTAAAAGAGGTGGCTCAGGAAATTGCGGATGCATTGGTAATCATTTTCCAATGTTCCTTAGATTCAGGATCAGTTCCTGAAGATTGGAGAGTGGCTAATGTTATCCCACTTTTCAAGAAGGGAGGGAAGGAGAAAACGGAGAACTATCGCCCTGTTAGCCTAACGTCAGTCGTGGGGAAGATGCTTGAGTCCATTATTAAGGACGAAATAGTGGCACATCTTGATGGCAGTAATAGGATTAGGCCGAGCCAGCATGGATTTACCAAGAGCAAATCATGCTTGACTAATCTGTTGGAATTTTTTGAGGGTGTAACAAGGATGTTAGACGAGGGTAAGCCAGTGGATGTTGTGTACCTAGATTTTCAGAAGGCATTCGATAAGGTGCCACATAGGAGATTGGTGAGTAAAATCAGAGCTCATGGCATTGGGGGCAGGGTTTCAACATGGATAGAAAACTGGTTGGTAGATAGAAAGCAAAGGGTAGCAGTGAATGGGTGTTTCTCGGACTGGCTGGAGGTGACTAATGGGGTACCACAGGGCTCTGTATTGGGACCACAGCTCTTTACGATTTATGTCAACAATTTAGATGAGGGCATTGAAAACTATAACAGCAAGTTTGCTGACGATACTAAACTGGGTGGCAGTGTGACATGCGAAGAGGATATTAGGAGAATACAGGGAGACTTGGATAGGCTGGGTGAGTGGGCAGATACTTGGCAGATGTTATTCAATGTGAATAAATGTGAAGTTATCCACTTTGGAAGCAGGAACAAGAGGGCAGAGTATTTTCTGAACGGTGTAGAGTTAGGTAAGGGAGAAATGCAAAGAGGCCTAGGAGTCCTAGTTCACTAGTCAATGAAGGTGAATGAGCAAGTGCAACAGGCAGTGAAGAGGGCAAATGGAATGTTGGCCTTTGTTACAAGGGGAATTGAGTACAAGAGCAAGGATGTCCTTTTGCATTTGTACAGGGCCCTGGTGAGACCACACCTGGAATATTGTGTACAGTTTTGGTCTCCAGGTTTAAGGAAGGACATTCTGGCAATTGAGGAAGTGCAGCGTAGATTCACTAGGTTGATTCCTGGGATGGCAGGGCTGTCTTACGCAGAGAGATTGGAGAGATTGGGGTTGTACACGCTGGAATTGAGGAGATTGAGAGGGGATCTGATTGAAACGTTTAAGATAATTAAAGGATTTGATAGGATTGAGGCAGGAAATATGTTCCAGATGTTGGGAGAGTCCAGTACCAGAGGGCATGGATTGAGAATAAGAGGTCAGTTATTTAAAACAGAGTTAAGGAAGAGCTTCTTCTCCCAGAGAGTTGTGGAGGTGTGGAATGCACTGTCTCGGAAGACAGTGGAGAACAATTCTCTGGATGCTTTCAAGAAGGAGCTAGATAGATATCTGATGGATAGGGGAATCAAGGGATATGGGGACAAGGCAGGGACTGGGTATTGATAGTGAATGATCAGCCATGATCTCAGAATGGCGGTGCAGACTCGAGGGGCCGAATGGTCTACTTCTGCACCTATTGTCTATAACTGGCTGCACCACCATCTGTTACTGGGGGCGAGGGTGGGGGACTACTGCATAGGATCGAAGCAGGCTGCAGTGAGTTGTAAGCTCAGTCAGCTCCACCATGGGCACTAGCCTCCCCGGTATCAAGAACAACTTCAAGGAGTGCTGCCTCAAAAATGCGGCATCCATCATTAAGGACTCCATTCCCTCTTCTCATTACTACCATCAAGAAGGAGGTACAGGAGCCTAAAGGCACACACCCAATGATTCAGAAACAGCTTCTTCCCCTCTGCCTTCCAATTTCTGAATGACAAAGTAACCCATGAACACTACCTCACTCCTTTTTTTATTTTTATATATAACTGTACTTAATGGAATTCAAAGTTGTTTTCTCTTATTTTGTGTTGGATAGTACTGCTGCCGGAAAGTTAACGAATTTCATGATATATATCAATGACATTAAACCTGATTTTGATTGTGATTCTTCTCCAACCTTATCTAATCATTACCTCAAGCCTCTGACAGCAAGTCAGGAATGTCTGAAGTCTTGGACCCAAGGCTCTACTCAATACAATCATGGACACATCTAGCATCAATCATATTATGTGCTTAGACCAATGGGATGTGAAACGGCCTCTTTATCCATCACGTCCTCCATTCTATAGTACATGCGCAACTTATCATTACATGAAGCAGCACACACAAAATGCTGCAGGAAACTTTGCGTCTCTTGTATCAGACCTCAGCATCTGCAGTCTCTCTGATCATTTTATGGAACTGGTCCAAGTTCTAAAAGGATTGTAATGAATTGCCACTTTATTGGCCCAAGGCGCACACTGAGGAAATGCCTGCCAGGTTACTGAGTGATCTGTGTCCAAAGACCAAACCCAAACAGTGTGGGACCTCATAGGCCAGCAGCCTTCCAACCAGGTTTGGTCCGTAAGCAGATTACACTCCTGTCACAGGAGTAGGCCATTCAGCCCCTCGTGACTGTCCAGCATTTAAAATATCATGTTTGACCCTTTATGTCAGAGACTCTTTCCGCACTGACTCCATACCCATGGACTTCCCAAATTTCTAAAATTCCGTCAATCTTATCCTGACATATACTCGGTGGTTGAGACTTCACTGTTATCTGGGGACAGAATTCCAAGGATTCACTCCTCGTTGGAAGAAGAAATCATACCTATGAGAGCTTCATCTTTCACAGAGTCATAGAACACTACAGCCACAGATGCAGGCCATTTGACCCATCTAGTTCATACCACACTATTAATCTGCCTAGTCCCATTGTCTTGTACAAGGAACATAAGCCTCCGTACCCCTCCCATCCATGCACCTATCCAACCATCTCTTAAATGTTGAATTCAAACCCACATCCACCATTTCCGCCCTAGTCTATGCCGAACTGTTATTCTGCCTAGTCTCATTGACCCTGCACCTGGACCATAGCCCTCAATGCCTGTCCCATCTATGTATCTATCCAAACTTCTCTTATAAGTTGCAATCAAACCCACATCCACTACTTCCACTAACAGCCCTTTTCACACTCGCACCACCAAGAGAAGATGTTCCCGCTTAAGTTCCCCTTAAATATTTCACCTTTCACCCTTAACAGATGCAGTGTCATTCATCTTTGGTCCAAATATCATTTGGGCTGTTGGGGTCACCAATTGTAGTGGTGTGCTACACACAGTGCTAGAATAACAACCCACAGACGATAAGTTACAGTTGCGTAAAAGATCTATTCAAACTTCGCAGCTTCGCTTTTAAGCCTTCCCATTTCCACCCTCCCCGGGCGGGAATGCTGTAAGAGGCGCATATTCACAGTCCCTTCCCGCGCACGGGCTTTTCCCCTTGCTGGTGAAGAAGGCCTGACGCCCTTTTTGGGACCAGCCTCTCTGCCAGCGCACGCCATTTTGTGAGCCGGTTCAAGTGCGCTGGAAAGTGGTCACCACAAGACGATCTTTTCAAGATGGTGCCAAGCTGCGACTTAGTTTTATTTTAGGTTGGTAGGGATGGTTTAGGGGACAGAGAAGGAGGTAGATGTCAGGTTAGGAACTGAGATGTGAGCGAATTAGATACAGGCCAGGGTCTAAGCCTCCGCTCAGCGTTCAAAGGCCTGCAACGTGGAGAGACCACTGGGCACATCGTAGCTCACTGTCTGTGAACCCACAAGCCTGCTGGAGGCTGGAGGATGAATATGGCCTCTCCTGGAGTTTGAGTATGTGTGTCGCTGGGTGGGTGGGTGGGGTGTAAGGGAGGAACAGGGCTTGTTTTGCTGTTATCGGTTTGTCATCTGGTACGTTCTGTTTCCTTGTGCTGTGTGTTGCGATGCAAAGCATTGTGGGCATGTCATGCTGGAGATGGACTGTGTAGTGACACTTGCCGGCTGCCCCCAGCACATTCTTTTGTGTGTTGCTTGCTAACACAGACGACACATTTCGCCGTATGTTTTGATGCACAGGTGATAAATAAATCCGAATCTGAGATAGCCTAAGCTGCTCTCTCACAAAGTTAGAAAAATTCCAGTGTACTATTTCCAGGAGCAGTGAATGTCATGGTATCCTGGACATCATGTATCCCTTGCTCAGAAGTAGAGGAACAGATTGATCAGTTTTTACCCCTCTTCCTTTCCTGTTCTGCCTGAAGATTGTCAACATTTCAGGCCAAGACACTTTATTGGGACTATTTATTCATTTCCATAGCCTGATCTGCTGAGTTCCTCCAATGTTTAGCGCGTGTTGCTCAAAATTTCCAGCATCTGCAGAATCTCCGGCATTTCATTACTTTTCTTTTTTTGTGAACTCACTTTCTGAAAATTGGCTGCTGCATTTACCACCAATCCGCCTAAAAAATACATGCCATGGGCTGTAAAACCAATTCTGAAAGGGAAATACTGGGTACTATAGAAACGCAACCCTTTTCTCTCCAACAGATGCTTGGTTGTTAATTGCTAGTTGTATGATTATGATTTACAACTCTCTTTACTAATAACAAAAAAGCTTCCTTCCCTTACTGAGACGCATTACACAATTTGCTCAGCCAGCATCCTTCCTCAGCAACCTCAAATTAGATTAGATATGATGAAAAGACAGCTGTGTTTTTCGGAAGAGATCCTACCCACCAGCTGAAGTCTACATCCGATGTGGGTCTCTCCCGTGAAGACCAACCATCTCTCTGCTTCATTCGGAAGTCTGAGCTGAGCATGTGCCCAATAAAGTGGCTTCGGTCTATTGAAATACCAGCATCAATCGAAAAGTTACAACAGCAGGTGCTGCGAATCTGTAATAAAAACAGAAAAGGCTTCCATTATTCAGCAGGTCGGACAGTGCACAAATCCCTTTGCACCTCAGATTTTTGTATTTTCTCTCCGTTTAGAAAATAGTCAGCTCTTTCATTTCTTCTTCCAAAATGCATGACTGTAATCTTCTTGACACTGTATTTCATCCGCCATTTCTTTGCCTGTTCTCTTAATCTGTCTAAGTCCTTCTGTAATCTCTCTACTTCCTCAAAACTACCTGTCTCTCCACCTATCTTCATGTCATCTGGAAACTTTGCAACAAAGCCATAAATTCCATCATCCAAATTTTTGATATAAAACATAAAAAGAATCAGTCCCAACACAGACCCCTGTGGAAAACCACTAGTCACCAGCAGCCAACCAGAAAAGGTTCCCTTTATTCCCCCTCCCAATCAGCCACTGCTTTATCCACACAATCCAGGTAGCATCTATGGAAAAGAGTATTGCCCATTTTTCGAGCCGAGACCCTTCAATAGCACTAGAGGAAAAAAATGAGGAGTCAGTGTAAGAAGGTGGGGGGAGGGAAGGAAGAAACACAACGTGATAGGTGAAACGTGGAGGGGGAGGGGTGAATTGAAGAGCTGGGAAGTTGTTTGGTGCAAGAGATACAGGGCTGGAGAAGGGGGAATCTGATAGGAGAGGACAGGTCATGGAAGAAAGAAAAGGCAGAGGAGCACCAGAGGGAGGTGATGGACAGTTAAGGAGATAAGGCAAGAGAGGGAAATGGGAATGGGGAATGGTGAAGGAGGTGTGTTACCACAAGTTCGGGAAGTTGATGTGCGTGCCATCAAGTTGGAGAGCTGAAGGTAAAAGAACCACTCAAGTTGGAGGTGTTGCTCCTCCAACTTGAGTGGTCCTTTTACCTTCAGCTCTCTAATCAATTCCAGTTCATTGCACAATGCCCAATCCAGAATAGTTGATCCCCTAGTGACCTCAACCACAAGCTGCTCTAAAAAGTCATCTCGTAAGTGTTCTAGAAATTCCCCATCTTGGAATCCCACACTAACCTGATTTTCCCAGTCTACCTGCACATTGAAATCCCCCATGACTATTGTAACATTGACTTTTTGGCATGCATGCCATGGGCCTAATGTTTGGGGGTCTGTGTATAACCCCCATCAGGGTCTTTTTAGCCTTACAGTTCCTTAGCTCTATCCACAATAATTGAACACCTTACGACCCTATGTTACCTCTTTCTAATGATTTGACTTCATTTTTTACCAACAAAACCACACCACCCCCTCTGCCTTCCTACCTGTCCTTTCAATACAATGAGTATTCTTGGACTGTAAGCTCCCAGCTATAATCTTCTTCCAGCCGTGATTCAGTGATGCCCACAACATCATACGTGCCAATCTCTGACTGTGCTACAAGTTCATTAACCTTATTTTGTATACTGTGTGCATTCAAATATAACACCTTTAGTCCTGTGTTCACCTTTTTCGATTTTGTCATCCTTTTATGTTGCAGCTCATCCTGTTAACTGCAATCCTGCCCGATTATTAACCTCTCCTTGCTAGGCAACTACCCATTGCCTCTGTTTGTAAACCAACTACCTCATCTTCTGTACTATCGCTCCAGTTCCCGTCCCCCTTCCAAATTAGTTTAAACCCACCAGAACAACCCCAGCCAACCTGCCTGCAAGGATATTGGATCCCCTCGCGTTCAAGTGTAACCTCTCCCTTTTGTACAGGTCATACCTTCCCCAGAAGAGATCCCAGTGTTCCTTAAATCTGAACCATTGCCCCCTGCACCAGTTCCTCAGCCACGCATTCACCTGACAAATCATCCTACTCTTACCTTCACTGGCATGTGGCATAGGCAGCAACCTAGAGATTGCTACCCTGGAGATCCTGTTTCTCAGCTTTCTATGTAGCTCCCTAAAATTTCTCTTCAGAGCTTGCTCTCCTTGTCTACCTACGTCATTGGTTATGGGGAGAAGGCAAGAGAATGGAGTTGACAGGAAAAATAAATCAGCTATTTATGCTTGCAAACTCATTTGGCCAAACGGCCTAATTCTGTTGCTATGTCTTATACCATTATGGTCTAATTAAAGTTACAGCTTAATGATCTTCCATCAGAATTGTTATGTTTTGTACCTCCAAAAGATATAAACTAATCAAAATTAAAGCAAGGGAGGCTGAGAGATGTGTAAAAACACACAATGCTGGCAGAACTCAGCAGGCCGGACAGCATCTATGGGAGGAGGTAGTAACGACTGAGGTAGAAACAGGAAGTGCGGGGTGTGGGAACTATAAGTTTGGTGGCCGTGGATGGGAGATCTCCCGAGCTGATGAGATCGGAAATGGTCTCCCAAACCATTTCCGATCTCATCAGCTCGGGAGATCTCCCATCCACGGCCACCAAACTTATAGTTCCCACGCCCCGCACTTCCCGTTTCAACCTCACTTTGGCCCTGAGAGATGTGTGTCTGGTTTCCTTTTAGACTACACCATATGCCATTTACACATTTTCACATCTAACCCACAAAACATCATGTAAACAACAAAGAATGCTTAATCAAACAATATATTTACAATATGACTCAAATATTACTGAAATAATAAATACACAACACTCCTCCATGCTTTGCTCTAAACCCCGGCTCAATATAGAATGATCTGGTTGCCATTCAAAGATAAAGATTACCTTTGTCACATTGCATCAACATCACCACCCAGGACATGTTCTCTCATTACTGTCTAGAGAGGAGGTACAGGAGCAATAAGACACACACACACACACACACACACACACACACAACATTTTAGGAAGTGCTTTTTCCCCTCCACCATCAGATTTCTGAATGTACATGGATGTAATGAACCCATGAACACGATCTCACTTTTTTTGCTTTCTTTTTGCATTGCTTATTTATTTTTAAAATATATTTCTTATTGTAATTTATGGTATACTGTACTTTGCAAAAGTCTTAGGCACATATATATAGCTAGGGTGCCTGAGGCTTTTGCACAGCACTATAGTAACTTTATGAATTACACTGTACTGCTACTACAAAAAAGAACAAATTTCATGAGTGGGAAGCACCAGAGAGACATTTAGACATTCTGTAATGATAATAAACCAATTGTTTGAAATCAAATGACCTTGTCTGGTATCAGGGCTGGGTGTGTCTGCACCCACTCCATCCCCCACCCTGGCACTCCTTCTCTGCCACCTGTCCCACACCCCTCCCGCAGTGCTCCACCCTCGCCATTCCGAACATCCTTTGCACACTTCAGATTTACAAACTCGCTCTCCGCTCCACTTTGACAAATGCAATACCATAGCTGCTATAGAAATAAAAGACTTGTGCATGGTACTGTAGTAATTTTATGTATTGCACTGCACTGCTACCATAAAATAACAAATTTCATGACATATATCAGTGATAATAAACCTGATTCTAATTGTGAAATATGAAAGCACACTGAAATGTTTTGTTGCTTCTATTTGCTTTCTTCGCCTGAACCTGAACTTTTATCATTTATTTATGAGTACGCCCACTTTCACCTCATACACATTTCTAAGTTACTCTGTATTTCTATCTTTTCCTTCCTGATTGAATCACCCCATATTTTCCACATTATGTTCAATTGGCCATACTCTCATCTGTTTACATAGAATCAGAATCAGAATCAGGTTTGACATCACCAGTATACGTCATGAAATTTTCCGTTTTGCAGTACATAACAATAAATTACAATACGAAATATATAATCTTAAAATAAATGCATTAAATAAGTGCTGCAAGAAGTAGTGAGTTAGTGTTCATGGGTTGGTTCCTCGTTCATTCAGAAATCTGTTGGAGTAGGGGAAGAAGCTGTTCCTAAAACATTGAGTGTTTGTCTGCAGGCTCCTTTACCTGCTCCTTGATGGTAGCGATGAGAAGAGGGAATGTCCTGGGTGATGGGGATTGTCAGTGATGGGAGGCACCTTTTTGAGGAATTGCCTTTTGAAGATGTCTTTGATGCTTAGCATACCTACATCGCTCATCCTCTGCACAGCCTGCACTGCCACCCGGTTCAGTGTCATCAGCTTGGACACATTATGTTTGGTCTCCTCACACAAATAGATTATGAACTACCTGTGGACCCAGCACTGATCTCTAAGGTACTCTACTAGTCCAGAAGCTCAATCCCAAAGATGAACTGTTTTTTTCCTGTTCTCCTTTCTCTTTCTCTATTTAACTATATTGCCCTTATCCCATTTTCTCTACTCTTATAATTTTTTTTTTGTGTGATAACTTACTGAAAGTTATCTGAATGCCGATGGTAGAGTAGTGGTTAGGGAACACATTTCAGCTCGGGGTTTGATTCTCACCGCTGTCAGGAAGGAATTTGTGTGTTCTCCCCATGACCGCATGGATTTCCTGCCATGTTCCAAAGATGTACGAGTTAGGTTAGTAAGCTGTGGCTATACTGGAGCACCAGAAACTTGACCCCCCAGATTTGATTTGATGCAAATCAAAGCATTTCACTGCATGCTTCGAAGTTTCCATGTATATGTGACAAATAAAGCTCATCTTTAAATGCGCCACATCTATTGGCTCCCTATGGTTCGTTCTGTTATATAAAACCCCCAACATCTTGAACAGATTTGCTAAACACAATTTCCCTTTTCATCCATGTTGACTGAGCCAATCCTGTTATTATCTACTAAGTGCTATGTACCACTTCCTCAATAATAGATTTGAACATCTACATTATTACTCCTGTCAGGATAATAAGTCTGTAGTTCCCATTTTCTCTCTCAGTAGTTTTTAAATGGTGATGTTATGTTTGCTCCCTCCAATACATGACAGCCATCTGAGAGCCAATGGAATTCTGGAAAATGACAGCTTATCCCCATAGGTATAGTATATTTTACATAATTTTGGAATACAGGTTGTAGGGTCATAGAGCACCACAACACAGGAACAGGCTCTTCAACCTATCTAGTCAATGCCGACCCACACCAGACCATAGACCTCCATACCCCTCCCATCCATGTACTTATCCAACCTTATCTCAAATGTTGCAATCAAACCTGCATCTACCTCATCCACTGGCAGCTCATTTCACACTCTCACCACCCTCTGAGCATAGAGCTTCTCCCTCAGGTTCCCCTCAATTATTTCTCTTTTCACCCTTGACCTATGACTTCTAATTCCAGTCTCACCCAACCTCAGTGGAAAAACCTTACTTGCATTTATCCTACCTATACCCTCATAAGTTTGTATATCTTTATCATATCACTTCTCATTCTCCGATGCTCCGGGAAATAAAGTCCTAACTCAGGGTCCAGGACCCCTTGCCGAATGATATTGGTCCATGGCATAAAAAAGGTTGGGAATCTATTCAACCTTCCCGGTAACTCAGGTCCACAAGTCCCAGCAACATCTTTGGAAGTTTTTCTGTATTCTTTCAATTTTATTGATATCTTACCAGTAGGTAGGTGACCAGAACTGCAGTATTAAGCCTCAACAACATCTTAAATAGCTTCAATATCACAACCCAACCCCAGTACTCAATACACTGATTTGTGAAGGCCCATGGGCCACAAGCTCTGGTTTTTTGATCACTATCTGTCTATGATGCCACATTCAAGAAATTATGGGTCTGTATTCCCCAATCCCTTTGCTCTACCACACTTCTCAGTGCCCCACCATTCACTGTGTAAGACTTACTATAGTTTATTCTCCCAAAGTGCTTGTGTTGAACATTGTGGGCATGGAAAGTGTGTGGTGACAATTGCAGGCTGCCCCAGCACATCCTGGGGTGTGATGGTTGTTAGTGCAGACAACATTTTCTTTCACTGTTTGTTTTGATGTCTGCGCACTAAATAAATCTGACTCCAAATCTGAATTCGGGCTTATTGATCTGCGATGGCTCTAATGCCCTCATTTCAAAATTTTGCCCTCTCTCATAAGACAATGGAACACCCAATTTTTACAGATGCCCCATAAAACACATATTTTCCAGATGTAACATAGCTTGGTACAGTAACTGCTCTGCCCAAGACCGAACAAAATTTCAAATAGCTATGGAACGCAGCCCAGTCCATTGCACCAATTAACCTTCCGACTATTGACTCTCTCTACACCCTGGCTGCTGCCTTGGGTAAACAGCCAAACTAATCAAGGACCCACTCCAATCCTGGTAATTCTCTCTTCTCCCCACCTCTTCCAATGGATATAAGATACAAAAGCACACACTCCAGCAGGTTCAAGGACAGCTTCTACCCCACTGTTATCAGACTCTTGAATGGATTTCTTGTACAATAAAGATGAACTCTTGATCTCCCAATACACCTTGCCATTGCCCTTGCACTTTACCTGCACTGGGCTTTCTCTGTAACTACACTATATTCTACATTCTGTATTTTCCCCCATTTTGTGCTACCAAAATGTGCTTATACACTCAGTGGCTACTTTATTAGGTACACCTGTACATCTGTTCATTAATGCAAATATCTAAGCAGCCAATCATGTGGCAGCAGCTCAATACATAGAAGCAAGCCGTTATGGTCAAGAGGTTCAGTTGTTGTTCAGAGTAAATATCAGATTGGGGAAAAAATGTGACCTAAGTGACTTTGACAGTGGAATGATTGTTGGTGCCAGATGGGGTGGTTTGAGTATCTCAGAAACCGCTGATCTCCTGGGATTTTCATGCACAACAGTCTTTACAGTTTACAGAGAACGATGTGAAAAACAAAAAAAAAGCAACAGAGATTGGAAGTTCAGTGGGTTATTAATTATTAATGAGTGAGGTCAGAGAAGAATGGCCAGTCTGGTTGAAGCTGCCGGTAACCGCGGGTTACAATAGTGGTGTGCAGAAGAGCTTCGCTGAACACACAAAGCTTGAAAGCAGGTGGTCTACAGTGGCAGAAGACCACAGACATACACTTAGTGTATATGTGGAATGATTTCTCGAGATGTTACGCAAACAAAATCTTCTTACTCAGTACATGTGACGATAACAAACCAATTACCAAGGTGTGGTATTAGGATAAACCCTTAAAACCCACCCCATCTTGCCAAGTGGTAGATCACAATAAATGACTCCATCTTCATGACTTAATCTGAAGAAAGCACCCACAAATCAACAAAACATAGAGTCATTTCCAAAATCAAAATTTACCCTGCCTCTCTATTCCTGATAGATAAACCATGTCAATGGATGTTTATTTTTCCAGTGCACCTGAATGGAGGGAGAGCTGTGATAAAGAGTTTGATTCTATTTGTTAATAACAAAAACCTTCGAGGTGACCAAAACCCCGTTCAGTTGCTGAGGATAATCTCTGTTTAAAAGTAACTAAATTGATACAAGAGTGTTCCTATTGGCTATCATCTTCTGTTATGGCGCCACCTCCTGACACAAGGCTCCTAAAGGAAACTGGCAGGGAATATACAACCTGAAATTCTTACTCTTCGCAGGCATTCACAATACAGAAATGCCCCCTCCCAATATTGAATTAGACATAATTTAAAAGTTGTTTGTCTGCATTCAGCTAATCAGTGTAATGTGGTTGACATAATTTCTTCTGGGGCCCTTTCTGACAGTGGGATTCCAATTAATGCCATGTTCTACAGTGATAAATTCAATCCTGTGCTTACTTTGCTTTGCTTTTTAGCAAACTTATGTTCATTGGAAGTATTGAATCTAAATATTCCTTTAATGCTACACACTGACGGCCCTTCCCGCACCCGCCACTATCTCATTTAACTCTGGCTACGCAAATACAACAGTTGAATTGTTCAAGACAGATCAAGGACGTGTGTGGAAAGATGGTGGAATAAGATGAGCAATATCATGAGGGATCGCACCCATCCTGCTCATGGACTGTTTGTTCCATTCCCATCAGGGAGCAGGCTACATAGCGTTCATGCCAGGACCAGCAGACTCATAACTGATACTTTCACCAAACAGTAAGACTGATTAAAAACTCTACCCACTAACCCACCCCACCAAACACCCCCACCACCACGACTACCTTATCATTTCTAATCAGAGTCACCTTAAGCACGGACTCTCCTGCTCCTGGCGTCACATGCATGGACATACAATTAATCTACAGTATGAGGTAAGCTATCTTATGTAGTTATATTTTGGTGATTAGTAATTATTGTGTTCTTTATCTTATGGTGTTTTTTTTTGTGCTGTATTATTTCGTTTTCCTTTCTATTCGCGTATTGGAAATTACGTTAAACAACCTTGATACTGATCGTGAGAGCACAACTTGAAGACACTGTTTTTAATACCTAACAGCTGTTAGAATAAACGATCAAACATAATGCAATCAAGTTGTGAATTACAATTTTCAAAAAAAAATCTAAACAACAACTGTTTCTTTTTAAAAAAAAATTTCAATCACCATGGTTTGCAAAGGATGGTCATTTTTGCGTAAGGGGCAAAGTAGGTCTCGTGTTACGCAATGCAGAATGAACCTATTCCTTCTGGATTTGGTGAGCTGGTGTTGCAAGGAATTGGTTGGGCTGCAAGTTTCTCGGCTGCGCTATGAATTCACTTAAAGACATTACACCAAAGAGTAGCCCATAAAGGGTGAACACGGTCACAGCCGGCTGCAGCTTCCGGCAGCATGTGGCATACTTGAAACAGATTGGGCTATCGTCAACTTTGCGATGGAAGGAATTTTCCAAAACAATTTTGAATGAAACCACTTATTGTCTATTGACCAAAAAATGTTTAAAAATCAAATCCATTCTATTTAGGTGTAAAAGTGGGTGAATAGCTACCTGTATTACACCGAAGTAACAGTGCATGATATACGAGATGGATACTTGGAGATTGCTGTGTTGGGGTAATCTCGGGCAAATATCCAGCATAATCGGAGGAAAATGACAAGGCGTTTTCCAGCTTTAACTAGTCTCACTGTAGCGGACAGCAGGATGAGGTACCCCTCTTCCCTCCTTTATATGCAAATCCAGAACTAAAATGAACTCCCCCCTCCCCCGTCACAGAGTGTGAACTGCGGGCGGCGTGTTACAGGTGAATGCGCGCTCGGCTGCATAATTGTTCCCCCCCCCTCCCCCCACTCCTCCCTTCCTGGTAGATGAAGCAGTTGAGTGGCAGGCAGGGGAGGATTAAGGAGACCGATGGAAGCGGGCAGCCGCTGACGGCCTCCCGGTTCCCGGCCAGGAGAGGTGTTGGGGGGGGGGGAGATGCCGGCAGTATCCAAGGTCCGCAGCTCGCAGAATTAGCATGCCTCTTCCTTCCCCGTAGACGCGGGGAGGGGGGGGGGGCGAAAGAGGAGGCTGTCCTGTGTGCTGGAGAGGAGGAGGGTCCCGAATGAGGTGACAATGGAAGGACATCAGAGATGAGCAGGATATTGGAGCGGGGTGACTGAGAAGGAAAGGGAAGCACTAGCAGGATCCAGACTCTCTCTCTCTCTCTCTCTTTCTCTCTATTTCTGTGTCTGTCTAAGGGGGAAAGCGCTTGAGACAAACATAAGGAGGATGCAGAGTGGACAACTGCGGAGTAGTGGCGCCAGCAATGTCCAAAAAGGCGAGAAGAAATCTTGCTTTTCCAACATCAAAATCTTCCTGATCTCGGAGTGCGCGCTAATGCTGGCACAGGGGACAGTCGGGGCTTATCTGGTAAGGCGAATTAAGTACCTGGGAGACTAAATATCTCAAGACAATCTGTCTTAACATCAAGCCTCATTGTTGTTATCTTGTATTTTTTAAAAAGTTGATATGGGACTTTGAGGTCTTACGCATGAAACTGTACCGAAATGAGACGGAAGATTATCTCAGAGACGGTTCGCAGAAAATATGGTTTTTCTAAATGTATTCAGCACTTATGAATTTGCAGTGATCAGACTAGGTGTTTACTTAGAAGTGACATCAGGTAATAGCGTTTTCGCACATGAAATGTTGAAAAAGATTGGCCTGTATAAGAATTCCATATGTTAATATGGATAACTAAATCCTGTTATTAGCTGAAGTGTTATAATTCAGTGGCTGATAAGCTTCTGATCGAGTTATATATTAGCAACTTGTTTAAATGTCAGCTTTAATATAGAAGTCACTCCTCAATATCAAATTAATTGGGCTACATTGCAATTCTATTTCGCAAGGATATTTAGCTTTATTTCGTCCCCACTGCAGTGAAAGGGAAGGCTAAACTGATTTGATTCACCCAGTCCGGGTAATGCGATTCTGTGATTTTGGCTCTGTATATGATGCAATTCCTGCGAGTGGAGGGACACAACACATGTACGGTTACATGCAAACACGAGGAGACAATCATTTTGGAACAAAGAATTGGGATAATCGTTAGCCAAAGCATGATAGATTGCTGTTTCTATGGAAACATACAGTGGTTGCTGGGGACTCTTACATAACTGTTATCAATCAGTTGCAAAGTATGGTCCCAGGGATTGTGTCTCATCGTTTTGAACCATTTTGCTTTCTCTTTGCATTTTTGCAGCTGATAATTGCATCTTTGGAGAAGAACTGAATAATGTTTTCATGTTATGGACATAGACTAACTTTAAATTCAAGATGGTAATGTGCCTGTTTATCTGCAACACTCTGTTGGTCTTTCGCTCTCTCTTTCTGTTGGTCTCTGGTGCTCTCTTTCTCTCTGTTGGTCTCTTGCTCTTTCTTTCTCTCTGGGTTGGCCTTTCTCTGGTTTGGTTTCTCTTTCTCTCTGTTGGTCTCTTGCTCTTTCTTTCTCTCTGGGTTGGCCTTTCTCTGGTTTGGTTTCTCTTTCTCTCTGTTGGTCTCTTGCTCTTTCTTTCTCTCTGGGTTGGCCTTTCTCTGGTTTGGTTTCTCTTTCTCTCTGTTGGGCTCTTTTTCTTTCTCTCTCTGGGTTGGCCTTTCTCTGGTTTGGTTTCTCTTTCTCTCTGTTGGTCTCTTGCTCTTTCTTTCTCTCT
Organism: Hypanus sabinus; assembly: GCF_030144855.1. Taxonomy (NCBI): domain Eukaryota; kingdom Metazoa; phylum Chordata; class Chondrichthyes; order Myliobatiformes; family Dasyatidae; genus Hypanus; species Hypanus sabinus. The sequence goes on along the minus strand of NC_082733.1, from coordinate 35,835,948 downwards.
GGGTTGGCCTTTCTCTGGTTTGGTTTCTCTTTCTCTCTGTTGGGCTCTTTTTCTTTCTCTCTCTGTTCCTCCTTCTCTGTTGGTCTTTCTCTCCCTGTTAGTCCCTTTCTCTCTGTGGTCTCTTTAGTTCTCTCTTTCTCTCTAGCGGTCTCACTCTCTTTGTTGGTCTATCTTTCTCTCTTGTTCCATCTTTTGATTACTCTCTCTTTCTCGGTATCTGTCAGTCTGTCACTCTCTGTTGACTCTCTGTGTTGGTCTCTCGCTCGATCTCTGTATCTCTCCCTCTCTGTTGGTCTCTCTTTCTCTCAATCTTCACCTCTCTGTTAGTTTCTCTCTCTCTCTCTCTCTCTCTCTCTCTCTCTCGCTCCATCTCTCGCTAGCTATCAGTGCCTCTCTGTTGGTTTATCTCTCTCTCTGTTGGCCTCTCTTTCTCTCAGTCTTCACCTCTCTGTTGGTTTCTCTCTCTCTTTCTCTCTTTTGGTTTATCTCTCTCTCTCTCTCTCTCTCCATCTCTCGCTAGCTATCAGTGCCTTTCTGTTTTACTCTTCCACTCTCTTTCTCTTCTTTGTATTTGTCCAAGTCCACTCTTTTTCTGCTATCCCTTCTCTTGCTGACCCTCTTCCTCTCCCCTAACTCTGCGAAAGATGCACAGTCACTGAGTAATACAGCAGCATGGCAACAGGCCTTTTGGCCCAATTCGTCTGTGCTGACCAAGATGCACATCCAAGCTGAAGCTACCTTTTGACCCATAAACCTTTCCAGCCATGTACCTACCCAAGAGTCTTTCAAATGTTACTGTGCCAGCCTCAATTACCTTTTCTGGCAGCTCATGTCATATTAAAGATATTGGAGGGGGAGGTTGTCAGATTTTTACAGATTTTTAGAGTGTTGGGTGCTTGGAATTCCCGGCCAGGGTGGTGCTAGAGGCAGATTCATTAGGGGCATGTAAGAAGCTCAGAGATAGGTGCATAGACAAGTGGAGTGGGAAATGTTAGATTGAGTTTAGAGTAGGTTAAAAGGTCGGCACAACATTGTGGGCCAATGGGCCTGTTCTGTGCTGCAGTGATTCACATTGACAGCCCCCTGAGAGAAGAAGGTGCCCCCGCAGCTGCCTTTAAAATTTTTCCCCTCACCTTATATCTATCGCACACTGGGCACGAGGAGCCCATGCCATTTTAAATTTATCCGCAGGATCTGCACAGCAGTTTAATTTCCATCCACATTCCTGGAGATGCTGCATTTAATGGAATTACGGCTTTATGCCAATCTCTTGGAGAACCTGAACGCTACAAAGGTCTGCATGAAATTGCCTAGAAGACGTAAGTCATTGACAGCAATAGCAAATGGCCCTTGAGCTAAATTTCCATATCGCTCAGTTGTTTAATATTGAATGACTCGTCTGTTATCCAGAGTGATAACTTCACAAATCTGAGCGACTATCTTCACTTTCTATTTCTGCAGCTGCTTTCAAATAATGCATGAAGATTTTTTAGATCACCTGTGCTATTTTTGTTCGTTGAGGCTCAGTCACACCAGAGACAGCAGCTTCTGGGTTCAAGTTCTCTTTGACACTTAAACTGAAAGAGCCATCGAGTCTCATACCACAGGAAACAGACCCTGTGGCCCGACCTGTCCATGTGGATCATCTGTCTGTAGCAATCCCATTTGCCACCATTTGGTTTATAGCCAAGAATGCCTTGGCGATTTAAATGTTCATTTCGATACTTTGTACATGTTGTGACATCCTCTGCCTCAGCCATCCACCAGCCACTGAAACATTCCAGATTTCTTCCACTCTCTAGGTGAAAAGCATTCTTCCTCAGATTCACTCTAAACCTCCTGGCTTGCCTTAAACCTCTGGCTTTACAAAGTCCTGCTAGGGCAGGGATTTTCCAGTCCAGGGTCCACGGACCCCTTGCTTAATGGTATTGGTTCATGGCATGGGAACCCCTGTGCTAGGCAAAAAGGGTGCCATGGTAAAGTGATGCTATTACACTTGGGGCGTTGGAGTTCAGAGGTCAAATCCAGTGCTGTCTGTAAGGAGTTTGTACGTTCTCCCTGTGAATCACATAAGATTCATCTGGGTGCTCTGGTTCCCTTATACAGTACAAAGATGTACCAGTTGGTATGTTGATTGGTCATTGGAAATTGTCCTGTGATTGGGCTAGGGTTAAATAGGTGCGTTGCTGTATGGTGTGGCTCATTGAACCAGAAAGGCCTATTGCAGGTTGTATCTCTAAGTAAACAAATAGGTAGATAGATAGACAGATAGATAAAAGTTTCTTACTATCGACTTTGTCCATATTTCTTTTAATTCCTCAATCAGCATCCCCTTATCCCCAAACTCCTTTAAGTCATGGCGTGTAGCGCAGAAAAATGACCTTCAGCCTATCTAGTCCGTGCGGCCTAGTTTTTCACCTGGAGTACTGCAGGGTCACCTGGACTACTGCAATGTCACCTGGTCTCTGCATCGTCACCTGGATTACTGCAGGGGCAATCTAGAATACTGCAATGTCACCTGGTCTCTGCATCGTCACCTGGATGACTCAGGGGCAATCTAGAATACTGCAATGTCACCTGGTCTCTGCATCGTCACCTGGATGACTCAGGGGCAATCTAGAATACTGCAATGTCACCTGGTCTCTGCATCGTCACCTGGATGACTCAGGGGCAATCTAGAATACTGCAATGTCACCTGGTCTCTGCATCGTCACCTGGATGACTCAGGGGCAATCTAGAATACTGCAATGTCACCTGGTCTCTGCATCGTCACCTGGATGACTCAGGGGCAATCTAGAATACTGCAATGTCACCTGGTCTCTGCATCGTCACCTGGATGACTCAGGGGCAATCTAGAATACTGCAATGTCACCTGGTCTCTGCATCGTCACCTGGATGACTCAGGGGCAATCTAGAATACTGCAATGTCACCTGGTCTCTGCATCGTCACCTGGATTACTGCAGGGGCAATCTAGAATATTGCAATGTCACCTGGTCTCTGCATTGTCACCTGGATTACTGCAGGGGCAATCTAGAATACTGCATTGTCACTTGGACTACTGTAGGGTCCTCTTGGACCACTGAAGTCTCCATCTGGATTACTTCAGTCTCCACTTGGACTGCTGCAGGGTCACCTGGACTACAGCTTGGTCAGCTGGGCTACAGCAGTCTTCATCTGGACCACTGAAATCCTCACCTTGGACTACTTCAGTCTCTACCTGGACTGCTGCAGGGTCCACAATTACTGCTAGAAGCCCAACTGAGTTGGCTGCAACTATGTTCTGCTTGAAGCAGTGAACCTCAGCAACGTGCTGACTTTGAAATGGGGCAGAACACAGATCCATGGATTGACACCAGGCCTCAAAGGATCAAACCCTGAGGGAAGATAACATCAATTTTTTTATATTGCTGTCTAGAAGGTTGTGTATTAATGTACTTAAGATTTAGAGATTTGATGGGCAAATACAGAGAAGCTCTTTCTTCTGCCTATATTGGTCCAGAGACTCAAAGTTAATGGCTCCTCATTGTTCATCCACACTCTGTTTAAATTGATTATAGGCTAAATTGAAGGGAGGGGCCAGATTGATGGTGGAGTAGATTTATGTAGGCTAGTGCATCATGGGCTGAAGGGCCTGTACTGTGCTATACTGTTCTATAAATGTGAAGGTTTCTGCCTTGACAACTCTTCCTTGCCTTGAGTACCAAAACACCAGCAGGAATAAGTGGCACAATTTAGTTTTCTCATTTCCTCTCCAACCTTTCCATAAATAATCTTTAATCATTGGTCCTGTTACCAGCCTTCTCTCCAAAGTGAAATATGGCCTTTCAGTTTATCCTCTTCAGACCTTATAGAAATTACTTCACCCTGGACTCCTTTGTTGCAACCCCAGCAGGACACTATCTCCTCTTTCTTTCTTTTTAAATCTTTTTATTAATGAGGCAACATCAAAGTGACATCTGTCACAGGTTGAATTAACATAAGAATAAAATCGAACAAGTTTATCCTACTATCTCCTCATAACTCTAACTCTAGCCCCAGCAATATCCTACTCCTTCCTGGTGGAGTTGTGCCCTTCCTCCTGCAGACTGGCATTGAAACCAGAGCTAATCGGAATCATTGAGAAGTGAATTCTGGAAGGCACGCGGTGCACAAGGTGGTACAAATCTGGAAGTCACTCTTCCAATGGTTTGTGGAAGATTTCAAGGTGAACTATAAATTTGCTTGGGTAAAGGTGTCAAAGGAAAGATGAACTACGCTAAGGTTCAGAGCACCTGTGTTCTATCTGAAAAGCAGAAGGATGGAGGGCACATATTAAACACCTAGGACACCAAACAATCCAGCACAGGAGCAGGCCCTTCTGCCACCATGTCTGCACCAAAGTACAATGTCAAACTAAACTAAACTCTTCTGCCTGCACATCATCCATATACCCCCATTTCCTGCATATTTGTGTGTCTATCTAAAAGCCTCTTAAATGCCACTGTTGTATCTGCTTTCAGCATTACCTCCAACAGCACGTTCCAGACACCAACCACTGTCTGTACAAAATAACTTGTTCCTCATGTCTCCTTTATATTTTCCCTTTATATTTAAATATACATTTCTACCCTGGGATGAGATTCTGATTGTCTACTCTTTCTATGTCTCTCACAATCTTATATTCTTCTGTATGGTCTCCCCTCAATCCAGAGAAAACAACCTAAATTTGTCCAACCTCTCCTTATAGTTTATACCCTCTGATCCAGGCAGCATCCTGGTAAACCTCTTCTGCACCTTTTCCAAAGCCTCAACATCCTTCCTATAGTGGGGAGACCAAACTGCTGCAAACTATTCAATAGTTCACATAGTTAAACAGACGGTGAAACTCTGATCATTTGGTACTTTTAGAAGTAACTCCAGATAATGAGATTTTCTGGGCTATTGAGTGATACTTTAATTAATATCCACTTTTACTTAAGAGTAATGCATTTTGCTGTGAGTTCAGTGAGGTTAAAGGGAGCAGGAAATATATGAGCATTCCTGACCTCGGTTCTGGCCACAAACAGGCCCAAATCCCTGACCCCTGGGCATTCCCAACCCCAACCCCGGTTCCAGCCACACATCTGCCCCATGGTCGTGACCCCCCACACTGGGGGCACTCAGATCCTGTCCTAGCTGTATTCAGATCATCTTCTGAATGAATGAGTGAGATGGATACCAGACCCTCTGAATTTCTGTGCAATCAGATGCCAGATTATTGAAGTTTTTACTGCTACACTCTGTACTGGCTACTCTGCATTAGCTTGTTGAATCTTTCAGAATTGAAGTACCTAGCGTGGGTATTCTGATTTGAGTTTTAAACTCCACATGAAGGAGGAGTGACCTGCGCAGCATTACAAAATATTCCAAAGGTATATTGGTTTCTGTCGTGCAGTGATGCTGAGAAACTAATTCACACCTTTATGTTGAATAGACTAGGTTAGTGCATTGCACTTTTTACTGACCTTCCAACGCAATCTATTAACATACTCTAACTGATTCAGAACCTCACTGAAAGACTTTTAGCAGAACCAGGATGAAGGAACATATCACTCCCGTACTAGCTACTCTGCATTGGTTTCCAGTATCTTTTAGAACTGATTTTAATGTTCTCCTGCTTCTTGTTAAAGCTTTTAATGGTCTGGGACTGGGGTATATCACAGAATCTTTTTTTGATTTATAATCCAACTCGAGCTCTCAGGTCCTTCATAACCATATAACCATACAGCACAGAAACAGGCCATCTCCGCCCTTCTAGTCCGTGCCAAATGCTTACTCTCAGCTCGTCCCACTGACCCGCACTCAGCCCATAACCCTCCATTCCTTTCCTGTCCATATACCTATCCAATTTTACTTTAAGTCACAATACCGAACCTGCCTCTACCACTTCTACTGGAAGCTCATTCCACAAGAGAGTCTTCTGCAACTCTCTTAAATTTAAACAACCTCCCTCAAAAGATAATTGGCAGGTCAGCTGTTTTGAACTATGCTCCTAAACCGTGGAATTCAATAACTAAAACGATAAGGGACGCAGACTCATTTGGCACTTTTAAACATCAGCTCAAAACTGATTTATTTAATCTTGCTTTTGTCTTTTATTTTCATGTTTTTACTTTTATCCCTTTGCAAAGCACTTTGAGCTACATCATCTAAATGAAAAGTGCTCTACAAATTGTTATTATTAATATTATTAATTATCAGATGCATCAACCGATTGGCTCATTACAGTTGTTTTAAACTGAATCCCAGGATTAGGGCATCACTGTCCATGCCAAGGTTTATTGCCCCTAACATGGTGGCTGTGAAAACCATTTCAGTTGACGGTCAGCCTAGGTGCGGGCTTGGGAGAAAGTGATCATATGTCAGCTTTCTATCCTCAGAGGTCATTAGTGAACCAGATGGTATGTTCCGGGTGACCATTAGATTAATGTTACTTGAAGAGACCTTTACTAATTCTTCAGAATCAGAAACAGGTTTAATACCACTGGCATATGTGGTGAAATTTGTGACTTTGCAGCAGCAAGTAGATAATAGATAATAACAAAAACTATCCATTACAAAAAGAAGTATATATATTAAAATTAAATTAGTTATGTAGTGCAGAAAGTAAGGGGAAAAGTAGTGAGGTGGCACACATGGGTGGGTTCAATGCCCATTCAGAAACCTGATGGCGGAGGGGAAGAAACTATTCCTGAAACATTGGGTGTGTGTTTTCAGGTCTCTGTACCTCCTTGATGGTAACCATGAGAAGATGCATAGCCTGGGTGATGGAGTCCCTTAATGATAGGTGTTGTCTTTTTGAGACATTTCCTTTTGAAGGTGTTCAGGGTGCTGGGGAGGCTAGTGCCCATGATGGAGTGCTTCAATATTATGGACATCCCCTTTTCATCCAATGGGAGGCCATGGATTCTTGTATTGGTGTTCAAGCTCATGCCTCCATTTGGATGTCCAGACCTGTGTTTACTGGTTCATAACTTAACCAGACTTGTAACTGCAACAGTAGTACAGAACATAGAACAACACAGCACAGGACCAGGCACTGTGGTCCATGATGTTGTGTGGAACTAACTAAACAAGTGATTAAAAGCCTTCTGAACTAGGCCCTTCTGCCTACTCAAGTACATATCCCTCTGTTCTCTGTATAAAAAAGCAGTCCCATGTTGCCGGGGCTGGAGCACCTGAGTTATGAGAAAATATTGAATAGAATAGGGCTTTAGTCCTTGGAACCTGGAAGATTGAGAGGAGATTTGATAGAGGTATACAAAATTATGAGGGGTGTCAATAGGGTAAATGCAAGTAGGCTTTTTCCGTTGAGGTTGGGTGGGATTGCAGCTAGAGGTCATGGGTTAAACATGAAAGGTGAAAGTTTAAGAAGAACATAAGGGAAACTTCTTCACTCCGAGGGCCGTGGGAGTGTGGAATGAGCTGCCAGCGCAAGTGGTGCACACAAGCTTGATTTCAACTGTTAAGTGAAGTTTAGATAGGTTCATGGGAGGAAGCGGTATGGGGTGGTACAGATAGATCAGAGTAGGTAGATTAAATGGTTCAGCACAGTCTGGATGGGCCAAAGGGCCTGTTTCTGTGCTGTACTTTTGTATGATTCTGTGATTTTATACATCTCCTTTGAACTTACCCAATCTCACCTAAAATGCAAACCCACTAATATTAGATATTCAAACCCTGGATGGAAGATTCAAGATTGTTTATTGTCATTCTTCAGTACACAAGTGTAAAGGAGAATGAAATAATTGTTTCTTTGGATCCATTGCAGCATAATAAAGAACACAATTTAAAAAGCAAAAAAAAAGCACGTGATTTAAGAGTCTCTTGGATAGGTACATGGAAGCTTAGAAAAATAGCGGGCTATGCGCTAGGGAAATTCTAGGCAGTTTCTAGAGTAGGTTACATGGTCAGCAGAACATTGTGGGCCGAAGAGCCTGTAATATGCTGTAGATTTCCATGCTCTAAGTCTCTGACAATTATGAAGAGACTGACTGGATGTTTGTTTTGTAGAGAGCTGGTGAAACTGTAAAACTCCTTCAGTGATGTTAATGCTCGGGGGAGTGGGGATGTAGGCCATGGTAATGAACATAACAGTAAACTTTCAGAGCAGTTGTTGTGGTCAGCTTTCAGCTACCACAGTCTACTCTGTCTCTGCTCCTCATAATCTTATAAACCACCATCATGTCTCCCCTCAGCTTTCATTGCTCCAGAGAAAGCAGCCCACGTTTGTCCAATCTCTCCTCGTAGCTCAAACCCTCTAATCCAGGCAGCATCCCTCTTCATAGACTCCACATCCATGATTGCTCTGGAATTCAGGTCATCAAGTGATGGTTGATGTGAACTTTAAATGACAACGTGGGTTCAGGCAGTGTCATGGGTTGGGTGAAGTTCCGCTGATGAAAGGAGAATGCAACGGGCTGTTGCAATGATTCTAGTGCTTTGGACAAGTGAGCCCTCGAACAGTGCCCTCCGCTGAGCTCCTCTGGCCCTCATTTATGTGAGGTTGCTCGCTGGGTCCCTTCTCTAATGTTGTCAAGGTGGAACAGCCTCATGCATTCAGGCCCATTTTCAAAGCCTGATGGGATTTGTCCACTCCATTGCCATGGCATTTTATCTTAATGCTATACCAGTGTAATCATTCAGAAATGATTAAGTCAAAAGAATTGGGGGAGAACAAATTGATCTTCTGCATCTGAGAGATGGACAGAGGCAATAGATGTGAGGCAATGAAGCTGCAAAGTCATTAACCCTATACAGATTACAGAGGAGGAAGTGCTTGCTGTCATGAAGCAAATTAGGGTGGATAAATCTGCAGGGCCTGAAAATGCTTAGGGAGGTGAGTGCAGTATTTGCAGGAGCTCTTGCTGTGATATTTAAAACATCCTTAGCCACAGGTGAGGGGCTGCAATATAGCTAATGTTGTTCTGGCTTGTCTATGAATAAGCCAGGAAATTATAGGCCGGTGAGTCTGACATCAGTAGTGGGAAAGTTATTGGAAGGTACTGCAAAGGACTGTGCGTTTAAGCATTTGGATAGGCAGGGACTGTTTAGGGACAGCCATCATGGCTTTATGTATAGTAAGTCATGCCTAAGCAATCTTATGGAGTTTTTCGAGGAGGTTACCAGGAAAGTTGATGAAGGTAAGGCAATGGATGTTGTCTACATGGACATTAGCAAGGTGTTTTGACAAGGTCTCATATGGGAAGTTCTCAAGAAGGTTCAGTCACTTGGCATTCAAGATGAAGTACTAAATTGGGTTAGACTTTGGCTTTGCGGGGAAGTCAGAGCGTGATAGTAAATGGTTGCATCTCTGACTGGAGGTCTATGACTAGTGGAGTGCCACAGGGATTGGTGCTGGGTCTGTTGTTGTTTGTCATCTATATCAACAATAATGTGATAAACTGGATCAACAAATCTGTGGATGACGTCAAGGCTGAGTGTGTAGTGGACAACAAAGAAAGATTATTAAAGCTTGCAGCTGGAAAAATGGGCTGAAAAATGGCAGATGGAATTGAAAGCAGACAAATGTGAGGTGGTGCATTTTGGAAGGGCCGGCCAGGGTAGGCCTTACTTACACGGTGAGAGGTAGGGCACAGAAGGATCAGGGAATACAGATCCATAATTCCTTGAAAGTGACATCACAGGTATAGTGGGTTGTAAAGAAAACTTTTGGCACATTGGCTTTCATAAACCAACGTATTGTGTACTGAAGTTAGGATGTTATGTTGAAATTGTATAAGCCGTTGGTGAGATCTAAGTTGAAGTATGTTCAGTTTTGGTCATCTACTTACAGGAAAGATGTAAATAAGATTGAAAGAATACAGAGAAATTTTATAAAGATGTTGTCAGGACTTGAGATCCTGACTGGTAGGGAAGGGTTGAAAAGATTAGGATTTTATTCCCTAGAATGTAGAAGATTGAGGAAGGATTTGATACGGGTATACAATATTATGAAGGTATAGATAGGGTAAATGAAAAAAAAACAGGTTTTTTTTCCACTAAGGTTGAGTGAGATTGCAACTAGAGGTCATAGGTTAAGGGTGAGAGGTGAAATTTTTAAGTGGAACACGAGAGGGAACTTCACTCAGAGGCTGGTGAGAGTGTGGAATGAGTTGCTAGTGCAAGTGGTGGATGTGGGGCAATTTCCAACATTTTAGAGAAATTTGGATAGGTGCAGGGATGAAAGGGGTATGGAGGGAATGGTCTGGGTGCAGGTCAATGGAACTAGGCAGATTAATAGTTCTGTGCTGTAATATTCTATGACTCTTAGACTCTATAAATGGTTAGTATTCCCTCTCGGGGGGAGGGGGGAGGGTTAATATACCAGAGCTTCTGGCTTGCAAACCAAGACAGTCATGTGATCAGATCTCCCTGCTGGATGGTAGTTAGTGCACATCATTCAGATACTTATGATGATTGGGCCTCAATGTCCCTCACCACAAGTTGTCAAAAAAGTAAAGTCACTACTATTTAGCCAGGAGATCCTTGTCTGACTGAAAGGACATGCTACATGATCATGTGTGAGAAATCCATCGTGTTCCTTGCAATAGAGCTGGGCTTAGGTAGGCAGAATCTTCTGGAAAATGCTTGTAAAATTTTCTCTGCTTCCTTGCAAGCAGCATAATCAAGATTCAGGATTTCTTCATGTCATTTTTAGTATGTACGTGTAAAAGAGAACAAAATAATTGTTACTCCGGATCCAATGCAGCACAAAAAAAAGTACTAGATAAAGAGCACAATAGTAAAACAAACACAATAAATATAAATACATAAGATAGCTTATGTACATTGATTGTATGTACATAAAGTGATGCTTGGCACAGGTGTGTCTGGACGTAAGGGGACTCTGCCACCTTTCTGTATATACATCCTTGATGGTGGGTAGGGTGGCGCTGGTGATGCGTTGTAACCAGGGTCAAGGTGAACAGGGCACAAAGGACAAGAAGGTTTACTTTTGTTATACAACCTTGAGATTTGCTTGCTCACAAGTAGCCACAGAGCAAGAAACCCAAAAGAACCCAATTAAAGAAAAAAAAGTAAAAGACCAACACCTGATGTGCAAGAGAAAGTTTTTTTTTAAAAAAAACACAGATCATGCAAACGGTTGAAGTGAACAACAACATTCCAAACCAAAACTGAGTCCTCAGGTCCAAACCCCGAAGCAGCCTAGAGTAGGCCCAAAGCCTACTATTAGTGGGCATGGAGCAAGGCAGTCAGGGCAGTCTTCATTGCCTCAGCGCCATGGAAAGAGGGGTGACCATTGCAGAGAACGAGCGAAATCAGCTGTTGCCACTGTTGTGTCTGTGCACAACGACATATACATTAAATAAAAGCACGAGCACGAGAGATGGTTTTAGCTGGTGTTTTCACATTGCAGTGAGAGAGAGGGAACAATGTGCATGCACAGACAACAGATCAATATGTAGTGCTAAGGGGAGGGCCATCGCTCTAAAATAAATTGATTCATACATTACACTTCCTGCCCCCATAGATTAATGCAACATAAAACTGTATACAGGCAGTCCCAGGGTTACGAACGAGATCAGTTCCTAACTCTTTCCTTAAGTCAAATTTGTAGGTAAGTCGGAACAGGTACATATGGATTTTATTTAGCGTCAGTTAAAACGATTGAACCAATCCCTACTCGCAACAAGTTCTTCATCACAATCACCTTCTCTTGCTGCAGATGCAGCTTTTAACTCATTGAAAAGGCTTCAAGCCTTTTCTTGCACTAAAGTAAGGTTATTAGGCATATTATGGTGATTTTGATCATCTAACAAATTATCAATAGCCTTTCCATTTCAATAATTAAACCACTGCATTGCTTAGTAATAATTGTAGCTCTCATTGGGGCAGGGCCTTTCACATGCTCCATTATTTTCACTTTGTCCTTTAAAATTGTTCTGATCATTGACTGACTGTAGCCTAACGCTTTTCCAGTGACCGATGGCATTTCACCTCTGTCCGATCGTTTTATTATTTCTACTTTATTTTCTATCATGATCATTTTCCTTTTCTTTGATGCATCATCAGCACCTGCATCAGATTTACACTTTGGAGGCATGGTTACAAGGGTAAATAAGAGAAAAATTTAAGCCAAATACAAAGTTACGCACTCAACACAGTGTTAACAGCAACGTGATCTGACTTAAAATGGCGGATGGCGTTCTCCTTCCTCGAGCCGACGAACTGCTAAAGCCGTGCAATGTTTTCATGAGCGTCACAAAGTTTTAATATAATAGGCTTTATGGCAGTCCGTTCGTAAGTACGAGTTGTCTGTAAGTCAGAATTTCTTAACCCGGGGACTTACTGTATGTACAAGACATTCAGTTTCCTTTTCATAAACCCGTATTCCAAATAGACATGCTTTCAGAATAACAGTCTATTTCTAACTTCACAGTTCTAAAGGTTCAGTCTTTTGGGTGACATTCTGCTTCCTTCAGGATAGAGCCTCTGAACCTGTGGAATGGCATCAGGTTTGGTAGGTGTCTTGTTGTCGATGACTTTCTCATTGCGCTTCTGGACCTGTGGAGTGGCATCACGTAAGTCTGATGACTGTAATGTGTCTGTCTTGTTGGACACAGTCGACTCAGACATGTTGTTCGGTTGAACAACCAGTATCTGGGTCACATGACATCTCAACATTCACTGTGTACGTCAGTGGTCCAGTTCTTGTAGTTAACCCACTGGGTGTCCTCTTGTCACCTCGGTAAACACGCGCTAGGACTTCCTGTCCAATCTCGAAGCTCCTTGCTGCTTTACTTGGCAACTGGCTGAGCTGTTTATTCTGGACTTCCCTCTGTAGATCTAGTTTCAGGAGTTGTATGTGAGATCTTAGGTTTCTGTTCATGAACAACATCACAGATGTTTGAGTTGTCGTCGCATGAACAGAGTTCCGAAAGACAAAAAGGAAGTTGTCCACCTTGTGCTGTAGAGAAATGTCCTCCCTGTCCATAGCTTTAGTGGACTTATTGAAGGTTTGGATAAACCTTTCAGCTAACCCATTCATTGCTTGTTGGTGAGGAGCTGACTTGAAATGTCTGATGCCATTTTTGTTCATGAACAGTCAGAGTTCTTCTGACATATATTGTTCTCCGTTGTCACTCGCAATTTGCTCTGGTAAGCTGTTTCTGGTGAAGATAGTCCTCAGAGTGGAGACAGTCTTTGCTGAGGTGGTTGAATTCATTGGTATAACCTCCAGTCACTACGAATGTGCATCCACAACAATCAGAAACATGGAGTCCATGAATGGCCCAGCAAGGTCAACATGTACTCTTTGCCATGGGGATGATTGTCACTCGCATGGGTGTAATGGTGCTTGTGGGGCTGCATTTTGAAACTTTTGGCACCCCAAACAGCTTTCGGCCAAGTCTTTGATCTGTTTATCTACTCCCTGCCACCACACTTAGCTCGGGGCGAGACTCTTCATCTTGACTGTATCCAGGTGTCCTTTCTGCAGATTTTCTGACACTTTGGTGCACAGTTTCAATGGAGCCAAAACAGAAGATTGTTGGTCATCAGTGTTCTTTGACATACCAACAGTTGGTCTCGTCTCACTAAGAACTCTGGAAATGTAGGTTTACCATGCGCTGGCCATCCCAACGTGGTGATTTCATAGACTTTTGACAGTGCTGGGTTATTCCTAGTTTCCCCATTGTAGATCAGAATTTGTTACTGTCAACTGGCCCACCAGTGTGGTGCAGAACACTTCTGCTGGAGCATAGTATGAAGACTTTCCTTCTTCAGTTGCCAATAGTGGAAGACATGACAAGACATCAGTGTTACTGTGTTGTTTGGTAACCTTGAACTCTATGTCATAAGAGTGGGCTCCTAGGAATAGTTCCCAACATTGTAACTGGGTAGCAGTCATCACTGGAATTCCCTTCCTGGGATTGAAAATTGACACAAAGGGCTGTTGATCTGTTACTAGTGTAAACTCTTGCCCATATAAGTAGTGGTAAAACTTCTTTATGCCCATACTAGACTAAGGGCCTCTCGGCTGATCTGTGTGTAGTTGTGCTCTGCGCTCACCAGTGATCTTGAAACAAGCGCAATCGGACGCTTAGATCCATCTTTCATAATGTGTGACAAAATGGCTCCAATGCCATAAGGGGACACATTGGGCAAAGATGGGTCATAATGAGTGGGCAGTTCATCAGATGTTGGTTGTCTCTTTGTTTCATGTGAAAGATTTTCACACATTTCAGACCATTCCCACTTTGCACCTGTCTGTAACAGTGCGTTAAATGGGTGCGGCACTGTAGAAACGTTTGGGAGAAACTGGTAGTAGAAGTTTACAAGGCCCAATTATGACCTGAATTGTGACATATTTTCCAGTTTGGGAGCCTGCAGCACGGTTTCAGTCTTCTCTTGTGACTTATGTAAGCCGTGCTTGTCAATGACATGTCCAAAATATGAGAATCATTCTTGAAAAACTCACATTTCCCTCTCTGCATGCAGATCATACTCAGCCTGGTAAGCATTTGACCAATGTTCTGGAGGTGCTCTTCATCATTTTTGGCAGTCACAATGATGTCATCAAGGTAATATTGTGTTCCTGGGATATCTTGGGGCACTTGGTCCATTGGTCTTTACCAAATTGCTGGAGCTGATGCGACACCAAAGATAAGACGATTATACTGAAACAGGCCCTTGTGAGTGTTGATTGTGAGGAACTTCTTGCTTGACTCCTCCATCTCCATTTGTAGATAGGCTTGTGACAAGTTAATCTTTTAAAACTTCTCCCTGCCTGCCAAAGATGCAAAAATGTCTTCTATTCGTGGCTGGAGATACTGCACGGTACGTAGCACCAGGTTGATGCTCATTTTGAAATCCCCACATATGCAAACAGCTCTGGCCTTCCTTTCTCGATCACCGGGACAATGGGCGTGGCCCAATCACTCCACTCAGCCTTGGAGAGAATTCCAGATGCCTCCAGGTTCTGAAGTTCAGCATCCATTTTAGGATGTAAGGCACTGGATGCACTTTATGGAATCTTGGTGCTGTTTCATCGAGTTCAATTCTGGCCTTCGTACCTTTGAGTTTACCACTCCCCTTCTCAAACACCTTCTCATTAGCATTAAGCATCTGTGCTATTCTCTGGTTGCCTGTTGATGTCACTCTGAGAGCTTTGATTGAGTGCCAGTCTAGTTGGATTTTTCTCACCCATTCACATCCAAAAAGTGCTGGCCTTTCACTTTCAATACATAAAGCTCTAAGTGTTATGTGTGGACTCCATATGTCACATTTACTTTCCGGTTGCCTTTGGGAGACACTGTAAGTCTTTAGCACCACTGAGGTCTTCTCTAATGGTATCTTAGAAAACAATCTGTTGTAGTCAGCCTCTGGAATTATGCACAAAGCTGACCATGTGTGCAGCTCCATTTTCAGCTTTACATCAGACTCATCAATTGTGACCCAAAAGATTTTATGATCTGCTTCAGTTCTAAGCATGAAGTTCACCCTTGTCAGGCTCTATGTTGTCTGATTTTTGTTTTACATTCAGCAATTTATGCATTTTGCTTAGTATTGTGTTTGAGACTTTTTATTTAGTTTATTTTCTGCCTTGCACATTCTCTTTATGAGATCTTATCTGTGACACATTCTGCAAACTTCTTCTTTGAACCAACAGTCATTTGTATCAAGGGAGGATTTGCCACATCAATAACATCTTTGGCTTTTTGTACCATTCAGGGGCATTTTGTGCAGCTCACATTCTAATCCCCTTTTCTGTGGGGGATTCCTTTGTTGCAGTCTCTAACAATATTGCAATGGTCAATTCCCATTCTAAGGTTAGGTCTCTTTTGGATAGTAACCTCATTTGAGTGCTTTGATTATGCATGCCACATACAAGCCTGTCCTTTAATGCATCAGAAAGTCCATCTCTAACGTCACAGTACTGGGAAAGTTTGCACAGTTCTGCATTGTATTCTAAACAGTTTCATCTTTTGACTTGTTCCTTTTGTAAAATCTAAATCTCTCAGCTATTACCAGCGGTCTGGGGCTCAAGTGATTTTGTAAAATTGTAACAATTTTGTTGAATGCCTTGCTTGCTGACTTTTCAGGCTTACTAAGTTGCATAAGAGACTGAGCATTCTTGGGCCCATTAGGCTAAGAAGCTCAGGGGCTTTCGTTTGCTCCTCTGTGTTGTTCACATTACAATAGAGTTCAACCCTCTCGATGTACGACTCCCAGCCTTCATTAGTGCTACCAAATTCATCACCTTTCCTGACTGAAGCCATGGCCATGTTATTTTCACTATAAATTCAGTGCATCTTTCATGTTGCTTACGGGTCCTTTGGCTTTCTCATGCTGTCAACTCTCACTGTTTTGTCCCGTAACTATCAGTGCAGTTCATGATATTATCTGACATTCAGGTTCATACCTTTCGCCAATTTGTCGTGTCTTGCACAACTATATATCTATTAGCTGAAAGCACAAATGCAGGAGATGGCTCTAGCTGGTGTACTCACATCGCAATGAGAGAGTCAGAACAATGTGCATACATAGACAACACTGCATGCAAACAACAGGTCAGTATGTTGTGCTAAGCGGGGTAGTGGGGGTTGGTCATTGTTCCAAAAGAAATAGATCCATACATTACAGCTGGGATCCCAATATCCTGTCTTTATAGTCTATCTGGGCCACTGTTTAAATTGGCCAAACAACAGAACAGCAAAAAGGCTCCAGCACCCTGAAGAGAGGAGTGAACATCATGGAGAGGGAGTGAAATCAGCTCTCGCCTCCGATCTGGGCCAGGATTTAAATGATCTAAACAGCAAATCCTACCTCACAATCGGACCCAGCTGGAGCGAAATGTTTTGGGCCTTGACCATGGTGCCCAGCGATTCACTCCAGGCCCAGATTTCGCCGCCCAGCCCAAAGCTGCTCAAAAGTCTTCAAATTAGCTCAGCACCCAGAGCGATCCAAACTCACTCTCCCAGGCCAGTTGTACGGGTACCGAATCTCCTCAGCCCAGGCCCCGACTTCTCCTCTCGGCTCCCAAAGTGATCCAACCATAACTATGGTTATGCTCAGTGAGTTGTAGGCATGTTATGTTGGTGCCAGAAGGGTGGCGACATTTCTCGTTGATTCAATTTGATGCAAAACACATTTTGCTTTATAAAGTCATAGTCCAAACATTCATCATCATCATCATTAAGTGCCGTGTGGTATGACATCATCATTATGTGCCATATCATTTGACATCGTTGTATGATGTGGGTGATCATGTTCTTATCCATGACCATGATTGTTCTTGCCAATTTTTTGACAGAACTGGTTTGTCATTGCCGCCTTCTTGAACAGTGTCTTTATAAGACAGGGAGCCCAGCAATTATCAATACTCTTCTGAGATTGTCTGCCTGGTATTATTGGGTGCATAAGCAGAACTTGTGATGTTCACCAGCTGCTTGTACAACATGCTCCCCTGGTTTCACGTGACCCTGATTGCAATAGAGCACAACAGTATAGAAACAGGCCCTCTGACGCATCTAGTCCATACCAAACTATTATTCTGTCCACTCCCATTCACCTGCACTGAGAATGTAGCCCTCCATACCCCTCCCATCCATCTAGTTATCCAACCTTCTCTTAAATGGTGAAATCAAACCTGCATCCACCACTTCTGGTGGCAGCTCGCTCCATATGTTCACCACCCTCTGAGTGAAGATGTTTTCTGTCCTGTTCCCTGTAAGTGTTCCAACTTTCACTTGTAATTCCCTGGTTCACATCTTTACCGTTATGCGGTAGGTATTTCATTTGGCAGCTCTGTTCTGCTTTCAGCCTGTTTGGGTTATTGTTGAAGGTAAGGGATGATGTGGAACATGTGCCGTCTAATTAGCGGGAGGTTTTCTAGGTGAGGGACAATAAGGTTGGGACTGGAGGTTTTTTTTTTGTATGAGAGGAGATGAAGAGAGAAGATGCTGGGTAGAACTGGTCATAGCATATGATCCGGTGGGAGACCCGTTTGTTCGGGATGGATTGCGAGTGGAGCGGGGGGGCGGGGGTTCACGTTGACCAAGGGCCCAGCGGATGAGTGACAGTTGAGCTCAAGATAAGCTCCAACTTGTGTACATTTGACCTTTTAATTAGAATGGGCCCTTTTCTTTTTGTTGATCTTTACTTACCCTTTCAGTTAAGATTCATAAATATAATTCCTTCAATCGTATGCAGTGTACTCTTTGTGGCACTAATTTGTAACAGGGTAACAGCATCCACACAAACCGGGCTTTGCGATGGGATCAGGCGCGCCTCAATCTCACGAGTTTGGCTGGAGGTTGCCTTCCCTGGACTTACGTAGCCAAGGAAACCGGGGTGTTGCACACTCATGACCTTTGACCTCTGCTTCCAGCCTCGGCAAACCTCAGCAGAAAGAGCTTGCTTGCATTTGCCCGAACTATACTCCTCACAGATGTTTTGATGTTTTGATGTACATGTGACAAACAGAGCTGATCTTAATCTTACTTGGTTCCAGAAAAGTGGGACAAGGGTATTTGGACTTTGCAGCAGGATGTGGATTAGTTGCGTGAGTAGGGAAAATCTCGGCAAATGGATCTTAGTGAAGGGAAGTGTGAGGTTGCACATTTTGAGAGGAGGTATGAAAAGTCAGACTGTTACTCGGTGAGAGATTGCAGATGAGAGCAGTGCAGGGGGCTCTGGATATTATTGTACATGAAGCACAAAAGGTTAGCAATATCACGCTGCAAATGATTAAGGAGGCAAATGGCACATTTGCATTTATGGTCAACAAGTTGCATTTTAAAAATAGAGAGGCATTGTTACAACTGTCCAGGGTATTGGTGAGATTGGATTGGGAATACTGAGCAGTTTTAGTCCCATCAGACCATAAAATATAGGAGCAGAATTAGGTTATTTGGCCCATCGTGCCTGCTCCATCATGGCTGATCCATTTCCCCTCTCAGCCCCAATCTCCTGCCTTCTCCTCGTATCCCTTTATGCCCTGAATAATCAAGAATCTATAAACTTCTGCCTTAAATATACCCAAAGGCTTGGCCTCCTCGTCCTCCTGTGGCAACAAATTCCACAGGATCACCACTCTCTGGCTAAAGAAGTTCCTCCTCATCTCCGTTCTAAAAGGACACTCTTCCTTGAGGCTGTGTCCTCTGGTCTTATACTCCCCCACCTTTGGAAACATCCTCTCCACATCCACTCTATCAAGGCCTTTCAATAGTCAATAGGTTTCAATGAGGTCAATCCTCTAGTCCCTTTGTATAAGAAAGGAAGTACTGGCATTGGAGTCGGTGCATAAGAGAGTTATTTGGCTACTGGGATGAGAGAATTGTCCTATCACTAGGAGTTTGAACTTTGGTAGAACGAGGGGGATCATATTGAGACATCTCTTAAGGGGGCATAGCAGGGTGTATGTTGAAATGATGCAAAAATGTCATCCATTTTATGTGCAATCATCCTGGTACATTCCACCTCAGGCCAATGTCAGACAGGTACGGGAGGAGCTGAGCACCGCGATTAGCAGGCACGAAACAGCGTAATGACCTACAGAAGGCAATTTTAAGGCAAAAAAACCAATTCCAATTGATATTAGTAGACAGGATCGGATGCACATCAACTCTGACAGGGTTTGCAGACCATTACTTCCTGCAAGGCGAAATCAAATATCATGAATAGCTGTGATGCTTCACTCCAAGATCAGCTCAATGCCATTTATTGACTTTGAAATGAGGAATAAAACTACACCTGTGCAAATCCCTGCAGCATCTGGTGACCCTGTGATCTTTGTCTTGAAGGCTGACGTCAGAACATCTTTCAAGAGTTTGAACCCTAGCAAGGCGTCAAGCCCTGATGGTGTACCTGGAAGGGAATTGAAAATCTGTGCCAAGCAACTGGCAGGAGTGTTCAGGAACATCTTCAATTTCTCACTGCCGCAGTAAGAGTTTCCCACCTGCTTCAAAAGGACGACAATCGTACCATCGCCCGAGAAGAGCTGGGTAAGCTGTCGCAACAACTATCACCCACATCTACTGCGAGCAAGTGCTCTGAGAGGTCGGTCAGGCCTCCTGCCAAAGCAGGAAGCTGGACCCGCTGCAGTTTGCCTATTGTCACAAAGGCTACAGTGGATGCAATCTCACCAGCTCTCCACTCGGCCTCGGATCCCCTGGACAATCACGAGAAAGACTGCTGTTTATTGATTACAGATCAGCATTCAAGACAATTAAACCCTCAGTACTAATCAACAAGCTCCAATACTTAGGCCTCTGTACCTCCCTCTGCAACTGGATCCTTGACTTTCTCACTGGGAGACCACCGTAAGTGCGTTCAGAAAGAACATCTCCTTGCTGACATTCAACACCTGGCACACCTCAAGGATGCGTGCTTTGCCCACAACTCTACTCTTCCTACACCCACGACTGTGTGTCTAGGAACAGCTCAAGCACCATCTATAAATTTGCCGATGACACAACTATTGTTGGCAGCGTTTCAGATGGTGATGAGGAGGCGTACAGGAGTGAGTCAGATCAGCTGGTAGAGTGGTGTTGCTGCACCAACCTTGCTCTCAATGTCAGTATGAACAAGGAACTGTTTGTAGATTTCAGGAAGGAGAAGCCAAGGAAACACACACCAGTCCTCATTGAGGGATCAGCAGTGGAAAGGGTGAATAGTTCCTGGGTGTCAACATCTCTGAAGTTCTATCCTAGGTCCAACTTACTGATGCGATTACAAAGAAGGCATGACAGCAGCTATATTTCATTAGGATTTTTAGGAGTCTTGCTGTGCCACTAAAGACTCTCGCAAATTTCTATAGGTGTACTGTGGAGAGTGTTGGAACTGGTTGCATCACTGTCTGGTATGGAGGGGCCTCTGCAGAGGATCAGAAAAGGCTACAGAAAGTTGTAAACTCAGCCTGCTCAGTCATGGGCTCTAGCTTCTCCAGTGTCAAGGACACCTTCAAAAGGCAATGCCTCAAAAACACAGCATCCATCATTAAGGACCCCCATCATCCAGGACATGCCCTCTTACCATCAAGGAGGAGGCATAAGAGCCTGAGGACACACACTCGATGATTCAGGAACAGCTTCTTCCCCTTTGCCATCAGGTTTCTGAATGGGCATTGAACCCATGAACACTAACTCATTATTTTGTTTTTGCTCTCTTTTTGCACTAATTACTTAATTTAATTTTTATATATACGGTGGATTCCAGTAAATTGCAACACATTGGCACCAATACATTTTAGACCAATTGAGCAGTAGCCCCAATTAGTCAAAGTTTTTTTGGAAATAGTTGAAAATGTATAAAAAAGACTGTTTAACTGAGTAACAAATTGTGTTTTTAAATGAAATACAGAACAAATTAGAACAGTAACAGTACTACCACAGTCCTATAAAACTGTAGTTTCTAATAGCTATCGACAGAGGATTTCATCCAGTGCACACTGCTGAGTTCTTTGATTAACTGTAAATGAACAAAATCAGTGTGGACATTTAGTACAGATAATGGACTGCCTTCATACAACGTTCGACAATTGCGTCTTCCAAATCTTCATATTCATGATAACGTTCAAGACGATTGTAGATACCTTCAAAATCTTAGTAGTTTCTAACTCTTTGAAGTAGTGAGATTCACCCTCAACTGTTTCTGGCATCTCCAAGCTTGAATAATTGAAATTGCAGTGAGCAAAACAGTACTAAATTGTCTGACTGCTATTTCTTGCAACAGTCAGTAACAAAAATCACTGTTTTTTGAACATAAACACATGCAACGATGTTATTTAAAAACTGTGTAGTGTTTAATGGCCACACAAGTGCACGCGCAACTGATGGCTAGTTAGAAACTTTGGCAACAGTCTCCCGTCTCAATGAAGTGCATTTTGTCCCAAATAATCAAAGGGAATCCCGGCTATTTTCTCAATTAGATTTTGTTCTTTAAGAGTTGTCCCAGCTAAGTAGTAGCCCTATTAACTGATAGCCCAATTAACCAGAATCTTCTGTGTTTCTTATTGTAATTTATAGTTTTTTAAATGTTTATGAATTGCTTTATACTGCTTCCAGAAAAAACAACAAATTTCAGGACACGTGCCAGTGATATTAAACCTGATTCTGATTCTAATGCGGAAACTGTCAAATGTGGGATCATAGTTAGAATGTAAGAGGCCACAGAGGTTTGAATCTCTGAAATTCTCTACTTGAGAAGATTGAGGTGGCGAGATCACTGGAGCTGTTTAAGAGAGGTACATTTTTTAGTTAGTTTGTAGCATTGGCTCAGAACAGGAGTTGAATCCTGAGGTAAATCAACTAGGATTATATTAAGTGGCAAGACATGTTTAAGGGGTTGGGATATACAGTTACTCCTGGTTTCTGCAAGTTCAAACTAGGGAAGCAGGGGCTGTTATGGCAGTTATGTCATAGCTGAGGGGAGATTTGCTGGGGAGTGGTAGAAGATGCTGGCTTGTATGGTGAGAAGATTCAAGGTTCATTTACCAAGTGTACATGGAAACATACAGTGAAATGAGTTGCTTGCATTAACAACCAACACACCCGAGGGTGTGCTGGGGAAAGTCTGCAAGTCGTCACACATTCCAGTGCCAGCGTGCCCACAGTGTTCAGCAGAACAGCACAGAACGTAGCAAGCAAAACAACAGCAGCAAAGCAAGCCTCGTTCCCCCCTCCCACCCCGACCATGCACGTTCCTCTAACTCCAAGCCATCTGCTTTAGTCTCCTGCCTCACATTTGGACTGGAACACGCAGGCATTGGGCCTTTGGCTACCCCAGCAGACTCACAGAGATTTGCACACCTGGAGCTCCAGCCAGAAGGCCACAACTGACAGTCTTCTGATTCGATCCCTGGGCCTCGATTCTCAGCATCACCACCAGCAGCCGCTTATCTTATTAGTGGAGGATTCAAGGAGCAGGTAGCATAGATTTAAAATGCTGAATAAAGGTACAAGGAGAGAATGAGGAAATACATTCTAGCTCAGGGAATCATTACGTGTAGGAACCCAGTAACCAAACAGTGAAAGTAATAGAATCAGATTCAATTCTGCACAAATTCTCTTTAGGTACTTGTGAGAGCACTTACAGAGTTATAGAGAAAGTACGAACTGATCAGATTGCTCAATTAACACCCAATATCATCTGATGGGGCGAATGGCTTCCACTTAACGTATAACTATTCTGTGATCCTCTGGTGAATCTGTGGGGTACATCACTCTTCTTCCTAGGAAATTATGCTACCGATATATCCCAGTACCTCCGAGAAATATTCTAATTGCTAATTTCTGTTGGCCTGCTGTCATTAAAATGTCAAGATGGTCCCGAGCTCTGGTCTCTGGTGAGGTTGTGGCACAGGTCATTGTTTTTTTAGGTAGTAGGGGTGATTTTGGGAACAGACTGGGAAGTTAGGGGTCACGTTAGTGTTTAGGGACAGTGATGTGGGGGAGTGGGGAGTTAGAGGTTAGGCTGGAGACTTTGCAATCTGATTTCTAAGGTCAGTGACATGAACTTGTGATGAAGGGTATCTGTGGATGGATGTCAAGCTGGCAAGCACTGTTGACAAAGGGCTAATGTTCCCCAAGGTCAGCATGGTCCCCCTAGGTTCGCAGGTCCCGGGATTGGAGACCCATGCGGACAAGAAGCACGAGGGCCAGTGACCCCATAGGTCAGTGAGTCTGGAGTTTGGGTTCCATCATCAGCAAGGCCTGAGGTAACACTGAAGATCAAAGCCCGAAGGTTGATGACCAAAGATAGCGAGTCTTGGTCGAGGCTGATGTCTGATCAGTTTGTACTTTCTCTATAACTCTGTAAGTGCTCTCTCAAGTACGTGCACAAATTCTCTTTAGAATTGAATCTGATTCTATTTCTTTCACTGTTTGGTTACTGGATGGGAGGGATGTTGTTGTTGCTGCTTGTGTTGCCTTCCCAAGCATTGTAGGTGTGCTATGTTGGCACCAGAATGTGCGGTGCCATTTGCGGGCTGCCCCCAGCACATTCTTAGGCTGTGTTGGTTGTTAACCGTCTGTTTTCATGCACATGTGATAAATAAATAATCTGAATCTGAAAATCATGTTGAATTCAAACTTGTTTTCTTCCATGCTGCGTCTGACAATGTTATTTAAAACAGGCTAAAAGCAAGACATAATAAAAAGACAGTAAATTACGGTAAAAAGTATATATATTTTTAAAGTTGAATTAAGTAGTGTAACAAAAAAAAAGAAAAAAAGAGTAGGTAATATACACAAAATGCTGGTGGAACACAGCAGACCAGGCAGCATCTAAAGGAAGAAGTACAGCTCATTCAGAAATCTGATGGCTGAGGGAAAGATCTCCCGGATGCTGGGGAGGCAAGTGCCCATGATGGAGCTGACTGAATTCACAACTTTCTGCAGCTTATTTTGATGCTATTAAGTGGTTCTAACCCCCCCCCCCCCACCCACCACCACCTTATCAGACGGTGATGCAGCCCGTTAGAATGCTCTTCACAATACATCTGTAGAAATTTGTGAACGTCTTTGTTGACATACCAAATCTCCTAAAACTCCGAGTGAAATATGGGTGCTGTGATGCCTTCTTTTTAGCTGCATCGACGAACCAGCACAGTTGGACAGGATGTGTTTATAAATTAAATGTCATATTCCTTAATGTATTTAAGATCAGTAATGCTGCAGTTTTATCAATATACCCAAGTTCATTTGTTTTGTGCAGTGTCGTATTATGTAGACAATCATGGTCTTTCCAGGACCTAGTATCTAAGACATTGGTGAGGCCGAATTTGGAGTATTGTATGCAGTTTTGGTCAACTAATTACAGGAAGGATATTAATAGGGTTGTAAGATTGCAGAGAAGGTTTACAAGGACGTTGCTGGGACTTGAGAAACTGGGTTACGGAGAAAGTTTGAATAGGTTAGGACTTTATTCCCTGGAGCGTAGAAGAATGAGGGGAGATTTGATAGAGGTATATAAAATTATGATGGGTATAGATAGAGTGAATGCAAGCAGGCTTTTTCCACTGAGGCTAGGGGAGAAAAAAAAACCCAGAGGACATGGGTTAAGGGTGAGGGGGGAAAAGTTTAAGGAGAACACTGGGGGGGGGGTGGGGGGGGCTTCTTCATACAGAGAGTGTGGGAGTCTGGAATGAGCTGCCAGATGAAGTGGTAAATGTGGGCTCACTTTTAACATTTAAGACAAACGTGGACAGGTACTTGGATGAGAGGTGTATGGAGGGATATGGTCCAGGTGCAGGTCAGTGGGACTAGGCAGGAAAATAGTTTGGCACAGCCAAGAAGGGCCAAATGGCCTGTTTCTGTGCTGTAATATTCTGTGGTTCTATATGCTTGGCCCTGGATAGATCCTCAGAGATGTTGACACCCAGGAACTTGAAACTGCTCTTTCCACTCTAATCCCTTGATGAAGGCTGGAGTGTGTTCCTTCGTCTAACCCGTTCTGAAGTCCTCAATCAATTCTTTGGTCTTACTGATGTTGAGTGCAAGGTTATTGCTATGACACCACTCAACCAGCCCATCTATCTTGCTCCTGCATGCCTTTTAATACTAAATAACACTATTCTGACCACCACAGTTACTTAGATCATTGCAGCCTGGCTTTAGTGCGCTGTGTAGTCATTACAACAGCAATGGACTGACAAAGAGCAGCATTGCTTCAGGGTTTCATCTTACTGTTGCTGACATCCTTCTACATTTTCGGGTTAGACTGATTGCAGAGGAAGCTATATTTTTGAAGGTTTAATATAATGCAGATGGAGAATTTATTTTTATTTTTCTCACCCTGCTAAATTCAGCAATCAATGTAAGAATAGCATAGTGAATTCCTTCAAATCCATTGGCCCCGAGGGTAGCTGCTATATTATTCTGATATGAATCACAAGTGAAGTTCTGCGTAAATCCACTTCTCGCAGTAATAGCTTCATGTTACAAGGCAACCATAAGACTGTTTACTCATGTATTAGTGTTATATTCAACATTTATAATCTTTAACACAAATTCTGCAGATGCTGGAAATCTAGAGCATCACATACAAGATGCTGGAGGTTTCTCAGCAGGTCAGGCAGCGTATATGGAGATTAATAAGCAGTCGACGTTTCGGCCTAAGACCCTTCTTCAAGTATAGGAGGGAAGGGGGAAGACACCAGATCCTCCTTGACTATTTTGTACCTGAGTTGGGTCATTTCCCTGCTTGGGCCATTCGCCGCCAATGGAGCATAGGCCAGCGATAACTTCCCGTCTCTGTCGTCCTCTGACGACAGTTGGAGTTCATCAATGTTTTTGCAATCCATTCTATCCACTGTACAGGGATTGGCCTATATCGTTCCACCAGAGCCCTGTTGGCTGGCCTTGCCCGTTTCCACCTGTCATGACAGGGATGTAGGGTTGGACATTGAAAGGCGTGACAGGTCTATTTGACCTGTTTTATTTTCAGGCATTCCTTGAAGATAATAGCTGTTTTGTCCCAGAAAAAAATTAGCAGAGATAAAATGCAACTTTAGAAAGGTTCCTACCAGTTTTAATTCGAAAGTGAACTACATGCTACAGATGAGGCTGCTTGACAAGATAAAATCCTATAGCATTACAGGAAAGATACTGGCATGGATAGAGGAATGGCTGATAGGCAGGAGGCAGTGAGTTGGAATAAAATAGCCTTTTCTGGTTGGCTGTTAGTGACTAGTTCTGTTCCTCAGGGGTCAATATTGGGGCTGCTACATTGTTTGTCAATGATTTGGATAATGGAATTGATGGCCTTGTGGCAAAGTTTGCTGATGATATAAACATAGATCAATACCTTGATGCACCGTGTAATGATTTGATCCGAATGGGCAGTACACATGGCAAGCTTTTCACTGTATTTTAGTACATGTGGGACAAAAATAAACTGATCATAGTATCTTGCCTTAAAATACAAACTCATAGAAGACACCAATCTTACCATAAATACAAGCCTGATCCAGTTTTAGAGTCAGAGTCCAACAAGTTATATTATGACTGATCCATTTTTACAGATAGGACAATCTATAATAACTGTCCGGAAATAACACTACAGGATAAGCAAAGACAACTTACTTAATAGATTTCCGAGCATGCATAAGTTGAAAGACTATGGAACATGAACATTGGCCCAATACTAATATCTACAACTTGTATCAACCCAAAATCACTGCACAGTAGCATTAAAACTTAGGCCTACATGGGAATATTTATGTTAATCTTCATAAAGCCATAATACTAAACATTCTTACAATAGTCTGAAAGGTCCTAGCAATTAAAATATGGGGGTGCTTGGCTATGCCCCTACCTCGGGTTTTATCAGCTTGAGCTGACAAAAAAATAAAAATAATAATGATAGAACTCAAAAATAATAATTTAATAAAGCCATTAAATACTTTCACTCTACCCATGTGATTCTGGGATGCTACAAGTTTGGCATAATATCTTGGTCTGAAATCAATCTGGAAAACTTACAAAGAAAACTAAGAACTGTAATGACAGATTTTAGAAAACACGAAGTACATTTGAACGTACTTAGATTAACACTACCTCGGACAGAAGGAGGAAGAGGAATACCAGACATAAAAAATTTACCCAACAGTCAGATAAAACTTCTGATATATTTTCATCAATGAAAACAGGATTCAGCACTCCATGTGAACATACGCAATTCTGAAAAGAAGTAGACACCACCTCTAAACTTAGATAAAGCACAACCCAGAAAATTGAAGAAATTATCACTACAGAAGAAAAAGTTAACCAATGGAAGAACATAACCCTCCACAGAAGACATCCCACGATCTGAACAGACCAGATGTCAACAGGCATGTGACGAATGCCTAGCTCAGAGTTGGAGACCTCTCCCTCTTGTGGCAGGTGGTTAACACAAAGGATTGTCAAAATACATTATAAAAGATCAGCAAATTCAAAATGATAAATGCAGAAACTGCTGAGAAAATACAAACAATTCAACACATTATAGGATCCTGCAGCGGTTTAGCTCAATCAAGTGACAAACGTCGTTCACCAAAATCCTGTTTCAGAGTACAAACACATGAAAGACACCATATCTTACTGTAAATAGAAGCCTGATCCAGTTTTAGAGTCAAAGCCCAACAAATTATAATCTATTATTACAGATAGAACAATCCAAAGTAGCCTGCCAGATATAATATTACATGATAAACAAGCAAGAACAACTTGCTTAATAGATACAGCAATTTCAAATGCATTTAATGTATAGAAATCAGTAAGTGGAAAACACAAGGAATATATTGAATTAAGGAGGAAATTGGAAGGCTATGGAACATAAATACGGTATACATTGTTCCAAAAGTAATATCTACAACTGGTATCGTACCAAAGGAACTACACAATAGCATTAAACAATTAGGCCCACACAGCAATACTTAAGTAAGTCTTCAGAAAGCTACGATACTAAACGCCACTAGTATAGTCTGAAAGTTCCTATCATACCCCAGATAAATACTTTGTGGAGATTTTGTGATGTATATGATTATATGATGTATATGTACAATGTCTGAAATACATCTTATGGAAGTGTTTGTTTGATGAACTTCAATAAAAAAATAAATTACAAAAAGAAAGTTCCTAGCAATTGACAAGTGAGTGTGCTTGGCTATGTCTGTACCTCAGGTTTTACCAGCTTGACCTGAGAAAAAAATAAAAATAAAACAATAATAATAATCCTGACACGTGCAAGATGATGCATTTTGAAGGTCATGTAAGGATAGGACGTTCACCGTCAATTGTAGGGCATGAAGGAACGTTGATGAACAGAGGGACATTGGGGTTCAAGTGCATTGTTCTTTGGAAGTGGCAGCATAGGTGGAGAGGATGGTGGAGAATGCATATGGCATGTGGGCCTTTATTGATGAGAGAACAGAAGATAAACATTGGAACGTTATGTGGCAAATTTACAAAACACTGATTCAAACATGTATGGAGTATTGTGTACATTCCTGAAGTATGGACATTGCTAGTAAGGCTGGTAATTGTTGCAAATGCTTCATTCATTTATGAATGGCAAATTTATCTACTGAAGTGGTTTGCCATTGCCTTCTTCAGGGCAGTGCCTTTACAAGACAGGTGATCCCAGCCATTACAAACACTATTCAGAGATTGTCTGCTTGGTGTTAGTGGTCACGTAACCAGGACTTGTGATATGCATCAGCTGCTTATACGACCATCTACCACCTGCTCCCATGGCTTCACATGACCCAGATCGGAGAGCGGGGAGCTAAGCAGGTGCTACACCTTGCCCAATGGTGACCTGAAGGCTAGCAGAGGGAAGGAGCGCCTTATATGTCCTTTGGTGGAGGGTTATCTCCACCCCACCTCCCTGTGCTTAGCTAGGAATATATGTACAGAAGTCCATTCAGAAACTGAACTACATCTGCAGTAAAACAGAAATAGTGTGTTTACTAGGTCAGCTCAGAAATTCAGTTTTCTGGAGGGAATTTCTTATTTGTTCAATTTTGATCAAGTTTTGTCATCAAAAAGCCACAGATCTAGAGTGTGATTCACTTGCCTAGATAAATGCATAGAACATAGAACAGAGAACAAGACCGCACAGTACAGGGCTTTCAGCTGATGATACTGTGCCAACATTTTAAACTACTCCAAGATCAACTTAATCCTTCTCTATCACATAGCTCTCCATTTTTGTTTCATCCGTTTGCCTATCTAAGAGTCTTTTAAATCTCCCTAAATTTCGTGCATCTACAAGCACTCCTGCACTGAGTTCCATACAAATACCATTTCACTGTAAAAAAATAAATCTCTAACATTCTCCCTGTACTTTCCTCCATTCACCTTAAAATTATGCCCTCTTCTATTAGCTATTTACATCCTGGGAAAAAGATATTGCCTGTCCACTCTATCTGTGCCTCTTATTATCTTACGCAATTCTATCAAGTCACCTCTCATCCTCCCTTGCTCCAAAGAGAAAAGCCCTAACTCACCTAACCTTTCCTCAAAAGACACGCTCTCTAATTCAGGCAGCGTCCTGGCAGATCCGCTCGACACCCTCTCCGAAGCTTCCACATCCTTCCTATAATGAGGTGGCCGGAATTGGATACAACACTCCAGGTGTGGTCTAACGAGAGTTTTATAGAGCTGCATCATTATCTTGTGACTCAGTCTTCTGACCAGTGAAGTCCAACACTTCATACGTAGCTTTAACCACTATATCAACGTGAGGCAATATTGAGTGATCTGTGGACTTGAACCCAACGTCCATCTGCTCCTTAACACTGTGAAGCATCCTGCCATTTACCCTGTACTCTGCTATCATATTCAACCTTCCAAAGTGTATCACTTCATACTTCGCTGCATTGACTCCATCAGTCAAGCTCTGTAACCTGTCAACATCCCATTGTAAGTCACGATATCCTTTGCACTATCCATATCACAGCCAGCCTTTGTTTCATTTGCAAAATTACTGACCCACCTTCCACTTCCTAACCTAAGTCATTTATAAAAATCACAAAGAGCAGGGCTCCCAGAACAGATCTGTGCACAACATCACTAGTCGTGGACTTCCAGGCAGAATATGCTCCATTTACTATCATCCTCTGCCTTCTGTGGGCAGCCCAATTCCAAATTTGAAACCATACAGCCAATTTTTCCTGGATCCCATGTCTCTTGACACTCTGAGTGGCTGTAACATTGGAAGCCTTGAGAAATGCTTGACTAAAATCCATATAAATTACATCCACCACTCTCCCGTCATCATTTGTTTTGTCACTTCCTTGAAAAAGTTGTTCAGTCTTGTGAGGCACCCGACAGTCAAGCTCACTATCTTTAATCAGTCTGTGCTTCTCCAGATATTGGTAATCCCGTCTCTAAGAATCCTCTCCATTGATGCAAGACTTAGTCGTCTATAATTCCCAGAATTATCCTTATTAACTTTCTTGATCAAAGGAATAACATTTGCCATTCTCCAATCTTCTGATACTACACCTATTTTCAGTGAGGACACTAAGATCATCACTGACGGAGCAGCAAACTCTTCCTTCACATCCTGTAGTAACCTGGGGTATGTCCCATCCAATACTGGGACAAATCTATTCTAATGTTTTTCTGAAGTTCCAACACTGCCTTTCTTAACCTTGACATGTTCCAGACATTAATCTGTTCTATGCTGACCTCATGTTCATCAAGATCTACCTCACTGATGAATACTGAAGTAAAATATTCATTAAGGACCTCTCCTACCTCTTCTGACTTCAGACACATGTTCCTTCTTTTATACCAAGTCGGACCTACCATCACTGTAGTTATCCTCCTGGTCTTTATGTTTTATGTTGAACACCTTGGGGTTTTCCCAAATCCTACTCATCAAGGCCTTCTCACAACCCCTTCTATCTCTTCTAAGTCCCTTCTTAAGCTCCTCCTGGCTACGTTATAACTTTTAAGAGCCCTGTCTGACCTTTTGCTTCCAAAACTTTAAATATGTTCTTCCTCTTGACTAAATGTTTGACCTCTCTTGTCAACCATGGTTCCTTCAACCTACCAGCATTTCTCTGCCCTAATGGGATATACATATCCGGAACTCATGCAAATGCTCCCTAAACAACCTCCTCATTTGCACTGTACATTTTCCCGACAACATCTATTCCACATTCAATAAAAAAGCAATGGAGTGGGAATCTAGTAAACACCCACAGATCCTCACAGGAACTGTAGCCCAGCTTGAAGGCAAAGAAAACCAACCGGGGGAGGATGATGGGAATGGGAATAGCAGTTGAGGTTGTTTGAGAGACAATAAAGCTGATTTATTTTATCACTTTTAACAAAGATGCAAAGTGAGTCACTCCAGGAAAATTACTGAGCAGAGTTCTGCCCATCCACTGCAGAGCTGGAGCCTCACTGTCTGCCCGTGGCCCCGTGGTCGTGTGATCATGGGGAATCTTCTGATTTATCAGCTATGCCATGGAGTGAAGAGGCTGCAGCAAGCGGATTGTTCCTGTGCAAAAGAAAATGAAGACAAATCTGAGTTGGCTGCCTTTCCTGAGAGCAACACCTCAAAGTGTCACCGAGGCCTTCTGAGGTAGTTCAGAGGTGAACAAGAACATTTTCTGTTTGGTGGCTTTAACAACTGCTCGTTCTCTGTGCCGTAGTTGGAAGGGGTCATTCATTTTAATCTTTACCAATTACCAACATAAGTTCCAGGGCTGCTTGCTGCTGCATCACTTCTAAAAAGAAAATGTCCCTCTCAGTTTAAAATACTCCTGGATTCTCTTGTTTTGTTACGTGATAGAATGGTGGCATATTGTGCACATGTTTGATGTGTGATTATGTATCATTCATCCCAGTTTTATGCTCTGGATTCTTACAGACAAGGGAATTAAATGCATTGAAAAGTTGGTTGAGATGGACCTCAGTAAATGAATGGGGCCTGCATAAGGACAGGATCAGGCGGAACCCAGCACCTATTATGGATTGAGCGACAAAGCAATTAGAATTATGAAAATACAGACATGGTCAAATTATTTTCATGGGGATCTATTCAATCACTAGAAATAACATTGAGAGAAAGGCCCAAGAACATCTGAGAACATTTAGTGAAGGTTAAAAGAGACAAGAAGTGATATGCAGAGAATGTGGAATTTCACCTTTGAAAAGTCATTGAAGCCATTTATGACCACTTAGGGTGCTACAGTAGTGTAGCGGTTAGCACAAGGCTGTTACAGCTCGGGGCATCAGAGTTTGGAGTTCAATCCCACCATCCTCTGTGAGAGGTTTGTACAACCCTCCCATGATCTGTTGAGTTTCCTCACACAGTCCAAAGATGTGCTGGCCAAGAGGTTAATTGGTCATTGGAAATTGTCCTGTGATTAGACTAGGTTTAGATGGATGTGTTGCTGGATGCTGATACATCTCGTTGGGCTGGATGGGCCAGTTCCGTTCAGTATCCCTAAGGTCAGTGAAAGAGGGGAGGCTGGTTTCTGTACTGTGCTGAACTGTGACCACAGCGCTGTCCAGTTTTTTGCGGTCATCTACAGAGCAGCTGCCATACCAAACATCCAGATAGGATGTTTTATATGGTGCCTTGACGAAAATTGCGAGGGTCAACCGGGACATGCCAGATTTCGTTAGCCTCCTGAGTAAGTAGAGGTGTTGGTGAGCTTCCTTGGCCATCATCTCCATGGTTGGACCAGGCTATTGGTGATGTTCATTCTTAGGAACGTGAAACTGTCAACCTCAGCACCATTAATGGAGACAGGAGCATGTGCACTGCCCCCCTTCCTGAAGTCAATGACCAGCTAATGGTAAGGGAACGGCTGTTATCATGACCCATGTTACTAGGTTCTCTAGCTCCTTCCTGTACTCCCACTTGTTAATTGAGATTTTTATTTCTGAGATCAATCAACCACTTTGGAAATTCCTCCAGCTACTTGCAGTTCCAATGACCACACTGGGGAAATCTGTACTAAGCAAATGAGAGTACACAGAAACTGCTGTATTAATCAAACTTTTTGTGAATTACCAAAGATGCAACATCTTGTTATCTTGAACTAATCTTAATCATAGCTCTG
Organism: Hypanus sabinus; assembly: GCF_030144855.1. NCBI lineage: Eukaryota > Metazoa > Chordata > Chondrichthyes > Myliobatiformes > Dasyatidae > Hypanus > Hypanus sabinus. Next base: position 35,802,391 of record NC_082733.1, on the reverse strand, counting down.
CAATGTTAGTAAGACCAAGGAGCTGATTGTTAACTTCAGGTGGAGGAAATTGGAGGTCCATGAGCCTGTACTCATTGGAGGATCAGAGACAGAGAGGGTCAGTGGCTTTAAATTCATCGGTGTTATCATTTCAGAGAATCTGTCTTGGGCCCAGCACGTAGGTGCAATTAGAAATTAAAGCATGGCAGCATCTCTGCTTCCTTAGGAGTTTGCAAAGATTCGGCATGACATCTAAAATTTTGATGACTTCTACTACAGATGCATGGTGGGGAATATATTGACTGGTTCCATCATGACCTGGTATAGGAACACCAATGATCTTGAATGGAAAATCCTACAAATGTAGCGGGTATGGCTCAGTCCATCACGGGTAAAGCCTTCCCTACCATTGAACACATCTACACGGGGTACTGTCACAGGAAAGTAGCATCCATCATCAAGGACCATCCAGGCTATGTTCTGTTCTCACTGCTGCCAATAGGAAGAAGGTACAGGAGCCTCAGGATGTACACCACCAGGTTCAGGAACAGTTACTACCCTTCAACCATCAGGCTTTTGAACCAGTGGGGATAACTTCACTCGGCCCATCACTGAACTGTTCCCACAACCATCGAACTCACTTTCAGGACTCTTCATCCCATGTTCCTGATACTCAATGCTTATTTATTTATTATTTTTATTTTGTTCTTTTGTATTTGCTCAGTTGTCTTGTGCACATTGATTGGCCCTCCTGTTGGGTGTGTTCTTTCTCTGAATCTATTATGTTTCTTGGATTTACTGCGTATGCCCACACAATCATGAATCTCAAGATTGTGTATGGTGATATATATATACTTCGATAATAAATTTACTTTGAACTTTGATGGATGCACCATTGAGTTGCTGTCATCTCCTGATGATCCAGTGGACCTATCACCATCTGCGACCCTGTCCTAATGAAAGGTCTCGTCCCCAAACATCAACTGTTTGCTCTTTTCCATAGTTGCTGCCTGGCCTGCTGAGTTCCTCCAGCATTTTGAGTGTGCTGTTGGATTTCCAGCACCTGCAGACTTTCTGGTGTTTGCGGTACAACCCAACATGCATTTGCGATACACGATTCTCTTCCTTGACCTCTTCCATACTCCTCGTTTAGGTGTCATTTTTTTTTCCCGTTTCATTCCAGGGATGAGTATTATTCCCAAGAACACAATTTGAAACGCTGTCATTTTCTGCCTGAGCTCAAGGGACCCAGTGAGATTTGTGGTAATTACTGTTGGCAGCACTTAAACCTAGAAAATTAAGCTAATTTTGATTGAAAATGTGAGAAAAAAAAGCCCGATTCATTTTTTGATCAATTATCCCTAATCAATGTACATCAGTATGGCTGATTTTGATATACTTAATATTCAGAATTAATACCATTGAGGATACTCATAATTAGTAGAAGAGGGTAATTGGAATACCTAACAGGGGTGACAAAGACAGTTTAGTTACTGTACATCTTGATAATAATGCCTTGGTCACTTCCTGATTTAATTTGCAGTTGAGATCAGTGTTTGAGGCAGATCTAAATTGGCAAGATTAATTTTGGATTAAACACCACAGAAAGCTGATGTTAACAGCAGCAGATAATCAGCCAATTGGCTGCATTAAATCCTGTGTGCTCAGTCTCTAGAGCTCACACTGTATCACCTTTCGTTGGCTTGCTGCCTTTATACTGAGCAGATGGAGAATCAGGGGACATGATTGTCTACATGAGCAGCGTGCATTAGCTACTGGCAAATCTCAGTGATAGTTCATGCTCGGAAGATAATTTCCTGAGATGGCTTCTCTAGGCCAATTATTCAAGGTTCAAGATTCTTTAGTGTTATTTCCAGTACACGATATGTAAAGGATTGTTCCTCTGTATCTGATGCAGCATGTGAAAAAAACACACTAAGATAAAGAACATAATAATAAAGAGGCACACTAACTATAAATATATGCATTAGGGTTCCCAAGAAGGGTCTGGGTCTGAAACATCGACTGTTTCCTCTTTTCTGTCGACGCTGCCTGGCCTGCAGAGTTCCTCCAGCATTTTGTTGTGTGTTGCCTTGGATTTGTGTGTTTGTGTTTGTTACATAAGCTAGCTGATATACAACGATTGACTGCATGTAGACGAAGTGTCACTAGGTGCAGGAATGTCTGAACATAAAGTGACTCTGGCAGGAAATGATAAAGGAATGGTGGTGGGAGTGTTAGTGGAGGTGTTGAACAGCTTTACTGCTTGGGAAGGTAACTGTTTTTGAGTCGAACAGTCCTGGCATGGATGCTACATAGCCTCCTCCCTGATGGGAGTGGGGCAGACTGTCTATGAGAAGCGTCAAGACATTGCTGGCTTTTTTCCAGCGCCTTTCTGTATAAACGTCCTTGATGGTGGGTGGGCCGTTAAACAGGGTCCTTCGAAGGTTGGTGTCCACAACTCTCCGCAGTTTCTTGCAGTCACGTGCAGAGCAGACCTCCATGCCACGTGCCTGTGAGAAGCTCGCTGTTCTCCTTGTTTCTGCCTGGGTTTCCTCCAGATGCTCTGGTTTCCTCCCATAACTGCAAGAGATGCAGGTTAAATACGTGGAACTGGAGTCCAGCCACGTCTTTCTGACTCAGGTGAGGAAATTATAACTCCGTTATACTGATCACCAGCGGGGGCAGAAGTTTTCTGGCAGTGAGCCGTACATTGCTTACAGTGAGTCTTCGAGCGACATTGGTGGAACAGGGCTGGCAGTGTGAGAGGAAGTTTCATAAAGACCCCTGAACTTTTTATTAGGCTTCATTTACATAGGCGATGAGCTGTATGCTACCTCTCAATGATAACTTTCAGCTGCACCAGCCAGCCAGGCTCACTGCTCTGTACGGGACAACACCATGTTGAATCTATAGCAGCCTTTCTCCAAATGCCCGACAGACACAGCCTAATATGACTTGTTTAAGAGTGGGGATGCCTGATGCATTTACACGAGAAGGATTTTCTTCTGAAGGTATTTTTTTCTGGGCTAAGCACTTTGCATCTGTTGCTATAGTAACAAGAACACACCACTGATATTATTTGGTGACTACAGGCAGTGTTAACAGGCCAGCGTGCCCGCTGAATGTGTCACTGAAGCTGCAATATTACATCCCATTACAGCTGATGTTTGAATAATCCAAGGTGGAAACGAGCAATCATAAAAACTAAATTCATCATTTTATGTTTCTCCATGATGAATAATTTGCAAATATGCCCTTTTCGAGAATGAATGTTGCTGCTGTAATGTGGCAACAAGAATGTTATGAATTCATGCATTGATGCAGACATTCCTACATAACATTCTGTTCAGATTTTCTGCTTATCAGTGTGTTTGACCCTTGACAATGAAACAGTTCCCCGCTTCAAACTCCCTGAAGTTCTCGTAGCAGCCATTTTCAGGGTCATTGCCAGGCCGGGTATCTCACCCTACCTCTGTCTTGGTCTCTCACGCTCCTGCAAGTGTAACTCAACTCTCTCCACCCTCTCCCACTAGAAAGGTATCTCACTCCCAGCTTGCATATCTTACCACTCAAGTCCACAGGAGATTCTGTAGTTGCTGGAAATCTTGAGTCAGCGAGTCAGGCAGCATCTATTGTGGGGGGGGGGGGGGGGGAATAAACAGTTGAACTTCCCTTTCTTCCAAAGTTCCCTGCCTTCTCCTATTAGACATCTTCTCCTTCAGCCCTTTACCTCTTCCACCTATCACTTCCCAGCTTCAAACTTGGACTAAGTAAGTATCTTGGAATATTTTCCATTCTCTGCACAGCCATCCGATTTCAATGCCACTTTGAGATTCAGATGAAAATGGACAAATCACAGAAAACAACAACACACACAAAATGCTGGTAGAACACAGCAGGCCAGGCAGCATCTATAGGGAGAAGCGCTGTCGACGTTTCGGGCCAAGACCCTTCGTCAGGACTAACCGAAAGGAAAGATATGAATGCTGCTTTAATGCGGATCCAAATAATAGTGGGATGACCATTGGGTCGGCCCTTCATGTTAAGGAAACCAGGTCCAGTGCTGCCTCAGCAGCCGGGGTATCAGAATGGCGGGGGGTGATGTGGGCGGGATTCAATTCTTGGGTCTACAACCAGAGTTTAATGCTCCAGTTTGGTGAGTCTGTTCTCAAATTACTATTAGTGGGAGCTTGCTGTGCATAAATTGGCTGTTGCTTCCTACAACGTGTCGTATGCACACACGAGAATTAATTCATCGCTTGCAAAGTGCTCTTAAGTGTCCTAAGTGCTGAGCTCTGAAATGGCCATGCTTTGGAAGAGGTGATTCACTGGGCTCTCTCACAGGGACGTGAAGAGAGAAGAGCTGAAATATTGTCCCACCCAACGCACACAAGATGGTGGAGGAATCAGGTTTCAACTGGCGCTGGCATATGCCGTGAAATTTGGTGTTTTGCGGTGGCAGTACATTGCAATACATAATGATAAAAAATATAAAATATTCAATTAAATAGGTAGTCCAAAAAGAGAGCAAAAAAAAAGAAATAGAAAAAAATAGCGAGGTAGTGTACATCGGGTCAGGAATCTGATGACAGAGAGCATGAAGCTGTTCCTAAAGTGTTGAATGTGTGTCTTCAGGCTCCTGTACTTCCTCCTTGATGGTGGCATTGAGAAGACGGTACGTCCTGGGTGATGGAGATCCTTAAAGATGGATGCTGCCTTTTTGAGGATTGCCTTTTGAAGGTATCCCAGATGCTCAGGAGGCTAGTGCTCATGATGGAGCTGGTAGAGTTTGCAACTTTCAGCGGCATTTTCCGATCCTGTACAGTGGACATACCAGACAGTGATGCAACTGGATAAAACACTCCTCGCAGTACATCTGTAGAAAATTGCAAGGTTCTTTGGTGAGAGAACAAGTCTCCTCAAACTCCTAATGAAATAAAGCCGCTGCTGTGCTGTCCTTGTAATTGCATCAAGATGTTGGACACAGGATTGCTCTTAAGAGATGTTGACATCCAGGAACTTGAAATTGCTCACCCTTTCAATCGCTGATCCCTTGACGAGGACTGGTGTGTGTTCCCTCAACATCCCTTTCCTGAAGTCTACAATCTGTTCCTTGGTATTATGGATATTGTTTGCAAGATTGTCCTCAGCAGGTCAGATAGGATCTGTGGAGAGGAATGTACAGTCCCGATGAATGGTCTCTGCCTGAAATATCAATGGGTTGTTGATGAGTTGGGCTGAAGACACTGCTTCCATCCTGTATGACTCTAGTACTTGCTGACCGGAGTAGAGTTGGTCTGGGATTATCCTCACAACAATACCTCAGCCAGATGTGTTGTGTCCAGACGGAATGAAAAGAGACTGCAGATGCTAGGATCTGGAACAAAAATAACCTGCAGGAGGACCCAGCAGGTTGAACAGCATCTCTAGAGGGAAAAGGAAATTTCGATTGTCCATTTCCCTCCACAAATGCTGCCTGACCCTCTGAATTCCACAGGAAGCTCGTTTTCTACGGCGTGACAGATACAGCAGATTCTGCAGATGGTGGAAATCCAGAGGAACACACAAAAATTGTTGGAGGAACTCAGTAGGTCAGGCAGCATCTATAGAGAGAATTAAATAGTTGACGTTATAGGCCGAGACCTTTCATCAAGATTGGCAGTTTGTTCTAACACTAACCGTAATCTCGACCACAACCATTACCAACTTGCTGCTTTTGTAATATTAGCCAGCTCCATCATGGGCATTAGCCTCCATAGTATGCAGGTCAACTTCAAGAAGCAGTGCCTCAGAAAGGTGGTGTCCATCATGAAGGACCCCCTTTGTCCAGAACATGCCCTTGTCCCATATACTTACTGTAATACACTGTTTTCTTTTTCACTCTATTATCACGTATTGCCTTGTACTGCTGCCACGAAGTTAACAAATTTCACGGCATATGCTAGTGGTATTAAACCTGATTCTGATTCTGATAAGTTGTCCTGCTTATATTCTTTCAACAATAGTAATTATACCTCAAAAAATACTCTAGCATTTGTGGACCACTTTGAGACATTCTAGGGTCAAAAATAGAAGCTCTAAGCTTAATTTAAGCGAATGTAGTAGATGCTTAATAGATATGATAGACCACTGGAATTAATGACCAGGTAATTTAATTACTGCGCTGTTATTTGGAAAAAAGAATGTTGCCTAGAAACAGTAAGATTTCCTTTCTAGTCTTTAAGTGGTGCCTTGGGAGCTTTTATATTCATCTAACTTACAAGGATGAATAGATAAGGCATTAGATTTTTAATCTGAATCACATTGATAGAGCCTTCAACAATGCAACTCAGCTGTAATATCGCACATCACGCTGAACCAGAAATTAGTTCATATCTGTCAAGACTGCCATAGTGACATATCTAGTGAAGCTGCTGACCCACCATACCAAAGCAGCACATAATTCGCTGGAGGAATGCGGGTCGAGCAGCATCAGCAAGAGAAGAGAAATTGTCGATATTTTGGGTTAAAACTTAGGACCGAAACATCGACAGTTCCTCTCCCTGCTGAGTTCCTCCAGTACGTTGCCTGTTGCTCCAGACTGCTGAATCTGAAATCTCTTGTCTCCACAAGACCAAAGAACCAGGGTCATTCCTGACTCCAGGTGCTGTGGGTGTGGAGTTGCTGTACTTTCTTCTAGTTGCTTAGGCCTCCTTCCAGATCCCAAAGACATGTGAGTTGGTAGGTCAACCGGTCATTGCAAATTGCCCCTAGTTTACAGGTGTGACATAAGGCCTTTGATGTTAATATGGGGAGAACAAATTATAGGGATTAATCTCAGATAAGAGTGAATTGATGTGGACGTGGTAAACTGAAGGTCATAGAGTAATGAGTAAGGGGAGAAGGTTGGGGAATGGAGTCGAGAGGGATAATAAATCATCCAGGAATGGTAGAACAGACTCAATGGCCCAAATAGCCTAATTCTGCTCCTCTGTATTGTAAAGGGTGAATCTTTGTGTGTGTCATGTGTCTTCACCACCTGGCCTTGGGTGTATGTGACTATCTACAGAAGCTTCAGCACTACCACGAGAACATGAAAGTCATGTGAACACAGGCAGGACTTGTGAAGAGTGGTGGCAAATGATGATTGGTTCAGTGCTTTGAGTTGGTGCTAGTGTATTGGTCCATTTGCTGCAGCATTTTGTATCAGTGGAGGAGGTCTAAAAGTAGAGTGGTCAGGGGCAAGTTTTACCAGGGACTGCATTGCAAATGGTGCTGCAGATTGGGCAGAGTAGACATGTGCTGCAGTGAGTGGGCCAGGCTGTGGGGGGGAGAAGCACATACACTGGATAAGTATTGTTCTGTCCTAATAAACAAAGTTTTGAAACATATAAGGGGAATTTGTGAGTGGCAGGGTGGAGATACCTCTCTACCTCAGGAGGTGTAAGGTGCTCCTTCCCTCCACTAATCTGCAGGTATCCCTTGGGCAAGGTGTAGCTCCTGCTTAGCTTCCTACCCCCTTCCATGGTGGATGGTCATATGAGCAGCTGGTGCATTTATGGCCCCTGATGCCAGGCAGAGAATCTCTGAAGAGTATTGATAATGGCTGGGGTCACCCATCTTGTAAAGACACTGCCCAGAAGAAGGCAATGACAATGTACTCCCTTAGAAAAATTTGCCAAGAACAATCATGGTCATCGACCATGATTGTCTACATCATATGACATGGCACATTATGATGATGAAGAGGAATTTTTGTCTTTCTGCCCAGCAGCCGGTTCTGTGAATCTTTTGTCGTAACTGAATAGTCTTATGATTCTTTACAGTGAGATTCAGATGGAAAGTGCAGCTTAGACAAGCAGATAAAACAACGCTCTAGATATCTGCGGGAGAGATGAACAGTTAGTGATTCATGATGATGATCTTTCATCAGACCTTTGAGCAACTTCAGACTGATGACTTTTAGATGAAAAGTCATCCCCTGAAGAGCTAACTCTTTTCCTCACCCCAGTTTCTGCCTGACCTGCTGAGCATTTCCAGCATTTCCGTTTGTATCTCAGATTTGCTGTTTTGGTGACGTTTTCAAGAGTTGATTCACTGCTGAATTCTATCCTATGTAAACAAGAAATGATGTTCATACTGACATTTCTTTATAAAATAGATCATGGAGAGATAAGTACAGATTAAGAACTGAGTTTCCTTTTTGGGATCATTTTCCAAGATCTTCCAATGCACCCTAAATATTCAGATCAGCTGGTTAGGCCATTGGTTTTGTGGCTCTTGTGAAGGATTGTAACTCCAATAGTCTTGCTCTGGATTATCAGCTTTGTTGTGGAATGAGTCAAACTCGCACCCAGTGACTGCATCCTACCACTCTAGGCTGAAAGCCAAGTTGGTGAACCTTCAGTAACCACTGTGACAATATTCTAATCCTAACACCAGATTTGAGGCCATCTCCATGAGTAAAGATGAGAGATGGTGGGACAAAATAAGATGTCCCAGCCTGAAACACCAGCTGTTAATAAGATCCTCCATAAGACATAGGAGCAGAATTAGGCCATTGGGCTCATTGTGTCTGCCCCACCATTCAATCATGGCTAATTTATTATCCCTCCCAATTCCATTCTCCTGCCTTTTGAACCCCATAACTTTTGTCCTGCACACTAATCAAATAGCTATCATCCTCCATTTTAAATATACCCAATGAACTGGCCTCCACAGCTGTCTGTGGACACGAACTCCACAGATTCATCACCCTCATGCCCAAAACATTCTCACCTGACTTGCTGAGTTCTGTAAGCATTCTCTGTGTGTTGCTCAACATTTCGAGCATCTGCAGATCGTTTGTGTTTGTGGGAAATTAGTTGTAGCTATAATTAGGTGGACATTGGAAGAGAGAAAAGAGACTGACCAGAGGTCTCATTTACTGTCCCATCTTGAATCATTATTACTGCATAATATACTGGAAAGGACAACATGGAACATGTGTTACAATGTCCCATTTTGCCTCTACAATACTGGCTACTTCATGGACCTTGTCTGAAGAAGTAACTGCTAAGTACAGGGATTCTTAATCTGAGGTCCACGACCCACATAGGGCTCCATGGATAGATTCCAGGGGTCTATGAAATTGGATGGCAAAAAATTTACATCTTTATTTTCACTAACCTCTGACTGAATTTAGCATTTCCATCAATTCTAAATGTAGGCAACAAACTGCAGTGGTGTTCGCCATATTGCAGTTATTACCAATATCTCAAATTATCGATCATCACTTCTTCGAAATTGCAGTAGATCGAATGTGATCGCAGTCTTCTTGTCTGCAGACGCTCATGTGACGTAGTTGGCCAACTACCAGGCAGCCCTACAATTGGACGTTCCACTTGCCTATATTTTAAATGTATAGTCTTGATATTTAATGTTAATAAAGAAGCACATGTATTACTATATCAAAAATAGTTTAATATTTTGATAACTGTATTTCAATATAATTGGGTTTTTTTGTAATCTCCAATGCATTTGATTTTATATTTTTAAATACATTATTCTGAGAAGAGGTCCATAGGCTTCACCAGACTGGCAAAGGGTCTATGGTATAAAAAAGGTTAAGAACCCCGGCTTAGCACTTTGTTGATGAATGCTTTGTATAACTCCTGTGTAACTCTGGACCTTTCTTCAGGTGAGCGTGCTGACAACATTGGAAAGGAGGTTTAACCTGCAGAGTGCCGACGTTGGAGTCATCGCCAGCAGCTTCGAGATTGGCAACCTGGCCTTGATTTTGTTTGTGAGCTACTTTGGGGCAAAAGGGCATCGGCCACGTCTGATAGGATGCGGGGGCATCGTGATGGCCCTGGGAGCTTTGCTGTCTGCCCTTCCCGAGTTCCTTACCCACCAGTATGAGTACGAATCTGGGGAGATCCCCTGGGGACTGGAAGGAAAGGACCTGTGTGTTGGGAATGTATCAGCCAGCAACCAAGGACCAGAGGCAAAAATCATCTGCAGGAACAGGACTTCCACCAACATGATGTACCTCCTGCTAATTGGAGCCCAAGTGTTACTGGGCATTGGTGCTACTCCTGTCCAACCACTTGGTGTCTCATACATTGATGACCATGTCCAACGGAAGGACTCCTCCCTGTACATAGGTAAGACATTTGGATATGAATGGTATCATGGGGATATTAACCCCAGGAAAGTCTGAGATCAGTATGAGGAGCAATGCAATCCTGTCCTGCTTCATTCTTATGTTCTGAGGTATATTAACATTGTTAATTAATTTCTATTTAAGATACAGTTGCAGTGTTTCTGAAGGTAAAGTCCTTTGCTTATTGTCACGTCTTGCTGCTGTGGGGTAGGAGAATCACGTGTAAAATTCATTTTTAGGTCCACCGCATATTTATTCAGTTGAGCTTTCAGGTTGAGGAGGAAGCGCATGGCCCCTTCACCTTGATGGAGTCCACACACACTCTCATTCCTCTCAGATCGGTTTCAGGTTTATTATCAAATGAATGAGAATCAGAATCAGGTTTAAAATACCACTTGCATACGTCATGAAATTTGTTAACTCTGCGGCACCAGTACAATACATGATAATATAGCAAAAAAAACTGTGAATTACATTAAATATATATATATATATATATAATAGTTAAATTAAGTAACTAGTGGAATAAAAATGGAAATGAAAAGTAGTGAGGTAGTGATCATGCATTCACTGTTCATTCAGAAATCAGATGGCAGAGGGGAAGAAGCTGTTTTTGAATCATTGGGTTTGTACCTTCAGGCTCCTATACCTCCTTACTGATGGTAGCAATGAAAACAGGGTATGTCCTGGGTGGTGGGGATCCTGACGAAGGGTCTCGGCCCGAAACGTTGACAGTGCTTCTCCCTATACATGCTGCCTGGCCTGCTGTGTTCCACCAGCATTTTGTGTTGTGGGGGTCCTTAGTGATGGATGCCACCTTTTGATGTTTCACTCCTTGAAGATGTTTTGGACACCATGGAGGCTAGTGCCCTTGATGGAGCTGACTAAGTTTACAACTCTCTGCAGCTTACTTCAATCCTGCGTAGGAGCTCCTGTGAAATTTTAAAAAGCTTGTGCTTTTTTCTCTTCCTCTGCGGACTGGGTTTTGGTCTTCATTTTTTTTTAATTGGGTTCTTTTGGGTTTCCTGCTTTGTGGCTACCTGCAAGCAGACAGTCTTCAAGGTTGTATAATTTAGGCATTCCTTGATCATAAATGTTCTTTGATTCTTTGCGATGACGCATTTCACTGTCTTTTTTGATGTATACTGTACATGATGAATAAATGATTCTGAAACTGATCTGAGAATGAGAGAGTGTGTGTTTGGACTCCATCAAGGTGAACAGGCCTCTCGCTCCCCCCTCAACTAGACAACTTGATGGAGTAAGTATGTGACTGACCTAAAAATGTGAATTGTCCGAGTGCTTCTCCTACTCCGTTATAGTAAGACATTCTCGTACCTTGTATGACATTTTGATACACGTTTAGAAACCAATGTGTAGATTTGCAGTGATCACCACTTGACCAACCCAAGACAAGAAGGTGACTGGATTATCCCTCCTGACATCACCTGGCAAGCATGAATATCTTTTGCCCCACAACCCCTGCCTTTGGTCAGAGTCTGGTCATTTCATGTCTACAATATCTGCTCAGCCAAGGCATTGGTTATTTGGTGATGGTGCTGGCAGGCCCATTATCTCCAATAACTGGTTATCCTATGACTGCTTTCTGGTATACTGTATCTTATCTTGCATTCTACTACATAAGCTAGGTCTGACCTATTTATCCGAGTAGTAGTATATTTTATCTTACGCAACGTTTTATAATGTTACATATTACGTAAGTTAACCGTACAGAGTAGATTCATTTCGGTAGTCTGCTAGTTCCAGGTTGACAGCTTGTAAGTGAAGTTTAATAAAGCGATATTAGGCCTTTGACTGGGAGAAGTGGTTCTTTGCTATTATAGAGTATTCTTGGTAATCATATCTAGCATGACAAATGAATAAGTCTATAAAAGATAAAAGAGGAGAATTAGGCCATTCAGCCCATCAAGTCTGCTCCACGCTTCAATAATGGCAGATTATTTTTTCTCAAGCCTTATCTCTTGCCTTCTCCCTGCAATCCTTAACCACTTTACTATCACTGTGTGTGCTGGCAATGTTGGAACCCAGAGGTGGAGGAAAGACAGATGCCAATATAGAGATGGTTGCCAGAGTTAATTCTTAATAATTCCAACAGAACAACTGTGGCTCAGCCGAGCGACACTGCGAGACGTAACATTCTCAAAACTAGGACCCTGCGATTAGTGCTAACTGGGCATCCACTTAAATTATACAAGTAACACAAAATCTCCAAGCCTATCAAAATAAACTTAACAAGTTTATACAGGAAGCACCAGGAGAATGCATTACAAAGAGCGATTTGCTTGAGAAAATCACAACGAACTCGAAACGATTAACAACTCTTAACAAATATTAACCAAATTAGGTGCTCTAAAAACGTCGGAGCCCAATGCTCTCTGGTACCCTGCACAAGCCCTAAGAGCTCAGTACACTTTACCAATCAAGAACCTATCATTCTATGCTTTAAATACATCTTACAACTTGGCCTCCTTAGTCGCAATGAATTCCGTGCATTCACCACCGACTCGCTGAGGAAATTGTCCCTCATCTCAGCTTTACAGGGGCATCCCTTAATTTTGTGTCTGTGTCCTTGGATCGTCAACTCTCCTACCATCGCTCTATCCAGGCCTTTCAGTCTCAGGTAGGTTTCAGTGAGACACCCCACATCCCCCTCCACCGAATACTTCTGAACTCCACAGATACAGGCCAAGAGACATCAAATGCTCTTCATACGTTTAGCCTTTTATTCTTGGGATCATTCTTGTGAAACCCCTCCAGGGCCAGTAGATAGGGGCCCAAAAAGAATGGGTTTGAACCAAAGCAAATTAAATTTGATATTGTTTAAATCTAGGGCTATAACAAATTCTATAACCATGTTCTTTAACATTTCATTGACCAAAGCATTTTCTGATCTATGTTTGAAATGCTTATGAGTTGACTATATATTAATAGCTGATATCTGCCAATGTTTATACATTTTTTCCTGTGTTTGTGAAAATCACAAAAGGTTTAAGTTTAACCCCAGCCTCAGAAATAGCTCCTGATAAAACTTAGACAGCTTTCCAAATAAGAACAAATTTCTTTCTTGCTGGCAGTGACCCTCAAACAACCTGGTGTTAGACTTCAGAGGTTAATTATTAGTATTTCAGAATCCAGGTCAGCACACCTCCTGAACATCATCAAACCCCTTTGTTCCATCTCTGACAGCATCAAGACATGGTCTCCTGCAGTCCACCCAGTAATTAAACCTTGCTGGCCAAATACACATTATCCAAAAGCATCCAGACACCAGGCATCACGAAACAAGAAAATTCTTCCAAATGTTATCAAATTCAATTGATAAATATAAGAAAGTGTATCTTTTTAAAAAATATAATATGATTTTACAGTATTTGTTTACTTGTGAAATATATTACAACATACAATGGATGTTTGGTCATAAGACTGCGAAATGCAGGAGCAGAACTAAGATATTCGGCCCATCGAGTCTACTCCGCCATTTGATCATGGCTGATTTACTTTTCCTTTCAACCACATTTCCCTGCCTTCTCCCTGTAATCACTGATGCCCTTATTAGTCAAGAACCTATTTACCTCCGGTTTAAATATACCCTATGACTTGGCTTCCACAGCTGTCTATGAGGCTGTCCTCTGGTCCTCTCCATGTCGATCTTTCTAGACCTTTGAAAATTAAATTGTGTGCAGAGAAACATTAATGATCCATAGTAAAAACATGTCTAATGTCTGAATAATGTTTGAATAATGTTTGGGTCCAAGGATTTTGGACTAGAAATCTTATAAATCCTCTTTACATAACTGGAGTCTCTCCATATGTGGGTTGGTTGAAGATTTCTCTATCCATTTTAGCTTTATGGTGTTTTGAATGTTAAAATAACTTGCATGGGTATAGTACCTGTAATGTGATATAATCCTTCAAGGCATTTCAGAAGATTATCAGCAAAGACAATATTGACCCTTAGATGCTTAAGAAGGAAATCATGCACAATGAACCTTCACAATGATGAGAGGGGTTGAAAGAGATGTGAATATATCTGAATTTCAGGCCTTTGTAGTGGGAAGTATAAGCACTACCTGTAAAGTTATGAATTTTGGCTGAAGGGAGTGATAAAGGGAAGATTTTCCTTCTTCTTCTTAGAACCATAGAACATTACAGCACAGAAGCAGGCCAAACTATTTTCCTGCCTAGTCCCACTGTCCTGCACCTGGCCCATATCCCTCCATACACCTCTCATCCATGTACCTGTCCAAATTTTTCTTATATGTTAAAAGTGAGCCTGCATTTACCACTTCATCTGGCAGCTCATTGAACACTCCCATCACTCTTTGTGTGAAGAAGCCCCCCCCCCCAATGCTCCCTTTAAATTTTTCCCCCTTCACCCTTAACCCATGTCCTCTGGTTTTTTTCTCCCCTAGCCTCAGTGGGAAAAGCCTGCTTGCATTCACTCTATCTATACCCATCATAATTTTATATACCTCTATCAAATCTCCCCTCATTCTTCTACGCTCCAGGGAGTAAAATCCTAACCTATTCAACCTTTCTTTGTAACTCAGTTTCTCAAGTCCCGACAACATCCTTATAAACCTCTGCACTCTTTCAACCTTATTAATATCCTTTCTGTAATTCGGTGACACAAAACTGCACACAATACCAGAACTTCTTCTTGGGCTTTTAGCTCCCAGTGAAGCATAAGCCATCAATGATCTTCCATCTCCATTGTCCAAAGTCGATGATGTGGTTGGAGTTCATCAATGTTTCTGTAGTCCATTGTATCCAGGGTTATTGGCCTATACAGCTTCACCAGAGCCCTGTTGGCCGGCCTTACCCATTTCCACAGGACGTAGGGTTGGACCTTGAGAGGCAAAGGGATGATTGCTCACATTAAATTGACAGTAGGGAAATCAAGACAGAGAGAGCAACTTGTTGATGTGTGAAGTAAACTGGGCTGACCTTGCGAATAAGAAGCCGAGTTCATAGTGTGGAGGGTGGTGAGGGCTTCATAGGCCTGAAGTGACCACTTTACACAGTCAGTGACCACTTTATTATGTACAGGAGTGGA
Source organism: Hypanus sabinus (assembly GCF_030144855.1). Classification (NCBI taxonomy): domain Eukaryota; kingdom Metazoa; phylum Chordata; class Chondrichthyes; order Myliobatiformes; family Dasyatidae; genus Hypanus; species Hypanus sabinus. The sequence goes on along the minus strand of NC_082733.1, from coordinate 35,787,209 downwards.
CCCCAGTGTTGTCATCTGCTGCTGTAGCCCATCCACTTCAAGGTTCATGTGTTGTGTGTTCAGAGGTGCTTTTCTGCACACCACTATTGTAACACGTGATTATTTGAGTAACTGTCACCTTCAATCTGGCCATTCTCCTCTGAACTCTCTTATTAGCAAGGTGTTTTTGCCCACAGAACTGCTGCTCACTAGATGTTTACTTTTGCACCATTCTCTGTAAACTCTGAGACTGTTGTGCATGAAAATCCTAGGAGATCAGCAGTTTCGGAGATACTCAAACCAGCCGGTCTGGCACCAAAGATCATTCCTCTGACAAAAGGCACTTAGATCAAGCTTCTTCCACATTCTGACCTTTTGTCCAAACAACAACTGAACTTCTTGATCATGTGTACATACTTCTTTGCATTGAGTTGCTATCACGTGCTTGGCTGATTAGATATATGAGGTGTACAGGTGTATATTATACTGGTTAATTACTGACAACTTAAGTTTTAATTGTAAGTAAACTGGTGCCTAGAAACAAAATGATCAAGACCTTTGTGTAGGATTGAACAATATTGTGTGTAAATCCTGAAACAGGGATGATCATTGGAACTCAGCTTTTCACTAATCAGTTCTGTTACTATGCTTGCTTGTAATCCCTATTAATGTTTGCTTGCCTGTTTTTGTACATTTATCATATATCTTTGCGAGTAAATGTATCCAAATGTGGTTTCAAATATAGTATATAAATTTTACTATTGAAAATGTTTAATAATAGTTATGTTTCAAGATATTTACAGTAGGAAATCTCAGATGCGTAATGTTCAATACTTTTGCAGATTGATCTTTTAGCTCCACTTTTGTTTAGTGGTTTTGTTCGTTCATTATGTGCTGCATCGTATAACATGGGCGATCATGGTCTTTCCATGACCATGATTGTTCTTGGCAGAATTTTCTATGGAAGTGGTTTGCCATTGCCTTCTTCTGGGCGGTGTCTTCACAAGATGGGTGACCCCTGCCATTATCAATACTCTTCAGTGATTATCAGCCTGATGACTGTTGAAACATAACCAGGACTTGTGATGTGCGCCAGCTGCTCATACGACCATCCACCACCTGCTCCCATGGATTCACCAGACCAGAGGGGCTAAGCAGATGCTACACCTTGCCCAAGAGTGACCTGCAGGCTAGCGGAGGGAAGGAGCTTCTTACACCTCCTTTGGTAGAGATGTACCTCCACCTCACCATCCAAAGGGCCCCAAATTCAAAGTTTGTTCTGTGGTATGTTGGCAAATATTGCTCAGGTTGATGGTGAATGCATCAGTGTTAACATGCAATAATTGGAGACAGGAAAACTGCTTCTGATCACCGCCCAGCAACATATAAAGGGGTGGGTATCCCATCTGAGGATAGTCCGTGGTGATGACATCCTTCACAGTCAAGGAGTCTGATGTTACTCCAGCAAGAAACAACATCCTCAGCAGAGGGGTCAAAAAGAAGAGGCTGCCAAGAAAAGTGGCTGAGTGTCCACTCTTCAAAGAGTGTAGTATAGTGTGTAGGCCTCCGTTAGTCTCGATAGACCATGGATTTGCACCTTGGAGAGTTTCCAGGGCGCAAGCCTGGGCAAGGTTTTTCTTAAATGGAAGACCGGCAGTTGCCCAAGCTGCAAGTCTCCCCTCTCCACACCACCAATGTTGTCCAAGGGAAGGGCATTTGGACCCATACAGCTTGGCACCAATGTCGTGGCAGAGCAATATGTGGTTAAGTGCCTTGGACACACACAGAAGCCTCCGCCAAGGCTTGAACTAGTGACCTTCAGATAACTAGACGAATGCCTTAACCACTTGGCCACGTGCCAACACCTTCAAAGAATACAACATTATACCAGTGCTCTCTTCAAAGAGTACAACATTGCTGGTACAGTAGATTGGCATGCTGGTATCCTGTTCCACAAAATGATTAGTGGAGATTTAATCTTCAGGACCCTCTGTGTTGTGTTTTCATTTTCAGTCACAAGGAATTTGTGAAGAATGGTATTGAAAGAAGGTTGGTGTGCATCAATGCAATAAAGGAAAAGGTTGTGACAATGGTTGTGGGCTTAGACCATAAAACCATAGATAAAGGAGCAGAAATAGGCTATTTGACCCATCATGTCTGCTCTGCCTTCCATCCTGGCTGACTTATTATCACTTACAGTTCTGTGCAAAAGTCTTAGTCACATACCATATATATAGCTAGGGTGCACAGTCCTGTAGTCATTTTATGAATTGGACTGTACTGCTGCCGCAAAGAAAGGATTTATGGCATATGTGTGCGATGTATGAGAGTGGGAAGGGGGGCAGGTAGAGGGGTACTGTGGTTGGGAAAAGGGGAAGGGAGAGGAGAGGAAGTTGGAAACACCAGAGAGTAATGATAAATACACCAATTGTTTGGAATCATATGACTCTGCCTGGTGTTTCAGGGCTGGGTATGTCTGCACCCATGCCACCTGCCCACCTTGCAGCCTTTCTCTGCCATCTGTCCCTCACCCCTCCCACAGTGCTCCACCCTCACCATTCCCCACATTCTTTGCTCCTGCCAGATTTACAAACTTGCTCTCTGCTCCACACTGATAAATACATTACTGTGAAAAAGTCCCAGGCATCCTAGCTATATTGAAAAGTATATGCCTAAGATTTACGCACAATGCTATAATCCCATTCTTCTGCCTTCTCACCGTAATCTTTGTCACCCTTACTAATCAAGAATTTATCAGCCTCCACTTTAAATATACCCAATTACAGCCATTTCTGGCAATGAATTCCACAGGTATACCACCTTCTGGCTAAGAAATTTCTCCTCATCTCTGTTTTCTGTGCTCTCTGGTCCTAGACTCCTCCACTGTAGGAAACATCTCTCCATGCCCGGCATCTTCACTATCTTCATATACCTCTACCTCCACCTTGACGCTGGGGGGGGGGGGGGGGTGCTTCAAATGGGGTCAGCAACCTTTGTCTTTATAGTGTAGCATACAGCTTCGGCCATGGACACAATGATTTCTGTCTTGTTGTACTATATGTGGGGATGGGCTGAGGTATGGGGAATAAAGTTGAAGGGACAGGATAATTAGTATTCATCCTGTCTTATCCATAATGTGTGCAGTCAAGCCAGTGGGTGCTAATTTCTCTTTCTCCTCAGTTCTATCTCAGATGTTGTGAGAGATGGCTGTCCACAGCTGCCCTTCTGACGGAGGTCAGCTAACCTAGTATATTGTCATCAGTGGCTTGGGCCATCCTGATTTATGTGGCAGAGTGCCTCGCTGGTTGGACCAATCTCAAATAGTGCTGAGTCGGAGTACAGGGAGGAGATAGAGTGCTTAGTAACATGGTATTGTGAAAATGACCTTCCCTCACTGTCAACAAAATAAAGCAGCTGGTTATTGGCTTTAAAAAGAGCACCTGTTCGTGCCTACATCAATAATGTTGACATTGAGAGGGCTGAGAGCTTCAAGTTTCTAAATGTGAGCACCAACGATTGCCTGTCTTGGTCCAACAACACTGATGTGACCGCAAGAAAAGCTCCCCATTGCCTTTACTTCCTCAGGAATTTAGAGAAACATCCCTGCCAACTTTTCCCAATTTTATTGATCCACCCTAGAAAGCATTCTGTTTGTGGAACTTTGCAAGAGTCTGTTATACATCTGACTATCTGCCTACATTAACTTGGGCCTCTCCTCAGCCTCTGACACTATATCCAACCTCTCATTCTAATTCAATGATGTCCTGGTGAACCTGTTCTGCATCTTCTCCAAAGCTTCAACATCCTTCCTGTAATGGCACCAGAACTGTCAGAATACTCCAAACATGGTCTATCCAAAGTGTTATATAGCTGCAAAACAACTCCCTGACTTTTATTATCACTGCCCCTTGACCAATGAAGCCAAGCATGCCATATAATCTCTTTACCATCCTAACAACTTACGATGCCACTTTTGGAGAGCTATGAACTTGCAACCTTCTGCATATTTGTCTTCCTAAAGCAGGGGTTCAATTACCAACTGATGCAAAATACTGGAGGAACTCAACAGTTCTGCAGGTCAGTCCTGAGGAAAGGTCTCAACCCGATTCGCCAACTGTTTGTTCCCCTCCATAGATGCTGCCTGACTTGCTGAGTTCCTCCAGTATTTTCTATGTGTTACTCTGGATTTCCAGCATTTGCAGAATCTCTTGTGTTAGAGATTGACTCAGTTTGGTTGTGGGACTTGGCTGTATAAACTCTACTTTTGGTATCCCTGACACTGCACTGCAGGAATAATTAGTTGACCACAAATTGCTTGAGGGAATGTGAAAAGGGTAACATTTTTAATGCAGCAATTTGAAAAAGGAGAACTTTTGTCTTGAAATGGTAAAACTTTCAATAAGTGTATCATTGGATAGCTGATAAAACTGCTGTGCTTGTAACTTTTTTTTTCAGATTTTACAGATCTGATATCCAAAGAAAAGGATAGGAAATATCAGAGGTGGGGAAGAATGAAGCCCAAGTGCTGTTTTATTTTTGCTGTAGGTCACAACTGAGGTTTGACTCATACAAGGAGGAAAGTCAGAGATCTGGGAAAGTGATTAGCCAGGTTTCTGCTACAATGTCTCTGAACTGGTGTCAGAATTCATCAGTCATTCCCACAGAACTTCTCACACTGTGTGACTACTGATAACCTGACTCACAGATAGCTTCTGAAGGTAACCAGCTGTGGAATGAAACTTTTATATCAGATTGTGTCTCTAAATTATTTAAAAAGTGTTTCTTTGAAAGCTGTGGGGCTTTAATAATGAATGAGGCAGTGTGGTGGACGCATTGGTCTAACCAATCAGTTGCTACGTCTGCAGATCCGAATAATCAACACTCAGTGGTCACTGTATTAGTTACACTTGCACACTTGCTCATTAATGCAAATATCTAATCAGCCAATCATGTGGCAGCAACTCTATGCATAGTAATATACAGACATGGTCAAGAGGTTCAGCTGTTGTTCAGGCCAATCATCAGAACAGGGAAGAAATATGAACTAAGTAGCCTTTGCTGTGGAATGATTGTTGGTGACAGATGGGGTGGTTTGAGTATCTCAGAAACTGCTGATCTCCTGGGATTTTCACCCACTACAGTCTCTAGAGTTTTCAGAGACTGGTGCAAAAAAAAAACAGTCAGCAGTATTCAGTGGCAAAAATGACTTGTTAATAAGAGAGGTCAGAAGAGAATAACCGGAGGTGACAGTGGCTCAATAACTACAGTGGTTTGCAGAAGAGCATCTCTGAAGGGACAACATGCCAAACCTTGGGGTGATTGGGCTACAGCAGCAGAAGACCATAAATGTACACTCAGTGACCACTTTATTTGGTACAGGAAGCAAGAAGACCTTTAACAAGCAACGAATAGGTTAATATTTCAGGCATTGGTACTGAGTCAGGATACATTGAGCTTCTCAACATTAGCATCGTATGCTTCAGATTTTGAACATTTTGAATTCATTGGATTAGCAAATGTATGGCATGGCAACAGTCTGTTCTGCCCATCCCTGCTGTGCCGATTCCGTGAAAGCACTATTCCATTACGTTCTATTCACTGACCATTCTTCCTAGTGTTTTCAGGGGCATTTAGGGATGGGTAATAAATGATAGCATTGACAGTGATGTCCACATCCTGCGAATGTTTTCTTTCAAAGGAGTTCCAATGGCATTTTGGAGAGTACTTTATTAACTGTTTCTGGCATTGTAATGAAGCCAGATCTATCACAGCAAAGCCCTCCATTCCATTGAGTACATTTACATGGAGCACTGCTACAAGAAATAACATCCAACATCAAGGACCCCCACCATCCAGGTCATGCTGTCTTCTCACTACTACCATCAGACATGAGGTATAGAAGCCTTGGGTCCTACATCACTAGGTTCAGGAACAGTTACTACCTTTCGACTATTAGCCTCCTGAACCAATGAGGATAACTTCATTCACACTTAATCTGAAATGATTTTAGGACCTGCAAACTTACTTTCAAGGATTCTTTACAACTCATGATCTCAGTATTATTTTTTCTTTGCATATTTTGTCTTCTTTGACACATTGGTTGTTTACTCGTGTCTGTCTGTTTATGTATGGTTTTGGTAAATTCTATGTGTTTCTTTTTTTCCCTGTAAATGGGTGGAAGAAAATAAATCTATAGTATAAGGCAACATATACTGTACATACTTTGATAATAAATTTACTTTGAACTTTGAAGCTGGGAGGAACTCTCCAACCCCACCATGTCTTGTATTGGTTAAAAACCTTTCTGGCTTGATGTTAGCCTCAGTCCTGGACCAGTTAGGTTTCATGCAGATTAAGTTTAGTTGAATAGCTGTATAAAACTGGAGTATTATGTTCAGTTCTGAGGTTGCATTTGGGGTATTGTGTGCAGCTTGGCCATCCCAGTACAGGAAGGATGTGGAGCCTTTGGAGAGGCTACAGGAGAGGTTGAACAAACTTTTTTTGTTTTCTCTGAATTTCTGGATGCTGAGGGGAAACCTAGTAAAGGTTTATAAGAACATGAGAAACATATACAGTGTATGTTAGCAGTCAAAATCCTTTCCCCAAAGTAGAAATGTCAAATGCTGGACACTCCTTGAACGTAATGGGCTGCCATAGGTGGTGGTGGATGGAAATATTCTAGTGGAATTGGTTTATTATTGTTCAAAGTTCAAAGTAAATTTATTATCAGAGTACATATATGTCACCATATACAACCCTGAGATTCATTTTCTTGTGGGCATACTCAATAAATCTATAGAATAGTAATCATAACAGAATCAATGAAAGACTGGCCAATTTGGGCATTCAACCAGTGTACAAAAGACATCAAGGAGACATCTTCCTGATGGTAGCAGCAAGAAGAGAGCGTGTCCTAGGTGGTGGGGGTCCCTGATGATAGATGCTGCTTTCCTGTGACAGTGTTTCATGTAGATGAGGTCAGTGGTTGGGAGGGCTATACCAGTGATGGAAGGGACCATATCCACTACTTTTTGTAGGAGGCTGTTAGACAGATACATGGCTATGCAGGGGAAAAGGGGTTAGGATCATTTGCAGGCAGAAGTGGTCTAGTTTAAGTCAGCATCATGTTTGATGCAGACATCATATGCTGAAGGGCCTGTTCCTGTTCTGATCTATCTCCAGACCACGGTTACCTATATTTGGGACAGCCCATTGTCCCAACTGGCACATGGAACAGGAAAAGGATTTAGACCCTATTTCAAGCTTGAACAAGGATCCCTTCAGCATTACGGCAGGCTTTAAGAGCATCTCATGTGCTTGCAAACTCCAGATGATATCCTAGATGTCTGGGCACTGATTCTGCACCTGAATTTCTCATCCTGCCTGCATTCAGGCCTTTGAATTGTGTGAGGCATAGTGGCTAAGTGTTGAGCCTTCTCTCAGCTGGTCAAGATCAGGAGCTCAGGCTGCCTATCAAAAGCCCAAAAGCACCAAGGTCGAATGTGGCACCCCAAGCGATTTGCTTCACTGACTCAAAGAAAGGTGGTGCAAGCCGTTCTCAATCTGTTCCTGTACCCTCGTGCCCCTCCAATATTTCTATCATCCACTGTCTTTCCCTCCTCATGTACAAGCCAGCAGCACACTATGTGTTGTCCCTGACAACTGATGAGTTCAAAAAGGACAACTGAACATATTGCCAAACGTTCCAGATGCACCATTGAGGAAATCTCCTAAGTCAAAAAAAGATTGCACGCAATGTGAGGTCTTGTTCTGATCTGTGTCACATTAGGAAATGCAGACATATGATATTTTAGAATTTAATTTCCTAACCAGTTACAATGAGCCAGCAGTCTGCAGAATGAGCCATTAATAAACATGCTGTGGACAGTGAGGTAGGTTCACCTGCTGGTTATGTTAATGACTGCTGCAACATTAGAGTCGGAGTAAACCTCTACAATTCAATAAATCTGCAGGAAAATTACAGAAAATCTGCCACAAAACTCAAGCTGGCTTGTTGATGCCACTTAGACAATGAAACCTGCAACCTCTCTGCAAATCTGTTTAAGGAGATCCTACTACCAAAGCATCTTTGCTCCCTTCCACTCTCTGGTTTCTGCAGGGATCAATATCTCCATGATCCCTTGTACATCTGCCCCTCCCCACCAATCTCCCCCCCCGCCCCCCCGGTCACCTATCCCCGCAAGTGGAAAATGTGTCCATTCACCTCCTCCCTCATCACCATTCAGGGCCCCAAACAGTCCTTCCAGGTGAGGAAATACTTCACCTGTGAGTCTGTCTGTTGCATCTGGTGGTCCCGCTGCAGCCTCCTCTAAATTGCTGAGGCCCAACGTAGATTGGAGACCATTTTGTTGAGCATCTTGCTCTGTCCACCACAAGCAGGATTTCCCGATGGCCAACCATTTTAATTCCACTGTCCATTCCCATTATGACATTTTCCCATGGCCTTCACTACTGGCACAATGAGGCCACTCTCATGTTCGAGGAGCAACACCTCATACTCCGTCTGGGTAGCCTCCACCACCCTGATGGCATGAACATTGATTTCTTAACTACCTCTCACCCTCCTCTCTTTTTTTCCTTTCCCAATTATGGTTCCCTTCTTACTTGTTCTCTTCTCCTTACTTTCTATCACCTCTGTCTGGTTCTTCTTCTCCTTCCCTTTCTCCCATGGTTCACTTTCCTCTGCTATTATAATCCTCCTTCTTCAGCCCTTTGCCTTTTCAAACTATCGTGTTCCAGTTTCTCACTTCACCCCACTCCTCCACCACCACAATACTTTCCCCTTATCTTCGTTTCACCCATCACTTTCTAGCTTGTACTTCTTCCCCTCTCCCACCCCTTCTTATTCTGGCTTCTTGTCCCTTCTTTTCCAGTCCTGATGAACGTTCTTGGTCCGAAACATTGGCTTTTTATTCCTCTCCATAGATGCTGTCTGACCTGCTGAGTTCCTCCAGCGTTTTGTAAGTGTACCTCTCTGCAAACCTGTGCAACTGCATAAATGTTCAGTAACTCAAACTCAGCCAGTTTGAATGAATGAGACTTGGCGTGCTCCATCATGGGCACTCACTTCCCCACCATCAAGGACACCTTCAACCGGCGATGCCTTGGAATCAGAATCAGGTTTAATATCACTGGCAGATGTCGTGAAATTTGTTGTTCTGCTGCAGCAGTATGTAGCAATACATAAACACTGTGAATTACAGTAAGAAGTATATTTAAATATTTAAAAAGTTAAATAAGTGGTGCAGAAAGAGGGAGAAAAGGAGTGAGGTAGTGTTCATGGGTTCACTGTCCATTCAGTGATCTGGTAGCAGAGGGAAAGAAGCTGTTCTTGAGCCATTGACTCTGTACCTCCTCCCTGATGGTAACAATGAGAAGGGGGCATGACCTAGGTGATGGGGATCCTTAATGATGAATGCTGCCTTCTTGAGGCATCGTTCTTTGAAAATGTCCTGGATGCTGGGAAGGCTAGTGCCCATGATGGAGATGAAGAAGTTTACAATTTTCCACAGATAGTTTCGATCCTGGCCATGTCCCCCACCCCCAATACCAGACGCTGATGCATCCAGTAGAGTCTGCAAGTATCTTTGGTAACTTACAAAATCTCAACAGACTCCGAATGAGTTATAGCTGCTGTTGGACCCTCTTTGTAACTGCGTGAATATGTTGAGCCCAGGATAGATCCTCAGAGATGTTGACAGATAGTTGCTGGTGCTGCAATAGCTTTATGCTAATCACTACACTACCATTCCTCTCCAGTTCATTATAGTGTATAAGCAGTAGATTAAGATGCCAAACAAGATCTGTGTTACCTGACCAGAACTGGACAGTACAACTTGCATTATCTATCTTCTGCTTTGTCTTTATTCCCATGCTTATTCCTTGCTGCTGTGACTTCTGGCTCTTAGACCATTAGGCAATATGATAGTGGAGTGCAATTAGGCCACTCAGCCCATCAAATCTGCTACACCATTCCATCATGGCTGACTTATTTTCCCTCTCAACCCCATTCTCCTGCCTTCCCCCCCCCATAACCTTTGATGCCCTTTCTTTACAAATGTACAAATCTTTATTCAAATACTAAAGACTTACAAAGGATAGGGTTTAAAATACAGTTATGAATTCAAAGTAAAATGCAGTTATTAGCAGCTATCATACAATCAATGCCCTTTGACAGCCTTACTAATTAGAAACCTATCAACTTTTGCCTTAAATATACCCAATGACTTGGCCTCCACAGCCAACTGTGGCAATGAGTTCCACAGATTCACCACCCTCTGGCTGAAGAAATTTCTCCTAATTTTTGTTCTAGATAGATGTCCTTCTATTCTGAGACCGTGCCTTCTGGTCTGAGGTTCCACCATTACAGGACTACGCTTAGCCCTGTTGCCTCCCCAGATCACTGTATACTGATCTCTTTACACATCCCAAATTCACACTCCGCCCCCCCCTTGGCCATTACCCTGCCGTGAAATAAAACGAGACCGAAGCGAGGCAAGGCGGCGGGGTCATTGCCAAGAGCGAGGAAGACCCGAGGTTCTTTTATTTTTTATGGGGTTTTTTGTGGGCTTGATGTGTTTTTTTCTCTCTCTGCACATTGGGCTTTTTTCATATGTGGGATCTTTTGGGGTTCTTTGTTCTGCAGCTGCCTGCTGGGAGGCAAATCTCAAGGTTGCATGATGCATACATACTTGATTATAAATGCACTTTGAACTTTGAACTAGACACATTATTTCCTCTTTTGCTTCTCATCCGCCAAACTCCTCTAATTGGTTAACTTTCGGTATACTGAGAAGAACTAAGTTATCAGCCCAGTGTGAGTCTGCTCTCTATCAGCCAGGTCACACAATCCCCAGTCGCTGACATATATTGACATATCTACACTTGGTTAAGCAACTTGATGTTTTGCAGGCAATCAATACCACAAATCTCTAAGCCACTAACTCATTTAAGCCTGAAGGCCCCATTTGGTTAGCGTTGAGGGAAGATGTGATTCATAAAATAGTTATTGAACAAAGGACACCATTCATTCATCCATGTCAGCTCCCAGTAGAACAATACCATCAGCTATTCCTTACTGCATCCCCAAACCCCTGCACTCTGTTTCTGCTTTCTCCTTTGGACTTCCTCAACAGCGTTTCACTGTACGTCAGAACCTGTGACAATAATAAACCAATTACAATTACAAATTATACTCAGTTACCTCCTGTACCTAAGTTCATGTTTATGTATGATCTCTTCTGCTCCTATAAACCATCCACATCAAGGTTCGATGTGTTGTGCATTTGGAGATGCTCTTCTGCACACCACTGTTGTAACACGTGATTATTTGAGTTACTGTCACCTTCCTGTCAGCTTGAATCAGTCTGGCCATTCTCCTCTGACATCTCTCATTAACAAGGCATTTTTGCCCACAAAACTGCTGCTCACCGGATATTTTTTGTTTTGTTTTTCACACCATTCTCTGTAAACTCTAGAGATGTTGTGTGTGAAAATCTCAGATCAGTAGTTTCTGAGATACTCAAACCACCCCATCTGGCACCAACAATCATTCCACGGTCAAAGTCACTTAGATCACATTTCTTCCCCTTTCTGATGGTTTGGCCTGAACAACAACTGAACCCCTTGACCATGTCTTCATGCTTTTATGCACTGATTTGCTGCCACATGATTGGCCGATTAGAAATTTGCATTAACGAGCAGGTGTACCGGTGCGTCTAATAGAGTGGCCACTGAGGGTAGAATCATAGAGAGATACAGCAGATAATCTGGACATTTGGCCCACTGTGTACAAGCCAACCATCAGCCAGCTATCTGGGCTAATCCTGCATTGATCGCACTTTTTGTTCATCCAAGGCTCCCACTGACCTCCCAGATTCTACCACTCACCTCCACCAAGGGTAAAGTGGCCAATCAATTCACCAGCCAGTACACCTTCATGACGTGGGAAGAAAGAGGAACACAGAGCAAGGCATCATGGGAACAGACTCTTCAACTCAACTCATCTGTGTCAACCATGGAGCCCATCTAGGCTAGACTTATTTGGCCCATGTCCCTCAAAACCATTTCTACCCATCCACCTATCCAAGTGTCTTTTAAATGCTATTATTTCTAACTCAACCATGACTTCATGGTTTTATGGTGATATGGTCTAAGCACAAGTATTCACTGCAACAAGGAATAAACATGGCCGTAGAGACAAAGCCAAAGGTGGCCAGTGCAAGTGCAAGAGGTAACACAAATCTTGTTCAGAATCAGGTTTAATATCAATGGTTCAATTTAATATCAGAGAGTGTATACTGAGTGTATAACTTGAAATTCTTACTCTTCACAGACATCCACCAGACAGAAAAAGCTCCAAAGTGAATGACAGAAAACTGTTAGGACCCCAAAACCCCCCTCCCCCTCCCACACTCAAGTGGCAGCAAAGCATCAATCCTCCCCCCGCCCTTCCCCCACTTGCTCCAGCAGAAGTGCCACCACCCACCTTGGAAGCAGTAGCAAAGCCCCCACAGACCACGGTCTAGGGTTGGTCAAAAAACTACTGTCCAACCCAACACTTTGACATCTCAGACAGTCTCTCTCTCCGACTGGCAAGGGAGAGAGAGCTGTCACTCCTTCAACAAATAAAAGGGGAGCCCAACCACTCGGTGTTTCTATGTTAGGATCTGCAGTTCCCCTGACTCGAGGACCGGCAAACTCACTCACCATCGAGAGAGGGAGAGAGATATGTCTTGAAATTTGTTGTCTTTGCAGCAGCAGAACAATGCCATACATAGTAATAGAAAAATGTAAACTACAGTAAATATATATGAGTTAATTATGTAGTGCAAAAATAAAAACGTAGTGAGGGAGTGTTCATGGGTTCAATGTCCATTTAGAAATCGGATGGCAGAGCGGAAGAAGCTGTTCCTGAATCGTTGAGTGTGTGCTTTCAGGCTTCTGTACCTCCTTCCTGATGGTAGCAATGAGAACAGGGCATGCCCTGGGTGGTGGGGGCCCTTAACAATAAGCAATAAGATCTTGTTGAGCCATCTTATTGCTTAACCACGGTAATCTGCTGAGGTGACATGGCAGTGCAGTGGTTAGCATAACAATATTATACTGCCAGCGACTCAGGTTCAATTCTGCCACTCTCTTTAATAACAATATTTAACATTCCTTATACACACCACTATCTACATAAAGAGTCCTTTTTAAATTTATCCCCTTTCACCTTAAGCCTAAGCACCCGGATGAATACCCCGTGATCACAAGGAGAATGTACAACTTAGTGCGTTTCTACTTTGCACTGTGTCGAATCTGGAGTAACAATTATTTTGTTCTCCTTCACACTTTGTGTACTGGAAATGACAGTAACTATCTTGAATCTACAAATTCCCTTCAGTCTCTATTTGAGATTGAACTTGGGTCTGTGGTACAGTGAACCAGTGGCTCTGCTAACTCGCTGCTTTAAGTACTCCCTTGTGTCTTTTGAAGGCCCTTATTGATTTCTACAACCATTATCTGCACAGGTTTCAGAAAACAACCATCTGCATGATAAAGGATTTTCCTCACTCCTTTCCCTTACATCATTTTCATACAACTTTCAAAGTTCAGAGTAAATTTATTATCCAAGTACGTATATGTCGACATATACTACCTTAAGATGCACCTCCTTGCAGGCAGACACAGGAAAAGAAATAGTATAGAATTTAGAAAAGCTATACATACACAGAGAAAGACTGACCAACACCCAGTGTACAAAAGAAGACAAACTGTGAAAATAAAAATTAATACTGTAATTAAGAGTCCTTGAAAGTTAGTGTGTAGTTTGTAGAATCAGCTCAGAGTGGTGGTGAGTGAAGCATGTGAGAAGAACTTTAAATGGATATCTCCTGAAAGTATATCTGTCCGTTAACCCCGTATAGACCAGGAGTCTTGCATACCTCTATTAATAGCAGAGGAATGGAGTCCTTGACAGCAGACCCACATCAGATTGTTAGAGAGACAGATGGCTGGTTTGTTCTCCAGGGCCATGCAGCCAGCACGCTGGCTAAAGTTCTGATTCAGTCACAGATTTACACCGGCTGGCAGTCCTTGGGGGTCACAGCAAGAGAGGGCAGTAAACATAGCTAGAGGGGTTGGCTGAGTGCTATTTATGGCCAAATGCAATTTTAGCATTCAGTTCTAGAGGACCAGAATATTAAAAGCAAAGATGTAATGCAAGGTTTTATAAGCATGGAGTAATGTTGACAGTCGTAGGCCCATTATGGATGTGCTGCCATTGGAGAGGGGCCAGAGGAGGTTCACGAGAATGATCTGGAAATGAAAGGGTTAATGTTTGAGGACTGTTTGATGGCTCTGGGTCTGTATTCGCTGGAATGAGTGGAGATCATTGAAACTTATCAAGTATTGAAAGGCCTAGATAGATTGGACATGGAGAGGAATGTTTTCTGTGGTGTAGGGTCTAAGATCAGAGGATACATCCTCAGAACAGAAGGGCGTCCATTTATAACAGAGGTTAATTAGAATTTTCTTTTGACTTTGTCATTTATTTTTGACTTTGAATTTTTTTAGTCAGAGGGTGGTGAATCTGTGCAATGCATTGCCACATACGGCTATGGATGTCAAGTCATTGGGTATATTTAAAGTAGAGGTTGATAAGTTCCTGATTAGTAAGGGTACCAAAGGTTACAGGGAGAAAGCAGGAGTACGGGGTTGAGAGGGAAACTAAACCAGCCTCAGAATACAAGGACATCCATTTAGAACAGAAATGAGGAGGAGTTTATTTAGCAAGGAAGTGACGAATCTGTGGAATACAATGCCTTGGATGGGTGTGGAGGCCAGGTCATTGGGTATATTTAAGGCAGAAGTTGATAGATTCTTGATTAGTCAGTGTGTCAAAGGTTACAGGGAGAAGGCAGGAGAATGGGGTTGAAAGGGATAATAAATCACCATGATGGAATGGGGGAACACACTTGATGGGCCAAATGCCTAATTCAGCTCCTATATCTTACAGTCTTATGGTTAAAGTGATCAAGAGTGCATTTCAACCCACCCTCTCTCATCCTGTCACACAGACTTCCTTTTGAGTAGACTGTCCGAAATATACTCACCTTCCAACTGAGGTGGAGTCTTTCAGCCCATCGAGTCTAGAGCATTCCCATCAGTTCTGTCTCACCCCAGCCTATTTCCCTGAAACTGAAAATCTGCAAATCAAGTGAGCACCAGAGTACTGTCCGGGGCTGCTGTTAAACATACGTTATCACATCCTTACTCTGATAAGGGTACACAGAACAGCTTTCTCATGCAACAAACACTTCTTTGTTCATACATTATTCTCACAGCATGACTTATCTAGCTGCCAATAAGTCAGTTAGGTTTTAGCCCTTTTAGTTCTGCATAGAATTCCTCATTCCCTCCTTTTGTCATTCCATGATAACTAGGATTAACAATGTCAGAGTTGTTGTACATCTTAATTTTCATATTCATGTAAGAAGGGTGGATAGTAACCCCTGGGATAAGCTAAAGGGCTTTCCACATCATCACAGTCTCCATACTCATTATTTGCACCTTGGTATCTCTGAGGCCCCCTTCCTTCTAGGGGGACTTTTTGTATAAATGCCCCTGTGGGGGTAGGGCAAAAGCAGCAGTTGACAAGGGGCCAGAAACATCACAAAAGTACAAGTATGAGTGCTCCTGTGAAGATGATAGCATAATGTAACAGTATACCACTCCATCCTGCCACTGAAGGGCCAGCATCCCCCCTTTGAGCTAAAGTATGTAGGTCGGCCTCAGTTTTCCAGATTTTATTTACCTCCTTTTGAATTTGAACAGAGAGAGAACTAATGTTTTCTGATTCATCTGGGATGTAGGTGTAGCACTCTTGTCCTATAGTGGCACATGCAACTCCTTTTTCAACCAGAACAAAATCAAGGGATACTCTGCTCCGCAAAACTGTCTGTCGTAGCACCATCATTTCAGCAGTGACGGCCTTCACCTGATTCTGGATGCCATATGTGGCCTTGGCGGTAGTATGGGCCATCTCCTCCAAAACTGCAGCCAGGTCGATGTTTTCCCTCAACTTGTGGGCCGCCCGGTAGAAGGGGAATGCTATAATCTAGGAGCGCTCAGTTGTGAGAATCTTCACTTTTGCCGTAGGAAGGAAGGGTGCTGGTCCAGGGTTTTCAGCATTCCCATGTGGGGTACAAGGTAAGCCAGGAAGCAGCATCCCATCCAATTTCTGCTGTCTTGGTGAGCGGCCCATTGGCTAGCTATCTCTCCTGGGAGCCACAAGTAGGCCCTTTCCTTGCAAACCCATTGAGTTCCATTGAGGTGGTTTGGCATTTGTATAAATGGCACAGGTGCTATTGCCCAGAAAGTAAGTCCCCTTACCTTTGAAATTACAATAGTAAGAGAGAATTTGCTGGTTGGTCAGATCTGACGGTGGTGGAGAGCCATGATATCTGACTTCCCCATCGGATGGCTTTTTCCAAGGGGGGGGGTGCAAATGTACCAACCATCAAAGCAGTGGCACCCAGAGCCTCCAGTCACATCACTGATGCAATTTTGTGCCTCGCTCATCTAAGTGTCCTTAGAAACAGCCCAGACTGACCGTTTAATTGGGCGGCGTGGTTATTTTGGGCTGGAAGGGCCTGTAACCATGCTGTACCTCTACAGTATGTATACCGCTTTACGTAAGCACAAGAGATCCTGCAGATGCTGGAAATCCAAAGCAACACATACAAAATGCTGGAGAAACTCTGCAGGACAGGCAGAGTCTATGGAAATGAGTCGATGCTTCAGGCTGAGACCCTTCTTCAAAAAACCAGTACCAATTTCAATCTCCATATGGGATCTCGATTTTACCCGAGCCTCAGCTCTCCTGCTGAAGTAAGAGTAAACAAGAGGAGATGCAAGAAACTGCAGATGCTGACTTCTGGAGCAACAAACACAAAGTTTGAGGAGCACAACAGGTCAGGCAACACCTGTGGAGGGAAATGACCAGTCAATGTTTCTATTTCTAAGTGTCTTGTCCTGGAACATTGATTGTCCTTCTTTCCAAATACAGGACTAATGTAGGATCAGTTCATGGGGTTCTCGTTCAGTGTGGACTCGGGGGTGGGGGGGGGGGCTGAAGTGTGTTTTATCGCCTTGACAAACCAAACAGACGCTGTTGCTGAGGGCAGCTGTGTACAAGATAAGGTGACCACTAAATTGAACAGAAACACGGGACAAAATACGTCTTTGTTCACCACTGTTAGCACTGTGCAAGGGTACTAGTCACCAACTCCAAATACCTACATTCTTACATGAATCCACTCACTGCTTCACAGATACTAGTAGACCATATCACAGAAAACTATGTATGTGGGAAATCCATTTGCTGTTTCTGGAAAGTGCCATTAGTGAGCTAGAAACACTGAATAGCAATGAAGCCACAAATTAAATGGATAACGTAACAGCCCATTGGGTTTTATACAGTAGCATTTCACACAAATTTCTGTTAATCTTTCATTTCCAGACCACATTCTTCTTGGTAATTCAGACTAAGATATTGCCACCATGTAGATGACTCCCTATAGGAAACATATTTCTGACTGCAGATGGTCTTTTCCAGTGAAGCCCTTCTTTTTATTCAAAGCTACTAAAGCTTATTCACACAAAAATACAGATTAATTCAAATTAAAAGATAATCATTGCTGTCTATAAAGCAGTAAATTCCCTAGGGAGCTCACCAATTCTGGAAATCCCCTACTGTACCGATGGTGACTGCAGGGACACCCGGGTATGAACAAATCCCTGGAAGAGGGGCAGGCAGTCAGCCTGGCAGAGCCCTCGACTGCCCACTGCCTGGACCTGTGAATATCCATCTTGGCCAGGCGAGTAAAAGCCCCCCAGACAGTTGCCTAGTACTGTTCCTGTTTGCACATTTGCAGAGTCACAATTTGAGATGGCTGGAAATGTAGGAGACCCTGATTTAGACAGAAAGGAGAGATGAACCAAGATGGTGAAACTATAGTCTCAAAAGCCTTGATTTTGGACGGATTAGAGGAAGTGGCTCTTCAGATTACAACAAAATGTTCCAAAGCAGGATATCAGATGAAGGAAATTGAACAGCAGAATCTTCTTCAATAATGTTCATCTTTACCCAGGAGGAAAATGATTGCTTATTATACAGGAACCAGGTTTTAGAAGGTTTAGAGAAGGTGTAAGGCACTCCTTCCCTCCACTAGCCTGCAGGTCACCCTAGCAAGGTGTAGCTCCTGCTTAGCCCCCCCTCTCAGGGTCACATGAAGCCATGGGAGCAGGTGGTGGATGGTCATATGAGCAGCTGGTGCACATCACAAGTCCTAGTTCTGTGACCACTGATGCCAGGAGACAATCTCTGAAGCGTATTGAAAATAGCTGGTAAAGACACTGCCCAGAAGAAGGCAATGGCAAACCACTTCTGCAGAAAAATTTGCCAAGAACAATTATGGTCATGAAAAGACCAGGATTACCCACACCATACGACAAGACACTTAATGAATGAACAGCTGTATTATTTATATATACAGGCAGTCCCCGAGTTACGAACATCCGACTTACAAACGGAGGAAGGTGAACGCTGTCCGCCATTTTAAGTCGGATCACGACGCTGTCCACCATTTTAAGTCATTGCTGTTAACACTGTGCTGAGTGTGTAACTTTGTATTTGGCTTAAATTTTTCTTAGCAAGATTCACCCTGACCCTCCCTCACCATTTTCCAGTCAGCACCACCCCCACTTGTCCCATTTAACCTGTCTCAGTGCGATGGACTTTAGGACCCGGGGGAGCTCAGGACCCGCCACCCACAGCTGCTGCTGAATCCCCGGTGTTTCTGTTCCATTGATGGAAAATGATCACGATTGAAAATAAAGTGGAAATAATAAAGTGATCGGATAAAGGTGAAATGCCTTTGGTCATTGGAAAAGCGTTGGGATACAGTCGGTCAATGATCAGAACAATTTTAAAGTATAAAATGAGAATAATGGAGCATATGAAAGGACTGCCCCGATGAAAGCTACAATTTTTACTAAGCAACGCACTGATTTAATTATTGAAATAAATACGTTTCTTGCATTTTTTATATGTATAGAAAGATAAGATATATACTATATAGTAAGACAAACGTTTGACTAACTGACGCTAAATAATACCGACTTACGTACAAATCCGATTCAAAGACGGACTCAGGAACAGAACTCGTTTGTAACCTGGGGACTGCCTGTCCTTCCATCTTACATTTGCCTTGCATTCAGAATAATGCTGAAACTTTTCTTGCTCATACATAAAGAGCTGAATAAATCTTCAGTCCCACACTTCGCTCTCACTTATAAAACATGAGGCAGATTTGACCCCCTGCTCTTGCACTTTACCCATCGAGCGTGGATAGAAAACATGACCTGTCGCTACTTTGTCTTCCTATCAGCTTTCAGAGCTACAGTTCATCTTGTTAACCCTTTCATGGGTTACAGCTCCACGAGAGCCAGTTAATTGCTATTGCCACACACACACAAAATGCCCTGATAAAGGTTCTCAGTCCGAAATGTCAACTGCACTCTTTTCTGCAGGTGCTGCCTGGCCCGCTGAGTTCCTCCAGCATTTTGTGTGTGTTGCTCGGATTTCCAGCATCTGCAGATTTCTTTTGCTTGTGATTGTTATTGCCTTTGCAGCGGAGGTTGGCTTGCAGGATGTGGAGAGAGTGGGAGGTTTGTAATCGGTATTCTCATTTGTCTATTCTACACCTTTAATCACTCGACAAACCCCTGGGAGATCTCAGTCACGCTTACTCAGGTTCAAGTGTAGGTTGGTGGAGTTCAGTAGGAGACCAACAGTATGTTCAATGATGGAATAGAATTTCAAGAGCATTTCTAAAGGCTCAGTCATTGTAATTTCTTTAGAGTGGTTTTAAGAGCATGGGTAATTATTCTATAGCCAGCACGTTCTTTGTACCATTCATATAAAGAAGGCGGGCTGCAATTTAAGGACCTGAATTGCACTGTTTCTGATCTGAACTGCCTGCTTCCACTCATTATTGTGCTGGATCCACTGTAACCAGGAGGTGGAGGGAGGGAGGAGAGAGGCGCCTGTTAATAATCATAAGACCATAAGATAAAGGAGCAGAATTAGGCTATTTGGTCCATTGAGTCTGCTCAGCCATTTCATTATGGCTGATCCACTTCCCTCTCAGCACCAGTCTCCTGCCTTCTCCCCGTATCCCATCATGCCCTGGTTGATCAAGAGTCTATCAACCTAATGACTTGGGTTCCACAGCCACCTGTAGAAACAAGTTCCACAGATTCACCACCCCCTTCCCCCCCGGCTAAAGAAGTTCCTCCTCATATTTGTTCTAAAAGAACGCCCCTCTATTCTGAGGCTCTGTCCCCAATCTTGGACTACACCACCACAGGAAACATCCTCTCCACACCCACTCTGTCGAGGCCTTTCAATATTCGATAGGTTTCAATGAGTACCCTCCCCCCCCCCCCCCCCCCCAGTACATGGACTGGAAAGGTTTAAGTAATTATGGGCCAAACACTGACAAATGGGACTCGCGTGGATGGAGCACCTTGTTTGGCCTAGATCTGTTGGGCTGAGAAACCTGTTTCCATGATATATAACCCTCTGAAAATCAAAACATGATTTTCCTCATTATGGGAGGGAAATGGTGAGCGAAAGTTAGAGTGATGGCCCACTAACTGAAGATACCAGCAGTACAAACATAAGGAATAAGTTATTTATCTTGAGTAGAAGTTTGTATGATTTTAGGCATTGATAATTTGGACATCAGAACACCATCCTGAAGAAAGTCTTGGCCCGAAATGATGGCCCTGTATTCATTTCCATAGATGCTGCCTGACCTGTGGAATTTATCCAGCATTTTGTGTGTGTTGATCAGGATTTTGTTCCCATGGTGCATTTAAAGTGAGTGAGAGAGAGAGAGGGATGTACAGGGCAGTTTTTTTTTACAGAGAGAATGGTAGCTGGTTGGAAGAAGCTGTCAGTGGAAGTGGTGGAAGCTGGTGTTTAAGAGGCTGTTAGACACCTGAATGTACAAGGAAAGAGGGATGTGGATCATGTGCAGGCAGAAGAGATTGAGATTAATTCATCATCATGTTCATTGTAGATATTGTAGAACTGTGCTATATCATTTGTTTTCTACGTACCATATTCCTTGTGTCATAAATAATGGCCACGTCAGCGATGTCCATGTCACATGTTTGAATCATTTCAAGGTGATTGGAGGAAAGTATAAGGGGGATGTCAGAGATAAGGGTTTTACACAGAGAGTGGTGGGTGTGTAAATAGAAGGCACTACCAGGGCTGGTGGTGGGGTGGGTACATTAGGGACATTTAAGAAACTCTTAAATTGATACATGGATGATAGAAAAGTGGAGGGCAATGCCAGGGGGAAGGGTTAGATTGATCTTAGAGTAGGTTATAAAGCTGGCAAACCACCATGGACTGAAGGGTCTGTACTGTGCTGTAGTCTTCTATGTTCTGTGAATAAAGAACAGTCACATTTATCATGGTTTTGAGAGCATTGGCATTTGGCATGATAGAAAATTCTTTATTGTTGCTTCTAGGTCACTTCTGTGTGAGTCTTTGATCATTGAGGAGCCTTCTCTTGGGGCAGAATCTGATCAACAGTTATTTTAAAAATAATCTTCTTTGCAAGATTCAGGTCAACAGTATTACCTGCCACTGTGTATTATCTGAAACATTTACTTAAGAATTTTTTTAAACACACATGGAACATTATTGAGACATTGCCTTGGGGTGATAGTAATGTACATTTCTTACTGATAGGCTTGTATTTTCAACATTGATAATTTTACCTCCATTTGTACTGATTATGTAGCCCATTTTCATACCATGCACTGTACTGCCTACACTGGCTTACTTTCCCCTTTGCATTGACTTCACTTTGCTCCCTTCCACCTTTTATCATCAGTTTTTCAGATTCTTTTTCTCAGCTGGGAACAATCTTGTTCAAAAGTTCCAGATGACGGAACATACAGCCTACCATTGTAACATGATTGAGGTGTACGTCTTAAAAGGGTTTGGTCCACACAATGTCTCTGACCAAGAGGACATGACTTTGACTGGGCAGGTCATTTGGAAAGTAGTGGCAGGGTAGTCAAAAGCTTCCAATCGCTCTCTACCCCCCCCCCCTTTCTCTCACTCTTTCTCTCTTTCTCTCTCTCTCTCTCTCTCTCTCTCTCTCTCTCTCTCTCTCTCTCTCTCTCTCTCTCTCCCCCTTCTTTTCCCTCACCCTCTCTGTCTCTCCCTCTCTTCCCTCCCTCTCTCTCCCCCCATTGTTTCATTCTCTTTCTTTTCCTCGTTCTTTGTCCGATACTTCACCCATTCTCTTCCTCCCCTCTCTCTGTTTTGGTTCTCTCCACTCAACTTTACTGTCTAACCCATTCTTTCTCCCATTCTCTTCCACTCTATCTCCCCATCAACCCTCTATCTGCCAGTACCACCTCTCTTTCCATCAATCTCCTCTGTCTCTACCACCATCTCTCTCCGATCACATTCTCTAATCTTACTTTCCACCCTGCTGCCTCCCTTTTTCTTTACCCCTGCTTTACCTTACCCCTCTCCACTCCATTTCTTTTCTTTTCTCTGAACCCTTCCCACTTTATAATCTGCTTTCTCTCACCGCTTTCTCTTTTTCCTTCTTTCTGTCTTGTTCTGCACTTCTCCACGCCTTCACTTCACTCGATCCAGCCAGGCGTTCTGTTCCTCGGTGTCATTCTGGAAAGAATTGAAGCAACATTCCAATCAGAGCACAGCAGTCTCGTTAACACTCAGTTACATATGTAAGGTTATTGGACGTTCAAAACCTTTATTATTGTTCGATCTTCTAAAGACTTTATACACAAATAAAACCCAATTTATCAATATGATCAACTCAGGAAGCTTGTGAGCTATTGATCATCCATACATAACTCCATGCTGTTCCTGTCTAAGCTAGTTTAATAAATATGGCCAGTAGCATAGCAGTTAGCACAATGTGCTGCAGCGTCAGCAATTGGAGTTCAATTCCTGCCGCTGTCTGTAAGGAGTTTGTACATTCTGCTACGGTATGCACCCAACCACAACAGCTTCCGGGGTTTAACTGCTCTGACTCTCTGGAATATGGATAGCTGGCGTAGCCCTTTAAAGACTTAGGCCCTCCCCGCTGACTGGCGGCCATGTTTTGACGCCAAAACTTTAATATTTAAACAGGACCTGAACTGTTTGGTGCTCAGTTGTCACCACTACTCTGGCGTCTAGTTTAGGACCCTGTCCTCGTTTCATTCTCATTTCTAATCTCAGATACTCCAGCACTCGAGTCCTTACCATCCTTGCCTAGGTTTCTCGTCACACTTTCTCTCTATGACTGTGTGGGTTTCCTTTGGGTGTCCGCTTTCCTCCCACGTTCCAAAGACACAAGGGTTAGGGGGAATAATTTGTGGGCATGCTCAGTTGGTACAGAAACATGACAACACATGTGGGCTGTCCCCAACACATCGCTGGATTATGTTGGTCATTGACGCGAACGGCCCATTTTTCTGCATGTTCCGATGTACATCCGATAAAGATAATCTTTATAGTGTCTGTGACAAGCTATTTCTACTTGCATTATTGAATTTGCAATTGCCAGCTCATGACTCCTTTGGCTATTTGAAAACATTCTGGATGAAACTACTGCATTAGCTGCCTATGTTGAAGCTGAGATGCTATGGCAGGGACCACATATCAGTCATCATTGAGGAATCAGAAATGGAAAGGGTGAGAAAGTTCAAGTTCCTCAGTGTCAACATCTGAGGATCTATCCTGGGCCCAACACATTGATGCAGTTACAAAGAAGGAACAACAGAGTTTGAGGAGATTTGGAATGTCACCAAAGACACTCACAAATTTTAACAGATGTGCCATGGAGAGCACTCTAACTGGCTGCATCACCGTCTGTTATGGGAGGAACTGCACAAGATTGAAAGAAGCCGCAGAAAGTTGTAAGCTCAGTCAGCTCCACCATGGGCACTAGCCTCTACGCCATCCAGGATATCTTCAAGGAGTGATGCCTCAAAAATACCCATCCATCATTAAGGACCACCACCATCCAGGACATGCCTTTTTCTCATTGCTACCATCAGGAAGGAGTTATAGGAGCCTGAAAGCACACACTCAACGATTCAGGAACAGCTTCTTTCCAGCTGCCGTCTGATTTCTGAATGGATATTGAACCCATGACCACAACCTCACTACTTTCTTTTCTCTCTTTTTGCACTACTTATTTAATTTAACTTTTAAAAATATATATATTCACTTACCCTATATTTTATTATTATACATTGCAATGTACTGCTGCTGCATTGCGACAAATTTCACGACATATGCCAGTGATATTAAATCCGATTCTGATTATTTCCTATAAGATAAATTCCTTCAAAATCATATAAATCACTTGTATTACAGATTAATAAATTTTAAAGTGCTGTTTACATTGCAAATACATGCTGGTATTTATGTATTTTACACATTTATTCCTTATCTGTTCTTCTAACTTTACTTTTATATAATTATTTATTCTTTATAATTGATTTTTTGTTGAATGTAGCACTAACACACCACAGCAAATTCCTAATACATTTAAACATATATGGCGATTAAATTTGATTCTTGGTCCTTGACCCTTAACCAGAGATATTTACTTATTAGTCAAAGACATTCAATGTTTCTGCCCTATTTCACGAGAAAGACCTTTACATAGGCTGATGAAGAACAGAGAGACTCTGAGCTTTTCACTAATACCCATTTAACCCCTCGATCACGGGGCTATTTAAATATGCAAGCCATGATTTTCAGTGGAAGTACAGAAAAAAAGTAAATATGTACAGGATATTTTAATTTTACTTTGTGATTTCTTGAAAGCCATGTGAGCTACTTATGGCTACAACTTGAAATGCTGAAACTATCAAGAATCTGTCATCTGTAGAAACTAACCGTTGATTAACCTAGTGGTACACCGCTGTAAAAATCAGTCTATAATTCCTATATTTTCCATTTTATAATAGTCTATATTTTCTAAAATATAAATATAATATGAAATATAATTCATTTTGTATTATATTTTATTAATTTATTTGTGGTAGTATATTATTTGTGCTATGTGTGATCTATGCATTGTGGGTGCACCATGGTCCCTGCCCAATGAAGCAGTGGAGGCTACCTCAGTAAATATATTTAAGACAAGGTTGGATAGATTTTTGCATTGTAGGGGAATTAGGGGTTATGGGGAAAAGGCAGGTAGGTGGAGATGAGTCCATGGCCAGATCAGCCATGATCTTAGTGAATGGCGGAGCAGGTTCAATGGACCAGGTGACCTACTCCTGCTCCTATTTCTTAAGTTCTCATGTGTTGTGGGCTGGAGGAATGCTGTTTCGTTTGTTTGCATATATCTACTCTCAGATAACAATAAACTTGAACTTGAAAATAGTCTGTGTTTTCTGTTTATCCCTGCAAGAAAATAAATCTCAGGGTAGTATACGGTTAGAGTACATATATGTATTGTGATAATACATTTATACTGAACTATGATAACTTGCACCTGTTCATAAATTACTCCCCAGTTTTTGGAGACCTCAGTTTTAGGAAATACTTTATCTGGGGTTAAGATACTTTCAGCTTCGCCTCAATGGCTAAAAATCAACAAAGTTGGAAGCGCACGGCAGGTCAGGAAACCACCAGGGAAAGAGAAACAATGTTAATATTTCACGTCCAAGAACTTTTGTCAGTGCTGACAAAGGGTCTTACGATGCTGAAACTGTTCTCTCTTTCCACAGATGCTGCCCGACCTGCTGACCACTTCCAACATTTGCTGGTTTCCTTTTAAAGATTAGCTTTATTTGGCACATGCACATCGAAACATATAGTGAAGTGTGTTATTTGCTTCAAATCATGGTAGTGAGGACTGTGCTAGGGGCAGCCCACAGGTTTCACCACGTTTTCAGTGCCAAGGTAGCGTGCCCATGACTCACAAACCCTAAAATGTACATCTTTGAAACATGGGTGGAAACTAGAGTACCCAGAAGAAACCCACAAGATCATGGAGAGAACATACAATCTCCTTACAGACAGCAGCAGGTCACTGATCGGAGTTTCCTTTACCTACCATCACCCATCATCTATACTACCTAAAACTAACCTGGTTTCTCATGCCGATGAATGGTTCTAGAACTGAAACTTCAACTCTTTCTCTTTCCACAGATGCTGCCGGACCTGATGAGTGTTTCTTACATTTGCTGTTTTTACTTAACGTAAATATGTAAAATGCTGGAAACACTCAGTGACTCTCAGTATAGGCCCCTTATATATTGAGGTGGCAGAAACTACGTTAGAAAATAAGGAAATGGCAGCAACACTAGGCAAATATTTTGTGTATGCCTTCAAGGCATAAGATATAAAAAAATATTTCTGTAAGTGCAGTACTGTTCAAAACTCTTAGACACATCTATATAGCTAGGACGTCTAAGGCTTTTGCACAATACTATAGCAATTTTATGTATTGCTGCAGCAAAAAAAAACAAATTTCATGACATATTTGAGCGACAGTAAACCTGATTCTGATATGGGTCTCTATTGTGGACTGAGAGTGGGAAGGGGGCAGGAAGAGGGGAATCATGGTTGAGAAAGGGAGCGGGAAGGAAGTGGGAAGCACCAGAGAGACATTATGTAATGATCAATAAACCATTTGTTTGGAATCAGATCACCTTGCCTGGTGTCTCAGGGCTGTCTGCACCCACACCACCCTCTGCCACCTGTCCCACACCCATCCCGCTGCACTCCACCATCGTTATTGCCAACATCCTTTGCTCCCGCCAGATTTACAAACTCGCTCTCTGCTCCACATTGACAAATACGGTACTATGCAAAAGTTTTGGGCACCCTAGATATCCTTATGTGCCTAAGACTTCTGCACAGTATTGTAGAGCATAGAACAGTGGTGGGAAAATAGAACTCCTTACAGACAGTAGCAGGAATTGCACTCTGATTGCTAATCGGTGAAACAGTAAAGTGATTGTGCCACAACCATTTTAAAATCACAAATGAAAAAGAATTTAATTCAGGCTTTGAAATACTATTAATTCCATTAAGTATGTACTGTCAGGTTTTACAATTTCACTGCTTCAGGTATAGTTTAGTAAAGTGAAATTACAGACACAATTTTTTCTGTGTTTTGAAAAATAAGCATTGAATTCTCCTTGCATAATGTCAACAGGTGAAAATGCTAGACTCCCTTTTGGGTTCCTTCGAAAAATTTGCAGAAAGTGATCTGAGCACCTATTTTTACAGTATTTATTCCAATTTAGCCTTATAGCTTTCAAAAGAGGGGTCCATTTTGTAAAGTGGTCCGTGATCCTGCTGTTAGAGTTGTGAGTGAGTTCACATGAGCAGTTTGCTTTCTGATATTCTTCTTGGGTGTGCCTCTTCATTCATTAGGTGCCATGTCATATGGCGTGGGCGATATGGTCTTTCCATGACCATGATCAGGAGTGGCTTGTTATTGCCGCCTTCTGGGCAGTGTTTCCATAAGGTGGGTGACTCCAGCCATTATCAATACTCTTTTGAAATCATTTGCCTGCCATCAGTGGTCACGTAGCCAGGATTTGTGACATGCACCAGCTGCTTATCAATCATCCATCTCCTGCTCCCATGGCTTCACGTAACTAATCACAGGGCCAAGTAGGTGCTACCCCTTGCCCAAGGGTGACCATCAGGTTAGTGGAGGGAAGGAGCACCTTACATCTCCTTTGGCAGAGACGTACCTCCACCCTGCTGCCCACATGTGTCTCTATAAGAGCAATGTAACGCCCTGGGAAGGGTTTCACTTTTAATGTAATGGTTTCTCTGTAGCAGCAGATGGAGAGAGAGAGAGAGAGAGAGAGAGTGACTGAGCCTGTCTGAAATACTGAAGTGCTGGGTTATGATGGGCTCTGGATCATGAACAATATATCACTACTTTATTATTTATGTTTTTTTTGCTCTACTTTTTTAACTTACCTATTTAATAGACATACATGTACTATCTATAATTCAGTTTTTTTCTCTATATTTATTTATCATGTATTTCGTTGTACTGCCATCGTATCGTAAAATTAAAAATTTTGCTACATATGCTAGTGATATCAAACCTGATTCTGATTAATCTGTCCTTGTAGTATGCTAAAGGGTCGGCCCAACATTAACCTACTCCAAGGTTAAATTAATCTAGGAGTAGGTCAGTCACCCAGTCTCCAGCTCCAGGAAGACCATTGTTCCAAGCTGCATTTAAAATTATACCTACAGTCCACATTCGGATCTGGAGACTGGTTGCTGTTAAAATTAATATTTGCTACATTCCAATTCACCCTAATAGGTTAAAGGTGCACACAAAGCCTTCCATTTTTCTTTCATCCACGAGCCTACCTAAGAGACTCTTGAATGTCCCTAATGTGTCTGCCTCTGGCACCACCTCTGGCAGAACATACCTCTACCACTCTTCATGCACCTACTCCTCTCTGTGTGAAAAAAAATTACCTCAGACATCACCCTTTACTTTCCTCCAAACACCTTAAAGTTATGTACCCTCATATTAGTGAATTTAACCCTGGGAAAAAGACTTTGGTTGCCCTCTCTACACTCAGTGGCCACTTTATTAGGTACAGCTGCTCATTAATGCAAATATCTAATCAGGCAAACATATGGCAGGAACTCAATGCATCGAAGCATGTAAACATGGTCAAGAGGTTCAGTTGTTGTTCAGACCAAATATCAGAATGCAAGGAGGTCAGTGACCATAGAAACATAGAAAATAGGTACAGGAGTAGGCCATTCGGCCCTTCGAGCCTGCTCTGCCGTTCAGTATGATCATGGCTGATCATCCAACTCAGAACCCTGTACCTGCTTTCTCTCCTTACCCCCTGATCCCTTTATCCACAAGGGCCATATCTAACTTCCTCTTAAATATAGCCAATGAACCGGCCTCAACTGTTTCCTGTGGCGGAGAATTCCACAGATTCACCACTCTCTGTGTGAAGGTTTTTCCTCATCTCGGTCCTAAAAGGCTTCCCCTTTATCCTTAAACTGTGACCCGTCGTTCTGGCCTTCCCCAACATCGGAAACAATCTTCCTGCATCTAGCCTGTCCAATCCCTTTAGAATGTTATACGTTTCAATAAGATCCCATCTCAATCGTCTAAATTCCAGTGAG
The DNA here is from genome assembly GCF_030144855.1 of Hypanus sabinus. Classification (NCBI taxonomy): domain Eukaryota; kingdom Metazoa; phylum Chordata; class Chondrichthyes; order Myliobatiformes; family Dasyatidae; genus Hypanus; species Hypanus sabinus. Next base: position 35,757,961 of record NC_082733.1, on the reverse strand, counting down.
TATAAGCCTAGTCGATACAGTCATTCTTCATATGAAAGTCCTGCCATCCCAGGAATCAATCTGGTGAACCTTCTCTGTACTCCCTCTATGGCAAGAATGTCTTCCCTCAGATTAGGGGACCAAAACTGCACACAATACTCTAGGTGCGGTCTCACTAAGGCCTTATACGACTGCAGTAGAACCTCCCTGCTCCTGTACTCAAATCCTTTTGCTATGAATGCCAACATACCATTTGCCTTTTTCACCGCCTGCTGTACCTGCATGCCCACCTTCAATGACTGGTGTACAATGACACCCAGGTCTCATTGCATCTCCCCTTTTCCTAATCGGCCAGCGTTCAGATAATAATCTGTTTTCCTGTGCTTGCAACCAAAGTGGATAACCTCATATTTATCCACATTAAATTGCATCTGCCATGAATTTGCCCACTCACCTAATCTATCCAAGTCACCCTGCATCCTCTTAGCATCCTCCTCACAGCTAACACCGCCGCCCAGCTTTGTGTTATCTGCAAACTTGGAGATGCTTCATTTAATTCCCTCGTCTAAATCATTAATATATATTGAAAACAACTGGGGTCCCAGCACTGAGCCTTGCGGTACCCCACTAGTCACTGCCTGCCATTCTGAAAAGGTCCCGTTTGCTCCCACTCTTTGCTTCCTGTCTGCCAACCAATTCTCTATCTACATCAATACCATACCCCCCAATACCATGTGCTTTAAGTTTGCACACTAATCTCCTGTGTGGGACCTTGTCAAAAGCCTTTTGAAAATGACCAGTGGTGTCCCTCAAGGATCTATTCTGGGACCCCTTTTCTTCGTGAGAAAAGTGACCTGGATGAGGAAGTGAATGGATGAGTTAGTAAATTTGCTGATGACACAAAGGTTGGGGGTGTTGTGGATCGTGTGGAGGGCTGTCAGAGGTTACAGAGGGACATCGATAGGATGCAAAACTGAGCTGAGAAGTGGCAGATGGAGTTCAACCCAGATAAGTGTGAGGTGATTTATTTTGGTAGGTCAAATATGATATCCGTATATAGTATTAATGGTAGACTCTTGGCAGTGTGAAGGATCAAAGGGATCTTGTGGTCCGAGTCCATAGGACACTCAAAGCAGCTGCTCAGGTTGACTCTGTGGTTAAGAAGGCATACGGTGCATTGGCCTTCACCAATCGTGGGATTGAGTTTAACAGCCAAGAGGTAATGTTACAGCTATATAGGACCCTGGTCAGACCCCACTTGGAGTACTGTGCTCAGTTCTAGTCATCTCACTACAGGAAGGACGTAGAAACCATAGAAAGGGTGCAGAGGAGATTTACAAGGATGTTGCCTGGATTGGGGAGCATTGCTTATGAGAATAGTTTGAGTGAACTTGGCCTTTTCTCCTTGGAGTGGTGGAGGATGAGAGGTGACCTGATAGAGGTGTACAAGATAATGAGAGGTGTTGATCGTGTGGATAGTCAGAGGCTTTTCCCCAGGGCTGAAATGGCTAGCACAAGAGGGCATAATTTTAAGGTGCTTGGAAGTAGGTACAGAGGAGATGTCAGAGGTAAGTTTTTTACGCAGAGAGTGATGAGTGCGTAGATTGGGCTGCCTGTGGCGGCGGTGGAGGTGGAAACAATAGGGTTTTTTAAAAGACTCCTGGATGGCTACATGGAGCTTAGAAAAATAGAGGGCTATGGGTGAAGCCTAGGCAGTTCTAAGGTAGGGACATGTTCGGCACAGCTTTGTGGACAGAAGGGCCTGTATTGTGCTATATGTTTTCTATGTTTCTATGACAGGTTAATCTTTGAAAACCACTTCACGCCTGCCAAAGATGCAAAAGTGTCTTCTATTCGTGGGAGGGAATACTGCACAGTACGATGCTCACCTTGAAATCCCCACATATGCAAACTGCTCTGGCCTTCCCTTTCTCGATCACCGGGACAATGGGCGTGGCCCAATCACTCCACTCAACCTTGGAGAGAATTCCAGATGCCTCCAACCTCTGCAGTTCAGTGTCCATCTTGGGACGCAGTGTGTAAGGCACTGAACATGCTTTATAGAATCGTGGTGTTGCCGTTTCATCCAGTTCAATTCTGGCTTTCATGACTTTGAGTTTACCAATCCCCTTCTCAAACACATTTTCATTAGCATTAAGCATCTGTGCCAGTCTCAGATTAGTGCTACCATTTGGGCTGCCGTTTCCTGTTGATATCCCACTGAGAACTGAGTGAGTGACAGTCTAGTTGGATTTTTCGCAGCCATTCATGCCCAAAAAGGGCTGGCCCTCCACTTTTTAATACATAAAGCTCTACCTGTTGTGTACATCACATTTACTTTCAGTTTGCTGCTGGGAGACAGTTTCTTGCCTGTGTAAGTCTTTAGCAGCACTGAGGTCTTCTGTAATAGTATCTTAGAAAACAGTCTATTGTAGTCAGCTTCTGGAAGTATGGACAAAGCTGACCCTGTGTTCAGTTCCATTTTCAGTTTTGCACTAGGCAAACCTATTGGGATCCAGATGATTTTGTGATCTGCTTCCGTTATACTATGCAGTTCTAGGCATGAAATTCACCTTTGGCAGGCTCAGTGCTGTCTGATTCTGTCTTATTTTTGGCAACTTTATGCATTTGCTTAGTTTTGTGTTTGAGACTTTTCACTCGGATGTGCTTTTTGTCTGGCTTGCACATTTTGGTGACCTTGTCTGTGACACTTTCTGCAGATTTCTCTTTGAGCCAACAGTCATTTGCATCATGGGAGGATTTGCCACATCAATAACGTCTTTGGCTTTTTGCACCATTTTGTGCATTTCACATTCTAATCTCCTTTTCTGGAGTTCTGCTGCATCCTCTAATAAAGTCTCTAATGATATTGCAATGGTCGATACCCATTCTAAGGTGAGGTCTCTTTCTGCCAGTAGCCTCTTTTGAGTGCTTTGACAGTGCATGTCTCATACAAACCTGTCCATCAGTGCTTCAGAAAATCTATCTCTAAAGTCCTAGTACTGAGAAAATTTGTGCAGTTCTGCAATGTATTCAGAAGTAGTTTTGACTTTTAATTGGTTCCTTTTGTAAAATCTAAATCTCTCAGCTATTACCAGTGGTTTAGGACTCAAGTGATTTTGTAAAATTGTAACAATTTCATTAGGCTAAGAAGTTTAGGGGCTTTCCTTTGCTCCCCCACGTCGTTCACGTTACAATACAGTTCAACCCTCTCAATATATGGCTCCCAGCCTTCATTAGTGTTATCAAATTTGTCAACTTTCCTGTCTGAAGCCATCGCAAGTTATTGTCACTTTAAATTCAGCGTGTCATTCACTATTACTCATGCATCTTACAGCTTTCTCATGCTATTTAACTCCCACTATTTCATCCCATAATTTCATCGGTGCAGTTGGTGCTACTTTCTGACATTCAGGTTTATACTTGTCGCCAATTTGTTGTGTCTTTGCACAACTACATATCAGTTAAATAAAAACGCATGGGAGAGAGCTTTAATTAGTGTATTAACATTGTAATGAGAGAGAGAGAGAGAGAGAGCGAGAGAGAACAATGTGCATGCATAGACAACACTGCACGTGCAAACAACAGATCAATACATAGTGCTAAGAGGGGATCATTGCTCTAAAAGAAATAGATCTGTACATTACAGTCAGAGTTCAGCAAGAAACATGCAAGACGTTGGTAAGGAAAAGGTAAGTGAACTCTGAGGCTTGGCTTATGGGAAAAACAAGTACAGTCAGTCAACAGTCTTTTATCGACGGAAATGGAAAAGGTTAGCTGAAATTTATGAAAAGCAAAGAACTGCAGATGCTGGAAATCTGAAATGAAAACAGAAAATGCTGGAATCACAGGTCAGGCAGCATCTGTGGAAAGAAACAATTAGAAGTTTTAGGCCCAGAACTTGGTGAGAGTGCAAAGGAAAGGCAGCGCGTTGACGAGTAGAACAAAGGAAATGTCTCTGATTGGCTGAGACCAGAAGACTTAACATCAATGTTAAATAACCTCTGACCTCACCATATCAATGATACTCTTTTTTTTCCTCTACTGATCCCTCGCTCATTATCTCTACTACCTAAAAACTAATTTGATTTCTTTTTTACCCCATTCTGTTGGGTGGTCCCACTGTGTATTTAATATTTCAACAATATTTGAATAACCTTGGTTGATTAAGCATTCTTGTTCATTTAATTAATTAAGGGTAATATGTAAAAATACATGAACTTCATTCATCATCGCGCTACCACAGGATACGTATGCGCCTCACTTTAGGCAAACTGAAAGTTGGACCAGCATTTTGGACTTCCTTTGAATTATTTTAATGTTTTGAAATTGCAAAACGTGAATTGCTGAAACTTTAATTGCTTCTCTTTTCACAGATGCTGCCTGGTCTGGTGAGCGTTTCTCATATTTTCTGTTTTTTTAATGCCAAAAAAGGGCATAAAATACTGGAAACACTCAGCAGGCCTGGGAAATTCAGAGAAAATGTTGGTTAGCAGTTTGTAAGATCTTCAAGTATTTCATGAGTGGCAAAAGAGGATGTGAAAGATCATCCTAATTATTAATTATATGCAAGCAAACTACCATCGCCAGTGAGAGCACGTCCTTCCATTTTATCACCACAGGTGCCAGAAAGGATTTGCTGAAGTGCTCAAGGGGCAATGATTAGTCTCCAAAGGTTTGAATTGTAAACCATACTCCAGGTACCCGCACAGGAGCAAGAACTGTATCTTGGTTATGTCCCTTTAAAAATCAGGTTCCATTTAGTTAGGTACGGCAACATTAAAAGAAGTGCCTAATAATTAACAGAAGTAGGAGGGAGATAGTTGATGATTCTCCTGCCTACTCTCCTTTCCATGCCATCAGTTATATTTTACTGGAATGCAGGTACTTTTGTACAACATTTTTATTACTACTCAAGCTTTAAATGGCATTTCATTTAGGGCACTTTCTATTATGAGCCATCTAAATACAGAATGATTCAAAATGAATTGAGCTGTAATTATGCCATTGGTATTTTGAATCTTTTTTCTCTCTCTGTCTCTCCTGAGTTAAATTGGAACCCCAGAGGCTGATGTCACAAACACAACCGTGAGAATTTTTCTCCCAGTCATTTCTTGCGATTAGGTGCCATGAGAATTTTCTTGACAGCCGACAGAATCATACAAAAGAAATGTTGAATAACCCAAGATCTTTTTGGAAATCAAGCATTTCTGGATCTTCACGCACAGAGTGCTGGCGGAACTCAGCAAGTCAGGCAGCATCTATGGGAATGAATAAGCAGTTGACGCTTTGGGCCATGGTCCTTCATCAGAACTGGAAAGGAAGTGGGGTGGAGGGGAGGATTGACAGTTTTATTTGGTATAGTCCCTCGACATATTAATGGTATTTCTCCATCAGACCAACATATAATTGCATTTGTTACATTATTGGCCAGAAGGGTTATTTCGTTGAAATGGAAAGATGCTTCTGCTCATACTTTGATAGAATGGTTTTCTCAAGTGATGCTATTTCTTAGTTTGGAGAAAATCAGAAGTCGAACTTTTGATCCTCGATTTGATTTTGAGAAAAGGTGGGGTTCATTTGCCCGCTACTATCACCTGATTTGAGTTAATTAATATGGTTTCCTTCCCGTTTTTCTTCAAGTGGATTTGAGTTGGCGGATTGATGTTTTTTTATGGAAGTTTGTATGATGTATAGCTCCGGGGTTGTGCTCCCAATGGGTTTTTTTGGGGGGTTTTTTAGTTAGTAGGGGTTCTTTTTTTCCCTTTAAAAAAATATTCTTAACACTTTATTTTTTCTTGTTATTGACATATCGCTTAGCTTTGATAATCAGTTATTTGCTAATTTAATTCCTTACTGTACATAATGACATATTGACTTAATGTATCTTTTTTTTGATAATCTTCAATAATAATTAATAAAAGGATTTTAAAATGAAGTGGAAAGGAAGGGGGAAGGTGAAGGGTCTCAGCCCGAAAAGTCAGCTATGCATTCATTTACACAGAAACTGCCTGAACTGCTGAGTTCCTCTAGCGCTTTGTGGTTGTGTTAGTCTGGATTTCCAGAATCTGCAGAATGTCTTGTTTCTGGATCATTTATAGAACATATAACAAGACAGTGCAGCATGATACAGGCCCTTCAGCCCATAATATTGTGCTGACCTTTTAACATCCTCTGAGATCAACCTAACCCTTACACGGTCCTCCATTTTTCTAACATCCATGTGTCTGTCTAAGAGTTTCTTAAGTGTCCCTAATGTAACTGCCTTTTATGGGTCACTTTTTATTCTTCATCCCATTTCTGTGAAGATGCTGTTTTATGGAATTCATTTAAAGCTAAAGGCTTCAATTGGTTGGCCAAAGTTTTTTAGCCCTGAGCACTAGAATGCACTCACGCACACACGCCCAAACACGCGCAAACTCATTAACCGATGCGTGCACACACACGTGCACTCATTACCAGTGTGTCATCACTGATATAACCCATGTACACGTACTCATGCACGCACATTTACACATGTGTACACAGACAAAAACATAAATGAACACATGTTCAAACTGACACGTTTGCACAAATAACACAAATTTACATTTAACTAGCAGTTACTACATTCTAACAGAGCACTGGACACTTCACATGGAGTTTTCAAGCCAACTTTTGATGCCATGCCTTATGAGGATATATGATTTTCTTTATTTAGAGATACAATACAGGACAGGTCGTTCCAGCCCTTCGAGCCACACTGCCCAGCAACCCCCGATTTAACCCTAGCCTAATCACGGGACAACTTATAATGACCAATTAACCTACTAACCAAAACGTCTTTGAAGTGCGGGAGGAAACTGGGGAAAACTGATGTAGTCCCCAGGGAGGATTCACAGATTCTCACAGAGGACGTTGGGATTGAACTCTGAATTCCGACACCCTAAGCTGTTATAGCGTTACGCTATCTGCTAAACCAACGGTTTTGAGATTATGTTGCAAATCCCAAAGGGTAAAGAAAGTGAGAGAGGTAGCCGGTTTATTTATTTATTGAGATGCAGGACAAAATAGACCCTCCCAGCCCTTTGAGCCACACTGCCCAGCAACATTTAATCCTAGCCCAGGGGTCAGCAACCTTTACCACTGAAAGAGCCACTTGGACCCGTTTCCCACAGAAAAGAAAACACTGGGAGCCGCAAAACCCGTTTGACATTTAAAATGAAATAACACTGCATACAACGTTTTGTTTTGCCTTTATGCTATGTATAAACAAACTATAATGTGTTGCATTTATGAAATTGATGAACTCCTGCAGAGAAAACGAAATTACATTTCTGCATGCAACAAAAACATTTTGAACTCCGAAAAAAAGACGTTGGGTTGAAGGTTACTTTTAAGTAAAATACTCAACGTCTATTTGAGTCCTTCTTGTATTTATGAAAAACGCCAAACTTAAATTTGCCGCCAGCAGCAAACCAAAAATAACGTCAGCCAGCTGTCAACCTGAAAAATAAAAGGACTATTTCACTGAACAATGAAAACATATGAATATACGTAAAATAATAGGCAATTAAAATATTTATCATACTTGTTCAGGTTGACTCACACCTGACAATGCAGTCGTATTCAGTAGGGATGGATCGATGCTTAGGGGAGTGACCGGGAAGGATAATGTGTTTTTTTTCCCTCTCTGAACTCACAGAAGAGTTTCCCAAACGATGTTTGCATTGCGATGATTGCAGAATGTAAATACTCCGAATTTATCATGTCGTGACATTGTTTGAACTCTCTCAAATTGGGGAAGTGAGACAATGTGCCTTTCTGTAAATCTCTGGCAAGCAACGTCAACTTGCGCTCGAATGCCAAAACATCCTCCAACATGTGCAGGGCTGTACGTCCTTACCCCGTTGAAGAGCTGTGTTCAGCTTGTTCAGGTGCGCTGTCATGTCTACCATGAAGTGTAGCTTTTCCAGCCACTCTGGCTGTTCCAGCTCAGGAAAGCTGAGCCCTTTGCTGCCCAGGAAAGTTTTCACTTCTTCCAGACACGCGACAAAGCGTTTCAGCACCTCCCCTCTGGACAGCCAGCGATAAAAAACACGTTGTAGCGGTTGCTACACGCAGTCAGTAAACTGCAGTCAAAGATAGCTTTATTCGAACTAAACAGCCTTGCTTTTAAGCCTCCCTCAACCCGCCCCCCATGGGCGCGGATGCTGCAAAAGACACGTACTCACAAACCCCCGTAGGCTATCTCCCTTAGCCTGAACGCTGGCTAATTGTGAGCCGGTTCGGATGTGTCAGGAAATGGGTTGCCACAACGTCTTATTTAGATTGTCCAAGATCACCATAATCTTCAAATTTAGATTTACATTTCAAAAACTAACAAACTAACATAAAATACATTTTAATTAAATACTGACCATGTAGCGGTGTGCTACACGCAGCGCTAAAATTACGACACGGAGTCGGTAACTGCAGTCGAAGGAAAAAACTTTATTCGAAATCTTCAGCCTCACTTTTAAGCCTCCCTCAACCTGCCTCCCATGGCGCAGAGGCTCCAAAGCTCTGTGCTCGCAAACCCCCGTAGGCTATCTAATTGTGAGTCGGTTCGGATGTGCCAGGAAAAGGGTCGCCACAACCAATTATTTCCCAAAGCAACAGGGAGCCGCAGCACAGACGTAAAAGAGCCACATGTGGCTCCGGAGCCGCGGGTTGCCGACCCGCGTCCTAGCCTAAAGACAGGACAATTTACAATGTCCTATTAGCTTACCAACCAGCATGTCTTTGGACTGTGGGAGGAAGTTGGAGCACCTGGAGGAAACCCATGGGACGAACATACAAACTCTTTATAGGCAGCAGCGGGAATTGAACCTGGGTCACCTGCTCTGTGAAGCACTGTGCTAACCACTACAAAGCCATGCTGCCCCTAGGGAGGATATTCCAGAGTTTAGAGTCCACTATGGGGATTAGTGGTGGAGTTATTAAACTCCTGGCTGTCTACGTGGCCATAATTGGATGATTGCAATGAAGACACACACATAAGTACGCATACTGTCCCCAACAGAGACTCCCAGAAATTGTTCAAGTGAACACTGAAGAGATGTCACTTTTTTTTTGCTCTCGTGTCTCTTGCCTGGGGCGCAGTAATCATCCGTTATATGCCTGTAGCCATGTCTTCGATCACTGGGACAGTTCAGAGGGTCAGCCAAGATCGTGTGTTGTACAAAGCTCTGTACATTGCAGTTTGACGCTTTAACCCACAGAGCAAATTCTTGACAAATGCGTATTGACTGAGAAATATCTCATAGGAAATAGCGAAGTGATTCTACGTGACCAGTCAGTCAGCAGGGTAGTACTCTGTCATTATACTGCGGCCACTATATTGGGTATCTCCTGTACCTAATAAAGTGGCTACTGAGTGTAAGTCCCCGGTCTTCTGCTGTAGCCCATTGACATGTTGTGCTTTCACTGGTACTTCTCTGCACACCACTGTTGTAATGCTTGGTTATTTGAGTTACTGTCAGCTTGAACCAGTCTAACCGTTCTCCTCTAACCTCTCTTAGTGACAAGGTGCTTTTGCCCACAGAATTGCCACTTGCTGAATGTTTTTTTTTCTCTTTTTGCACCATTCTCTGAAAACTCTCAGCCCTGTTGTGTGTGAAAATCTCAGGAGGTCGGCGGTTTCTCAGATACTCAAATGACCCCATCCGGCACCAACAATCATTCCACAGTCTAGGTTATTCAGATCATGTTTCTTCCCCATCTTGATGTTTGGTCTGAACAGCTGGACCTCTTGACCATGTCTGCATGCTTTTATGCATTGAGTTGCTGTTGCATGATTGGATGATTAGATATTTGCTTTAATGTGCTGATGTACAGACATACCTAATCAAATGGTTACTGAGTGTAGGTCCAAAAGGATTAACTAGACTGTGCCTCTCAGATAATTCAGGTAAATCCAACTGCTGATGTTGAAATAGTTTTTTGAGAGCAACGATGTCCTTGTTTCGAAGGGCAACTTGACAATTTCAGGTGAGTTTCATCAGTTGGAAAATGCTCATCCCTCTCCACTAGAACCCATAAAGTGTAATAAAACCATCAGAAAATAGACAAACATGAGGAAATCTGCAGATGTTGGAAATTCAAACAACAACACACACAAAATGCTGGTAGAACACAGCAGGCCAGGCAGCATCTATAGGGAGAAGCGCTGTCGACGATTCGGGCCGAGATCCTTCGTCAGGATACATTCGTTAGGAAAATAGTCAATAGTCTCTAACTATTCTTATAGTATACATGACTGATGTGCTTTAGGTCCCACATTACCAGGTTCAGGAAGAGTTATTACATTCAACCAACAGGCTCCTGAATCAACTTGACTGACCTCACTCACTTCAATGCTGAACTGATTCCACAGCCTATGGATTCACTTTCTATGGCTTTACAACTTGTGTTCTTAATTTTATTTATTTGCTAGTTATCTCTTATCATTATTTTTTTGTGTTTTTTTTGTATTTGCAGTTTGTCTCCTTTTGCACATTGGTTGTTTATCGGTCTTTGTGTGTAGTTTTTCAAAGATTCTATTATATTTCTTTGTTTTACTGTGAATGCCTGCAAGAAAATGAAACTCAGGATAGTACATGGTGAGGTACACGTATTTTGATAATAAGTTTACTTTGAACTTCGAATCACTGATATGTTTACCCTTCTGTGATCGGGTTTCATGGAAGAATTACAAATTTTCGAGACATCAACTTGATTGTTTGTTACTTTGTCCGATGGTGAGGGATTCAGCTTGTGGTAGGGAACTCAAGACTACGGTTCAAGGTAACCTCTTTTAAACTAAGCAAACCGAACAACTACATTAAAGAAAGAGGAAAACATTTCACTCTAGTGACTGTGTGGAAGTACAACGTCTGATTGGCTATGGCAATCTTATCTCCTTTGTGTCTGATTCTCCATAAGTTCCTCCATCTTCAAAAGGATCCTACATCTAAAAACATCTTTCCTTCGCACCACACTCTCTGCTTTCCACAGGGATCACTCTCTGTGTGACCTGCACATTCGTCCCACCCCACCGATCCTCCCTCCTGATTCCCTTCAATCAGGACAAGTACTACACTTGCGACTACACCTCTTCCCTCATCACCGTTTAGGGGTCCAAACAGACCTTCCAAGCCAAGCAACATTTCACCTGCAAAAATCTTCGGGGTCAAAAACTGCATCAGGTACTCCCACAGCAGCCTACTCTTCTTTGGTGAGACCTGATGTAGATTGAGGGACCCCTTCGGTAACCACCTTCACTCCATCCGCCACAAAAGATGGGATTTCCCGGTGGTCACCCTTTTTATTTCTACTTCCCATTCCCATTCTGACATGACAATCCATAACCTCCTCTACTGCCATGATAAGGCCACTCCCAGTTTGGAGGAGCAACACCTCATATTCCGTCTGGGCAGCCTCCAAGCTGGTGGCATGTACATCAATTTCTCAAACTTCTGGTAATTTCTCCCTCTCCCTCTTTTTCCATTCCCCATTCAGATGCCCATCTTACTCCTTCTCTACTCCTCACTTGCCCATCACCCACTGGTGCCCCTCCTCCTTCCCTTTCGCCCATGGTCCACACACCTCTATCAGATTCCTCTCCTTTAGCCCTTTACTTTATCCACCTGTCACCTCCCAACTTCTCATTTCAACTCCCCCTCCTCCACCTACCTACCTGGGTTTCACCTTTCACCTGTCAGCTTGTACTCCTTCCCTTCCCCTCATCCCTCACCTTCTTATTCTGTCTTCTTCCCAGTTCTGATGAAGGGTGTCGGCCTGAAACATCAACTGCTTATTCCCCTCCATAGATGTTGCCTGACCTGCTGAGTTCCTCCAGCATCTTTGTGTGTGTTCTGGATTTTCAACAACTGTGCATTCTCTTGTGTTTATGATCCCGGTAGCATTTTGCTCTACAATGGTACTTTCTATAACCCGCACATTGGCTGATTATCCACCGAACTAAATGACCCAGTGTAGGTTCTGCTCTTCTTTGTTTCAGTTTCCGTTATCACAAACCTGGATCGTGTGGGCAGTAGACTTGAGCGTTTGTCTCTGGGGAACCTGGGGGTCAATGTCTTCGAGCTGCAGCAATTATAAAGACTGTTTGGCCACATTCACATGCAAAAGCTCTGTCATAACTCTCAGAACAAGGTGTTTAGTTTACAGTATATCTGCCCACAATTAGTATAAGGGCAACACTACACGATCAACAAAACAGAACAAAAATTATTACCTTGCTTGTTATTGCCCAAAGCACTCAGTGAGTGAAAGGTGATGGCTCAAAAAGAGGACCCCCATCACTCTGGACACACCCCCTTCTCATTACTACCATCAGGGAGGAGGTACAGGAGCCTGAAAACACACACTCATCATTTTAGGAACAGCTTCTTCCCCTCTGCCATTAGTTTTCTGAATGGGCAATGAACCAGCCCATGAACACTGACTCACTATCTTTGCTTTCTTTTTGCAATATTTAATTAAAGTTCAAATTTCAGGGTGGTGGAGCAACACCTTATATTTCATCTGGGTAGCCTCCAGCATGATGGCATGAATAGCGTTTTCTCCCTCTGGTAAAAAATATCCTCCCCCTCACTCTATTCCCCTCTCTATCATTTCACCTCTTCTCACCTACCTATCATTTCCCCCTGGATCCCCTCCTCCTCCCCTACCCTTTCTCCTACATATATATTTCTCTGATTGTAATTAATAGTGTTTTATGAAATGCACTAAACTGCTTCCATGTAACAACAAATCTCATGACTGACTGTATTGTTAAACCTCATTCTGCTTCAGATTCTTACCGCAGTTGGACATATCTTCACACGTTCTTTGTGCCAAGGGGGTGATTACCCCTCTGTGGTGGATTAAAGTTCTTGCCAATGGCCGTAATGTCAGTTTATATCCTGCTCATGAATGTAGCAACAGTTAGCTTTGTGTGGGTTGGAGAAACTGCAGGACTGGAGCCTGGGGATCCTCATCACCTGGTTTCAATCATGCCAAACTTACTTAATCACTGACATTTAGGGCAGCACTGAGGGTCCTCCATCCCTGACATTGTTCGGGGCTTCCTTCATTGTGTCAGTAGCTTCCTCTCAGTTTTCACTCCTGTCGGTCCCGGGTGGAGACTCAGGAATACCACCACCCTCAGATGTAGAAGGATCCTTCGCTGTGGATTCTGGAACAATTTTGTTTTACCAGTCAGAGTTGTTAGCCCTGAGCTGAAATCCCGAACCTGGAGGACTGGTGGACAACTCTTCATCAGGCCTTTACCCTCTGACCTGTTTGACATGAGTGACCCTACCAGGGCACAAAGCCCTGACTCCAGCCAACTTAGCTCTCCAGCACATTGAGGCATGCAAGCCTCAAACCATGACAACGTTGCAGTCCTCTTGCAGGCCAACATACCATAGTGGCAATCAGCACATGGAGGTACTGCTCCCCTACACTAGAAGTGACAAAATGCCCAAGGCAATTCTTCTGTGTTACTTGCTGTCCAGAAGCAAGTCCTTGCTGAACCTTGCCTTCAATATGATGTTGTATAAGACCAATGAAGCAATGTCTATCCAGAGAATTGCCATAGGAAGCTCAGACCATGAATTTCCCTCCACTTGTATGATAAGTATGTGATAGCTGTGGAGGCCAAGTCATTGTTAATATTTAAAGCAGAGGTTAATAGGTTCTTGATCAGTAAGGGTGTCTGTGGTTATGGGAGAAGGCAGGAGAATGAGGTTTAGAAGGATACTAAATCAGCCCTGATGGAATGGCGGAGCAGACTCACTGGGCCGAATGACTTAATTCTTCTCGAATGTCTTATGGTCTTAAGTTGGTCCATGGTCTCCTCTACTGCTACGATGAGGCCACTCATCATAATCCATATTTATAGCCTTCAAACTGATGGCATGAACTTCAGTTTCTCTAATTTCCGATCATTTCTATCCCCTCTCCTTTATCTGTTTTTCTATTCCTCATTCTGGTCCCCCTTTTGTTCTTCACATCTGCCCTCTGGTGCCTCTCCTCCTTCCCTTTCTCCCTTGGTCCACTCCTCTCTCCTAAGCAAATTCCTTCTTCTACAGCCCTTCACCTTCCACATTCTGATTCCCCGTTCCAACATTCATACCCTCACGCTTCCCCACTTTTTTCAAGGGTAGCTTTATTCGTCACATGCACTTCAAAAAAATACAGTGAACTGAAGCATACACATCAAATCAAATCAGCAAGGATGTTCTGGGGGCAGCCCGCAAGTGTCACCAGCCCAAACCTACCATGCCCACAACTCACTAGTACTGACCGGTATATATTTGGAATGTGGGAAGACGCCCACACAGTCATAGGGAGAACTTGACCTAATCTTTATGTCTACCTAGTTTATCCTATTACAGAATCACAATATCTCATTCAAAACATGTGTCGTGGCCCCTTCTGGAAATTGGCCACCTGGTTATTTTCCTCAGGAATCACCTCATTTTGTTCCAATCATTCTCAGGTCCCACTAACTACAAACACCTGCTTTCCATCAGCAAATGCAGTATAAGAACCCTATGACCACAGCAAGGCATTGCTGGTTTGTTTGTTTGACTTGTGTATGAGTAACCTCATTCCATAGTTCTTAGGGCTATTGGTTCTAAGTCTAGCATTGTTCCTGAATTCTCTGCTAAGACCAAGGCTCTGGGTAAACACTCCCTTGGCACCAATTCCATGCTTGCTACGACTGTAATGCCTCCTGACTCAGCCTCCGTGCCTGTGTTCAGCACTTGGGTTCGTTCCACCACCACATCCTTGTGAGAGCTCATCCTTCCACCAATCTGAAGCGAGAGAGTGTTTGTGATTGTCATGTTAACTGGAATATAAAATCCAGGAGAGAATGCTGAGCTATTGGTCAGACTGCATTTGGAGTATTGTGAACAGCTTTATGCCCTTATCTCAGAAAGGATATGCAAACCTTGAAGAGGATTCAGAGAAGGTTCATGAGCATTATCCCAGGAATGAAAGGGTTAACTTGTGAGTTGGTTTTATTGGCTCTGGGCCTGTACACACAGGAGTTTAGAAGAATGAATGTAGTCTCATTAAAATCTATCAAATATTGAAAGGCCTGAATAGAGTAGACATGGAGAGGATATTCCCTATAGTGGGGGGAGTCTAGGACCAGAGGGCATAGCCTTAGACTAGAAGGATGTCACTTTAGAACAAAGATGAGCAGGAATTTCTTTAGCTGGATCTATGAAATTCATTGCCATATATTTCTGTGGAAGTCATGTCACTGGTTATATTTTAAGTGGAGGTTGATAGGTTCTTGATTAGTAAGGATGTCAAAGGTTACAAGGAGATAGCAGGAGAATGGGGTTGAGAGGAATACTAAATCAGCCATTATTTAATGGTGGAGCTGACTCAATGGGCTAAGTTGCCTAATTCTGGCTCCTATGGTATTAGGTATTATGAATATAAGTGGACTTAAATACAGCCTTCAGAAGTATCAAAGAAAACTTGATACTGGCTTATGTAAGGACAGTGAAACTATTCTTTCAAAATGAAACAGAAGGAATGAGACAGAAAAGTTTAGAAAGGGTATGCTTGAGCTTGGGTCTCGGTGGACATATTGTGAAATTTAAGTTAGATATACACTGCAACCATGAAGATGACTGTTATAGAGATCTCAGGGGGATATAGGGCTGGAATAGAGGGGTGAGACTGTGGAAGGGTTTGAAGGGAATGAGATTTTTAAATTGATGTTTCATCAGACCAGAAGCTGATGTAGGATAGAATAGTGCATTCATACTCCAGCATAGACATCACTCACTGCCTGTATCAGGCGCTTGCTTATATTATATTTAATTTACCAGCACTCACTATGACTGATTATTTCTGTCATATCAATATGGAGATCCTTGCAGCAGTCACCTTCAAAAGAACTGGACATTTCTTTGTATGCAATGAAACCTGAAGGACATTGAGTCTCTCTGCAACATCTCAGTAGGTCAATTAGCTCTCCACATGGACTCTGCTGTGTAACTAATTGATGGTTCATGGTGACGGTGGTAGTATTTTCTTTATTCATCGATGGGATGCGAGTATTGCTGACAAATCCACCGAATACCCCTCACTAACACAGCGCCGAGACACCAGATGGAACTGTTTGTTTCCATAGAGCAGTTTGGCTTCAGAATCAGAATCTGATTTTTGTCACTGGCTTCTCTGATGTGAAGTGTGTTGTTTTTCAGCAGCAGTAGACATTAGACAAAGACATTAAACTGCTGTGAATTACAAAAATTAATCATTCGAACAAAAGTAATAGCAAGGCAGTGTTCCTGGGTCATTCGATATCTGATAGTGGAGAGGACAAAGCTGTTCATGAGTTGTTGAGTGTGGGTCTTCAGGCTCCTGTACCTCCTCCCCCAATGGTAGTAATTAGAATCAGAGCTAGGTTTAATATCACTGACATATCTTGTGAAATTTATAATGAGAAGAAGGCATATAGGATACACATTGAGTCAAAATGACATGCAGCTAGGCAGAGGGAGTGGAGAGGCTCTGTTGGTAAAGAGTGAAATCAAATCCTTAGAAAGAGGTGACATAGGATCGGAAGATGTAGGATCCTCATGGGTTAAGAAACCGCAAAGGTGAAAAGATCCTGTTCGGATTATACGCAGGCCTCCAGTCAGTAGCCAGGATGAAGGGTACATGTTATAACAGGTGATAGAAAAGGCATGTGAAAAGGACAATGCTATGATAGTCATGGAGGATTTCAATATGTATGTAGATTGGGAAAATCAGGTTAGTGATGGATCGCAAGAGAGAGAGGTTGTAGAATGCCTACAAGATGGCTTTTGATGGAGCCCAAGAAGGGAGAGGCTATTCTGGATTGGGTGCTGTATCATGAACCAGATTTGAGTAGGGAGCTTAAGGTAAAGGGACCTTTAGGAAACAGTGATCACAATATGATGGAATTCACCCTGCAATTTGAGAGGGAGAAGCTAAAGTCAGATGTATCAGTATTACAGTGGAGTAAAGAGAATTACAGAGGCATGAGAGGAGAGCTGGCTAAAATTGATTGGAAGGGGTCACCAGCAGGAATGACAGCAGAACAGCTGAGATTCTGGGAGCAATTTGAAAGGTATACCCAAAAGAAAAATCTGAGGGCTGTATATGTACTTTGATAATATATTTATGCTGAACTTTGAACCTCAGGATGATAGAGTTGTACTCATAGAAGCAGACTTTTCAGCCCACCATGTTTATGTCATCCCAAATGCTTTCTCCAATGATATGTTCTGCTATGCCTGTGCTAATTTATGTATCTCATTAGATACCTTTAAAATGTTATTACTGTTCCTGCCTCCATCACCTTCTCTGGCAGCTATTTCCAGATACCAGCTGGTCGTTATGAGAAAAATGTACCCCTTAAAACCCGTTCCATCTTGCCTTAAACCTGTACGCTAGTTTCAGACTCTCCTGCCATGAATAACAGTTAGTGGGTATCTACTCGTTCTGTGCTCCTCACAACTTTATACAGTTTAACTCAATTCTTTTCTTTAAGAAAAATGAGAGGTGTTGTCGTCGAAGTGTACAGGTTCTTACCAGGCTTGGCGGGGTAGATATGGGGATAATGTTTTCCTTGACTGAGATGTCTAGAACTAGGGGCGGCACAGTAGCAGACTGGCTAGCATAACCCTTTACAGTACAGGTAGGTGATGCAGGTTCAATTCCCGTCGCTGTCTGTAAGAAGTTTGTACCTTGTCCCCGTGACCGCGTAGATTCCCTCCGGGTGCTCTGGTGTCCTCCCACAGTCCAAGGACATACTGCTTGGTAGGTTAATTGGTCATTGTAAATTGTCCCGTGATTAGGCTAGGTTTAAATTGGGGTATTGCTGGGAGGCATGGCTCGAGGGGCCAGAAGGGCTTATTTTGCACTGTATCACAATAAATAAATAATCTCATGGTAAGAAGACAGTTATTCAAGACCGAAGTGTGGAGAAATTTCTTCATTCAAATAGTGATAAACCTTTGGAATTCTCTATCCAAGAAGGGTGTGGATGTTGACTCATTGTTTACTGAAGGGGACATCATGTTAATGCAGGAGATGGATGCTGAAGCAGACAGTCAACCATTATCTTACCAAATAACGAGTATTCTACTACTTCAATTTGTTATCCTTTTACGTTCATTCAGTTTTGTACTGGATATCCTGCCTTCCAATCACCTCCAGCTGTTTTCCTCCACAATTATCAAGAAAGAATATGACTCTCAATCAGTCAGCTAACAATCACATTCTCCAGTCTACCTGTGATGTGAAGCTGCCTCAGTCCATTTATGTATCACTGGGCCTCGTAGTATCTGTTCAACTCTGGCACCATAAACATGGAAGGCTGAAGGCCACGTTTAATGTTCAATGATGTGCTTTATTTCCTTGGACATAAATGTCAAATTCTTTCAAAAGTAGAATGCTAGTAAAAGAACCGTCAAACAAATACTAACCATCTTACGGCAGTTTTATTTGCTAGATTGTACCACAAGGAGGTCAGACCATTCTATTCCCATCATGTCAGTTTAAAGAATATGGCTTATTATCATTATATTTTCCTTATGTCTTGCTGAATTCTGACTAACTGTGGCCCAACTGATTGATTAGAGGCTTTTCTATCTTGTAATACTGGCACATGATCTTGGGGAGAGCATTTTGCCTTCTCCTAAGTAGCGATGTTCGCTCTCAATACCATCCTGCTACCTGGGCTGTGGACCTTATTTCTACTGCCTCGTCTTTCCCACTGGTGGTTCTGCTAGTATCCCTGAGGCAGCCAACCCCAACCCACGACTCACCCCCTCTCAGAAGTCCGTCTCAGAGTTGAAGTCTCTCCTGTGCCTCCTGTCTCCACGTGTCTCCAGTTTGGTTTCAGACATTCCATTACAGCCATGTAGTTAGGTCAGCCGTAATATCATGTCTCACTGGAGAGAGAGTGGAGCTGATCACTGGCAACAACTACCAAGCACTTTGCTGTCATTTGCAGAACCATGACACTCACAAACTTTCTGGCCTTGAAAATCAGAGTCTTACATAGAAAAGTACAACACAATATGGATATTTGAGCCCACAGTGCTGAGCTGACTTTTTAATCTATTCTAAGATAAACCTAACCCGGCCCTCCCAAATAGCCCTCCATTTTTTTTCATCTATCTCCCTATCTAGGAGTTTCTTAAAAGTCTTTAAAGTATTTGCCCAGGTAGCGGGGTAGAGATATGCCCCTATCAAACGTTGTGTAGGCACTCCGTCCCTCTGATAGTCTGTGGGAAACCCTTAGTCAAGGTGTGTCACCTGCCTGGCCTCCCTGATCAGGGTCATGTGAAGCCATGGAAGCAGGTGGTGATTGGTAGTATGAGCAGCCGGTGCATGTCACAAGTCCTGGTTATGCGACCGCTGACAACAGGCAGACCGTCTCTGAAGAGTATTGATATTGGCTGGGGTGGCCCGTCTTGTAAATACACTGCCCAGGAGAAGGCAATGCCAAATTATGTAGGAAACTTTGCCAAGAACAATCATGGTCTTGGAAAGAGAAAAGAATGTCATCACCCAAATCATACAACATGGCACATATTAATGATGATAATGTATGCATTTGCCTTTATGACAACCCCTGGAATTGTGTTCCATGCACCTACCACTTTCTGTGTGGAAAAACCTACTTCTGAAATCCCACTCCCCTATACTTTACTCTAATCACCTTAAAATTATGCCCTCTCAGATTAACCATTTTTGCCCAGGAAAAATAAGACAAACTGTCCATTCTATCTATGCCTCTTATCAATTTGTACACCTCAGTCACCTCATATCCTCCTTCACTCCAAAGAGCAATGTCCTAGCATGTTCAACTTGTCCTCATAAGGGATGCTTTCTAATCCCAACAGCATCCAGGTAAATCTCCTCTGCACCCTCTCTAAAACTTCCACATCATTCCAAAATGAGGTGACCAGAACTGAACACAGTACTTCCAGCATGGACTAACCAGAATTTTATAGAGCTGCAGCATTACTTCTTGAACTCAATCTCCCAACTAATGAAAGCTGACATTAGCATTCCAGTTTCCTAGCCACCCTAACTTTGCACAATAACTATGAGGAATCTATGGACGTAGATTGCAAAGTCCATCTATTTCTCCACACTGCTAAGAATCTTGTCATTTACCCTGTATTCTGTCTTCAAGGTCAGAGTGAATCACTTCACACTTTTCTGGATTAAACTCCATCTGCCACTTCTCAGCCCAGCTCTGCATCCTGTCAATGTCCCATTGCAAATCACAACAACCTTCTACACTCTCCACAACACCACCAACCTACGTCATCTTCATTGATATTTGTTGCTTGGCTCACCTCTGTTATTTTGTAAAGTTGACTTTATGTTTGATAAGAAAACAATATTCCTGCTACGGGCTCTTCTCAAGTTGAAGTGGCTAAAACAAGACGGCAAGTGCTTTGTAGCAGTTTTCCAGACTGTATGTCTTCCCATCTCACTCATTGGAATTTATAATTTGGCCATGAGCTGAAAATTAGGGTAATGTGAATACTCTGTGCAATCTTGCATTTCCATACAATTCGTATCAATAATTCCTTACCCTGGGTACTTAAAGAAGCTTTGAAGCTTCTTTAAAGCTTCACAAACCAGTTTATTAGGATCTCTAGCGACAAACAGTTGATGTAACTCAGCAAATCAGGCAGCATCTATGGAGGTGTACATACTAGGATCTTGACTAAGGTTAAAAAGTTAAGGTTAAGAGTAAACCCAGGCGGTCACAGGGAGAACATACAAGCTCCTCACAGACTGCAGAGGGAAAATATAGCTAGAATATATGCCTTAGACTTTTGCACAGTACTGTATTTGTCAATGTGGAGCAGAGAATGAGTTTGTAAATCTGATTGGAGCAAAAGATGTGAGGAATTGTGAGGGTGGAGGGGTATGGGACAGGTGGCAGAGAAGGGGCATTAGGAGCCAGGGGGTGTCACGGGGGCAGACACACCCAACCTGAGACATCAGGCCAGGTCATTTGATTCCAAACAATTTGTTTATTGATCATGACAGAATGTCTCTCTGGTGCTTCCTGCTCCCTCTCCTCTTCCTTCTCTTTTTCCCAAACACAATTCCCCTCTCCCTGCCCCTTTCCTACTCTCAATCCACAATAGAGACCCATCTCAGAATCAGATTTATCATCATTCACATATGCCACAATTTTCTTGCAGCAGCGGTACAGTGAAATACATAAAATTATTACAGTACTGTGTAAAAGTTTTAAGTGCCCGAGCCATATGTAGCTGCCTAAGACTTTTGCACAGAACTGTAATTTCTCAGGTGCTGATGGAAGTTTGCCTTTCTGCTTCAGGAAGCATGAGCGTTTCTTTTTATATCAATTTGCAACTTGAAATAGTACCTTGCTTCAAGAATTTAAAATAAATATTAAATGGTCACCTCACTACAGGAAGGATGTGGAAACTATCGAAAGGGTGCGGAGGAGATTTACAAGGCTGTTGCCTGGATTG
The DNA here is from genome assembly GCF_030144855.1 of Hypanus sabinus. Lineage (NCBI taxonomy): Eukaryota > Metazoa > Chordata > Chondrichthyes > Myliobatiformes > Dasyatidae > Hypanus > Hypanus sabinus. Next base: position 35,736,443 of record NC_082733.1, on the reverse strand, counting down.
GGGAGCATGCCTTATAAGAATAGGTTGTGAACTCAGCTTTTTCTCCTTGGCGTGATGGAGGATGAGAGCTCACCTGATAGAGGTGTATAATATGATGAGAGGCATTGATCATGTGGATAGTCAGAGGCCTTTCCCCAAGGCTGAAATGGCTAGCACGAGAGGGCACAGTTTTAAGGTGCTTGGAAGTAGGTACAGAGGGGATGTGAGAGGTGAGTTTTTTTATGCAGAGAGTGGTGAGTGCATGGAATGGGCTGCCGGTGACTGTGGTCGAGGCAGATACAATAAGATCTTTTTTTAAGAGGCTCCTGGATAGGTACATGGAGCTTAGAAAAGTAGAGGGCTGTTGTGGGGTTTGGGGAGGATACTAATTTTACTTGTCTTCAATTTGGGTGCTTTTTCAATTATCTTTCTTTGTATCATATTGTTATTGTATGCTTATTTTTGCACTGTTTCAATGTTCTTCATTTTGATCTGGGTTTTTTTAAATCTGTAGTTATGCAGAAAATGTATTTTAAAAATTAATTAAAAAAAAAGAAAAGTAGAGGGCTATGGATAACCCTAGGTAATTTCTAAAGTAAGTACATGTTCGGCACAGCATTGTGGGCCGAAGGGCCTGTGTTGTGCTGCAGGCTTTCCATGTTTCTATTTACTTGTCACATGTACATTGAAACATCGAAACATACAGTGACATGCATCATCAACCAACACAGTCCAAGTATGTGCTGGGGGCATTCCACAAGTCTGGCACCAAAATATTGCATGTGTTTCTGGATTCTGGCTACTCTTAGTTTTTTGCTGTTTTTTGAGCGGTTTGATTGGGGCGATCAACGTGGAACGGGGCACTTCGGCGAAGAATGGCCTTGTGGCTTGCTTTGGCTGGCAGCGTGGCACTGAGGTGAACTAAGCTGAATACCACCGGACTCCTGGTTTACTGCTTGATATTTTATGTGTTGTTCACTTGCTTTATGCCGTTTGCGCAATTTGTTCTTCATTTATTGTGCGCTGGGTGTCTGGTGTTTTCCAGAACAGGCCCCATGGTATTTCTTCGTATTGTGGCTGCCTGTGGGAAGATGAATCGCAGAGTTACATTCTGTATGCGTAGTTGGATAATGAATGTACTTTGAATCTTTGAATACTTGAACATAGCATGCAAACAACTTATTAACCCTCACCCATACATCTTTGGAGTGGGAGGGAACAGTAGCAGCCAGAGGAAACCCACGTGATCATGGAGGGAATGCACAAACTACTTACAGGCAGCGGTAGCAATCGCTGATCACTGCAACCGTAAAGTGTTCCACATCTGAGCTGACAAGATGAGTGGAAATTTCTTGTGCACGCTAAACACAAAATGCACTTTGAGTTCTGCTGCTGAAATTCAGTTCCCCGGACCCCCATGTGGTTCAGAACACACTGAAGCAGACTACTGTGAAACCCAGCACTTGTAATAGTATAGGTCTGCGCAAATACATCTCCCTTTAAAACACACTCTCAAAATATGCAGGTCTTCCATATATAGAGTTATGTTTTGGCATGATTACAAAGCCATTTGACATATTCCCTTCACTCACAAGGGCAGGAGCAGGATTTTGAACTCATCTTCCTGTGTTAGAGGTTTAAAGCCCATCATTAAATATAAAGGAGCAACACACAAAAAGCTGGAGGAACTCAGCTTGCCAGGCAGCGCCTATGAAGGGAAATGAACAGTTGACCTGTTGGGACAAGACCCTTCCTGCATGCATGACAGACTCTTCCCAAGGGCTGCTGGGAGCTCCATCCCAGCTTGCCAATGGCCCTTGAGCATTATGGACTATCAACGTCACTTCTTTGCTTGTAAATATGGGATTTTTAAAAATTGAGCCATATCGCATGCATTGTAAATACCTGTTTTACACAGACTGGAGTGGCACCGCAATCTCGTCGTCTTGAGCAAAGACAGTAAAGTTCTATTCTACTGTAGATGCTGCCTGACTGTTGAGTTCCTCCAGCTTTTTGTGAGTGGCGCCAGATTTCCAGCTTCTGTAGCCTTTCGTGTCTCCATTAAATAACTATCTTGGTTTGCAGTGCTGTTGGTTCTTGCCTGTTTAATAGGCTTCCTGAAGAATTAAGCCCTATGGGATGCTAACCATTATTTTGACATAAATTTTGCAGAGAAAAAAAAGTCAGTACAAAACATCAGGCAATAAAAGATTTATTTTCATAATTATCTACATTGCTACTAAGTTCTGCGTGCCTCTGGGGATTGTTAGCATTTTTAGAGCTAGGATTATCATACAGAGACAGAAGCAGGCTGTTTGGCCCTTTAAGTCTGTTCTGCCACTCAGTAAGATTACAGCTGATGTGTCATTCAGTGCAATCAGATTATTTCTTTATCACATGTACATTGAAACATAAGTGAAATATGTTGTGCATTAACAGCCAACATGGCCTAAGGATGTGCTGGGGGCAGCCTGCATGTGTCACTATGCATTCCGACACCGAGAGAGCATACCCACAACGTTCTGCAGAACATGAGCAACCATAAAACAAAGCAACATCAGCAAAACCTGCCCCCTTCCTCCCTATCATGCCCCCACCCACAGACAGGTCTCAAACCCCACTGCAGGCCGTCTGCAGGCCACCAGCCTCCCGGACTCACGGGCCTGCAGACATCAGGCCTCTGACCTCCCCAGTGGACTGGCGGATCTTCCACCCCGGCTCGCCTCAACCCCAGGACTCTCTGACGACCTGGCTGCAAACTCCAGGCGTTGAACTCTGCACTCGCGAATTCGGGCTTCAGACTTCGGTATTGACACTTTAACCACCACACTTTAAACCATACCTCTTGATGAATTCAGTCTAGGGAGGTATTGGTTTAATTTACAAACTACATATCTCCACGAGCTCCATGACCTGCAGAATTTTCAAGTGTGTTATTTCTGATCCAGAAGTAACTTTTCAAATAAATACCTGACGATGTGCCGGGGCTTCCAGCATAACACCTCATGCCTACAACTTATTAACCCTTTCTAACCTGAACGTTTTTAGAATGTGGGAGGAAGCTGGGACACAAGGAGGAAATCACACTGGCAGAATGAACAAACTCCTTAGAAACAGTGGCAGGAATTGAACCCTAATCCTATAGCTGGTACTGTGAAGTTTTATGCTAACTACCATGCTACTGTGCCACCTATTTTCAGGTGGTCACTGTGTAGCTATCAAAAATGTCAAAGTTTAGAGTAAGTTTATTATCAAAGTGCATATATGTCACCGTATACAACCCTGAGGTCCTTTTTTTTTTCTGCCGGTGTAGTCAGCAAATCCATAAAATAGTAACTGCAGGATCAATGAAAGATCAACCCAAGTGCAGAAGACAGCAAACTCTGCAAATGCAAATATAAATAAGTCACAAGAAAAAGAGTCCTTAAAGTGAGATCATTGGTTATGAGAACATCTCAATGGATGGGCAAGTCAGTGTAGTTCTCCCCTTTGTTCAAGAAGAACCCAAAAATCAGTGGATGCCTTTGAACCTTGGCACAGCTGGAGTCACCATTACAAGGACAAAGGGTAGGTTTGCTGGGCAGAATACTAGGGGAGATTTACTTGTCCTGTAGATAATGGAGGTATTGGAATTGGGTGGAGAAGATCTGCAATGGAAATGTGTAATTGAAAGGTGAAGTAGTGAAATACTCACAAATATTCAACGTAGATCACTTTGATTACTGTGTTCTAGATTTAGCGCAATGTTCTAGAGGTGGTGGTAGGTTTAAAGGGGTTTAGAAGAGGACCTTTTATCAATGAGATAGTGCCGGATACCTAGAATGCACTGCCAGAGTTAGTGATGTCAAATGGATCCACTGTATTGGCTTGGTAGTGCAGTAGTTAGTACTGCTCCCTCAAAGCTCCAGGGCCCCGGGTTTAATCCTTACCTCAGGTATTGTCTGGAGGTTGTACAGTACTGTGCAAAAGTAAGCACATAAGTATAGCTAGGGTGCCTGAGACTTTCGCACAGTACTGGAGTAATTTTATGTATTGGGCTGTACTGCTGCCACATAAAAAGCAAAATTCATGATGATAAACCTGATTCTGATATAGGTCTCTATTGCGGACTGAGAGTGGGAAGGGGGCAGGGAGAGGGAAATCGTGGTTGGGAAAAGGGGAAGGGAGAGTGGAGGGGACGGGAAGTACCAGAGAGACATTCTGTAATGATCAATAAGCCAATTGTTTGGAAATCAAATGACCTTACCTGGTGTCTCAGGGCTGGGTTTTCTGCACCCAGGCCATTCCCCCTCCCCCTGTCCTTGACCCTCTTTCTTTGTCCTCCCACGGTGCTCCACTCTCACCATTCTCAGCATCCTTTACTCCAGCCAAATTTACAAACTTGCTGACTGCTCCACATTGACAAATACAGTACTGTGCAAAAGTCTTGAGCACACACAATATACATAGCTAGGTTGCCTAAGATTTTTCAATATGACTGTATGTTCGCCCAATGACTACAAGGGCTTTTCCGGGTCTTCCAGTTTCTTGCTGGGAACACAGTAGTTAGCACATTGCTTTAGAGTGCCAGCAGTAACCCCAGGGTTCGGCTGCTCCAATTTCCTGCCACATTCCAAAGCCGTAGAGTTTAAAGTCAATGAATTGTGAGCATGCGCGGGAAGTGGGGCAACAGCAGCAGTCTGCCCGGCCCAATCTTTTCTGATCTGAAATGACGCAAATGATGCACTTCCCTGTAAGTTTCAATGTTTATGTAACAAATAAAGCTAAACTTCCCTCATCCTGGCGATGTACCGGTTGGTTAATTGACATCTTTAAATGATTACTTTGTGCCGTTAAAGTGGTACCAAGACTGAAAGGGGAGTTGACAAGCTTGCGAGAGGGAATGCACAGAAAAAGGACAAAATGGGTGTGACTGTCCTGCTGGGAACTGGCATGGACTGATGAACTGAATTTCTTTCAGTGCTGTAGGAAGTAAATAAACTTGCGCTCAATAATTCCTTCCAGCTACTTACTTGCTGAGCTAACAGATTATGTGCAGAATTTGGAACTTGGTGTTGATAAACACTGACGATGTGGAGATGGCTGAGGTACCAGGCCTTTCAAGTTCAAGTACAAGTTTATCGTCATTCAGTCGTATACATGTATTAATTACTGCCCATTATGCCGCTGGTATTCAGGGCAGCAATGAAGGTCCTCCATCTCTGTCTGTCCATATCATCCCACACAGATATAGAAAGATTTTTCAGTGCTCTTTCCATAACAGTTGTTTTTTGACCAGTCAGGGTTGTTAGCTCTGAGCTGAACCCCTGAACCTGGAGGACTGGTGGACCACTCTTAATCTGATCTCTACCCTTTGACCTGTATGGCGTGGGTAACCCAAGCACAAGGCCCTGACTCCAGCCAACATAGCTCTCCAGGTCATTGAGGCACGCAAGCCTCCGAACCCTACAACAAGATTGTGGTCCTCTTGGCACCATTCCTCCAGGCCAAGGTGCACAACACACAGCACATAAACTTATATTACCGCAAATAAGTTAATAAATAGTAAAGTATATTCCAGAAGATTGACTTTTAGCATAAGGTGCACTTAGGACACAAGTCAGAAGGTAAACAATATAACGCCACTGATGCTTCATACGTGATGAGGCCCACGTGGTGGCCAGGAGTTTAGCAGTCTCACAGCCTGGGGAAGAGCTTGTTCCCCACTCTAACAGTCCTTGTCTAAATGGTATGGTACCTCTTGCCTGATGACAGGAGGTCAAAGAGATTGCGGTACAAGCTGAAGCACTTATCACTATGACCCTACTATGCCTTCTAAGGGCTCAATTTTCTTTTACTGTTTTGCTCTTAGTGATTTCAGCTTTCTTTCTGCCTGGCTACATACAATGCTGAATAATGTCCCCAGTGTTATACAAGATGCCTCCGAGGAAGAGAGATTCTGGGACTTTCATGTTGTACAAGACTGATTCTGACAATAACTGGAAGTATGTAACAGTTCATCTGCTCAATTTGACTCGGAAGAGGTCAAAATGAAGTAGCACTTGTCAGTAGGTGCTTTTCTGCACTGTAGACTTGGGAATACAGCTGACTCAAATAGACTGTTTCTAGAGCAACACACACAAAACGCTGGAGGAACTCGGCAAGTCAGGCAGAATATATGGCGGGGAATAAACAGTCGGCGTTCTGGACCGAGCCCCTTCATTGGGACTGGAAAGGAAGGTGGCAGAAGCCAGAATAAGAAGGTGGAGGAGGGGAAGGAATACAAGCTGGCAGGTGATGGGTGAAACCAGATGAGGGGGAAGATAGCTGGGGGAGGAGGGATGAAGTAAGAAGCTGGGAAGTGATAGGTAGGAGAGGACAGTGGAAAGAGGAAAGGGAAGGAGGAGGGGAACCAGAGGTAGACAATGGGCAGATGAGGAGAAGAGAAGAGGCAAAAGGGTAACTAGAATGGGGAATGAAAAAGAGAGAAGAAGGGAGTGAGAAGAAATTGCCAGAAATTAGAGAAGTTAACTTGACTACTTCTAGAAGGAGCATACACCCATTGTTTGGATCTGAAATCAAAGTGCTGAGGACATAATGACTGGATGATGCCATTTAACTCATGAGTATTAGTATTGGCATAATATTGCCATATTTATTGCAATACAGTGAAAAGACTTTGCTGTCCAAACACATCCAAAGACAAATCAGTGCCTCGTCAAGTAATTTAAAATGGATGCCTTTTGAAAACAGTGGCTTTGATTGATTCAGTTATCTTGTCTAATCTATTGAATCAAAAGATTATTTGCCATCTGTTTTGAATATTCTGCATGTTTAATTTGCTTCTCAATTGAGAGGGCCCTTCCATTTCAGTTACTTTTTGTAAAGCCTCGTCGCTTTGAAATTGAGTCTCAAATAATCTACTGATTTCCAGGATGTCCAAGGGATTGGTTTGGTGCAGTCTGGTACGTTGTCGTTGTCTGTCTCTGTCCCTCTCACTTGGTGCTGTCGGAGTCCTGGGACTTGGGCAAGGTTTAATCACCGCAGTTTATGCATTGGACTCTGAAGTTCATGATACAATGTGTTTCTGGTTTCTGGAAGCTCCTTCTTTTGTTGTTATTTTGTGTGATTTTGAATGGGATGAACTGGCTCTGCAGCCTGCTGATAATGAATACGTACACGGTGCTGGTTAGGCTGAACCGAATATGCCTGGATTCTTTCAAATACATTTTGGTTTGCCGTTTTATATTTTGTATTTTCCCTCTTTCTTTTGCCACCTGCACCAACTTGTTCTTTTTTAGTGTGTGTGTGGGGGGGGGGGGGGGGTTGATGTTTTCCTTTGAGCGGGTTCCATGGTTTGCTTCGTCTGTGGGAAGATGTATTTCACGATTGTAGACTGCATGCGTACTTTGATAATAAATATACTTTGAATCTTGAAACTTTGAACATGGACTGGAATTGGAACTGGTTTATTTTTGTCCCACGCATGGAGATACAATGGAAAAGTATTGTCTTCATGCCATCCAGACAGATCATTCCACAGATACATTGAATACACTAAGGTAGTAAAAAGAGAATGAAGAAAGTAATGATATAGTTACAGAGAAAGGCCGGTTCAGGGAGACAAATCAAGAGCAAGGCCAAGGTAAGGTAGATTAAGAACATAGAACAATACAGCACAGGAACAGGTCCTTCAGCCCACAATGTTGTACCAAACCAGCTAAAAAAATAAATTTTTAAAAAACCTCCTACCTACACAATGCCTTATCCCTCCATCTTCCTCATATTCAAACAGCTCTTAAAAGCCTCTAATATATTTGGCTCTGCCAAAGTTCAAAGTGAATTTTATTATTATTGTACATATATGTCACCTGAGATTCATTTTCTTGTGAGCATACTCAGCAAATCTATGGAATTGTCACTATAACAGGATCAATGAAAGGTCAACCAGAGTGCAGAAGACAACCAACTGTGCAAATGCAAATATAAATAAATAACAAAAACATAAAATAACAAGATATAGAGTCCTTCAAGTGAGATCATTGGTTGTGGAAACATCTGAATGATGGGCACCAACCAGGAAGCACATTCCAGACATCCACCGCTCTCTGAGTAAAAAAAAACTTAATCCTCTTATCATCTTTGAACCTACCTCACTACTACCTTCAGTGCATGCCCTCTAGTATGAGACTTTTCTACCCTGGGCAAAAGATACTCCCCATCTACTCTATCTGTGCTTCTCTTATAAACCTCTATCAAATATTCCCTCAGCTTCCACTGCTCCAAAGAAAACAACCCAAGTTTGTCCAGCCTCTCATGATAGCACAAGCCCTCTAAACCAGGCAGCATCCTGGTAAACCTCTTCTGCCCCCTCTCCAAAGCCTCAACATCCTTCCTTTAGTGGGGAGACCAGGACTGTGTGCAATACTCCAGATGTGGCCTAACCAGAGTTTTATAAAGTTGCAACATATCCTCTTGACTTTTGAACTCAATATCTTGACTAATAAAAGAAAGCATTCTGTAAGTCCATAAGCCTTCTTATGATCAGGAGGTTAAGAATTTATCTTTCTCGTATGAGAAGTCCATTCAAGAGTCTGATAAAAACAGGATAGAAGCTGTATTTGAGTCTGGTGGTAGATGCTCTCAAGCTTTTGTATATCCTGCCTGAGGGGAGAGAAGTATAGAGAATGTCTGGTGCAGGAGGAATCCTGAATTATGTTGCCTGTTTTCTCGAGGCAGCGAGAACTGGAGACGCATTCAGTGGAGTGCTGGCTGGCTTGTGTGATGAACTGGGCTGCGTTCACAAGTCCACAATTTCTTGTGGTCTCGGTCAGAGTAACTGCTAAAACGAGCTGTGATGAATCCAGATATTGATCTTATTTTGCCTTTCAGTTCAATCAGGATTGATCTGCGCCTGAACTATCCACCCATCTTGATTCCATAGTTCCGGATCTCCACCCATGACAAAAGTCTACAAACCCCAGTATGGAGATGACTATTTAAAGGAAAGGAAGTGAAACAGGCATCGATACACTGCCCCCAATGAGCCATTGTTGGGCAGGCTTAAGAATGTCCAATGGGAGACAATAGACAATAGGTGCAGAAATAGACCATTCGGCCCTTCGAGCCTGCACCACCATTTTGAGATCATGGCTGATCATCTACTATCAATATATGAGAGTGGGTTATCAGCACAAAGATGTAATAAGGCTATCGAATGCCTCGGTGTTCTCTGGAGAAACTTGCTGAGCTGCCTCATCTCGTGTTTCAGCATCCTTCTTTAATTGGACGTATACACAGTGGCCACTTTCCTAGGTACTGTACCTCTTGTACCTAATAAAGTGGCCACTGAGTGCGTATCCAAGGACCCCTTAGAGATCGTATTAAGGAACTGGAGCTGCAGCCTAATGACCTTTTGCCTCATCCAGGAGAATGAAGAGATGACAGACAGATAGGAGCTACAGGGAGGTAGTCACTCCTACGTCGCAGGAGGCATGTACCTCGGTGACTGTCAGGAGAGAGAGAAGAAATAGGTAGCAAATGCAGAGTATGCCTGTAGCTATTACCCTCAATAATAGGTATACCACTTGGATAGTGTTGGGAGGTCTGTATGGGGTTGTGGAAGCGACCTACCAGGAAGAAGGTGAAGCGAGCAGATCTCTGGCACTGAGTCTGGCTCTGTGGCTCAGAAGGCAAGGGGAGAAGAAGAATACAATGGTGATGGGGATTCCACAGTTAGTGGATCAGACAGGAGATTCTGTGGCTGTGAAAAAGAAATACGGATAGTATCTTGCCTTTGACTGATGCCAAAAGAACAAAGAAAAACTTACAGCGAGGAGCAGTTCTGTGAACAAAAACATCTTGTTATTGAGAGAGGTCAGGGGAGAGTGGGCAGACTGGTTCCAGCTGACAAGAAAATGATCAAATAATCACAGATTATATCAGTGGTGTGGATAAGAGCATCTTTGAACACTCTACACATTAAGTCTTGAAGTAGATGGGCGACAGCAGCGGAGGACAACACCAGGCTCCACTCCAGTTCCTAGTAAAGTGGCTACTGAGTGTAATGTTATGTTGCGTTTGAAGCTGAGCTCAGTTTAAAGCCATTCTGACCAGCTCAGTAACTGCATTTCACAAGTACTCCGTTTGTGAAGTAATTTGGCGTATATCTTGTGATGCACCATCAATAACTCTCTCTGAGACGTGAGGGCGAGATATCGGCGTGTCCAGACAGGTACATGTAGTTCACCACATCTTGAAGGGAATAGCAGAGTGCTTGCTGGAAATTCAAATGTTTATTTATTTATTTGTCTTTCTTGCCTGTCCGCCGTTCCTCCACTTCGCAACATCCCGATATACTTTGCCTTGAACTTCCATTTTCTATGATGGTCTTTGATCTCTTTTTGAGGACTAATACTTCACTGAGTTTCCGCAGTGTGTTACTTCTGCCTTTGTGCAATGGCTATTTTAAAAACTGCCTTTGTCATTGAACTAACGCTAACAGAAATATTTCCATTTTCTATTAAATAACCTTAGCAGAATATTCACTTTGTATCAGATATCAGTAGACAGTTAAAATAATCAACTGTGAGAAAGGAATGTGCCTCAGGTTTTTAGTCTGGAATTTGCAAGATAAAATTTTTTGTTGCTGGCAGCACGTTTTGAGATTTTTCAGCTTTATTAATGCCAAAAATTGCCTGGGAAAGAAGCTTCAACAAAGGAGTTGGAGTTCTGTACATGTCTGGTAGTAGGGACCTGAAGGTCAAAGTCCAAAGGGCAAGGCCAAAGACCAATGGTAGAGACCCAAAGGAATAATGAGGGCCTGGGTCACCAGAGTCGGAGGTCGGTGCGGGTCTAGAGGTTGAGGCCCAAAGGTCAAACCCGTGATCGTCATCCTAGGTGAAATCTGAAGTTGGAGGCCTGATGCCTGTGAGTCTGAGAATACGGGGACAGGGCCCGGAGATCTGGAGATGGCCTGTCTTTGGGGTGGAGGCCTGCCAGGATATGTTAGAGGGTGGGTGGGTCAGGATCTTGTTTTGCTGTTGTCATTGCTACCGCTTGTGTTGTTCTGCTGAACATCGTGGGCATGCTACATTGGCGCTGGAACATGTGACAACACTTGTAGACTGCACTCAGCACATTCTTGGATGTGCTGGTTTTTAATCCAAACGACATACCTCACTGTATGTTTCTATGGTTATATGATATATAAGCCTGAATTTTTAATCTGGTATGTGTAAGAATCTATTCGGAGTCATAGTGTAATGGAGCACACTAACAGGCTCGTCTGCCCATCTGATCCATGCCAATCAATGTGCCACCTAAGCTAGCCCTACTTGCTCACATTTGGCCTACCTCTTGTCTTAACAGCAGTGTAAGAGTAAATGAAGATAGCTAACAGGAGGAATATTGAGAATGGTGCAAACCAAAAACACACGGGAAAATCTCCAATCCAAACCCTGAGACAAATATTCTTAGCTGGCAACGTTTTAAATTACTTTAAAATATAAAGCTGTATTGTATTAAGTCCATCTATGGAATAAATGAAGAATGCTACATCTTTTTCTGCTTGTGTAGTCCAGCGGGCATGAGCCAGGTCTGTTCTACCTTTCCTCAGAAAGACAAACTGCCCACTCCAGGTATTAACGCAGTCAAACCTTTTCTGAACTGCTTCCAAATTCATCAACATCCTTTCAGTGAGGGTGGCTCAAGGGTTGCATTTCTTTGACATAGAACTTGGAGTCAGATTAGGCCTTTGCACACAATGGGCCTTTCTTGGCGGTAACACTTCACACGGACTTCATTTCAGAGTTTAGTCCCGTTAGATCTTGCTCGTTCTTTGTCCTATGATAACATTTAAAAAGTGCTATACCTGCCCACCACCATTCATGGTCCCAGACAGTCCTTCCAGGTGAGGCAACACTTCACTCGCAAACCTGCTGTGGTCACCTATCATGTCTGGTGCTCCTGGCGCAGCTTCCTCTGTGTCAATGAGACCCTACGTAGATTGGGGACCGCTCTGTTGAGCACTCTCACTCCATCCGTAATAAGCAGGATCTCCCATTTGCCAGCCATTTTAAGTCCAATCCCCATTCCTTTTCCAAAATGTCAGTTCCTGTTCTCCTTTACTGGCAACATGAGGGTACGCTCAGGTCTGAGGAGCAATACTTCATATTTTGCCTGGGTTGCCTGCAACCTGCTGGCCTCAACATCAACTTCTGGTAATTCCTCCCACCTCCCTCCTCCCCCGTTGCCCTTCTTCCATTTCCCATTCTGGCTCCTCTCTCACCTCTTCTCTTCTCCTGTTCTGCCTATCACCTCACTTTGGTGCCTTTCCTCCATTCCTTTCCTCATGGTCCACTTTCCTCTCCTATCAGATTCATTCTTCCTCGACCCTAAGTTTTCCACCTATCACCCAACTTTTCACTTCAACCCCCTTCCTCACCCACCTATCTACCCCCTCACCTGGCTTCACCTATCACCTTCCAGCTTGTACTCCTTCCCCTCCTCTCACCTTCTTATTCTGGCTTCTCTTCCCTTCCTTTCCAGTCCTGATAAAGGCTGTTGGCTCAAAGTATTCACTTTTCATTCCTTTTCATAGATGTTGTCTGACCTGCTGAACTCTCCAGCATTAGAGAGAAGTTCTTTACAATGCTTTTGCTTTAATGAACATGAAGGCAGTTAATGAAGGCGTACCACAGGGTAATAATTCCTTATGCTAATATATTATAAAATAGAACTTTAAGTGAGAGAAGCGGAGAGAAAAAATACGAACAAGCAGAGCAAAAGAAAATGTGAGAGATTCTTCAAGTAAGCTCTTTTTTTAGTTGAGCTATCCGACTGATACTGCAGTAACTCAATTGTGTTTTTAGCTTCATGCTACTCATTTCTTCTTTTTGAGAGAATGAAATGGAGCAGTAACAAAATGGATGGCCTAGGTAGGAAAGAAATGTCTGATGTTGTTAGCAATGTCATTGTTAAGGCTCTTTATCTGAGAATGGGCCATTATCACACTGTCCTTACAAATCTCATTCAACTCTGCTGCAGTGTGATAGGATGTACATTGGCTCTCTGCTGTTCCTGCTTCAAATGGACTTGGACAGTGGCAATTTCGTTCATTGCCAGCACGCGTCTCCCTATTTAGCAAAGAGCTCGCTGTTCCATTCAGGCCCAGACCTACCCGCGCATTCAGTTTAAGGTTGTCACTGGAGATATTTTTTCACTCTTAAAAAATGAATGGCCATTTAGCGGTAGCGCAATCGCTTTACAGCGCCGGCTGTAAGATTGGGGTTCAATTCCTGCAGCTGTCCTTACAGAGTTTGTACATTGCCTCAGGACTCACACCACCAGGTTCAGGAACAGTTATCAGCCCTCAACCTTCAGGCTCCTGAACTAATGTTGATAACTCCACTCAACTTCACTTGCTCTATCATTAAAATGATACGGGCTCACTGTCAATGACTCTTCATGTTCTCGATATTTATTGCTAATTTATTTAGTATTATTTCTTTTTGTATTTGCACAGTTTGTTGGCTTTTGCACTCTGGTCGAACGATGAAGTTGCTGTGGTCTTCCGTTAAATCTATTATGGTTATTGGATTTATTGTGCATCCCCACATGAAAATGAATCCGAGGGTTGTATATGGTGATATATACATACTTCAAATTTACTTTGAACTTTGAATGGTACCTTGCATTCAATACACACTTTTGTATTCACAGTGTATTAAATATCACAACGCAGGCATGCTTTGAAAAATTGGTTGTCCTATTCAAAATACATATGGATATATCCCCCCACATCCTTTTATTCAGTTTTTACTTTCATCCCATCCAGACCACATGTCATTCACAGCATCTCACTGTGAGCACATGCTGCAGACTACATGAGCAATGTAAAGGGAATTTTGTACTAATGATATACTGAGCTGGAGACACAAGAGACTGAAGACTCTGGATTCATGGAGTTATAAAAAAAAAGTACTGCACAGAAACAGGCCCTTCAGCCCATCTAACTCTCTCTGTGCCATTTAAGCTGCCTACTCCCATTGATCTGCAGTGGGACCACAGCCTGTAATACCCCTCTCATCTATGTGTCTATCCAAACTTCTCTTAAACATTGAAATTGAGCTCACATGCACCATTTACACTGACAGCTTGTTCCACTCACGGCCTGCTGAATGAAGAAGTTTCCCCTTATGTTCCCCTTAAACTTTTCACCTTTTAACCCCTACCATCTAGCTGTGGTCCCACCCAACCTCAGTGGAAAAAAACCCTGCATGCATTTACCCTATCTAAACCCCTCATAATTTTGAATGCCTCCATCAAATCTCCCCCTTAATCTTCTACGTTCCCAGGAATAGAGTTCTAACCTATCCAATTTTTCCATTTAACTCAGGTATTCCAATCCTGGCAACATCCTTATAAACTTTCTCTGTACTCTTTCAACCTTACTCACATCTTCGCTGTAGGCGGGTGACAAAACAATATGCTGGAGGATCTCAGTGGGTTGAGTAGCATTTATGTGGGCAAAGGAATTGCTGACATTTTGGATGTAAACCCTGGATTACGCAGCGGTCTCTCCAACCGATGTCCTTGAGGGCTGATGTATCTGCAAGAGGTAGATTTGTGAGGATGATACTTCCTGTGTTGGTTATCTCTACACCAGTCACAGATCCACTTTGACAGTGACATTCTTCAGGATTTTGCCAATTTGGACAACCATCATGGTCTTGGACCGGCCTGCGTAACCCTAATCCTACCTCAGCAACGGAACACGATTCAGATTCAAATTCATTTACCTATCCAGCTACGTGAAAGTGTACTGTGAAATGCGTAAATTCAGTTAACAACCAACACAGCCTAAGGATGTGCTGTGAGCCGCCCGTGATTTTGCCACACATTCCAGCGCCAACACAACTTGACCGCAACATTCAACAGAACAAGGGCAACAGACTAACCAAAGCAAAACAAGCCCATTTCTTCACCCCCATCCACTGACCATCTACTCAAATACATAGACAGACCTCCAACCCCAACACAAGTTGCCTCTGGGCCTTCAGCCTCCAGTCTCTGTTGGACTTCGGACTTCCCCAGTTGTCATGATGTAACTATGGACCGCCTCTTGCACGACCATGGACTTGACTCTGATTTTGTTTTTTTTCCACCACTAATATCTTGTCTTATTGTCTTCCTACACAGCACTTACGCTGTCATCATCATGTCGTAAGACATTAGTGATCATGGTCATTTCATGACCACAATGGTTCTTGGCAAATTTTTCTACAAGAGTGGTTTGCCATTGCCTCCTTCTGGGCAGTGTCTTCACAAGATGGGTGACCCTAGCCACTGTCAATACTCTTCAGTGACCTTGTCAAAGACCTTTTGAAAATCCAAGTACACAGCATCCGCTGATTCTCCTTTGTCTATCGTGCTTGTTATTTCTTCAAAGAATTACAGCAGATCTGTCAGGCAAGGTTTCCTCTTGAGAAGCTTCCCAACAACTGAAGTCAGGCTAATAGTCCTATAATTTCCTTTCTCTGTCTCCCTCCCTTCTTGAGTGGAGTCCCCCAGAATCATTTCAGTGAATCTAGTGATTCTGAAAGATCATTACTAATGCCTGCACAATCTCTTCAGCCGCCTCTTTCGGGACTCTGTGGTGTAGTCCATCTGGCTCTGGTGACTACCCAAGCACCTTCTCCTTGGTGGTGAAAACTATTTCTGCATATTTCTGCTCCCTGACACTCTCAAACCTCTAGCATGCTGCTAGTGTCTTCCACAGTGAAGACTGGACAAAATACTTGAGTTCTTCTGCCATTTCTTTGTCCCCAATACTACCTCTTCAGTGTCATTTTCCCGTGGTCCAATATCCACTCTTGCCTCTCTTCTACTTTAAAATCTGAAATATCTTTTGGTATCCACTTTTCTATTATTGACCAGCTTACTTTCATATTTAATCTTTTCTCCCATAATAGCTTACATTTGAGTTGTCTTCTCAATCCTTGAACTTCCCACTCATTTTTGCTTATGTTAAAAGTCCCCTAATTTGGTTTTATGCTATATCTGATTTCCCTTGTCAGCCACAGTTACCTCATCTTCCTTTCAGAATACTTCTTCATCTTTGTTGTGTTTCTACCCTGCACCTCTTGGATTGCTCCGGGAAACTCAGTGCAACTGCTGTTCTCCATTTTATAAATGACAATACCAAATCTGCCTCTACCACTTCTGCTGGAAGCTCATTCCACACAGCTACCACTCTCTGAGTAAAGAAGTTCCCCCTTGTGTTACCCCTAAACTTTTGCCCCCTAACTCTCAACTCATGTCCTCTTGTTTGAATCTCCCCTACTCTCAATGGCAAAAGCCAGTCTACGTCAACTCTATCTATCAAGTCCCTCCTCAACCTTCTATGCTCAAAGAGGAACGTTGTTTCATTTCTACTGTGTTCTGTACCAGCAGTTTATGGTCGAAATGACAATAAAAAGTGACTTGACTATTGGTTGTGAAATCAACACAGCATTGCAACCAGGCAGGATCTATGGAGAAAAGTGAGCAATGGACATTAGGGGCCAATTCATCAGGACTGGAAACAATGGGCGAAGATGCCAGAATAAAAGAGTTTGGGGAGGCGGAAGAGCAAGATGTTATGGATGCCCCATTTCTTCTTGGCCCAAATCGTCGACTATTCATTTCCCTCCATAGATGCTGCCTGACTTGCAGTGTTCCTCCAGCATTTTGTGGGCATTGATGAAGGCTTCTGGCATCTGCAGTCTCTTGTGTCTCTGTTTCTGTACTGTGTTGTTTTAGTGGCTCTGAGGAATTAATTGTTACTCACCATTCATTCCAATCTGACTTATGTCGGGGGGCGCAGCAGGGAAAGTGGGGGTTGGAAGGAATAACGAAGTCAGAGGGAATTTACGATGGGAGATGGAGTGGGTGTGGAGACTGATGGAAGGTTACCAGCAGACAGCTGAAAGATCATCGGTACCTGTGAGTTATTTATTTATTTTACTTTAGCGATACAGCACAGAATAGGCCCTTCCAGACCTTTGATCCATGCCACCCCAGTAACCCCCAATGAACACCAATTAACCTGGTCTTTGGGGTCTGGGAGGAAACCAGAACACCTGGAGAAAACCCATGCACTCCATGAGGTCATGCAGGTATCCCTAAGAGAACAGGGTCGGAATTGAACTCCGAGCTCTGGAATGCCCCGAGCTGTAATAGCATCATGCGAACCGCTAAGTTACCGTGACACCCTTAAGTTGGCAATGGGCCAGAATCTGAGAAAGATCCAGTGGTGCAGGTGGTGACAATGAGAGGAGGGGCCAGGAATAAAATGATCTCAGTTAAGGACAATTCAGTTGCTTTGGTAATGATGCCCTTACAATTATCTGCATTTACAAAACTTCCAACATAGGTTGTGAAGTATTATATCATAAGGAAAGAGCTCTTTAAGCAAAGCAAAAGTGGCAATTAAAGCAAACAATAGTATTTGTCAAATTAATGTATTTTGCAGTCGTTCCTTTCAGTGCTTATGAATAATTCAACTAATTAACATCCTGCACAATTGTACATTTTTACTGATCAAATGAGCAGCATGTTGCACAGTGGCCACGTTCTCTTCCAGTTCTGTGTTATTTAATTGTATTCTTACATAACATTTCATTACTGTTGCCAGAGAGAAGCCACACAGAGCTTTCAACAACATTCGGCTTCAGCTAGGTAGTGGACTGAGTAACACACACAACCTTCTGGAGGAACCCAGCAGGTCACTGGAAAGGAATAAAGAGCCGATGTTCCAGGCTGAGACCCTTCATCAGGACTGAAAAGGCAGGGTGGAGAAATCAGTGTAAGAAGTGTCGGGGGGGGGGGGGGGGGAGGTGGCTGGCGGAGGTGAGGTAGAAGATTGAGGGGTGGGGCATGAAGTGAGAAGCTGGGAAGTGATTGGTGGAAAAAGGACTGAAGAAAAAGGAAGCTGATAGGAGAGAGAGTGGACCGTGGGAGAAAGGGAAGGAGGAGGGGCACCAGAGGGAGGTGTTGGGCAGGTGTGGTGAAGGGAAGGGGTAAGAGGAGAGCCAGAATGTGGAATGGAAAGTGAGTGTACAGGGAAAAGAGGAGATAATACTAGAAGTTGGAGAAACTGACATTCATTGTGTTAGTTTGGAAGCTTTTCAGAGGGAAACAACATCTGGACTGGAAGGAAAGAGGGAAGTTAGCCTATCAACACTACCTCTCACATGGATCCGCTAATCACCTGTCAGCTCTTGCTTCACTCCTTCCTTCCCTTCACCTTTTAATGCTGGCTATTCCTCATCTTGGATTATACACTCAGTGGCCACTTTATTAGGCCACTGTATACCTACTGGTTAATGAAAATATATAATAAACCAATCATGTGGCAGCAACTCAATGCATAAAAGCATGCAGACATGGTCAAGATTGTTCAGACCAAACATCAGAATGGGGATGAAAAGTGATCAAAGTGACTATGACTACAGTTGTTGGTGCCAGATGGGGTGGTTTGAGTATCTCAGAAACTGCTGATCTCCTGGGATTTTCACACAAAATGGTCTCTGGAGTTTAACTGAGAATGGTGCTTAAAACAAAGTAAAATCTAGTGAGCGGCAGTTCTGTGAGTGAAAATGCCTTGTTAATGAGAGAGGTCAGAGGAGAATGGCCAGACTGGTTCAAGCTGACAGGAAGGTGACAGTAACTCAAATAACCATGTGTTACAGCAGTGGTGTGTAGAAGCGCATCTCCGAATTCACAACACATCAAATCTTGAAGTGGATGTGCTACAGCAGCAAAAAAAAATGATGAACATACATTCAGCATAATCCAGGTGATGAGTCTTCTCCCAAAATCTTTGACTGTCCATTTTCCTCCGTAGATGCTGCCTGCCCTGTTGAGTTCCTCCAGCATTTCTGTGTTTTGCCATAGCTGTGGTCTATATCACCTGTGTCAACCACAGTAATCTAGGAGTAGATTTCATTAAAATCTGATTTCTTGCCCTCTTCACCTTGCTGTTTGTAGTTTGTTATCTTCCAATTAGCTGCTCTGCTTCGTACGTTGCAGTAGTACGACACTGATTATAACATGCTGGGGCCATGGAGATGACCCAGACCACTCACTGGACACTTCCATGGTTACAGCTGCTGCTCCAGCAACAGGTGGCTGAGACAAATCGCAAATCCACCCGGGACAGCATGAGCTGTCATCCCCAAATCAAGGGACCACTGTACCAGCCAAGGAAATGGCAACACTTCTGTACTTAACTAACAACACACTGGGAGAAATATGAGACGATGGGGTGAAGGAAATGAGACAGTGTTGAGCCAGTTGTGGGACATCACAACCTTCGCAGTCTGCTTTGTAAAATGATAGAAACATAGAAAACCTACAGCGCAATACAGGCCCTTCAGCCCATAAAGTTGTGCGGAACATGTCCCTACCTTAGAAATTACTAGGCTTACCTAAAGTCCTCTATTTTACTAAGCTCGGTGTACCTATCTAAAAGCCTCTTAAAAGACCCTATCATATCCGCCTCCACCACCGTTGCCGGCAGCCCATACTGATTTTATTACAAAAAAATTGATGCTGAACAATTCACCAGTACACTGTTTTATGTTTTGTAACTCCAAAACATAAAATGAATTGAAAACAAACATGGAGCCAGTATAACTCATGCGCATTAATTTCATTTTTACTTAAAGCAAGTCACATACGTATGACATGGCATTGTAATTATGGTGAACTACATGTACCTGTCTGGACATGCCCCCTGCTGACTGCTCCTGTGGCCCCTCCCACTGACCGTGGCTCCTCACACAGACCCCAGTATAAAGGCGATTGAGGCCTGAGCCCGGCCCTCAGTCTCCAGGATGCAGTGTGGTGGTCAATTGCTGCTTGTTCTTTCTTCCAGTCAATAAAAGCCGATATCTCACCTCACGTCTCAGAGAGCTATTGATGGTGCATCAGTAATGACATATGCCATTTACGTACTTTAAAAAATAACCCAGATTCGTTATAGGTTATAGGCAACACAGAGTGCTTAATCAAACAATGTATTTACAATATTATGCAAATATTGCTGAAATATTAAACACACAATGCAATGCAGTAGAGAGGCGCCCCTTCCCCCCCACCCCCAGGATGAGAGATAATTCCTCATCATGGCTCAACTACAGTACATCAATTGCAGACAGTAGCTTGTCAGGCAGTTTATTCAATGTATAATAACTTGTAGAACAGTACAGCACAGGAACAGGCCCTCAGCCCACAGTGTTGTGTCCTTTTAGACTGAGGGACATTTCAACCTGGGAAAAATATACCACTGTATTCTCTATGCCTCTCATAATCTTATAAACTTCTATCTGCTCTCCGTTTATCCTCCACTGCTCCGGAAAAATAACCTAGGACTGTCCAACCTCTCACCAAAGCATATGCCCTCTAATCCAGTCAGCATCCTGGTAAACCTCCTGTGCTGTCTTGAGGATCTCATAAAGATTTCCTTGATGGTGGGGAAGGGTTTTCCCTGTGATGCAACTGGCTAAGAACACAAACCTTTGCAGGGTCTTGTGGTCCTGTAAATTGGAGGGTCCACACCAGGCTCTGATGCTATCAGACAGAATAATTTCCACTGCACATCTGCAGAAATCTCCAAGAGACTTTGGTGACATACTAAATCTCCTCAAATGAAATGGAGCCACGTGCGTGCCTTCTTTGTCAATGCATCAATGCGCTGGATCCAGGATAAATTCTCGGAGATGATGACACCTCAATGAGAACTATTGTGTACCATCCCGATGACTTCTGCCTGAAGTCCACAATCAATTCCTTAGTCTTGTCAATGACTGGATGGTGTTGATGTAAAGTGAAGGTGACAATCTAGGCTAGAGACACAAGAGATTTCAGATGCTGGAATTTAAAGCAATAGGCAATTTTCTGGAGAATTTCAGTGGGTTGAGCAGCATCTGAGAGGGAAAAGAAATTGTCAATGTCTTGAATGAACATACTGCATCAAGACTCTGGTATACTCTGTTCTCTGTGAAGCCACAGGACACCAATATTTAATTACCAATAGGAACAGTATTTCTCTTTAAAGAAGGAAGTTGTGATACTCTGCAATGCATCGTCTAGAAGGACAACGCGCAGTAGCCACTTTATTAAGTTCACCTATGCACCTGCCCATTAATACAAATATTTAATTGGCCAATCATATGATAACAGCTCAATGCATAAAAGCATGCAGACATGGTCAAGAGGTTCAGCTGTTGTACGGACCAAACATCAGAATGAGGAAGAAATGTGATCTAAGTGACTTTGACTGTGGAATGAATGTTTGTGCCAGGCGGGGTGCTTTGAGTATCCAAGAAGCTGGGGATCTCCTGAGATTTTTGTGCATAATAATCTCCAGAGTTTGCAGAGGATGGTGTGAGAAACAAAGAAAAGCATTCAGCGAGTGGCCATTCTGTGGCAAAAACACCTTGTTAGTGAGAGAGGTCAGAGGAGAATGGCCAGCCCGGTTTGAGCTGACAGGAAGGTGACAGTAACTCAAATAACCACATGCAGTGGGGTGCAGAAGAGCATCTCTGAACACACAACACATCGAACCTTGAAGTGGTTGCACTACAGCAGCAGAAGACCAGAAACATACGACCAGAGGCCACTTTATTAGGTACAGGCGGCCTAATGAAGTGGCCACTGAGTGTATTTTAACAAAGGAATCAGATAAATACTTGAAATGGAAACATTAGCAAAGCCATGGGGAAATGAGATTGAGTTTGCAAATATCCAATCCAGAAATGATAGAGTGAATATCTTTTATATGCAATGATTAAATAATGTGCTTTATTAAGATGATACATGATGGTTGTCATTTAGTGGAAATGTTGCTTAATATCCCCATGGTATTGCTAAAGTGCTGTTGGTTTGGGTATATAATTAGCATGGCAAGTAATTTGCATCATAGTTGCCTCTGGGAACTTTTATGCAAGTCATAACTGCATCAGTACTGTTTTTAATGTGGCTTTTCACTGCTACTTCACTTATCCCCGTGTTGAGTTAGAATTGGCCCAAAGCTCTCGTTATTTTGGAACCAGGGTCTGGTGTGAGCTTTCCACTGGCTGCTGTGTTTTTGCATATCTCTGTGAGAAGTACAAGTAGAGGGCCACAGGGATGTGATCACACACCGGGATCCAGCTGCTGCTCGCTAACCTGCAGGGAATTGCCCAGATGTGGTCGCAAACCAGGTTCAGTTCTCTGTTCCTTCACAAATGAATAACCTAAAGCTCAGAACTGCCATCTCAGACTTAGTTAAAGATCCTTAAGAACTTCCTAACAGACAATGCTAGGGCAGGAGTTCCCAACTTTTTTTTATGCCTTGGACCCCTACCATTAACTGAAGGGTGCTTGTCCCCAGGTTGGGAACCCCTGTGCTAAAGAAACTCCAGTATGATCTGTGTTGCTCTGAAAACTTGCACTGGTGTCTCACTTACCTGTGTATGTGCACAAGGAGAACAGCCTGGCCCCTGTCACCAAGCTGTCCTAAAACTTGAACAAAGGAAAAGCATTGTTGGGGTGGCACAGTAACGTAGCAGACAAAAATATCTAATTTTTATACAGAAATTCTTTTGTTTACAGATATTGACCACCTGGTAACCTTGTGAAAGTTCACATTTCTTATTTGTTTAATCCATCACCAATCACAGGTAATATTGGTATTAATAGAGAGTCTACAAGTTAAAGGCCAATAATACTTCAAAGTTAGTAAAGTAACTGACCAGTAGTGTCACCTTAGAGTCCTTCATTTCCATCCTTACCTTGTCTTGGTATGCAAATGTCTCCAGTCCCCTGCTGTGCAAAGGGAGGCTATGCTTTTTGAAGCCCTCTTTTGCCTTGGTCGACCGCACACTATCTGTCAGCTATCCTTGCCTGGTCATTATCTTACCCCTTGCCTTGCAGCAACTTCCACAAGAGGACATTGCATAATTGGAGAACAATGAAGTGTTATCCACACGGTGCCTCGTTTGGTGACACTCTTTACTGGAGATTTCCAGTTCCAGTCTGAGCCTTGCAAACAAAATTCCCAGTTGAAATTCCCCTGGGAATACTGCACTGTTTGATAAGGGACTCCCTGTCCTCTCAGGTTAGTATGAACGATGCCGTAGAGAGAGTAGTACTAATATTCATTCTTCCACTTGAACTATCACCACCTTACCTTTAGCAGGATCTATCTGTGTACAAATTAGTGTTTGGTTTTCTCATATTGCAATACTGAAGACTTTTCAATAAACTCATTGTCAGTAAAACATTACAAAGGAGGTGGGAGTTACTATACAAATGCATTTTTTGATGATCGATTGCCTTTAATAAAACCTAGGTAAAATTCTTGTTTCTGTCAAACAATTTTACTTGGCTGCAGGAGGTTTGGTTTCCTAGTGTCCTGCCCTATATTTTGCTGGTCAAGAGCAGTTTACTGGCAATCTAAAATTCCAAAGGATTTGGAATTTGAATTAGTTTCTTGTCATCACAAGTACCAAGATACAGTGAAAAGTATGTCTGCATACTGTTCATACAGGTCAAATCATTACACAGTGCATTGAGGTAAAGCAGGGTGAAACAGTAAACATTAAGATCTACTTTGCACTACTTGTTTAATTTATTTATCTGATTAAACCGTAAACGCGACATGAAGTGCAGTGGGTAAACAGTAAATCACAAGATTCGTACAGATCATACCAAACATAAGTACATTCAGATTGTATAAAGGGAAAAGCAAGCATAGAATGCAGGATATGGTGGTATAATTATAGAAAAGTGCACTGAGGTAAATAAATAAGGGGCAAGGGTCCTGGTGATATAGGTTGAGAGATCAAGAGTTCATCTTTGTCATACAAAAGGGCCGTTCAAGAGTTTTATAACAGTAGGACAGAAGCTGTCCTCGGCTCTGGTGATGTGTGTTTTCAAGCTTTTGTACTGTCCACCTAATAGATGGTGGGGTGGAGATTCATCTCTATCAAAGGAGGTGTAAGGTGCTCCTTCCCTCCACTAGCCTACAGTCACCCTTGGACTGGATGTAGCATCTGCTTAGCCCCTCACCCCACTGATCAGGGTCACTTGAACCCACGGGAGCAGGTGGTGGATGGCCGTATGACCAGCTGGTGCATATCACAAGTCCTGGTTATGTGACCACTGATGCCAGGCAGACAATCTCTGAGGAGTATTGATAATGGCTGGGGTCACCTCTCTTGTGAAGACACTGCCCTGAAGAAGGCAATGGCAAACTACTTTGGTAGAACAATTTGCCAAGAACAATCATGGTCATGGAAAGACCATAATTGCCCATGGCATTTGACACAGCACATAACCAAGGAACATACCTAATGGAAGGGAGGAGAAGAGAGAATGACCAGGGTGGGAGGAGTCTTCCAGCTGCTTTCCCAAGGTAACTGGAAGTAAAGTCCAAGGAGGAGAGGTTGGTTCTTGTAATGGACTGGGTTGCATCCACAATAGAGTGGCAGAAAAGTACAGCACAGAAACAGACTCTTGGGCCCATCTAGTCTGTGCTGAACCATTTAAACTGCCTACTCCTATCAACCTGCACTGGGACCATAGCCCTCGTTACCTCTACCACCCATGTCCCTACCCAAACTGCTCTTAAACATTGAAGTCAAGCTTGCGTGCAACAGTTGCGCTGGCACTCTCTGAGTGAAGAAGTTTCCCCTCATGTTCCTCTTAAACTTTTCATCTGTCACCCTTAAAACATCACCTCTAGTTGTAGACCCACCCAACTTTGGTGGAAAAAGCATTTACCCTATTTTAACCTCTCCTAAATTTTTGTATCAAATCTCCTCTCAATCTTCTATGTTCTAAGGAATAAAAGTAGAATCATAGAAAGCCTACAGCACAATACAGGCCCTTCAGCCCACAATGCTATGCCAAACATGTACTTACTTTAGAAATTACCTAGGGTTACCCAGAGCCCTGTATTTTACTAAGCTCCACGTACCCATCCAGGAGTCTCTTAAAAGACCCTATCGTATCCACCTCCACCAGCGTCGCTGGCAGCCTATTCCATGCACTCACCACTCTGCGTAAAAAACTTACCCCTGACATCTCCTCTGTACCTGCTTCCAAGCACCTTAAAACTGTGCCCCCTCGGGTTAGCCATTTCAGCCCTGGGAGAAAGCTTCTGACTATCCACAATAAAGTCCTAACCTATTCAACCTTCCCTTATAACTCAGGTCCTCCAGACCCGGCAAAGTGCTTGTAAATTTTCTCTGTACTCTTCAACCTTGCTTGCATCTCTCTTGTAGGTAGGTGACCAAAACTGTACACAATGCTCCAAGTTAGGCTTCACCAATGTCTAATACAACTTCAACATAACACCCACAACTCTGAAATTTCCTGTGGTATTGGGAAGAGCAGTTGCCATGCCAAGCTGTGAAGTATCTGGATAGGAAATTTCCGATGCTGCATCTATAAAAATTGCTGAAAGTTAGTATGGATGTGACAGATTTCCTAGAGGGAACTGCAAAATTAAAGTGATCCTGAATTTAACACTGGCTTGATCACAGAGGTAAAGGTTCCAAGTATGAATTAATTTGTAGCCTCAGGGGTTGCTTTGACCTGGAAAGTTTCAAGCCTGTTAAAGGCTGAATCACCCTTTAATTTAGGATTCTGGATTTAGTGACAAAGTCTGACCAGACCTAAATGACTTCACTTTAAGTGTAATGACATGACCTTTCTGAAAATATCTGCACATGCTTCCTCTACTGCTATGATACTGCACTCTCAGCTTGGAAGAGCAACACTCTATTTTCTGTCTGGGTAGACTCCAACCTGATGCCATGAACATTGGTTTCTCTAACTTCCAATAATTTCTCTCCTTCCCCATTTCTCTCTTTTTCGATTCCCCCTTCTAATTACCCTCTTGCCCCTTCTCTTTTCACCTGCCTATCTCCTCTCCGATGTCCCTCCTCCTTCCTTTTCTCCCATGGTCCACTCTCCTCTCTTATTATATTCCTCCTTCGGCCCGTTTCCTTTTCCACCTATTACCTCCCAGCTTCTTACTTCGTCCCCGCCTCCCCCTCTCTTCATCTGTGGTGAACTATGTGCCTGTCGGGACACGCCCCTGCTGACTGCTCCTGTGGCTCCTCCCACAGGCCCCTGTATAAAGGAGATCTGCGGCCTGACGCTCGGCCTCAGTCTCCAAGACATTGTACGATAGACACTCACTCCTGGTTCCTTCTTCCAGTCAATAAAAGCCGATATCTCGCCTTACATCTCAGTGTGAGTTATTGATGGTGCATCACCATCCAACTACCTTCCCCGTCAGGGTCTCAGCCCGAAACATCGACTGTTTACTCTTTTCCATAGATGCTGCCTGACCTGCTGAGTTCCTCCAGCATTTTGTGTGTGCTGCTTTGGATTTCTGTCCTCTACATATCTCTAATGTTTGTGGTACCTTCCCTGTCACTTGGCTACACCTATCATCTTGTCTTCCTTCCTGTCCATCCACCTTCTTATTCTGCCTTCTTCCCCCTGCCTTTTCAGATCTGATGACGGGTGTCGGCCCAAAACATCAACTGCTTATTCCCCACCATAGATGCAGCCTGAACTGTTGTGTTTCTCCAGCATTTGGTATTTAACTAATTTTTTGATTTTTATTCAGTTGATGACTTTGTCACTTTAAGGAACCCCATGAATAACTTCACATTCACACCCCATTTAATCTGTTTAATTTAAGATAAGGACCCCTAAGGAGATCAAACCATTGCCCTCCAGAAATCATTCAACTTCTGGTTAAAATAAGCCATGGCAAATTGAGTCCCAGCTGTAACTATCTGATTAGAATCTAAAATTAAACTGGTTTTGTGCCCTTTCAGCAGAAGCTAGCAGTTTCCTCTGGTTTATAACTTTGCAGTATGCTGGCAAGAACATTGTAATCAATCAGCATGTGGAGTTACAGTGTCTGTAAAAAGTATTCACCACTCTTAAAAGTTTTCATGTTTTATTGTTTTACGACGTAGAATCACAGTGGATTTAATTTGGCTTTTTTAAAAAAAACTGATCCATGGAAAATGACTTTCATGTCAAAGTGAAAACAGATCTCTACAGAGTGATCTAAATTAATTACAAATATAAAACACAAAAATTTGATTGCATAAGTATTCACCCACCCCTTCAAGTCAGTATTTAGTAGATGCACCTTTGGCAGCAATTACAGCCTTGAGCTTTGCACATCTGGACACTGTTGTGTCTGCGCGACTACATATCAATTAAATAAAAGCACACACAGGAAATGGCTTTAACTGGTGTATTCACGTTGCAGTGAGTGAGAGAACAACGTGCATGCGTAGACAACAACGCATGCACAGACACCAGATCAATACGCAGTGCTTGGGGGTGGGAAGGTTCATCACTGTAAAAGAAATAGAACCATACATTACAGACACTGCAATTTTTACCCATTCTTCTTTTCAAAACTGCTCAAGCTCCACGTGGTTTCATGCGGATAGTGACTGAACAGCCCTTTTCAATTCCAGCCTCAAATTCTCAATGAAGTTGAGATCTGGACGCTGACTTGGCCACTCCAGGACATTAACTTTGTTGTTTTTAAGCCACTCCTATGTAGCTTTGGCTTTATGCTTGGGGTCATGCTGGAAAACAGATCTTCTCCCAAGCCGCAGTTCTCATGCAGGCTGCATCAGGTTTTCCTCCAGGACCTCCTGTATTTGCTGCATTCATTTTACGCTCTACTTTCGCAAGCCCTTCAGGGCCTGCTGCAGTGAAACATCCCCACAGCATGATGCAGCCACCACCATGCTTCATGGTAGGGAAGGTGTGCTTTTGATGATGTGTGGTGTCACATGTGGACTAAACATCGCAATTCGTCTGATGACCAAAAAGCTCAATTTTGGTTTCACCAGACCCTAGAATCTTCTTCCAGCTGACGTCAGAGTCTCCCACATGCCTTCTTACAAACTCTAGCTGAGATTTCATGTCAGTTTTTTTCCCTCAACAGAGGCTTTGTCTTTGCCAATTTCCCATCAAGCTGTGACTGGTGAAGTGCCCGAGCAACAGTTGTACGCGCAGTCTCTCCCGTCTCAGCCATTGAAGCCTGTAACTCCTCCAGAGTTGTCATAGGTTTCCAGGTGGCCTCCCTCACTAGTCCCCTTCTTGCACAGCCCTGGAAAAAGCCTCTGACTACCCTACAGGATCAATGCCTCTCATCATCTTATACACCTCCATCAGGTCATCTCTCATCCTCCATCACTCCAAGGAGAAAGGCCAAGTTCACTCATCCTATTCTCATAAGGCATGCTCCCCAATCCAGACAACATCCTTGTAAATCTCCTCTGCACCCTTTCTATAGTTCCCAAATCCTTCCTGTAGCGAGATGACCAGAACTGAGCACAGTACTCCAAGTGGGGTTTGACCAGAGTCCTATATAGTGGTAACATTACCTCTCATTCTTGAACTCAATCTCATGATTTATGAAGGCCAATACACCATATGCCTTCTTAGCCAAACCTGCGCAGCAGCTTTGAGTGTCCTATGGACTTCGACCCCAAGATCTCGCTGATCCTCCACACTGCCAAGAGTCTTACCATTAATACTATATTCTGCCATCTTATTTGACCTACCAAAATGAACCACCTCACACTTATCTGGGTTGAACTCCATGTGCCACTTCTCAACCCAGTTTTGCATCCTACCGATGGCCCGCTGTAAGCTCTGACAGCCCTCTACGCTATCCACAATACCCCCAACCTTTGTGTCATCAGCCAATTTACTAACCCATCCCTCCACTTCCTCATCCATAAAAATCACAAGGAGAAAGTGTCGCAGAACAAATCCCTGAGGCACACCAGTGGTCAGTGACCTCCATGCAGAATATGACCTGTCTACAACCACTCATTGCCTTCTGTGGGCAAGCTAGTTCTGGATCCACAGTCAAGGTCCCCTTGGATTCCATGCCTCCTTACTTTCTCAATAAGCTTTGCATGGGGTACCTTATCAAATTCCTTGCTGAAATCCATATGCACTACATCTGCTCTACTTTCATCACTGTATTTAGTCACATCCTCAAAAAATTCAGTCAGGCTCCTAAGGGTCAACCTGGCTTTGACAAAGCCATGCTGGCTATCCCTAGTCATATTATGCCTCTCCAAATGTTCATAAATCCTGCCTCTCAGGATCTTCTCCATTAACTTACCAACCACTGAAGAAAGACTCACTGGTCTATAATTTCCTGGGCTATCTCTACTCCAATAAGGGAACAACATCTGCAGCCCTCCAATCCTCTGGAACCGCTCCCATCCCCAATGATGATGCAAAGGTCATTGCCAAAGGCTCAGTAATCTCCTCCTTCGCCTCGCACAGTAGCCTGGGGTATATCTCGTCCGGTCCCACTGACTTATCCAACTTGATGTTTTCCAAAAACTCCAGCACATCCTCTTTGTTAATGTCCGTATTCTCAAGCTTTTCAGAATGCTGTTAGTCATCCGTACAATCGCCAAGCAGAAAATGTTCTTGTTCACCTCTGAACTACCCCAGAAGGCCTTGGTGACACGTTGAGATGTTGCTCTCAGGAAAGGCAGCCACCTCAGATTTGTCTTCATTTCCTTTTGCACAGGAACAATCCGCTTGCTGCATCCTCTTCACTCCATGGCATAGCTGATAAATCAGAAGATTCCCCATGATCACACGACCACGGGGCCGCGGGCAGACAGTGAGGCTCCAGTTCTGCAGTGGATGGGCAGAACTCTGCTCAGTAATTTTCCTGGAGTGACTCACTTTGCATCCTTGTTAAACTGATAAAACAAATCAGCTGTATTGTCTCTCAAACAACATCGATTGCCATTCCCATTCTCCCCCCACCAGTTTGTTTTCTTTGCCTCCAAGCTGGGATACAGTTCCTGTGAGGATGTACAACAGTAAGTGTTCAATAGGACACTGCCCCATTACTTGTCCTCTGTGTACTCTGCAGCTCATCCCCAGTTACAACAGGTTTCTGTTCCTGTGGACTGACTGTTCATTACCCAGACAGTTAGAAAGCCAGAAGTCCATCTGCAGGCTGCATTCACAGATGCAGTTGATGCCTGCACCCTTGCAGCAGCCAGCGATCCATTCTGTCGGTCTCCCAGAAGTCTCCTAAAATCCTTCTGGTTTCGCTTCGTTTTTTACCCGTCAGAACGGTGACATTTTGTGCACATGCTGGAAGTGTGATTATGCCTCATTTGGCCCAGTTTTCTGCACCAGATTCTTATAGCTTACGTTGTCTGTAAGAAATTGCTCTGTCCACACCTGCAAGAAACAGCAGAACGTTATGGGCACAGCTCGGCACGTGGCAGGAATTCTGTCTGCACTTCTCACTGCCTCAACAACTTGGCGCAGCGTTCACTTGCAGGGACCACAGCAAGACCGCCACTCCATAATTGGACTGGACAGCCACAGCAGGCATCGCAGCTCTCAGCAATGGACTGGCCTGTAGCGCACACTCCATCGTCCCCTGGGACAGACAGGTGCCATCAATCTCACTGCCTTGGTAAAGCAGCTAGCCTAACCAAAGACCCCACCTCCTCTGGAGATTCTCTCCTCTCCCCTCTTCCAAAGGGGAGAAGATACAGAACTCTGAGAGTATGCACACTACGACCTGTTGTATAGCGGACTCCTCCACCATTTCAAGAGGTAGTGCCTCAAGCAGGCAACGACCATCATTCATGATCTTCACTATCCTGGACATGCTCTCTTCTCATTACTACCAGGTACAGAAGCCTGAACTCACTCACTCAGCTTCTTCACCTCCATCATCAGATTTTTAACCACGAGGAACTCAGGAACACTATCTTACTATTCCTTCTTTTAGCACTATTTATTTATTTTCTTTAATTTTTAATAATTTTATGCCTTTGCATGGTCATTGTCATGGCTATCCCGCGAGGTCAAGGATGATGGTCTTTGTTCCGTTAATATATTTATGGGCTCTCAAGTGGCTTATGAGTCCAGTCTTAAGGCCCACAGAGCGAAGACGCCTGTGTGTGTATTTGTTTAACGTGTACTTGATGTTGCACTCCAAGAAGCACACAATATTTCACAAATCAACCAACTGATTCCAATGGCGTGGAAACCACGACAATTGGAGTTGATGGATTTGTTGCAGCCTTCATCCGCCTTCACAGCCGTTCAGTTCGAAGTCACCGTCCACCTGTTCCACCGTCGAGGACTTGGTTGGATCACCCTCGACCTTACCGCCATGGGTGACCCTACCAGGAGCAGAGCAACAGACAGCATCGCTCTCGGGATCTCAGGACCACACGAGCTTCTCCACCACGACAAGGTGACAGTCCATGGAGAAGCATGGTACTGCTGTCATATTTATTAAAAATCCCACGTTGTTTTAATCTCAGATAATAAATCTGATTCTGATGGTTAACAAGGACTCTTAGGAAGTTGTGGTTGGACTGTCGATGATTACCTTACATTTCTGGCTGTTGGTTTTGGACTGTCCCACAAGGACACTGTTATCTTTTGTAGATATTAGAATCACCCAGTCTCAATTTTACCGACATACACCACTCAGCCACTTCCCCTTAAATGATTTACCTTTCACCCTCACCTAGTTCTAATACAATAGTCATTGATGATTTAAATCAACATATACAGTACTGTGCAAAAGTCTTAGGCTCATTTATGTAGCTTGGGTTCCTAAGACTTTTGCACAGTACTATATTTGTCAACATGGAATGGAGAGCAAATGTGTGAATCTGATGGGAGCAAATCCTGTTGGGAGTGGTGTGGGACAGGTGGAAGAGAAGGAGTGCCAGAGGTGGGGGGGGGGGGGGTTTAGCGCAGGTGCAGACACACCCATCTCTGAGACACCAGGCAAGCTCATTTGATTCCAAACAATTGATCATTAATCTCTCTGGCACTTCCCACTAGCTGCCCTCTGCCTTCCCCTTTTCCCAACCATGATTTCCCTCTCCCTGCCCCCTTCACACTTTCAGTCCACAGTAGAGACCCATAACAGAATCAGGTTTATCATCACTCATACTGTATATGTCATGACATTTGTTCTGCGGCAGCAGTGCGGTGCAGTCCATAAAATTGCTACGGTACTATGTAAAAGTCGTAAGGTGAGTGTGTGTGTGTGTGTGTGTGTGTGTCTCTAAGACACAATAGTGTGGTGGTTAATACAACGCTCGACAGTACCAGTGACCCACGTTCAGTTCCTGCTGCTGCCTGTAAGAAGTTATTCCCTGTTATCACATGGGTTTCCTCTGGATGCTGCGGTTTCTTCCCACGGTCCAAAAATGTAGCTGTTAGTAGGTTAATTGGTCATTGTAAATTGTCCCGTGATTAAGCTAAGGTCGAATCGGGAGACTGCCTGGCTCAAAGGGCCAGAAGGGCCTGTTTTGTGTTGTATCCCAATCAATCAATAAATAAACAAACATACTTTTGCAGAGTACTTTAAAATTGGCGAACAACAACAACACTATTATTGTAGAAGATGAATTAATGGGATGCGTAAAAGATGATGTTCCGGATTTGTATGTTGAAGATCCAACAGAGAACCAGACAGTTTTGGATCCCACTGTGGGTAATGTGAAATGGTTAATAAATAAATGGAAATAAAGAAACCTTTAGAGAAGAGTGATGATAATATGTCAGCATTTTGTACTTTGTAATGCTGGAAGTGATTTAGTTCAGTCTGAAATGGAGGTCTTAAATCTAACCAAAGGAAGGCATGAAGTATGAGACGTTCATGATAGATTGGGAAGCACAGTAAAGTGTCTGACAAAAAATGAGCAATGGCTACGTTTGAAGGATTAATACATAGTTTACAATAAATATGTATCCCTTCAAAGCAGAAAAGGCCAACAGGAAAAGTGGTTGAGCTGAGGGAAAGTGAAAGCAAGTAATAGATCAAGGACTCTGAATATGACCAGAAAGAGCAGCAATGCGAGGATTTCTAAAATATCAGATTCCAGCAGCGGAACAAGAAATGGATAATTAAAGACCAGTCTATTGAAACTGCAAAGGTATTTATCTACTATGTTAAGAGTAAAGTTAATGTGGGTCTCTAACGTGGAGAGGCTGCATCACTGTCTGGTATGGGGTGGCTACAGCACAGGACTAAAAGAAGCTGCAGCGGTGTAAATTCAGTCAGCTTCATCTTAGGCACTAGCCTGCAAGGTACCCAGGACATCTTCAGGGAGCGGTGTCTCAGAAAGGCAGTATCCATTATTAAGGACCTCCAGCACCCAGTGCATGCCCTTTTCCCACTGTTACCATCAGGTAGGAGGTACAGAAGCCTGAAGGCACACAATCAGCAATCAGGAACAGCTTCTTCCCCTCTGCCATCAGATTCCTAAATGGACATTGAATCTTTGGACACTACCTCACTTTTTAAAAATATACAGTATTCCTGTTGTTGCACCTTTTTTAATCCATTCAATATATGTAATACTCTAATTGATTTACTTATTAATTATTATTATTGTTTTCTTCTAGGTTATGTATTGCATTGAACTGCTGCTGCTAAGTTAACACATTTCACAACACATGCCTGATTCTGATTCACTGATTGTGATAGGAGGGAATATACCAGGGATTGAATAAATGGTAGAGACATTAATTAGTTTGCACCCCTTTATGGAAGAAGTCACAGAAATCTTCCCAGTAATCGGAGAGAGCCATGAGTCGAGAGTAAAT
Organism: Hypanus sabinus; assembly: GCF_030144855.1. Taxonomy (NCBI): domain Eukaryota; kingdom Metazoa; phylum Chordata; class Chondrichthyes; order Myliobatiformes; family Dasyatidae; genus Hypanus; species Hypanus sabinus. The sequence goes on along the minus strand of NC_082733.1, from coordinate 35,702,765 downwards.
GAGATGCTTGTTGAATTTAGTGTCAGTAAAGCAAAATACAGAATCAGGTTTAATATTACTAACATATTTCATAAAATTTGTTGCTTTGTGACAACAGTGCAGTCCAATGTGTAAAAATAATATAAATTACAATAAGAAATATAAATACATATATAAATATGTATGTGATATATAATGTATATATAGAGCGAGAGAATATATATAGTGTGTATATAATATAGTATATGTATTATATCTATAGTATTCTACATAGTGGAATTGAGAACAAGTCTGTAAATCTGGCGGGAGCAAAGGATGTTGGGAATGATGAAAATGAAGCACCATGGGAGAGGTGTTGGACATGTGGCAGAGAAGGAATGTCAGGCATGGGGGATGGTGCGGGTGCAGACACACCCAGCCCTGAGACACCAGGCAAGGTCATTTGATTCCGAACAATTGGTTTATTGATCATTACAGAATGTCTCTCTGATGCTTCCCACTCCCTTCCCCTTTTCCCAGCCATGATTCCCCTCCCCCTGCCCGCTTCCCACTCTCAGTCTACAATAGAGAGAATCAGGTTTATCATCACTCACATATGTCATGAAATTTGTTTTCCTTTTGTGGCAGCTGTACAGTGCAATGCATAAAATTACTACAGTACATACCAGTCTGTTGTGGCGAGTGCAGTCTTTGCTGCTTTATGTTAGGGGAGCAGCATTGGTGCTGGTGATACAATAAGACTAAATAAGCTCATCAACAAGGCAGGATCTTGTCCTTGGCTACAGACCAGACTCTTTTGAGCTAGTGGTGGAGAGGAAGTCACTAAACAAACTGTTGTCCATTAAGGACAATCTGGCACATCCTCTCCATGACCGACTGAACAAGCAGCGGAACACCCTTTCAAACAGACTCATTCAGCTCCGCTGTTACAAGCATCGTTACAGAAAATCTTTCCTACCAAATGCAATAAGCATTCATTTCTGTGCGACAGGAGAACAAACATCATAGTACAATAGTCTCTGCTTTATTATTATTGCACATTGGTGCATTATTATTGTATATAAAACTATTTTGAACATTATTTTTAGTTAAGTCTGCACACTGCTAAGTCTGTTTTAAATGTTGCTGCTCTAACAAAAGAATTTCCCATTTGGGATCAATAAAGAAATTATTATTATTATTATTATTATTAACGGGATATTACAAATGCCAGCATTTGAGATATTAATGGAACTGAGAGACCATAAATACCCTGGACACAGAGACCAACATTCTATTGTGTTGAAAGAGATGGTGATGTATTTATTTATTTTCAAGTCAAGTCACTTTTTATTGTCGATTCGATCATAACTGCTGGTACAGTACATAGTAAAAACGAGACAACTTTTTTTCAGGACCATGGTGTTACATGACACAGTACAAAAACTAGACTGAACTACATAAAAAAACAACACAGAAAAAAACTATACTAGACTACAGACCTACCCAGGACTGCATAAAGTGCACAAAACAGTGCAGGCATTACAGTAAATAATAAACAAGACAATAGGGACAACAAGACAATTTTATTTAACAGCACAGCACAGGGTAGCCCTCTTGGCCCTTTGAGTCACACTTCTCCAATAACTCGACAGCCCCAGTTACCCCAGTGGTGTGCTGAAGAGCATCTCTGAAATTACAACACATGGAACCTTGAAGTGACTGGGCTGCAGCAACAGCAGACCACGAACACACACTCTGTGGCCATTTTATTAGGTAGGGCAGGTGGCCACTGAGCATATGACAGATATAATAAACCTGATTGTGATTCTATGTTACTGCATTCTCATAAGGAGACCCTCTCAAGATTCAGCTCGTTCAAAGGTTTGGCATCGTTGTGATGGGTGAATAGTGTTTGTCTGCTTTAAGAATTCTGATGAAGTTCATCACACAAACTACTTACTGTGATGGTAGTGTGACAGTAAGTGGTACTGGTACATTGCAATATTGGATTTCTTTGGCTCCCTCTGAGACCGGGCTTGAAATCTATTGATGGAAACCCATTTTGCTGTGTTTGAGTTCTTCTAATTAATTAAGTTAAATCATTTCTCTTTTTAAAAGGACTATTAAATCATACCACGGCAATTTATTTGCCATCTATGTTGCCACTAAATCAGGCTCAGTGCATAAAGATCAATAAATGGCTAATATTCAATGCAAAGCACACAAGTAAAGTATTGAAAATTAAGTTGTAATTTTTAAATTTATACTTCTTCAGCCAGATATTGTCACAACTGAACTCAGGGGAAAATAAGCTGAGGAGGTATGAGTTGAGGAGTTTTGGGTTCATGGATGGCTTGCGGCATTTTCATAAGCTAATGGGTACTGGTGGAGGGCCTCTGTTCCTCTGATTCTGCAGACGTCGCCAGTGCGGAGAGAAGGCAGGAGAATAGGGTTGAGAGGGAAAACAAATCAGCCATGTCAAATGGTGGAGTAGACTTGACAGGCGATTGGCTTAATTCTGTTCCCATGTCTTATTGTCTTATGGTTTAATACTTCTGTTACTTTGAGACTTAACGGTTCCAACCACCTTCTGAGTGACTTCATTCAATCTACTCATTGTAAACTTGAGATAGTCTTCAATCAGCGATCCATGAACCTAACTCATACCGAGCTCCACTACTCACTGGTTTAGGTTTATTTATCACATCTACATTGAAAAATACAGCAAAATGCATTGTTTGCATTAACAACCAACGCACCTTGGAGTTGTGCTGGGGGCAGCCCACAAGCCCACTGACCTAGCATGCCTCAACGCTTGGCTGAACAACGCAGAATACAACAAGACAGAAGGCAAGCAACAAAACACGGCCCTTTCCTCCCTCCCAACCTTCTGCACACATCCTTCAACTCCAGAGCAACTCACGCAAAATGCTGGAAGAACTCAGCATGTCAGGCAGCATCTATGGAAGGGAATAGATGGTCGACATTTCGGGTCAAGATCTGGAAAAGTGTCTCAGCCCGAAAGATTGACTATCTATTCATTTTCATAGATGCTGCCTGACTTGCTGGGTTCCTCCATCAGGTTGTGTCTTTGGACTTCCAGCATCTACAAACTTTCTCGTGTTTATGATTTCCTTCAATTCCAGGTCAGGCCTCCGGTCCCCAGTCTCCAGGCTTCAGCCATTGAGCTTCAACCCCCAGAATTACGTTCAACTGGAGCATTCTTGCCCTGCTTTTCCAATCCCTTCATAGTCTGGCTCCTCTCTCTATGACCTCCTCCATCCTTATAACCATCTGAAGTAATTGCACTCCACAATATTTGCCTCTTGAGGGTGCTCTCACTCCATCCCTCCATCATTGCTTGCTACCCTGGCTCTAAAATCCCTTCCATAAGATGCTAAGAGACTTAGATACAGCATTTCCATGCCAGGGAGACATACGTTCAATGGTCACTTTATTAGCTACTTCCTGTACCTAATGAAGTGAGCGTATGTTCATGATCTGTTGCTAAAACCCATCCACTTCAAGCTTCGATAAGTCATGCAATCAGAGATGCTCTTCAGCACACCACTTTTGTAATACTGGTTATTTGAGTTACTTTTGCCTTTCTGTCAGACTGGATCTGTCCGACCCTACCATTAACAAAGCCTTTTCACCTATAGAACTGCCGCTCACTGAACTTGGTTTTCAGGCCATCATCAGTAAACTCTAGAAACTGTTGTGCATTAAAATCCTAAGGGATCAGCAGTTTCTGAGATAATTTAACCACTGCATCTGGCACCAATAGACATTCCATAGTCAAAGTCACTTAAATCACATTTCTTCTCTATCCGGATGTTCGGTTTGAACAACAGCTGAACCTCTTGACCAGGTCTGCATGCTTTATGCATTCAGTTGCTGCCACGTGATTGGTGATTAGATATTTGATTTAATGAGCAGATGTACAGGCCACAGTGCCTTTTCTAACCAGACTAAACAATCTGGACATTTGTCCTACTTAATAACCACCCTGGATATATCGTAACCGGCATGAGATTCACAGACAGAAAGTTTGAATAACAGAATTAATGTGACATTGGAAGGAGTTATGCAGCTACTTCCTGTTAAATGATTGTGTCCTGCTACAAAGCAGCCTGGTTTAACAGGCCACTAAGATCAGAGCAACAGACACATGAAATGCTGGAGTGACTCAGCAGGTCAGGCAGCATCTATGGACGGGAATAAGCAGTTGATGCTTTGGGCCGCAACCTTTCGTAAAAACTGTCCTGGCGAAGAGTCTCTGCTCCAAAACGTCAACTGTTTTTTTTTTCTTTTCCATAAGTGCTACTGGACCTGCTGAGTTTTCCCAGCGTTTTGTGTGTGTGTTGCTCAAGATTCTCAGCATCTGCAGAATCTCTTATGTCTACAAAGGTCACACCTGGTTCCTGTGTACAGTGTGGTCCTGTACCACAAGTTGGGGAGTGTACTAGGTAAAAGGAGTTGGTCACTAGTCTTTGTCACATCGGAGCAAAATTAGACCATTTGGCCCATCGAGTCTGCTCTGCCACTCCAACATGGCTGATTTAGTATTCCTCTCAACACCATTCTCCAGCCCTCTCCCTGTAACCTTTGACACACTTACTAATCAAGAGCCTATCAATCGCTATTTTAAATACACCCAAAGCCTTGGCCTCCACAGCTATCCATGGCAATGAATTCCACAGATTCGCCATCCTCTGGCTAAAGAAATTCCTCCTCATCTTGGTTCTAAAGGGACTTTCTGGAATTCTGAGGCTGTGCCCTCTGGCTTAGTCTCCCAGTTATTGGAAACATATTCCCCATATCCATTCTGTCTAGGCTTTTCAATATTCAATGAGATCACCCTTCATTCCTCTTAACTCCAGCGAGTACAGGCACAGAACCATCAAATGCTTCTCAAACGTTAAACTTTCATTCCTGGGATCATTCTCCTGAACCTTCTCTGGGCTCTCTTTAATGCCAGCAGATCCTTTCTGAGATACCAAATTACCTCACAATACTCCAGATGCCCTCTGACCATTGCCGTATAAAGCCTCAGCATTATATCTTTGCTCTTACTTCCTAGTCCTCTCAAAATGTGCTAATTCTTTAAATTTTAATAAATCCTTGCTGCCCACGCAAACTGCAAGGGAATTCCACACAAGGACTCCCGAGAACCTGACCAGTGCCCTATAAGAGTTCAGCATTACATTCTCACATTGAGAGGTCATACAGAAAGAGAGAGGAGAGAAACAGAATGCACTGGTGTTGTATATACACATACTGTACTGCGCAAAAGTCTTAGGCACTCTGGATTTTTTGCATGGTTTCAGACTGCATGGCCTCCATCGAGCCCTGATCTCAACATCATTGAGGCTGGCTGGGATTACCTGGAGAGACAGGAGCAAGCGAGACAGCCAAGATCTGCAGAACTGTGGCAAGTTCTCCAAGATACTTGGAAAAACCTACCAGCCGATTTTCTTATAAAACCACACCACATTATACCTTAGAGAGTTGATCCATTCTTACAGGCAAAGGGTGTTCACACCAAATATTGATTTGATTTAGGTTTTTTTTTACTGTTTACTGCTCTTAATAGTAAATGCTTTGATATTTAGAAACTTTCTATTTCATTATTTCTGAAAGTACCTTCACTTTATGGAATTTTTATATGTGCCCAAGACTTCTGGTGTGTGTGTGTGTACATGCTATATAGCATTCAACTATTTAACATATATGTAAGTATATACACATGAATGCAGGAAGACATCTTTATTGGCCACTGGTTCCTTTAAAATCAGAGTAATAAACACCTAATACTCCTGTGCCTGCCGCAGGTGCAGTACGTCTAAAACCTAATCCCAGACTCACTCAAGTCCCACGTGTGCTCTTTGCTTGGATTAAAAACTCAGTTGTTCAGTGAGTAACAGTGAGGATCCTGTATGATCCTCCCTTAAGCTGCTGGCTCTGCAGTTAATTATGTTGCTCCCAGTATTACCTCAGGTGAACCCAGCCAACTCTGCGGAGTATTGATCTGCACACTTGACATTGTTTTTATAGGACACTGATGAGGTGCCTTTTACAAAACTGCAGAAGTCTCCGCAGCACATTGTAGCTTCGTAAGTAATTCAGAAATCTGGACTAATGGCCTCAGGACAAGGGCCCACAAGCTGTACTTTGGCGTTAAAGTAGCATTGTGTATCAGCCTGACGATATGTATGAGAGTGGCTAAAAGAACAAAAAAATCTGAGCAGCTGTACGTCTTCCCTGTGTAATGCCAACCTGAAACAGGCATTGTTGTAGCAGCCCAGCATTCTCTGAAACACAGCAGTCACGGCGTTTGCTGGCAGCTCGTAAAGGGACATCACACAGTACAAGAAACACTTTTCCCAGGAGGAAGAGAGGGTGGTCATAAATGAATGAATTCTACAATGAAAGGAATGGTGGATGACCTGAGATCATGGAGTCAAACAGAAAGGAACAAGCTCTACGGCAGGGGTTCACGATGTTGGTCCATGGCTTATCAGGGGTTGGGAACCCCTGCACTTCGGCCTACAAAGAAACACGAGATTCTGCAGATGCTGGAACTCTTAAGCAGCAGTGCTGGAGGAACTCAGCAGGTCAGGCAGCATCTATGAAGGGGACTGATGAAGGATCTCAGTCCAAAACATCGCCTGTTTATTCCCCTCTGTAGATGCTGCTTCACTTGCTGTGTTTCTCCACCGTACTGACCAAGAGGCCAGATGTCCAACGAAGCTAATCTCTTCTCCCTGCACAATGTCTATTTCGTTCTATCTCCTACATGGACATTTGCCTGCCTCGGAAACTCCTGGAAGCCCCTGTCAAATGTGTCTTTACAACCATCCAAGCCGTCCCATTCCAGGAACCCATGGCTCTCTGGGTAAAAAAAATTACCACACACACATCTCCTTTGAACTTACTGCATCGCACCTTAGATGGGTGCCCTCTGGTGTTAGATGTTTCAACCCTGATAAATCATTACCGGCTGTCTATACCTCTCACAAGCATATAAATCTCTGTCAGCTCTTCTCTCAGCCTCCAGACAACAGAGAAAAGTGGGGGGTACACATTAGTGAAGGCTGGAGACGCAGATGGTAGAAACTAGAGCAAAAGACTGGTTGGCTGTGCATAAGTAAGACTTTATGTTCAGACTAGACACAGTTAAAGGAGTTTCGGGAAAACGGAACAAAAGTGGCTCTATTAAGGCAGGAGACTCCCAATGGACTGAAGACATTCAGAAATGTGCACTACTCTGGGTCCCTCACTGTTGTCTGGATGATTTTTTGCGCCAACTATCTACTTGCCTCACATGTCAAAGTAGCTATCATCACTGATAATAAACTAAATAAAGAAATGGAAATAACTGTGCCCAGAGCACGTGTGCACGTGCCCACACACACACACACACACACACACACACACACACACTCTCTTACAACTTAAGCATTCTTTGAACTTATTTATTCACAAGGAGAACAGCATGATCCCCTGTCACATTGTTCTGAATTCTGAACAGAAAACAGCTATTTTTATGCAGAATTGGCTTATCCATTACAGATATTGATTACTGTAAACTGTATATGTTTGAATTCCATATCCGCAAGATCAAACGGTATTTACAGTTGAGGTGTTAAAGTCAATCGAAACTTCAAGCAGACAGCCATAAAGTCATAGAACACTACAGCACAGAATCAGGCCATTCAGTCTACCTGGTCCACGCTGAAACATTAATCTGTCTAGTTCCATCAACCTGCAACCAGATCATAGCCGTCCATGCCCCTACCATCCATGTACCTATCCAAATTTCTCTTAAATGTTGAAATCAACCCTGCATCCACCACTTCCGCTGGCAGCTCGTTCCACACTCACATTACCCTCTGAGTGAAGAAGTTCCCCCTCACGTTCTCCTTAAATATTTCACCTTTCACCCTTAACCAATGATCTGTAGTCGTAGTATCAACCAACCTCAGTGGAAAAAGCCTGCTTGCATTTACCCTATCTATACCCCTCATAATTTTATATAAACTCTATAAAATCTCCCCTCAGTCTTTTGTGTTCTAAGGAATAAAGTCCTAACCTGTTCAACCTTTTCCTGTAACTCTGGTCCTCAAGTCCTGGCAACATTTTCTCTGCATTCCTTCAATCTTTTTTCAGAACCATCACCAGCATGTGTTATGAAATTTGTTAACTTAGCAGCAGCAGTGTACTGCAGTACATGATAAATATAGAAAGAAAAAAAGCATAACCAAATCAATTACAGGAAGTATTTTATGTATATTGAATAGATTAAAAATGGTTCAAAATCAGAAATATTCTGAGGTAGTATTCATGGGTTCCATCTCCTTTTAGGAATCATATGGCAGAGGGGAAGAAGCTGTTCCTGAATTGCTGAGTGTGTGCCTTCAGGCTTCTGTACCTCCTTCCCAATAGTAACAATAAGAAGAGGACATGCCCTGGGTGATGGAAATCCTTAATAATGGATGACACCTTTCTGATTGTATTGTCCAGGTGATCTAAGGCCACATGAAGAGCCATTGAGATTGCTGTAGACCTATTGTGACAATAGGAAAATTGCAGTATGTCTAGATCTTTGCTGAGGCAGGAGTTCATTCTAGCCATGACCAACCTCTCAAAGCTTTTCATCACCGTAGATGTGAGTGCTACTGGGTGATAGTCATTAAGGCAGCTCACTCTACTCTCCTTAGGCACTGGTATAATTGGCACTGGTATTCACATCATTCCTGTAGGCAGGTAACCAAAACTGGACCCAATATTCAAATTAGGCCTTACAATATCTTGTACAATTTCATGGAGCCACAGATTCATCGAAAAGTACAGCACAGAAGCAGGCCCTTCATCCAATCTAGTCCATGTTGAGCTATTTAGACTGCCTAGTCCCATCAACCTGCACCCAAACCAGAGCCCTCCATACCCCTCCCATCCATGTTCCAAGCTTGCATCTATCCACACTTGTCTTAAGCATTGAAATCGAGCTCGCATGCACCACTTCCACTGGCAGTTCGTCCCACACTCTCACCACCCTCTGAGTAAAGAAGTTCCCCCTCATGTTCCCCTTAAACATTTTACATTTCACCCTTGCCCCATGACCTCTAGTTGCAGTCTCACCCAACCTCAGCAGAAATGCCTGATTGCATTTACCCTATCTTGACTGTTCAAAATTTTGTATACCTCTATCAAATCTCTCCTCATTCTCCTATCCTCTCGGGAATAAAGTCCAAACCTATTCTATATTTCCCTATAACTCAGGTCCTCAATTCCTAGCAACATCCTTGTAAATTTTCTCTATACTCTTCCAATCTCTGCCGTAGATGGATAACCAAAACTGGACACAATACTCCAAATTAGCCCTCACCAATGTCTTATACAATTTCAACATAACATCCCAACTCCAGTACTCAATACATTGGATTATGAAGACCAATGTGCCAAAAGCTTTCTTTACAACCCTGTCTGCCTGTGATGTTACTTTCAAGGAATTATGGATCTGTATTCCCAGATCTCTCTGTTCTGATGTAGTCTACTGTTCACTATGTAAGACCCACCCTGGGTGGTTCTCCCAACATCTCACACTTGTCTCCGTTAAATTCCGTCTACCGTTTTTCAGCCCATTTTTCCAGCTGGTTCAGATCCATCTGCAAGCTTAGATAGTCTTCCTTAGATAGTCTACAGCACTCCCATTTGGTGTCAAACACAAATCTTCTGATCCAGTTTACCACATTTTCATCCATATCATTGAAGTAGATATCAAACAACAGACCTAGCACTGAACCCTGTGGGACACCACTAATGACAGGCCTCCAGTTAGAGAGGCAACCATCTACAATCACTCTCTAGTTTCTCCCACGAACCCAATGATTATCCAATTTACTGCCTCATCTTGAATGCCAAGCAACTAAATCTACCTTCTTGACCAACCTTCCATACGGGACCTTGTGAAAATCTGTGCTAAAGTCTATTTACACAACATTTACTGCCTTGCCTTTTCAACTTTCCTGATAACTTCCTTGAAACACTATAAGACTGGTTAGACATGACTTGCCATGCACAAAGCCATGTTGACTATCCCTAATCGGCCCTGCCTATTTAAATACTTATATATGTGGTCCCTTAGAATCCCTTCCAATATCTTACCCACTGCTGACATCAGACTCATTGGCCTATAATTTCCTGGCTTATTCTCAGAGCACCTTAAACAATAGAACATTAGCTATCCTCCAATCCTCCAGGCCATTACCCGTGGCTAAGGATGATTTAAATATCTCTGCTATCACCCCTACAATTACTACACTAACCTCTCACAGGGTCTGAGGAAGCACATTGTCAGGTCCTGGGGATTTATCCACCCTAATTGCCTCAAGACAGCAAATATCTCCTCTGTCATCTACATAGGATCCATAGCCTTGCTGCTTCATTTCCTCACAATTTTGTATCAAGTAAATACAGATGCAAAAAAATCCATTTAAGATCTCCCCCAACTCTTTTGGCTCCGTGCATACATAGATTGCCACACTGGTCTTCCAGAGTTCCAACTTTCTCTCTTGCTTTCCTTTTGCTCTTAATATATCTGTAGAAGCCCTTAGAATTCTCCTTCACCTTGTCTGCTGGAGCAGGGGTTCCTAACCTTTTTTATGTCATGTACTCCTACCATTAACCAACAGGTCCTTGACCCCAAGTTGGGAACCCCTGTGCCAGAGCAATTGCATGTCTTAACCAAGGCTTCAATATCTCTCAAAAACCAGGATTCCTTAAACCTATTATTCTTGCCTTTTACTCTGACAAGAACGTACCAACTCTGTACTCTCAAAATTTCACTTTTGAGGGCCTCCCACACATCAAGAATAAGTTTAACAGAAAAACAGCCTGTCCCTTTCTAATACCATCAAATTACCTGACATTCTGATATCAACTGTTGATATTTTGAAGTTAGTAAGAACAATAGAGTTGTTAAAAGTCGATCAAAACTTCAAGCAGACAGTTGATGATATTTTGAAGTTCGTGAAGACAATAGAGCCTTAGATGTTGAGTATATTTCACATCCTTCTGCTATCACATCTGTCTCCAGCACCCTCTATTGTGTAAAAGGATACTATGTTTTAGGAAGACATTTCTAAAGAAGCCTCGCTACAGAGACCTCACTTGTTTGGCTTGAGTACACATGATCTCATCTGTAGTAAGCAGAGGTGTCTCCAGCAATCTCACTTAAAATACCTCACTTGACTACACCTGCCCCAGGCTATCCTTGCTTTACTGTGACTTCCACCAAGGGATCCCGGCCCACGTTTCAGACAAATGAGGGAGCCACACACCAAACTATCCGGATTTCAGATGTCGGGTACTCAGAGTTTATTTGTAGATGAAAAATGGCTCTAACAGAATAAAAGTAGAGAGGTCATGTTGCAACTCTACAAATCTCTGGTGAGACCGCACTTAGAATATTGTGTTCAGTTCTGGTCACCTCGTTATAGGAAGGATGTGGAAGCTATGGAGAGGGTGCAGAGGAGATTTACCAGGATGTTGCCTGGATTGGAGAACAAGTCATACGAAGCAAGGTTAGCAGAGCTGGGACTTTTCTCTTTGGAGCGTAGAAGAATGAGAGGGGACTTGATCGAGGTCTACAAGATTATGAGAGGCATAGATAGGGTGGATAGTCAGTACCTATTTCCCAGGGCACCAATAGCAAACACCAGAGGGCATATGTACAAAATTAAGGGAGGGAAGTTTAGGGGAGACATCGGGGTAAGTATTTTACACAGAGGGTTGTGAGTGCCTGGAATGACTTGCCAGGAATGGTAGTGGAGGCTAAAACATTAGGGTATTTAAGAGCCTCTTGGACAAGCACATGGATGAAAGGAAAATGGAGGGTTATGGGGTAGTGTGGGTTTGGTACATTTTTTAAAGGATTATATGGGTCAACACAACATGGAGGGCTGAAGGGCCTGTACTGTGCCATAATGTTCTACGGTTCTATTCTTGAATGACCCGAATCTCTCACCCAATGTCAGCAAAACCAACGAGCTGATTATCAATTAAAGGAGAAAAAGCTGGAGGTCCATGAGTCAGTCCTCATTTTGTGGAGCAGAGATAGAAAGGGTTAGTAGCCTTAAATTCCTTGGTGTTATATCTGTCCGGGGATCAGCATGTAAGTACCATCACAAAGACAGCACCTTTACTTCCTTTGAGGTTTGCATAGATTAAGCATGTCACCAAAAACTGAAAAATTTCTATAGTCAATATGACCATAAGGCATGGGAGCAGAATTAGGCCATTTTGGCCCATCAGATCTGCTCTACCATTCTATCTTGGCTGATTTATTATCCCTCTCAACCCTAATCTCCTGCCTTCACCACATATCAATAGACAATAGACAGTAGGTGCAGGAGTAGGCCATTCAGCCCTTCTAGCCAGCACCGCCATTCACTGTGATCATACACAATCAGTACCCCGTTCCTGCCCTCTCCCCATATCCCTTGACCCCGCTATCTATAAGAGCTCTATCTAACTCTCTCTTGAATGCATCCAGAGACTTGGCCTCCACTGCCTTCTGGGGCAGAGCATTCCACATATCCACCACTCTCTGGGTGAAAAAGTTTTTCGCATCTCTCTTCTAAATGGCCTACCCCTTATTCTTAAACTGTGGCCTCTAGTTCTGGACTCACCCATCAGCGGGAACCTGCTTCCTGCCTCCAGTGTGTCCAATCCCTTAATAATCTTAATATCCTTTGATGCCTGACTAATTAAGAACATCAACTGCCACTTTAAATATACCCAATGGCTTGGTCTCCACAGCTGTCTGAATTCCAGAGAGTCATCACCCTCTGGCTGAGGTAATTCCTTCCCATCTCTGTTCAAATGGGATATTCCTCTATTCTGAGCCTGTGTCCTCTGGTCCTAAACTCCCCTGCTACAAGAAACATCCTCTCCTCTTCCAATCTATCTATGCCGTTCAATGATAAATTCAATGAGATCCCCCTCAACCTTCTAAACTCCAGTGATACAGGCCCAGAGCCACAAGCCCTCCTCATATGTTGGCCCTTTCATTCTTGGAATCATTCTTGTGAATCTCCTCTGGACCTTCTCCAATGCCAGCACATCTTTTCTTAGACAAAATGCAAAAAACTGCTCACAATACTCCACGTGTCATCTGACTAATGCCTTATAAAGCCTCAGCATTATATCCTCACTTTTATGTTCTAGTCCTCTCAAAATGAATGCTGACATTGCATTGGTCTCCCTCACCGCAAGCTCAACCTGCAAGTTAGCCTTTAGGGAATCCTGCACGAGGACTCCCAAGTCTCTTTCTACCTCTGCTTTTTGAATTTTCCTCCCCATGTAGGAAATAGTCTACCCATTTATTCCTTCTATCAAAGTGCATGACCATGCATTTTCCCGACACTATGTTCTATCTGCCATTTCTTCCCCTGTTCTTCCAATCTAAGTTGTTCTGCAGCCTTGCTGCTTCCTCGACACTATATACCCTCCACCTACCTTCACTTCATCTGCAAACTTGGCCACAAAGCTATCAATCCTGTCATCCAAATCATTGACATATAACCGCAAAAGAAGTGGGCCCGATGCCAACAGCTGCGGTAACTCAACTAGTCACCAACAGCCAACCCTTTATTCCCACTCTTTGCCTCTTGCCAGTCAGCCAATCTTCTATCCGTGCTAGTATCTTCCTGTAATATCATGGGCTCTTACCTTGTTAAGCAGCAACGTGTACCGCACTTTGTGAAAGATCGTTTGAAAATCCCAGTAAACAACATCCACTGACTCTTCTTTGTCTATCCTGCTTGTTACACCTTCATTTCCAGGGTGATTACTCAGGATATGCGCGGCACAACTGACAGGTGTGTTTACAGACATTTTTAAACTCTCCCTCTCTCAGTGTAGATTGCCCTCCTGTTTCAAAACATCAACCATTGTCTCTGTACCTAAAAAGACCAAGGTAACCTGTCTGAACGACTGGCGTCCTGTCGCACTCACCTCAATAATAAGCAAAAGCTTGGAGAGGCTAGTCAAGGACTACATCTGCAGCATCAACAATTCACCTACCGACACAACTGATCGACAGACAATGCAACAGCCACAGCTCGACACACCGTCCTTACACATCTGGAGAGGAAGGATGCTTATGTGAGAATGTTGTTCTTGAACTACAGTTCAGCATTCAACATCATATTTCCCTCCAGGCTCGACAAGAAGCTCAGAGACCTCGGCCTTCACCCTGCCTTGTGCGGCTGGATCCTGGACTTCCTGTCAGATCGCCAGCAGGTGGTAAGAGTGGGCTCCCTCACCTCTGCCCCTCTGACCCTCAACAACACAGGTGCTCCTCAGGGCTGTGTACTAACCACCCCTCTTTTACTCTCTGTATACCCATGACTGTGTCAACACCCACAGCTCCAATCTGCTAATTAAATTTGCTGACGACACTACACTGATTGGCCTAATCTCAAATAATAATGAGGCAGCCTACAGAGAGGAAGTCATCACCCTATACAGTGGTGTCAAGAAAACAACCTCTCCCTCAATGTCACAAAAACAAAGGAGCTGGTTGTGGACTACAGGAGGAATGGAGGCAGTTTAACCCCTATTGACATCAATGGATCTGGGGTTGGGAGGGTGAACAGCTTTAAGTTCCTCAGCATAAACATCACCGAGGATCTCACGTGGTCTGTACATACTGACTGTGTGGTGAAAAAGGCACAACAGCGCCTCTTTCACCTCAGACAGTTGAAGAAGTTTGATATGACCTCCCCCCCCACCAAATTCTAAGAACATTCTATAGGGGCATGATTGAGAGCATCCTGACTGGCTGCATCACTGCCTGGTATTGGAAACTGTACTTCCCTCAATCGCAGGGCTCTGCAGAGAGTGGTGCGGACAGCCCAGCACATCTGTAGATGTGAACTTCCCACTATTCAGGACGATTACAAAGACAGGTGTGTAAAATGGGCCCAAGGGATCATTGGAGACCCGAGTCCCCCCAACCACAAACTGTTCCAGCTGCTACCATCCGGGAAATAGTATCGCAGAATAAAAGCCAGGACCAACAGGCTCTGGGACAGCTTCTCCCACCAGGCCATCAGACTGATTAATTCAGGCTGATGCAACTGTATTTCTATGTTATATTGACTATTAGTTATATATAATATTAATTATAAATTACTATAATTGCACATTGCACATTTGAACAGAGACATAATGTAAAGATTTTTGCTCCTCATGTATATGAAGGATGTAAGTAATAAAATCAATTCAATTCGACTCAATTCAATTCTGTACTCATCACCCTTTTCGAGTTGTCCCCATGATACAGTGATCTGGCTAAAGAAATTCTCTGTTCCTTGTATTCTGAGACTATGCCCACTGGTCTAAGGTTCCTCCACTGTAGGAAACATCCTCTCCATGTCCACTCGATCTAAGCTTTTCAATATTTAATAGATTTCAATGAGATCCCCCTTCATGCTCCAAAACTCCACTGAGTACAAAGTGCTAAGTAAATTTATTATTGAAGTCAATATGTCATCATATACAACGCTGAGATTTGTTTTCAGGCTGAGTGACATCAAACACTGCTCTTAGGTTAACAATTTAATTCTTGGGATCGTTTTCATGAACCTTCTCTGGAGCATCTCCGATGCCAGCACTCTCCTCCTTCAAAAAGGGGCCCAAAACGGCTCACAATACTCATGTCTATTTTCAGCAGAGAACATCAGTGAAAGCTCAGTGCACCAAATGCCTGTCCTGTCAGAGGGAAACTCTTCATCAGCGTCTCTCCTTGTTAATAGGTCAGGTGGTGTTCAGCGGCCTGTGTCCTTGTTACGTTCATACACTGCACTCTGCAGCTTTCTACTGGAAATTACTATTATTCAGCAAAGGAAAAATACAGCAGGTTTTCAGGAAGTGTGGAGTGGGACGGTGGTAAAGATAAAAGGGGAAGGTCTGTTGCTAAGACAGGAGGGAAAAAGTGGGGCTGCCTGATGAGAGAGCCACTGCCACAGGATATTTAATATCGAAGTACATATGGCACCAAATACTACCCAGATTCATTTATGCCTCACAGTGCCAAAGACCCGCGTTCAATCCTGATCTTGTGCCCTATCTGTGTGCAGTTTGCATCTTTTCCTTCTGCCCATGTGGGTCCAGTTCCCCCCCCCCCCTCCACACACACACACACGCACATCCCAAAAATGTGCTGGTTGGGAGGCATGATCAAATGATAGAGCAGACTCAATGGGCCAAATGGCTTAATTCTGCTCCTATGTCGTGTGGCCTTAATGGGCCGCGAAAATGTGTTCCTTGTGTGCAGCCGAGCGACAGAATCTGAGCGGAATTAATGAGAACTTGGGAAGAAAAACAAAATAATACTGATGTAGGATGAGTGTGAATGGATGCTTGATGGTCAGTTTGGACAATGGGCTGAGACACGGGGCACCACAGTAACATCATGGTTACTGAGCTTGGGGTGTCAGAATTCCAAACTCAATTCCAGCGGCTCCTGTAAGAAGTTTGTACCTTCTCCCCATGACCGTGTGAGCTTCCTCCAAATGCTCCAGTTTCCTCCCACTGTCCAATTGGTCGTTGTGAATTGTCCTGTGATGAGGCTAGTGTTGAAATAGATGGGTTGCTGGGCAACAGGTCTCATTGGGCCCTGTATCTGCATCCCTAAACTATAAATGAAAAGAGTTTCAAGATAAAGGGGGCAGTAATGGGGATATCAGAAGGTAATAGATGAAATACAAATGGCAGTGGCCAATTTCTTACTACCAACTGCTGTCATGAAGAGAAGAAGCTGTTTTTAATTGGTAATATATTAGTAATTTGTTCAGTGTTGTCACATGTACTGAGAAAATGTGAAAGACATTTGTGGGTGTGTCATAAGACAAATTATTCCCTATCTCCTGTACAGTGCAAAAGCCTTAGGCACATATATCTAGCCAGGGTGCCTAAGAGATTTGCACAGTACTGTAAGCTGTTTCTTATATTATTTCCTGCGTGGGTTAATTTTGATTTAATTTGAAGCGCACAGTGGGAAGACATCCATCTCCGTCCTGTCTTTATTTGCCTTTGAAACAGCAAAGAGTCTTAAGTTTTTGTTAATATTGGTAAACATTTAGTACTGTGCTAAAGTCTTAGGCACATGTAGAAAAAATCTGTAAAGTGAAGATGCTTTAAAAAATAAGGAAACAAGAAGTTCCTAAATATCAGAAAATTACTATAAAAGCTGTAAACAGTAAAAAACTAAATCAAATCAATATTTCGTGTTCCTTTTAACCTAGATCAACTCTCTTAGGTACACTGTCTTGCAGTTTTATAAGAAAATTGGCTGCTAGGTTGTTCCAAGCATCTTGGAAAAGCTGCCACCATTCTTCTGCAGACTTTGGCTGTCTTGCTTGCTTCTGTCTCTCCAGGTCATCCCAGACAGCGTCGAGGAGGTTGAGATCAGGGCTTTGTGGAGTCTGAAAGCATATGAAAGATCTAGGGTGCCCTAAGACTTTTCCATAGTACTGTATGTTGAAGTAGTACAAATGGAAAACATTGCAGACGCAGCCAGATCCATCAAGAACATCCTCAAGAAGGTAGCACCCATCATTGCAGACGCTTCATCCAGTGCATGCCCTCTTCACAAAGCTCTCAATGGGAAGCAGGTACAGAAGCTGAAGACCCATATCCAGAACAGCTTCTTCCCCACCACCATCAGGTTTCTGAATGGTCCATGAACACTGCCTCGTTATTTGTCTTTTCATCAGTTGTGGATTGGACTCTATAGTCATATTATGATGTGTTTCTGGTTAATCCTTTTCGATTGCTATTTTGTGAGATTTTGATCAGGATGGACTGGCTCTTTGATTATTTTGGCTGCTTTCCCAACCATGGGAACTGCAGAGAGAGTCAATGGAGGGAAGAGTGGTTTTGATGATAGTCTGTGGTGCACAATGTTTAACTCACAATTTAATCCAGGAGGCTGTAAAGCCTCCTACTGAAATTTGAGGAGTTGTACCTTGAGCTCTATTGCAACAGAGTTAGGGCTGAAAGACAGAATGTGATTCAGGCAGGGCAGTAAGATGACAGGAGGTTCAAGATCAAAACCTTAGACTGAATGGAAACGTTCTGCAAATTGGTCTTTCAAGTTGTTCTTCATCTTCCCAACCTAGATGAGGTCATGAGTTTATGTCATAGCAACAAATGCACCATGCAAAATTTAAAGGAAGTTGTTACTGTTTCACCAAAGAAAATCTAGAATAGTTCATTCAGTGCTTTAGGAACAGCTTCTTCTTGTCCACCATCATATTTCTGAATGTACAATGAACCCATATACATCTTTTGCTCTCTTTTTGCATCACTTAATTTTTAAAATATATTTCATATTGCAATTTATAGATTTTTTTTTACTATGTATTGCATTGTACTGCTGCCACGAAACAACCAATTTCATGACATGTGCCAGAGATATTAAACCTGATTCTGATTCTGATTGGAAAGGAGGAGCTAAGAAGATAGGTAATGCAACTCTTGTAGCTTCCTGGAAAGATTGCATATGACAACAAGATTTGTGAATGGACCAAGGCAACGTTGAGGGAATCACCCCCTCAGAACACTGAAAGGCACTGAATAGGGAAAGGCATGTGGTGGTGGTGATTATAGGATGGAAAAGGTAGTATCTTTGAGAGAAAGTGGATGTGACTCCCTCCAGCTTAGTGACAAGGCCTACGCCCATCCCATCCTCACACGGGAAACTCTTCATCCTTCCCAGTATCTTCCACCATTTTGAGCATCCCTCCACCAGCTCACCATCACTAAATAACTGATTGTCTCATCTCTCTAAGGTTTGGCCTTGCCCAACTTGGGAATGAGACTTGAAATCCAAACAGCTACCCAAATCAGTTTTAATTTTCAACAGAGGCCATTGCTCCTTTGTGCTTGTTTGTCTAACACCTGAAACATGGTGAAAACATTCTGAAACATCTGAAACTCCATAGTGTCACAAAACATGGAAAAAGGTCCTTCAGCCCAACTGGCCAATGCCAACCAAGATTCCCATCTAAGCTAGTTCTGTTTTCTCCCTTTAGACCTATGTCCCTCTGAATCTTTCCTAGCCCAAGTATCTTTTAAATATTGTTGTCAATGTACCTGCCTCAACCACCTCCTCTGGCAGCTCATTCTAGATGCTGTCCACCTCTGCAGAAAAAAGTTGCACCTTAGCTTCCTTGCATCAAAAATTCAATTCAGCACAGGCAAAGACTAAAACCCTAACACATGTATGACCCTGGTAAACATATTTATTTATTTATTTATTTATTTATCTATCTATCTATCTATTTATTTATTTCTTCCTTCCTCTCTCTCCCTCTCTCTCTCCCTCTCTTCCTTCCACCCTCTCTCTCCCCCTCTCCCCCTCCCTCTCTCCCCCCCCCCTCTCCCTCCCTCCCTCTCTTCCCCACTCTCCTTGGCAACACGATGGGGCAGCGGTTAGTGCATTTGCTGTAGTGGTCACCAAATACCGATCAAAGTTCATTTCTCTCAAAGTAAGGAATTTGTACTTTCTCTCTGTGACTGCGTGTGTTTCCTCCCACATACCGAAGATGTACAGGTTCGGGTTAGTGATTTGTGGGCATGCTATGTTAATACCAGAAGGTGGTGCTACTTGTAGGCTGCCCCCAGCACATCCTCAGACTGTGTTGGTCATTGACACCCTACATTTGAATGTTTCAAGGTACGTGCAAAAAATAAAGCTAACATTTAATCTTTGAAAAGTGGAGAGTTTCTCCCACCGGAATGATCAGATACTGCTTGACTGTAGAGCACTGTGACTCAGAAATTATTCCTTTCTCTTCAGCAGAAGGCAGAGCCGGATATTTATGGAAGTTGCTTTTACGGGTGCCCCCCGCTTTACAAATGTTCGCTTTAAGCCACTTCGCTTTTACAAAAGACCTACATTAGTAACCTGATTTCGCATTACAAAGAAGATATTTGCTTTTATGAAAATTTTTCCCGTATAAATTAATGGTTCTTCGCTTTACGCCATTTCGGCTTACGAAAGGTTTCATAGGAATACTCTACCTTTGTAAAGGTGGGGGAACACCTGTATAAAGATAAAGATTATCTTTATTATATAAAGCATACAGTGAGTCCTGAAAATGTGCTGCCCACAGGTGCCGCCACACACTTCCAGCACCTGTAGCATGCCCACAGCCTTCTAACGCCGACCTGTACGTCTTTGGGTTGTGTGTGGGAGGAAACCAGAGCACCCAGAGGAAAGCCACACGGTCAAGGGAAGAACATGCAAACTCCTTACAGACGACGCAGGAATCGAACCCCAGTCTTACAAATACATAAGAACATAAGAAATAGGAACAGGAGTAGGTTATCTGGCCCGCTGAGCCTGCTCCATCATTCAATAAGATCATGGCTGATCTGGCCATGGACTCATCTGCCCCGAGCTGCTTTCTCCCCATAACCCTTAAATCCCCTACTATGCAAAAATCTATCCAACCTCGTCTTAAATATTTTTAGTGAGGTAGCCTCCACTGTTTCATTGGGCAGAAAATTCTATGGGTTCACCACTCTCCTCTTCATCTCTGTAAAGTGCTGTACTGCTGTGAAGTCTTACGTTAACTGCTACACTGCTGTGTCACCTGTAATAGGCACCCTATGTAATATACAGGTACCCTAACCTATATATATATATAGGTAAGGCTATTCCTTAACCAGGAAGTAAACAGAACTAGCCCTCCTTTTTGGCTCAGCCAAAACCTGCAATTAATTCAAATCGCCCATCTCACAGAATCAAGGCTGAGTTTGCTATTACTCAGACAGAAGTGCCAATCAGAAGAACTTTGTGACCCGTAATGACTAATTTCCACGCGATGCTGACACCTTGAGACCTCTTGGAGGAGAGTGAAGCCTCATGTCGAGTCAATTCTTTAAAGTGAATACACCAAGCACTTTGGCAATGAAGAGCCAACTATGTTGCTGGAACTTGATCACATCTAAGTGAATGCGACTAACAACAGCAAACTTTTTTTCCCTGAGGGAAATTAGTAAATGAGATGGGTTTTTGCAATAATCTAATAATTCCAGCATTACTAAGATTAAGTTTCTTTTTAAATTCCAGATTTACTTAATTAACCCAAATGAAATTCCCCACCTAAAATGAACCCATGTCTCTGGAACATCAGCCAAGGCATCTAGTTCTGTGAGGTACCTATTGCATTTTTGTATGCTGTAAATTGCCCTCGTGTTAAGTGAAATGCCTCCAAGAGGGCCACAACCTTGTTGTTGTTGTTTTGGAGGCTTGCGTGCCTCAATGACCCGAAGAGCTGTGTTGGCTGGAGTCAGGGCTTTATGCTTTGGCTCTTAGTAGGGTCACCCATGCCAAACAGGTCAAAGGGTAGAGGACAGACCAGTCCTCCAGGTTCAGGGGTTCAGCCCAGGGCTAACCACCCTGACTGGTGAGGCAAAACTGTTACGGAAACGGCAATGAAGAATCCTTCTACATCTGAGTGCGACGGTATTCCTGAGTCTCCACCCGGGACTTGCATGACTGACAGTAGTGAAAACCGAGAGGAAGCTACTGACATGATGTAGGAAGCCCTTAACGCGTCCCCAGAGATGCAGGACCTTCGTTGTTACCCTAAAAGCCAGCGTTGTAATGGGCAGTATGTAAGTAAGTAAATGGAAGTTTCAGAACATAGAATATAGAACAGTAGAGCACAGTTCAGGCCCACGATTTTACTCCAAATTCTAACCTACTCCAAGATCAATCTAACCCCTCCCCTGGCACATGGGTCCCTGATTCTCTTTCATCATTGTGCCTGTCTAAGAGTGTTCGGAAGATGATATTCAAGGCACAGGCTAGTTTTTTTCTGGATTGCCTGCTGCCTACCACACTGATGATCAGTCTTCAGTGAGAGGACCATCTGAGTTCCTGGTCGTCCAAAGTAGGAATGCTCTTGGTCCTTCCCCTCTTTTCTGGGGAATTCTGGATAGCGTGGCTTTAACAGGGGATTCCCAACAACTCTATCAGCTGTGCAGTAGCTTGGCATTTTGGTTATTTCCCATCTCCATCTGTGGTGTGGAAAAAGAAAACAGTAATGACAGAAGCCTGTGTTTCTATAGCAATTTTTATATCCCCCCCCCCCCCCGCCCCACCTTCAGCACGCCAAATGGTTTCACAGTCATCCTAGGAGTCTAGATAAAGACCATAAAACCGTAAGGTATAGGAGCAGAATTAGATCATTTGACCCATCGTGTCTGCTCCGCCATTTTACCGTAGCTGATCCACTTCCTTCTCAGCCCCAATCTCCTGCCTTCTCTCCATATCCTGTTCAAGAATCTATAAACCTCTGCCTTAAATATACCCAATGACTTGGCCTCCATGGCAGCCTGTGGCATCGAATTCCACAGATCCACTCCTCCTTGGCAAAACACCTTCCTCCTCATTTCCATTCCATATGGACATTCCTCTGCTCTGAGGCTGTGTCCTCTGGTCTTGGACTCTCCCGCCATAGGAAACGTCCTCTCTGCATCCACTCTATTGAGGTTTTCCAATATTCGATGGGTTCAATGAGATCTCTCCTCGTCTAAATTCCAGTGAGTACAGGCCGAGAGCCATCAAAGGTCTTGACCCAAAACATTGCCTCACGTTTCCTTCAGCAGATTCTCCTAACCCACTGAATTCCTCCAGTCTCTTATAATCTAGGAATTACAAAAGCTTGTTTGTGTCCAGAAAGGGCCTGTGAAGTAGTGACATTGGTCAAAGGATATGGAGAAGGGAAAAGGTGAAGGAGTGTACTACCCTCGCTGAGGAGAGGAGGCTTGCCGATGTAAATGTGATGATACACCAATAGAGTAAAAATCACCAGCTCCAGGCTTAGAGGTAGTCACAGAGTAGATGAGTCTGTGAATACATGCCTGAAGATCCTTACATGGTAGCAGGAGAAGTCAATAAGATCATTAAAAAGGGAGCACAAAGTGTTTTGCTTTACTTTCTAAAGTATACAGTGACATTCAAGAAGTTATGGAAGAAATGGGTACGTTACTCGTTTTATTATTGTGACTGTTCTGGTCATGAGGAGGTCTGACTGCAAAGGAGAGGGTGCTGTGGAGATTTATGAAGATGTCTGGTCTGGGAAAATTTACTTAAAACATAGAACAGTACAATGCGACACAAGTGAATCTGCAGATGCTGGAAATAAATAGATAGATAGATAGATAGATAGATAAATAAAAACACAAAATGCTGGCAGAACTCAGCAGGCCAGACAGCATCTATGGGAGGAGGTAGTGATGACGTTTTGGGCCAAAGTTTCCTCCCATAGATGCTGTCTGGCCTGCTGAGTTCTGCCAGCATTTAGTGTTTTTACAGTACAATGCAGTTCCTTTAACCAGTTCCAAGATCAATCTAACACTTCCCTCCCACAGAGCCCTTCATTTTTCTCTCATCCATGTGTCTCTTAAATTTCCCTAAGCTATCTGCCTCGACATTACCCCTTCCACATACCCCACTACTCTCTGTGTAGAATAAACTAACTCTGACATCCCCCAATACATTTGTCCAATCACTTTAAATTATCCATCCTCGTGCGAGCCATTTCCACCATGGGAAAAAGTCTCTGGCTGTCATTTTATCTATATCACTTATTATTTTGTACGCCTCTATCAGGTTAGCTCCAAAGAGAAAGAGGAATGAGAGGTGTACAAGACCTGGCTCACTCGACCTTTGGGGAAAGACTGGATGTTTTCCTTTTCAATAGTGGAAGCTGAGGGAGACCTAACTGATGTCAGAGAGGCCGAGATGGAGGTAATGGGATCCAGAGAGGGAACAGAACAAGGAACGTGAATTCAGTGTAAATGGCAGAATGGTTACCGGGGAGATGAGAAAATACCTGCTCACTCTGAAGTATTTTGGAACTCAGCACCTGAAAGGATTGGAATCAGAATCAGGTTTATTATCACTGACATGCGTTGTGAAATTTGTTGTTTTGCAGCAGCAGTACAATGCGTGGCATAAAAATTGCTGTAAATTACAATGAGAGTATATTTTAAAAATAAATAAATAATGTGAAAAGAGAGCAAAATTGTGAAGTAGTATCATGAACCATACAGACATCCAGCGAAGGAGCTGTTCCTAAAGCATTCAGTGTAAGTCTTCAGGCTCCTGTAAGGGTGAGAAGAGGGCACGGCCTGGGTGGTGATGCTCCTTCCTGATAGATGCCACCCTACTGAGGCATCGCCGTTTGAAGATGTCCTCAATGATAGGGAGCGTGATGAGGCTGGCTGAATCTACAAAGCCTCTGCAACTTTTTCTGACCCTGTGCACCAGAACACACGTACCGGACAGTGACGCACCCTGTCAGAATGCTCTCTGTGGTACATCTGTAGTAATCTACCAGTCTTTGATGAAGTACCAAATCAAAACTGATTAAAGGGGTGGACAAGCTCATCACATATAAATGGTAATTAGGTGTACAGTTGTAGAGATGTCCTACATGAATGTGGATCTCGTGTTGAAAAATGTCATTAGGCTATGTTGCTCTGACATAAATATTGATTTCACCTTCCAGTTAAAAACAATGTCCTCCCCCTCCGCTTCTATTCCCACTCTGGCCTCTTACCTCTTCTCATCTGCCTCTCACCTCCCCCTGGGTCACTCTCCTCTCCTATGAGATTTCTTCCTCCAGTCCTTTACATGGCACCTTCTATCTACCCTCCTTACCCTCCCCCAGGCTTTTTATTCTGGCATCTTCCCCCTTCCTTTCCAGTCCTGATGAAGGGTCTCGGCCTGAAATATCGACTGTTTATTCCTCTCCATCGAGGCTACCTGACCTGCTGAGTTGCTCCATGTAACAAAAATATTTTCTGATTCAGCAAGCGACATTGGCACATGACTTCACATCCTTACTCTCTCACCTCCTCCTACCCATCTCTCTCTCTCCCACTCCCCTCTCCCTCTTGCTCCCTCTCTTCTCTCTCTCCCTCTCTCTCTGTTTCTCCCCTCTCTCTCTCCTCGTCTCTCCCACTCCCCTCTCCCTCTTGCTCCCTCTCTCTCCTCTCTCTCGCTCTATTCCCTCTCTCTCTCCTCATCTCTCCCACTCCCTCTCCCTCTTGCTTCCTCTCTCTCTCCCTCTCTCTCTGTTTCTTCCCTCTCTCTCTCCTCGTCTCTCCCACTCCCCTCTCCCTCTTGCTCCCTCTCTTCTCTCTCTCCCTCTCTCTCTGTTTCTCCCCTCTCTCTCTCCTCGTCTCTCCCACTCCCCTCTCCCTCTTGCTCCCTCCCTCCTCTCTCTCTCTCATATATGACAGTTCATGTGCCGTATCTGTAGATTATTGGCTTCCAAGAAAGAAAGCTGCTAGCAGAACAGATAAAATTCATGCTGTATTCGATGCAGTTAAAAAAGCTTATACTCCCAAGTCTGGATAATCTCTGAATAATAAAAATCTGGCATTTTTAGGTCAGTCATAATTAGAAGCCTCCGGTCTTTCTAAACAGCTGTCTTCCTAAAGTTAATGTGCAATTTCTTTGATGGAATTGACAGAGAGAGAGTGAGGGAGAGGGGAAAAGAGAGGAAAAGAAAGAGGTGAGAGTGAAAGAGAGAGTGGGGGAGAAAACAGACTGTAGAGAGTGAGAGAGGAAGGGGAGAGTGAGAGAGAGAGAAAGAATGAAAGTGGGAGAGAGAAGGGAGAGTGGTAGAGAGAGAGAGAAAGGGGGAGAGAGGGACAAACACAATTCCTGTACAATCACAAGATGGAGAGATTGGGACTGTATGCGATTATATAGTTAAAAATTCCCCTGAATTCCACAATGTAACATAGTAAGGCAGAAATGAAGACTGTAATGTGAGTGTGATGATATTGGGGGGGTGGGTGAGGAAGTGGAAATAGAGGTGGTGAAGGAGAGAAGTGAGGGATAGGGGATGAAAGAAGGGGAAGAATGAGAGAGTAGAGAAGGAGAGAAAAAGGAAGAGGGGTACAGAGAGAAGGTGGAAGAAGAGGTTAGAGAGAAAGAAAGGGGGAGCGGGCCAAGAGGGATGAAATTCCATTCCCATACAATCACGAGGAGAAGGAATTGGACAAATTTGCTGTCATATAGAATGAGAAATTAAGATGCCAGTAACCCTCAGCATCTGTGGAAAGAGAAACACATTTACAATTCTAATCAGTCATAATTAGAAGCCTCTGGTCTTTCTAAACAGCTGTTTACCTCACATTATTGAGCAATTTCTCCTCACAGGGAGAGGTGAGTCTGAGCAGGGTTTCTGAAGATTGTTCATGGAGAGGAGAGAGGTTGGGGGTAAATCCTCGGCTTTGATTCATGGACCAGCACTAATCCATTCAGAAAATCTCCAGATTTAAATGAACTCCGATGTGCAAGGAAGGATTTGTGATTCTCAGAATGATGATTTTGCCTCCCAGGGTGTCAGTCAGGCACTCCATGTTCCGAAAGCTGTGCGTGAACTCCATTCCGCAGGATGTGGTGGAATTAGGCAGGGTGCTAATGCAATGACCAGCCAAAAATGGAATGAGGAGTGGGCAATGGACAGGGAGAGAAAGTGAAAGAGAGAG
This sequence comes from Hypanus sabinus, assembly GCF_030144855.1. Classification (NCBI taxonomy): domain Eukaryota; kingdom Metazoa; phylum Chordata; class Chondrichthyes; order Myliobatiformes; family Dasyatidae; genus Hypanus; species Hypanus sabinus. Next base: position 35,676,203 of record NC_082733.1, on the reverse strand, counting down.
AGAGAGAAAGTGGGAGGGGAGATAGACAGAGAGAGAGGAGAGAGAGAGAAAAAAGGGGGAGGAGAGAGAGAGGGAGATAGAGAGAAAAACAGAAAGAAAGAGACCGGGTAGAGAGTGAGAGGTGATAGAGAGAGTGAGAGAAAGAGAAAAGGGGAGAAAGGGACAAAAAGAGGAAATATTCATTTCTATACAATCACAAGGAGAATGGAAAAGGAATATATTCAATTATATAGGATGAAAAATGCCCTCAATTCCACAATGTCGCCCAGTAAGACAGAGAAAAAGACTGGGGTCACAGGGAAAACATGCAAACTCCACAGAGTCAGCACCCATGGACTGAACCCGGGTCTCTCTATCATTGTACCACTTATGTCATTAAGACCACAAGACATAGGAGCAGAATTAGGCCATTCAGCCCATTGAGTCTGTTCTGCCAATATATTATGGCTGATTTATTATCCCTCTCAACCCCATTCTCCTGCCTTTTCCGCACAACCTTTGACACCCCGACTAACCAAGATCCTATCCACCTCCACTGTAGATATACCCAATGACTCGACCTCCACAGCTGTCTGTGCAAATGAATTCCATAGATTCACCACTCTCTGGCTAAAGAAATTCCTCCTCACCTCTGTTCTAAAGGGACATCCTTCTATTCTGTTCTGTCTGCATCCACTCTGCCTAGGCCTTTCAATACTTGATAGGTTTCAATGAGTTTCCGTGCTCATTCTTTTAAAACCAGAGCCACCAATCACATTAACTCATACATTAACTTTCATTCCTGGGATCGTATTAAACAGTTCTGTCTCGGCAATATCCTTGAGGGAAAGCATTCCACTGCACCCTCCTGGCCCATCCAACAGGGCACTCCGAATTCCCAGTCTCATGGTTGATCCACTGCACAACCTTAATCACTGCAGTTTAGGAATACTGCGGCTATTGTGATTACCTTGTACTTAAATTGACTCGAGTTATTGTTCTAATTGTGTTCCTTCTTGTAAAGATTGTGTTTTATTTATGGTTAACATAGAACATAGAAATCTTCAGCACATTACAGGCTCTCTGGCCCACACTGTTGTGCTGACCATGTAACTTACTCCAGAGACTGCCTAGAATGTCCCTAGTGCATAGCCCTCTGTTTTTCTAAGCTCTATGTGCCTATCTAAGAGGCTCTTAAAAGAAGCAGAAAGAAAGAGATGAGGTGGAAACCCTATTGTATCCACTTTCATCACCACCACCAGCAGTGCATTCCACGCACCCACTACTCTGTGTGTGAAAAACTTACCCCTGACATCTCCTCTGTACCTACTTCCAAGCACCTTAAAACTATGCCCCCTCATTTCAGCCCTGGGAAAAAGCCTCTGGCTATCCACATGATCAATGCCTCTCATCACCTTAAACACCTCTATCAGGTCACCTCTCATCCTCCGTCGCTTCAAGGAGAAAAGGCCAAGTTCACTCAACCTGTTCTCATTAGGTACGCCCTCCAATCCAGGAAACATCCTCGTTAATCTCCTCTGCACTCTCTCCATAGCATCCACATCCTTCCTGTAGTGAGGTGACCAAAAATTTAATTTAAGATTCTCTTGTGAACGCTGCTTATGTAATGTTATCTGCCTCTGATGCTGATGCAAGTAAGTATTTCATTGCATTCCATGCATCTGTGCATGCGACAATGAGTGTTGTGCAAGTAAGGATTTCATTGCATTCCATGCGTCTGTGCATGCGACAATGAGTGTTGTGCAAGTAAGGATTTCAGACACTTCATATGTCAAAAACCTTGACTTTAATAAAGCCTGTAAAAGCTGATGTGCAGTTATCATTGTACCATAGATGACATGGCATTAAGTTCACAGAAAACTCCCACAAAGGAGGAATTTCTTTATCCAGAGAGTGGTGAACCTGTGGAATTCGTTGCCACAGTGGAGGCCAGGTCATTATGTATCTCTAAGGCGGGTGTTGATAGATAACTGATCAGTCAGGGCATGAAGAGATACAGGGAAAAGGCAGGAGACTGAGTCTGAGAGGGAAATGCATCAGCCATGATGAAATGGTGAGCAGCACCGATGGGCCAAATGGCCTAATGCAGCTCCTATATCTTATGGTTTTATGGTCTAAAATGACAAATGAGCAAATATTTCTTCTCAGTAATGTTAAGTAAAGATACATATTAACCCTAAACAGGGAAATCTCCTCTTCAAGATAATGTCACATTGAAAGGCTTAAATAGAGTGGGCGTGCAGAGGATGTTTCTAATAGTGGGGGATCTAGGACCAGAGGGCACAACTCCATAATGGAAGGACATCCCTTTAGAACAGAGATGAAGAAGAATTTCTTTAGCCGAAGAGTGGTTAGTCTGTGGAATTCATTGTCACAGATGGCTGTGGAGTCCAAGTCATTGGGTACATTTCAAGCTGAGTGTGATAGATTCTTGATTGGTAATCATGTCAAAGGTTCATGGGGAATGGATTTGAATGGGATAATAAATCAGCCATGATTGAATGGTGAAGCACAATGAATGGGCCAAATGGCCTAATTCTGCTTCTATATCTAATGGTAATGGGATCTTCCATACCCAGAGAGGAGAAGATCTAAGTTTTACCATTTCTTGCAAGCAGTAGCATCGTGAACTGTTTTGCATTGGAGTGTCAGTTGAGATTTTGTGCCCAGGCCTCAGAAGTGGAACGTACAGCCTTGTGACTCATAGGTGAGCGAGCTACCAACTGTGGCTATAATTGAACTGTGTTCTTGCTTCTGCTGTGAAGCAGCACCTCTGCGACACTACCCTCCGGACCAGCACTGGCATCTCTGTATGAAGCTCCTTTAACGAGTCAGTCAACTCAGCCCATGCATCCTTTGACATATGGAGCAAAAGCCCGACAGAGACGGCCCTCTGCGAGCAGCGGGTAGTGACAGGGCACTGATGTTGTGAAGTAACCTTGTTGACTCACCAATTCTTGTGTCCAGCAGCAACCTGAGGCATGTTCCACAACTCAGGTTACTTTAGATGAGAACACTGCGGCATAATAAATTTGGGATAGGTGAATTGTATGTTTCAATGACATCATCATCATGCGCCGTGTTGCATGACGTGGACAATCATGGTCTTATGAAAATGACCATGACTGCGTTTGGCAAATTTTTCCACAGAAGTAGTTTCTCATTGCTTTCTGCTGAGCCTTTATGAGGCAGATTACCCCAGCCATTATCAATACCCTTCACAGATTGTCTTCCTGGCATCAGTGGTAAGTAAGGAAGGAGCACCTGACACCTCCTTTGGTAGAGACGTATCCCCACCCCGCCACCCCAATGTTTCAATGTAGATGTGACAAAACTAATCTTCCTCCTTAATACGTTCAGATTCAGCGCCAATATTGTTCCTCATCCCTGTATATTGCAGCAGCAGTGGCTTCGAGTGGTCCAAGTGCTCATTTCAGCTCCCTTGCAATGCTTTCAGGAAGAAAGTACGATTGTGCAGCATTTCCCAGGCAATATTGAAATCAGATCTTCCATCTGTTGTCATTGACAGAGACAAGATGCTGAAATCTGGCACTACAAACTGGGTTCCGGAGGCTCTAGGCCAGGGTCAGGCAGTATCTGTGGAGGGAAATAGACCATCCATATCAATGGATCACAACGATTTTGCTTCCTGAATACTTTGGGGTTTGTCTTATGGATTTTGGGCTGCTGACCATGAAATTGCTCTATCAGGCATCATTTTTTTTTAATTACCTATATTTCTTATTTCATTTCATAATTCGTCAGAATAACTGATTAAGGAAGGAATTTTTGTTGGTGCACAAATCAGTGACAGGCAATTCGAAGGGCTTCTGGTGGGACTGGAGAAAATCGCAGGGAAGGCATTCCAGGATGTTGCTGAAAATTTTCTTGGCAACTACAGAGCACCAAACTATGTGCAGCGGGTTGGCAACGTGCTTCGAGCCCGCAAAACCATGAAGTGAAACATGTGACTGAAGATTCATTTTCTGTGTCCCATTTAGATCTTTTCCCTGCAGATCTTGGCGCTGGCAGTGACGAGCACGGTGAAAGGTCTCACCAAGACATTGTGGTCATGGAGAGATGGTATCAGGGCAATTCGAATCCATCAATACTAGCTGATTATTGCTGGACGCTTAAAATCAGACACTGAGTACAAATGAAAATCATCAGCAAAACAGTTTTAGCTTAGTTGAACTATTGCAAAGCATTATATAGAATATAACCGCATTATATTCAATCAGGGTTAATTTCTTGTTTCTCCAAATTCCAACATGATATAGGTACTCTGACCTTATATTTGTGCTTGGCTTCAAGCAGTATATTCTAAACAAGCAAAAAATTCAAAGGAAGCAAAACTTATGAAAAAAATTTGTTATCCAGTGTATTTCATGAAGACCCTTCATGTGGGTAAGTAAGTGTCCATTCCTCTCCGTAGATGCTGCCTGACCTGATAGGTTTATTCAGCATCCCCTGCGTTGCTGTGTGACCAGACAGGGTGTCTGGAATAGACAGTAGCTGCAGAAGTAGACCATTCGGCCCTTCGAGCCTGCACTGCCATTCTGAGATCATGGCTGATCATCTACTATCAATACCCGAATTTACACAGATTAATTGGTTTAGTATTGTCGTACATACTGAGGTACAGTGAAAAGCTTTTGTTTTGCGTGCCATCCACACAGCTCATATCATTACTGCAAGTGCATTGAGGTAGTACAAGGGAAAACAGTAACAGTGCTGAATTTAGAGAAAGAAGAAAGGAAAGTCAGCTTCATTTGTCGCATGTACATCGAAATGTGAAGCTGTACTGTGAAACGAGTCACTTCCGTCAAATCCAATCTGCAAGGATCCAATCTGCCCACAAGTGTCAGCACACTTTGGCGCCAACATAGCCTGCCCAGAGCTCCCTAAACCCCGGCTGTACGTCTCTTGCAATGTAGGAGGAAACCGGAGCGCCCGGAGGAAACCCACATGGGCACCGGAAGAAAGTACAAACTCCTTACTGGTAGCAGCGGGAATCGAACCCTGATTGGTGATCATTGTCACTGTAAAGCAATGCGCCAACCGCTACACCACTGTGTCGCTCCGCTACAGCAGAATTTAATGTTACAGTAACATGAAAGTGCAGTGCAGGCAGTTAAAGAATTGCAGGATCATAACAAGGTAGTTAGTGAGATCACAAGTCTATTTTATTTGTGGTTTTTCCAAAATTCAGCTTGAGGTACAGTACTGTGCAAAGGTCTTAGGCACATATACATAGCTAGGGTGCCTGTGACTTATCACAGTACTGTAATAATTTTAGGTACTGCTGCCGCAAAAAAAACTAATTTCATGTCATATGTGAGTGATGATAAACCTGATTTTGAGAGGGGAATCATGACTGGAAAAGGGGAAAGGGAGAGGGGAGGGGATGGGAAGTACAAGTGAGGCATTCTATAATGATCAATAAACCAAATTGTTTGGAATCAAATGACTTTGCCTGGTGTCTCAGGGCTGGGTGTGTCTGCACCCACACCACAACCCCGCCCTGGCACTCTTTCTCTGCCACTTGTCCCACACCCCTCCCATGGCGCTCCACCCTCGCCATTCCCAGCACCCTTTGCTCCCACCAAATTTACAAACTCACACTCTGCTCCACATTGACAAGAGCAGTGCTTACTGTACCCTAGCTATGTATATATATGTGAATAAGCATTTTGCACAGTACTCCAGTTTCTGATCATTGTCCAGCAATGTAAACGACCTACCTCACTCTGTTACCGATTCCTAATGTGAAGTTACAACAGATGGCCACCAGGTGACAGTAGAGCTCCACATTCGGCAGCAGAGGCGCTCACCCACCACAGTAAGTGGCATCAGCACCCCACACCACGGAGAAGGGGGCTGCCCGCAGGCGGGCAACATTGAGCACATTCAAGGCTAACAGTAATAAATTTTAAGATTTATCAAATTAAAAACACTGGAATTTCATAGAATCATAGAGCACTACAGCACAGGAAGAGGCCACTTAGTCCTAGCCCATGCCAGCCTAGTCTGTCTAAGATCCATCTATCTTCAGCTGGTCCATGCTCCTCCATTCCTCTCCTATCCAAACTTCTCCTAAATGTTGCAATTGAACCAGTATCTGCCACTTGTGCTGCCAGCTCGTTTCATACTTTTACAATGTCCTCTTAGTGCAGAAGGTCCCACTCAGGTTCCCCCTGAGATATGTAAGCTTTTACCCTAAACCTATGACTTCTAGTTCTAACCTCACCCGACCTGAGGAGGAAAAGCCTGCATGCGTTCTCTATCTATCATCATCATGTGCCGTGTCGTATGACGTGGGCAATCACGGTCTTGACCCTGATTGTTCTCGGCAAATTGTTCTTCAGAAATGGTTTGCCATTGCCTTTGTCTGGGCAGTGTCTTTACAAGACAGGTGACTCCAGTCATTATTAATACTCTTCAGAGATAATAAAATCCATTACTTTCACTAACATCTGGGAATTCTTCCCCCTCCTTACTTCTCTCTTTTCCCATTCCCTATTTTGGGTACTCTCTCAGCCCCTTCTCCTCACCTAGCCATCACCTCCTTCTGGTTCCCCTCGTCCTTCCCTTTCCTCCTTCGCTCTCTCCCATGGTCCACTGTCCTCTCCTATCAGATTCCTTCTTCTTCAGCTCTTCACCTTTTCCACCTATCACCTACCAGCTTCTTACCCCAACCCTCCCCCCTCCCCAACACAACCACCTGGTCTCACTAATCCCTGCCAAGCTGAACACTTCCCCTTCCGTCCACCTTCTGATTCTGGCTAATTCCCAGCTCTTTTCTGTAGGGTGTCAGCTTAAAACTACAACTCTTTATTCCCCCTCCATAGATGCTGCCTGAACTACTGAGTTCCTCCACCATCTTGTATGGGTTGCTCTGGATTTCCAGCCTCTAGAATCTCCTATATCTATGAGAGATGAGTCCCTAGTTTAATATGTCCTCAGAAATTTAGTCTCCCTAATATGTGGCATTCCCACAGTATTGTTGATGGGCATCAACCTGGATTTGCAAGCTCTGCTGTCTGGGACTGGAATTGGGTTAGGATTGGGGACGTGTGGGAGCTTCTAATCATGTCCAGGATGAGAGCAAAGTTCACCAGCCCTTGCTGAGTTTGTGTGTTTCTCCTGGTTTTTAGGAATCCTCTTCACCACCCTGGTCTTCGGTCCTGCCTGTGGCTTCATCCTGGGATCACTCTGCACCAAAGTCTACGTGGACGCAGTTTTCATTGACACCAGTACGTGACGTGTGTGTGCGCGCGCGCGTGTGTATGCGTGTGTGTGAGAGTGTGTGTGTGAGAGTCTGTGTGTGTGTGCGTGTGCGAGAGGGAGAGGATGTAGAGAAGGAAAGGACAGAAAGATCGGGGACAACGGGTGGAACAGAGAGAGGGGGAGAAGGAGGAAGAGAGAGGGGGGACAGAGAAAGAAAGTAGAGAAAGATCAGGGACAAAGGGTGGAACAAACCCACACACATTGACAACCAGTGAAAGAAGCACATACACACACACACTCAAAAACACATGCACACACACATACACACACACACTCAGATACACACGTGCACACAAACACTGACACACACACACACACACACACACTCACACACACGCACACACACACACACTCACTCGAAAACACATGCATACACACACTCAGATACACACATGCACACAAACACTGACACACACACACACACTCACTCAGATACACACGTGCACACACACACACACACACACACACACACACACACACACACACGCTCAGATATGCGCGCGTGCGCGCTCACTTGCCTATCCAGTAGTGAACACCAGATGGCGATCAGGAGCTGGAATCCATGCTGGTCTCTGTAAACCTGGAATTTTGATCATTATCTGCTCCTGCCCGACTGAAGACAAATACCGTCTTTAGGCTGGGAACCAAATCTCTTTTGTCTTATAGAGAGCTCAATATCTCTGCCTGTTTTAATCAGGTGTGAAAGTATCTGAACACTTCCTCCAGACACTGATAGAGGGAAAGGCAGTGGAAAGTTACATCAGGTTCAGAGGGGAGTTTGTGACAGCAGCTCAGAGACAACACACCCAAGCCCCCGCACTGTAAATGACAAAACAAATCCTGCAGCTGATATGATCAGAATTAGAAATTAACAAAATACTTAAATTGTTCTTCAATGCCAACACAAGTTGTACATAAGGGGCAGATTTAATTTAGCAAAACAGTACAGGTTGTGACACAGCCGGCTTTTGACTCTGAACCACATCAGGGCAGGAGGGCAAACTCTGAGGAAGGGGGGGGTTTGAGGAGGTCAGGGGTAACAGTGAGGCATTTCCAGGGTCTGTGAGAATGGAGTCAGTGAGATGATCGGACCAGACATGCTCAGAAATCTCACAAGGACAAAGCGTGGTTACGGGGAAGGGAAGTCTAGGACCCAGGAGGGGATTGACCAGGTGGCTGGAAATAGGTAAACTGGGAACCCCAACAGAAGAAACGCTCGCGGCGGCTCAGTGAGTGGATTCACTGGGTTCAATTCCAGCCTCCGGTGCAGTCCGTGTGGAATTTGAACATTCTTCCACGGATCATGTGAGCTTCTCCAGGGTTTCCAGTTGCGTCCCATAACCCAGTGATGTGCAGGGGTAGAGTCTGATAGGAGTGGACTGGAAAGTGTGGGTTACTGTGTAAATGTGCTGAGGGCCTGTCTGTGGCTCCCCCTCCTCAGTGGGGCTAATTTGGCACAACGTGCTGGGTGGACGTTGTTCTCTTGCTAAGCAGCTCCCCTCACCCCGCAGGTAAACTGGACATCTCCCCCGAGGACCCTCGCTGGATCGGGGCCTGGTGGGGGGGCTTCCTGCTCTCCGGAGCTCTCCTCTTCTTCTCCGCCCTCTTCATGTTCGGCTTCCCGCAGTCGCTGGCCATCAAGAGCGACCGGATGCCGGAGAGCGAGATGGCCACCCTCCCACAGAACATCCCGCAGCAGTTCGAGAGGCCCAAGCCCGGCAACGGGGTGATGGAGCTACGGCAACCGGCCCACTCCTTGTCCTGCTTCCAACAGATGCGAGGTCAGTGAACGTCCACCCTCTCTACCCTACCCTCTGCCTCACCCCCACCCCTACCTCAGCCCCCTTCCCCCACACCCCCATTCCCTACCTCACTCCCAACCCTACCTCACCCCCATTCCCTACCTCACCCCCTTCTCCTACACCCCCATTCCCTACCTCACTCCCAACCCTACCTCACCCCCATTCCCTACCTCACCCCCTTCTCCTACACCCCCATTCCCTACCTCACTCCCAACCCCTACATCCCCAACCTCGCCCCCACCCCTACCTCACCCCCTTCCCCTAAACACCCCATTCCCTACCTCACCCCCACCCCTACCTCAGCCCCCTTCCCCTACAGCCCCATTCCCTACCTCTCTCCCAACCCCTACCTCAGCCCCCATTCCCTACCTCACCCCCTTCTCCTACACACCCATTCCCTACCTCACTCCCAACCCTACCTCACCCCCATTCCCTACCTCACCCACTTCTCCTACACACCCATTCCTTACCTCACTCCCAACCCCTACCTCAGCCCCCTTCCCCTACACCCCCATTCCCTACCTCACCCCCACCCCTACATCCCCATTCCCTACCTCACTCCCAACCCCTACATCCCCATTCCCTACCTCACCCCCACCCCTACATCCCCATTCCCTACCTCACTCCCAACCCCCACACCCCCATTCCCTACCTCACTCCCAACCCCTACATCCCCATTCCCTACCTCACTCCCAACCCCTACCTCAGCCCCCTTCCCCCACACCCCCATTCCCTACCTCACTCCCAACCCTACCTCACCCCCATTCCCTACCTCACCCACTTCTCCTACACACCCATTCCTTACCTCACTCCCAACCCCTACATCCCCATTCCCTACCTCACCCCCTTCTCCTACACCCCCATTCCCTACCTCACTCCCAACCCTACCTCACCCCCATTCCCTACCTCACCCCCTTCTCCTACACACCCATTCCCTACCTCACTCCCAACCCCCACACCCCCATTCCCTACCTCACTCCCAACCCCTACATCCCCATTCCCTACCTCACCCCCTTCTCCTACACACCCATTCCCTACCTCACTCCCAACCCCCACACCCCCATTCCCTACCTCACTCCCAACCCCTACATCCCCATTCCCTACCTCACTCCCAACCCCTACCTCAGCCCCCTTCCCCCACACCCCCATTCCCTACCTCACCCCCACCCCTACATCCCCATTCCCTACCTCACTCCCAACCCCCACACCCCCATTCCCTACCTCACTCCCAACCCCTACATCCCCATTCCCTACCTCACTCCCAACCCCTACATCCCCATTCCCTACCTCACTCCCAACCCCCACACCCCCATTCCCTACCTCACTCCCAACCCCTACATCCCCATTCCCTACCTCACTCCCAACCCCTACATCCCCATTCCCTACCTCACTCCCAACCCCTACCTCAGCCCCCTTCCCCCACACACCCATTCCTTACCTCACTCCCAACCCCTACATCCCCATTCTCTACCTCACCCCCTTCCCCCACACCCCCATTCCCTACCTCACTCCCAACCCCCACACCCCCATTCCCTACCTCACTCCCAACCCCTACATCCCCATTCCCTACCTCACTCCCAACCCCTACATCCCCATTCCCTACCTCACTCCCAACCCCTACCTCAGCCCCCTTCCCCCACACACCCATTCCTTACCTCACTCCCAACCCCTACATCCCCATTCTCTACCTCACCCCCTTCCCCCATACCCCCATTCCCTACCTCACCCCCACCCCTACCTCAGCCCCCTTCCCCTACAGCCCCATTCCCTACCTCTCTCCCAACCCCTAACTCAGCCCCCTTCCCCTACATCCCCATTCCCTACCTCACCCCCTTCCCCCACACCCCCATTCCCTACCTCGCCCCCACCCCTACCTCAGCCCCCTTCCCCTACATCCCCATTCCCTACCTTGCCCCCACCCCTACCTCAGCCCCCTTCCCCTACACCCCCATTCCCTACCTCACTCCCAACCCTACCTCACCCCCATTCCCTACCTCACCCCCTTCTCCTACACCCCCATTCCCTACCTCACTCCCAACCCTACCTCACCCCCATTCCCTACCTCACCCACTTCTCCTACACACTCATTCCTTACCTCACTCCCAACCCCTACATCCCCATTCTCTACCTCACCCCCTTCCCCCACACCCCCATTCCCTACCTCACCCCCACCCCTACCTCAGCCCCCTTCCCCTACAGCCCCATTCCCTACCTCTCTCCCAACCCCTACCTCAGCCCCCTTCCCCTACATCCCCATTCCCTACCTCACCCCCTTCCCCCACACCCCCATTCCCTCGCCCCCACCCCTACCTCAGCCCCCTTCCCCTACATCCCCATTCCCTACCTCACCCCCTTCCCCTACACTCCTCATTCCCCACCTCACTCCCCTTACCCTACCTCACACCCACATCCCCTATCTCACCCCTTCCCCTATCTCACCCCTTCCCCAATCTCACCCCATTCCCCTACCTCACACCCACATCCCCTATCTCACCCCTTCCCCAACCTCACCCCATTCCCCTACCTCATACCCCCATCCCCTCCCTCACCCCATCCCCCACCTCACTCCCCATACCCCAACACTCTACATCACCCACCCCCCCCCCGCCACTCCCCACTCCCTGACTCAAACCCCCACCTCATGAGCATTCTGGCAATAAAACAGCCCTGAGTTCAACTCCCACCGCTGCCTGTAGGGAGTTTGTACATTCTCCCTGTGACCATGTGGGTTTCCTCCGGGTGCTCTGGATTCCTCCCACAGTCCAAAGACGTGCGAGTGAGTAGGTCGATTGGTCACGTGGGGTGTAATTTGATGGTGTGTGCTCATTGAGCCAGAAGATCCGGTTACCATGCAGCATGCTGGTCAATCTGCACTCTCTCGAAACCTTCCCCATCCTTAATATAATGAGGCTAAAATCCTTCAATTCCTGTCATCTTCCTACTGTAAGAATGCTTTTGTGCCCCCTAATTATTGACACTTCTGATATGAGAAATAAGTCTTTTATCTCTCCTTGTCTTGGCCTCTTATCATGTTACACACTCAAATTCAAAACATGGCAGGCACTATTTTAGGGAGTTCCCATGACAACCTCAGAAAAAGCTGGAAACACTCAGCAGGTCGGTCAGTATCTGTGGAGGAAGAATTGGAATCCATATCCCAGGTTCAGGCAGCATCTGTGGAAAGAGAAACATATTGAACGTCTTGAGCTGAAACATTATAGAGTCATAGAGCACTACAATGCAGAAGCAGATCCTTAGACCCAACTAGGCCATGTCAAACCATTATTCGGCCATCTCCCATCAACTCACACCTGGACCTTAGCCCTCCATACCCTTTCCATTCACAAACTGACACAATCTTCTCCTAAATGTTGAATTTGAACCCAGATTCAGCACTTGCACAGGCAACTCATTCCATACTCCTACCCGGCCCCAGAAATAAAGAAGATTCACCCTAAATATAAATGCATCGAGCACTACAGCACAGAAACAGGAACTTTGCTGTTGTTCTTTCTGTAGGTGCCGCCTGAACCTAAAATATTACTTCTGTTTCTGTCAGGCCCACGCAGGCAGGCACCTCTCAGTATGTACCTGCGTAATTACCTGCCACCACTTTCCAACTTACACCTGATGCCTATTCAATCCCAGCTTTCATCCCCAATCTTTGTTCACTCATACAAACCAGCCAGCCTCAGCCGTTGGTCCTATCCTTCAGTTACATTCTTGCCTTGTCACATTGAGATTCCATTCTTTCTTGTTTTGTGCCTCTCCTGTTTGTTATTAGTCATTGTCAAGTATTTAATATTTCAGTAGTATTTGAGTAATATTGTAAATATATTGTTTGAATAAGCATTTTTGTTCTTTAAATAATTCATTATGTGTATAAATACATGAATTGGATACATCATCATGATACTGCGTGCTTTACTTAAAGCAAAAACATGAAGTTAGACTCACATTTCGTCCCTTGAATTAATTTAATATTTTGAAGCTACAGAACATAAGTTGTCACTCCCCGCTAACTCGTCTGCACTGCTTTGCTTTTGGGTGAAGCCTCCTCGACAGTTCCAGACAGTCTCTTTCCCCACAGATGCTGCACAACCAGCGACGTTTTTTTTACTTGTCGGTGTTCTCACTGCTGAGGGCCTTGCTTGTGTTCCAGTGATCCCGAAGGTGACCAAGCACTTGTTGTCAAACCCCGTGTTTACCTGCATCGTGCTCGCCGCCTGCATGGAGATTGCAGTGGTCGCCGGATTTGCTGCCTTCCTTGGCAAGTACCTCGAGCAGCAGTTCAACCTCTCGGCTTCCTCCGCCAACCAGCTGCTGGGTGAGTCAGACCTTGGGGTCGCCCGCGGTTCCAGGCTGCAATAAAGTCGGAGGGTTGACCTGATCTGTCACCCCCGCCCCCCCTTAGTTGTATCAGAAACCCAACCCATCCACCGTCAATCCCACAGTCTTATTGTGACTCGGTCTGTTGACTGAGAGGGAAATATTGGGGAAAGACTCTCCCCTTGCTTCCTGAGGCAAGTTACCAGAGATTGAGACTCAGGTACACATTTATTTAACACACGTACATCAAAACGTACAGTGAGATGGGCCATTTGCTTTCACGGCCAATGCGATGTGCTGGGGACAGGCAGCAAGTGTCACCAACGCTGACATAGCAGGCCCAGGGTGGTCGACAGAACAGCAGCAGCAGAAAGAAAGGCAAAAGAAGCCCCTTTCCTCCCTCTCATCCACCAACACACACAGAGACAGGGGTAGGCTCCCCCCCACCCCAGGCCTCCCACTTCTGCTGGACTCGCAGACATTGGGTCTGTTACCTTTCCAGGGGACCAGCAGGCCCATGTCCAGTTAGGTTCAAACTGGGGGACCACACTCTGTCATATTAAGCCCTTTATAATTTATGTGATTCATGTAAGGGGCAAGTAGACTTTTAGAGAAGTTTTGCGGCTGGTTACTACTGGTTATTAACATTGCACAAAGGACTGCGGGTGTTGGAATCTGGTACAGGAGCTCAGTGGGTCAAACAGCACCTATGGAGAGAAATGGACAGTTGATGTTTTGGGTCAAGATCTTTCATCTGTCAAAGGGGGTGATGAATCAGCATACAGGAGGGAGATTGAAAACTTGGCTGAGTGGTGTCATAACAACAGCCTCTCACTCAATGTCAATAAGCCCCAGGAACTGATTGTAGACTTCAGGAGAGGGAATCCAGAGGTCCATGAGTTAGGACTCATCAGAGAGGTGGAGAGGGTCAGCATCATTAAATTCCTGGGTGTCACTAAGAGGACCAGCCCAGGACACATCATATAAATGTAATTGCAAAGAAATCACGACAGAACCTGTACTTCCTCAGGATTAGGCAGAGATTTGACATGTCATCAAAAACCTTGACAAACTTCTATAGATGGTGGTGGAAAGTGTGCTGCATTGCAGCCTGGTACGGGAACACTAAAGCCTTTGAGCAGAAAATCCTACGAAAGGGAGTGGATTCTGCTCGGTGCATCACGGGTAACGCCCTCCCAACCATTGAGCACATCTTCATAAGATGTTGTCATGGAAAAGCAGCATTCATCATCAAAGATCCTCACCACCCAGGCCGTGCTCTTTTCTCGTTGCTGCCATCACGTAGAAGGGACAGGAGCCTCAGGACTCGCACCACCAGGTTCAAGAACAGTTACTACCCCTCAACCATCAGGCTCTTGAACAAAAGAGGATAGCTACACTCATTCTGTTTCTGGTGTTCCCACAACCGATGGTCTCACTTTGAGGACCTCTGATCTTGTTATTCCATGCCCTCATTATTTATTGCTATTTATTTGTATTTGCTTTGCTCAGTTTGCTGTTTCTTGATCCTGTTTACAGTGACTGCTTTGCTAAGCACGCCCACGGGAGAATGAATCTCAGGGTTGTATATGGTGACATGTATGCACTCTGATAATAAATTTTACTTTGAACTTTAAATTTGGACTACAAGGTGCAGGGGAGAGAGCCAGTATGAAAGGTGAGGGGAGGGGCCGGACAAGCGGAACCACTTTTAGTATCACTAACATACGTTGTGAAATTTGCTGTGTTTGTGGCAGCAGTACTGTGCAATACATAAATAGTAACTGTAGGTTACATTAAAAAATTAATAATTAGTGCAAAAGAGGAGGTGTTCACAGGTTCATGGACTGTTCAGAAATACGATGGCAGAGGGGAAAAAGCTGTTTCTAAAACATTGAGAGTGCACGTCTTCAGACTCCTGTACTTCCTCCCCAATGGCAATAATGAAAAGAGGGTATGTTTTGGGATGCTGAGGGTCCATAATGATGGATGCTTTGCGTTTTGAAGGTGTCCACAATGGGATTGTGCCTATGATGGAGCTGGTGGTGTCTACAACCCTCTGCAGCCTCAAAGTTCAAAGTAAATTTTATTATCAGAGTCCATACATGTCAACATATACAACCCTGAGATTCATTTTCCTGCGGGCACACTCAGCAAATCTATAGAATAGTAACTATAACAGGGTCAATGAAAGATGAACTAGAGTGCAGAAGACAACAAACTGTGCAAATGCAAATATAAATAAATAGCAATTAGTAACGGGAACATGAAATAACAATTTAGGGTGAGATCGTTGGGTTGCTGGAACATCTCAATGGATGGGCAAGTGAGTGTAGTTATTCCTTTTATTTGAGAGCCTGATGGTCGTGGGGTAATAACTGTTCCTGAACCTGGTGTTGCGAGTCCTGAGGCTCTTTCGATGCTGCCTCCACACCAGACAGTGATGCAGCCAGTCAGAATACTCTCCACTGTACGTCTGTAGACGTTCCCTCAAGTCTTTGGTGACGTGCTGAGAAAAAAAATGAATAAATGGAGCTGACAAGTGATAGGTAGATCCAGGCGAGGAGGGTGACTGACAGCTGGAGGAAGGATTAGTGGAAATAGTGACAGAGGGTGGAAGATGATAGGTCGAATTACTGAGGGTAGCACGGTAGTGTAATGCTGTTATAGCACCAGCGACCCAGGTTCAGTTCAGCCGTTGTCTGCAAAAAGTCTCTACATTCTCCTGTGACAGTCTGGATTTCCTCCGAGTGCTCTTGTTTCCTCCCACATTCCAAAGACGTACCGGTTTGTAGGTTAATTGGTCATATGGGTATGACACAGCCCATTGGGCCAGAATGGCCTGTTGCCGAGCTGCTTGTGAAAATAATAAATAAATAAATAAATAGAATTTGGCCATTCCAGGCGAATGAAACAGACACGTGTGATTGAGCTCGTTGGTGGAATAAGGACTGACTCAGGCACCATCTTAGCTGGCCACGGGCTAAAATGCCAACCAGACCAAGCAGATCAGATCCTGAGAGGTCCTGACATGGTGAAAGCAGAGAAGATATTTCCTTTATAGAAGAGTGTGGCTCAGGAAATACTGGGTTGATAGATGATCTAATTTACATATTCTGACTTCATGCAAATTTTCCCATAAAATTTTAAACATTTTTCAAGCTAGTAATAATATGTTTCATGGCATTTTTTAATGACTGGATACAGTATATATTCTAATAGTTTAATTATGGGGCGTGTTGGGGTGATTATTCAATGAAGTAAAAGAGTTATAGCAAGTGTGTGTGGTGTGATACAATATGGTTATTACAGAGACAGATATTTGTGACCTATGAAGAAACCTGCTTCCCTCCAGCTGCCAGGAACAGAGCCCTTGTGTAACCCAGGGTCTGTCTGTACTGTGGCCAAAGTTTCAAAATATGGAATTCTCCACTTAAAGGAAGGGGATTTTTTCCTTGCATTCCATCCGTCTTTGGAACTTGCTTCTTCAAAGACTCCTTACATTCTCCCTGATGCTAGTAATGAGAGGAGGGCATGTCCCAGACGGTGAGGGCTTTGTTAATAACTTCTGAAGGTGTCGATAGAGGGGATGTGGGGGCTTGTGCCCATGATAGAGCTGGCTGAATCCACAACCCTCTGCGACCTCTTTTGACCCTGTGCATTGAAAATGGAATATTTCTGAGGCAGAGGTGGTGAGATACGTGATAAGTAAGGAGGTGAATGGTGACCGAGGATCGACGGGAATGGCAGTGACATTACAATTGGATCAGCCACAATCAAGTTAAATGCCACAGCAGATTCAAAGGGTCAAGTGCCCTACCCCTGCTCCTAAATCATAAACACCAGAGATTCTGCAGATGCCGGAAATCCAGAGCAACACATGCGAAAGGCAGACAAAATTAGTTCCCATCACTTTCACCTAACACAGAATTTAATAAGCAAAGACATCTCATTATCCACTTCTGAAATTTGCTTCCATTGACTTCAATACTGACTGTGTTGGCGTAAGTTACTGCATCAAACATTTAGAGCAAGTGACTATAGATGAATTTATGCCTTATAACATGTCTAATGCATTGATTCTACACTCCGGTATAAAGAGTAGGCCATTCAGCCCGTCAATTCTGCTCCACCATTCAACAAGTTCATGTTTGATCCTCTATTCCCGGTGCCACCAACATGCTCTCTCCCCTTACCCACTGATGCCCTCAGTGTGTAGACATCTGATAACCCACTCTTAAAGAATATTCAGCTCTATGGTCTTCTCAGTCCCCAGTGGAAGAGATTTCCACAAGTTCCCCATCCTCAAGGGAAGAACTTAATCTTCATCTCTGTTCTAAGTATCTAGCCCTGTGATTTGAATGCGGAACTCCTGCATCTAGACCAGGGAACTGTCATCACTGCACCCGGACAGCCTCATTGTCCATTCCGTTAAGATCTCCCCTTAGGCTCCACAGTAGCGTAGCAGTTAGCGCAACACAATTACAGCTCGGGGCATCAGAGCTTGGAGTTCAGTCCTGTCATTGTCTGTACGTCCACCCCGTGGAAGGTGTGGCTTTTCTCTGGTTTCCTTCCACAGTCCAAAGACTTACCATGTAGGTTAATATGTCATTGCATGCCGTCCTATGATTGGTTTAGGGTTAAATCAGTGTTATTGAAGGTTGCTGGGCAACATGGTTGGATGCGCCGGAGGTCATTTTCCATGCTATATCACTAAATAAAATAAGTAGTCTTCTCAACTCAAATGAATTATAGCCTACTTGACCCATTCTCTCCTGATAGGACAGTCCCTTCATTCCAGGAATTAGTTTAGTGAACATTCTCTGCACTTTGTCCATAGTAAGTATACCCTTCCTTTAGAGGAGACCAGGACTGCCTTCATACTTCAGTTGCGGTTCCATCAAAGTCTGGGTAACCGTAGTAACTGTAGTAAGCGGCACATGCAAAATACTGGAGGGACTCAGCAGGTCAGGCAGCATCTGTGGAAATGAATAAACAGTCAACGTTTCAGGCCGAGGCCCTTCTTCAGGACTAGAAAGGAAGGGGAAAGATACCAGAATAAAAAGGTAGGGGGCGGAGGAGGGAGGGGAAGGAGGCCAGCTGGAAGGTGATAAGTGAAACCAGGTGGGTGGGAAAGGTCAAGGACTGGAGAAGAAGTAATCTGATAGGAGAGGAGTATGGACGATAGGAGAAAGGAAAGAAGCAGAAGTGACCAGGAAAGGTAACGGGCAGAGTGAAATAGAAGAGGGAAGGAGGGAGGAGAAAGAACTTACCGAAAGGAGAAGATCAGTGTTCATGGCAGTTGGAGGCTACCTAAGCAGAATATGAGGTGTTGCTCCTCCTTGTGAGTGGCCTCACTGTGGCGAAAGAGAACTGGAACAAGCATTCTTCTTTCTCTCTGTCCACAGGAATGACTGCCATTCCCTGTGCATGTCTGGGAATCTTCCTTGGAGGGCTGCTGGTGAAGAAGCTCAGCTTGACAGCCCTTGGTGCTGTCAGGATGGCCATGCTAGTCAACCTCATCTCCACCGGATGCTATATTTCCTTCCTCTTCCTCGGATGTGATACTGGGCCCATAGCAGGAGTCACTGTTCCTTATGGCAACTCGTGAGTACAAATTGTCTCATCAGTGTGCTGTGTCCAAGCATTTTGAAGGCAATAGTTTTCTCTTCCAGATCACTTGTTTGCAAAAGTTTGTTTGCAGAACGATTATTTCAAAACATGTTTGGAATTATTTGTAATGTATGGATCCTTTTCTTTTAGAGCAATGACCCCCTCCCTTAGCACTACGAATTGAACTGTTGTCTATGCACGCGCATTGCTCTCTCTCTCACTCACTACAATGCGAATACACCAATTAAAGCCATCTCCTGCGTGCGTGCTTTTATTTAATTGATATGTAGATGTGCACAGACACAACAAATTGGCAATGAATATGAACCTGAATGTCAGAGAATATCACCAACTGCACTGACAGTTTACGGGCCGAAACAGCAAGAATTAAACGCAGGAGAAGGCTGTCATGGACACTAACAAAGTTGTGAGTGCAGTGCATAGTAACAGTGAAAGACACGCTGAATTTAAAGTGAAAGTAACTTGCAATGGCTTCAGTCAGGTAAGTTGACGAATTTGATAGCACTAATGAAGCCTGGGAGTCATATATCGAGAGGTTTGAGCTGTATTGTAATGTGAACAATGTGGAGGAGCAAAAGAAAGCCCCTGTACTTCTTAGCTTAATGGGCCCAAGAACGTCCAGTCTCATATGCAACCTAGTGACCCTGAAAAGCCAGCAAGCAAGACGTTCAGCGAAGTTGTTGCAATTTCACAAAATCACTTGAGCCTTACGCCACTGGTAATAGCTGAGAGGTTTAGATTTTATAAAAGGAACCAGTCAAAAGATGAAAGCCTTTCTGAATACAGAGCAGAACGGCACAAACTTTCCCAGTAATTTAGAGATGGACTTCCCGATGCATTAAGGGTCAGGCTTGTATGTGGCATGAATACTCAAAAGGGGCTACTATCCCAAAGAGACCTAACCTTAGAACAAGCATTGCCCATTGCAATATCATTAGAGACTGCAGCAAAGGATGAAGCTGAACTACAGCAAAGGAGGTTAGAATGTGAAATCCACAAAATATCTCTGAATGGTGCAAAAAGCCAAAGATGTTATTGATGTGGCAAATCCTCCCTTGATGCAAATGACTGTTGGTTCAATGAAGAAGTCTGCAGAAAGTCACAGACAAGGTCACGTAGAGAGAACGTGCAAGCCAGACATAAAGCACATCCGAGTGAAAAGTCTCAAACACAATACTAAGCAAGTGCATAAAGTTACCAAATGTAAAACAGAATCAGACAACACTGAGCCTGCCAAAGGTGAATTTCATGCCTAGAACTGCATAGTATAACTGAAGCAGATCACAATAGATGTGTCTGGTGTAAAACTGAAAATGGAGATGGATACAGGGACAGCTTTGCCCATAATTCCAGAGGCTGACTACAACAGACTGTTTTCTAATACACCATTAGAGAAAACCACAGACTTGCACAGGTGAAAAAGTGTCTCCCAAAGCGAAACTGAAGGTAAATATGATGTATGGAGGTTGAACACAACAGTTGGAGCTTTATGTATTGAAAAGTGGAGGGCCAGCACTTTTCCGATGTGAATAGTTAAAAAATATCCAACTAGACTGGCACTCAAAGCTCTCAGTGTGGCATCAACAGGCAACTGCAGCCCAAATGTTAGCACTAACCAGAGGCTGCTTAATCCTAATGAGAAAGTGTTTGTGAAGGGAATAGATGAACAGATCAAAGACTTGACCAAAGGCTGTTCAGGATGCCAGAAAGTTCAAAATTCACCCCACAGGCAGCGTTACACCCTTGGGAGTGGCCGTCGTCAGTGTGGCAAAGAGTACAGACTGTTGTGGACTTCGTGTTTCTGATTGCTGTGGATGCTCATTCAAAGTGGCCGGAGGTTATACTGATGTAGTCAACCCCCTCAGAAAAGACTGTCTTCGCTCTGAGAACTATCTTCCCCAGAAATGGCTTCCCAGAACAAATTGTGAGTGACAATAGACCAAAGTACACATCAGAAGAATTCCGACTGTTCGTGAAAAAAAAATGGAAACAGACGTTTCCCAGCAACAAATCTGTTAGCTGAAAGGTTGACCCAAACCTTCAAGAAGTCCATTAAGGTGACGGACAAGAAGGGCATTTCTCGACACACATGGTGGACAACTTCCTCTTTGTGTATTGGAACTCTGTTCATGTGATGACAAATCAAACATCTGCGATGAACAGGAATCTGAGATCTTGCATAGAGCTCCTAAAACCAGACCTCTAGAATGAAG
This sequence comes from Hypanus sabinus, assembly GCF_030144855.1. Taxonomy (NCBI): domain Eukaryota; kingdom Metazoa; phylum Chordata; class Chondrichthyes; order Myliobatiformes; family Dasyatidae; genus Hypanus; species Hypanus sabinus. Next base: position 35,654,935 of record NC_082733.1, on the reverse strand, counting down.
TACAGCATGAACAGTTCAGGCAGTTGCCGAGTGAAACAGCAGGGAACTTCGAAATTGGACAGGAAGTCCTAGTGCATGATTACGGAGAAGACAAGTGCACACTCGGTAGGGTAGCTACGAGGACTGAACCACTGATGTACACAGTGGCTGTTGGAGATCAGGCATATAGACTTTGTGTGGACCAGATACTGGATGTTCAACCAAAGAACACACCTGTGTCAACTGCATCCAACAAGATTGTCACATTACAGTCACTGGACTTACCTCTGTGATGATTGTGTCACTGACAGCAATGCGATGTGGGAAACCAAGAAGGTTGTCTTAGACAAGACACCTTCCAAACCCAGTGGTGCTCCACAGGGCCAGACGCACAACAAGGATGTTATCGTTGACAAGACACCTGCCAAATCTGATGGTACTCCAAAGGTGCTATCCTTAAAGAAACAGAGAGCCACCCAAAAAACTGAACCTTTAGAACTGTGAAATTATTGTGGACTGTTATTGTGAAAGCATGTTTGTTTGGAATATGGGTTTATGAAAGGGAAATTGAATGTTTTGTACATATGCAGTTTTATATTACATTAATACCTTAATGGGGAAGAAGTGCGGAACTATTTCTTTTAGAGCAATGCCCCTACCGCCCCCAGCTCTACGGATTGATCTGTTGTCTACACATGCACAATTTTCTCTCTCTCTCTCTCTCTCTCTCGCTCGCTCGCTGCAATGTGAATACACCTATTAAGGCCATCTCCCGCATGCGTGCTTTTATTTAATTGATATGTAGTTGTGCACAGACACAACAGTATTCCTCGAGTTTTAGTGGTGAATCTGTGGAATTCATTGCCACAGATAGCTGTGGAAGCCAAGTCATTGGGTATCTTTAAAACGGAGGTCAGTAGGTTCTAGTTTAGTAAGGGTGTCAAAGTTTACGGGGAGAAGGCAGGAGAATGGGGTTGAGAGGGATAATAAATCAGCCATGTTGGAAAGGTGGAGCAGACTTGATGGGCTGAATTGCATAATTCTCTTCATAGAGTCATAATCAGAACATTACAGCACAGAAACAGCCCTTCAGCCCATTTAGTTGGTACCAGACCGGACCATTTAAACTGCCTGGTCCCAGTGACCTGAACCAGGACCATAGCTGTCCATACCACTCCCTTCCATGTACCTATCCAAACATCTCTTAAACATTGAAATTGAGCTCACATGCACCACTTGTGCTGGCAGCTCATTCCACACTCTCACAACCCTCTGAGTGAAGAAGTTGCCCCTCATGTTCCTCTTAAACTTTTCACCTCTTACTCTTATCCCCTGACCTCTGGTTGTAGTCCCACCCTACGGTCTATTGGAACTGAATCACATTGTACCAAAAGGCCTCTGATGTATTTTACCCAGCCTCTCTAATTCAGAAAGCTTTGTTCAACAAAATGCAAAATGCTTTCTAAGAACACCTTCGCTTTGTAACGACTGTTATATCAGTGGCCTCCTGTCGGCCTGAGATAAAGCTAGGATATTAGGTGAAAGAATGTGATGCACAAGAAGTTACCTTGGGTCAGGCACTAGAGTGAAATGTGTGAAATAATATAGAATAAGCTTAACAGCCAGAGACCGCTCAGCCCATCTAATGCTGTACATTGTCCTTTGCCACTGGACATAGTGTTGATGCTTTGACCCTCGACCATGCCTGCTGATGTCACTGTTTCTCACGTCTGTGATGCCGGAATGGACCAGGAATGGACAGTTGTAAACCCTCAGTAGTTCAAACTAACACGAGGCAATATTAGGATTACCCCAAGATAGCACAAAGCTTTGCAATTCCAGCGACCCGGGTTCAACTCCTGCCATTGCCTGGAAGGCATTTGTACATTCTCCCCGTGGACGCATGGGATTCCTCCGGGTGCTCCCACAGTCCAAAGATGTACCAGTTGGTAGGTTAATTGGTCATTGTAAGTCGTCCCATCATTAGGGTTAAATCGGAGACTCGGAAGGACCTATTTCACTCTGTATGTCAATAAATAATAAAAAAAATGAAAAGTGGTACTAACCATGAGAAGGAGGAGGAAGCAAATGAAATAAGAGAAGGAAGCCAAGTGGTAGTTTCTCAATTAGTGTTGCCTGAAGTACTGAGATACAGTGAATGGCTTTTCTTCGCTTGCCTTCCAGACAGATGATCTCTGCATAGGTACAATAAAAAAAACAAGATGCAGTTACAGTTAGAGAGAAAGTAAAGTGCAGGCAGACAAATAAAAGGCCTTAAGACCATACGACGTAGGAGCAGAATTAGGCCATTTGGCCCATCGAGTCTGCTCCACCATTCAATCATGGCTGATCCTTTTTTACCCCTCCTCAGCCCCACTACCTGGCCTTCTCCCCAAAACCTTTGATGCCGTGGCCAATCAAAAACTTATCAATTGCCACCTTAAATATACCCTACAACCTAGCCTTCACAGCTGCCTGTGGTAACAAATTCCACAAATTCACCACCCTCTGGCTAAAAAAATTTCTCCATATCTCCGTTTTAAATGGACGTCCCTCTATCCTGAGGCATTTGAAAGTTTTCAATGAGATCCCCGCTCTTCCTTCTAAATTCCAGCAAGTAGAGGCCCAGAGCCATCAAACATTCCTCGTATGATAACCCTTTCATTCCCAGAATCATCCTTGTGAAACTCCTCTGGACACCCTCCAATGCCAGGATATCTTCTCTAAGATGAGGGGCCCAAAACTGTTCACAATACTCAAGGTGAGGCCTCACCAGTGCCTGATAAAGCCTCAGCATCACATCTCCTGCTCTTGTATTCTAGACCTCTTGAAATGAATGTTAACATTGCATTTGCCTTGATGTGGTAGATTGAGAGATCAAGAATTCATCTTTATTATTTAAAATGTTTATAACAGTGGGATTGAAACTGTCCTTGAATCTGGTGCTCTGAGCTTCTGTATCTTCTGCCTGATAGTTGGGAAGAGAAGAGAAAATGAGCGGGGTAGGGAGGGGGCACACATATTGATCACAACAGCGCCCCAGGCCAAAAAATGGTTAAGAGAGGCATCTCCACCTTGTGTAGAACAGCCTGGGAGATTCGCCCACGTATGATATTGATAGGGATCAAGTACAATAAAGGGATTGCATTAATTATTGAACAGAATTAAAAACAATCAATGCTGCAAGGAACTTAAGTTGTGTAAATTTAAACCTTCCTTGCAAACAGGTGAGTTATCAATTGAGGAATGCAAATGATGTAGGATTCAACAATCAAATACCAGTTGGTAATCAAACTCTTGATATTCAGCGATAAGGCTTGCAATGATATTAATACATGTAAAGTTGGATCGTTCATATATTGGGAGAAGGATTTGGTTTCTGGTTGTATGTTTGTTAATTTATGTGATTATTATGTTACTGATAAAATGGAGGTGCGCATTTCTAACGGGGGGGTGATGAAGAATAACAGTTAAAGTGGGATTATTTAGTAAACGAATTGGAGATTACGTGATGAGTTTTACCTCTCCTGATCTATCCTGTCACCTTGTCAACAATTGGATTTACGTAGAGCCTCATGTGGAAAGACTGCCCTTGGTGCTGTGAAAGGCTACAGAAGACAAAATCACTGAAACATGGAAATGTACAGCATAGAAACAGGACTTTTCAGCACCTCCTTACCCATGCCAGCTGTAATGCCCATCTGCACTAATCCCATGTGGGTACAGAGCTGAGAATTAGGAAGTTAGTCCTGTGTTTGATCAGCAGAGTGGATACGAAAGGGGAAGGGGAATGCAGAGGAAGCTCCAAAGCTTGAGGCATAGATACTTCAAGGTAAGACCACACTGAACAAGGCAAAAAGGAATGGAACCCTCTGGAGAAATGGGATTTAAACTCTAAGCATGAAAATATAAAATTGGGTTCTTCAGTAGGTGAGGGTGAGGGGGAGCCAGTAGGCAGTGTGGATGGCAAGGGCATTTTCTTCCTAACTCGCATTGGAGGGTGCACAACTTGACCAACGTACAGAGGACGGACAATGCACTTCTCTGTTTTCCTTTGCAGTTCTGTGTCAGATGCAGATTTGGACCCTTACGCTCCTTGCAACAGCGACTGCAATTGCAAGACGACGGCTTACAACCCAGTCTGTGGATCAGATGGAGTTACCTACTTGTCCTCCTGCTTCGCGGGCTGCTCCAGTGTGGTAAGTGAATGCACATTAACATCGAGTAAGGTGGTTGCAACGAGCCCCGCGGTTGATGGAAATTGAAAGCTGGCAGCCTGCAAGGCAGCATTGTCGCCTCTGCTTATCGATTCACTGTCCGAACAAAAACCTGAATGTGGTGAAATTTGCTGACTGTGGCAGCAATACAGTACAATACATAAAATGCACTATAAATATATATATATATTGCTGTGCAAAAATCTTAGGCATACGTATAGCTAGGGTGCCAAAGTACTATAGTAATTTTATGTCATTGCACTGTACTGCTACTGCAAATTAAATCAAAATTCATGACATATGTGAGTGATGGTAAACCTGATTCTGATATGGGTCTCTGTTGTGGACTGAGAGTGGGAAGGGGTTGGGGGGTGGGGGGGAATTATGGTTGGAAAAGGGGGAGAGGAGAGGGGCGGGAGTAGGGAGCACCAAAGAGGGTTGCTGCAGTTATTAATAAACCAATTGTTTGGAATCAAATGATCTTGCCTGGTATCTCAGGGCTGGGTGTGTCTGCACCTGCACCACCACTTGCCCTTAGCACATCTTCTCTGCCACCTGCCCCACATCCCACCCATGGCACTCCACCCTCGCCATTCCCAACATCCTTTCCTTCCATCAGATTTACAAACGCACTCTCCGCACCATGTTGACACATATGGCACTGTGCAAAAGGTGTAGACATCCCAGCTGTAAGTATGCCGAAAACTTTCAAACTGTACTGTAGATATATGCTAAATAAGTAAAAAGTACTGAAGTAGTGTTCATTGTCTGTTCGGAAATCTGATGGCAGAGGGGAAGAAGCAAAACATTGAGAGTGTGGCTTCAGGCTCTGGTACCTTCTCTTTGATGGGTAGCAATGAGAAGAGAGAATGTCCTGGGTAACGGGGACCTTTCTTGACGGAAAGAGGTCAGGGAGGGGGGCAGCATCACCTGTTGAAGATGTCTTCCATGTTGGGGAGGCCAGCGCTCATGATAGAGCTAGCTGAGTTTACAACAATCTGCAGCTTTGTTCTACCCTGTGCAGTAGCCCCTCCATACCAGATGCACGGTGCATTTGTGGAAAGTTGCTGAAGTCTTGGCTGACTTATCAAATTTCCTCAAACTCCTAATGAAGTATAGCCGCTGGCGTACCCTCTTCATAATTGCATCAAGATGTTGGATAGATCTTCTGAGATGTTGACACCCAGGAACGTGAAACTGCTCACACTTTCCACTGCTGATTCCCCCCCTCCCCCCCCCCCCAGAGGAACGGTGTATTTTTTGTTGGTTTCCCATTCCTGAAATCCACAATCATTTCTTTGGTCTTCCTGACGTTGAGTACAAGGTTGTTGTTGCAGCCAACTCAACCAGCCGATCGATTTACAAGCCTTGCTTGGAGTCCATCGAGACCTAGACTCCGATGCACGAGAATGAGAGGAAAAGAAATTGCCCCGTAGGGAGTAGGTAAAATGAAGCCAGTTTGAATAAATACTCTTCAAGGGCCTGTATAGATAACATCTCACATGGGCTGAAGCAATCTGGAGAGGAGTTACTAATTCATAAAAGATGGTTTCTATTGGCACATTAAATATCTACGAGTGACAGCTGCTTCCTCTACATGATGTAAACTAGCTTGTTTTAAATAAAAGATTAGTTTTAGCTGCATTTGTCTCACGTACATCAGAACATATAGTGAGATGCATCATTTGCGTCAATGACCAATGTAGTCTGGGGATTGGGTTGGGCGTAGCCCGCAAGTGGCACCATGATTCCGGCACTGGCAGAGCATGCCCACAACTTACTAACCCTAAATCGAACATCTTTGGAAAGTGGGAGGAAACCGGAGCACCCGGGGGGAAACCCACCCAATCAGGGAGAGAACATACAAACTTAGCAACGTGATTTGAACCCCGATTGCAATCACTGGTGTGGTATAGCATTACCCTAATCACAACACTACCGTGCCAACCCCTGTATGCCTTCATCTATCTATAGAACAGAGCCGGAGAGGACTTGCAGGAAGTCTAGTGGTTTGAGGCAACAATCACTTTGCTGGAGCAACTCAGCAGCTCGTGGTAGTGGAAAGGAAATGTCAAGGCTTCAGATCAGAAGGACGCAGGGTTTTGACCTGAAATGTCAAAAGTTTGTCCCCACCTTATGAGACCATAACATCATGAGATATAGGAGCAGAGTGAGGCCATTCGGCCTATTCTGTTCTACAATTCCATCATGGCTGACTTAGTTTTCCTCTCAACCTATGCTCTTGCCTTCTCCCAGTAACCTTTGATGCCCTTACTAATCAAGAAACTATCAGCCTCCGCTTTAAGTCAGGGAATCCCAACCTTTTTATGACATGGAGCCTTACCACTAACTGAGTGGTCCAGAGACCCCCAGGTTGGGAACCCCTGCTTTAAATCTACCCAATGACTTCGCCTCCTCAGTTGTCTGTGGCAATGAATTCCACAGATTCACCACCCTCTGTCTAAAGAAATTCCTCCTCCTCGTAATCCGAGGCTGCGCCCCATGATCAGAGACTCTCCCTCAATAGGAAACATACTCTCCATGTCCACTCTGTCTGGGCCTTTTAATATTCAATAGGTTTCAAACCCAAGCAGATGTTGCTTGACCCACTGAATTCCTCCAGAAGATTGTTTGTTGTTTCACATTCCGGCATCTGCAGTCTCCCGTGTCTCCATAAAACAGTTTGAATCTTTGTATGATTTCTCTGTTGGCCCTTGAACTTAACCTCCAATCTGTTCAAAATAGAATAAAGAATATCAGACAGTGGGGCTGGTTTCACTGAATTAATTGGAACTAGGAAACAAAATCTTACTTTTGTTTCTATTTTTATCCACAGCTGAAATTTTAATCATTATACTTGGACATCTGGGCCTCTCCCTACTGTCACATTGTCTCAGAGCCCCGATATTCTAAAATTATTTTCACTGTAATCAGAAAATTAATGAGCCATTTTATATTAAATTGCAGCTGTGTGAAACCTTAGCAAAAAAAAACCCTTGTTTCTATTGTGAAGTAAAATACTTAATTTTCCTTTTTGCGCCATCTGCTTCAGATAGTAGATGCTTATTCTTGATAAAGCGACGTATCAGTATTCTCAGCATGCAAACTTACTCATTAACCAAGATCAATGAGTTGTTTAAGGCTTATGGGATACAAGAATGATTGTCCTGGAATGATACTGGGTGGTTATTAACTGTCCATCCACCTGAACAGGAATGCTCAACAGGAATGCATTCATACCCCGAGGATTTCCATAACAACCAGAGCACCACGTTGCTCTCAGAATCAGAATTGGGTTTAATATCACCGGCATATGTCGTGAAATTTGTTGACCTTGCAGCAGCAGTTCAGTGAAATAAAAGATAGAAATTAAAAAGTAGTGAGGCCGTGATCATGGGTTCAATGTCCATTATTTCCTGTTGTGGGAAGGTGACGGGGGAGGGTTGATGCTTTGCTGTTGCTTGTGCATGGGGGGGGTAGAGGGGGCTTTGGGGTTCTGATATTTTACTATTATTCATTCTTTGGGATTCCCTTCTGTTTTTGTGGATGTGAAGAGCAAGAATTTCAGGTTGTACACGTGTACATTCTCTGATTTTAAATAGAACCATCGAACCTTTGAAATCGGATAGCAGAGGAGAAGAAGTAATCCCTGAATCACTGAATGTGTGCCTTCAGGCTTCTGTATCTCCTCCACGACGATAGCATTCAAAACCTGGGTGAACAGGAATCCTTAATAATGGATGCCACCTTTTTGAGGCATTGCCCCTTGAAGGTGTTCTGGATACTACAGAGGCTAGTGCCCATGATGGAGCAAATTACATTTACCATTTTCTGAAGATTTCTTCGGTCCCATGCAGTAGTCGCACCCCTGCACCTGATACCAGCTGGTGATACAGCCAGTTCGAGTACACGCCACACAACATCTGTAGAAATTTAGGAGTGTTTTGAGTAACATACCGAATCTCCTCAAACTCCTCATGAAATATAGCTACTTTCTTTATAGCTGCACCGATATGCTAGTTCCAGGGTAGATCCTCAGATGTTGTTGACATAAAGGAACTTGTAAATGCTCACTCCTTCCACTTCTGACACATCCACAAGAACTGGAGTGTGTTCCTTCGTCGTAACCTTTCTGAAGTCCACAATCAATTCTTTGGTATTACTGATGTAGAGTGCAAGGTTGTAGCTGCGACACCGCTCAACTAGCTGATATATCTTGCTGCTGTACGCCCTGTTACACACTTATACAACAATATCTTTCCAAAGCACTTCGTAGCAGTATAGTTATGCTCAAAAAGAATATTTAAGGGTGGGCCTGTAATGTAGAAGGTTGCATAGCAGTTAGCATAATGCTTTACAGCACCGCTGATCACTGACAGGGATTTAGTTCCCACCACTGAACGTACAGACTATAAGGAGTATGTACATTCTCCCCATTATCACTTGGGTTTCCTATGTGTGCTCCAGATTCCTCACCCATTCTAAAGATGTATGGTTAGGATGAGGGACTTGTGGGTACGCTATGTTGTTACCGAAAGCATGGCAGCACTTGTGGCTGCCCCCAGCACATCATTGTGTTGTGTTGGTCATTGGAATAAATCAGTGGTTCCTGAACACTGGGCCGCGGACCGGCACAGGGCCGCAAAGCATGTGCTACCGGGCCGCGAGGAAACGATAATGATTTGGCGATATGAAACGATATGAGTCAGCTGCACCTTTCCTCATTCCCTGTCACGCCCACTGTTGAAGTTGAACGCACGCGAGGTCATCAGTCACCTAAACGCAGTGATACCCTCACTCCAGGGATCACTGGTTGGCCTCGGGTAACCGGCTGCCTAGCGCGGCCAGCGAGAAGTGCCGTTGCTACTGGCCTGGAGCGCGGTCAGATGGGCGCTGCCTTTTAGCACTACTTACAAGGACTGTCACACTCCTCACTCGGTCGGTCACTCTCTCCGGACTGCGACTGCCGCGGCCCCGGCACGGCCCTGACTTTGTTCTCTCACTGGTATGTTGCAATGATTTTATATGTTCATACGAGGAAAATATGCGCTGTGTGTTTAATATCCAAACATTACTTAAAATGTTATGATGCTATTGACTTATAAGTGAGTTATAATTGACTTATCACTATACTCATGCGAGGAAACACTGTGTGTTTAATATTAAATTCGTTCGATCAACCCTTTTAGGAGTGTATTAGCCACTTATAAGTGACTTATACTTGACCTATATTCCTATAGGTCCTATATTCCTATATCACCTATATTCCAGTCATGATTAACACCCCCGCACCCCCTCCTCCCCCATCGGCCGGTCCGCCAGAATATTGTCAATATTAAACTGGTCCGCGGTGCAAAGAAGGTTGGTGACCCCTGGTATAAATGACCCATCTCTGTGTCTGTTTAGTATATATGTAACAAATAAAACTAATCTTTAAATGTAAAAGCAAACATGAATTTCTGTAGCCAACACCCCCCCCCCCCCCCACCAAAGTCGCATGATAGACCAAAGATTTTTATGGCTAATTAATTATTTTTGAACTACAGTCGATGATGCAAGGAAAAAGGCAGTCAATCTGTGCAGAGCAAACTCCCAATTTGATGACTAGTTACTTTCATACCCTGTCATGAACCCCCATTAGCAATGAAATAAAACATAGATATTCTATTTCAAATGTAATGGGGAAGGTATTTACTGCACAACACACACACAAAATACTGGAGGAACTCAGCAGATCAGTCAGCACCTATGGAAATGAACAAACAGTCTTATGTTTGGGGCTGAAACCCTTCTTCAGGACTCAAAAGGAAGGAGGGGGAGGTGAGAACAAAAGGTTGGGGGAGGGGAAGGAAGCTAGCCGGAAGCCAGGTAGGTGGGGAAGGTCAAGGTCTAGAGAAGAAGGAATCTGATTGGAGAAGAGAGTGGACCGTAGGAGAAAGGGAAGGAGGAGAGTTTTTAACGGAAGAAGAAAATCAATATTCATGCCATCAGGTTGGAGGCTACCCAGATGGACATAGGTGCTGCTTCTCCACCATGAGGAGGGCATGGACTATTCCATTGGTTCCAGATATATGTGTTTACTAATAGGGAGGTACTGAGGGAATGAATCTCTTGATTTCTGGCAACTGAAAGCCATGGAAACAGGTAGCTAAATCATCTTCTCAAACCTGTTTCTACATCTAGTAGGGCCACATTAGATCCTTACCTTTAGCTCCATAACTCCTAATACAAAAATCGTATCTCGGAATTTCAGTTCACTGACAAAACTGTCATGGAATCAGTGAATTACTGCACCTCAGGTGGCTAGTTACCCCCTCAAGGCTGTGCCAGCTCCAGATGGAGAGGGTCATAGAGCACTACAGCAGAAAAAAAGGCCCTTCACTCCACCTAGTGAATGCCAAACTGTTCTCCCTTGTCCATCAACTTGCCCTTGGACCATAGCCCTCCATACCCCTCCTATCCATGTACTTATCTAAACCTTTCTTAAATATTGAAATCACATCTGCATCCAGCACTTCTGCTGGCATCTTGTTCCACTCTCTCAGTGGAGAAATTCTCCATCACATTCCCCTTAAACGTTTCACCCTTTACGCTTAACCCACAACTTCTAAGTCTAATCTCGACCAACCTCAATGGAAAAAAACCTGCTTGCATTCACCGAATCTATACCCCAAACATAATGGCTGCTGATGCTAAACTGTTTCGGTCTCTGCTCTTCCTTTGTGTTCATCAGATGTGTGGAGAGGAGGAGCTTGTTGCCTGGACAACAGCTTGCTCTCCAAATTGTGTTACCCAGGCTTACGGATCTAAACAGCTAGGATGCAACATCCATGATTGACACTGACCCAGCGAGGCCTCATTCACTCTCAGTACTTCTGAAGGAACTCAAGGAGTATCCATATCCCACCCTCCCATCCTCTTCACGTTCTACAGGGGTTGTACTGAGAGCACCCTGAGCAGCTGCATTGCTGCCTGGTTCGGAAATTGCGCCATCTCGGATCGCAAGACCCTGCAGCGGATAGTGAGGTCAGATGAGAAGACCATCGGGGTCTCTCTCCCTGCCGTCACGGACGTTTACACTATACGCTGCATCTGCAAAGCAAACAGCATTATAAAGGACCCCACACACCCCTCATACAAACTCTTCTCCCTCCTGCCGTCTGGGAAAAGGCTCTGAAGCATTCGTGCTCTCACGACCAGACTATGTAACAGTTTCTTCCCCCAAGCTATCAGACTCCTCAATACGAGAAGCCTGAACTGACACCTTGCCCTACTGTCTTGTTTATTATTTATTGTAATGCCTGCACTGTTTTTGTGCACTTTATGCAGTCCTGTGTAGGTCTGTAGTCTAGTGTAGCTTTCTCTGTGTATTTTTTTATTACATAGTTCTGTCTAGTTTTGTGTACTGTGTCATGTAACACCATGGTCCTGAAAAAATCTAATTTTTACTATGCACTGTACTAGCAGTTATGGTCGAAATGACAATAAAAGTTGACTTGACTTGACTTGATCAATCAAGCAGAATAAACCATTGGCACCTCAGCCCAAAATATCAATTGTTTATTCCCTTCCATGGATACTACTAGACATGCTAAGTTCCTCCAGCATTGTGAGTGTGTATCTTGCTCTGTATTTCCAGCATCTGCAGAATCTCTTGTGCTTATAATTCCAATTCCAAATCCTTGGTAGTACAAGAGTCACTCCACATGGTAAAGTCTCTGCAAACAGTGCAGAGCGGTCTGCTTTTTCTGCAGTGCCAAGATCAATGTCAAATGGACAGCATGCTTCAGACTTTATTTCCTGTCATGACATAACGCAGCCAAATGATTTCTCAGAACAACTCCACAAAATGCTGGAGGGACTCTGGTAGTCACGCAACGTCTATGGCAAGGGATAAACAGTCAACATTTCGGGCCAAGGTACTTCTTCAGGACTGGAAAGTGAGGGGGAAGACACCAGAATAGAGAGTTGGCGGTAGGGGAAGAGAGTCTAGCTAGGTGACAGGTGGGGAAGGTAAAGGGCTGGAGACGAAAGAGTCTGGTAGGAGAGGAGGGTGGACCCTGAGAGTAGGAGGGGCACCAGGACAATGAATTCTCAGATTTTCCTTAGATCAGGAAGTGGTAAACAGATTGCAGTCGCTCTGAAATTAATATTGGCCATACTAAGGACTCCAAGTCTCCTTCTCCTGACTAAGTCCAAGGCAATTCAGTGGTTTTGTTGCTGTTACAAGCACTCATAAAATTTCAGAATTTTAATTAGCTGCATTTAAATTCCTCAGCTGGTGTAGTTTTAACTCAAGAATTTTTTTTTAAATCTACAGATGCTTGAAATATGAAACAAAATACAAAAAACTCACTGGACTTTAGAAAAATAAGAGGAGATCTCATTAAATACTATCAAATATTAGAAGACCTAGATAAAGGGGACGTGAAGAGTATGTTACCAGTAATGCAGAGGTCTAGGAGCAGAGGTCTAGCCTCAGAATACAAGGACTCCCCTTTTGAACAGAGCTGAGGAGGAATTTCTTTAGCCAGAGGGTGGTGAATCTGTGAATTCATTGCCACTGACTCCTTTGGAAGTCAAGTCATTAGGCATATTTAAAGCAGAAGCTGATAAGTTCTTGATTAGTAAAAGCATCAAAGGTTATAGGAAGAAGGTAGGAGAATGGGTTGAGAGGAAGAATAAATCAGCCATAATTGAATAGCGGAGTAGATTTGATGAACCGAATAGTCTAATTCTGTCCCTATATCTTATGGTTTTACGGTCTTAAATACTTAACAGAATATGAGTCGGAGGTCCCTCTTCAAACTGAAACTTTTGTCTTTTTCTTTTCCTATAGATACAGCCTGACCTGTTGAGTATTTTCACCATTTGAACCCAAATTTCTGAATCATTTTTCCCACGCCTCTGGATTACTAGCCCAGTAATATAACCATCATGTTAACTGTACAATGGCTTACAGAAATGACAATGATTTTGCTCAGTTTTTTTAATATACTTAACTGGGGATCTACTCTATAATTATTGCGGGTAAAAGGTATTATGAAGAATGTTGGTAGCTTACATAATTAATGACTGCTCACTACCTAAGGCTATTATTTCAGTGTCTCAGCCTGTGGCAGGCTCATAATGCATTCGGTATAAAGCATAACATGGAGAAAGTTCAGCTGAATAGCTTCCCCTTTGTTATGCAGATCACAGAGTGCATCTGTCATTGGGTAAACCACATGAATGTGCCGTGCTATGCAAAAAATTGCTGTTTGTCGCTGTTCCAATGTTTAGTCCTATAGCAAAATATCAGGAACACTTCAACAACATTCATTGTACTTGTATTTCCCATTACACCTCCAAAGAGCTCTGTTCCACTGAGCTTCCCCAACACTTACACTGGACAATCAGCTCTTGCCTCCGTCGATTTCATTGGGGACTGTAAGGCATAAAGGAATGAGAAAAGAGATCTCCTTTTCCAAATTATATTGGCTTATTTATTATATAATAACTGTTTAACATTTAGCAGACTCTATACTTGAAAATAAGTTAATAATTTCCAGTTATCTAAATACAGTACTGTGCAATATTTTTAGGCACATACGTAAATTGATTGATTGATTGAAATACAGTGCGAAATAGGCTCTTCAGGCTGTGCTACTCAGCAATCCCTGTCAGTGCCAGCAATTATAAATGTTTTTGAACTTCTCTGACATTCAGAAGTATGTATAGACTATTAAATGTACAGTACAATGCAAAAGTCTTAGGCACATTTTTGCACAGTATTTATAGTAATTTTATGCATTGCATTGTACTGCTGCCGCACAAAAAAAAACAGATTTCATGATATGTGAGTGATGACAAACCTGATTCTGATATGGGTCTCTGTTGTGGACTGAGAGTGGGAAGGGGGCAGGGAGAGAATGGAATTGTGTTTAGGAAAAGGGGAAAGGAGAGCGGAGGGAAGGGGAAGCACCAGAGAGACTTTCTGTAATGCTCATTAAACCAATTGTTTGGAATCAAATGACCTTGCCTGGCGTCTCAGGGTTGGGTGTGTGCACCTGCAACAGCAACCCCCCCCCCGACACTTGTTCCCTGCCACCCCATCCCATGACGCTTCACCCTCACCATTTCCTATATCCTTTGCTCCCGTCAGATTTACAATCTCCCTTTCAACCACATTGACAAATACAGTACTGTGAAAAAGTCTAGCTACAGTATATATATTTATGTTTCGGGTAGATGGAGCTCATCAGCCTGGGAAGGCAGTCCATCTAAGAGAGGGAAAACTCTGATTTCAAACCTCCGCTGCCTTGCGGCCATACCCACTCATGGGAAAGTCTTCGGGAGTAAACCCTGAGGGCAAATCCGGAGCTGGAGTCCCTAAGGCAGTCCAGCGTTGCCTTCAGCTTTGTTCTGTCAACTCCTGCAACGTCACTGGTGCCAAGCAGTATCAGATCTTGCCCTTCCCTCGGACAACATCGGTGGTGTGGAGAGGGGAGACTTGCTGCTCGGGCAACTGCCGGTCTTCCATACAAGCTTGCCCAGGCCAGCGCCCTGGAGAGGTCACTCCAGCATTGCCTCACTGTGACAGCACAACACAGGAAGTTACCATGACTGTCACTCCCTTGTGGGCCTCTACAGCCACAACACATGCTACTCTACCAACACAGACTGAAGCAAGACTTTCCAGGCGCAGATCCATGGTCTCGCGAGATTAGCGGATCCCATCATCATCATCATTATATATGTATGTGCGTGTGCCTAAGACTTTTGCAGAGTACTGTACATTTAATAGCCTATAAATACTTCCGAATGTCAGGGAAGTTCAGAAGCATTTATAAATCCCTGACAGCTGGCAATGCGTTGGCTGTCCTCTACCAGCTGCTAAATCTCTTCGGAGAATTTTTGAGCTTCTCAGTTGTACTGCAGGAAAGTTTATCACTCACAGAGTAACCTGCTGAAGATCAGCTGTGCACCAGCAAGGGAGGAACCATAACTCTGGATCTCTGCATGAGCAGTTGACCATGCCAGCAAATTTTACTTACAATAGACAATAGACAATAGGTGCAGAAGTAGACCATTCGGCCCTTCGAGCCTGCACCACCATTCTGAGATCATGGCTGATCATCTGCTATCAATACCCGGCTCCTGCCTTGTCCCCATATCCCTTGATTCCCCTATCCACAAGATACCTATCTAGCTCCTTCTTGAAAGCATCCAGAGAATTGGCCTCCACTGCCCTCCGAGGCAGTGCATTCCAGACCCCCACAACTCTCTGGGAGAAGAAGTTTTTCCTTAACTCTGTCCTAAATGACCTACCCCTTATTCTCAAACCATGCCCTCTGGTACTGGACTCTCCCAGCATCTGGAACATATTTCCTGCCTCTATCTTGTCCAATCCCTTAATAATCTTATATGTTTCAATCAGATCCCCTCTCAATCTCCTTAATTCCAGCGTGTACAAGCCCAGTCTCTCTAACCTCTCTGCGTAAGACAGTCCAGAACAAGCCCTGATAGCCAAATGAGCCCCCGGTGCTTAATAACCCCCATGTGAGCAAATAACTTACTAACCCGTTAATCTTTGGAATGTTGGAGGGGGCCCACGTGGTCACAGGAGAGAGAGTACAAACTCCTCACAGACAGCAGCAGGACCCTGGCACAGTGGTAGTTTTCTGCTGACCGCGATGCTACCATGCCTCATGCAGGGCGTCACGGGAGCGTCGTGGTTAGCATGACGCTGTTACAGCCTGGGGCATCGAAGTTTGGTGTTTAGTTCTCACATCACCTGTGGGTTTTCTCCGGGTGCTCAGTTTTCCTCCCACAGTCCGAAGGTGTGCCGGTTAGTAGATTAAGTTGGTCATTGTAAATTGTACTGCGATTAGGCTGAGGTTAAGTTAGGAGTTGCCAGATGGCGCAGCTCAAAGGGCTGGAAGGATTTAGTCCACAATGTATTTCTAAATAAATAATTGATCCTGTGCTTGACAGTTTTGTTTCCTAGTAGTGTTTATCATAATGCATAGAATCATAGTGACTTATGGCACTGAATGAGGCCATTTGACCCATTTTGTCCATGCTTAGCTGGAAAGTTTAGGCTAATTCCCATTTCCAATTGTTAGCCAATAGTTCGGTAGGGTTGTGTCTGGAGGACCCACCAAACATGGGGTTGAAAGTGGGGCTGCTTTCTAAATGGGAGATAACACCACAGTAGACCAATTTTACAAGACCTCTGTACCATGGAGATGTAAGAGTAGGCACCATTTATAAAGCACATTCACCGTAAATTCTCCCTAAACCTTCTGCAGATTTAAGGGTTTAGATTTTAACTTACCTTCTGTACATCGAAACCCATCATTTGCAGCAAATTAAATCAACGCAGTTTGTGCTGGGCAGCCTGCAGGTGACACTAAACTTCCAGTGCCAATATAGCATGCCGACTAACCTACGAATCCATACTTCTTTGGAATATTGGAGGAAACCAGACCACCCAGAGGAAACCCACATAGTTACAGGGAAGACATACAAACTCCTTACAGACGGCAGTGGGAATCGAACCTAGATGGTGAGCCCTGGCACTGTAAAGCAATTGCACTAATTACTATGCTACTGGTACATCATCAAACAAAATTTTTCGCCAGGCAATATTAATGTAGATGATGTAAAGAGGTAGCTGATAATAAACACCAGTGTGCCTCTAGGATGTGAGCTTAGCTCACTGCTCTACTCTCTCTACACCCATGACCGTGGGGCAAATCACAGCTCAAGTGCCATCTAGAAATTTGCTGACAACACAACTATTGTTGGCGGAATTTCAGTTGGTGATGAGAAGGCGTACAGGGGCGAGATGTATCCGCGGGTTGAGTGGTGTCACAGCAACAACCTTGCACTTAACGTCAGGAAGACCAAAGAATTAATTGAGGACTTCAGAAAGGGTAGGGTGAGGGAACACACATCAGACCCCATCGAGGGATCAGAAGTGGAAAGGGTTTTTGGGCTGCCCACATCTCTGGGGATATATCCTGGGCCCCGCATATTGATGCAGCTATAAGAAGGCACAACAGTGACTATACTTCATTAGAAATTTGAGGAGATTTGATATGTCACCAAAGACATTCGCAAATTCCTACTGATGTATTGCGGCGAGCATTCCAACCATTGCCGTCTGATTTGGGTGGGGAGTGAGGCACTGCACAGAATCAAAATAAGCTGAAGAAAGTTGTGGACTCAGTCATCTCCATCATGGGCACTAGACTCCCCAGTATCCAGGTCATCTTCGAGGAGCGATGCCTCAAAAAGGTGGCATCCATCATTTAGGACCCCTATCATCCACAACATGCCCTCTTCCCATTACTACCATCAGGAAGGAGGTACAGGAGCTTGAAGACACACCTGAATGATTCAGGAATAGCTTCTTCCCCTCTCACATCATATTTTTGAATGTACATTGAACCATTGGCCACTACCTTACTATTTTTCTGCCACATAGCAACAATTTCATGACATACGTCTGTGATATTAAAACTGATTCTGAATCTGAGGTAACTTTCTTAAGGAGCTCCTTAAAGGGGAAGAAGTTGAAAGGAATTCCAGTGCCTGATCCACTTTGAGTCAAAATGTTTCAGTACCTTTGGTCCCTGAGCAGGGAGTGTTTTATCCCAGGCAGCGGGAGTCCTGTCTGTCTCCCTCCCCGTCCACCCACCATCCTTCTCTCCAAATTACCACAAACCCTCCGCATCCCCAAATACTATCACATCATCTCTCCCATGACGCATCTGAAGATAAAAAACGGACAACAAGCAGCCAGGTTAGTTACGGAAAAGCCACGTGCTGACTTTACTTCACTGCAAGCTCTAGACAATCATGAAAGTGAAACCCATTTTCAGATGATCTCAAATCTCATGGTTCAGATACTAATGGGAAAAAATGTTGAAGCAATTTTTTGCCTACCTTGGCAATCTTCCAGGAGTAAAGCACAGCTGGTGACATCATACCTAGATCAGGATGAGTTGCCATGCCGAATTCTGCCTGAGGAAAACCCCCTTAATTCAGAAGCAGGCACTGATAATCTTCACCTTTTGATGACAAAACGCTTTCATTTCAGCATTCAGGAACGAGCTCTCCTTTTTTAGCTGTTTGGCCTTTGATCTTTCAAGAAAGCTTTAAGAAAATAATAACAGGTTTTGTGCCAAGGAACCTGACTGAATCACCCCACACAGCTTGAAACCTGTCTTGGCAAAGCACTCCCACACTTCATCTTATGCCGCTAAGTGCGATGTTGATTCAACTCTCTTTGCTGGTTCCAGACTCCCGTACATTTCTGCACTTCTTCAATTCTGACATTCTACACATCCCCAGATTTTATTGTTCCACTAATAGCAGCCATCACCCTAACTGCCAAAACCCTCAGCTTTGGAATTCCATTCCCAAGCCACCTTGCTTCCCTTTAAAATCTTCAACCAAATCTTTGGTCACTCGTCTCGGTGTCTTACCATATTCTGTTAGCAAAAACTCCTTTGAATGATCTTCAACCAAAGAGTTCCAAATGCAAGTTGCTACTCAATAATTATATCCCTTTCAACACATACAAAATGCCGGAGGAACTCAGCAGACCAGGCAGCATCTATGGGAAAAAGTACAGGCGAAGTTTTGGCCCAAAACCCTTCGGCAGGACCTCCAGCATTCTGTAGGTGTTGCTGGTATTTCCAGCATCTTCAGATTTTCTCTTGTTTGTGAATTATATCCCTTTCTTCTCCATTCCTGTATAGAATCAGCTGCCAGAAGATGTGCTTGATGCAAAAGTCAACATTGGCCCAGGCCCTGCTGTCTCGATTCGGCCTGTACACGCCACACTGCAAGCGTCTTGCACCCTCTCAAGACTTTAGTTTACAGCACAAAAGTGCCAGGTCACACATGCGGTTCAAAAGCTCACTTCCGAAAAGGAAGTTACGGGTTTTTGTTTGCAGTGATTGTGCACCAGAAAAAGTGAGATAAATAAAGTAGATAATAGTTTTGCTTGTTTTGTTGGCTACTGGCCAATTCACCAGTGATATTAACAACATTTAAAAGGCACTACCTGGATAGGAATATGGGCCAAATGTGGGCAAACAGGACTAACTTAGATGGGTGTCTCAGTCAGCATGGAGTGGTTGGGCCGAAGGGCCAGGTTCTGTACTGTGTGATCCCATGCTACGTAATTCTGAAAATCATTCTGTTCCAAAACTTCATTACCTTTACCCAGTCACACACAAGGCCAGCATTTATTGCCCATCCTTAATTAGAGTGGGTGCAGTGGAGAGCTACCAGGATGCTGCCTGGTCCAAGAGAGCAGAGATTTACCAGGATGCTGCCTGGATTAGAGAGCATGTCTTACAAAGATAGTTTGAGCAAGCAAGGGCTTTTCTCTTTGGGATGAAGGAGGCGGGGGATGTGACTTGATCAACCATAATTGAATGGCAGTGCAAACTTGATGGACTGAATGGCCTAAACTCTACTCAAAAATCCAATGATTTTTAGTGTATATTACCCCAACACCTGCCTCACTCAGTCTCTCTCTCTCTCTCTCTCTTACACACACACACACACACACACACACACACACACACACACACTCACCAGTGTGTGTGCACAAGCATGAATACACTTAAACAATTACATATACACACCTCCTGCCTCAGAATGATATGAAACTTGGTGGTGTGATGGATAATGAGGAAAATTGTCTAAGTCCACAGCAGAAATGTCTCAGTTTGGAGCAAATTAGAAGTCGAACCTTCGAACCTATGTTTGATTTTGAGAGAAGATGGGGTTCATTTGCTCGTTACTACCGTTTGAGTTAATTGATAGATTTCTTCCACAATCTAATTGTAAAGTTGGTATAATTTTCTTTGCTGGCAGTTTGATGTTTATCTTTAGAAGCTTTTTGAATGATGCATGGCTCCAGGGTTGAACACCGAATGGCTTCTTATTTTTGATTTTTGATTTTGATTTTTTGATTTTTTGATTTTTGATTTTGATTTTTGATTTTTGATTTTGATATTTTTGATTTTTGATTTTGATTTTTTTCTTATTTTTGATATTTATTTTTAGAAGCTTTTTGTATGATGCGTGGCTCCGGGGTTGAACACCTCATGGCTTCTTATTTTTTCTCATCTTTTTCTTGCTTTGGTAGGTTTTTTTTCTATTCTTTTTTTTTGTGTCACCGTATTTTTCAATGCTTAATATTGTTTTTTTACTCTTTTGAGACATTGTAAGTGTTACTTACTTCAATGTACTCTTGCATTTTGGATAATAATAATAAAGAGATTTAAAAAGAAAAATAGACTGAATAGAAAATAGGTCAAAGCATCGTTAAATGGAATTTCATCTCAAAGAATTGTGATGTAGTTCGGAAAAGCAATTAAGGATATAATGTGTAACGTAAAAGGTAGAGCAGTAAGAAATGTCAATAAATAAAGGGACAATGATGTTTTAAATCCATAGCTTCATGAACGTGAGACCACAGGTAGATGCTGAAGAAGCCACATGGTATGCTTACCTTCCTATAGGTCAGGGCACATAACAGGACACTATATACGACATTGGTGAGGCCTGATTTGGAATATATAGTTTGGTCACCTACCTACAGGAAAGAAGTAAATAAGATTGAAAGAGTACAAAGAAAATTTACAAGGATGTTGCCGGGTCTGCAAGTCCTCAGTTATAAGGGAACAGTGAACAGGTTAGGACTTTATTCCCTGGAACGTAGAAGATTGAGAGCAGATTTGATGGAGATACGCAAAATTATAAGGGGTGTAGATAGGGTAAACGCAAGCAGACTCATTCCGCTAAGGTTGGCTGGAACTACAAATGGAGGTCATGGGTTAAGGGTGAAAGGTGAAAATTTTAAGGGGAACATGAGGGGAAACTTCTTCACTCAGTGGGTGGTGAGAGTGTGAAATGAGCTGCCAGCTCAAGTGGTGCCTACAAGCTCAATTTCAATGTTTAAGAGAAGTTTGGGTAGGCACATGGATGGTAAGGGTGTGGAGGACTATGGTGCCAGTGCAGATCAATGTGAGAAAGCAGTTTAGAAGAGTTCGGCATAGACTAGATGGGCTGAAGGGCCTGCTTCTGTGCTGTACTCTTCTATGACTCTATAATACAAAAATGATTATATTACTACTTTACAAAACACTAATCAGACCATCTTTGGAGTATTGTGCAGTTCCGGTCACCACACCGTAGGAAGGATGGTATTATACTGGAGACCTAGCAAAGGGAATTTGCCAGTATTTGCCTGAAATGGAGGACTTTAGTTATAGGGGAGAGAATGGATAGGCTGTAAAGTTCGTTGATCTGATAGAGGCACATAACATTGGAGACATACACTCTGTGGCCACTTTATTAGGTACATCTGGTTGTTAATGCCAATAACTAATCAGCCAATCGTATGTCAGCAAATTAATACATAATAGCATGCTGACATGGACAAGAGGTCAATTGTTGTTCAGAGCAGCCATCAGAACAGGGAAGAAATGTGATCTAAGTGACTTTGACTATGGAATGATTGTTGGTACGAGACAGGGTGGGTTGAAGTTCTCAGAAACTATATATCTTCTGGGATTCTCATGCACAACAGTCTCTAGAGTTTACAGAGAGTGGTGCAAACAACAAAAAATATCCAGTGAGTGGCAGTTCTGTGGGCAAAAGTGCTTTGTTAATGAGGGAGGTCAGAGGAGAATGGCCAGACTGATTCAAGCTGACAGGGAGGGGACCGTAACTTATATAACCACATATTACAAACAGTGGTGGCCAGAGAAGCACAACACATTGAACCTTGAAGTGGATGGGCTACAGCAGCAGAAGACCATGATATTTCACTCAATGGCCACTTTTATTAGGTACAGGAGGTACCTAATTTGATTAGATTTTGATTTAATTGTTTTTTGAACAAAGTGCTTAGTTAATGTTTGGAACTCACTGCCAAAGAAGCCGAAGGAATCAAAGTTCAATGTAAATTTATTATCCAAGCACATGTATGTCACCATCAACAGTACAACCCTGAAATTCATTTTCTTGCAGGCATTCACAGTAAATACAAGAAACACAATAAAAATTAAAGAAAGACCACCCCAAACAGGATGGACAAACAACCAGCATGCAAAAGACAACAATCAAGCAAATACAAAATGAGAAAAATTAGCCAAATAATAATTTATAAAGCAATAAATATTGAGAAAATTAGTTGTACAGTCCTTGAGATTGGGTGTGTAGTCTGTGGGAACAGTTCAGTGATGGGGCGAGTGAAGTTATCCCCTTTGGTTCAAGAGCCTGATGGTTTTCAGATAATAACGGTTCCTGAACCTGGTGCTGTGGGTCTGAGGCTCCTGTACCTCCTTCCTGATGGCAGCAGTGAGACAAGAGCGTGACCTGGGTGCTGGAGATCCTTGCGATCAATGCTGCTTTCCTGCACAGTGCTCTCTGTAGGTATGTTTAACGGTGGGGAGGGTTTTCCTCATGACGGACTAGGCTGTATCCGTTGATTTTTGTCAGCTTTGCCATTCAAGGATTTTGGTGTATCCATACCTGGCCTTTCTGCAAACAGTCAACATACTCTCCACCACACATCTATAGAAGTTTGTCAAAGTTTAAATGACATGCCAAATCTTCACAAACTTCTAAGAAAATTGAGGCACCACTGTGTTTTCTTCATAATGGCACTTATGTACTCATCCTCTGAAATGTCAACTCATTGAAATATAAAGTCGCTGACCCTCTCCTCCTCTGATTCCCCCAATGAGGACTGGCTCATGGATCTCTGGTTGTCTCGTCCCAAAGCCAATAATCAGCTCCTCAGACTTGCTGACATTGTGGCACCACTCAGCCAGATTTTCAGTCTCCTTCCTATATGCTGATTCATCACCACCTTCGATTT
Organism: Hypanus sabinus; assembly: GCF_030144855.1. Lineage (NCBI taxonomy): Eukaryota > Metazoa > Chordata > Chondrichthyes > Myliobatiformes > Dasyatidae > Hypanus > Hypanus sabinus. Next base: position 35,631,841 of record NC_082733.1, on the reverse strand, counting down.
GACCGTCAACAGGGGTGTCATCAGCAAATTTAAGTACGTTATTAAATATGAAATGTTGACTCTTTATTCATTTCCATCGATGGGTTTCTGGGTGTCGCAGCTTGTTGGGCTGTATCGCAAGTAAAATAAATAAATGTCAAAGAGAATTGTTTATGCGTTTAATTAGCGGGGAGGTGATCGTGTGAAGGAAATGATTACATTCATAGAGTTAAGTGAAGAAAGGTAGAATGAGGTTTCAGTGGAGCATAACATTATTAGCTGATTCAATATGACACTATATGTAATACTTGCAGGCTCAACAGTTAAATCAATTTATCGATCATATAGTTGGAATGAGCTATTCATTGGGGTTCTGGCAAGTCCCTGTTTTGTTTGGAACAGAGATGAAGAAGAATTTCTTTAGCCAGAGGGTGGTGAATCTGTGGAATTCATTGGCACAGATAGCTGTGGGGGTCAAGTCACTCGGTATTTTTAAAGTGGCAGTTGATTAGTAAGGGTGTCAAAGGTTACAGGGAGAAGGCAGAAGAGTGGGATTAAGAGGGATAACTGATTAGCTGTGGTGGAGAAGACTCGATGAGTCAAGTGGCCTAATTCTGCTGCTGTGTCTTACGGTCTTATGGTTTCTAACAAGTTTCTGTTCATGAATCTCCTTACGTTCCCCTTAATCAGGTTTGTTCAAGTGAAAAGCCAGTGTGTGTCCTGCACTCATCAGAATTACAGGAAGTTGTTGTACCCAGCAGTAGGCAGCTCAGTGATGGAAAGGCTTTCTTCGATTCCTCAGTACTGTGGCGTTTACCGTCATTACCCGCTGTGATTCTCTGCTTTCAGAATCTCACTTCCTGTGCTTGTCTGAACATCGGCCCAGTTAAGAATGCCACTGTAATCCCCGGCAAGTGCCCGAGCCCCGGCTGTCAAGAGGCGTTCCTGACGTTCATGTGCGTGATGTGTGTTTGCAGTCTCATTGGGGCCATGGCCCAGACACCAGCCATCATAATACTTATCAGGTAGGACCGTGTCTGCTGCAAAAACTTCAGCTGTGAACATCCACAGACTGCCGGAGCAACTCAGCAAGTCAGGTAGCATTTATGGAGAGGGATAGAGCCCACATTTCACTTGGACCTGATGAGGGGTCTCAGCCTGAAACTATCTCTCCTTAGATGCTGCCTGACCTGCTGAGTTCCTCCAGCATTTTGTGTGTGTAAAATCTCTTGTGTTTATAACTGTGAATGTTATTATCTGTATTGGGTCTTGTGCCCAATGGGAAAAATACAAAAGTCATATAAACAGAAGGTGTCACATTCAAACACAAGCCTCTCCTCAGTGGTTTAGTAAGAGGAACGTCTGTACGTAACTTAAAGCCTCGATGGTCTAGTGCAGGGTATTTGCCTATTCCCCTCTGTAACAGACCTCACATACTCAATACCAGAACATGTGGTTCCCATCCCTGCACTACCTTCGGGGCCGTAGGAGTGGAAACCTGGAAGAAATAAAGGAATCAAGTACTGGGATAAATATAGGGCTTCCATTTATGAGATTTGGTTCAAATCCAGCCTCATCTGGTGAGCCGTGTAGATACTGGCCTGATGACTTTGGAAAGGAAGTGTGGGAAATTAGCCAGTTTCAGGACACTATATCCATTTCCTGGGGTGGGAGTTAGGGGCCAACAATGCAAAATTGTCTAAATGAACTCTTAACCTTTAGAGATGTCCCACACTGTCAGGAGGCAGCAAATATAGTCGTAGAGCACTGCATCACAGAATCAGGCCATTTGGCCCATCTAGTCCATGTCGAACATTACTCTGCCTAGTCCCATCAACCTGCATCTGGACCACAGCCCACCATACACTTCCCATCTATATACCTGTCCAAGCCTCTCTTAAATGCTGCAATCAAACCCACGTCCACCACTTCTGCTGGCAGCTCATTCCACATTCGTACCACCCTCTGAGTAAAGAAGTTCCCACGCCTGTCACCCTTAACCTATGACCCTTAGTTCTAGCCTCACCCAACCTCAGCAGAAATAAACCTGTTTGGATTTACCCTATGTTATAAAGTAGTTAAAATGGCAAACATGAGTGTGGGGCTGAGAGCTATTGTTGAAGGATAACTCCACTCTGACTTGAACACGTTCACCATCTGACTGATGAAACAGTATAGAGAGATATCTTGATCACAGAATCAAGAACTACTCTCAAATTCATCATGGTGTGGTGAAAACCTGCTCTTCATGTAGCATGCGGTACCTAAGGTTGTCTCAAAGTGCCTGAAATGGAAAAGTACCCCACTCTATCAGTTACCTTGTTGAGACTGAAAGCAATTTTATTTTATTTTAATTTATTTTATTTCGAGATGCTGTATGGAACAGGCCCTTCCAACCAATAGAAGCAACACCACTCAGCAACCTACCTACTTAACACTCGCCCAATCACAGGACAATTTACAATGACCAATTAAACTACTAAATGGTACATTCTCAGACTGTGGAAGGAAACCAGAGCTCTTGGAAGAAACCCACGTGGTCAGAAAAAGAACGTACACGTTCCTTACAGATGGCGCCTGAAATGAACGCCAAACTCTGATGCCCTGAACAGTAACGGTATCATGCTAACCACTATGCTACCATGGCACCCAGTTCTAACACTAGGACTTAATAACGTCGTTATAAACTCCAAAGAAAAAGGCTCAGTGCGATTTTGAAAACTCTGCTGGTGTGTTCTGCACTCAGAGGACAGTGCAAGTGTGGAAGAGCTACCAGCAAAAGTTCAAAGTAAAATTATTATCAAAGTATATATATATCTCCATATTCTACCCTGAAATTCACCTTCTTGCTGGCTTCTCAATTAAACAAAGAAATACAATAGAATCAGTGAAAAACTACACGCAAAGATTGACACACAGCCAGTGTGCAAATACAATAAGTAAATAGTTAGAAGGATAAATAATACCGAGAACACGAGTTTACAGAGCCCTTGAAGGTGAGTCTAAAGGTTGTGGTATCATTTCGATATTGAGGTGAGTGAGATCATTGGCTCTGGTTCAGGAGCCTGATGGTGGAAGGGTAATAATTGTTCCTAAACTTGGTGGTGTGAGACCTAAGCCTCTTGTACCTCCTTTCTGATGGCAGCAGCATCTAAGGCATGTTGGGATAGGTACCTGGATGAGAGGGATATGGTCCAGGTGCGGGTAGATGGGACTAAGCAGATCAGTTCAGCAGGGGCTAGATGGGCTGAAGAGCCTGTTTCTGTCCTGTAGCACTCTATGAGTGACAGTGCAGAGGTGTTGAACCGTACGTTTTATGTTCCTTAGCTTGAATTCATTACCGGCTGCTCACATGTGCATCTAAATCATTCATTTTGTGTAGAATCGCAGTGACAAAAGGTTTCAAAATATCTGACATATCATAGCTGGAAATTAATGACTTAGAATGTAGCAAACATCCATTCGGAACCTTTGCTTTCATTATTTTATTCCCTTTGGCTTTGGGTCATTTGTTGAAGTGGTTTGTAATTTGCTGAAGAATTAATAACAATTGATATAACAGTTCTGGATAAATTGAATGGTGAGCACATTAATTAACTTCCTCTCAGTCACCCACTGTATTTCCTGTCTCCATGCAGGGCAGTTAATCCAGAGCTCAAGTCGTATGCATTGGGAGTCCTGTTCTTGCTCTTGCGACTACTCGGTGAGTTCCCTGCATATCTGCACCTTTTTCTCACAGGGCCAAACATTGAGCAAGAGAGCATCGGACCGGGGTGCGAAAAGCATGGGCAAGGATGGCGTAAAACAAGAGCTAAAGATTAGCTTTATCATGAGTGTATCGAAACACATGGTGAAATGTGTCACGTGCATCAGATCAAACCAGCAGGGTTTGTGCTGGGCAGCCCACAAGTGCCCCCATGCTTCTGGTGCCAACATTGCATGCCCACAAGTCACTAATCCTAACTAAACATCTTGGAATGTGAGTGGAAACCAGGACACTCAGAGGAAACCAATGCGGCCACGGGGAGAGTGTATAGACTCCTGACAGATAGCAGCAGGAAATTAACCCCAATTTCACAGCTGGCACTGCAAAGCAATTGTGCTAACCATTACACTACAGTGTTAAATTATGCTGGTTTACTACAATCCAGATTGAAGATAAAGCTAACATGGGCCAATGGTTTGGGACTTTATAAAGTCAATAAGTAAAGAGTTAGATATGATTTTAGCAGAATGATTAAAAGGTCGTTCAAGGACACATCGAAGGAAAGGAGGCAAACTGACAATGACCATGAACACAGATGTAACAAGAGAGGGAATTGAGACTTCAGCTTAGAGGCAAAAAGCATTTGGCATATTTGGGCTGACAAATAAATAGTATTAAACATGGGGCAGAAGTGGGTTTATTTAGTGTGGAATTGCTCAATGGAAAAAAAAGTATGTTCAAAATTCAAAGATGTATGCGCATAATCTGGTTGCTCTGTTTCCTACATTATATCAGTGAATACGTCAAGGTATTTAATTGGCTACAAAGTTTAAAGTACAGTACATTTATTATTGAAGTACATACTGTATATTTCACCATATACAACCCTGAGATTCATTTTCTTGTAGGCATACTCAATAAATCCATAATGGAATCAATGAAAGACCGCACCAACTTGGGCATTCATCCAGTGTGCAAAAGACAACAAACTGTGCAAATACAAAAAGAAAGAAAGAATAGTATTAAATAAATAAATAATAAATATTGAGAACATGAGATGACATCCTTGGAAGTGAGTCCATAGGTTGTGGGAATGATCTATCTTGGCTGACATGAAACAGAACTTTTAAGAAGCATTCCATTTGAGAAGTTACTCAAAACGTAAAAAGAAATCTGTGAGGTTGGTACACATTCATCCATGGTAAAAGCACCAGAGAAAAGCAATCTCTGGTTCCTGCTGATCCATGAGTTCAGTGTTGCTCTACAAAACATAATTTTATAGATTCAGTATTCTGGAGGAACTGAGCAGGTCAGGCAGCATCTATGGAGTTCTGATGAAGGGTCATGGAGTAAAACATTGACTGTTTATTCCCCTGCGTAGATACTGCCTGATCTGCTGAGTTTCTCCAGGATTGTGTGTGATGCTCTGAATTTCCATTATCTGCAGAATCTCTTGTGTTTTTAAAAGTTTAAACTCCGCACCGAATTCTTGAGGACATAACCTAGACTAGTGCTTATGTGAGGTATTGATGGGTCTCTGTGATGAAGCAGAGCCTGATTTTTAACCTTCATATGAGTGTAATTAAAATACCATGGCACTATCCTGAGGAAAGCCAGAGATTTTAGTTAACTGTCCATCAATGACACAGTCAATACTAGGAGTGGTCATTTGACTGGACTGTACACGTATCTATACAGAAAGATTCCTATAAAGGAAAACCTAGGTTAGGTTTAGAGAAATTACACTTTTTGGTTCAATTATTATAAGACAATAAGACATAGGACCATTTGGCCCATCGAGTCTTCTCCACCATTCCATCATGTCTGATCCTTTTCTCCTCCTCCTCAGCCCCAGTCTCTGGCATTCTCCCTATAACCTTTGATGGCCAATCAAGAACCTATCAATTTCTGCCTTAAATACACCCAACAACCTGGCCTCCACAGCAGCCTGGAGTAACAAATTCCATAAATTCACCACTCTCATGTTAAAGAAATTTCTCAGCACCTTCTGTTTTAAATGGACACCACTCTATCCTGAGTCTGTGCCCTCTTGTCCTAGACTCCCCCACCAAGGGAAGCATTCTTTCCACATCTACTATGTCTAGGCCCTTCAGCATTTGAAAGGTTTCAATGAGATCCCCCCTCATCCCACTAAATTCCAGCGAGTATAGGCCCTGGGCCATTAAATGTTCCTCATATGATACCACTTTCATTCCTGGAATCATCCTTGTGAACCTCCTCTGAACCCTCTCCAATGCCAACACATCTTTTCTTAGATAAGGAGCCAAAAACTGTTCACAATACCCTACTCAAGGTGAGGCCTCACCAGTGCCTTATAAAGCCTCAGCATCACATCCCTGCTCTTACACTCTAGACCTCTTGAAATATATGCTGAAGTTGCATTTGCCTTCCTCACCACCAACTCAACTGGCAAGTTAACCTTTAGGGTGTTCTGCACAAGGTCTCCGAAGTCCCTTTGCATTTCAGGTTTTTAGATTTTCTCCCCATTTAGATAATAGTCTGCTCATTTATTTCTTCTACCAAAGTGCATGACCATGCATTTTCCAACCTTGTATTTCATTTGCCACTTCCTTGCCCATTCTTGTAATCTGTCTAAGTCTTTCTGCATCCTTCCTGTTTCCTCAACACTACCTATCCCTCCACCAATCTTCATATCATATACAAACTTGGAATCAAGGCCATCTATTCCATCATCTAAGTTATTGATAAACAGCAACCCCTACAGAACACCAATAGTCACTGACAGCAAACCAGAAACAGATTTTTTTAATTCTCACTCATTGCCTCCTACCAATCAGCTAATGCTCTAACCATGTCAGTATCTTTCCTGTTATACCATGGGCTCTTAACTTGGTAAGCAGCCCCATGTGTGGCACCTTGTCAAAAGCCTTCTGAAAGTCCAAATATACAACATCCACTGCATCCCCTTTATCCTACTTGTAATCTCCTCGAAGAATTCCAAAGGTTTCTTCAGGCAAGATTTTCCCTTGAAGAAACCATGCTGACTTTGTCCTATCTTGCCCTGTGTCACCAAGTACTCCATAACCTCATCTTTAGCAATTGATTCCAACATCTTCCCAACCACTGAGGTCAGGCCAACTGGTCTACAATTTCCTTTCTTAAAGAATGGAGTGACATTTGCAATTTTCCAATCCTCCAGAACCACGCAAATGTCCAATGATTCTTGAAAGATCATTTCTAGTGCCTCCACAATCTCTACCGCTACCTCTTTCAGAACCCTAGGGTGCAGTTCATCTAGTCCAGATGACTTATGTACCCTTAGGTCTTTCAGCTTTTTGAGCACTTTCTCTCTTGTAATAGTAACTGCACTCACTTCTAATGCCTCTCACCCTTCAATACTTGGCATACTGCTCATATCTTCCACAGCGAAGACTGATGCAAAATACTCATTTAGTTCATCTGCCATCTCCTTATCCCCCATTATTATTTCTCAGTCCTCATTTTCTAGCAGTCCTCTATCCACTCTCATCTCTCTTTTATTTTTTATATACTTTATCGACCTTGATATTGTTTGGTAGCTTTCTTTCATATTTCATCTTTTCCCTCCTAATAATTCTTTCAGTTGCTCTCTGTAGGTTTTTAAAAACTTCCCAATCCTCTATCTTTCTGATAAGTTTTGCTTTGTTGTACATCCTCTCTCTTGGTTTTACATTAGCTTTGTCTTCTCTTGTCAGCTACGATTGTACTATTTTGTCATTTGAGTATTTCTCTGGTTTTGGAATACAGCTATCCTGACTCTTCCTAAAGTTTCCCAGAAACTTGTGCTGTTCTGCTGTCATCCCTGCCAGCATCTCCTTACAACTTACTTTGGCCAAATCCTCTCTCATACCACTGTAATTTCTTTTACTCCACTGAAATACTGCTATGTCAAAATTTACTTTCTCCCTATCAAATTTCAAGTTGAACCCAATCATATTGGGATCACTGACTCCAAAGGGTTCCTTTACCTTAAGCTCCGCAATTGCCTCCAGTTCATTACGTAACACCCAGTCCAGTATAGCTGATCCCCTAGTGGGCTCAACAACAAACCAAACCAAAAAGCCATCTCATAGGCATTCAACAAATTCACTCGCTTGGGATCCATTACCAACCTCATTTTCCCAATATACCTGCATGTTAAAATCTCCCATGAATATCATAACATTGCCCCTTTGACACAGCTTTTCTATTTCCCATTGTAATCTGTAGTTCACATCCCAACTACTGTTTGGAGGCCTGTATATAACTACCATCAGGGTCCTTTTACACGCAGTTTCTTAACTCAACCCATAAGGATGCAACATCTTCCGATCCTATGTCACATCTTTCTGATGACTTGATGCCATTTTTTTACCAGCAGAGCCTTGCCACCCCATTTGGCTGCTTTCCTATCCCTCCAGTACGTGTAACCTTGGACATTCAACTCCCAACTATAACCATCCTTCAGCCACGATTCAGTGATGGCCACAGCATCATACCTGACGATCTATAAAAGTGCAACAAGATCATCCACCATATTTCTTACACTCCATGCACTGAGATATAACACGGAGTGCTGTATTTTCTACCCTTTTTGATTCTACATCCCTAATGCACTGATACTCACCCTGCTGGCTGCAATTTTGTCCTATCATCTGCCTGTCTTTCCTGACAGTCGGATTGCATGCTATCTTTGCTTTTTTACCATCCATCCTATCCTGAGTCCCTTCATTTCGGTTCCCATCCCCCTGCCAAATTAGTTTGAACCCTCCCCAAAGGTTCTAACAAAGGTGCCTGCGAGAATATTGGTCCCCTTGGGTTCAGGTACTACTGTTTCCTTTTGTACATTTCAAACTTCCCCCAGTAGAGATGCCAATGATCCAAGGGTGGGATATTTACCAATGGCGCTCCTTCATCTCAGTGATATTAATTGTACCACATTATAAAGGTTAAGTTGGTGCGTGGCCTAGTGGGCAAGGTATCAGACTAGTAACCTGAAGGTAACTGGTTCGAGTCTCAGCTGAGGCAGCGTGTTTGTATCCTTGAGCAAGGCACTTAACAACACATTGCTCTGAGATGTCACTGGTGCCAAGCTGCATGGGTCCTAGTGCCCTTCCCTTGGACAACATCGGTGGCGTGGAGAGGGGAAGGCCTGCAGCTTGGGCAACTGCCAGTCTCCCATACAACCCTGCCCAGGCCTGCGCCCTGGAAACTCCAGGCGCAGATCCATGGTCTCTTGAGACCGATGGATGCCACCACCATAAAGGTTAAAGAGCTGATTGAAAGCAATTACTTGCATAAAGCTGGTGGCTTCCGTTTGCTTAAAGGATTCTTCAATATATATTATGCCCCTACGGTATTGATTAATAATTCTTAAGTTATTTACTTCATTGTAAAAGTCATGAAAGAAACTACTTACCGTTTCAGAATTCCTGGTTGCATAGTTTGGAATGCTGGGCAATGTTTATGGATATGTTTCCTTTATTTTATTTATTTATTGAGATACAGCATGTAACAGGCCCTTCCGGCCCTTCGAGCTGCACCACCCAGCAACCCCTGATTAAAGCCGAGCCTAATCACGGGACAATTTACAACAACCAACTAATCTACTAACCCCTACGTCTCTGGATTGTTGGAGGAAACTGGAGCACCGACAAACCCATGCGGTCACGGGGAGAACGTACAAACTCCTTACAGGCAGCAGCGGGAATTGAACCCTGGTCGTCGGTACTGTAAAGAGTTGTGCTAACCACTAAGCTTCCATGTGCGCCCCTTATTTTGCAGAAGGACCAAAATTCAGCATTGTTTAATCTATCTGATTCTGAAGAGATCTCTCACCTCCCATATTTAAATCTTTTTTCACTTTTCCCTTATGTAAAGCATGACATTCAGTGGAGACCTCTGGAAAAATTACATTTTTTGGTCATGGAGTCACATAACACAGAAACAGGCCCTTCAGCCCATCAAGTCTGTGCCAACAATCACTACCTATCTATGTACACCAATCCGACAAATCAAATGGTTCCGATTATTATCAGAGAAAGTATACAGTATACAACCTGAAATACTTATCTTCGCAGACATCACAAAAAACAGAAGAGCCCCAAAAGAATGAGAGAGAGAAAGACATTAGCACTCCAAAGCCCCCTCCCCTCTCTCCCACGCAAGCATCAATGCATTAACCCCTCCCTCCCCCCACCGCCCGTTTCAGCAAAAAGTCTCAGCACCTGAAGGGAGGCCATGATCTGCAGTCAGCAAAAGCTATTGTTTACCCAACAGTTCGACTTGCCACAGGTTCTCTCTCACACAAACAAGACACAGAGAGGCATCACCTATTTTCGCAGTGAGAGAGGAGACTGGCAGTCGCTGTTACATATTACGGTCTGCTGTGTCGCTTTTCCATACATCCGCTACAGCAAAATCCTGATATTCCATCTCCCTCAACATCTCAGTCAGCTACACTGACCTGATCCCAATTTCTGTTTAGTATCCACAGATTCCCTTCAAACCCTCTCCACCACTAGATTCTACCATTCAGTAACATACATTTATTTATTTATTGGGATACAGCGTGGAATAGGCCCCACCGGCCCTTTGAGCAACACCACCCAGCAACCGCCCCAATTTAATCCTCGCCTAATCACAGGGCAATTTACAATGACCAATTAACCTACCAACCGGTATGTCTGTGGGAGAAAACCAGACCACGCGGAAGAAAAAACGTACAATCTCCTTACAGGCAGCGGTGGGAATTGAACCCGGGCCACCTGTACTGTAAAGTGTTGGGCTAACCACTACACTACCATGCTTCCATGCTCAGGCAATTCATGATGGACTATCAGCCTAACACTCTGCACATCCTTGAGATGTGGGAGGAAACATATAGGAGCAAAGAGGTCCTTCTGCAAATGTACCGGGCCCTGGTGAGACCACAACTGGAGTATTGGGTTCAGTTTTGGTCTCCAAATTTGAGGAAGGATGTTCTTGCTATTGAGGGAGTGCAGCGTAGGTTCACGAGGTTGATTCCCAGGATGGTGGGACTGTCATATGTTGAGAGATTGGAGCGACTGGGCTTGTATACACTTGAATTTAGAAGGATGAGATGAGATCTGATTGAAACATATAAGATTATTAAGGGATTTGACATGCTAGAGGCAGGAAACATGTTCCCGATGTTGGGGGAGTCCAGAACCAGAGGCCACAGTTTAAGAAAAACTTTTTCACCCAGAGAGTTGTGGAACTATGGAATGCTCTGCCTCAGAAGGCAGTGGAACCCAAGTCTCTGGTTGCTTTCAAGGAAGAGTTAGATAGAGCTCTTAAAGATCGCGGAGTCAAGGGATATGGGGAGAGGGCAGGAATGGGTTACTGATTGTGGATGATCAGCCATGATCACATTGAATGGTGGTGCCGGCTTGAAGGGCCGAAAGGCCTACTCCTGCACCTACTGTCTATTGAAACTGGAACACTCAGTCATTCCGCACAGATAACTGAAAGTCGGAATTGGGCCCCAGGTTGTTGGAGTCAGGAGGTAGCAACACTGTTGGATGAAACGTCATGCCTTCCGTGGCTGAGCTCAAGTCTATTCTGTACCATTAACCCTGAAATTCTCTGAGTAAAATGCACAATTTATCTCTCATCAACCTCAGCAAAGTGGGGAGGGGTTCCTTTCAAATAAACAGCTTCAAGGAATCCTCATTTCACACAGGACTGTATCATTGAATACTTCGGTGTGAGAATAGGAGAATTTAACTGAAAGATTTTTCCTATCCTTTCCCAGAACCCCCCCCCCCCACACACACACAGGTGCTCCTGACAAGAGTGGGAGCATTGACAGGTACAGTGCCTGGTGTTGAAATAAACTGTAGAGGCGTTTCTATCAATGTGGTCAAGAATAGCAAACACGACACAAACTAATTGCCATGTTCTTTCATTAATATTGTCAGGCCTACTTTTGAAAGTCTGGTCTCAGTGTAATTAAACCTTTCACAAGTCATCACGTTGGCCTTCAAATAAATAATATTCCCCAGATGGTGACCGCTCTATCTCGCTGATTCCTTTTCATCTAAGAGAAGGCACACAGCTGCCTGTTTGTTGTGACTCAGAGTACAGTTCTTCGCTGTTTCATTTGATCATATTGGGATGTTACAAAGCCTTCCCGTGAAGCAGTCACTATTATTTGCATTTCTAAGAATTGACAATGGTGACACACACACACACAAAGTGCTGGAGGAACTCAGCAGGGCCAGCGTCTATGGAAAGGTATAAACAGTCAGTGTTTTGGACCGAGTCGAAGTGTGTACCTCAGAACATCAAAGCGTACAGTGAAATGGGTGATTTTGCATCAACGACTGGCACAGTCCAAAGATTGTGCCAGGAGGAGCCCACAAGTGCTGCCCCACCTTTGGTGCCAACATAGCAATCCCACAACTCATTAACCCAAACCCTAACTCCTACATCTTTGGAACGTGGGAGGTAATCAGCGTAGCTGAGGGAATCCCATGGGAAGAACATACAAAGAGTGGTGGGAATTGAACCCCCAGTCGGAGATTGCAAGTGCTGTAAAGCAATTGTCCTAACTGCTACACTACCTTGCCATTCCAAATGGGAGTTTGCCCAAGCATGTGAGTATGTTGGGACAAACTCTGTACAATCTAATGCCTGCTTGAAATGCTACTTTGCAGCACACACGCAGGGGCCACTTTATTAGGTACACCTGCACCCCTGCTCATTAATGCAAATATCTAATCATGTGATGACAGCAACTCAAAGCATTCAAACATGCAGGCATGATCAAGAGGTTCAGCTGTTGTTCAGAACAAACATCAGAATGCGGAAGAAATGTGATCTAATCGACTTCAATAGTCGGTTTGAGTGTCTCAAAAACTGCTGAACTCCTGGGATTTTCACTCACAGCAGTCTCCAGCTTACAGAGAATCATGAGAGAAGCAGTGAACAGCAGTGGGTGAAACCCCCTTGTTAATTAGAGAAGTCGGAGGAGAATGGCTCTGACAGGAAGGTGACAATAACTCAAATAAGCATGTGTTACAACAGTGATGTGCAGAAGAGCATCTCTGAATGCACAGTACAGTGAAACTTGTGGTGGATAGCCATGAAGATACACTCAGTGGCCACTTTTCTAGATACAGGAGGCTCCTAATATAGTGGCCTCTGAGTGTATAAAACTATGAAATGATGGGGATTTCAATCTACACAACAGATTGATTCCACCCCAATCATTCAACTGTCCCTCTCATGTTTCAACTAGTAAATACACTACAATAGGAGGATAAAGAAAGAGTTAAGTTACTAAAGGCACCTTAATTCACCTCACTGCCCCTTGTTCAGAAGATATTGTCCAGAAATTCATCCCCATTCTTACATGCAAAGAGCCCAACTTCAAAAATATATACAGAAAATGCTGGAAATACTCAGAAAGTCAGGCAGTATCTGTAGAAGAAGAATGTTCCTGGTCAAAGGCCCTTTTTTCAACAGGGGAAGAGTGAAAATAAGTTAGTTTTAAGTTACAGAGAGGGTGGGAGCTGTGATCATCAATGAAGTCATTGAAACTTTCAATGCAGTCATGGGACCTTACCAGCCAACTTCAAATTGGTTGCCAAAGTACATATATATTACCATTTCCTACCTTGAGAGATATTTCCTTCCAGGCATTTACTGGAAATGAATCAATACAACAGAATTTTATGAAAAACTACATAAAACAACAAAGACTGACAATCAATGCGCAAGAAAACAAGCTACGTAAATTAAAATAATACTGAGGCATGGGTTGCAAAAAGCCCTTGAATGTGAGTTAGTAGGCTATAGAATCAGTTCAAAGGTCTAATGAGTGAAGTTACCATGCTAGTTCAGGAATCTGATGGTTATAGGGGTAATGATTGTTGCTGAACCTGGTGTGTGGGACCTGAGGCTTCCGTTCGTCCTTCCTGAAGGCAGCGGTGATAAGAGATCGTGGTTTGGATGGTGGGGGTCCTTGATGATGGATGCTGCTTTCTTGTGGCAGCCCTCCTGTGCCTGCCAACCGCAATATTAATCTACGCTATCCCATTTCCCACCTCAGACGCATATGCCTCTACTCTGTTCCTATTCAAGCACTTGATCAAGGGCCTTTTATATGTTGTATTAATATTTGCCTCCACTATCTGTTCTGACAGCTTGTTCGAAACATTCGTCACCTTCTGTGTGGATAAACTTAACCCTCAGACCTGTAAATTTCTCCCCTGTCAACTTTATCCTCTGTCCTGTTCTAACTCCACACCCTTCGGAAAAAGTCACCCTTCGATCTCCTATATTCCAGTAAGAATATACCCAGCCTACACAATATTTCCTTGTAACTACAACCCTCCATTCCAGGCAGTGTCCTGATGAACATCATCTGCACACCCTCAATTGCCAACATATCCTTCCTGTACTGAAGCCACAGATCTGTACTCAGTACAGCCTTAGCAATGTTTCCTTCAGCTGCGACACAATGTTCTAGCCCTTACACTCAATACCACAGCCTATCTAGACAAGCACACTAAATGTCTTTTTCACTAATTGGGTCGCTCAGATATCATTGATTAAGGCATTGGTCATTCAAGCAGAAGGGGCTGATGGGACAGCAGGAATTGTTGGGGTTGCTATGGTGATGAACTTTGATGGCACCATTTAGATGATAGATTAACGAGGAAAATTAGAGCAAGGAAAGATTGACCCATGAGAAATGCCCAGGTTAGGCAGTATTATTGAAGGCAGAATGAAAGACTGTAGAAGCATACAGTGCACAAGCAGGCCCTTCAGCCCACCTGGTCCTTGCTGATCAAGTTTCACAAACTACAGCAGAACTGGCTGGTTCTGGTAGAGAGAAGGAAAATTGCCCAACGTTAACTAATTCTGCTTGAGTCACTCGGCCTGTAGCTGGTCATTCATTTAATTTAGAGGTACAGCATGGAAACAGGCCCTCTTGGCCCATGAGCCCTTGCCACCAAATTACACCTATGTGACCAATTCGCTTATTTACCCTTACGTCTTTGGAATGCGGGAGGAAACCTATGTAGTCAGGGGAGGAACATGCAAACTCCTCACAGACAGCGGTGGAATTGAAGTCGGGTCGCTAGCACTGTAAAAGCGTTACGCTACCATGAAGGTAAAGTGCCGTTCCTCTGCTTAAGTTGCTGCAGGTACAGTGGTCAGAATGGAAGCAGGATGGAGAAGTGAGACGTTCCGCAAACTAGGTCAGCAGCTTCAGTGGAGTGCCAAACGATTTATCTGTTTGGCCACTTCAAAGTACAAAGTAAATTTAATATCAAAAAGTACATATATGTCGCCATATACAAAGATGAGACTCATTTTCTTGCAGGCAGTCACAGTAAGTACAAGAAACACAAAAGAATCAATGCACCTAACAGGACAAACAACCAAAGCGCATAAAAAAACAGAACTGTGCAAATACAAAAACAAAAGAAAGAAATGGTGATAAATCAATAAGCAATAAATATTGAGAACATGAGATGAAAGTGAGTCCAGAGTTTGTGGGAACAGTTCAGTGGAGGGGTGAGTGAAGTTATCCCCAGTGGTTCCCTCTCATGCAAAGCCTTGTTTGCTCTCCACAGGTTTCATTCCTCCTCCTCTCATCTTTGGCGCCGGGATTGACTCAACGTGCTTATTCTGGACCACGATCTGCGGGGAGCTGGGCGCGTGTATGCTGTACGATAACGTGGTTTATCGCTACCTCTACATCAGCATCGCCATCACCCTGAAGACACTTGCCTTCATCCTTTACACGACGACCTGGCACTGTTTGAGGAGGAACACCAGCAAGTATATCAGAGATGACGAGGGCAACCTCCAGCCGCTGACGGCCAGTGACCTCTTTGCATCAACCTTAGCGCTGGACACAGCAAGGAGGGACTCTAGTCACCAGCAATCACAAAAGACCAAATTTATCTACAACCTTGAGGACCACGAGTGGTGCGAAAATATGGAGTCTGTCCTATAAAAGGACATTTGGTTTTGTACTTTTTTTAGAATTAAGACGTAATGGTGCCCAGACTTTAGAACAAAAACAAGATTTTTCTTCAAAGTTTTTGTTTTGCAAGACAAGTGCAGGGGCTAAACTGGATTGTGAACTGTTGAAAACATTGTTATATTTGCAAGTAAAGGACTTAATCACATTTTGACAAGGGCCAAGATTACAACCAATAATCTGTTGGAATGTATTTGCCTGGAATGATGGGATACTCTATATCATAGACTGATGTGGCTCGGGTCTGGTCCTGGGGCCACACTACACCAAGACCTCACCATTTCAATCGTGCTTCTTTTGTCTTTGCCAAGCAGAGTTTCGGCACTTCTGACTGTCTGTAGAGCCAATGGTTCCAACTTAACGCAGGTCCTCTTAATTACAGAACGGGACATTCCAGCCTCCTGCAAGTCTTCCTTCCAGGAGAGGTTTTGGGAAGAACATTGCCTCCCATCTGAATGGCCGGGCTATGAACCCTTTTGGAGCCATGATGAATAACCAGATTCACTGCAGTCCCCAGAGCAGGAGATCCATAGATTATATGTCAGGTCGAGGCTGATGTTACATGCCAGAGATTGGAATGGAACAAACTTTGCAGAATAAAGATCACAGGGCACCTGAGATTCTAACAAAGTCTGTGAACTCTCTGTCCTCTTGTAAATAAATTTGTGGACCTACCTGCATTTGGTAGTAGACAGGAGAAATAATTGGCCTCTTTGATATCACAATTATTTGATTCCAGTTATTAATTACATGAGAGTTTCACGTTGAGACATTACATTTTCCCTCTCGTGCAATTAGTGTCTCTTGCCATCCCAACTCCCCCACAACAATTTAATCCTTCTAAAGTTATGTTTCTTTGTCTTGCCTGGAAGACAATATTTGAGTTTTAGACCACAAGACCCTAAGATATAGGAGCAGAATTAGGCCATTCAGCCCATCAATCCTGCTCCAACATTCCATCATGCTGATTTATTATCCATCCCAACCCTGTTCTCCTGCCTTCTCCCCGTAACCTTTCACGCCCTTACTAATCAAGAACCTATCAACCTCTACTCTAAATATACCCAATGGTATACCCATTGCACAAACGGTCTCCACAGTCATCTGTGGCAATAAATTACACGGATTCATTGGGCAAAAGAAATTTCCCTGCATCTCTTTTCTAAAGGGATGTCCCGCTATTCTGATACTGTGCTCTCTGGTTCTAAACACCCCCTGCTATAGGACACATCCTCTCCACTTCCACTCTATCTGTGCCTTTCAATATTCGATAGTTTCAGTGAGATACCCCCACTCCTACAACTCATCTAAACTCCAGCAAATACAGACACAGAGCCAGTAAATGCTCCTCATATATTTACCCTCTCGTCCTCGGGATCATTCTTGTGAATCTCTTCTGGACTCCCATAGAGCATTTTTGCGAACTATCCCTGGATCTTCCTCAATGCCAGCACATCCTTCCTTAGATAAGGGGCCCAGAACTGCTAGCCATACCCCAAGTGTGTTTTGACCAACAGCTTAGGAAGTCTCAATATTATATTTTTTATTTCATAATAATAGCAAATGGTGAAGCTTGTCACTAAAAATTTCCAGCCGATGCAATCTTTGGTTCCTTCTGTTTGGGTCACCAGAGCCCAGCACACTCAAAAATTAGTGTTGGTCATGAAACCCAAAAGGGCTGAGAACATAGTTAACATCTCATGTCAGTGACTTTTCAGATTTTAAGAAATTGTTTTTGACTTGAAGTGCTAAATCTCTCCCTCTCTCTCCCTCTCTCTTTCTCTCTCTCCCCCTCTCTCCCTCTTCCTCTCCCTCTCCTACCTGAACTGCTGTGTACTTCCAGCATTCTCCAATTATATTTCAGATCTCCACTACTTTGCTATTGTTTTTGTAATCATTTACGTCCAGTATGTGAAAGAATCCCAATCTATTGTTTGCTCCTGTGACCTTTTATATTCTGATTCCACTGAACGTATTCCAGAATCATATTTTGCTGAGTTGACCAGTTGGCCGAGATTTGTTTCCTTTGGTTATTGGTCAATGGATTGTTCAATGATTGATCTTTCTGCTGATGGACATTGTTTCTCACCACTTCGTGAATCAAATCAAATGATTCACCTCCATAGATGCTGCCTGACCCGCTGAGGCCTCCCAGCCTTTTAATTTATTTATTGAGATACTGCATGGAATCGGCCCTTCTGGTCCTTCGAGCTGCGCTGCCCAGCAACCCCCGTTTAACCCTAGCCTAATCGTGGGAGGATTTACAATGAGCAAATAACCTACCAACCACTATATCTTCAGAACGTAGGAGGTAATCAGAGCACCAGGAGGAAACCCACGCGGTCACAGGGAGAACATACAAACTCCTTACAGGCAGCGGCAGGAATTGAACCTGGGTCACTGGTACTGTAAAGCGTTGCACTAACCACTACACTACCATAGTGCTCTGGATTTCCAGCATCTGCAGAATCTCTTGTGATAATTACTCTTTTTACTGATGCCTTTTCACAAGGTTTTAATCATCAGACCCGGTGGAGAATTAGCTTGTCTAACATGGAAGCCATGCTTTCTCCCTGTGAGATTTACCGAATTGTTTCAGGGAACAATGTAACTCAGCAAGAACCAATTCTTTGGGATACATGGGTACATAGTGGAATAAAATTTTGCTGCCTACTAGGTCTGTTGGTTCATGAGACATCGTGGTGGTGCAACATCACTGCATTATAGACAATGTGTTGGCTTGGTGTTCCCTTCAACCACAGAGAGTCAGAATTGGTGCTGATATAGCTACAAGCCGCTAAAAATCCATGTTTATCATTTACAATGTGTCACGTTTCAGTTTTGGAAAATCTAACTCACCTTAACTCCGATGTGTTAAGTCATTGATATTCATCAAGCAATTCATGGGCTGAGGTCAATCAGTTTAAGATAGACCAGGAACTGAGTAAGACACACAAGCTGCTGGAAGGAACTCAGCAGGTCAGGCAGCATCTTATGGAGGGAGATAAACGGTTGATATCTAAAGCTGAGACTCTCCATCAGGATTAGAGTGGAAGATGGAAGAAGCCAGAATGAGAAGGTAGGGGAGGGGAAGGAATACAAGCTGGCAGGTGATAAGTGAAGCCTGGTGAGGGGGGAAGGGAGGGGAGATGAAGTGAGAAGCTGGGAGGTGATAGGTGGAAAAGGTATAGAGCTGAAGATGAAGGAATCTGATAGGAGAGGGGAGTGGACCATGGGAGAAAGGGACGGAGAAGGGGCATTAGAGGGAGGAGATGGGCAGGTGAGGAGAAGGGAGGGGAGCCGGAGTGGAGAATGGAAAAAGAGAGAGGAAGGGCAAGGAACTAGGGACTGAACCTAGCTCCTAATGCTCAGTGGCACACTGAACAGAGTATTTCCTCATGGAATCTTCAAAGAATGCCATTCAAAGCCTTTTGAGGAGAACAATGTTTAATAGTAAATGAGAGCTTATTTGTAATGTACTCTTTAAAGTATAGGCAAATATGGAATAGCATCTGAACAAGAAAACCAATCTATTGTTTTTGGGGCATCATTTTAGGAGGACCAACCCTCTTTAAAGCAATCCATTATTTATTTATTGAGATACAGTGTGGAATAGCCCTTTCTGGTCCTTCAAATCCTAGCCTAATCAGAGGACAATTTACAATAACCAATTAACCTTCCAACCGGTATGTCTTTGGACTGTGGGAGGAAACCAGAGCACCCGGAGGAAGCCCACGTGGTCACAGGGAGAAGGTGCAAACTCCTTACAGGCATGGCGGCTATTGAAGTTAGGTCACTGGTACTATAAAGCGCTGTACTACCATTATGCTACCATGTAGCCTCCTCATCTTGCAGAAGGACCAGTATTGGCCATTGTTTTATCAATCTGATTCTAAAAAGTGATCGCTGACCTCTCACATTTGAGTCTCTTTTCCACTTTTCCCTCATAATTAAGGCATGAAATTATTCCTTAATAATGTGTGGTGAAGAGCCCCACAAGTGGCAAATAATTGCAGCCTCTGGTGAAGTATTATTGAGAGGAAAGAGTCGGTCACAAATGCTACCTTAGTTCATTTCCTTTAAAAACATCGGCCTGCAGGAGTGATTCCATGGCCCTTGCTATCAGCTCAAACCACAGATCACAGATATGGCATCACACCATGGAAAAGAATGTTGAACTACACCTCAGACAGCTGGACCTCATATCTGTGAGAAGACCATGGAGTTCAAGGTCCACTCCAAAAACTTACACGCTGATGCTGAGGCTGAAACACTGGTGTTGTACCGAATGAACACTGCAATGCAATGTCAAAAGCCCATCTTCAGGATGACTCACTAAACTGAGGCCCTGTCTTGAAGATCCCTTGACACCATGTCGTACAATGGCAAGGATCTTGCATCTTGTGTCAAGGTTTATCCTTCAACCTTGTTCCGCAGGACAGATTGTCTGCTCATTGTTTCCTTGCTTTTATGAAACCGTTCCAACAGCTGCTGATATTTATTTCACAGTACATTACTGCTAAATGGGCCCTGTCCCACTTATCAGACTTGATAGTTTGAAAATGGACTTGGACAGGAAGCATTAGAAAGGCACTATTTTCAGATGTAAGCTGTATTCCAAAGATGTTTCAACACAGACGTGGCTCACTCATTCTTTTGGTTAGTTCTCTGAATTGCAAAGAAGGGAACATGCCAATCAGAATGAAAGGCTTATGTGGGGGAAGGAAGGAATTAAGAGTCATAGAGTACTAAACCACAGAAAAATGCCCTTCAGCCCATCTAGTCCATGCAGAACTGCTGTTTTGCCTAGTCCCATTGATCTGCACCTGGACCATAGCCCTCCATACCCTTTCCATCCATGTACCGGTACTTATCCAAGCTTCTCTTGAATGTCACAACCAATCACACATCCATCACCTCCACTGGCAGCTTTTTCCACGTTCACACCACACAATAATTGAACTGAATGATCTTTATTGTCATTATACATAGGTACAATGAAACTCTGTTTGGCTTCCTCTCAGGCAATCAAACAAAGCGGTAGATAAAAACAAGACAGTAATAAAAAAACAGTATTAAATAGATAAGTAGCAGAAAATAAGTTGCAGCAGCACCAGAATATGCACAAAGTGCCGTTAGTGCAGGTATTTGAGTCCTTGTGTGTGCTCACCGTTTCAGTCATTGTACTGTGGGAGTGGTGTGATGGAGACCACAGCTCTGGGATAGAAGCTGTTCCTCAGTCTACTTGTTCTGGCTTTTAGTGTCCTGAACCTTTTGCTGGATGGCAGTGGGTCAAACAGGGAGTGGCCGGGGTGTGTGGTTTCTCTGGTTATGCTGACTGCTTTCCTCCTGAGTCTGCTGGATTAGATGAATAAGAGAAGTAGTTCCCCTCAGGTTTGCCTTAAATATTTCACTTTTCACCCTTAACCCATGACCTCCAGTTCGTGTCTCACCCAACCTCAATGGAATGAGCGGCTTGCATTTAGTCCATTTCTACCCTTCACAATTTTGTATACCTCTATCAAATCTCCCCTCATTCTCCTACGCTCCAGGGAATGAAGTCCTAACTTACTCAACCATTCCCTGTAGCTCAGGTGCCCGAGTCCCGGCAACATCCTTGTAAATTTTCTGAGCCTGAGGTCACTCACAGCATCTGGATCTCCTGTCACGGCTTACTGAATAACAGTACTGTAATGGGGCAAGCAATATTTTCCTTCTTACAGATTCAGGTTGTGTGTAACCTTGGAAAGCCCAGAGGAAAAGATAAATAAAATGAATGGGAAGGGAAAGTACCCTTTAGGATGAATATATTACAAGTGCCTAGTGATAAGTAGTCAGAGCATAGGAAAGGGTGGAACGAATTATCCGCCAAGAATTTCTGACAGACAATCATTTCTGTGAGATTCATTGAGGGCTTCCTGTCCTTACAACATATCAGTCATCTTTATGATTTCTCTATCTCCTATGTCCTTGGTTTCTCCTAAGTGTGAACGATGAGTCATGCCTATTGGCAGCACATGCCGCCCAACAAGCAGTGTTGTCATTTGCCCTAAAGATCACCAAAAAACCCCAAAGAGATTATGGAGATAAGTACACATGTGAATCCAGTGCATGCCCCTCTAAAGGGCAACAGTTCGAAAATGCTGCAGAAACACTAAAGCTGTTCAGACAAACGAGGCTTTAGTGTCAAAGAAAGTCACTCTCACCTCAGTTCTGCAGTTCAGATCATAGGCAGAATTCAGAATCAAGTTTATTATCACTAACACATGTCGTGAAAATTTTGTTTTGCGGCAGCAGTACAGTGCAATACTTAAAAATTTACTGTAAGTTACAATTAAAATTTTTTAAAAAGAGCAAAAATAGTGAGGTAGAGTTTGGGGTTTCATAGACCATTTAGAAATCTGATGGCAGAGGTAGGGACCAATAATTTCTGGAGCTGTTGAAATCTGCTGTGGTGGAGGTGGGGGACCAAGGCTGTATTAATGTTGAGGTCTGGCATCGGTGAGCAGGTTATTGGAGAGTGAGTGATGCCTGAACGTGCTGTTGCCATTTTCTTCCATTGTTCCATTGAAGATTGAGAGTTAACTGGCTGCTTGGTAATAAATTTGATTTGATCCGTCCTGCTTTCTGTGTACAGGGAGCTACCTGGGCGATTTCCCACGTTGTTGGATTATGTGGAAGAGTTAGGCTGGGGATGCAGCTGGCTCTAGGGTGCAGTGCTTCAGTATTGCAGTTTTAATGGTATTGCTGCAACAAGCTTTGAAGATAAAGGATTAGCGTAACAGTTAGTGAAACATTATTACAGCTTGGGGTGTTCCAAAGTTTGGAGTTCAATTCCGGCGCCGTTCCGTAAGAAGTTTCAGCATGTCCTTCCCGTGGGTTTTCTCCAGGTGACCCAGTTCCCTCTTACAGTCCAAGATTGTACCGGGTAGGTTAATTAGTCTTGTAAGTTATCAACTGATTAGGTTAGGGTTAATCAGGGTTCCTGGGGCAGCATGGCTCAAATGGCCAGAAGGACCTTCTCCATGCTGTACCATAAAACAAACAAATCAGCTTTATTTATCACATGTACATTGGAGCATACAGTGAAATGCATCGTTTTGTGTCACCCATGAGGAACACAGCCAAAAGACGTGCGTAACTTGCTCACAACTCGCTATCTTGGGTGGATTGTGGGAGGGAACCAGAGCACCCAGATGATACCCATGTGGTCACAGGGAGTACGTACAAACTCCGTACAGACAGCAGTGGGAATTGAACCCCAATCTTCTGACCACTGGTGCTGTAATTAGTTATGCTACCACGCTATACACGTTGCCCATGGCAGGTGCCTCCTCATCATGTCAGGTGAATCAGATTGTCTGTGCTGGTGGGGATCTCGGGGGGGGGGGGCGGGATTTGTCTCTATACTAAGCTACAGCTAAATCAATGAAGAGCTGCAGATCCAATCTCTCACATTTTCAATCCCTGCCGTGCTGCAGATCCCCTCAGGAAAGCTTTGGCAGTCTCCCAGTGCACAAATTCTGATTTGTCCTTATCTTTTAACCCGTACGCTTTGCCATTTTTGCAGCTGCTCCTCAGCTGGTAATTTAAGTGCCCAGACTGGCCGACTGTGATTGATTAGCTCTGGGACCTGGAGCATTCCTCCTCCTGGACAGCTGACCTCTAAATGCGGGGTGGCGAATCTGACCAGCTCTTTCATTGTACATCTCTGTTGAAGCACTGAAACCCTCGAAGGCTCTCCTCTGCCCGACAGCAAGGAATCTCAATGCCAGGAACTTATCAATTGATTCCACTTGCCTTATTAAATGGTGGCTGGCAAAGTCTCGCATCTCTGCTTCCTTTATAGGACCGGGGTTTGTAGACCTGCAGTGCTCCCTGTTAGCTGGAGTGCTGCACATTGTTCTGATCTCCATAGTTTAGGAGGTGCTGGTGGCAATGAAGAAAAGGATAAATAAGGTCATTCCTGGAATGGAGAATCTATCTTCTGAGTTTGTGCCAATATTTATTCAAGTTTAGAGGCATAAGGGGTAAAACAAAATAATTGGAGAGGGCTTAACAGGATGGATGTTGTGGGGTTGCTTCCGCTGTGGGCAATCCAGAGCAATGGAGCATAGTTACACTGATGTATACCTCTGTACGATGTTCAAGCTGAACAATGCCAGCGACAAAGACCTTAGAGCAGAGGTTCCCAACCTTTTGATGCCATGGGGTAATACTATTAGGCAAGGGGGTCCGTGCAGGTTAGAATCTGGGGGGAGATGGTGAGGATGTGGGGAGAAGTTTTAAAAATGGGATTGATGTAGGATTACTGTAAAATTGGGCAGCACCAACTCAATGGGCTGAAGGGCCTAGTTATTTACTGTATCTCTCCAAGTCGCTGGATATATTGAAAGGGGAGGTTGATAGGTTCTTGATTAGTAAGGGTGTCAAAGATCACAGGGAGAAGGCAGGAGAATGGGATTGAGAGGGATAATTAAATCAGCCATGATAGAATGTTGGGAGCAGACTCAATGGGCTGACTGGCCTAGTTCTGCCCCTAGGTCTTATGGTTTTATGACTCTAAGTGAAGTTCACACTGTGCCTAAAGACCCAATGTGAAAAGCAATCACTTAATCTCAACCCAATTCCAAGCAAGTCCCAGAACTTGTTGTACAATATTTGAGTGAATGGGACTTGCACAGGTGACTTTGGATAACTTCATGGAAGCTCCTCAAGTTCTAAATGTTCTCGAGGTCACCACTTACTTTGTGCACCAATCACTGATGTCACAGACAGATTTCAAAGTGCACAAAATTAATTGGATCCTCAAAACTGTTTCCAAAGGCAACGTGACAGCCATGCTCTGTGAGACGGACCTTCTAGTCAGGGCAAGTTGACCAATGAGTAAAGCGACTTTTTTAAATAACAGTTTCCATCAATTGTCACACCACAGCAGAAGGCCATTTGGTCCATCAAGTCAATGCTGGATTCCTGTAGTGAAATTCCAACATTGCCCTCTCCCTGTTATTCCCCACATGTTAACTCCC
Source organism: Hypanus sabinus (assembly GCF_030144855.1). NCBI lineage: Eukaryota > Metazoa > Chordata > Chondrichthyes > Myliobatiformes > Dasyatidae > Hypanus > Hypanus sabinus. Next base: position 35,607,102 of record NC_082733.1, on the reverse strand, counting down.
CTTCAAAATGCTTATGCACAATGTTTCCACCAACGCTAGAGGTAACAATTTCCAGATTATAAAGGCATCAAAATGTTTTCTTTCACATCCCTTTTAAATCTTTTGCCCACAAAATTGAACTGTCTCCTTCACCTTGAATCATCTGCTAACGGAACCTGCTTCCGTTTATCTTCCCTCTCTACCCATCATATTCATGGTCACCTCTGTTAGATCTCCTGTCAGCTCTCTTTGCTTCCATGAAAACTTTTCAGCTGATCAAGTAACAATAGCTCAATTCTCAGCCGGGAAGTTTACGTGATCTGGAGTCTTCAATTAACCATGTCAAGTACTGAGTCATAGGACACAGAGATTGTGGAGGCATTAGAAATGATCTCTCAGGAATCACGTCCCTGGGATGTAGTCCATCTGATCCAGCTGACTTATCTACCTACCTTTAGACCTTTCACCTTCCCAAGCACCTTCTTCTTAGTAATAACAACTACACTAACTTCTGTCCCTTGACACTCTTGAATTTCAGGCATACTGCTGGTGTCATCTGCAGAGATGACGGATGCAAAATATTCATTAAGTTCATCCACCGTTTCTTTGTTCCTCATTTCTACTTCTCCAGCGTTGTTTTCCAGCCATCCAAACTCCACTCTCACCTCTTTTTTACTTCTTTCACTCCTCTTTTATATTATTGGCTAGCCTCATCCTCCCTTTGGAGTATTCCTTCATCTTGGGCTTTCCAAATTGCCCAAAGACATGCCAGCCACTGCTGCTCATCCCTGCTAATGTCTCCTTCCAACGATCTTTGGCCAGCTCTTCTCTCATGCCTCTGTAATTCTCTTTACATCACTGTGACACTGATACATCTGACTTTATCTTCTCCCTCTCAAACTTGGAGTAGGTATAAGGTCATCACAGCATCAACCTTGTACTGTTCTGTACTGTTCTATATTACGCAGTACTGTGCAAAAGTCTTGGGCACATATAAGCCATTGGGGTGCCTAAGACTTTTTGCACAGTGCTGTACAAGGATCTGCTCCATTTGGAAATTGGGTCTGGCATCCCACAATTGCACAGTGAAAGGTTTCAAGCATTTGTACAATGGCCTCTAATGCTAGAAATGGGTGTTTGGAAATTAATATTGGTGCGGACATAGTGGTGGTGGCAGGGTGACATAGTGTTTATCGTAGTTCTTTACAGTGGTGCAGTCAGGGTTCAATTCCAGCTGCTGTCTATAAGGAGTATGTACGTTCTCCCCGAGACTGTATGGGTTTCCCCCATGTACTTCAGTTTCTTCCCTCATTGCAAAGCCATACAGGTTAAGGTTAGAAAGTTGTGTGCCTGCCATGTTGGCTTTGGAGACACGGAGTACGTGTGGGCATCCTTGAACTATGTTGGTCATTGACACAAATGACAAATTTCACTGTAAGTCTCCATGTAGGTGTGACGAATAAAGCTTACCTTATCTTGAATTCCCCATTTTCCTTCAAATAGGGTCCAGAATTTTCCTTTGAACAGCCAGACTAACAGGAAGTTGATTTCTAATCTAGGACTCAACTTTCAGGATGTAGCAGTCCCTCTGTACTGGACTTGAATGCAAACTCTATTATAGACTGGGATATACATTACAAAACCTGACCAGAAACTATAAAAGAACCAGCCCAACATTTTTTATTGAAAAAAACACAAAAAATTATTGAATTACATATTTCTTTTTTATGAAGTCCCTCTAATACTATGTTTAAATTATGATATCCATAATTTAGCATTGCTGGTACCATTTATTTTTCATTCTGTTTTTGTGTAAAACGGTTTCTTATGTTCAGCTTTTATGTTCTGTCAATAGCCAATGATGTTAGTGCCTTATCAGCTGTGGCTTAAAATCATTGTTGTTTTCTGCATAGTTTATTCACCTAAATCTTCATCACACTCTTCACTTTCAGGTACCCCTTGTAAAGTCAATATCTCTTGCTTTGGGTAGTGAGGAACTGTGCTGAAATAGATCTTTACCAGGCAGGTGGACCCACTGAAGAAAACAAGTAAACAGTGTATCAATAAGATTGAAAGGGCACAGAGAAAATTAACAAGGATGGTATTAGGAATTGAGGACATAAGTTACAGGGAAATGAAGAATAGGTTCGGACTTTTTTTCCTGGAACGTAGGAGAATGAGGGGAGGTTTGATAGAGGTATACAAAACAGATATAGAGCGATCAGGCACTTTGCTGGGAGTTCAGTGAGGTTTCGAGCTAAGTGCGCGTCCTAGAGGCCTGGATGCCTGGGGACGGGTTGTGAGACCGTGATTGACTCCATTGCTTCTCTCTGACTGAGGCGTCGAGCAAGGTTGAAGTCGATGAGGATGAGAGCACGGATGGGTGGGTGTTGTGCATGTCTACCCGTGTTTGATTAGTCTTCCTCTCCCCCCACACCCCACAAGTTGCAATCAGAGGAAAGTGCAGGAGTCTTGGGATCGACGTTGCAAGGATTGATGGGCTAAGGCTGTGGACTCATTTTGGGGACTTTGAGGTCAATGTTGCACAGGTTCCTGGATTCCAGTTACATTGTTTTTGAGCGTTTTTCTTGGGGTGATCAATATAAACTGGGGTGCTTCGGCAAAGACTGGTCCTGCGTCCTGCAGTGCCCTGAACTGAACTGAATACCACCGGTCTCCTTGTTTGGTGTCTGAAATTCTGTGTGCCGTTTGTTTGCTCTCTGTTGTTTGTGCAATTTGTTCTTTACTTCGTGTTTGATCTTTTCTTGCACAGGTTCCATGGTGTTCCTCTGTTTCGTGGCTGCTTGTGGGAGGACAAATCTCAGAGCTCAATTCTGTATACATACTTTGATAATAAATGTATTTTGAACCTTTAAATCTTCAATAGGGTAGATTGCAAGCAGGTTTTTTCCACTGAGGTTTGGTGATACTGTAACTGGAGATCATAGGATGAAAGGTGAAATATTTAAGGGGTACTTCTTCATAAGTTTGATTTGCAACATTTAAGAGATACTTGAACGGGAGGGCTATGGAGGGCTATGGCCCAGGTGCAGCTCAATGGGACCATGCAGAATGGAGTAGGTGAGCCAAAGGGTCTGTTTCTGTACATTAGTGCACTAGGACTGGAAGTCTAGCCAAGCTTATCATCATGTGAACAAGTACAGTGAGGTACAGGTACAATGAAAACTTTCTTGCAGCAGCGTCAAAGGCTTCTGGCTACCAATAGCACACAGAACATAACTTACAAGTAAATTATATGGTAAAGCAAGTGGTTCCCAACCTGGGGTCCACAGACTAACTGTAGGGATCCATGGCATAAAAAAAAAGGTTGGGAACAATTCACTGAGTGAAGAGAGGGAGACTCTTCAACAGACTGTGCAAAAGCTAGACCTTAGTATAAAAAATGCAACGATGCAATCAGAGGCAAGTCCATTGTAATGCAAGAGGTGGTTCATAGTGAGGTAGGGTTAGCGTCTGGCAAGTCGTTTCAATCAGAGTCAGGTTTCATATCACCGGCAGACATAGTGAAACGTGTTATCTTTACGGCAGCAGTACAAAGAAATACATGATAAATAAATATAGAGGGAAAATGGTTACATTAAGTATGTATATGTTTACTAAATAGGTTAAAATAAGAATGTAGTGTGGTAGATCATGGATTCCATGTTCAAATAGAAATCGGATGACAGAGGGGAAGAAGCTGTTCCTGAATCACTGAGTGTATGCCTTCAGGCTTCTGCACCAAATTTCCCAATGGGAAGAGGAAGTCCTGGGTGGTGGGGATCTTTAATGATGGATGCCACTTTCCGCTCCTTGAAAATGTCTTGGATACTTCGGCGGCTAGTACCTATGATGGAGCTGACTGATTATACAGGTTTCTGCTTCTTACTTCAGTCTTGTTCATTAGCACCCCCCCCCCCACCCGTCCCCCTATACCAGACCTTATGTTCAAATGTGGCTATTCCTGAACCTGCTGGTGTGGGACTTGTAGGCTTCTGTACCTTCTGCCTGACAGTAGCAGTGAGAAGATGACATGACCAAGATGGTGGGGTTCATTCAAAGGAGAGGACATGACTGAGAAGGTGAGGTTCATTCAAAGGAGAAGACATGACCGAGACGGTGGGGTTCATTCAAATAAGAGAGCACGACTGAGATGGTGGGGTTCATTCAATGAAGGGGACATGATCAAGATTGTGGGGTTCATTCAATGAAGAGGAAATGACCGAGATGGTGAGACTTACTCAAAGAGGAGACCATGGCTGAGGTGATGAAGTCCGATTCATCAGAACTTCAAATTCAACAAAGATACAAGAGACAAAAGATTAACAGAGAAATACAAAAATAAAAAAAACTAAATTCAAAAAATTTTGGAAGAGTTTTTTTGCAGAGAAAGCGCCTTGCCATTTTGATTCATGAATGTCAAGGCTGCTCAGGGATAATAAGGACAAGTTATAAAATATTCAGCGTACTGGGATTCAGAAAATATTTCTGTTTGTGCTTTTGGTTTCAATGTCAACTCTTTCTGAAGATTAGGACTTTGCTTGAAGTCATTTATTTCTCCTAATTCTTTGTAAAGGGCTTGGCTGAATAGAGTTAGAATGAAATTTGGCATTTATTTAGTCAGCTCAGTATTCACTTCTGACTGCTTCATTGGAATGCCTGCTACTTTGGGCATTAAGGTTTAAATTTTACCCGAAGGAGCTATCCAGCCCAAAATGCTGAATGCTAGCCTGTAGTCTCGGTATAAATCAGCTCCTATTCCCTCTCAGATAACTTTATTATGTCTTCTTTTTAGAGGTAGAGCTTGGTAACAGTCTTTTCAAGTCCAACAAGAACATGCCACCTAATTACACCTGGCAATGTAATGATTAACTTGCCAGCCCATGTGTCTTCAGAATGTGGGAGTAAACCAGAGACCCTGGGTAAAACTCATGAAGTCACAGGGATAGGGCAGTGACTCTTTACAGAGAGCAGTGGAATTGAACATGGGTCGCTGGTGCTGTAATAACGTTGCACTAACCTCTATTCTACCATGCTACCTTTAAACAAATCTTCTATTCCTGTTGCCTGCATTTATCTGGCTCCTTCTTACATGTATCCATGCTACTCATAAACGCTAGAAAATCTGCAGATGCTGGAAATCCAAAGCAACACACACACACAAAATGCTGGAGGAACTCAGCAGGTCAGGCACAATCTATGGAACAGAGTAAACAGTTGACATTTTGGGAAGGGTCTTGGCCTGAAACGTCAACTGTTTACCCTTTTCCATAGATGCTGCCCTACCTGCTGAGTTCCTCCAGCTTTTTGTGTGTGTTTCATGCTAGATATTCTGGTTAATCTCTGTGGCATGCATTGGTGACCGTCCCATACTTATGATCTTAGAGGTGAAAAGACCTTCTTTGAGACTTTAAGACCTCACACCCTCAGCTTCTTTTATTTGAAGAAAACAAGGCCTGTGTATTTCCTGGTGGGATAGTTTCTCACTTATATATCATATTTTTAAACTTCCTTTGCACCATCTTCAGTGTCTCAGAGTGTCTTTATATTTAAAATCAAAGTGTGGAGATCAGAACTGCTCAAAGTCTACCTCATGGGCAAACCAAGGTTCAATATAAATTGCTAATCATCTGAAGGATACTCATCATCGTCATTGCGTGCTGTGTCATACAACGTGGGCGATGATGGTCTTTCCATGACCATAACTGTTCTTGGCAAATTTTTCTACAGAGGCAGCTTACCATTGTCTTCTTCTGGACAGTGTCTTTACAAGACGGGTGCCCCCAGCCACTATCAATACTCTTCAGAGATTGTCTGCCTGGTGTCGGTGGTCACATAACCAAGACTTATCATATGACCATTCACTACCCGTTGCCATGACTTCGCGTATCCCTGATCGAGGGGCTAAGTAGGTGCTACTCCTTGTCCAGGAGTGACCTGCAAGCTGGTGGAGGGAAGGAGCGCCTTACACCTCCTCTGGTAAAGATGTATCTCCACTCTGCCACCCAAGAAGGATACTACGCCAAAAAATATGCAGCCCTTACTGAGTAGCCTTTTAAAGTGGTGCATAGGGAGCTCAATCAGCATGACTTAATTTGTCCTTAGCTCCAGATGTTTAATTTTTAACTGTGTGAATAATAATTAGGTGCCCTTCTCCTATTGGGATGCTGTTTCTCCTCCTGTGCAACAATGGAGGGGAGTTATCATTCACATTTGTCATGAAATTTGTTTCTGTTTGTGGCAGCAGTACAGTGCAATACATAAAATTACTACAGTATTGTGCAAAAGTCTTAGACACACCAGCTATATACAGTATATGTGCTAGAGTGTCTAAGACATTTGCACAGTACTGTAGTAATTTAAAAAATTGCACTATATTGCTGCCACAAAAAAAGATCGTGACATACAGCATGTGAGTGATGGTAAACCTGATTCTGATATGGGTCTCTATTGTGGACTGGGAGTGGGAAGGGGACAGGAAGAGAGGAATCGTGGTTGGACAAAGGGGAAAGGAGCAGGAAGCACCAGAGAGACATTCGGTCATGATCAATAAGCCATTTGTTTGGAAGCGAATGACCTTGCCTGGTGTCTCAGGCCTGGGTGTGTCTGCAATCATGCCACCTCACTGTCCCTGGCACTCCTCCTCTGCCACCTGTCCCACACCCCTCTCTCACCATTCCCAACATCCTTTGCTCCCGCCAGATTTACAAGTTCACTCTCCACTCCATGTTGACAATTGCACGACCGTGCAAAAACCTTGGGCAGCCTAGCTACGCCTACTCCTTTGAAACTTATAATCTTATACACAAGTACATCAAGGTGGTATAAAAATAGAAAACTGAATCCAGAATACAATGTTTCGCTTATGGAGAAACTGCTGTGCAAGCAGATAAGTAACTGCAAGGCCACAAGTTAGACTGACTGAACACCAGTACGAGCCATGTTCCCCCAGACTTGTATCAGTAGTCATGACATCTGAAAACAAAAGGTGGGGGTTTTCCTGAGGGAGAGGTTACAAGGGAAACATAATTGCCATCGTGTATTTCTCGAGCCAAGCAGCCTGTTTTCACACAAGCTTATCCCAATTACTCGATGCCCCAAAGAATCGAATCGCTGACGGTTCCTGGTGTTTTCCGTCAGTGATGTGACTGCAGGTGTTGCAATGGGATAGACCAGCATTAAGCTGCACACAGCGCTGATGTTAGTCACAATGATTTGTGTTACTAAGGCATGTCTCTCCCTGGCTGCAGGCAATCCTGCCTATCATGTAACCACACGTGCAAGTTCTTAATTAGCTGTCTGTCACACACAGTGAGCTGTGCATCAGGAGCTAAATTGGGAATTACTTTCCCTGAGAATATGCAGGAGATGTTTATAGAATATCCCCTCCCCTGGGCCCTTCCCTCCATCTCCCAGCACAAACTATGGCGGTCCTTGAATTGTCCCATAAATGACGCCCCTGTAATTGAAATAGCCTGCATACACTGACATAATGGTGTGGGTTGTCATCTGGAAAGCTACTGTGAGATTCGTATTTAGCCTCGTATTTGGAGGAGTAACAAGTGCAGATAATTATGAGAGGTGGTCTATTCGGCCCCTCAAGGTGCTGTCCCATTTAAATTGGTCACTGCAAGGCTGATCCTCGACCCCTAAGATGCCACCTCAGCACTGCTGGCACGCCTTCTTTGTAATTGCATCGATATGTTGGGCCCAGGGTGGATCTTTAGAGATGTTGATACACAAGACTGAGAGGAGAAGGGAAGTCACTCTCACAGATGGCAATGAATCTCTGAAAATTGTGGAGGCTGATTCATTGGTATTATTTAAAGTAGAGGTAGACATATTCTTAGAGGAAGGGGGTGGTAGTGAGAGCCATGGGGTATCTGGCACAAACAATAATTTGAGGATTGGAGTAGATCAGCTATTGTGTTACTGATTGGTGAAGGCTTGAGGCCTAGTGGCCTCCTCCTGCTCCTATTTAAGAGTCATGATGTAAAACAGCATGGAAGCCTTCAGCCCAACTTGCCCATGCCAACCAACCCCAATGAGTCTTATTTGCCCGCCTTTGGGCCAAGTTCTTCAAGCCCTTTTCCTTCCATGCTCCTGGACTCAAGCAAATGCCGATGCTGGCACTGAGGGCAACAAGTAAGATGTTGGAGGAAAGTTGTGGGTCATGCAGCATCTCTGGGGAGAACTGGATGGCTAATGCTTCAGGTCAAGACACCACGTCTGGGCAGATGTTCCGGATGTCAGCAGCTGCAGTCTCTTGTGTGTCCATTCTTCTACTCCTCGGCCAAGTATTTCCCACTTTTCCACCTTCAGGGATTGTCTGGCTGGTGTCGCAGGCCACATAACATATCCACTACCTGCTTCCATGACTCCACATGACCCTTACTGGGGGTGGGGGGGGGGGGTGCCTAGTAGATGCTACACCTTGCCCAAGGGGGACCTGCAGATTAGAAGAGGGAAGGAGTGGCTTAACACCTCCTTTAGTAGAGACCCAGCCAATGTTGCAAGCTCACAAATCAGTAACCCTAACCGTATGTCCTTGGAATGTGGGAGGAAACCGGAGCTCTTGAAGGGAGTGCAGTCATTCTTACAGGCAGCAGTGGGGATTGAACCCCAACCGCTGATTGCTGTCCCTGTAAAACAGTGCACTAACCATTTGTAACGCGGGGGCAGGTTCACAGGTTTCCTAAGAAGACACTAATTAGGAATATCCATATTAATCACTTACTTACAAACAGTAACTGATTCTATCAAACATCCAGATCCCCCCCCAAGTGACACAAACTGCAAAACTAAATTATCAACAAGCAGGTGCTTAGCCAAGAGTGCATGTGCAGCATATTTTCCCAATGGTTCTCCAGAACGGGTCACGACCTCGTTTTGAAAGTGAGAGCCCTGAAGACAAAGGAAAGGTGCCTGAAGCCAGATGCCGCCACCATGGCACACAAGGCAACCAATGGGAATGAGCTGTTGCATCCTCCAAATGTGCCGATCGATGTCCGGTACGGTAGAAGCGGCTTTTGATCAACACCGCGAAGCTACTGTCTGTGTGGAAAAGTTGCCCCTCAGGTTGCTTTTAAATCTTCCCCCTCTCAATGACCAAGGTCAGTTGAAGGACTACCCTCTCTGTTAGCTGCGAACAGTGCCTTCAGTCCAAACAGCAGTGATTTCAAACAATAAATGTGGAAGTTAAACTTTGGTGTGCTAATAAGAAAAATTTCCCTTTTCTCATTTATGGAATTATTAAGATGTTAGATGATCCCTCATTATATAATAATCGAATGTTATTTGGTGTAATGACTCAGTGTTATAAACCTGCAAGTCCCTCAGTTCCACATCAGCTGTGTTAGAGAGATTGACACGAGATTGGAAATTAACTTCAGATGATTTTCACCCTTGAATCAACAACCTTCGATTTTCTAGTCCATAAAAGTAACATTTGAATTTGTAATGAAAATCAACAAAAACTGCAGATACTGCAGTTTGAAGATAATGAAACAGTGGTGTAGCGGTTAGCATAACACTATTACGGCACCAGCGAATTGGGGTCAATTCCCGCCAATGTCTGTTTGGAGTTTATACATTCTTCACATGAACACATTCAAAGTTCAAAGTAAATTTATTAGATGAAAAATTATTTAGATGAAGTGATTAAAAGTAACATTAGCAAATTTGCTGATGACACAAAGCTGGGTGGCAGTGTGAAATGTCAGGAGGATGTTATGAGAGTGCAGGGTGACTTGGACAGGTTGGATGAGTGGGCAAATGTATGACAGATGCAGTTTAATGTGGATAAAAGTGAAGTTATCCACTTTGGTGGTAAGAACAAGAAGGCAGATTACTATCTAAATGGAGTCAAGTTAGGAAAAGGGGAAGTACAATGAGATCTAGGTGTTCTTGTACATCAGTCAATGAAAGCAAGCATGCAGGTACAGCAGGCAGTGAAGAAAGCTAATGGCATGCTGGCTTTTATAACAAGAGGAATTGAGCATAGGAGTAAAGAGGTCCTTCTGCAGCTGTACAGGGCCCTGGTGAGACCCCACCTGGAGTACTGTGTGCAGTTTTGGTCTCCAAATTTGAGGAAGGACATTCTTGCTATTGATGGAGTGCAGTGTAGGTTCACAAGGTTAATTCCCGGAATGGCGGGACTGTCATATGTTGGAAGATTGGAGCAACTGGGCTTGTATACACTGGAATTTAGAAGGATGAGAGGGGATCTGATTGAAACATATAAGAATATTAAGGGATTGGATACACTGAAGGCAGGAAGCACGTTCTTGCTGATGGGTGAGTCCAGAACTAGAGGCCACAGTTTAAGAATAAGGGGTAGGCCATTTAGAACAGAGATGCAGAAAAACTTTTTCACCCAGAGAGTGATGGATATGTGGAATGCTCTGCCCCAGAAGGCAGTGGAGGCCAAGTCTCTGGATGCATTCAAGAGAGAGTTAGATAGAGCTCTTATAGATAGCGGAGTCAAGGGATATGGGGAGAGGGCAGGAATGGGGTACTGATCAGCCATGATCACAGTGAATGGCGGTGCTGGCTAGAAGTGCCGAATGGCCTACTCCTGCACCTACTGTCTATTGTCTATTATCAGAGTATGTATATGTCACCATTAACTACCTTCATTTACCTGCAGGCATTCACAGTAGAACAAAGAAATACAATAGAATCAGCAAAAAAATAACGCTCAAAGACTGACAGAACTAATTTGCAAAAGAAGATAAACTGTGGAAATACAAAAAAAAGGTCAATAAAAAACACTGAGAACATGAGTTGTAGAATCCGTGAAAGTAAGTCAATAGGTCGTAGAATAGGTCAGTGTTATGGTGAGTGAAATTATCCACACCGGCTCAGGAGCCTGATGGTTGAAGGATAATAACTGTTCCTGAACCAGGTGATGTGGGGCCAAAGGGTCCTGTGCCTCCTTCACAATGACAGCAGCAAGAAGAGAGCATGGCCTGGATGGGGTGTGTCCATAATGGTGGACCGGGATGGTGCAGGTTTGTTGATGTACGGGTTAGTAGGTTAATTGGCCACATGGTTGTTATTGGCCAGTCACGTGGATGGAAGGGCTTGTATCTCTAAATCAGGGGTTCCTAACCAGGGGGTCCACTGACCCCTCGTTAGTGGTAGGGGTCCATGGCATAGAAAGGGTTGGAACCCCATGTTTTAAATAAAGCAGTCCTAATGAATGGTCTTGGCCCAAAATGCTGGCTCTTTGTTCCTCTCTATAGATGCTGCCTGACCTGCTGTCGTCTTCCAGCATCTTGTTTGTGCTACTGGAAATTTCCGGCATCGGCAGAATCTCTTGTGTTCATAAATTAACCAAAAGATGCTGAAAATACTCAGCAAGTCAGACCAGCTCTCAAGATTTCTGATGAAGGGCCTTTAACTTGAAACATTAACTTTCTTTCTTGTCCTGTTGGCGTGAGTCTGACCCTCTGAGCATTTCCAGCATTTTCAATATTTTGTTTGAATTCGTGGCATTTTCTTCAACTTCTGGGCTCATTGTGTTGAGCCTGAATGTCGTACAAGTGTTTTTAATTAATACTGAGAAACCTGATGATAGAATATCATTTGTTTCAGTCACCCTTCCTGGTGATCTGGAGGACAAAAACTGGGCCATGATCCTCAGTGAGTCATAATGAACAGTCAATCCCCTCTACGCCCCGTGCCTGTGCTAAATTACATATCATCTGCACAGAACAAGGATCTTGGTCCCATATGGCCTCTGTCAGCATTTTATGTTCTGCACAAATTTTCTTCCACCTCCTTTCATCAATCCCCATCAACGTAACCTTCAAATCTCTAATATCCCCTTAAATATAATGATTTTATTTGCCTCAAGTGTTCTGTGGATGTATAAGTACAGAGAAGCTATTGAATTCAGAACATAGCACAGTACAATGACGACTTTTTCCACTGAGGTTGGGTGAGAAGAAATGTAAAGGTCATAGATTAAGGGTGAAAGGTAAAATGTCAAAGGGAAACATGAGAGGGAGTTCTTCATTCAGAGGGTGGTGAGAGTGTGGAATGAGTTGCCACTGCAAGAGCTGGATGCAGGTTCAATGTCAACATGGAGAGAAATTTGGATAAGAATATGGATGGGAGGGTTTAAGGAAGTCCAGTTACAAGTCTATAATTAGGCCACTTGGCCCATCAAGTCAGCTCTGCCATTCCGTCATGGCTGATCCATTTTACCTCTCAGCCCCAATCTCCTGCCTTCTCTCCATTGTCTTCATGTCCTGACTAATCAAGAATCTATTAACCTCTGCCTTAAATAACAAATTCCATAGATTCACCAACCACTGGTAAACAAATTCCTCCTCATCTCCATAAAACCATAGAACATTACAGCACAGAAACAGGCCTTTTGGCCCTTCTTGGCTGTGCCAAACCATTTTTCTGCCTAGTCCAACTGACCTGGACCTGGGCCATATCCCTCCAAACCCCTCTCATCCATATACCTGTCCAATTTTTTCTTAAATGTCAAAAGTGAGCCCGCATTCACCACTTCATCTGGCAGCTCATTCCACACTCCCACCACTCTCTGCGTGAAGAAGCTCCCCCCCATGTTCCCTTTAAACTTTCCCCCTTCACTCTTAACCCATGACCTCTGTTTTTTTTCCCCTGGCCTCAGTGGAAATCTCCATTCTAAATGGACATCCTGCTATTCAGAGGCTGTGTCCTCCGGTCTTAGACTACCCCATCATAAGAAACATACTCTCCACATCCACTCTAATTAGTCCTTTCAACATTCAACAGGTTTCAATGAGATCCCCCCCCCCCTAATTCTTCTGAATTCCAATGAGTACTGGCCCAGGGCCACTGAACGCTCCACATATGATAAGCCTTTCAATCCCAGAATCTTTTTCGTGAAATGATGGGTCGATGGGATTTGACAGAATAATAGATTGGCACAAACTGGAAAGGCCAAAGGGCCTGTTTCCGTGCTGCAGTGCTCTATGTCAGTGCCAAACTCAATACCAAATTAAACTAAATCCCTTCTGCCTACACACGATTCACATCCCTCCATTCCCTGCATTTTCATGTGCCTATCAGAAAACCTCTTAAACATCCCTGCCTGCTTATCTGGCTTCCACCACTACTCCTGACACCCATCACTCTCTGTGTGAGAAAAACTTTGCCCGCCTAACTCCTTTAAACTCTCCCCTCTCGCTGTAAATGCTTGTCCTCCAGCATTTGATATCTCTACCTATGTCTCTCTTTCTCTCATGTAAACCTGTCTCAGAGGAAAAAGATAGAGACAAAGAGAGCCCTGCTCAGGCTCAAAGTTGTTTTACTTTGTCTATAATAAAAGCCACCAGAGGAGATGTAATTTTATAAAAAAAAACAACAGCAATCTGTTTGCCTTCTGACATTTTGAAATGAAATCTCTCCAGAAGGAACTAAATAATTAAAGAACTGATCATATTTTTTTCACTGGTTGCAAGAACAGCTAGAAGGTCAGGAGGCTGAAACCTGGAGACATGAAAGATAGCATGGAAATGTATCCCTGGGTAATAGCACTGAATGGGGTCTACAAGGTATTTGCTGCATGGTTGTGTTATCATTCAAGCTCAGTTCCATTGACATTGAATTGCAAAGGAGAACACAACATCACACACAAAATGCTGGCGGAACTCAGCAGCACTGGCAGCATCTAAAAGAGTAAGCAGTTAACGTTTTGAGCCGAGGCCTGCCATCAGGACCAAGGAAAAGGAGAGATATAACCATATAACAATCACAGCACGGAAACAGGCCATCTTGGCCCTCCTAGTCCGTGCCGAACCCTTAATCTCACCTAGTCCCACCTACCCGCACTCAGCCCATAACCCTCCACTCCTTTCCTGTCCATATACCTATCCAATTTTACCTTAAATGACACAACTGAACTGGCCTCTACTACTTCTACAGGATGCCTGAATTAAAAGGTGAGGGTGAAGAAAGAGGCTAGCTGGAAGGTGATAGGTGAAGCCAAGTGGGTGGGTGTGGTGAACTACATATACCTGTCTGGACACGCCCCCCACTGACAAATTCTGCACAAATACATTGTTTAATGCAATGACATGGACCAGTCGTACAAGGTTACAGCAGTCGTGCAGTGCTTAGCGTTACACTATTACAGTGCCAATACCCGCCGCTGCCTGTGCAGTTTGGAACCTCTCCCTGCATCCACATGGATTTCTTCTGGATGCTGCGCTTTCCTCCCACACTCCGAAGACATAGGTTGGAATAGGTCGCGTTCCAGAAGATGTAGAGTTGTGGCCACGTTATGTTGGTGCCAGAGACATGGCGACACTCGTGGGCTGGCCCCAGCACAGTGTTATTCATCGACGCAAACGACACGTGTTTTGATGTTTCGATGCGCATGTGATAAATAAAGTCAATCTTTCTATCTTTCTTGTCTACAGGTAAGTGGGATTAGTGTTGGTAGGTTCAGGGGAACCATGCGCAAGGGGCCTGTTTCTGAGAGCACAACCCTCACTCATTACTCACTCCATGCAAATTTTGGATTTTTTTGATTCCTTTTATATCTACAGTTTCTGTGGTTCAAATAACTTCACATAATCAAGCGTATGCCTTATTCTGGTATCTTGGCTACTTCTTCCCCCACTTTGATACGTCCTTCAAGGCTAGTCAGCGTCTGTTGATAGACTCAGATCTGAATGCCTCCACAAGAGATCATGAGCTCATGTCTTCTGACAGGACTAAGTTTCTATGCCCAGGAACCTTCTCTTTATGTAAAGTTAAATATTAAATAGAAGTCACAACTGCATAATCAAAAGCTCCCAAGGCACTGCTTGAAGAAAGCAAGAGAGCCCTTCTGATATCTTGATCAATATTCCGCTCTCGATGCTTGTCATCAACTGGTCGCTGGTGTTTGTGAAATCTAATGGCTGCTTTGTAGCTACTGCTTCGCTTCAGAAGTGTTCAAAAAGTTCAAAGTAAATTTATTATCAGACATGTTAACATATACTACCCTGAGATTCATTTTCTTGTGGGCATTCACAGAAGAATAAAGAAATACAATAGGACCAATAAAAACTGCACACCGAGACTGACAAACAACCAATATACAAAAGACAAATTGTGCAAATACAAAAAATAAATAAATAATAGATAATAAATAAATAGTTAGATAATACCGAGAACACTCCTTGAAAGTGAGTCTATAGGTTGAGGAACCAGTTCAGGGTTGAGGTGAGTGAAGTTACCCACACTAGTTCAGGAACCTGATGGGTGAAAGGTAATAACTGTTCCTGAGCCTGGTGTGGTGTGGGACCTAAGGCTCCTGTACCTCCTTCCCGAAGGCAACAGTGACAAAAAAGGATTGCTTGGATATTTGGTGGGGGGGGGGTACCTTGATAACGGATGCTGCTTTCTTGTGGCAGAGCTCTTTGTAGATGTGCTCAGTGGTGGGGAGGGCTTTACCTGTGACGGACTGGACTGTGTCCACCACTTTTTTGTAGGCGTTTCCACTCATGAGTGTTGGTGTTTCCATACCAGCCTGTGATGCAGCCAGTCGGGATAGACGGTGCACCTGTAGGAGTTTGCCAGAATTTTAGAGTATGTGCTGATCTGTGCTGCCTTGCCCGCTTTGTGACGGTGCTTTTATGCTGGTCCCAGAACAGATCCTATGATAACGTTGTCCACTGTCTATTAATCCTGCTTACAGTTACTGCTCTTTAGATTTGTTAAGCATGCTCGCAGAAAAGAAATCTCAGGGCTCTATGTGGCAACATGTATGCACGCTAATAACAAATTGAACTTTGAAAAAATTCAAAGCTACTAACCCTCTCTACCTCCGATCCCCGACCGAGGAGTGGCTCATGGACCCCTCGTTTCTTCCTCCCGTTGTCACTAATCAATAATCTTGATGTGCATCAGGTGCTTTAAAATCATAAGCTGCTACATAAATATTTTCCTCTTTCTTGTCCGTTATGCATCAAAATATTGAACAGTTTGTCCCTCTGTGCTTGACTGATTGAATACTTAAAAGACTTTAAAGGTTTCATGGTTAATTAAATCCATCCCCGTGGGTAACCTTTCAAACATGGCAGCAAGAAATTACCAGAATGGATCATTTTTAATGCAGTAGTGAGTTTCAATAGCCTCAGCATTGAAATACTTACTAAAATGATTGAAAATTGGTATTTTAACAGCCAAAAGGAAACAAGGTATTTTTTTTTATCCTTGCTAATACAATTTTAACTATATTCAACAGTCTGAGGGATTATCTCTGTGGATTATCAGCAAGGAAAATAATTTAATTACTAATGTAACACACACAAAATACGGGAGGAATTCAGTAGGTCAGGCAGAGTCTATGGAAATGAATAAACGTGTGTATGTTTCAGGCTGAGACCTGTCATCGGACTGGAAAGAAAGGGGAAAGAAGCCAGTGTAAGAGGGTGAGGGGAGGGGCGGGTATACAAGCTAGAAGGTGATAGGTGAAGCCAGATGAGTGGGGGAGAGGGTGTTTGAAGTACAGTGCTGGGAAGTGATAAGTGGAAAAGGTAAAGTGTTGGAAAAGGAGGAATCTGATAGGGAAGGACAGTGAACCATGGTAGAATGGGAAGGAGAAGGGGCACAGGAGGAAGGTAATAGGCAGGTGAGGAGAAGAGAAGAGGTAAGAGGGGAGCCAAAGTTGGGGGCAAGTTCCCACTGTGGTAGCGAGCCTAGTCCAAGAGTCGGAGAGTAGCAGTGAGAGTGTGTCTTCAGGGTAGATACACCTTGAACAGACTTTGTAGTGGAGCAAGGAAATCTCTTAATTACCAGTTGGCTGATGGAGGGTTATGCCCACACCATATCATTCACAAACAATCCTCCAACAATGTTCACTTTACAGACATAACTGTTAAATCTGCTTTGTTTTTTTCTGTTGCTCCAATTTTCAGGGGAACCCAAATACCCAAGAGAGTGTAATAAAACCGAGGCCACTCTACAAAAGTGGTTAATTGACACAGTTTCTACTTTTGCATCAGGCTCGTTCTGTGACTGAAACTGAAGAGCTTTGCATGAGTCAAAAATTGAAAGGTTCCGCAAGATGGCTCTGGACATACTTACACAGACAGAGGCTTGGAGGGGTGTCGTTTCAAAGAAGTTTCATTAGATGTTGTGGCTGAGAAATTAGTCTCCAACGATGAAGACGACGAGGTTCCGATTCATTTATTTATCACATGTACACGGAAACATTCAGTGAAGGGTATCATTGGTGCTAACAAGCAACACAACCAAAGGATGTGCTGGGGCAGCCGGCAAGTACTTCCACATATTCCAGCACCAACACAGCATGCCTACAATATTGAACATGAGCAGCAACAGCATAATAGCAACATAACAGCAGCAAAATAAGCCTCTGTTCTCCCTCGCAGCCCCACACCCACACACACACACACACACACACACACTCACACACACACACTCACACACACACACACACACACACACACACACACACACACACACACACTCACACACACACACACACACACACACTCACACACACACACACACACACACACACACACACACACACTCACACACACACACACACACACACACACACACACACACTCACACACACACACTCACACACACACACACACACACACACACACACACACACACACACACACTCACACACACACACAGATACGGGGTGAAGGCACAGAGAACTGGTGTGACAGAGACAGAGACAGAAAGAGGTGAGGGAAAGAAAACGGGTGGAATACAGACATATACCCACACACAAGCGACCGATGAAAGAGAGAAAGAGTGGAGACAGAGGTGGAACATGCACATAGACCACCGATAAAACACTCACAAGTGAAAGAAAGACAACGGTTAGCACACGCGCACACACACACTCTCTCTCTCTCTCTCTCTCTCTCTCTCTCTCTCTTCTCCAACCTCAGGACGGGCTGCCTCCGAGTCTTCAGCCACCAGTAGACTCGTGGGCTCACAGACATCGAGCCCTTGACTCCTTCAGTGAACCTGCAGACTCGCAGACCCGAAGCTTCAGCTATGAGGCTCGATTTCCAGAATTCCAATTGACCTACGGACTTCAATTCTTGGTATCAACCCAGGACTCACTGGTGACAAGACCCTGAACTCCAGGCTTTGAGCTCCAGACTCCCTGATAATTGAAAACCAGATGACGGTCAAAGGATACAACTTGCATGTCACAAACAAACAATGCTCACTCTCTGGTCATGCCATGTGCGATGTTTTATTTTGCTTGCTGTTCCAATTTTTACCCACATGTCCGGGAGCAGCAGTCTTGTGAGTAGTTGACTCGGCTGCCTCTCGGCTCCATGTCCCAGGTTTAATTCTGACCCTGGGTTTAATCTGTGTAGCGTTTGTATGTTCTCTCAATGGCAGTGTGAGATATCATCAAATGTTCCAGTTTCCTCCCACATTCTGGCACAGTGTAGTGGTCAGCACAATGCTTTACAGTACAGGTGACCTGGGTTCAATTCCTGCCACTGCCTGCGAAGAACTTTTACATTCTCCCTGTGACTGCGTGGGTTTCCTCTGGGTACTCCAGTTTCCTCCCACAGTCCAAAGATGTACCAGTTAGTAGGTTAATTGGTCTTAGTAAATTGTACTCTGATTAGGCTAGGATTAAATTGTAGAGGGGCGTGCTGGTTGGCAGAGTTCTAGGGGCCAGACAAGCCTGTTCTGTGCTGTTCTCAATAAATAAATTCAAGAAACATATTGGTAAATTAATTAGTCGGCATAAATTTCTCCTAGCACAGGTAACTGGCAAAAGAATCAAAGGAAAGGGGCTGGTGGGCACATGAAAGATAATGTCATAGGGCTGCAAGGGGCTGGGGATGGGGGGGTTAGGACAAGAGGAAAAGGAATGGATGGAATTATTTCACTGGGAGCTGGTGGGCTGAATGGCCTTCCCTATCTCATTGTCAGTAATAGGTCATTTGGCCCTTAGCTCCCTCTTACTGTTCATGCTACAGCTTCTCCACCTACCACTCATTATCTAACGCAGGGGTTCCCAATCTGGTGTCCGCGGACCCCTCTGTTAATGGTCGGGGTCCATGGCATAAAAAACGTTGGGAACACCTGATCTAATGGCTTCTGGAAGAACATGCATCGGCCTAGTGTTGTGTTGCTCAGGTGCTCACTATGTCAGCCCAGGCTTTGTAGACAGTCTCTTCCCACCAGAGGCAGTGATGAGCATAACACTTTCAATTCCCCCCCACCCCACCCCCAGCTGTCTGAAAGTAGTTTGTACATTCCCCCTGTGACAGTATAGGTTTCCTCTGGGGAGGGGGGGGCTCTGGTTTCATCCTATGTTTCAAAGACATATGGGTTAGTAAGGGTTAGTGAGTTGTGGACATGCTGCGTTGGTGCCAAAAACATGGAAATGCTTGACAGCTACTTGAATGTGCTGGTCATTGATGCAAATGACACACTTCACTCTATGTTCCAATGCTTTGATGTGCATAAGACAAATAAAGCTTTGCTTTTCTTTGATCTTCAGGAGGTATACTGCTCCAGAGGTTAATGTGTCCACATCAATATTTGCAGCATTGTTTTTCTCTTTCCAGAGATTCTGCCTGACCTGCTGAACATTTCCACCATTATGATTGGATTTCCAGCATCTGGAGGAAAAATAAGATGAGGGACAAGAGAGAAGCGGAAGGAAAGAGAGGGTAAGCAAGAGAGAGAAAGAGGTAAAAAAAGAAAGATTGAAAGAGGAAAAAGAGAGATGGAGAGAGAAAAGGAGAGAATAAAAAGATAAAAGAGGGAGAAAGACAGAAAGAAAACAAGAGAAAGGAAAAGAGAAAGAAAGTGAGAGGGGAAATAGAAGAAGAAAGAACAATGAAGGACTGAGGAAGAAAGAGAGAGATGGATAGTGTGATAGCCAGATAAACAGATTTTTATGGAAAGGTAACACTGATTATTGGGGAACCTGAACACACAAATTTCTGTCAGGCCATGGTATTCTCATTCTATGTTGCACGGCCACAGAGACTGGACCCCTGTCAGTGGACAGGCTCATGGTCCAAGGCTGCATCACAGAGCGGAAGAGGGATAGAATACGCAGAAGATCAGAAGGTGAACAAGATTGAAACCGTGGACTTCTAGTGTTAGTATCAGACTCTTCCATTTGAGCAGAATTAGATCCAAAGGAAACTTCAGAGAAATGCCAGAGGGGAAACTTCAGTGAAGTGTAATATTTCTCAGTGTTCCCTACAGTAACTAAATGATACTGCCAATCGGAGCTGGTCTGAAAATGGTCTTTATGTTGAGGGTCCGCACCCATTGTGAGATGGGTAGAGACTGCACAAATTCTGTTCCAACAGGACAAAAGGCAGGAGTTCAGGTGTACGGACCTTGATATAAATCTGCTGGGAACACTTAGGTACATGAGGTAGACCACTTGTTGAGATAAGGACTAATTGTTCGGATCCACAGATGATGTCTGACCTGCCAAATGATTCCAACGTTTTCAGCTTTTCATTTCCAACTAGAAACATCACAGGCTGTCTCTAATCCCTCAGTCTGTACAAGATTTGAACCCAAGTTGCAGAGATAAAAAAGCAAATATTTAGCTAACTGTCCCAGTTTGTTCAAGTGCTACAGTTTTAAAATCAATAAACTTTTCAAGCAGCTCTCTTTTTTTATCTTTCTCACTGGAGAATTGTGATTCATTATATGCCAACATTCTCTCTATAAAGATAGCCCAACCTTCTCAGTGCTAGTTAAAAGGATCAAATGAAAACCAAGTGGGACAATTGTGATGCAAGCTGTGTTGCAAATCCAGATGAACAGATGGCTAAGTAACATATTCCGTCACTACTACTTTTGTGCACATATTTTATTGATTATTTAATGACTCAAAATTGAATTTGGTTCATTGTTTTGCACAATACAACTAAGACATTAATGGAGGTGAAAGAAAATGACAAAACTATAATGTACAAAATTCTGAGGGATAAACGCAAGCAGGCTTTTTCCACTGAGGTTGGGTAAGATTAGAACTTGAGGTCATAGGTTAAGGGCAAAAGGTGAAATATTATAGGGAACATGAGGGGGAACTTCTTCACTCAGAAGTTGGTGAGAGTGTGGAATGAGCTGCCAGTGGAAGAGGTGAACATGGGTTTCATTTCAACATTTAAAGGAAGTTTGGATAAGTACATGGATGGGAGGGTTATGGAGGGCTATGGTTTGGGTCCAGGTCAAGGGGACCAGGCTGAATAATATTTTAGAATGGTCTATTTGGGTGAAAGGGCCTACTTTTGTGTTGTAGCAGTCTATGATTCAGAATGGAGCCACAACACTCAAATAATGTCACGATGTGCTGAATGGGAAACTCTTCCCGGGTTGAAAGCTAGGGCTTTGATGCACCATCAATAACTCCCTCTGAGACGTAAAGGTGAGATACCGGCTTTTATTGACTGGAAGAAGGAACAAGCAGTGGTTGACCACCATACTACATCCTGGAGACAAAGAGGCCGGGCTCAGACCTCAATCGCCTTTATACCGGGGTCTGTGGGAGGAGCCACAGGAGCAGTCAGCAGGGGGCGTGTCCAGACAGGTATATGTAGTTCACCACAGGCTTGGATGTTGGACTATCAGCTTCAGAATGGATATTAGCAAGGCTACTCAGCTGATGGAGAGCATCACAATCCTGGTCGCTCATATCTCTGCTCAATGGACACAAATACAGTGCATGCACATGAAAATGCACACACTCACATATACACTATCATGTGCACACACACACACACACACACACACACACACACACACACACGCACACACGCACACACCCTAGAGCCCCATTGCACCTTGTCTATCACAGGTCCTTGTCCTGTTTGAGTAAGATCTGGACACCTCCACCCTCTGAGTGTTTCCTCACAGAGGTCGCACTGAGATTAGAAACTCTCCTGAAAAGCAGGACAGCCCAGAGCTGTGCACGCCGATTTCCAGTGTTTCACCAGCTACACCTGCCTCATACTTCACAGAGATCTGTGCATCAGAATGAAATATTTGCACACAGAAGGCTGCCACAACAGAATCAATCACCCTGAAACACGAATCGAGTGAGAACGGCACCTGCCTTTCTAGAGCAAATGACTTTTCCATTCCTCACCCAATGTGCTGAAATAGAAATTACTCCAAACACATTTCAAGGTAATATCTCTTTAAAATCCAAAGTCTTGGAGCAAAATCAAACCGCAGCTTGCAGTTTCGAACTGTTCACTTTTCAGGATGCATATCCCCTACACATCACTTGAGATGCTATGCACGAACTCCTTCGTTGACCCTCTGGTGAAGATACTCCCACAGAGTTGCTGAGGAAGAAGCTCCGTGATTGAGACCAAGCAACTCTGAATGACCGAGGATGTAGTCATGACTGAGACTTGGGACATGGGTCAAGTGGGGGTGACACAATGCCAGAGTGGTTAACGTAACGCTATTACAGCGCCAGTGACCAGCGATCATGCCGCTGTCCGTAAGGAGTTTGTAGGTTCACCTGATGACCACATGGGGTTTCTCCAGGAGTTCCAGTTTGCTCCCACATTTCAGACGCCTACACATTAGTGTCAGTAAGTTGAGGGCATGCTATGTTGGTGCTGGAAGCATGGAAACAATTGCGGGCTGTTCCCCAGCACATCTTCAGACTGTATTACGCATTGACACAAATAATACGTTTCAATATACAGTACAGTGCAAAAGTCTTAGGCACATAAATATAGCTACGGTGCCTAAGGCTTTTGTATAGCACTGTAGTAATTTTATGTATTGCACTGTACTGCTGCTTCAAAAAAAAACCAAATTTCATGACATACTGTGAGTGATGATAAGCCTGATTCTGATATGGATCCCTATTGTGGACTGAGAGTGGGAAGGGGGCAGGGAGAGGGGAATCATGGCTGGGAAAAGGAGCAGGGAGAAGAGAGGCAGCAGGAAGCACCAGAGGGGCATTATGTAATGATGAATAAACCGATTATTTGGAAACAAATAACCTTGCCTGGTGTCTCTGGGCTGGGTGTGTCTGCACCCACACCTCCCCATGTCCCTGGCACTCCTTCTCTGCCGCCTGTCCCATGCCCCTCCCGTGCCATTCCACCCTCGCCATTCCCAACTGCCTTTACTCCCACCATATTTACAAACTCTCTCCGCTCCACGGAAAGTACTATGCAAAAGTCAGGCACCCTAGCAACAGTGGTATTAATATGTGCCGAAGGCATTTGCACAGTACATCACGTGTGACACATGAAGCTAATTTTTATCTTTCATAGACGTTGGGATGGTGTAAGGTTGGGAGAGAAAGCTGCAAGTTGTCTGTTCCATCAGCCCACTGCCTCTTCCCTTTTTGCTAGTGGAGGTGTTAGTGGAGTCGCCCAGGTATTAACCACAGAGCATTTTGTGGGAGGTACATTTTGTAACTGCCACAACATAAGAAAGAATTTTTAGGATGGTGGATGAGGTGTTGATCAAGCACCTTATTAGTTACACCTGTATTCCTGCTCGTTTATACAAATATCTAATCAGCTAATCATGCGGCAGTACCTCAAAGCATAAAAGCATGTAGACATGGTCAGGAGGTTCAGTTCTGACCAAACATCAGAATCGGGAAAAAATACGACTTAAGTGACTTTAACCACAGAATAAATGTTGGTGCAAGATGGGGTGGTTTGAGTATCTCAGAAACTGCTGACCTCCTGGGATTTACACACACAACAATCACTAGAGTTTGAAGAGAATAGCGCGTAAAACCAAAAAAAAATCCTGTGTGTGTCAGTGCTGTGTGCAAAAATGCCTTGTTGGTGAGAGAGAGGTCAGAGAAGAATGACCAGACCGGTTCTAGCTGACAGGAATGTGACAGTAACTCTGATAACCGTGATTCCAACAGTGGTGTTCAGAAGAGCATCTCTGGATGCACAACATATTGAATTTTGAAGTGGATGGGCTACAGCAGCAGAAGATCACGAACATGCAGGAGATACCCAATAAAGTGGCCACTGAGTGTATGCTACCAACACTGCCTTGAGGTTCATTTTATTTCAGGCACTTACAGGGGAAAAAAGGAATGCAGTACTTTATCATGAAAATCTATATATAAACAAAGACTGACAAACAACCGATGTGCAAAAGAAGACAACTGTGCAAGTAAACAAATATTGTTCTAAGGACATGAATTACAATGAGTCCTTGAAAGTGAGTCTGTAGGTCGTAGAATCAGTTCAGAGTAGTGAGGAATGAAGTCATCCACCCCAGTTCAGGAGCATGATGTTGTAGAGTAATAATTATTCCTGAAGCTGGTGGTGGGGGACCTAAGGCTTTTGTACCTCCTTCCCGATGGCAGCAGCAAGAAGAGAGCAAGGCTTGGATGGAGGGGACCTTTGGTCATAAATGCTCCTTTCTTGGGGCAGCACTCATTGTAGATGGGCCAAATGGTAGGGTGGGGTGGGTGGAATTTGCCTTTGATAGACTGGGCTGCACCTACCACTTTATGTAGCCTCTCTTTCCTGCCCTGCTGGTGAAACTCAATATACCTGAGAGCTGTGAAAGAGGAAGCTGGCATATTGTCTGTAAGATCAGCTTCTGTCAGGATACTCTTTGGCTGCTCTCCCAGTTTAGGCACAATCTGGATGATTTTTCAAGGTTGTCTGGGCTGTGAGCAACTATATTGTATCCATATTTGGCACAAGGTCAATGCTCAGTGCCGTATCCAACTTTTTTCTTTTCATTTTAAACATGGTGGTGTTAGAGTCATAGCCAGGAAAACAGGCCTTTTGGCCCATTGTGTCCGTTCGTGTCATCAGGTACCTATCTATGCTAATTCCCCTTCTGGGCACCTGCCCTGCAACCTGCATTGCCTTGGCAACTCAGCAAGTCAAAGCAACACACAAAGCAGGTCAGGCAGCATCAATGGACCATCGAGGTTGCATGTTGAGCTTGGAAAGAAAGAGAGGAGACAACTTGCTTAAAGGAGGAAGGGGTGGGACAACTGCTGGCAGGTGATAGGTGGTTCTGTACGAGGAAGGGTAATAGGCAGGTAAAAGGGGGTGAGTGGGAATTTTGAACAACTATTGTGCTAAAGCCGACAAATAGTGTAAATAATAAATATCACTGAAAACATGGGTTGTAGAGTCCTTGAAAGTGAGTCTATAGGTTGTGGAGTCAGTTCTGTGTTGAGCTGAGTGAAGTTATTCATGCTGGTTCAGGAACCTGATGGCTGCAGAGCAGTAACTGCTCCTGAACCTTGTCGTGTAGGACCTAAGGCTCCTGTACCTCCTGTCTGATGGTAGAACTGCGAAGAGAGCATGAATCTGGTGGTGAGGGATCTAAAGCACTTGTACCTTCTGCCCAAAGGCAGAAAGAGAAGAGAGCTTGGCCTGGATGGAGGGAGTCCTGGATAATGGATGTTGCTTTGTTGAAG
The DNA here is from genome assembly GCF_030144855.1 of Hypanus sabinus. NCBI lineage: Eukaryota > Metazoa > Chordata > Chondrichthyes > Myliobatiformes > Dasyatidae > Hypanus > Hypanus sabinus. The sequence goes on along the minus strand of NC_082733.1, from coordinate 35,581,688 downwards.
CCACAGTCCCTGCTAGTGTACACAGTGGTGGGGAGGGCTTTGCCTGTGATGGACTGGGCTGTATCCGCTACTTTTTGTCGACTTTCCTGTTCCTGGGCATTGGGGTTACCATAGTGGTAAATTGGGAAGACATTCAAAGACTCTTTACAGAAGTGCCATCACATGAAGTAGAAGACAAATTTAGGAAACACAGGGCAAAGAACAGAAAGGGCTCAGGGATGTGCTTCTTTCCCAGGGATCTCACTGCTTTGCTCCGCCGACTTAGATTTAGCACAATTTTAGAGTAACATTGTCTCTTGTCCTTCCTCCATCACCAAAAGCTTTGAGATGGGAGACAGATCCCTCCCAAAGATGTGGGGTAATGGTTGCACACGCATGATCACCTCACAAATAAAAAGACACACTGTCCCCTTCAAATTCCAGGAAATTTGAATTCCGACAATAATTAGATCCTGACAGCCATCAGCAGCCCATCTTACATCTGGCCCAGCCTGTGAACTATCCCTCCTACTGTCACCAACAATATCTTAATTTCCCACATTGTCAAACTTCCAACAACTCTCTCTGAAAGTCAAGGACAGGTTTCAAAGGTGGGCTGTGACTCTCCTGACTCATTCTGGAGTGAAAGAGAACTGCAAGACATGTATCACGGAACATTCCTTTTGTACAATTGCTTCAAAGACTAAGATGCACTCAATTAAATCAGTCAGATACTATAATGGGAAGCAGGTTGGACTGGTATTCCATTAGAATGAGATCGGACAGCTGAATCACTGCCTTCATCAGAAACCTATGTGTAGATGACATACAGTGGTGGAGAAATCATTCTGTGTTCCTTAAGATGGTTATTATGATTCACAGTTGCAAATATCGAATACTTATTAATTCATAGCATTCTCAGGATTAGGTTTAAAGTACATTTGCAGTTTCATGTATGGTAGGGGGATGAATCAGCCCTTGGTAATGTTGAAGCAATTTTTTCTGTTTATCAAGATATCCTAGAGGGCTACTCCAGTACTTAGAGGTGAAGCTCCAACAATGGTAATTGCTTTGCTTACCATAGTGATAGTCAACTATTCCTAAGCACTTCACTGTTTTGTGTTTTTCCATCAGCTCCAGAATTCCTTCTACAATAAAACTCCGAGGAACTGCTACCCATGATTTTTCAGAATATTTTTGTATTTCTGTAATAAACTTTGTTCATAATAAAGAGAAGAATATAGAGAAGAATAAACAGTGCAATTTTTTTTACATTCTGTAGTGTAAACTTATTTTTTAAATCATTATACCATAGCTATTTACATGGCCCAAAACCCCATAAGACCATAAGACATACGAACAAAATTAGGCCATTCAGCCCCTCCTGTCTGATCCATCATTCAAGCAAGGCTGATTTATTTTTCCCACAGCCCAACTCTCCTGCCTGCTCCCTGTAATCTTTGACATGCTTAATATCCAATAATCTATCAACCTCCAAATTAAATATACCCAGTGGCTCAGCCTTCACGGCCTCCTGTGGCAATGAGCTCCACAGATTCGCCATCCTCTGGCTAAAGAAATTCCTCCTCATCTCTGTTCAAAAGGACATCTTTCTGTTCTGAGCTTGTGCCCTCTGGATTCTCCCACTGCTGGAAACATCTTCCCCACGTCCATTCTACATAGGCTACAATAAGATTCCTCTCCTCCACATCATTCTTCCAAACTCCAGAGAGCCCAGAGGCACCAAACACTCCTCATACATTAACTCTTTCATTCCTGGGATCGTTCTTGTAAACCTCCTATGGACCCTCTCCAATGAAACAAAAAACATAGAAGCATAGAAAACCTACAGCACGCTACGGGCCCTTTGGCCCACAAAGCTGTGCTAGAATAGATATGTGGCCCAAAACAAGACACAATTATCCAAATGTGGTCTGATCAATTCTTTATAAAGCCTTGCTTTCATATCTAGACGCCTCAAAATGAATGCTAACGTTGCATTTGAGTTCCTTAGTATTGGCTCAGTCTGCAAGTTAACCTTTCGAGAATTCTGCACTACAACTTCCAAGTTCCTTTGCACTTCCGTTTCCTGAGCTCACATCCCATTTAGAAAATATTGTGCTTCTATTCCTTCTACAAAAGTGCACAGCAATCCAGCTTCCTACACTGCATTCCATCTGCCACCCCATTGCCCATTCTCCTAATCTGTCCAAGTCCTTCTGCAAACTACCCGCCATTCCACTGATCTTTGTACCAGCTGTAAACTTTGCCACAAAGCCATCAATTCAACCATCCAGATGATCATGATACAAGGTGAAAAGTAACCGACCCAACACCAGCCCCTGAGGAACACCACTAGTCACAGGCAGACAACCTGAGATCAACCCTTTGGCTGATACACCCTTTCGTTGTTTGAGGGGCTTCCCCATCCAACTCTGCCTTACGTGTGTGTTATGGGAAGTAACTTAGACTGTGGTCTATCCTTACTGAAGCTTAGCATCAGCTTCCCCAAGCTTCAGTGCAATCTCAGCACATACTCCTGCTGCCTGGAATGAACCAATCAGCAGCATTCCCTTCCTGGTATTACCTGGCAGCACACCCTTACAAGCGTCTCCATGTGCTGGAAGGCCAACAAATTTCAGACAGACCAAAGGACATTTTTCACCAAGTTGATAATCTTCCAGCAGCACTTGACGTCTGCCTCAGCATGTGTTCCTGGGGGAGCAGCCTGTGGATCAGAGAGTCCTCTGGTACTGCCAGGGATAAACAAGACCACAAACTCTTGCATCTGTCTCCACACAGTCTGAAAAGAAAAACATTTCTTACCTGCCACAGACAGCCGAACGGCAGTGTACAGTGGGGTTGACATGTTGCCTGTACAGGAAGGATCTGATTTGAAGAGCCTCTCTCAATACCAGCCAAGTGAAGTCTTGGTGCTTGCTGGTCAGATCTGGTGATGAGGCATGCTACCAGATGATTTGAACTATATGCTCAGGGAAGAAACCCATCGATTCCATAGTGCCTTGCTCCCATAGTGTCTGCAGGATGTTCTACACTGACAACTGCCTGATGGACTTGAGATCAAAGGTGGTTAGTTGGAAGAACTCTTCCACAAAGGATGGGTTATGTAGCAACGTCCAGCTGACTTCGGCATTATGCAGTAGAGAGGCCAGGGCTGTTCTCCACAACAATGAGGACTGGTAAAACCTCAATGTACAGTGGCACTTGGTGTCCAATCATCAAATGATACAGCCACACATCAAGGTGGTCTTTAGGATGATGGTGACATTGGGTACACTTGTGCCCAATTCTCTGGGGACTTGTGCAACAAGATCATTCCATCTTGGATCTCCAAATAAGCTAGAAGGTATCCTGGGTTATTACTGAGGCAGAGAAGTTAGCACCTACACCAAGTACAGCAGTCTTGAGAGCAGATCACACCTGATAGCCAAGTTCTTCCAGTTACAGAGAACCCCATTCCCACAAACAAGTTTTTGTTTTACTTACATGATCAACTCCAGCCAATTCTCGTTTCACACCTCAACTCAGAACCAGATCTGCAGTACTTTCAGTTTCCCCTCTCCACATATAAAAACACTGGAGCTTGGTTCTCACACTCCCTTTAACCTCACTGGGCCCCTCTTCTCAAGCTGTTTTTCGATTAGATTTATTAGTCAAATGTACTTCAAAACATACAGTGAAATGTGTCATTTGTATCAACATCCAACACAACCCAAGGATTTGCTGGGGACAGCCCACAAATGTTGCCACACATTACAGCACCAACATAGCATGGCCACAATATTCAGCAGAACGTCATGCAGCCAACATACAACAAGACAGATGCAATGAAAGGAAAATAACAAACACAACACATCAGGCAGAACCTATGGAGGGGAATAAGCAGCTGACATTTCCGGCCGAGACCTTTCATCAGCATTGGGATTCTCCAGCATTTTATGTTTGTTGCTCTGGATTCCAGTATCTACAGAACGTCTTGAGCTTATGAACTGCAACATAAGCTCCTTCCTACTCCCACCCCCGACAGGGATCACTGGCCCTCATTCTCAAGGTCCACCAACTATCATCCTTGACCTCATGGGTGGTAGGCCTTGACCCTCAACACCTGCCATTCTGACCTCCATTCTTGAGGATCACTGGAGTCTGACATCCAGACCTGCCACCTGACCTTGGTCCTCCAGACCTGCCTGCCATGGACCACTGACTTTTAAACTCAACAGAGTCTGGTTTCGTATGGTCCCTTTAAATTCTCCTGGTTCACTGGAAAATATATTGTACAAATGCTTAACAACTAAGACAAAATTGAAAAATGTGCTGCTTTAATCTTTACAAAGTAAATTTTATTATTAAAGTACATCTATGACACCACAGACAACCCCACCCCGAGATTCATTTTCTTGTGGGCATCCTCAGCAAATCTATAGAATATTGACCATAACAGGATCAGTGAAAGATCAACCAAAGTGCAGAAGACAACAAACTGTGCAAATGCAAATATAAATAAATAGTAATAAATAATAAAGACATAAGATAATGAGATAAAGAGTCCTTAAAATGAGATTATTGGTTGTAGGAACATTTCATTGATGAGGCAAGTGAAAGTGGTGATCCCCTTTTATTCAAGAGCCTGGTGGTTGATGGGTAGCAACTGTTTTTGAATCTGGTGGTGCAAGTCCTGAGGCTCTTGTACCTTTTACCTGAAGGCAGCAGTGAGAGGAGAGCGTGACCTGGGTGGTGGGCATCTCTGATGTTGCTTTCAATCCAGCACCATCAAAGTCCCGAGGATGCTGGATTCTCGGTGTTTTACCGTACTTTCCGAAAGTTAACTGTGTGTTATAATTCACAAAGTCACACAAGAACGTTTTGTCATGTTCCCACTTTCCAGAGACTGGGCTACAAGCAGGGTGAGATGCTTACAATGCAATTGTAATGAATAAGTGATAAGAGCGGAGCAGATAACAAAGGAGTATTGTGATTGGTTGGCCAAGAGCCATTATTCCCAAAACAATTTGCTTCAAAAGATGCTAATTTCAATTCTTCATTGTTGGCTTCCTTCTGCAGTTTTGATATTAGAGCTATCTTGTCAAGCTGGCTGTGTGTAAGTGATATGCTATTTGCATGGAATCGTTTTCATTTCTGCATTTGGATTAGATACTCTGGTATCTGGGGTGGTGGGGTAGAGTTATGTCTCTATCAAAGGAGGTGTAAGGCATTCCTTCCCTCTGCTAGCCGGCAGGTCACCCCGGCGAAGATGCAGCACCTGCTTCACCCCCCAGTCAAGGTCACATGAAGCCATGGGAGCTGTTGATAGATGCTGCTATGAGAAGCTGGTGCGTATCACAAGTCCCGGTTATATGCCACTGATGCCAGGCAGGCAATCTCTGAGGAGTATTGATAATGGCTGGGGTCACCTGTCTTGCCCAGAAGAAGGCAATGGCAAACCAATTCAGTGGAAAAATTTGCCAGAAACAGTCATGGTCATGGAAAGACTTCCTTCACCCACGTCATACAACACAGCACATAACGAACAATCTCTGGTATCTTTAATCACCGATGAGGCCCTCCTCTCTTGAGTCATACAGAGTAACTATGAAATATCCAGCCTGCCTCAGAATGAGGTTGAAACACAAGGTGGCCTGCAGAGATCAGGTAAAGGCAGAGACTGACAAGGACAAGGAGTCACCTGACCCAGAGACCTCATTGCCTGATGATAGAGCAGCCATGGAAATAATGTTTGAAGTCTCAAGTAAATTTATTTTCGAAGTATTTACAGTACTGTGCAAAAGTCTTAGGCACCCTGCGATCTATATTTGCCTAAGATTTTTCCACAGTACAGTATATGTCTCCATATACTACCTTGAGATTAAATTTTTGCAGGCATTCACAGTAGATCAACAAAATACAATAGAGTCAATGAAAAAGTATGCAGAAACAAGGACTGATAGACAACCAATGTGCAAAAGTAGATAAATTGTGCAAATACGAATGAATAAATAAATAAATAATACAGTGGATGTGGGTTGTCTAGTCATTGAAAATGAGTCCATACGTTGCCTTCCGTGATCACTTCAGTGCTGAGGTGAGTGAAGTTAGCCATGCCAGTTCAGAAGCCTTATGGCTGAATGGTAATAACTGTTTCTGAACCAGGTGGTGTAGGATCTAAGGCTCCTGAATGTTCTTCCTGATGGCAGCAGTGAGAAGAGAGCGTGGCCTGGATGGTGGAGGTCCTTGGTGATGGATGCTGCTTTCTTTTGAAAGCTTGCAGATGAGCTCAGCTGTGGGGAGGGCTTTGCCTGTGATGGACTGGGAATGGTGGACGTATCAGTTGTCACTTCCCCGAAACCTATAGGTCATGGATGATTTCCACGGATTGGAGTATGGCAAAACATAACCCTATCATTTGAAAAAAAAAGAAAACAGAAAGTATATATTAGTTAGCCTTGTATACATTCAGGGGTCACTTTGTTACCTCCTGCACCTAAATTAGTGACTACTGAGTGTGTTGATGGTCTTCTGCTGCTGTAGCCCATCCACTTCAAGGTTCAATATGTTGTGTATTCAGAGATGCTCCTCTGCACACTGGTGTTGTAATCTGTGGTTATTTGAGTTACTGTCTCCTTCCGATGAGCTTGAACATATCTGGCTATTCTCCTTTGACTTCACTCACAGAACTGCCGCTCACTGGATTTTTTTTTTTGTTTTGTGCCATTCTTTTTAAACTCTAGAGAGTGTAATGCATGAAAATCACAAAGGATCAGCAGTTTCTCAAACCACAGTGTCTGGCACCAACAAGCATTCCATGGTCAAAGTCACTTTCCCATTCTGAAGTTTTTTATATTCTGCACGATTCTCTGTAAACTCTAGACCAGGGGTTTCCAATGTTTTTTAATGCCATGGACCCCTACCATTAACTGAGGAGTCTGTGGACCCCACATTGAAAAACCCTGCTCTAGAGACTGTTGTGTGAAAAATTCTCAGGGTATCAACAGTTTCTGAGATACTGTCTGGCACCAAAAATCATTCCATGGTAAAGTTACTTAGATCGTATTTCTTCTCCATTCTGATGTTTGGTCTGAACAACAACTGAGCCTCTTGGCCATGTCAGCATGCTTTTATGCATCAAGTTGCTGCCACATGATCACCTGATTAGATAGTTGTGTTAATAAGCAGGGGTACCGGTGTACCTAATAAAGTGGCCACTGAGTGTTTATAAATGGGGTGGGATTTGCTTGAGTCTATTGCCAAGCGTGAGCTAACAGGACACTTGGAAAATATCAATACGATTAGACAAAGTCTTCATGGATTCTGGAAGGAAATTTTTTTTGATTAGTCTATTGGTGTCTTTTGAGAATGTGACTGGTAGAGCAGATAAGGGACAATCAGTACATGTGGTTTATGTGGATTTTCAGAGATACTTTCATAAAGGCTTTCATAAACAGAAAACCTTTGTGTGCAAAACTTGTATATTGGCATGGATAGAAGATTATTTGAAAAGCAGTGCACAAAGTAAGAATAAATGGCACTAACTAATGGAATATTCCAGTGATAAGATTCAAGATTCAAAACCTTTATTGTCATTCTACCTGTACACCAGCTCTGCAGGGCAGAATGAGACAACGTTTCTCAGGAGCAGTGCAATCATAACATAACAAACGCAACACTAAATAATAAACATAACAATAAATAGTAAAACACAACAGCCACATGTCAGTTAAAAACAAGTTTTAAGTGTCCATTGCAAGTTAAAAGTGTCCAAAGCAGAGTCAGGTAGAGCAGCTATTTACCAGTCTGACTGCCTGTGGGAGGAAGCTGTTTAGTAGCCTTGTGGTTTTAGTTTTGATGCTCCTGTAAAGTTTACCTGATGGCAGAAGAACAAACAGTTCATGGAGAGGGTGTGAGGGGTCTTTAATGAGGTACCGTGTCTTCTGGAGGCATCGACTCTGAAAGAGGTCTTGGACAGAAGGTAGGGAGACCCCAATAACCTTCTCTGCTCCCCTAACCACCGTCTGCAAGGCTTCTTTGTCAGCAGCACTGCACCTTGGGCCCACTTATTCACATTATCTCCCAATGGTTTGATGGTGGGAACCAGATGTAATATTTCAAAGTTTTTCATCCACACTAAATTGTGTGTGATTGGGAATTGTGGGGGGGGGGGGGGGTGCAAAAAAATCTTAGACCAATTGAGCAAATGGACAGAGTATGTAATGCAACTTACTGTAGGTAAATGTGAAGTCATTCGCTTGCACCTGAGAAAAACAAAACGGAGTTGTATTATTTAAATTAAGTTAAAATAGAAGTTGTGACTTTAGAGTCCCTGTACACCAGCATCTGAAACCTTATATGGTGGATCCTTAAGGTTGTCATAGCCAGGGGAGGTAGTGGGGTAAGCTCTCCACAGTGTAGGTCTCAAGTAGACTCTGGCAACCAAGTCCAGTTCCCAGCCTTCACAGGTGACTTAGCGACTAAGCTCAGTGGACCATTTCTACTGACAGGAGAAGGGGCAAAGGTGGACTAATGGCACCTTAAAGCCAGTAGCTTCAGGCATATTAGGCTCCTCAGCGGTGGTTGGCAGCTCATCTAGGAGAAGGAAAACTCTGAACTCAAACCTCCACTGTCTAGCGGCTATTTCAAGTAAAGGGGAAGGCTATTGGAGTAAACCCCACACAAAAATCCGGAGCTAGAGACCCAAAGGCATGGAGTTCAATGCTGACTCTCGTAGGTGCCAAACTGTATCTGTCTCTGCCATCCCTTCGGATTCATTGGCTGCTTGGGCAACAGCTTGCCTTCCATATCATGCCCTGGCTTGCATGTCATGTAGATGCAATATCCATGGTCACCCCCACCATTGAGGGGGCGGGGCTTCATCCAGAGGTGTAGCAAGCGGCTAAGAAGTCAAATAACATGACCTTATTAGATTCCTCCGGGTGTTGTGGTTTACTCCCACATTCCAAAGATGTACGAGTTAGGAGAAGGGTTAATACGTTGTGAGCATCCTACGTTAGCACTAGAAGCAAGACGACACTTGCGAGCTGGTCACAGCACATCTTCGGACTTCTGTTGATGACAATGATGCATTTCACTGTGGGTTTGATTTTCTAATATACCTGTGACAAATAGAGTAAATCCTTCACAAAATTTGCAGAACACAGAGAAATAAAGAGAGGGTATAGGTTTGCTGGGATTGCTTAACTTGATAGACCCAATAGAGTTATTCAAAGTCATAAGCAAAAACCACTATCTTCTTCCAAGGTGCATGTAGCACTTGATCTTCACCGATGGCTTTGCCCCAGTACTAATGGCACTTTTTGGAAGGAGCATTGCTTGCTGTCCTTGTTTCATGGCACAGAACTGTTCCTGGTGGAAATGTTTCTAAGAATACAGAGATTCTACCATTTTTATTTTAGATGTTTTTTTAATCCCATGGACCCCTACCATTAACCGAGGGGTCCATGGACCCCAGGTTGGAGACCTCTGTTTTGGAAAAGGCCCTTCTGGCCTACTGAACTGCGCTGCCCAGCAACCTACAGATTTAACCCCTAGCCTAATCACAGGACAATTTACAATGACTAATTAGCTTACTAACCGGCATGTTCTTGGACTGTGGGAGGAAACCAGAGCTCCCGGAGGAAACCCACGTACACACAGGAAGAAAATAAAAACTTTTTTTTTTACAGAGGACAGCAAACTCTGACTCCCCGAGCTGTAAGAGCATTGCGCTAACCACTACACTGCCTTGGTGCCCCTGCTTGTTCCATGGAGGGAACAAATTCTTAGACCCAGTGATCAACGCTCTCATTGACAGGGTGACCAACCCTGGTTGACCAGGTCAATACCATCAACACTCAGAAAGTTAGGTGTTCCTCTATCCTGTTCCACCTCTGATCCACCAGCATAGCTTGATACCCTATATCATATTTTTCTTCATTTTATCTTTGAAAACAAACTCGCACTAAGTCCCATTCATTCATAAGTACGAGAGATTCTGCAGATACTGGAAATTTTGAGCAGCACACACAAAATGCTGGAGGAACTCAGCAGGTCAGACAGCATCGATGGAGAGGAATAAATAGTCGACATTTAGGGGCAGAGACCCTTCATCAGTACTGCATCAAAACAAATCAATAGACAATAGACAGTAGGTGCAGGAGTAGGCCATTCGGCCCTTCTAGACAGCACCGCCATTCACTGTGATTACGGTTGATCATACACAATCAGTACCCCGTTCCTGCCCTCTCCCCATATCCCTTGACCCCGCTATCTATGAGCTCTATCTAACTCTCTCTTGAATGCATCCAGAGACTTGGCCTCCACTGCCTTCTGGGCCAGAGCATTCCACATATCCACCACTCTCTGGGTGAAAAAGTTTTTCCGCATCTCTGTTCTAAATGGCCTACCCCTTATTCTTAAACTGTGGCCTCTAATCAAACTAATAAAATTATGAAAATTAACCTTGGTGATGGGTCAGACCTGATAGATGGTCTCGGCCAGAAACATCTACTGTTTAGTACCCTCCATAGAAGCTGCCTGACCTGCTGAGTCCCATTCACTGATTGCCCATGTGTTACTGACAAAACACACACACACACACACACAGAGCAATAGAACTAGTTAATCAACACTTCAATTTAAAATCACTTCCTGCCTCTATAATCTTCTCCAGCTTCTGACAGTTTCACATCTGCAGTCCTTGACTGTTAGAAGTTTCTGTGTGCTGCAAACCACCTCAATATTTAGTTGCTGTATGCCAGCACCTGTAAAAGCCACCGGGCTCCTGGACCGGCACGGAATGCTTCGCTCACCTCTGTACTGAACAGACGACGCACCCTGTGAACTCACATTCAGGGACTCAGCCTCTGTTATGCATGGTTTCTCATGGATTCTAGTGCATTTTCCTGTGGGTATCTGCAAGAAAATGAATCTCAAGGTTGTATAGAATATAGAACCTACAACAGTACAGCACCGGAACAGGCCTTCAGCCCACAATGTTGTGTTGAACCAAATAAATTAGTAATCGAACGGCCAACTAAACTAATCCCTTATGTTGACATAATATCTACATCCTGCCATTTCCCTCACATTCACGAGCATATCTAAACATCTCTTTCAATTCTCTAATGTATCTGCCTCCACCAGGTAGTGCAAACCAGGCACCCACCACACCCTGTGTAAAAAATTTGCCCCTCATATCTCCTTTAAAATTACCCCCTTTCACCTTCAATGCATGCCCTCTGGTATTAGACATTTCACCCCTGGGAAAAAGATACTGTCTGTCTACTCTGTCTATACCTCGCACAACCTTATACACCTCTATCCAATCTGCCTTCAGCCTCTGCCATGCTAGAGAAAACAACCCAAGTTGGTCCAGCCTCTCATTTTAGCATATGCCCTCTAACCCAGGCAACATTGTGATAAACCTCTTCTGCACCTTTTCCAAATCCTCAACATCCTTCCTATAATGGGATGACTAGAACCATACACAACACTCCAGATGCAACCTAACTAGAGTTTTATAAAGCTGCAGCATAACTTCCCGACTTTCGAACTCAATGTCTCAAGCATGCCAAACGCCTTCTTAAACACTATCAACTTGTACAACTGCTTTCACGGAATTTTGAACTTGGACCCCAAGATTCCTTTGCTCATCAACACTGTTAGGGATCTTGCTCTTAGCAGCGTATTGTCTTTTTTACATTTGTCCTACCAAGCTGCAACACTTGACATTGGCCAGGTTAAACTCCATCTGCCATTTCTCTGCCCATATATGCAACTGATCTATATCTGCTGTGTTCTTTGCCAGTCATCTATGCTATCTGGAGCATCACCAATCTTCACATCATCTGCAAACTTACTAACCAACCCATCTACATTTTCATCCAGATTATTCATATACATCACAAACAACAAAGATCCCATAACAGAACCCTGCAGAACACCACTAATCACAGATTTCAGCTAGAATAAATGCCTTTAGCCACCAACCACAATCTTCTATGGGCAAACTAGTTCTGAATCCAAATGACTAATTCACCATTGATGTCATGCATCTGAATCTTCTGGATGGGCTTCCCATGAGGTACCTTGTCAAATGCCTCACCAAGATCCATATAGACAACCTCGCCGGCTGTAGCTTTATCAATCATCCTTGTAGTCTCATCTAAAAACTCAATCTAGTTAGTAAGACATGACTTGCCCTGCACAAAGCCATGCTGCCTCTCCCTGATCAGTCAATGGTTTTCCAAATGCCCACAATTCCTATCCCTAAGAATTCTCTCCAGTAACTTCCCTACCACTGATGTGAGACTCATAGGTCTATAGTTTTCAAGATTATTCCTAGTTCCCTTCTTGAACAATGAAACAACAATAGCCACTCACTAGTGCTCTGGGACATCATCTGTCACTAGAAAGGAAGTAAAGATATTGGTCAAATCCCCAGCTATTTCTTCATTTGCCTCTCTCAATAACCTGTGGTATATCCCATCAGGCCTTGGAGACTTTTCCACCTTAATGCTCTTTAAGAGTAGCAACACTACCTCCTCCTTTACTTCTAAATGCCCTAGCATATCAATACATTCAGCACTGATCTCCCGACCCTCCACATCTTTCTCCTTGATCCAAGCAAATGTTCACCCCTTTATCTTTGAATGGTCCCACCTTCTCGCTAGTTATCCCGCCACTCCTGATGTATGTATGGAATGACTTGGGATTCTATAATTCTTCTTGCCAAGGACTTATCATGGCCATTCTTGGCCTTCCTAATTCCCTTCTTGAGTTATCTTCTGACTTCATTATAAGCCTCCAGGGCTCGGTTTGGCCCTAGTTCCTAAGCTTTATATACATTTATTTTTCCTTCCTGACTAAATTCATTACCTTCCTTGACATCCAAGATTCTTTTGCCCTGCCATCCTTGTCCTTCCTTCTGACTGTAACATACCTGTCCTGTACCCAGTGCAATTGGTCTTCAAATATCCTCCACTTGTCAGGTGGACTTGCCCAAAATCTGTTCCCAATTAACTCTTCCCCATTCCTGCAGAATGCTCTCACAATTTGCCCTGCTCCAGTTTAATTCTTTCCTGCAAGATCCACACTTATCCTTATCTATGGCTATTTTAAAACCTGCTGAGGGGAATGGTCACAGAAGCACCCTGCACTGACTGCTTACTCCCCTTTCTTCTCTGGTGGTCACACATCTACCATCTGAAGCCTGCACTCTGGGTGTGACCACCTCAGTAGAGGTTTCACCCATGAGGGTTGCAGCCTCCCAGATGGTGCTGGGTACATCCAGCTCCAGTTCCAATTCCTTGACCTGGTCTGTCAGGAACTGAAGCTGGGTGCACATCCTGCAGCTGGAGACTATTAGGTACCCTGAAATCCCATATCTGACAGGAGGAGCATTCTACCAGCTTAACCATCCTGCCTGCACTGAACTAAAGACTAAAGATTTACAGACAACAAAAAAAATTACCTGCGCTTTCTGTTTTGAATATTTGAGTTTCACACTCACCTAGGTCACTTTCTCGGCCTCCTCTCACTGAGCTTGTCTCTAACTACTCTAGCCCAAGTTCCACAATTGAACCAAATGATAATAAATGACTCAGCACCCTCAGCCCCTGCCTGTTCTCACTGAAGCCCACTGAGCCAACACCAGGCCTCTTGAGCATTGGACCACTCACACAATAGCTGCTCCACTTTAAACTCCATTCTTTTCATTGGATTAAATAAAAAGTACTCTCACCGAGACTTGTTCATTTCAAATGGTTCCTGCCCTGCAGCGACATTGCTCTTTCATTCATTCATTCAAAGAATGAATTATATGTTTTACATACAATGACAAGAAAGTTACTTTGAACTTTGAGCTTTGGAATTCCATCCATAAAACTCACCACCTCTCTCTTGTCTCCTTTACGTACTTCCCTCAAACCTAACTATTCGACACAGCCTGTAATGGTCTATCCTTATATATGGCTTGTTTGCAGATTCTGTTGTCTAATCTTGTGACAGAACCATCTTGAGACTTTTTCATTGAGATGGAGTGTAGAATAGGCCTTCCCAGGACTTCAGGCCTCTCTGCCCAGCAATCCCCCGATTTAACCCGAGCGTAATCACAGGACAATTTACAATGACCAATTAACCTACCAACTGGGACAGCTCTGAACTGTGGGAGGAAACCGGAGCACCTGAGGAAACCCACATAATCACAGGGGGAATGTGTAAATGCCTTACAGACTGCGGCAGGAATTCACCCTGGGTTGCTGGTACTGTAATGCGTTGTGTTAATCACCACCCCATTTCACCGTGTTAAGTGCAATAAATTGTCATTGTAGTCACATTTACATTATAAACCTCCTGCTCTCTCCTACTTTTAGCTCAGAGGAATCTAATTCAAAATTCACTCCGTTCTCAGCACAGTAACGATGAAATATTCCCCTCAACTTCTCTTCTGATGGGCGGGGGGGGGGGGGGAGGGGTGCAATTTACAAAAGTCAATTAGTCTACTTGGGTGGTGCAGTGGCATCCGCACTGGACCTCGAAGGAGTGGTCGCGGGTTCAAACCTGGCCGGCTGCTGTCACACTTTCCATCTGAGCTGGGCTGAGCGGCAGCTAGCAACCCCGCCTCATGAGAACAGACAGAACTGCTGAAGGAACGGAACAATTTGTCTACCTGCCCCATGTAGGTAGGTATGGAAGAGGAACACAGACTCCACATGGGCAGCACCCGAAGTCAGTCTCAGCAAACAGGCCACGCATTTTGGGATTGACGATTACAAGCTTTGATGAATAGACGTATTTCAAAAGGAAGAAAGAGAGTTTTACAGAAGGAATTGCCGACGCCAAGGTGCAGCAATTAAATCTAGAGGTTGTCTGTAACACACAGCTGGGCCAGCATGAGCCTGTCTAATTAAGGGAGTTGCTAAGCAAGTCTACAAATAAAATATTGTCTAGGAACCGATTATTGCCATTGGACACTAAGGTTCTGCAAACATTGCTGGACTGACACCACATAATGATGTTCCTACAATAACCCTAAGCTGTATTTCTGAATAAATTGGGTTGCAAGCAGAATAAATGACGCAGCGTTTAAGACCAGACATGAGCTCAAAATAACTAGTTTTCCTTTCATAGAATGTGTTGGTTTAAAGGGTTGGCGCCACTCCGGTGGGGCAGGGTTTTGACAAGGGACATTTTCACTTTAAGGACAACGTTTCTTCGCGATGTCTTCGGAGAGACGCCTGGAAGAAACTTTATTGTTGCGGACCCCCTTCGCGTTGCTCCAGCCCTATGCAAATACACATGAGCTGGGATTCCAGTCCCACAGGATTCCGAGGAAACCTTGGAAACGAGAGGAGGCAAGGAGAAGAAAGGGACGCGGTTGATGAGATCTGGGCAGCGGGTAATGTGAAGTGGATTCAACTGCGTTTGGATGGTGGAAATTGCGCGCACACACACACAGAGGGTAAAAATTGAGAGCCAGTGAAACAAGCAGAGAGACAGATAGACCGACAAGCCGGTGAAACACACACACACACAAGGTAAACACTGAGAGCAGCTGAAGCAGACAGAAAGGTAGACAACGGGTGAAACACACTCTCACACACACACACACACACAGATACGGGGTGAAGGCACAGAGAACCGGTGTGACAGAGACAGAGACAGAAAGAGGTGAGGGAAAGAAAACGGGTGGAATACAGACATATACCCACACACAAGCGACCGATGAAAGAGAGAAAGAGTGGAGACAGAGGTGGAACATGCACATAGACCACCGATAAAACACTCACTCTCTCTCTCTCTCACAGTGCGTGGAACAGAGAAGGAGAGAGAGAACAGAAACTAGGGACAGCGGGAGGGAGATAAGGAGGGGGAGAGCGGAAGGAGCGAGAGAGGGAGAGGGGGAGAGAGGAAGGAAAGAGGGAGAGGGACAACGGGTGGAACAGAGAGAGGGGGAGAAGGAGGAAGAGAGAGGGGGGACAGAGAAAGAAAGTAGAGAAAGATCAGGGACAAAGGGTGGAACAAACCCACACACATAGACAACCAGTGAAAGAGGCACACACACACACACACAGAGAACATTAGTTCGGGAGTGACGATATCAGCAACTTGCAGATTGCCCCTCTGCCCGGTGAAGTGTAAGTGTGCTTGTAACACATTTCAAAGTGTGGCACAGAATGCGCCTGGAATTCAGCTGGATGTTTGGACTCCTCGCTCTGCTGGCAATCCTTCTCGTCCTGGCGGATATTTCCGAAGTGGAGATAGAATTCGGGTAAACCTCTTTTGTATTTTTAGTACTGAGACGTGTTCAATCACTGCCACCCATCCCCCGGCATGTCAGATTAGCCGTTCAATTCTTTTCAGGAATGTGGGATTACACCAAGGTTTGCTGTTTCAGATCCTGTTGAGATGATACATTCCTTCTGCCCTTTTTCCAAACGCCGGGCAGATTCCAATTACTTTAAATGTTCGGTGATTGGGGAGAGGGAGTCTCGATGTTAACGTCCACACCTTCCTATTCTGTCGCTTTATTCAAATAAAAGCACAGAATCGACTTTCAGAATTTACTCACATCCTACTCGGGGCCAGCTTCTCACTTGACTCCTACTGTACGGTAAATATCGCAGTTTCCCCCCCCCCTCTCTCTCTCTCTCTCTCTCTCGCTGTCTATCCGTTCCCTTCACTCTGAGCCTCTTCTGCATTCTCTTTGTTTCCTTCCCTTTCTCCCAACCTTCCTCTATCTTCCATATTTCACACCGCAAGCATTGTTGGATATTTTCATTAACTGCAGCTATAGCCCCTTCCCTCTCTGCCCCCTTTTTCTGTAGTTCTTTCTTGCTCTCTGTCCCTTTTTGTGAAACAGTTCTCCTCTCAGTCTCTTATGGTCCATCTTACTCTATCTCTGCCAATTTCATCCCCCTCCCAAAGCTGGTTTTTATTTTGTTCAGTCTATATTCATTTATTTCTATGTATATGATGTGATTTGCTCTTTACTTACTCTTACCATGTTCAGACGTAATTTACCACCATTATCCTGAGTACATTAGGACTTCTCAACATCACAGTCTCTACCATATATTTTATTCTTGCCCTCTGATCTGTACAAGTTCACAATAAATTCCACTGGGGCTGCAATAGATCGGAGTATGGAAACACCAGTGCCCGTGAACAGAAAAGTAATGGATATAGCCCAGTCTATCACAGGAAAAGCCTTCCCCTCCACTGGGCACATCTGCAAGGAGCCTTGTCACAGGAAAGCAGCATCCATCATCAAGGACCCCCACCATCCAGGCCGTGCTTTCTTATCTCTGCTTCCATCCGGCAGGAGGTGCAGGAGCCTGAGGTCCCACACAACCTGGTTCAGGAACAGCTATTACCCTCCAAGTACCAGGCTCCAACCAATGTGGACAATTTCATTCACCCCAACATGGAGCTGGTTCCATAACCTATGGACTCACTTTCAAGGACCCTACGCCTCATGCTCTCAGCATTATCTTCTTTGTATTTGCTCAGTTTATCCCCTTTCGTGCATTGGCATTTCCCTCTCCAATTCTGACACATCAGTCCACGGCCCTCCCTACTTCCACGATGAGGCCACTCTCAGGTTGGAGGAACAACACCTCATGTTCCGCCGAGGTAGCCTCCAACCTGGTGGCATAAATATCGATCTTGCCTTCTGGTAAAAAATTTCCCTCTTCTATTCCCTACTCTAGCCTTTTAGCTTTTCTCACTTGCCTATCACCTCCCCTTGGGTCTGGTCCACTTTCTTCTATCAGAGTCCTTCTTCTTCATCTCTTTATCTTTTCCGTCTGTCACCTCCCAGTTTCTCACTACATCCCCCTTCCCCTACAAGTCTACCTTCCCCTCAGCTGGCTACACCTATCACAGTGTGTACTCCTTGTCTTTCCCCCACCTTACCATTCTAATTTCTTTCCCCTTCCTTTCTAGTCCTAATGAATGGTCTCAGCCTGAAATATTGACTGCTTATTTCTTTCCATAGATACTACCTGACCTGCTAAGTTTGCCCAGCGTTTTGTGTGTGTTTCCCTGGATTTCCAGCATCTGCAAAATCTTGTGTTTCTGCCAGTGTTTGTTAGTGTGTAGTTTTTCATTGGTTCCATTGTATTCCTTTCTTCTACTGTGAATAGCTGCAAGAAAATAAATCCCAGGGTAGTATAATGTAAACCAATTTTTTTTTTAAATTTCATAATGCATTACTTCCTAGTTCATCTCAGAGTATTTGCAAATGTATTCACAAACAAAACACATGTTCAACGCCACAAGAAAACACGTTATTAAAATTAGCACAAATGCAATACGAAAGAAAAAATAAATCTCTACAGCAGTAAGTAGTAGCAATGCAGAAACCAAAATAGCACTCATCATTCCCTCAATGAGCTGATCTGTGGAATGCCATAAAACTTTCACGCAGCCTCTTCTCTCTCTCCTCCAAGTGGATGACAACCTTTTCGTGGTTTGGAGTTTTGGTTAGTGCCTCAATGACCTGAGGAGCTATGTTGGCTGGCTTCAGGGCTTTATTCTTTGGCTGTTGGTAGGGCCACACATGCTAACAGGTCAAAGGGTAGAGGTCAGACTAAGAGTGGTCTACTGGTTCTCCAGGTTCGGGGGTTCAGCTCAGGGGTAACAACCCTGACTGGTAAAATGAAACTTGTGGAAACAGCAATGCATCTGAGTGGCCAAGGACAGACAGAGACGGAGGACCTTCACTGCTGCCCTAAATGCCAGTGAGTAAGTTTTCTCTCTCTCTCTCTCTCCCCCCATCGCTCTCCCTCTCCCTCTCTAAGCATACTCTGACTCCCTTGACGTATAGTTCCCTATCTCGGTGCTAGCCACCAACCGTGACCTAGCCTAGTGCAAAACTCTCTTCCCTTGCACCAAGAAGGTGCTCCTTTTATACCCTTCAAAACCCCTTACAGTGGTACTTTTCTGTGCATTTGGTACCTACACCTGCACGGTGACCTCACCTTTCCATGAAAAACATAGTTTTCACCATCTTCCACTGTTATAACTGTAGGCTTGTACAGTACTCACTTCACTTTATCAAAACATTGTTGTGGACTGGGTCTCCTGTATTTCCTCAGAACAATCCCACTCCAATCTAACAACATTTTGCCCTACAAGCTTCCATTGTATTTTAGCATATACTAAGGAGGAATCAAGTTTAACTTTTTCCTTCCATATGTGGTGACATATAACTACTTTGAATTTATTTATTTAGAGATACAGCACTTTAACAGACTCAATGAGCCTGTGCACTCAGTTACACCCACGTGACCAATTAACCTCCTAACCCACATGTCTTTCGATTGTGGGAGGAAATTGGAGCACCCAGAGAAAACCCATACATAAATATTTGCAAATGTAATTTCTTTTGCTTACAATAGGTTTCAATAGTTGCATCTCATGTCAGAGAAATGTATTCAATGTACGTCATAAAATTCTTTTTCTTTGCAAATATCCACAGAAACAGAGGAGTGCCCCAAAGAATGAGAGACAGTTAAATATTTGAACCCCAAAATTAACCCCCAGCTCCCCCTCCCATGCATAAGCAGCAGCAAAGCAATGACCCCCCCCCCACCAGCAAAAAAGCAACGGCACCCCCCACCGAGCACTCAAGTGTGCAACAAAGCGTCAATAAAGACACAGACTTGCAGTAACCCCAAAGCCTACTCGCTCACCTGGTATAGTGTGATCATCAAGACAATATGCGGCAAAATGCAATCTGAGAGTGGCCTCATCGTGAAGTGATGACCGAAACATCTGTCACCTCTGGTTATTGTCTCCGTGTAAATTGCCTTTGTGTGATAGCTTACAGAGAGTGATCTAAACCCCTCCACCTTCCGATCTCCATCACTTTGGCTTGTCAAGGAAAACTGTAAACACAAACAGACAGACATATTTTATTGATCCCGAGGGGAATTGGGTTTCGTTACAGCCGCACCAACCAAGAATAGTGAAGAAATATAGCAATATAAAACCCTAAATAATTAAATAATAAGAAGTTAATCATGCCAAGGGGAAATAAGTCCAGGACCAGCCTATTGGCTCAGGGTGTCTGACACTCCGAGGGAGGAGTTGTAAGGTTTGATGGCCACAGGTAGGAATGACTTCCTATGACGCTCAGTGTTACATCTCAGTGGAATGAGTCTCTGGCTGAATGTACTCCTGTGCCTAACCAGTACATTATGGAGTGGATGGGAGTCATTATCCAAGATGGCATGCAACTTGGACAGCATCCTCTTTTCAGACACCACCGTCAGAGAGTCCAGTTCCACCCTCACAACATCACTGGCCTTACGAATGAGTTTGTTGACTCTGTTGGTGTCTGCTACCCTCAGCCTGCTGCCCCAGCACAACTGCCCCAGCAAAACTTGAGAGGTACTGTAAACTCAAGAGACCCCACCTTCTTATTCTGCCTTCCTTCGAATCTTGATGAAGTGTCTCAGTCCGAGACGTTGACTGTTTATTCCCCTCCACAGATGCTGCTTGACGTGCTGAGTTCTTCTAGCTTTCTGCATGTGTTGCTCAATAAATAGGATGTTTCCACAGTACAAAACCAACCACACTTTAACAAGTATCTAATTGGCCACAAAGCACTTTCAGACGTTCTGAAAAAGATTTAAGAGACACCAAAGAGTTCTTTAAGTCTCAGGTTTAATGCTCATGCGATGCCTGTTTCAGCAGGGACATCGGCTGTACTTAGCAACAACCTTGTTCTCAGTGAACAAAGAGGTTTCTCTGTACAGCAGCCAGAACCCATATTGGTCTTCTATCTCTCACAGCACAGTACCTAATTTATGATTGTGGACACTGGTGCCCCACAAGGCTGCATCCTCAGCACCCTGCTCTATTCTCTGTACACTCATGACACAATAAATTGGGTAATTATAGGCCGATGAGCTTCACATCAGTAGTTGGAAAGTTATTGGAAGGGATTGCCACAAGCAGCTATGGAGGCCAAGCACTTATGTATATTTAAGGCAGAGGTTGATAGATTCTTGATTGGTCAGGGCATGAAGGGATACGGGCAGAAGGCAGGAGAGTGGGGCTGAGAGGAAAATTGGATCTGCCATGCGGAAATGGTGGAGCAGACTCAATGGGCCAATTGGCCTAATTCTGCTCCTATACCTTATGATCTTATTGTATTCTAAGGGACTGGATGCGAGTCTTTGGAGAGACATGGACTAATTCCTAATTAGACCATGGCTTCGTGTGTGGTAGGTCATGTCTAACAAATTTTGTTTGTAAAGGAAGTTACCAGGAAAGGCTATGAAGTTAAGGCAGTGGATGTTGTCTACATGGACAAATTCAAGGCATTTGCCAAGGTCCCTCATGGGAATTTGGTCAAGAAGGTTCCATTGCTCCACATTCAAGGTGAGGTAGTAAATTCAGTTAGACATTGGCTTTATGAGAGCGGCCTGAGAGTGCCAGAAGATTGTTGCCTCTCTGACTGGAGGCCTGTGATTAATGGATCAGTGCTGGGCCCATTATTGTTTGTCGTCTATATCAATAATCTGGATGATAATGTGATTAACTGGATCAGTAAATTTGCAGATGGCACCTAGATTTGGAGTGTTGTGGACAGCAAGGAAGACTATCAGAGCTTGCAGCGGGATCTGGGCCAGCTAGAAAAGTGGGCTAAAAACGGCAGATGCAATTTAACACAGACATCTGAGGTGTTGCATTTCAGTAGGACAAACCACAGTAGGTCTTGCATAGTGAACGATAGGGCACTGAGGAGTGCTGTCAAACAAAGGATCTGGAATACAGGTCTATAATTCATTGAAAGTGGTGTCACAGGTAGATAGGGTCATAAAGAAAGCTAATGTCACATAAGGCTTCATAAATCACAGAACTGAATACAGGAAATGGGATGTCATGTTGAAGTTGTATACCACATTGGTGAGGTCTCATTTGGAGTATTGTGTGCAATTTTGGTCACCTGCCTACAGGAAAGATGTAAATAAGGTTGAAAGAGTGCAGAGAAAATTTCCAGGGATGTTGCCTGGACTGGAGGACTGGGAGAGCATTCTGACAGGCTGCATCACTGTCTGGCATAGAGGGGCTACTGCACAGGGCCGAAAGAAGCTGCAGAAGGTTGTAAATCTAGTCAGCTTCATCCTGGGCACTAGCCTACAAAGTACCCAGGATATCTTTCGGGAGTGGCGTCTCAGAAAGGCAGCACCCATTATTAAGGACCTCCAGCACCCAGGGCATGCCCTTTGCTCACTGTTACCATCAGGGAGGAGGTACAGAAGCCTGAAGGCACATACTCAGCGATTCAGGAACAGCTTCTTCCCCTCTGCCATCCCATTCCTAAATGGACATTGAAGCTTTGGACACTACCTCACTTTTTTTTAATATATACGGTATATCTGTTTTTGTGCATTTTTAAAAATCTATTCAGTATATGTAATTAATTTACTTGTGTATTTATTATTATGTTTTATTTTATTTATTATCATTATTTCTCTTGCTCTGCTTGATTATGTATTGCATTGAACTGCTGCTGCTAAATTAACAAATTTTATGTCACATGCTGACGATAATAAACCCGAATCTGATTCTGATTCTGAGTTATATTGAATTGAATTGACTTTATTATTTACATCTTTCATATATGTGAAGAGTAAAAATCTTTATTACGTCTTACGTTTATAAGGAAAGATTGAATAGGTTAGTATTTTATTCCTTGGAATATGCAAACTTTCTAGAAGTTTGAGGGGAAATTTGATAGAGGTATACAAAACTATGAGGGGTAGAGATATGGTAAATTCAAGTGGTCTATTTCCACTGATGTTCAGTGGGACTACAACTAGACATCATGAGTTAAGGGTTAAAAGCTGAAAGCTTTAAGAGGAACATGAGGGGAAACTTTTTTTCTCAGAGGGCATGAGAGTGTGGAACGAGCTGCCAACAGAAGTTGTGCATGTGAGCTTGATTACAATATTTAGGAGAAGTTTGGATGGGAGGGGTATGAAGGGCTAAGGTCCCAGTGCAGATTGATGGGAGAATGCAATTTAAATGGTTCAATGGTTTAACTGTTTTGTTTCTATGCTGTACTTTTCTATGACTCTGTAGCTGTGTGGCTAGATTCTGCTCTTACTCCAATCCAGAAGTTTGCAGATGATACCACTGTAGTAAGCTGCATGTCAAATAACGTTGACTCAAGTCGAGGGAGGAGATTGAGAACTTAGTGGCATAGCGTCATGACAACAACCTTTCTCTCAATGTTTAAAACCCAAAGAGCCTGTCATTGACTTTAGAAAAGGGGGCAGTACACATGCTCCTGTCTATGTCAACAGTGTTGAGGTGGAGAACTTCGAGTTCCTAGGTGTGAACATCACCAATTTCCTGCCCTGGTCCAACCACGTTGATGTCACAGCTGAGTAAGCTTACCAACACCCCTACTTCCAAAGGAGACTAAAGAAATTTGCCATGTCTTCGTCGATCCCTACTGATGATAACCTTTGCACCATAGAAATGATTGTGGATGCAAAATGTGTCAGTATGGCATCTGCTCTGCACGTGACTGCAAGAAACTCAGAGACTTGTAGGTATAGCAGAATGCACCCTCCCACTCGTCAGCCATAAAGATGGACAGTGAAGAAGCTCCCCCTTAGATTCACCCTTAAATATTTCACCTTTCACCTTAAATGTAGGCATCTACTTCTTGTCTGTTTCACCCAACCGGAGGGGGAAAAGTGTACACCTGTCATAATTTTGTGCATTTCTCTATGAATGTGCAATAAATATGCATAAATGTTAGAATTTACTTTATCATTCTGTCAAAGATTTGTTATATTAATCAAGGATCAGCTTTATTCACCATATACTGTACATTTACAGTAACAATTTGGAGATTTGGAGTAACAAAATGCTGGAGGAACTCAGCAGTCCAGGCAGCATCTATGGAAAAGAGTAAACAGTTGAGATCCTTCATCAAGGATTTTCCATAGATGCTACCTGGCCTGCTGAGTTCCTCCGGCATTTTGTGTGTGTTACTTCGGGTTTCCAGCATCTGCAGATTTTCTCTTGTTTGTGATACAAGTATTTAGAATTTGCTGTGGTAGTGTTGGTGCAATGTGCGACAAAAATAATATTCAACAATTATAAAGAACAACGAATTATATAAATAAAGTCAGAGGTTAAAATATGGAATAAAATGTGAATAAATACATAAATAACAGCATGCATTTACAATGTAATCAGCATTATAATGCTTTTTCTTCAGGCTGGATTATTGCTTGAGAATGATATCAAGATGAGGAAATATTAACAATATTAAAAACCTTAAGCAGTTGATGTTCCAGCCATATAGCAGTAACTAATGGTCAAAATCACTGATAGAAGAATTTGATACAGATGCCCCAGTCAAATTTATATTAACATCAGACAGGACAAATTTGAAGTGAAAATTAACAGTGATGATCTCAAACAAATACTCAAAGTCACAATAATTCAATTTACAATTCAAAGTATTGGTCTTGGCATTTGAATGAAATATTAGCCTTTGCACCTCTGGTAAGTATCTGTGTCAATTGTTCAATCATTTCTAAACATTCGAACCATTCACTCTGGCACTAATGTGGTCCCATTTTGGGATGTACATTGGTTGGTCTAGTTCACTATGAACACCCAAAAGGTTTGAACAGGAAGGTTTTTGTTATTGAGAGAGCACAGTCTAGAGGCAGATTACAGAGGACAATCTTAAGAGAAGACATCATCAAAACCTACCTCCCACCTTGAGCCTCAAATTAGATGGAGCGTTGAGATCCACAGAGCTGGTCCCAAGTTAACGCACAATCACACACATAATGCTGGGAGGTCTCAGGAGGCCAGGCAGCATCAATGGAAAAGAGCAAGCAGTTGACGTTTCTGGTCGAGACCCTTCATCCGGACTGGTAATTGATTTTCAGCATCTGCAGACTTTTTCATGTTTGTGGTACCAAGTATACTGTTTGAACCAGGCAAGGATATACTTACTGAAGAAAAAGAGAATGATTCTAAGAACCAAATATTCAAGAAAGAGGTTGAAAAGGGAGAGCATTTAGTTTATTTTATGGGGAGATGAAATATAATTTTTCTTCTGTTGTTTATCGTTGAATATCCTCATGAATAATGATAATTCTCTTTCTGTGTAGATTTACAGAAGGAAAGAGAATCATGAAGGCATCCAAAGAAGCTCTACAGGACAAGTGTTTCAGGTATGTCAATGGTGATGGGATCATTTCTCTGTATCTCATTAGGAGAATATGATTCACAATTTCATAAGGAGAATTGAAATCCCAAATACTTTTCATGCTTAGAGGCAAATATGTTTACACAAAGCATGGTGCTTTGGAATCACAGAGCACTACAGTACAGAAACAGGCCCTTCGGCCTGGTTCTAGTCCTTGCCAAACTTGGTCCCGTTGACCCTCATTTGGACTACAGCAGTCCTCATACCTCCCAAACACTTACGTGGAATAAACTGCCAGAGGAAGGTGGTTGGGATAAGTACAATATCATCTTGTGAATGAAGTCTGAACAAGTACATGGATGGGAAAGGTTTTCATGATTCAAGATTGTTTATTGTCATTCTTCAGTACACAAGTGCAAAGGCGAACAAAATTCTTGTCACTCTGGATTCGATGCAGCATTAAAAAAACATAATAAGCATAAAGAACACAAT
This sequence comes from Hypanus sabinus, assembly GCF_030144855.1. Taxonomy (NCBI): domain Eukaryota; kingdom Metazoa; phylum Chordata; class Chondrichthyes; order Myliobatiformes; family Dasyatidae; genus Hypanus; species Hypanus sabinus. The sequence continues at coordinate 35,556,004 of NC_082733.1, read as the reverse complement.
AAAAAACAAAATAAGTATATAAATATAAAAGCACTCCTGAAAAATAATGTGTAAGTATAAGTTGTATACATGGATTAATTGTGTGTACGTAAAGTAAAGCTAGGTAATGTGTATTTAGTGGTGAGGGGGTGTGATGAGGTGGGTTAATAGGTGGAGTTTTGATTAGCCTGACGGTCAAAGTCAAAATCAAAATCAAATTTATTATCAGCATACATACAACCCTGAGATTCTTTCTTCTGCAGGATTACTTAGCAAGTCTATAGAACAGTAACTATAAACAGGATCAATAGACAACAAACTGCAAATGCAGATATAAGCAGCCAACATGAAATAACAAGATAAGAGTCCTTAAAGGAGTGTAGTTATCCCCTTTTGCTCAAGAACCTGACGACTAATGGGTGGTAATTTTTCTTGAACCTGGTGGTGCAAGTCCTGTGCTACCTGTACCTTCTACCTGATGGCAACAGTGAGAAAGGAGCATGGCCTGGGTGCTGAGGATCTCTAATGATGGATGCTGCTTTTCCTATGGCAACATTTCACGTAGATGTTCTTAATGGTTGGGATGGTTTTATCCATGACATACTAGGCCAAATCCACTACCTTCTATGGGATTTTCAACTCAAAGATATTAATGTTCCCAAACCAGGCCACAATGCCACCAGTCAGCACATTTTCCACCACATATCTATAGAAGTTTGCCAAGGTTTTTGATGATATGCCGAACTTCCGCTGACTCCTGAGGAAATAAAGGTACTGCGGTGCTTTCTTCGCAATTATATTTATATGATCGGTCCAGGACAAGCCCTCTGAGATAGTGACATTCAGGAATTTAAAGTTACTGACCCTGTCCACCTCTGATCCTCCAATGATTACTTGCTCATGGACCTCTGGTTTCCCTCTCCTGAAGACTACAATCAGTTTCTTGGTCTTATTAACATTGAGTGAGAGGTTGCTGTTATGACACCACTCAGCCAAATTTTCAATCTCCCTCATGTACGCTGATTCATCCCCACTTTTGATACAGCCCACAACAGTGGTGTCATCAGCAAACTTGCATATGGCAGTGGAGCTATCCTTAGCCACTCAGTCATAGGTGTAGAGTAGAGCAGGGGGCTAAGTAAACTATCCTGCAGTGCTCCTGTGCTGATGAGGATTGTGAAGGAGATGTTTTTGTCAGTCCAAACTGACTGGGGTCTACAAATGAGGAAATCCAAGTGTTGCAACGAATGAGGCGAACCCAAACGCAGGACACAGGCACAGAGATTTAGTTAGGATGCAGACACAGCCGTGAACATTGAACGGCAAACAAGAGGGAGAGCAGGAAGGCAGGAGACAGGCAGAATTAATCTTGACACGGAAAAACTGGGTTTCACAGGTAAACCTTGGAACTGGAGTAGAACTTAAAAAACTGATCTTGACACGGAGAGACTGAGTTTCACAGATAAATCTTGGTACTGAAGCAAAACTTAGGACACACAATCCTAAGCGGCTGGGAAGCATTAATTACCACACTGGCAAAACCAATGATCTGGCAACCAGTGGGTGCAAAGCTGGGGTTCTTATGCTATGGGTCTTGATGAAAACCAGGTGTGTCGTCATCAAAGGGAAATAGGAGAAAATGGGGAATTAACAGTTGGAACCGTGACACAGTCAAAGGGACAGTTGAGACTGTAACACCGAGATCCCATTGCACAAGGGGGTATTGAAGCACAGATCTTGGAGTTTACTGATTAGTTTTGAGGGGATGATGATGTTAGATGCCGAGCTGTAATCGATAAAGAGCATCTTGACTTGACATCATTGCTGCCCAGATCTTCCAGAGTTTGTGGGAAGTAACTGTTTTTGAGTCCAGTCATCCTGACATGGATGCTGCATAGCCTCTTCCCTGATAGGAGTGGAACCAGGTAGCCTGGTGCCAATGATCAACCGGACAGTTTTAACTACTAGTCATAGAGGGCTGCTATCCAGTGCAGTGCAGTTTCTTTACCACACAGTGATGCAGCGTGTTAGGATGCTCCCCACTCTGCATCTGTAGGAAGTCATGAGTATTGCTGTGCATAGACCAGCTCCCTTTAATCTCCTCAGAAAGTAGAGGTGTAGGTGAGCTTTGTTGACTATAGAGGATGTGTTCTGGAATCATGTGGGTATGTGTGAGATATGCATTCCCAAGAGGACCAATTCAGATTTTAATGGAGTCTGAAAGGAATTCCCCTGCCACTTTGTTATCGGAAAGGGAGGAGAGAGAAAGAACGAAGAAAGTGCAGTGGCGAGGCTAGGAGAGCCACTAGTTTGTATCTCCAGCAGATGGGTTCAATCTTGATGTCTGGTATTGTCTTTATGAAGTTTGGACCTTCTCTGTAAGACTATGAGGGTTTCTTCCCAAATGCTTCTGTTTCCTGCATCATTCCAAGCAGAAATACTTTGTGTATGTAGGTTGGTAGGCTAACTGGCCACTGTGATTTGCCATGTAGGTGAGGGGTGGAAAATGGGAGCAGAGAGTTTATGTGAATGTGGGAAGTTTAAAATGGGTCAGGATAGAACTAATATCAAAATAGGCTACTAAGACCATAAGAAATAAGAGGAGAATTAGGCCATTTGTCCTAACAAGTCTGCTCTACCATTTGATCATTCAATCATGGGTGGCTTATTCTCCATCTCAACCCCATTCCTGCCTTCTCCCTGTAACCTCTGACACCAATCAAGAACCTATCAACATCCACTTTAAGAATACCAGTGATGTGAAATTCTTAAGTACCTCAGTTTTAAATGAACCACCTTACAACCTGGTAACCATAAGACCATAAGACATGGAAGCAGAATTATGCCATTCAGCCCATTGAGTCTGACCGTCCATTTTATCATGGCTGATCCATTCCCTCTCAACCAGTTCTCTTTTATTTTCACCGTAACCTTTCACTAATGACTAATCAAGAACCTATCTACTTACCACCATAAATACATATAATGGCCTAGCCTCCGCAGTCATCGATTCACCGCCTCTGGCTAAGGAAATTTGTCCTCATCTCTGTTCTAAAGGGACGTCCTTCTATTTTGATTTTGTGCCCTCTGGCCGCAGTCTCCCCTACTATAGAAAACATCCTCTCAGCATCCACTGTATTCACCAGGCCTTTCAATGGCTGGTGTGGACTCAGTGAACCAAAGTGAAAACTTTGTATCTCACTCGGTCTCTAATAACAGAAAATAACAACTTAGCCAATATCCTGAAACTCAAGAGCAAATGATTTGGCAACCCTATTTAAGGGTCGTTTTCTGGGGGTGGGGGTGGGGGGCCAGAAAGAGGCTGCAATTGGATTAAAAACTTCTCCCATTTCAGAGACAAGAGCAATGAGCCACCTCAGGGATTGGCTGAGGGACATTACAGTAATGAGGGGATTGCTGCATGGTCAGGAGCTCTGTCTTTCGCCAGATGTGTCAAGTTAAGGTGGCACCTTCTCTCTGAATTGGATAGAAAGATAAAGCTTCATCTGCTGCTGTGGTTGATCACTGTGCATGATCTGGTTGCTCTGTTTCCTATTTTACACCACTGAATTTCATTGGCTACAAAAATTCAAAGTTCAAAGTACAATTTATTATCAAAGTACATATATATCATCATGTATAACCCCGAGATTCATTTTCTTCTGGGCTTACTCAATTAATCTGGAATAACATAATCAATGAAAGACCACATCAACTTGGGGGTTCAACCAGTCTGAGGAAGACAACAAACTGTGCAAATACAAAAAGAATAATTAATAAATAAATAAGCAAAGATATCGAGAACATGAAATGAAGAGTCCTTGAATGTGAGCCCACCATCCTGAGGTAAGCAGTGAGAAGAGAGCATGTCCTGGGTGCTGGGGTTCCCTGATGGTGGGTGCTGTTTTCATGTAGAGGTGTTCAATGGTGGGGAGGGCTTTATCCATGATGGCCATATCCACTACTTTTTGTAAGATTTTCCATTCAAGGGCATTGGTGTTTCCATACTAGGTAGTGACACAGCCAGACAATATACTCTCCACTACATATCTATAGAAGTTTGCCAAAGTTTTAGATATCATGCCGAAGTACTTTGTGGTTCAGATTCATGTACATTGTTGTCATAGGCATCAAAATGAATGGTATAAATGCCATGAAAAACATCTTTCTGCAGCAGCACAGTTTTCAAGATTCAAGATTCGTAAACTTTATTGTCATTCTAACCGTACATCAGCTCTGCAGGGCAGAATGAGACAGCGTTTCTCAGGAGCAGTGCAATCATAACATAACAAACGCAACACTAAATAATAAACATAACAATAAATAGTAAAACACAACAGCCACATGTCAGTTAAAAACAAGTTTTAAGTGTCCATTGCAAGTTAAAAGTGTCCAAAGCAGAGTCAGGTAGAGCAGCTATTTAGCAGTCTGACTGCCTGTGGGAGGAAGCTGTTTAGTAGCCTTTGGTTTTAGTTTTGATGTTCCTGTAATGTTTAACTGATGGCAGAAGAACAAACAGTTCATGGAGAGGGTGTGAGGGGTCTTTAATGATGTACCATGTCTTCTGGAGGCATCGACTCTGAAAGAGGTCTTGGACAGAAGGTAGGGAGACCCCAATAACCTTCTCTGCTCCTCTAACCACCCTCTGCAAGGCTTTTTTGTTGTCAGCACTGCAGCTGGAGTACCAGGTTGTGATGCAAAAGGTCAGCACACTCTCAACCACGCCTCTGTAGAATGTAGTTAAGATGTTAGTGGGGAGTGATGCTTGTTTAAGCTTTCTCAGAAAGTGCAATCTCTGCTGGGCTCATTTCACAATCCCAGTGGTGTTCCTGGACCAGGTGAGATTGTCTGAGATCTGCACCCCAAGGAACTTGATGTTTTCCACTCTCTCCACTGTGGAGCCGCTGACGCTGAGGGGTGTGTGCTCAGGTTGAGACCGTCTGAAATCGACGTTAAGCATCAAGTTGTCACTGCACCAGCTCTCTAGGTGGTTGATCTCCTCCCTGTACATTGTTTCATCATTTTTGCTGATGAGCCCCACCACTGTGGTATCATCAGCAAATTTAATGATCAGGTTCTCCTTGAATCTGGCTGCACAGTCATGTGTTAGCAGTGTAAACAGCAATGGGCTAAGCACACAGCCTTGTGGGGATCCAGAGCTCAGTGTGATGGAGTCAAAGATGTTCCTGCCAACACGGACTGACTGTGGTCTCTCTGTCAAGAAATCCAGAATCCAGCGACACATGGCAGTGTTAAGGCCAAGCAGCGACAGTTTCTCCACTAGTCTCTGCGGGATGATGGTATTGAACGCTGAACTGAAATCAATGTACAGGATTCTGGCATAAGTGTCTTTGTTGTCCAAGTGAGAGAGAACTGTGTGTAGTGTGGTGGATATTGCGTCCTCCGTAGAGTGATTTGGATGATAAGCAAATTGTAGAGGATCCAACGATGAGGGGAGGCTGGCTGTGATATGAGGCTTGACAAGCCGTTCAAAACATTTCATCACTATGGGGGTCAGGGCAACGGGACGGTAATCATTCAGACAGGCTGCAACTGATTTCTTTGCTACAGGGATGATTGTGGAGGTTTGGAAGCATCTGGGGACAATGGCTTGACTAAGGGAGATGTTGCAAATGTCTGTCAGGACATCTGCTAATAAACCAGCACATTCCTTGAGCACATGTTCAGGGATGTTGTTGGGACCTCCCGCTTTTCGTGGGTTAGCCCTGGCAAGGGTCCACCGTGTTTGCTCTTTTTAAAAAAATTTTTTATTGAATTTTCAAATGGTTACAGAAAGAAAAACAAAATCAACCCTTCCCCCCTCCCCTTAACCCCTCCCCCCCAACATATCCCTGTAGAAAGAGAGAAAAAAAGGAGAAAAAAAAGAAAGAAAGAAAGAATGCCTGGATATCGGAAGATCCCCACATGCTCCATGGAGTTCATAATAGCTTTAGTATATATATTTATTTATTTCCCCAAATAACCAATAATTTTATCTTCAGAGCTCCTATATATTTAATCCTATCTTTTGTAAATAAGGGTGCCAAATTTTCAGAAATATTTCATATTTATCTCTTAAATTATAAGTAATTTTTTCAAATGGAATGCAGCTAAAAGCTGTATCTATTTTCATTTTCTTAATGTATGTTAAAATTCTTTTTTCTTTTCACCGGTTAAGCCCATTAACATTAAAACTTTAAAAATTCAGTAAATTAGTCATTATTTTTAACAGGGTTACTCAAGTCTATAGTAATACCTAACTTTTCAACTTTCGTAGTACCTTGGGGAATCTTTTTAAAATTCTCCGTGTTGCTATGTGTCTCCCCCCCCCCCCCCCCCCGATTGTCCAGGCAAAGAAAGAAAGATCAAAGAAAAATAGATTATAAAGAAAAAAATAACAAAATACCCCCCTACTAATGTTGTGAATTTTTTAAAAAACACAACATTACCCCCCTCCATTGTACGGGTCATGGCAATCGCCATGATTACACACGTGAATCCCGTAGCAATCGATCCAAAGTTCCCCCAGCTCCCCATGACATAAAACAATATATATAAGAGAAGAAAAAATAATATCACTACTCTCGATTAATATTTCTCATATTTTTACCTTTCTCCCCCTGTATCAAATAATTAAGAATATATTTAAATATTCTTCTGTCCTTAAACATCCATCAACTCCATTCACTGTCCCTGTCTTCATCTTTAATCCGTTTCACTTTTAAATCTTTGGCTGTGGTTAACGAATATTTGGGAGTTCCTGTGCTAATTCTTCCGCTTCCTGATAGTCAGTAAAAGATCTTCTTTTTCCGTCATCCAAAAAAATTATCAGGGTTGCCGGGTGGCGTAATATAAATTTATAACTCTTTTCCCATAAAACTTTTTTCACTCGGTTAAATTCCTTCTTTCTCTTCAAAAGGTCATAACTTATAATAGGATAGAAAAGAACTGTTTTCCCTTCTATCATCAATGGCCTGTTTCTCTTTCTGGCACGTTGGGCAGCCGCCTTCAGGATCTTTTCTTTATCTTGATATCTTAAGCATTTTATCAAGATTGATTGTGGGTTTTGATCAACTTAAGGTCTTGATCTTAAGGCTCTGTGAGCCCTTTCAATTTCAATTAACTGAGTTCCTTCTTTCATTTCCAAAATTTCCGGAATCCATTTTTGAAAAAAAATTATTGGATCCTCTCCCTCTATACCTTCTTTTAAGTCCAACAACCTTAATATTATTTTGTCTGCTAAAATTTTCAAGTACATCCACTTTTCCCAACAACCATTTTCTTTCTGATGTCCAGGCAGAAATATTATCTTCCATTTTATTCAGCCTACCAATGGTGTCTCCCGTTGTTTCTTCCAAATTTTTAATTTTCTTGTCCATTTTGTCCTGTCTTTTCATCATTTTATCAAACATAATCTTCATATTTTAATATCTTTTTATTACTTATAATGCTTTTAATTCATGCATTATTTGCACCAAAGATTCTTTTATGTCTCCAATATCATCTCCTGTTGCTCTTTTTTGTTTCTCTGTATCTTCGTCTGATTTATCCAGAGAATCTGATTCCACCTCATATTCCCTTTCACTTTCAGTTCTGATCATAGCTGGGATTTGTAGTTTGGGTTGCTCGTGTTTGCGCATGCCCCTTCCTTCACGCATGCGCAATTCCTGTTGCTCTTTTTTTTTTGGAAACGGTTGATGTTGCCGCAGTTTCCTGTTCTGTATCGCCAGAGGTAAAATGCACTTGAGCCCGAGGCTCTTTCATGGCTGCCAGCCTTGATTCTTTTCCAACTTGTATTGTCTTCAAAGTAGTAGTTTTCTTCTGCTTCTGTTTAGGAGACATATCTTAAGACAATCCTGAGTAGTTTATAAGTAATTTTTTAAAAGTATTTACTAACTTTTCTTCACTTAAACATTATTTTACTGTTTTTTGCGGGAGAGCTGGATTTCCACATCTCAATCCTACGTCATCATGTGACATCCCCCCGTGTTTGCTCTGAATCAATGATTGGAGCCGGCTGGTCAGATGGTAAGAAGGGTCTGGCTCTCCCCCTTGCTACAGTGTTTGATGCTTCGAAGCGTGCAAAGAATTTGTTAAGCCTGTTAGGAAGAGAGGCATCGCTGTCATCAGTTTTCTGCCTGATCTTGTAGTCCGTCAGAGCTTTAATTCCCTGCCACATCCGTTTGGTGTCACCTGTGTCACAGAAATGTCCATGTATTTTGCCCGCATAGGCTCTTTTTGCTTTCCTGATTCCTAGTGAAAGCGCAGACCTGGCTGAGCGAAGTGTATTCCTGTCCCCCGATCTGTAGGCTGTGTCACGGGCCTTCAGTAGTGAACGCACCTCTGTTGTCATTTTTATAACCACGTGCGGTGAAGGTTTCCGTCACAGTGACATCCTCCGTGCATTTGGCTATGTAGCTGATTACTGCCTCCACATACTCCTCAATGTCTATATGGTCATCATAGGAGGCTGCTGTCTTGAATTTTGTTCATTACAAGGGGAGGATAATAATGATGATGATGACGTTGACTCAGGCCTGAGAGGCCAGCGTTGGGCATTTTCATTCCTTACAAAGCGCGGAACGAAAGACTGTGTGGCACGCCACTCCTCACGCAGACATTTCGCAATATTTTTCTTTATTTTGCGAGGTCGAGTTGCGGATGGAAAGTGTACTCAGGAACGGCCCGACTGCATTCGAACCTGGGAAGCTCCGTTCCGGAGTCCAGCACTGATATCATTATGAGGATAATAAGATAACATAAACTTAACGTAAATTATACATAACTCACATTTGGTGGTCACTTTATTAGATTCTGTGCACCTGCTCATTAATACAAATATCTAATCATGTGCCAGCGACTCAATGCAAGAAAGCATGCAATCATGATCAAGTGGTTTAGTTGTTGTTCAGAATAAAAGATCAAAATGGGGAAGGAAAAGTGTCCTTGATAGTTGCTGCCAAACAGGGTGGTTTGAGTATCTCAGAAACCGCTAATCTCCTAGAATTTTCACCCAAAACAGTCCCTAGAGTTACACACACCAAATGTTGGAGGAACTCAGCAGGTCAGGCAGCATCTATGGAAGTAAACAGTCAGGCTGAGACCCTTCTTCAGGACTGAAAAGGAAGGGGGAGAATGCCAGAATAAAAAGGCAGAGGGGGAAGGGAAGGAGGCGAGCTAGAAGGATTAGGTGAAGCTAGATGGGTTGTAAAGACTCTAGAGTTTACAGAGAATGGTGTGATAAACAAAAAACATCCAGTGAGCGGCAGTTCTGTGGGAGAAGACACCTTGTTCACGAGAAAGGATAGAGGAGAATGGCCAAGCAGGTTCAAGCTGACAGGAAAGCAACAATAACTTAAATAATGATGTGTTACAACAGTGGTGTGCAGAAAAGCATCTCTGAATGCACAACATGATAAACCTCGAAGTGGACGGGCTACAGCAGTAGAAAAACAAAAAGATACACTCAGTGGTGGCTTTATTTGTTTAGAAAGTATGAAGTAAAGTGGCCACTGAGTATACAGTACATGCCAAAGTCAATGACAGTTTTATTATCAAACTACATACAATATATGTCTCCATGTACTACTTTGAGATTCATTTTGTTGCAGGAAAATAAAGAAATACAATAGAATTTATGAAAAACTATGCATAAACAAAGACTGACAAACAACCGATGTGCAAAAGAAGACAAATTACACAAATAAAACAAAATAATACTGAGAATATGAATTGTAGAGTCCTTGAAAGTGAGTCTGTAAGTTATGGCATCAGTTTAGAGTTGTGGTGAATGAAGTTATTCATGCTGGTTCAGGAGCCTGGTGGCTGTCTGGTAACAACTGCCACTAAACCTCGGTGGTGTGGAATTTGAGGCTTATGTTTCCAAAACAACTTCCACCCCCATGCCATCAGATTTCTGAATAGTCCATGAATCCATGAATGCTACTTTATTAATCCTTTTCTTTCACACTATTTATCTGTAATTTATATATTTTCTATGTCTTTGCCCTCTGCTGCTATCACAGCATAAAAAAATTTAGGACATAAAAGTCAATGAAAATACAGCTGATTCTGATCCTGGTAACCCACTCGGATCTATCTACCCAGTTGACTTTAAAACTTTCCATCTGTTGAGCTGCTTACACTTATCAAACACTGGTATTGGGTTTAATTCTTCAGATACCAGTGAGGAATAAGGAGTTAAAAGAAACTTCGAGTGAACTTTTACAACAGGGTTGTTAACCTAGCTATAAGTGAAGGAAACTGAAGAGTTTAGTGTGAGTGCACTCGTGGCCAATAAATGTAGAGAGATGGGGGAGGATCATGGTGAGACACTGGGCAGATGGAGATTTCTCTGTCTCTCTACACATTGGGTGCTCGTTGGATTTTTCTTTTAATAGGTTCTTTTGGGTTTTTTTGTTTTGTGGCTGCCTGTGAGGAGATGAATCTCAATGTCGTATCATGCACACATACTTTTATAATAAATGTACTTTGAACTCCAGAACTTTGATGTGCGGCTGAGTGCTTACCCGGAGATTGGAAGGTCACTGAGGATTACAGTAGAACGGACGGTTCTGGGAACGTGAGGAGTTGCACTTCGGTAGGTCTAACCAGGATAGGTCTTACGCAGTGAATGGCAGGGCACAGAGGAGTGTGGTAGAGCACAGGGATCTGGGAATACAGAATGAAAGTGGTGTCACAGGTAATCAGAGGGGTAAACAGAGCTTCTGCGGCACTGGCCTTCATATATCATGGCAGTGAGTACAGGAGTTTGTATGTTATGTTGAAGTTGTATAAGATGTTGGTGAGGACTCATTTGGAGCATTGTGTGCAGGGGTCACCTGTCTACAGGAGATCTATCAATAAGATTGAAGGAGTGCAGAAAACATGCACAAGGATTTACTGGGACTTGAGGATCTGAGTTATCGGAAAAGGTTTGATAGGACTTTATTCCCTGAAACGTAGGAGAGTGAGGGAGATTTGATAGAAGTGTACAAAGCTATGAGGGTATAGATAGGGCAAATGCAAGCAGGCTTTTTCCACTGAGGTTGGGTGAGACTGAACTAGAGGTCATGGGTTGAAGGAGAAAGGTGAAATAATTAAGGGGTACATGAGGAGGAGCTTTCTCATTCTAATGCCTGTATACTGTTTCTCCTCTGCCCCCTCGAAACAAAGGCTACGATCAAAATTTGCAACCTTCTTAATTTTAAATGGGAGAGGGATACCAAATGTGTTATTCATCTTCTCAAAAGTTTGGTTTCCAGTAAAGAGTGTCTTATGAGAAGAAGCTGAATGAGCTAGGACTGAGTGAAGGAGGATGGGAGGTGACTTGATAGAGCCAGCTCCGTCTTCCCAGAGCAGAGGCCGTAATTCTAAAGAGATCGGAGGAAAGTCTGGGTGGAGTGGGGTGGGGGGGGGTCAGAAGCAGTTTTTCACAGAGAGAGTGGTGGGTGTGTGGAATGCACTTAAAGGGATTGTGGCATAGGCAGAAACATTAGAGACATTTAAGAGACTGTTAGATAGGCACGAGCTTGAAAGAAAAATGGAGGAGGGAAGGGTTAGTTAGATGTTGGAGCAGGTTAAAAGGTCAGCACACCAACATGGGCTCAAGGGCCTGCACTGTACTGTACTGTTTATTTAGAAAGAAAAAGAATTACCGGCATGAATTGTCACCAGCAGCCGGCCTGACTGAGGTGTCAGTTTGAATGTTGCTCTGAGAAAGGACAAGTTTCGACAGCAGGAATTATCACCAGCTGCGAAGTCAATTCACTTGGTGGTGCGGAGTGCACACAACCAGCCTCGAGCTTGTTTTAAGTAGCAGTCTATTTCTGGCCTCTCCTCTTCGAGCAGAGGCCACAGCAATTGTTCCCCTCTCACTTGGTTTGACATTCCTGCAGTGAGTCTATTGATTACCAGCTGCAATGCCTTGAAAATCTGCTCCGGCTCATGGTCCCTGTAATTTCTCAGCCTATGACAGGTGTTGCTGAAAGTCGGCACAAATATTCTTTGAACCACAGCTCATCAAAGCAGGGGAGTTAACTACAGTTTCAGGTCTGCACAGGCAGGCACCACCCATTTTCCACCTGGTTAACTGGAGTCCCTACCATTTGTTCCCAACTCGTCACCTGCAGCCTATTTAAACCCTTGTCCTTGTTCACTCATTCAAACCAGCCAGCCTCAACCAATCATTTGCTCCTAGCCTTCAGTTTCCTTGTTGTATTGTCCTGTTGTATTGTCCTTGTTGTATCGCCCCCGTGGCTTGTAATTTTGCAGTTTGTTATTAAAATGATAGCTCACTGCTAAATCGTCTCAGCTGCTCTGCATTTGGACTAAGCCTCCTCTACATTTCTTGACACATAAGATCTGATCGCAGATTCCAGGAGTTGAGGAGTAGGGTCAGTCCAAGGGATATGCTGAGTGACCTGGAATCAGACTCTTTGGCTCAATGTGCATGTAGGAGGCAGAAAGGATGAGTGACACTCCCAATCCCCAAGGTGAATTCTACAACTTCCATGTTCTTTGGTGCTTGGAAAGATGCACTAAACAAGTCCAGGAATGTTCTGTTTGCTGCAGATTTCCAAAGCCCATGCTACAGTTTATAGGAGAGCCAAACAAGCACAGTTAGGAGGCAACCTTAGAGGCATTAAGTAGGAGCTGGCCAACATTGTTTTGAAGGGAACACTAGCAAGGATGATGGCAGAGCAACACTGATTGGAGTGTCTGCGAATAATTCGGAGGACACAGGATCGGTTTGTCCCAAAGAAGGAGTATTCGAAAGGGAAGATGAGCAACCATGACTGACAAGAAAAGTAAAAGACAGCATAAAAGCAAAGAAAAGAGGGCATACAATGTTGCAAAAACTAGTGGGAAGCTGGAGGGTTAGAACACTTTTAAAAACAACAGAAGGTATCTCAAAACGCGATAAGAGGTGATAATATTCTAAAAATGAAAGAGTTAACATATGAGGATTGTTTAATGGCTTTGGGACTATACCTGCTGGAATTTAGAAGGGTGAGGGGGATCTGATTGTAACCTACTGAATATTGAAAGGCCCAGACAGAGTAAACATAGAGAGAATGTTTCCTATAGTGAGAGACACTAGGAGCAGAAGGCACAGCCTCGGAACAATAGGATGTCCCTTTAGTACAGAGAAGAGGAAGAATTTCTTTTGCCAGAGGATGGTACATATGTGGGATTCACTGCCACAGACGGCTGTAGTCAAATCACTGGATATATTTATAGAGGAGATTGATAGAGCGTCAAAGGTTATGGGGAGAAGGCAGGAGAGCGGGGGTTTGAGAGAGAAAATAAATCACCCATGACTGAATAGCAGAGATACTCAATGGCCCAAATAGCCTAATTTTCTCCTATTCCTTACATGGTGTCATAGCAGCAACGTCAAACATGCGTGGCTCAACAACTGATGTCACTGCTGTGAGCTCCACAGCCTCTACGCACAAATTCGTCACAGGTACAGAACAACTTCATTTGAAGTTGCCATAAGGACAGTATGGGCTTGGGAGCTCCATCCAGTTTGGGTGGCAAAGTTACTCTCCAATCACGTTAATAGTAAAATCACTCACAACATGACTGAATGTTTTGGCCAGTGGCATGGTAGCGCAGTAGTAAGCGCATTGCTTTAAAGCAGTCACTGGCAGGGTCCAATTCCCACTGTTGTCTCTAAGGAGCTTGTATTTTTTTTTAGTTTTTTTATTTAGATATAATATACAGCATTGTAACAGGCCATTGTGGCCCAAAAAGCTTGTGCTGCCCAAATGCACCCAAGTGACCAATTATATAGGAAGAAATCAGAGCCCCCAGAAGAAACCCATGCTGTCACAGTCACAGATAATGGCAGGAATCAAACTTGGGTCATAAGAGTCATAGAGCAGTACAGCACAGAAAGAGGCCCTTTGGCCCATCTAGCCTGTGCCAAAACCATTTAACTCCCACCGACCTGCACCAGGACCATAGCCCTCCATCCAAACTTCTCTTAAACATTGAAATCGTGCTCGCGTGGCACTGTAATGCATTATGCCAGCGTGCTGCCCCGTGACCGTGTGGATTTCCTCCAGGTGCCCTGGTTCCCTCCCACATTGCAAAGACATTCAGGTGAGTAAGTTGTGGGCGAGCTAGCTTGGAACCAGGAGTATAGCAACACTTACAGACTGCCTCCAACACAACCCTCGCTGATTTGATTTGACACAAATGATGCACTTCACTGAATGTTTTGATATAGATGAGACAAATAAAGCGAATCTTTCTTTTAAAGAGAAATGCATTGCGTTTCCTTTCCAAATCAGAGGTTCCTACTCATTGCGCTATTGGCAGGGAACCAATCTGACTCGGGAAGCTTGAGCAGCTTCAGGCTTCTCAATGAATATGTAATCACTGCTGGCAGCAGGGCACCCTGACAAGCATCGGGTATCGCAAGCACACAGCCCTGCTGACGGGTCTGCACAGAATGTTAACCAACATCAAACACACCAGCAGCTCACTGGCAAACTGCAAGGAGCGCGGATTGACACTGATCTCTCATCCACAAATTAGACCATTTGCACCCATCAATCAGTCTGGCTCCCAATGGAATATTCACAGATCAACGGTTTGTAAAGCGTTATTTGCATTTGCTGAATGTGTAACTCCTCTATTCCAGCTGTTTGAGAATCACTAACGATCCTGAGTATGATTGAAAAATTGTAATTTATTTTCGTTTTAATTCTAAGGGCAGGGATAGTGAACATAGAATGTATTTTGTTTTAATGAAACACAGTGCAGAAGAGGCCCTACTGGCCCCTCAAGTCACACTGCCCAGCAATCCCCCTATCCTAGCTTAATCACAGGACAATTTACAATGACCAATTAACCTACTGTCTTTGAACTGTGGGAGGAAACTGGAGCCATGGGGACATCATAGAGACTCCTAATCAGCAGCAGCGGGAATTGAACCTGAGTCACCTGTGCTGTAAAGCATTGTGCTAGCCACTATACTACCATGCCACTCCATTAAAGTACAGTACAGGCCCTTCAGCCCACAATGTTGTGCTGAGCTGGGGCCTCTTCAGTCTACAGTTCCCTTGGTCACCAGTGCAAGGTTGGCATGGTAGCACAAGGGCTGCACCGTAGCATAAGGTAGCGGATAGCATAGCGCTTTCAGCACCAGTGATCAGGGTCCAAACGCCATGCCTATCAATAAGGAGTTCGTACATTTCCATCAGGCTCTCTGTTTCCCTCCCACATTCCAACAACATATAGGTTAGGGTTAGGAAGCTGTCGGCACGTTACCTTGGCTGCACTTGGGGTCTGCCCCCAGCACATCCTCGGACTGTGTTGGTCATTGATGCAAACAACGCATTTCACTGTTTCTATGTCTATGTGACAAACAAAGTTGATGCCCAGTTACGAGGATGACCTCCTGTGATCTCTCAATTGACCCCGTTGTGGCCCCTGCTCCTTATTTGTCTGCCTGCTCCTCACTTTCTTTGTCAGTACAACACTAATTCTGCTTTCTGTTTTCTTTTTCAACGTAACTATTTATAGAATAATTCAAGTGGCTCGGTAACGCAGTGGTTAGCAGAATGCTCGACAGAACCAGTGACCTGGGTTCAATTCCCACTGCTGCCTGTAAGGGGGTTGTAGGTTCTCCTCGTGACCTCCCACAGTTCAAAGGCATACCATTTGGTAGCTTAATTGGTCATTGTAAATTGTCCCAGGACTAGGCTAGGATTAAACTGGGGGTTGCTGAGTGGCATGGCTTGACGGACTAGAAGGGCCTATTCCAAGCTGTATCTCAATAAATAAAACAGTGAATGAATAATCTGTGTGAATTTCACACAAAACATAAAAGGTCAATGTATTATTGTTACTGTATCTCGATAGATGTGACAATAATAAACCGAAAGCAGTAATGCACACAACAGTGCATGCTAGAATGATACAACAGTGTGTTGCCAACAGCTGTTTCAAAGTAGATTATCAAAGTTCATATATAGAACATAGAAACATAGAAAACCAACAGCGCAATACAGGCCCTTCAGCCCACAAAGTTGTGCTGAACATGTCCCTAGCTTAGAAATTACTAGCTTACCCATAGCCCTCTATTTTTCTAAGCTCCATGTACCTATTCAAAAGTCTCTTAAAAGACCCTATCGTATCCACCTCCACCACCATCGCCAGCAGTCCATTCCACACACTCACCACTCTCTGAGTAAAAAATTTACCCCTGACATCTCCTCTGTACCTACTCCCCAGCATCTTAAACCTGTGTCCTCTTGTTGCAACCATTTCAGCCCTGGGAAAAAGCCGCTGACTATCCACACGATCAATGCCTCTCATCATCTTATACACCTCTATCAGGTCATCTCTCATCCTCCGTCGCTCCAAGGAGAAAAGGGCGAGTCCACTCAACCCATTTTCACATGCTACCCTGAGATTCAATTTCTTGCAGGCATTCAGAGTAAATACAAAGAAATACAATAGAATCAAAACTACAAACAAACAAAGACTGACAATTAATGTGCAAAAGAAGACAAGCACAAAAATAAATGAATAAATAAAGAGGTAGATGGATAGAGAAATCAATAAATAATAGTGAGAACATGAGTTGTCAAGTCCTCAAAAGAGAGTCCGTAGTTTGTAGAATCTGTTCAGTGTTGAGGTGAGTGAAGTTATCCACACTGGAACCTAATGATTGGAGGGTAAAAACTGATCCTGAACCTGGTGGTGTGGGACCTCAGGCTCCCATAATTCCATCCCGATGGCAGCATTGAGAAGAGAGCATGGCCTGGATGGTCCTTGATGGTGGATGCTGTTTTCTTGTGGTTTACTGTCATAAACAAGGAGATTCAGCTTCTCTTTTCTTGTGTTCCGTGTAAGTTTCTCAATTGGAGCATTGCAATCTACACACGGCTGGATCTACTCCAGGGAAAAATAAACAGCTGGAAGAAGTCACGACGATCCGTGATCTGATTTCTGGAGAAAATCGTTGCACTTCTAGTCACTCACATACTTAGATCTGACGTGGGGAGAAGATATCAGAGAGGGCTGTTGATCTGTTGCTTTCTGACACCAGCAGAGGTTGCCTCCCCCACATCCTTACATCACAGGCTGAGATGCACCTCGACCCAAAATGTCAACCGTCTCTCGGTCTCCACAATGCTGCCAGAACCTCTAAGTCCCTCCAGCAATTTGAAGCTTTGCTAGAGAATGAAAGATCATTGAGGAAGTGTGCAGAATCGCATCAATGGTCTCATTGAAGGATGGAGCAATTCTTGCTTCCACTATCCGCACTTTAAATTTATAACTTATGTTCCTCTGTATAAGCAACAATTAACCATAGAATCATAGAACACTACAGCACAGTAAGGCCCTTCAGCCCTCCATGTTGTGCCGACCCATATAATCCTTGAAAAAAAGTACTAAACCCACACTATCCCAGAACCCTCTATTTTTCTTTTATCCATGTGCCTGTCCAAGAGGCTCTTAAATACCCCTAATGCTTTAGCCTCTACCACCATCCCTGGCAAGTCATTCCAGGCACTCACAACCCTCTGTGTAAAAAACTTACTCCTAATGTCTCCCTTAAACTTCCTTCCCTTAATTTTGTACATATGCCCTAAATTCTGGTGTATCCACGATTGTAATACATGCCTGGGTAATAAATGGACTTTCAACTTTGAATATGCAACGTGCAAGGGGGCAGTTTCTGTGTAGTGAACTCCCAGAAACAACTATAATGACTGTTTAATCTGTCTTTAGTATCTCTTATTTGCTGGCAAGTCCTGAAGGTTTGTATAAAATACAATCACTATGAGCTAGGGTTTTTATCTTTGAAGCGAAGGAGGATAAGAGCTGACGTTTGTAAGATAAGCGACACTGATGGATTGGACACATCTTTTCTCCCAGGGAGGAAATGGCTAATACAAGAGGGCATAATTTTAAGATGATTGGAGGAAAGTATAGGGAGAGATAGAGCTAGGGTTTTTCACAGAGGGTGGACAGGTTCATGGAAATTCCTTCCAGGGGTTGGTAGCAGATGTATATAGATTAGGGACATGTAGGAAACTCTTAAATAGGAACATGAATGAAAGAAAAATGGAAGGGTATGTTGGAGAGGAGGATTAGATTCTGTTTGGAGTAGGTTAAAAGGTCGGCACAACATCGTGAGCTGAAGAACTATGTTGTACTTCTCTATGTTCTATCAAAGGTCAAGCATCAACTTTATTCACCATATACATTGACATGTTTTAGGAATTTGCTGTGGTGTGTTGGCGTGACATGCAGCAAACTATTATACAGAATGGAGAATTACATAAAGGCAAAGTTAAAAGTGAAAATATGGAATAAATACATAAATACCATATACAATTTTAAAAGATGGCTTAAAGTGTTTACAGTGCAATGCAGTGACTGAGTTTGTAGATGGGGTGGGGAGGGGCTAACTAGAACAGTTGATCAGATTAACTGATTGGGGAGAAAATTTTCAAGATGGAGTGAAGTGCACCTTCAGGGGTGGCTCTCTGGCTCTGCAGATGACCCATTTCCTCGCCGGTGTCACCAAATGGAGCGTCTGGGTGCGGCTGTCCGTGGCCTCTGCACTCGAGCTCCTTCAATGGTGAGGGAGAGTTTGCTGCTGATTCTCGAGTAGGGGGAGCTCTAAAGAGATGCTGCAGACTGGAGCATTGAAACAGCGAGCCGCTGACCTCCCCTTTCGCTGTGGCAGAAGTGACGCCCCTCGCTCCCTCATTTAGAGGGAGAGAGAGAGGGCTGGTTTTGGATGGACTCTAGATCATGGTGTGTTTGGGGATTGGTGGGTGGGGAGAGCTGACACTTTCTGCTGGAATAAGTGGGAGAGTGGTAATGATTCACTGCTTTTTGGTCATGGGAGGATGAGTAGGGGGCTTTGGGGTTCCACATTTTTCTGTCATTCATTCTTTGGGGTTTTTCTCCTGTTTTATGGATGTCTGTGAAGAGTAAGGATTTCAGGTTGTACAGTCAATACATTCTCTGATATTCAATGGAAAATTTAACCATTGAAGTGCAAACACGAGGAAATGTGCAGATGCTGGAAATTGAAGCAACACACACAAAATGCTGGTGGAACGCAGCAGGCCAGGTAGCATCTATAGGGAGAAGCACTGACGAAGGGTCTTGGCCCGAAACATCGACAGCGCTTCTCCCTAGAGATGCTGCCTGGCCTGCTGTGTTCCACCGGCATTTTGTGTGTGTTGTAACCATTGAAGTGTTTATTTTACATCCTGCAGGTTGGGTTAATCCTAAATTAATGTGTCTTTAAAAACATCTTAATAGTTTTATAGTGTAATATTAGATTTTACCATGATGATAAAGGTTCCGTTGCAACGGGCAGCACTAATATTCATCATTTTGATTCCATAGGGGGGATGTGATCACAGATGTTTCATCCCACACGCCCCAGCAGAAGGCTGGGAATAAGGAGATCATGGGACCACGAGCAAGTCACCCTGAAGTACCCGACTGGAAACTTAATGCCACGCTAACAGCAAGGATACGGTAAGTAGCTGCCTCCTGCGACAGGTGATTTTTCCAAGCTTTCCTGGTTCTGAAGGGACTAACAGCCGCAGTTGCTGGAATACGGAGCACAGGCTGGGCTACTGGAGGAACTCAGAGGGTCAGGCAGCGGAGGAGTGTGGAGGAAAGGGGACAGGTGATGATTAGGGTCAAGGCTCTTCATCTGCATTGAAAGAGTAGAGGGAGATATTTGCACTGTTGCTGTCTCTGCCCTTCTCCCCCCCCCCCCCAGCTGACTCCATCTGCCAATCACCTCTCCTCTCCTCCTTGCCTGTCAGCTTTCCTTAAGCAGGGAATGGGGGGGGGGGGGGGCGGGGGGGATCATGTACAAGCAGAAGGGATTCGTTCTAGTCTGGCATTGCCATCATGGGCCAGTGGGCCTGTTCCTGCGCCACACTGTTCTAAGTTCTACGTTGTCTTGTCTCAACCCTTCCCTCGACTCTTTCGGTCCTGACTCAAAACGACAACTGTCCCTTCCCCTCCACAGACGCAGCCTGACCCACTGGGCTCCCCCAGTAGCCTGTTCCTCATCCCAGACCTCACAACACTAATTCAAGGGTTCAAATGGGTGGCTGGTGGTGCCTACCCATCCAAGGGACTGTAACTCTGTAGTTCTGTCACGTGCGGTTCCCTCGGCCACTCCAGTTTCAAAGTCATGGATGGATAAGTTAGATGACCCACTATAAATGACTCTTTTGTGTAGGTCAGTAACAGCCAAGAATCGAAAGGGAAGGTGACCATCATGTGAGAGAGAGAACAGGTAGCACAGGGGAAATGGGACTGTTAGAATTATTCCCTGGGAGGGCATAGATCCGATGGGTCGAATGGTCTCCTTCTGCGCTATTATAGAAGCAGTCCCCAGGTTATGACAAGGTTACATTCCTGAGACCTGTTTGTGATCCAAACAAACCTCATTTTAAGCAACACACACAAAATGCTGGAGGAATTCAGCAGGGGAGGCAGCATCTATGGAAAAGAGTAAACAGTCAACAGGACTTAAACAGACGATGTTTCAAGCTGAGATCCTTCATCGGGACTTTTGTGTCTGTCATGTCATTCAAGTTTGAAATGAACATTAAGTGTGTATGGAGGGTGGGGGTAGGGTTACAGGAGCAGCAGTGATGGGAGAGCGCACAGGACTTCAAGGGCGGCCAACAGCCAGCAACCCTAACGCAGTGAGTGAGTCTTGTCTGCACCTCGGGTCCACTCAGCTTGACGCAGACTCGTGCATTTGAGGGCAGGGATCTGGAGCCGGGAAAGGGAAATCTCCAGAAGTGTCCCGTTCCCACCACTGAGAAGGTATCTGCAGCTGGCCAGTCCGTTCCCATCCATCCTGCCAGTCAGCTAAGTATTCATTCATATGCACAGGTCACAAAATCAGGTGTTTGCAACCCGGAAAGGACATTATCGTTACTTTCCAATGTCCTCACCTCTACTACAAAATATAAGCAATGGAAGCAGCATAGGCCATACTTCTCATCAAGTCAATCAATATTGATACAACCCTTGCTCTCAACTCCTTTGTTCTGCCCACTGCCCAAAAATCAGGGGTTCCCCAGCTTTTTTATGCCATGGAAAGACCCCTACCATCAGCCAAGGTGTCCGTGGACCCGGATATCCCCAGATATTTTGAAGGTCTTTCCCTGTCGAGAATGTATATACAGCGTAAAGCAGCAAACTTCAGATGCTGGAGATTCGAAAGGAAATATAATAAAATATAATAGCATCTGTGGAAAGGGAAACGGGGTAAATATTTCAGATTAATGATCCTTCATCAGAACTATGAAGGTGAGAAAACAGTATGATTTAAATAATGGAGAGAAGCCAGGGGATATATAACCCTATAACAATCACAGCTCGGAAACAGGCCATCTCGGCCCTCCTAGTCCGTGCCGAACTCTTAATCTCACCTAGTCCCACCTACCCACACTCAGCCCATAACCCTCCACTCCTTTCCTGTCCATATACCTATCCAATTTTACCTTAAGTGCCACAACTGAACTGGCCTCTACTACTTCTACAGGAAGCTCATTCCACACAGTATCTGCTCAGTATGGAGCTCCCCATGTTCAGTTTTCTTTCTATACCTTTTGGTCATTTCCTTTGTCGTCTCTTTCTTTTTCAATATTATTATTGATTACTTACAAAAAAGAATACAGAGTACAGGAGGATGTGTATCATATGTCAATTACAGTGTATGTGAATCACACTTAGAGTTTCATTACCCCATATTCATGTAAATTAAATTGAATTGTAATATTGAAAAGTAATAATTTTATTATTATACAAAAAAAAATCTAAACCCACTACAGAGAAAAGCTGTTTGGTAAAGAAAGAAAAAGGAAAAAAAATCCTTATTATATAGTAAAACATATTATTAGCCAACATCTGTACTTGATAAGAAATCAAAGATTTTGAAAGTAATTCAGAAAAGGTCCCCACAATGTTAGAAAGTCTTGTCTCGATTCAGAAATTGAGCAACGAATCTTCTCTAAATTTAAGCGTGACATAACATCGCTCAGTCATTGTTCATGAGTAGGAGGAGCAACACCCTTCCACCTAAGCAACAATGCGCTCCGAGCTATAAGAGAAATAAAAGACAGAATGTGCAAATCAGGTGTCTCCAAGATAATATCTTTTCCTCCAACAATACCGAATAAGGCAGTCAAAGGGTTTGGTTTAAAAATCTTTGTTGTCTCTTGAGATTAAATTTATTCCTGTACATTCCATAAATAAAGGCAGGCCACTATCAACATAATGGTTCTCGTTGTTCATGGCTGTGGCAGGGGAGTACTTTTTTGTGTTTTGTATTCTATTTCTTGCACTTCATTTGCAGCTCAGTTTTAGATTATCCACTTGTGGCCCTACGTGAGGTAGAATGCAGTGACTCCAGTGCAGACAGCTAATTCATTTGAGTTTTCCATTAATTATGCCTGAGGTGCACTTTCAATAGAATGGAGCAGCCAAAACACTTATTTAATCAGCAAAATAAATAGTGAATTATAATAGGCACAAGTCCTGTTTATCATAAGTTATCGGTAAAGGCTGTGCAGTATTCTAGCAGGTTTTGTAGGCTTCTTCAGCTTCTTACTTTTCCCACCTATCAACTTCCAGCTTCTTACTTCATCCTTCCCCCCCCCACTTCACCTGCCAGTCTGTACTCCCTCCTTCCCCCGCACCTTCTTAATCTGACTTCTTCCCCCTTCCTTTCCAGTCCCGATGAATGGTCTCAGCTCAGCTTATCCCCTTCATTGATGCTACCCGTCCTGCTGAATTCCTCCAGCATTTTGTCCGTGTTGCTTTCATTACACTGACTGATATATCAAACAGAATTCCAGCTGCATGGCGACAAAGGCTATGTGTGCGGGCGCATTTCAGTCACCGCGCTGCCACGCGGCTTAGAGGGGACAGTGGTTGCTCTAGATTTTCAGCACCTGCAGATTATTTTGTGCTTGTGCAGTGTTATTGCACACTTCCCAAAGGATATACCTGACAGGAGTCCTGAGAGTGAGGTATTTAGAGTGGCAAGGACCACTGGGACTAGTTTGCACAGCAGATCGAGGAGAGTTGTAATTTATGTAAAAAGGGAGGATTAGAGAAAGCAGCAATAAGAAGAATGACACTGAAAAGGTGACTATGTCAGTTCTGCAGAGACGTGTATGCAGATGTGCAAGGCATTAGAAATAGGTTTTGAGAAAATGGATTCACTAATTAAAATGGAATGACACATAGGAGACTTCACTTAAAAAGGTTGAAAATTAAAATCAATTTAGTCTCATGAACTGAAGTATGAAAGGAGAGGATAGAGGTAAGTTGTTTTATAAAATTTGCTAAGCCATGGAAAGATTTGTTCTTTGTCGAGAATTTGTACTGGCACCACTTTACCTTCAATTTATTTAAGTAATCTGAATAAAAGGTGCTAATGAAGTGTACTGCGATAGCTAGTATAACATGTTCAGATATGGAGAGCCGCAGGTGGGCTGAAGTTGTAAATTAACATTGTGATTCTGGCTTCTTCCCTCTCCCATTCTGACTTACTGAATGCCCATTACATATTTGGTGTTTGGGGCAGAAAGGAAGGTCCTCTATCTCTGGTGATATTTAGGGCTTCCTTCATCATGTTAGTACCTTCCTCGTGGTTTTCACTACTGTCAGTCATGCAAGTCCTGGGTGAAGACTCAGGAATACCGTCGCACTCAGATGTAGAAGGATTCTTCGTTGCTGTAACAGTTGTGTTTGACCAGTCAGGACTGTTGGCCCTAAGCTGAACCCCCAAACCAGGAGGACCCGGTAGACCACACTTAATCTGGCCTTTACCCTTTGACCTGTTTGGCATGGGTGACCCTACCCAGATCCAAAGCATAAAGCTCTGACTCCAGCCAACATAGCCCTCTGGGTCACTGAGGCACGCAAGCCTCCAAACCACAGCAACGCTGTTGTCCTCTTGAAGGCCTCTCCATTCCAGTCTTGATGAAGGGTCTTCTCTAAAGCATCAACGGTTTATTCCCCTCACAGGTGTTGCTTGACCGACTGAGTTCCTCCAACATTTTGTGTGTATTGCTCTGGATTCCCAGCATCTGCAGAATCTCTTGGGTTTATTATAACGTTACCCACCTCCATGTGGTCCAGCTATCAAACAAATGTAGAAAACAGGAGCAAAAATAGGCCAATTGGTTGTTTGTGTCTGTTCTGCCATTCCCTATTCTTCTATATTTCCTTCCAATCCATCATATCACAAAGTAATCTCTTGTCCCCAATAATTTTCCTTGTAACCTGTATTCCCCACATTCCCATCAATCACACCTACCCCAGCTTCATATAATCACCTAATTTGCCGTGAAGATTAGCTTTGTTTGTCACATGTATATCAAAACATCCTCCCCCTTCCCCCCGCCCCCATGGACTGCTTGCCTTGCTAAGTTCCACCAGTATTCTGTGCATGCTACTGAAGATGTCCAGCATCCCTTGTCAAGGAGAGAAGCAGGTTAGTTTCAGGAGCAGATTTCCCATTTCTGGCTCCCCTCTTACTACTTCTCTTTTCCTTACCTGCCTATCACCTCCCTCTGATTCCCTTCTCCTTCCCTTTTCTCCATGGTCCACTCTTCTCTGCTATCAGATTCATTCATCTTCAGCTCTTTACCTCTTCCACTTAGCCCCTCCCAACTTCTCACTTTATGCCCTTCAACCACCCACCCACCTTCTCATTCACCTGGTCTCACCTATCGTCCTCCATCTTGTACTCCTTCCTGTCCTCCCAGCCTGGTTTCTTCCTCTTTCCCTTCCAGTCTTGGTCAGAACCATTGACTGTTTATTGCCCTCTAGGGATCAATTAAATCCCTTGCTTACATAAAGCTCACATAGGGAACAGTGTACTTGGCATTAGTAAATATAATGACAAAGTGTAAAACAGTAGAATGATGCAAAGTGAAAACTAAGATAGTGTAATAGACAGTAGGTGCAGGAGTAGGCCATTCGGCCCTTCTAGCCAGCACCACCATTCACTGTGATCATGGCTGATCATATACAATCAGTACCCTGTTCCTGCCCTCTCCCCATATCCCTTGACCCTGCTATCTATAAGGGCTCTATCTAACTCTCTCTTGAATGCATCCAGAGACTTGGCCTCCACTGCCTTCTGGGGCAAAGCATTCCACATATCCACCACTCTCTGGGTGAAAAAGTTTTTCTGCATCTCTGTTCTAAATGGCCTACCCCTTATTCTTAAACTGTGGCCTCTAGTTCTGGACTCACCCATCAGCGGGAACATGCTTCCTACCTCCAGTGTGTCCAATCCCTTAATAATCTTATATGTTTCAATCAGATCCCCTCTCATCCTTCTAAATTCCAGTGTATACAAGCCCAGTCGCTCCAATCTTTCAACATATGATAGTCCCGCCATTCCGGGAATTAACCTTGTGAACCTACGCTACACTCCATCAATAGCAAGAATGTCCTTCCTCAAATTTGGAGACCAAAACTGCACACAATCCTCCAGGTGGGGTCTCACCAGGGCCCTGTACAGCTGCAGAAGGACCTCTTTACTCCTATGCTCAATTTCTCTTGTTATAAAAGCCAGCATGCCATTAGCTTTCTTCACTGCCTGCTGTACCTGCATGCTTGCTTTCATTGACTGATGTACAAGAACACCTAGATCTCGTTGTACTTCCCCAACTTCTCGTTGTAAAAAAAAGTTAAAGTGGAAATAATGGAAGAGATAAAATAAAGAGTTCAAGAATTTGGCCATATCACCGGGAAGAGGCAGCTGGCCGGTAATCTGCACCGGACTTTGAGGCAAGTAGTCCAGGTTTCGAATCCAGGCAGCCCCTTGCATGCTTTCCATCCGTGCTGGGTCGTACACTGAGCTAGCAACTTGGCCCCAGAAAAATAAGACCAAAAAAATGTTTAAGGAATGGCAAGCCACTGTCCGATGTGCCTCAGGGAAGAACAATCGGGAAGAGGTATGAAAGATATGATGGTTCAGAAGTAGATTGATTTAATTTCCCGCTATGGAGATGACAGAACTGAGAGAGTGCAGACATTTTGATGGTTGGAAAAATGTGGGAGATTACAGATAGATAGAGAGAGATAATATCATGATGAGATTTGCAAGTCAGACTTTAAAATCCAGACACTTGGACGTTGATAATTAAAGCTTGGACAAAATACTGAATTCAGGCAAGCCATTGATTAGGTGGAATTGTAACCAGTAATTGTCATCCAATTAATTGACAAGGTTGACAAGTAATTGTCAACCTAGAAAAGCAGGAGTCATGAATTATTAAAAAGAGAATTTTTGATATGCTAACTAGTTTGAAAACTTCTGTGTTTATATATAGAGAGGTCTGAATAGAAGGTTAAAGAAACTTTTTAAAATTTGAGAAGATTGGAGATTATTTCTATAGACTGGACACTCAAGAACAATATTTTTGAAATTGACCCTTAAAGAGTCAGTGGAGAGGTTAAAATTATTGCTTTCAACTAATAGTATCAGAACGTAATTCAGTGAGCCAATACATTAACAATTTGATAGGATAAATACTTAAAAGTATCAGATAAAAAGATTGAAAGAAGTGATGAGTAGAGTAAGAATAATCCTTCATGTAGCAAAATGGATTGAGGAGTAACAATAGCCTCTTTCATATCATAGAAAGATTTTGAAAGATTAGCTTTATATAACTCACGTACATTGAAACTGGAAACATACGGTGAAATGCATCATCTGTGTTCAATGACCAACATAGTCCAAGGATGTGCTGTGGAAGCCCACAGCCTACATCTCTGCCACCCGAGGCATTCCAAAGATTCAAAGGTTCAGTTATTATCAAAGTGTACAACTCTGAAATTCTTCTTCCCCAGATAGACACAAAACCAGGAAAGAAAAGGATCACCAGCCCCCAAATCCTCCCTCCCCACGCAAAAGAACAAACAAAAATGGAACAGGCACATCGGCCCCCAAATCCCTTACCCACACACACGAGAAAACGAGAAAGATCAAGCATAAAACACAGAATATTAAAAAAACTATAAGATGGGGGGAAGTCTATAGTCCAAGGCCACATCCAAAATGCAGAAATCCTGGGTAATATTCTCTGGGCACAGCAACAGGTTCTCCTCTCTCAGGTCACAGAGTGACCTCCAGCTATTAAAAGGCAGGCAACCCGTGCTCACCTTCCACATTTGCCTCAACGTTTCAACCTCCCTCATTGCTTTAATTGGTGAACTGTGGAAGCTCTAATTGGCAGAATGGAGTTGAACAATAGCTCATGCCCCATCCCGCAGACTTTTTGCCATGGAATTTGCATAGGCTGCCTCTGTTTCCCAGAATCCTCTTGGAGACTGCAGAGCACCGAAGCACCGAAACGAACTCCAAACTTCCACATTCACCTCGGCGTTTCAACTTCCCTTTTCGCTCGGTGAAATGGAGTCAAACATCAGCTCACAGCCTGCCTCACCATTCCCAAAGTCCCTTTCTACTGCTGGATTTCTGACTTCGCTCTCCGCTCTGCGTTGACAAATGCGGAACTGTGCAAGGGTCTTAGGCACACTAGCAACATATATGTGCCTTAGACTTCTGCACAGTACTGCAAATTTCCTTTCTCAAGATTCATTCTCCTAAATTCCAGAGATCACAACCACAATATACATAATCAGTGACACCTGGAGTCCACATCTCTTAACAAATAATCCAAAGTTTGGTCAAAGAACAAGATTCTTAAAAGGCAAAAGAGGTAAAAAGAGTTGGAGATCAGAATCAAGTGTGATTACTGTGAACTTTATTGTTTTGCAGCAGCCTTACAGAGCAATACATTTTAAAAATTACTATAGTTTAATTTAAAGTAATTTATTTATTATTTAGAGAATAGGCCTTTCCAGCCCAGTGAGCATGTCACTCAGCAAACCCACCTATTTAACACTAGCCTAATCACAGGACTATTTACAATGACCAATTAACCTACCAACCCAGTTCATCTTTAGACTGCAGCAGGAAACCGAAATACCTGGCAGAAGCCACACGGTCATGGGGAGAACGTACAAACTCATTCCCGACAGCACCGGAACAGAGCTCCGGAATCCGAACGACCCGGGCTGTAGTAGCGTCACTCTAACCACTACACGACGATGGTGGCCAAAGTTGTAATGAGAAGGTCTTACAACTAAATAAATAGGCAAGTGAGGTTGAATTCCAGAAACAAGGAGCAAAATGCAAACTGCTGCAGGAGTTCAATAGGTTGAGCAATATCTGTGGGGGGGTGGGGGGGAAGCAGGTAGCTGACGATTTGAGTAATGACTCTGCTCAAATTGTGGACTTGTATTTGCACAGTGGGTCTTCTTTTGCATATTGGTGTTGATCAGTCTTTGATTATATAAATTATATTGTATTTCTTTGTTCTACTGTGAACGCCTGCAAAAATGAATCTCTGGGTTGTATCTGGTGACATACATATACTTCAATAATAAATTGACTTTGAACTTTAAACTTTTTCCCTCTGCCTCCACAGATGCTGCTTGACCCCCTGAACCCCTCCAGCAGTTTAATTTTTGCTCTAGGTTCCAGCACTTGCCTCTCCCGTGACCCTGGAAGTTAGGACTTTGCAGCTGAAAGCACGGCATTCAAAAGTGAAAAAATAATTACGAGTTCAGAATTGGAGGAGCGCCAATATACTGCAGAGTTGTAGGGTTGAAGGAGATCACTGTGGTGGAGAAAGGTGGCGCTTTGCAAAACCTTGAAAGCAAAAAAGTAGGAATTTCTAAAGCCAAGATTTATATGAATTTCTAGACTGCAATGTTATAAATGACTATTTTTACAGAGAGAAGTATAAAGGATCAGACCAGTAAAGGAAAATCTTCAAAGTGAAAATTCAAGTTCAATTTTTCTAATCCGTCACGAAATCAAAGTCTGTGAGCAAAAAAAAAAATCCATTGAATTAAGCTAGGCCTGAAGAAATTGGGAATTTTGAGGATTGAAATTTTGGAAAAGCAGAGAAATAAAGAAGGGAACAATAAGGACTGGAGATGATCATAGTTTCATATTACTGTGGTTGATATTATTGCATTTACCAGGGTAAGACACAAGAAAAAATACAAGTTGCTTTTAGATTTATATTTTGTTTTAGCCCTTCCCTCTGAGTCCAGGTCATCGACTCATTCAACGTGAAACGGGTCCTTCTGACTAACTAGTCCATGCCAATCAAGGCAATCATGTAAGCTGGTGTCATTCACTTGTTTCAGTCCACAGCCTTCTAAACCTTTGCTGACATTGTACCTGTCGAAGTGTCTTACAAACGCTGTTAGTGTACCAGCTGGTGGGTCAGATTGAAAAGGTCAGGATGTTGGGTCCGGAGTTCAGCTTGCTGCTCAGGAGGTTTACTTGTCTCTGCACTGAACTGAAGCTCAGGCCTACCAACTAATGGGCTCCTGGCACAGCTGTGACTTGCTTCCTGGCTGTGAGCTCGTTTTCATCAACTTTAGCTCTGAATGTTATTTCCTTACTTTTACTGTTTGCATGATCTATCTATTTTTCTGCACACTTCATGTTAGACGGTCTTTTTCAATGGTTGCTGAATCAGTGCTGAAGAAGGGTCTCAGCCCAAAATGCTGACTGTTTATTCATTTCGATTTGAGTTTTGTGTTTGTTGCTTCTTCACTTAAAGTTGGCTTTCTTTTTCTGTTCCTAGGAAAGACATTCTGAGGTTTCTGGATGCAGAGAAGGACATTTCAGTGCTGAAAGGCAGGCTGAAGCCGGGGGATATCATCCATTATATTGTTGACAGGGACAGGACTCTGAATATATCCTACAGCCTGTACAAGCTATTACCAAAAATATCACCAATGAAAAATAAACACTTCAAACAATGCGCAATTGTTGGGAATTCTGGAATTCTGCTCAACAGTGGCTGTGGACAAGAGATTGATGCTCATGAATTTGTGATAAGGTAATACTAAGAGTTTAATAAGATAATAGGCCTTGAAAAGCAAAACTCTGCAGATGCTGGAAATCTGAGATAAAAGCTGAAACTGCAGAAAATACTCAGCGGGTCAGGAAGTATCTGTGGAGAAAGACACAGATGACATCTCATCTAAGTGGGGAAATTTTAGAAAGGAAATTTGAATATTCCCAGATCTGCTGAGAACTCATTGATTGAAATGTTAGTTCTGCTTATCCTTCCACAGATTCTTCCTGAATGGAAGGTAATGTACCTGTCTGGAGCAATAAGGAAAGTTGATAAACACTGAATATCCTACTTTAGGTGAAGGAAGTGCTGCATTTTAATGGATAGAAGAATGGCTGAGTTACTGGAATGAGTGGGCAGAAATGGGTCTTTGTCTGGCAATATATAATAAGTTTTGTGCTAAAGGGTTGGTCCTGGGGCCTCAGCATTGTATAAATTATAAGAATAATTTGGGAAAAAGCATTGAAGATGAGATTGCCAAGTCTGTTGAGGACACAAAGGTAGGTAGGGAATGAAGTTTTCGTTGATTGTGTTGTATTTCTTCCTTCAAGAGGACCACAACCTTGCCATTGGGTTTGGAGGCTTGTGTGCCTCAATGACCCAGAGAGCTATGTTGGCTGGAGTCAGGGCTTTATGCTTTGGATCTTGGTAGGGTCACCCATACAAAACAGGTCAAAGTGTAGAGACCAGACTAAGAGAGGTCTACCGGTCCTCCAGGTTTTGGGGGGGTGGGGGTTCAGCTCAGGGCTAACAACCTTGACTGGTAAAACAAAATTGTTACGGAAACAGCAATGAAGAATCCTTCCACATCTGAGTGGCCAAGGACTGACAGAGGTGGAGGACCTTCATTGCTGTCCTAAACACCTAAATGGCCATAAGTAAATAATTGTATTTCTGTGTTTTACTAAGAATCACCAAAAGAAAACAAATCACAAGATAGTATATGGTGACATATATGGACTTCGATAATAAATTTACTTTAAACTTTGCAATGGATTCTTTCCATTCAAGGTGGTGATCGAGGATGTATCAAGGTTACAAAGGGGTATAGCTAAGTTATGTGATAGGGCAAAGATCTGGCAATGTGGAGTAAAATGTGGGAACACGTGATGAAAGATTTCATAGAACAGAAGGATATGTGCACGAACTGGAAAAGTCTCCTGTGCTGGTACAGCAAATAATTAGAAAAGTTAACAGGAAGTTATCAATTATTGCCAGGGACATTGATTAGAAAAACCGGGAAGTGGAGTGAATTTATAGAGGAAGCTGTAGGCAGATACATTACTATATTTAACAGACTTTAGGCAGATACAAGATAGAAAAGGTTTGATATATACCAAACAAAGGCAAGTAGGCTTAGTTTGGATAGACATCTTGGTTGGCATGGATGAATCGGGCTGAAGGGCCTGGTTCTGGGCTGCATAACTCTATGACTACACTCAGTGGCTGGTTTATGAAGTGCACCTGCTCATTAATGCAAATATCTAATCGACCAGTCACGTGGCAGCAACTCAATGCATAAAAGCGTACGGGTGTGGTCAAGAGGTTCTGTTTTTGCTCAGACCAAACATCAGAATGGGGAAGAAATGTGATCTAAGTGACTTTGACCGTGAAATGATTGTTGGGGGTCGGACAGGGTGGTTTGAGAATCTCAGAAACTGCGGATCTCCTGGGATTTTCATGCACGGCGATCTCTTGAGTTTATAGAGTTTAGTGTGAAAATTTTTTTTAAAAACGTCCAATGAGAGGCAGTTCCATGGGTGAAAATGCCTTGTTAATGAAAGAGGTCAGAGGTGAATGGCTAGACTAGTTCAAGCTGACAGGAAGAAAAATGTAACTCAAATTACCACACATTACAACAATGGTGTTCAGAAAATCACCTCTGAACACACAACACATCGAGTCTTGAAGTCGTAGGCTACAGCGACAGAAGACCACAAACATACAAGCAGTGGTCACTCTATTAGGCTACATCAGGTATCTAATAAAATGGCCACTGAGAGTATAACACTGGCAAAACTTTAAAACAGCTGCTGTCTGTCGGAATTTACCACCTGTAGTTGGCTTCAGGTCGAAACCATGGAGATCATCTTTCAGTAGCAGCTTAAAACTTGTAAACTGCTTTGAGGTACCCAGAGGATGTGATGTTACTATCGAACTGCAAGTGGATTAATTGGCCACTGTAAGCTGCCTGAGTAAATTGGTAGCATCTGGGGGGAGTTAGAAACATAGAAAACCTACAGCACAATTCAGGCCCTTCGGCCCACAAAGTTGTGCCAAACATGTTGCTACCTTAGAAATTACTAGGAGTTGCCAGGACTGTGAAAGGAATAGGCTGTCGACAGCATAGTCTGCTCAGTGCTCTCAGATCCACCCACCCCCTGATTTTTGCAGCTCAGGGCTAGAGAGAGAAGGCACAAAGAATTGTCCTGTTTCATCTGGCAAAAGTTGGCTGCAACCCGTCCCACCGATCCTAAAAGCTTTCTCGTATTGTGGGCTGTCCATAAGATTGATTGCCACGTGTACATCGAAACATACAATGAGATGTGTCACTTATGTCAACGACCAACATAGTCCGAGGACGTGCTGGGGACAGCCCGCGATGGTCGCCACACTTCCGGCACCAACATAACATGCCCACAAGTCACTAACACTAAACTGTACATCTTCTGGAATGTGGGAGGAAACCAGAACGCCAGTAGGAAATGCATGTGGTCATGGGAGAGATTGTGTAGAAGCTTTCTTTACAAGCAGCAGCAGCAATTGAACCCTAATCTTCTGATTAATGGCGCTGTAAAGCATTACGCAAACTTACACTACAGTGCCGTCCCATTTGTAACCTAGGCTGTTGCCAGGCACTCGTAACCTAGGGAAGAGCTGCAAATAAGAAGCTAACACACAGACCAAGTCATCAACAAATAGTAATTTTTAAAAAAAGGACCTAGTGCTTTCCCGGCGTATACCCAGCTTGAAGCACAAGAAGAGTTTATTCATCAAATGGTAATTTCTAAACTTCTTATTTTTAAAAATGTAGTAACATTTAACCTTCCTAAACTATAGTCTTTCTGAACTAGGTGCATTTCTCCTCTGAGTACAGTGGTGTGAACACACCATGTCGTGCAAATTATCTGATCTGATGTAATTCAGAGATGTCAATGTCAGCGTCAGTCATCTTGGAAGTCATTGTTAACAAATGTCACTTACAGCCATGACCACTTTATTTGCTCAATCTATATCAATATAACCCTGTGCACTATAAAAGTCAGAATTGAGATTAATGGTATTTTTAAAAAGATGAATAAAATCCTGGTGTTAAGTTTTTTAGAAGAATTCCCGAAAGGCTGCTCCGGGGATTCGGCTCTATGGACTCAAGTTGGTTCGGAATGCTGTTGCTCACTTATATGGTTTGCAAGACTGTGTTTTTTTAATTGGGTTCTTTTGGATTTCTTGCTTTGTGGCTGCCAGTGAGCAGACAAATCTCAAGGGTGTATAATTTATACATACCTTGATAATAAATTTACTTTGAATCTTGAATTGAGATGAAGTAGAACAGATAAGTCAGTACAGACCTTGGTTAGATCATAATGAAGAGCTCACCATATCATTCATATTCTGCTCGTTCACTACCTCGCTGTTCTAATGTGATGAAATGATGTGCCTGGACAGCATGCATAACTAAGGAAGTTCTTGCAGAGGGAGGTAAATAGCTGGAATTCCCTACCCTAGAGGCTTGTAGAATATGAATTGCAGGCGATACTTAAAGGAGAGGCAGATAAAGTGTACTGTTGTAATGAATTAATCTCTACGAATGGCACGCAAGTCAACTTTTTCACTATACCTCGGGACCTTAGCGAAGTGGTTAGCACAACGCTTTACAGTACCAGTGACCCAAGTTCAATTCCTGCTGTAAGAAGTTTGTACATTCTCCCCATGACCACATGTGTTTCTTCCAGGTGCTCCGGTTTCCTCCCACAGTCCAAAGACGTACCAGTTGGTAGGTTAATTGGTCATTGTTAATTGTCCCATGATTAGGCTGGGGTTAAATCAGGGGTTGCTGGGCAATGCAGCTCAAAGGGCTGGAAGGGTCTATTCTGCACTGCTTCTCAATAAGTAAATAAATATGATAGTAATAAACCAATGTGCCAATTTTCACAATAAGAACACAAAGGGTATGACAAGAATGATACCAGTACTGAAAAATTATTCCAACCACCAGAAAAAGGCTGAAAAATGATAGAGGATTTGATAGATTAGATATATAGAAGGGTAATTTAATAATTCCAACAGAGAATCCAGAGAAAACTATCTTGCCCCAGAGGGGTAAAAATATGGCACTTGCTGTAGCTCTTTTTCTATTTCTTGTTACAGTCATTGTGTGATCAAGACAGTATATTTGTTTCAACTATTTCCTTTAATTGATGTATTTAAAGAAAGTTTGGTATAAAAGGAATGAAGGGAT
The DNA here is from genome assembly GCF_030144855.1 of Hypanus sabinus. Lineage (NCBI taxonomy): Eukaryota > Metazoa > Chordata > Chondrichthyes > Myliobatiformes > Dasyatidae > Hypanus > Hypanus sabinus. The sequence continues at coordinate 35,521,567 of NC_082733.1, read as the reverse complement.
ATGTAGGTAGAGATACACAAGCCACTAACTCATAACAGCAGAAGCCTATGATCAATCCTGACTTAGAGTGCTCACTGTGTGGAGTTTGCATGTCCCCCTGTGACCACATGGGTTTCCTCCAGGTGCTCTAGCTTCCTCCTATATCTCAAAGATGTCCACATTGGTTTAAAATAAAAGAATAGATTAGCTTTATTTGTCACAAGTACAATGATATATACGTTATTGGCATCAACGACCCAGCACGGTCCGAGGATATGCGGGGGGCAGACTGCAAGTGCCACAATGCTCCGGGTGCCAACATAGCACATGTGCAGCTTACTAACCCTTACTAAGCTATACTTTGTTAGAACGTAGGAGGAAACCGGAGCATCCAGAGGAGACCCATGCAGTCACGGAGAGAACGTACAAACTCCTTACAGACAGCGATGGAATTCAGAGTCAGAATATAAAGTTCAATATCACTGACGTATGTCATGAAATTTGTTGCTTTGCAGCAGCTGTACAATGTAATACATAAAAACGCAATGAATTACAATAAGAACTATATATTGAAAATTAAACGCAATAAGTAGTGGGAAAAGAGAGCTAAGTAAAAATAAGCTGGTGTTCATGGGTTGATTCATTGTCTGTTCAGAAATCTGATGGCAGCGAGGAAGAGGATTTTCCTAAATTGTTGAGTGTGTGTCTTCAGGCTCCTGTACCTCCTCCCTGATAGTAGCAATAGAAGAGGACATGTTCTGGGTGATGAAGGTCCCTAATAATGGATACTGCCTTTATTGAGGCATCACCTTTTGAAGGCGTCTGGGGAGGCTAGTACCCATGATGGAACTGGCTGAGTTTACGAACTTCTGCAGCTTTTTCTGCTCCTGTGCAGTGGCCCCTCCATATCAGACAGTGATGAAATCAAATAGAGTGTTCTCCATGGTACATCTGTAGAAATTTGCTGGAGTCTTTGGTGACAGAATGAATCTCTTCAAGCTCCCAATGAAATATAGTTGCTGACATACCTTTTTTGTAATTGCAACAATATGCAGGGCCTAGGATAGACCTTCAGAGGCATTGACTCCCAGAAACTGGAAACTGCTCACCCTCTCCACTGCTGAACTCCGTCCGGCCTTCTGATTGCTGGCACTGTAAAGCGATACATTAACCGCTAAGTTAAACTACCCCTGTGAGTAGGTGGGTGGTAGTACTTAAGACAGCTGATAAGGATGTGAGAATTTAGTAAAATGGCATTAATGTAAATGAGTAGTTAATGGTCAATGTGAATGTGGTGGGCTGAAATACTTGTTTCTTTACAGTGTGACTCCATTGTTCTACGTTGAAAGAGATTAGTTGATAAAAGGTAGAAGCTAGAATGTAATATAAACCCTTGCCTAAACTAAATGGGCTGAATGGCCTGTTTCCCTGCTCTAAAGATTATGTGACACTTCTAAACTTGCAGACTGCAGCCCAGTGGTCTACATGCAAACATCAACAACTGCCGTGTCTCCTGCGGGCTCTTCTTCACTCACCCTGACTGCCTGGCATTTTACAGTTGTACTTAATGCTCCTCTAATCATTTAGAAATTCCTGAACTGTCAGGCACGTTTCATCTCATTTCCACTCTTGGACTTAACAGCTGGATTCTCTTGAGAACGTTGGATTAAGTCCCAACATGCAGTTCAATTGGATTAACTGGTTCCTGCTGCCTCTCAGTCTGGAATGAAATTGATGCATCTGTGTACCTTCAAACTCTCAATAGACTCTTCTGTACTCGTTTTCATGTATACATTAGAGCAGAGCTTCTTGTCTATAGAGAATCCCGCTAAAATTTTCTTCTAATAATACTCTCCTCTTCAAGCTTCTTTCTTGCATGTTCATTCCATTTGTAATCTATTAAATGTAATAATTACCTCAATATGAAAGCCTTCTGAAAACTTAATCTTCCTTGATTCTAACCCCACTCCGTTCTGCTAAGAGGCTATTGTGTGAGTGGACAATCCCGAAGGCTTCTTACCTGAAGTATCAACCAATGTATTTCTAAACTGAAGCTGTAAAAGAGCAAAGACTCAGAATAAAAGGATGTCCCTTTAGAACAGTGATGAGGAGATTTCTTTAGCCAGAGGGTGGTGAATGTGTGGAATTCATTTACCCAGATGGCTGTGGATTCAGATTCAGATTCAGTTTATTGTCATTTAGAAACCACAAATGTTTATAAATTGGAACTTGCATATTTAATGGAAATAGTTCACTCTTGTTAAAATTCAATTTATAATCAGAAAAATTACTAGATTGAGCAAACAAAGACGAAATAGCAGGAATAGATCTTTCAGGGTCAGATATATATAATAACAAATCATCAGCATATAATGATACTTTATATGTCCTCTCCCCACGGGTAATACCCAGAATATTAGGTGATTCATGAATATCTATAGCCAAAGGTTCTAAAGCGATGTCAAATAGTAAAGGACTTAAAGGGCAACCTTGCCTTGTACCACGAAATAGCTGAAAAAAAGGGGATCTTTGATTATTGGTAAAAACCGAAACTAAAGATTTAGGGTATATTAATTTAATCCATGATATAAATTTTGAACTAAAATTAAATTGTTGCATTGTAATAAATAAATATGGCCATTCAACTTTATCAAATGCTTTTTCAGCATCTAAAGAAATAACACATTCTGGTATTTTAGATGAAGAAGTATAAATAATATTAATTAATTTTCAAATGTTAAAAGATGAATAGCGATTTTTAATAAATCCAGTCTGATCTTCAGAAATAATTCAAGGTAATATATTTTCTAATCTAATAGCCAAAATTTTACTGAAAATCTTAAAATCCGTATTTAACAAGGATATAGGCCGATAGGATGCACATTCAGTAGGGTCTTTATCTTTTTTAAGAATTAAAGAAATAGAAGCTTCATAAAAAGATTGTGGTAATTTACCTATACTTAATGCATCTTTAAAAATTTTACAAAGCCAAGGAGAAAGTATAGAAGAAAAAGATTTAAAAAATTCTACGGGAAAACCATCTGGACCAGAAGCTTTACCAGAATTCATTGAAAAAATAGCCTTTTCTATTTCAGACTCCGTAATCGGTGTATCTAAAATTATGTTATCCTCAACAGTTACTTTTGGAATATTCAATTTCCTTAAAAATTCATTTATTATAGAAAAGTCCTTAGTGAATTCTGATTGATATAAGGAGTTATAAAAATCTTGAAAGGCTTTATTTATCTCTTTGTGATCGATTGTCAGAGTACCATCTTGTTTACGAATCCTAGTAATCTGTCGTTTATCCGAAACAATTTTCAATTGGTTAGCCAGTAATTTACCAGACTTATCTCCATAAATATAGAATTGGGTTTTTGATTTAATTAACTGACTTTCAATCGAAGAGGATAATAATGAACTATGTTCCATTTGAAGTTCCACTCTTTCTTTATAAAGTTCTTTGCTAGGGGTCATTGAATAAATCTTATCAATTGCTTTGATTTTATCAACTAATGTTAATATTTTAGAATTAGTTCATTTCCTAACTCCAGCAGAGTATGAAATAATCTGTCCACGAATATATGCTTTAAAAGTATCCCACATATAAAATTGTTACAGATTATTTTACTTACTTAGGTATTAAAATTACTAAAAAAAACATAAAGATTTATTTAAGATTAACTTTTTACCTTTAATTGATCAAATTAAGCAACTTGCTGTTAGGTGGTCTCCACTATCTTTGTCATTGGTTGGTAGAGTTAATGCTATTAAGATGATGATACTACCTAAATTCTTATATTTATTTCAAGCATTACCAATTTTTATTCCTAAAGCTTTGTTTGATACTATTGACTCCAAAATATCTTCTTACTTGTGGCAGAACAAAAATCCTAGATTGGGCAAAAAATATTTACAGAAGCCTAAGAAGGAGGGTGGCTTGGCTTTACCAAACTTAAGATTTTACTATTGGGCAGTTAATATACGGTATTTAATATTCTGGACACAAGAATTGACTGTAGCTACTTGCCCACAATGGGTAAATTTGGAATGTAAATCTGTGCAAGATTTTTCACTGATTTCAATCTTAGGATCTTCACTTCCTTTTTCTTTATTCAAATTGAATAAACAGATAACTAACCCTATAGTCAGATATACATTACAAACTTGGTTTCAATTTCGTAAATTTTTTGGGTTGAATAAATTTATTTTATCATGTCCTATAATATCTAATTATTTTTTTCGGCCTTCATCTTTGGATCAAGCTTTGCTTTTATGGAAAACAAAAGGTATAACATGTTTTCGTGATCTGTTTCTGGATGATAACATCGTGTTCTTTGAACAGCTATCTAATAAATATAATTTACCTAAAACCCATTTTTTTAGATATTTGCAAGTTAGAAATTTTTTGTATAATGAGTTACAGTCTTTTTCGAAAGAATGTCCATTGGACATTACAGAAAGAATTTTAGCCCTTAATCCTTATCAAAAGGGTTTAGTAGCCATCATTTATAAGATGATCATGAATTTACAGTCAGATGTATCAGAAAAAATTAAGAAGGAATGGCAAGAAGAGTTGCATTGTCCTATATCTGCTGAGCAATGGGATAAAATTTTATTGTTGGTAAATTCGTCCTCTGTGCTAAACATGCCCTAATACAATTTAAGGTTGTACATAGAGCTCATATGTCTAAGGATAAACTGGCTCAATTTTATTCTCATCTTAATTCAACCTGCGATAGATGTCATTCTGATGTTGCTTCATTGACTCATATGTTCTGGTCTTGTCCTTGTTTACAAAATTATTGGAAAGATATTTTCAGTATTATTTCAAGAGTTTTAAATATTAATTTCCAACTGCATCCTCTTACTGCAATTTTCGGTTTACCAATGACGGATAATAACCGTTTATCCGCTTCATCTCAACGAATGATTGCATTTGTTACATTAATGGCTAGAAGGTCTATTTTATTGAATTGGAAAGAAATTAATCCTCCAACTGTATTTCAGTGGTTTTCTCAAACTATTTCTTGTTTGAGTTTAGAAAAAATTAGAAGTGTGGTTTTTGATCCTTCAGTTAAATTTGAAGAAACTTGGAGACCATTTATTCAACATTTTCATATGAGTTGAATTGCCTTTTCCTAAACCTTACTTATATTATCCTTAATTATTTGGATGGAGGTTCGGAGTTATTGGCACTACTGTATATGTACTTAATATTGTTCAATGGCCCATGTTGGTTAGTGGTTTTTTTTGTTTTTTTTTCTCTCACTTTTTTTTTGGGGTCTTTTTTTTTCTTTTTCTTTTTACTTCTATGTTCATTAATGTTCTGAGTTTGAGAGGTTATATATTTTTATTATTATATATCTGAATGTCTATTTAAACTATTAATTATGTACTCTCAAACACTTTGTATTCATGTTTCATTTATGTTTGTTTAAAACTAATAAAAAGATTTAAAAAGAAAGAAAGAAAGAAACCACAAATGCAATGCAGTTAAAAAATGAGACAACATTCCTCCAGAATGATATCACAAAAGCACATGACAAAACATACTACATCAGAAAATCCACATAATGTTTGGCAATCCCCAAATCCAGAGTCTGGAGAGGCCGCTGCATATTAATATCGCGCTACCATCTTAGCGCATTCCCCGGAAAGGAGCTCCAATTCCACCAGCCAAAACAAGACCAAAAACTAAAGCTACAAGACCGGCACAAAACCACATAGTTACAACATATAGTTACAACAGTGCTAACAATAGCATAATTGATAAAACACAGACCATGGGCACAGTAAAAATAGTCCAAAGATGTTAAAAGACCATAAGTTCAAAAGAAACCACCACACAGTTCCCACAAGTCCTCAGGGTCCTTGATAGACTCATCATCCCACACCGGCGGAGCAAGGGAATACCCCCGCTATGGACTTCCAGGGCGCTGCCCGACTCAGCCTCGCAGACGTGGCACACAATGAAAGCTCCATCGAACCAGCCTCTCAGATATAGCACACACTGAAAGTGACCTGATCTCAGCGGACTCCGAGTCCGTTGAACCTCCAAGCCTCCGATCATCCCTTCCGGCACAGCTTCTCCGAGCACCATCCTCTGCCAAGCGTATTAAGACACACCCGCATTGAGGCATTGGGTACATTTAAAGCAGAGGTTGATATGAGCTTGATTCGTGAGGGTGTCAGAGGTCATGGGAAGAGTGCTGTAGAATGGGGTTCAGAGGGAAAATATATTAGTCATGATTGAATGGTGGAGCAGACTCAATGGACTGAATGGCCCAATTCTGCAACATCCAATAGTCTAATTGCGTGTTCACTCTTTTCCTCCATCTTCTTCAAGACTTTTCTTTCCTTTTCCACTCTGTCTTTTTATTTTCTTTCTTCCTTTCTCTCACTTTGTTAGTACCTACCCTAATGCGAGGTTGCACAGAGTGGTGGAACGAGCTTGGTGAGAGGCCACTTTCAGAACATAATAACTTGCAGTTGAGAGACGCACTTTGAAGTTCTTCTGTGCATTGGGTTTTCCCTTGACTTGTGTCATGCAAGCTTTGCTTCCAAGGCTGCTGGAAATTAATTGCTTCATATAATTTTATTGAACCTTATTCGGAAGTTGAACTTCCTCATTTACATTATGCCTGTAGAAAACATTAAAATATACACTCAGTGGCCACTTTACTAGGTATAGTTATACACCTGCTCATTAATGCAAATACCTATTCAATATTTTGTACAGCTGTGACTATTGTGTTTGATATTGGGGGAGAGTGCGGAGAGCACACAAGCACAGCAGTATGCAGGCCATTCAACTGAACTTTATTGATAACCTCCCTTGTACAATATGTGAACTCCTCCCACGTGGGTGCAGCTGCGTGGCATAGGGATAACCCATTAATGACCATAACGCTTCCTCTTCTTGAAACAAAAAGAAAAACTATGCATGTGCTTCTTGTCTATGGATCTACATTGAAAATATATTCACTGAAATTGAGTGATTCAGTTCACTTTACCCATGGCACACAACGTGCACTCCTTACATAAACATAAAAAAGAATTGCAAAAGTATAACTGTCTTTCACTTTATTTTTAATAGTCTCTTTGTTTTCCTCCTTTTATTCACCAATTCCTTTTTTTGTAGGAACAGTCTCATTTTGTGAAATGTTAGAACTCTTAAGAAAAAACTGAATCTAATGGAGATCAGGGTAGACTACCTGAGCACTGTGGCAAAGTGAGAGGATTACTCTGCTCTTGCCCCAAACTATTAGACACGATGTGAACTCCTCCCATGTGAGAACAGCTCACATGTGAGTGGCATAGTATTAACCCGTTAACTACCGCACCAATAACATGAAGTCCGACTCTTATTCTCAAGTACAACCTTCAGATACTATACCCTGTTCCTAGACCCTCAGTATTGGTTGCCCAAGTCCATCAATGTCTTGCCCCTCCATCTCATAAGAAACTGGAAAACAAACAATTAATTACAGAAAATAATGAAAATATTCAGCTGGTCAGGAGACATTTGTGGAGTAATAAAACGGAGTAGATGTTTCAGATCGAAAACTTTTTGAATGCTGACTGAAAGGTTCAAGGCTCTCCTTTGGACAACATCTTATCCCCATCTACAGTAATTTTATTTATAAAGAGATGGTGAAATCAAAATTCAATATTTCCAATTGTTACGTAGCCCGTAACTGAGTGTCTAACCAGCAGAGAAAGAAGAATCCGTTGGACTCTGATGGTACCAAACTAAAGGTGTTTATTAATAAAAATAAGCAAAACCATATCAATAATGCAAATATACATATAAAACAAGTTAGCAGTAATAAACCTAAAAGTGTAGGAATAATAATAATCAATAATAAACAAGCTCTATCAATGTCTAGAGGTAAATAAATTGTCATAGAAAAGTATAAAGTTCAGTTCAGTTCATGAGTGCTGATGTAGATATGGTTGTTGTATTGTAATCGTTGGAGAGAGAGAGAGAGAGAGAGAGCGACAGGTAATAGCTACAGCAGCCAAACCTTCCTTTGCTTTCTTAATCCGTCTTATCTTTGTGGTCATTCAGTTATGACCCCTCTGGTCTTCAGCCAGACCGTTCTTCTGTGGTGGACTCGTCACTCTGGCATGAGTGGACACACACAAGTCCCCACCGGCCCTGCTTTAACACTGATTGCCTTACTGACCGACCTCCTGGTTTGGTCTTCGAAGCCCTCACCTTTCTTGTGGGTTCCAACACTCAGTCAGTGTCCACTGGCGTTTCTGAAGGGTGTCTCTCCAGACCTGTCTTTTTATCCCTACTTACGGAGTCTCAGCTATCAATCAATTTTGAATGACTGTGTCAATCAAATAAGGCCACTCCTTCAGTCCACTGAGGAATGTTATTGAACAAACTATTGTCCTTGCAGCGAAACAGTAAATAATTCAAAAAGGTGTCATAATACAGTTAATCAGCAATTTCCCCCTCTCTCTTATCTGTTGCAGATGTTCTTGCCTGTTTTTCGTCTCTTTCTCATGGTCAGCATAACAACAGTAATAGTTTGTGGTTCTCGGGGGGGGGGGGGCGATGGTTAACTCTTTATCCCATTGTCCATCAGGTCTGTTCATCACTCATAACACAATGTAATATTTTTTAGTCTGGGTATGCTCCTTTTCTGGAAAGCATCCTCTCTTTCTCCCCTATCTCTATTGCTGGGCTTCGGCCCTCTCTTCCCTCCCATTCCTGATGAAGGGTCTCAGTCCGAAACGGTGGCTACTCTTTTCTCATGGATGCTGCCTAACCTGCTGAGTTCTTCCAGCATTGTGTACGTATTCTCTCTTTCTCCTTCGATGCTGTCAGTGGATGGTGCTGGAGTTTGTGGTTTTGGGCAATGTTTAATCAATGTAATTTGTAGATTGGACTCTGTAATTCATGTTATGATGAGTTTCTGGTTTTTGGTTGCTGTCACATGGTTGGCTAAGATATTTGCATTAACGAGCACGTGTATGTAATAATGTGGCCATTGAGTGTGTACTTTTGCATGATTGCTGAGCAGTTTGATGATTGCCCTGTATAAGAAAGTTATGGTTTTATATGTAGACCCTTTCAACTGAATATGAAACTGGAAGGTAAATAAGCTCTTTTAGAACAATAATGGAATTCTGGTAGGATTCAGGAGCTGACCTTTAATAAGGAAACTTGTATCTTTAGTTATGTAAATAACAGGATTTTCAAAAGGCTGAAGAGAGGAAAAAGTTAAAGACACAAATGACACTGAAGTGCTTTCATTAAGTCCAACAAGAGTGGGCGAATGACAGGTTAATTGTTAGTGTTATTGTTTCAGGATGTCTGACCATTCCTGAAAACTTCTAGCATCTTCCTTAAATAGTCTATGTGACAGTAAATAGCCACTGAAGCAAAGAAGTGAGCTGATAATATCTGAACAAGAGCACAGCACTCCCACTGTGGTTCATTAGAGCTTGACCCTGAATTATATGTTTGTGGTCTGAAGTTCGGGTTGAACGTTCAGCTTCTGTGTTCAGGGACACGGACTCTGTTGGATATCAAGGAATTGACCGGTCAAGCATAAACACGAGAGATTCTGCAAATGCTGGAAACCTTGAGCGACGCACACAAAAGGCTGGAGGAATTCTGCAAGTCAGGCAACATCTGTGAAGGAGAATAGGCAATAAGCATTTTGGTATTAGATCCTTCATCGGGTTTATTCGTCTCCATAAACACTGCCTGATTTGCTGAGTTCCTCCAGCATTTTTGTGTTTGTTAATCAATCAGTGTCCTTTTTCCGCTTTCAATATTAAGATCCAGCACAGTGCCCACTTGGAATGACAAATGATTAATTTGCAAATTAATTTGTTTTAAGGTGTAATCTTGCCCCAGTTGAAGAGTATGCGCAGGACGTCGGACTGAAGACTGATTTGGTGACTATGAATCCTTCTGTGGTTCAGCGTGCATTTGAGGATCTGAAGAATGAGACGTGGAAGGAGAAACTACTGCACCGGTTAAAGATGCTGGACGGCGCCATTCTCTGGATTCCAGCGTTTATGGCCAAAGGGGGAGAAGAGCGTGTAGAGTGGGTGAACAACCTCATCATAGAGCACAAAATCCACGTTCAGACAGCCTATCCATCACTAAGGCTTCTACATGCAGTACGGGGGTAAGTACCAACCTCACACCAGAACCCACATGCTACTTGGCCAAAAGCCTCCAAAATACACACAACACTCACAAAATACCGGAGGAACTCAATGAGTCAGTCAGCATCTATGGAAGGACGCGGATAGTCAACATTGCTGGCCGAAACCCTTCGCCAGTCCAAGTGAAGGTTCTCAGCCCAAAATGTCAAACAACCCCAGTTAAGAGTCTTGGCCTGACATGTTGACCAGTTCATTTCCCTCCATAGATGTGCCTGATCTGTTGAGTTCCTCCAGCATTTTGTGTGTGTTGCTCATGAGTTCCAGCATCGGTAGTCTCTTATGCGTCTCCAAACAGCACAGTTGATTTCACACTCTACATAGAATTATGAGAGGGGGAGATGGGGTAGATAACCAGAATCTGTTTCCCATGGTAGAGGTGTCTATAATGGGAGTGTAGTCCTAAGGAGATAAGGGAGCTTTATGGGGGATCTGAGGAGTAACATGGGAGGCATGGTTAGCGTAATGCTATTATAGCCCAATGACCCAGATTCAATTCCACTGCAGTCTGTATGTTCTCCCCATGACTGTGTGGGTTTCGTCCAGGTGCTCTGGTTTCCTCACACATTCTTAAGACAATATGGATTAGTAGGTTGACTGGTCACAGGGGTGTAATTGGGTGGCCCGTTACTGTGTTGTATCTCTAAAGAAAAAAGCCTTATCACACCAATACTAGTTAGTATCTGGAATGGTCTGTCAGAGCAGGTGGTGGAGGCAGGAACAGGAAAAGGAGCATCAGGACAGGTACGTGAGTGAGCAGGGCACAGAGGAATGTTAAATTATTGCAGCTAAGAGGGATAATTACACTGGACAACACATTTTTTGGAGGTATGGCTTCCTCAAAATTTTGTATTGTTTATGATTGACCATTTAAAGCTGAACGCAAATATCATTTGAGACGATGTGTATCAAGTAGGAATTTGGGGAAACTAGCAATTAACTTTTATTGAATACAATGCATTTAATTGCATAATGATGCTGATGCTTTTCATTTGTATTCAGTGTTTGAGGCTTCTCGTTTAAGTGTCTGACAGTAATCAGACAGCATTCATGGATTCCGGTTGTTCTGATACTGTTTCTCCATGAGCACAATGTCCTGGTGAAACCTTTCACCGTGCTCGTCACTGGCAGCACCAAGATTTGCAGGGAAGAAGTCTGAATGGGAATGCAGAAAATTAATCTTTAGTGACATGTTGCACTTCATGGTTTTTTTAAATGCTTGAAGCATGTTGTCAACCAGCTGCACGTAGTCTGATGCTCTGTAGCTGCCAACAAAATTTTCAACAACATTCTTGAATGCCTTCCATGTGATTTTCTCCAGTCCTGCTAGAAGTTCTTCAATTTGCAAGTCATTGATGACCTGTCTGTTTTGTGAACCAAAAATATGCCATCCTTAAACTTGGTATCAGTTATTCTAAGTTGAATTGTGAATTAAAATAACAAACACAGGCAATTTCAAAAGATGTTGCATGATAGAGAAACTCCATGGAGATTTTCATTATAAACAGTCCAAAATCCATAAGATTTGCCCAAAAATGTTTAGGAAGCAAAATCTTTGTTGTCCGGTGTTATTAAGATGGTCACAACATGGACGCAGTATACCACAGGATCTATTTCAGTGCTTTACAGTTCAATGATCGGTAAAGTCATTGCCCGACTGGCATCTCCTGAGGAAGGCTGGCCTCAGTCCTGTCACAGGCTCAATATTCTGTTTGAGGCAATAAATGAGAACCTCACACTGGTTGCGACCTCAAAAGAGATTGTGGTTATAATGAGGGCATCCAGATCAACACCGGTGGAGATTCATTGTGGCCAAAATGATTCATTTGTCTCTTCATGGAGAATGTTCCAGCCAGCAATGCCGTTTGATTTACAAACATGTCTCAGATTCAGATTCATTTACTTATCACATGCACGTCGAAGCATACGGTGAAATGTGCGTCGTTTGCGTTAAAAACCAACACAGCCTAAGGGTGTGCTGACGGCACCCTGCAAGCGTTGCCACACATTCTGGCACCAATGTAGCTTGTCTAGTTGGAAGCTGATGTCAGGAATCATCGGGGAAAGCCCAGTTCGATTTTTGCTCTATTAATATGAATGAGCCAACAATTGTGCAGCATGTGCTTCTGCTCATCCAATTGCCAGGTGTACGTCTTCATACATAAGGTGCAGTTGCTCAATAATTAGCAGTAGAAACCCAATGGATTCTCCCCAGACTAATGCAGGGTGTTTGAGGTTAATTTGCTGCCTCACTGACTAAACACAGTATAACGGCAACACACTTTTTATGGTTTGAACCGCAGCAGAAAGTCCCATGTTGCCTCACGAGCACTTCATCAAATATCAAGCCACCTGAGAAGATTACTAGAGCAGGTAAAAAAATTATTGGCCAAAGTAGTGGATTTTAAGGGTAAGAGGAAAATTAGGAGGCTATGACCTTGGCGTCTGAGATCAGAGTCACTGGAGATAGAATGATTAAATCTAGGGCTGTTTGGAGGGACTTTAGGGACAGATCACAGAACGGACTCTCTGGGCCACAATGTTATGTTGAAGTAATTAATCGAGTAATTAGATGTCTAATTTAATTAATCCGTCCTGCCTACACCATGTCTATATTCCCTCCATTCCCTGTCGAATCATGTAGTGTCGAAGAGCCTCTTAAACACCTCTTTCTATTGGCCTCCACCACCACTCCTGAAACAACTCTCTGTGTAAACAAAAAACTTGTCCAGCACATCTTCTTTCAACTTCTCCATTTCCAACGTAAATGCACGCCCTTTAGTATGGGACATTTCAAAGATACCAATTCTCTACTCTATCTATGCCTCACATTATCATATAAACCTCTATCAGCTCTCTCCTCAGCCTCTGCCACTCCAGCGAAAACAACCCAAATTTGTCCAAGCTCTCCTTATATTACATAAACTAATCTAGGCAACCCCCTGGTAAATTCTTGTGTGCCCACTCCAAAGCCTTCATAGCCTTCCTGTAACAGGGGGGCAAGAATTGAATGTAATGCTTCAGATGTGGCCTTTTAGGAGTATTATAAAGCTACAACATAACTTCCAGACTCTTGAACTCAATGCCTCAACTAGCGAAGGCAAGCTGGCCATTCACCTTCTCTATCATCATATCAACCTCTGCAATCACTTTCAGGAATCAATGGAGTTGACCCAAGATCTCTTTGTGCATCATCTTGCCATCAATAGAGGAGCAAAAGAGTAAAAGGGAGGTAAGAGTTGATATTGGACCACTGGAAAATGATGCTGGTGAAGTAGTAACGGGGCACAAAGAAATGGCAGACGAATTTAGTAAGTACTTTGCTTCAGTCTTCATTGTGAAAGACACCAGCTGTCTGTCAGAGGTCCATGATTGTCATTGATATTACAAAGGAAAAAGTGCTAGGCAAACTGAAAGGTCTTAAAGTGGATAAGTCAACTGGGCCAGATGGACTACCAGGATGCAGTGGTCATGATCTTTCAAAAATCACTTGATTCTGGCATGGTCCCGGAGGACTAGAAAATTACAAATGTCACTTCACTCTTTCAGAAGGGAGGAAGACAAATAAGAGGAAATTATAGGCCAATTAGCCTAAACTCAGTGGTTGGGAAAGTGTTGGAGTCCATTATTAAGGACAAGGTTTTTGGGTACTTGGAGACTAATGATAAAATAAGTAAAAGTCAGCACGGTTTCTGTAAAGGAAAATCTTGCCTGAAAAATCTGTTAGAGCTCTTTAAGGAAGTAACAAGCAGAGTGGACAAAGGAGAGGCAGTGTGTGTCACTAACTTAGATTTTCAGAAGGCGTTTGATAAGGTGCTTAGCAAGATAAAATCCAATGGTGTTACAGGAAATATACTGGCATGGATAGAGGAATGGCTGACAGGCAGGAGGCAGCGAGTGAGAATAAAGGGGGCCTCGTCTGGTTGTCAGTGACAAATGGTGTTCCTCCGGGGTCAGTATTAGGACCGCTACTTTTTACATTGTTTGTCAATGATTTAGATGGTGGAATTGATGGCTTTGAGGCAAAGTTTGCGGACGATATGAAGACAGGTGGAGGGTTAGGTAGTGCTGAGGAAGCAATGCAATTGCAGTGGGAGTTAGACAAATTGGAAGAATGGGCAAAAAAATGACAACTGTTGGGAAATATATGATAATGCATTTTGGTCAAAGGAACAAAGGTGCAGACTATTTTCTAAATGGGGGGAAAATTCAGTCATCAGAGATGCAAAGGGACTGAGGAGTCCTCGTGTAAATACTCCGAGAAGGTTAATTCACAGGTTGAGTCTGTGGTAAAGAAGGCAAATGCAATGTTGGCCTTTATTTCAAGGGGGATAGAATATAAAAACAAGGAGATAATGCTGAACCTTTATAAGACACTACTCAAGCCACATGGAGTATTGTCAACAATTTTCAGCCCCATTATCTCAGAAAGGATGTATTGTCATTGGAGAAAGTCCAGAGGAAGTTTATGAGGATGATTCCAGGATTGAAGGGGTTAACTTGAGGAGCATTTGGCAGCTTTGGGCTTGTATTCACCGTGAATTTAGAAGATCTCATTGAAAGCCACTGAATGTTGAAAAGACTAGGTAAGGTAGGTGTGGAGAGGATGTTTCCTCTGGTGGGGGTATCCAGAGGCACAGCCTCAAAACTGAGGGGTGACCTTTTAGAAGAATGATGAATCTGTGGAATGCTTGGCCACCGACTGTGGTGGAGGCCAAGTCCGTGGGTATATTCAAAGCGAAAGTTGATAGACTCCTGATTGGTCGGGGCATCAAGGGATATGGTGAGTGGACAGGTGTATGGGGTTGAATGGGATCAGGGATCATCCATGATCAGATGGCAGAGCCGACTTGATGGGCTGGTTGGCCTAACTCTGCTCCTATGCCTTGTGGTCTTGTGGTCTAACAAACACAAAAATGCCAGTGGAACTCAGCCGCTATGGAGAAGAAGGAACGGTCGATGATTCAGACCGAAATCCTTCATCAGGACTGGAAAGGAAGGCGGAAGAAGCCAGAATAAGAAGGTGGGCGGAGAAGAAGGAGTTCCTCCAGCATCATCTGTTTGTTCTTCTGTGTACTCCTTCCCCTGCCCCCACCTTCTTATTCCAGCTTCTTCCTCTTTTCTTTCCAGTCCTGAAGAAAGATCTCGGCTCGAAACGTCGACTGTTCATTCCTCGCCATAGATACTGCCTAACAGGCAGAGTTTATTTCAGTTATTCGTTTATTTGGTGTTACGACGCAGCGTAGGCCCTTCTGGCCCTTCGAGTCATGCTGTTCTGTCCAAATCCACTATCCTGATTAACCCTTACCTAATCACGGGGCAATTCACAATGACCTATTAACCTCCCTGGTACATCTTTGGACTGTGGGAGGATACCAGAGCACTAGGGAATAACCCACACATTCTACAGGGACGATTACAGAGACTCCTTACAGAACGGCGCTGAAAATGAACTCTGAACACCCTGAGCTGTAATAGGATCGTGCTAACCACTACATTACATTCTGAGTTAGTTCCTCTACAGAATGCTTTGTGATTATGATTTGCAATTGATCTGGTGGAGGACTGTAGAGATTAAGGAGGTAGCGACATTGGGATCCAATGTATTCGGTGTGTTTGGGTAGATGAGATTCTGGGAGAAGATAGGATATGGGCAAAACAATTTTGGATGAGGTCACACTTATGGAGAGTGTTTGACAAGGGACTGGGTATTTGCCATCAATAGGTAACAGAGACATTGATGAAGATTTGAAGATCACTAGTGAACTCAAGTGCAGGGATCACAGAGACCTTGGCAATTCAAACAAAACTGAAGATTTATTACAAAAATTAACAAGAAAAACTAACAAGTGCTCAGGCAAACTATACAGGATCTCAATGAACAGAAATCTCTGACGATACACAGATGAACTTGGTCTAAGTTTCACCTGACAAGGAACCACAACGATCTAACGGAGGGAAATTGGCAAGACCCCTTGAAATGCACCCTGGAGCACATAGGAATTCCGGACATTGACAATACCATACTAATTAAATGATCCCAAATTGAATAAAAGTGATTAAAAACAACGAGAGTTTAACAATCCCTATGATCACAAATGAGAGGCCTGCAAAATCATGTGGAAAACCAGGGCTAGTGCAAAGACAAACAATTAAACATAAAAAGTAAACAATCTAAGGACAACAGATACTCACAAGGTGACACTGAGAAAATACAGTCCAAGTACTAACAGACAAAAAAAAAAGAACCTTTGTCTTTAAAAACGAGCCCTGTTTGTGACAGAATGTTTCAATAGTGCAACTGCTTGGTGAGATCACTCAAGTGGGAACAAGTCATGTTGGTCAGAAATATAACATAAAATGGGCAGACAGGGTAACTGCGTTGAATTTGACACATTCTCCATGTGATCACATGGGCTTCCCCCTGGGTGCTCTACATTCTATAGACATGCTAGTTTGTAGGTTTATTGACCACTGTGGATTACCACTCATTGGTGGATGACAGGATAATCAGGGTGAAGTGGGTGGGCATGTGTGTGATGTAGGTGGGGCAAATGGGACTGATAGACTTGCTTAGAAAGCTGACCCAGATTCCTCGGGCTGAATGGCCTCCAAAGCTATAGAAGGGAAGACACAGTATAAACACAAGCGTACTGTGCTTTCAATGTCTGCAGCGCTTTTGGAGGCCCTTTCACACTAACCCAGCCAGTTGAGTATCACAGCACACAGAACATGTGTAAGGGGTTTCTCTTGACAAATTTCAGTGCTAATAGTTGAGTATCTTCTCTAAGCATCCACACACCAAGAGTGATTGAACATTTGGCTGGGAAGATCAGAAGAAGGTGTTGCAATACTGAATCACCTTAGCCCTTTTCTTAAATTGGTAGATTACTTACAGCATACAGTGAGCAAATGATTTAAAGCCCTGATACCTATCCAGCTTTAGATAAACACTTCGACGCATAATTAGACTTGGCAAAGATGCCTGGAACTGTCATGACAAGATGCTCGGAGGCAAAGCAAAAAAATTATTCCTTAGCCAATTAGGAAAATAAAAATTAAGTAGTTGTTGGCTAATATTCACTAATTTAAAACATTCCTCAAGGAAATAAAAATGTTGAGCTCTTGCATGAGATTATGAACAATTTTAATTACAATTTTAAATTTGTTCTGACTGTGTGGCTGAAACAGAACTCTAGGAAAGGAATGACTGACACAAATTTCTCAGTAATATAATAGAACTCCTGTTATCAATTGTTTCCTATGGTGGGGGAGTCTGAGACCTGAGGACACAGCCTCAGAATAAAGGGACATCCTTTTAGGATTTCCTTAGCCAGAGAGTGGTGAATCTGTGGATTTCACTGCCACAGTCAGCTGTCGGGGCCAAGTCATTGGGTATATTTAAGGCAGAGGTTGATAGGTTCTTGATTAGTCAGGGCATGAGGGGTAGGGGAGAAGGCAGCAGATTGGGGCTGAGGGGAAAAATGGATCATGATAAAATGGTGGAGAAGACTTGAAGGGCTAACTGGCCTAATTCTGCTTCTATATCTTATGGTCTTTTGGTTTTAGTCAATTTATCATATCACTTCATCACCAGTATGATTATGAATTCAAGCTCGCTTCTTTTAATCTGTCCACTGTGCTAGCAAGCACCCTGGTGGATTTTACTATAAAGCTACCATATAAATGCAGTCAATAGAGTCATACAGCACGAAAGCAGGCCTACAGGCCTAACCTATCCATGCCATCCAAGATGCCTAACTGAGCAAATCCCATTTGCCTGCATCTGGCGCATATCTCTAAACCTTAACAGGTCGGGCAGCATCCGTGGAAATGAACAGTCAACATTTCGGGCCGAGACCCTTCGTCAGGACTGAAGAGGGAGGGGGCAGGTGCCCTATAAAGAAGGTGGGTGGAGGGCGGGAAGGAGAAGGCTGGTCGGTGCCAGGTTAAAAACCAATCAGAGGAAAGATCAAGGGGTGGGGGAGGGGAAGCTGGGAGGGGATAGGCAGGAAAGGTGAAGAAGGAATGTAAGGTGAAAGCACTGTGTCGTTGACCACAGCATCTGCAGTGTACTTTCTGTTCTTTCTAAACCTTTCCTTTTCATATACCTGTCCAAAGGTCATCATTGTACCTGTCTTTACCACTTCCTTCAGCAGTTCATTCCAGGAACCACTCAGTCCTGCTGTGAAGAAAGGACCATGGGTCAACTTCATTTGCCCTATACATTTATGTGTATGCTGTGGTGTGTTGGCACTACCTGCAACAAAAAAAAACTCAGCAATTATAAAGAATTATATAAAATTAAATTTAGAAATATGGATATGAAGGATTATTGCTGAATTCACAGGATCAAGGATCACAAACACAAGAAAATCTGCAGGTGCTGTAAATCCAAAACAACACACACAAAGTGCTGGAGGGTCTCAGCAGGTCAGGCAGCATCTATAGAAACGAATAAACAGTCGACATTTCAGAGGCAGATCCTTCTGCAGGACTCAAATCAAGGTTCAACTGTATTCCCCAAAGGAGTGAATATGGTTATACACCAATTACACAATTATACACCGATTACATTTATTTGGAATTTGCTGTGGCATTGGCATGATGTGGAACGAAAAATACAACATTCAACGATTACAAAGAACAAATTCAGAAGTACAGATATGGAATAAAATGTGAATGGATGTGTAAATGCCAGCATGTATTTACAGTGTGAGCAGCATTATAAAAAGAAGCTTAAAGCATTTCCAGTGCAATGCTATGACTGGGGTAATAGATAGAGAGGGGGTTTGGGGGGGGAGGCTAACTAGAACGTTTGATCAGATTAACTGCCTGGGTGACAAAACTTTTAAGATGTCATGAGGTTTTATTTTAATAGCCTGATTGCGCTTTTCAACAGAAAGCATTTGGAAAAGGCAGTTTGCAGGGTTGGTAATGTTTGCAATGTCCCTACTAAATCTTTCCTTCCTCAATTTAAACCTACGCCTTCTAGTTTTGGACTCCCCTACCCTGGGGAAAAGACTGTGGCAATTCACCCCATCCATGCCCTTACAATATTATTAACCATTAGAAGATCACTACTCTGCTATTACACTCCAGGGAATAATTTCCAAGCCTATCCAGCCTCGAGTTATAGCTTAAACCCTCCAGTCCTGCTAACATCCCTGTGAATTATTGTTGTTCCTTTCCAGTTTAATGACATCCTTACTGATGTGAAAACCCTAGACAACTAGACCACAAAACAAGCTTAGAACACAGTCCTGTCAATACACACACACAAAGCTGACTCTCACAGATTCCCTGGACTTTTCCTCTTCCCACCTTGTTACTTGTAAAAAATGCCAACCCCCTCCTTCAATTCCTTCATCTCCACCGCATCTGCTTTCAGGATGAGGCTTTTCATTCCAGAATTAAAGAGATGTCCTCCTTCTTCAAAGAAAGGGGCTTCACTTCCTCCACCATCAATGCTGCCTTCAACTGCATCTCTTCCATTTCACGCACGCTTGTCCTCACCCCCATCCTCCTGCCACCTCACGCTGGTTAGGGTTCCTCTTGTCCTCACCTACCACCCCACCAGCCTCTGCATCCAGCACATAATTCTCCGTAACTTCTGCCATCTCCAACAGGATCCCACCGCTAAGTTCACCTTTCCGTCCTTGCCACTTCATGCTTTCCGCAGGGATCGCTCCCTACATGACTCCCTTGTCCATTCATCCCTTCTCCACTGTTCTCCCTCCTGGTGCTTACCCTTGCAAGTGGAACAAATGCTACACCTCCTCCCTTACTACCATTCACAGCCCCAAACAGTCCTTCCAGGTGAGGCTACTCTTCACCTGTGAGTCTGTTGGGGTCATCCACTGTATCCGGTGCTCCTGGTGTGGCCTCCTGTATATTGGTAAGACCCAACATAGATTGGGAGACTGCTTCGCCGAGCACCTATGCTCCATCCACCAGAAAAAGAGGAATTTCCCAGAGGCCACCCATTTTAATTCCACTTCATATTCCCACTTCAACATATCAGTCCATGGCCTCCTCTACAGTCACAACGGGGTCACACACAGCTTGAAGGAGCAGCACCTTATGTTCCAGCTAGTCAGCCTCCAACCTAATGACATGAACATCGATTTCTCAAACTTCTGGTAGTGCCCCCTCCCTTTCACCATTCCCCATTCCCATTTCCCTCTCTCATCTTATCTCCTTGCCTGCCCATCACCTCCTTCTGTTCCTCCCCCTTTTCTTTCTTCCATGGTCTTCTGTCCTCTCCTGTCGAATTCCCCCTTCTCCAGCCCTGTACCTCTTTCACCAATCAACTTCCCAGCTCTTCACTTCACCCCTCCCCCTCCCAATTCCACCTATCACCTTGTGTTTCTTCCTCCCCTCTCCCCACCTTCTTACTGTGACTCCTCATCTCTTTTCCTCCAGTCCTGATGAAGGGTGTTGGCCCAAGATGTCGTCTGTACTCTTTACCATAGATGCTGCCTGATTTGCTGAGTTCCTCCAATGTGTTGTTCGGGTTTCCAGCATCTGCAGATTTTCTCTTGTTTCTGATTGGAATCCAGTCCTATTTGCCAAAGTTTAAACCACACCCCTCTAGAACTTCTCTGTATTTTCTCTGACAATTTGTTCCATATTCGTTCCACCCTCTGTGTGAAGAAGCTCTCCATTACGTTCCTATTGAGTTTCTCCCTCTCTCCTTAAACCTGTCACGAAGTGCGCTGGCAATATTGGAACTCACATGTGGAAGAAAGACAGACTCCAAAGTAAAGACCACAACACAAGCTTACTCATAATAATTCCAAAGAGCATCAGAGGCTTGGCCCAGCTACATCGTGAGAAGTACCTCCTCAAAACTAGAACCCCGCAATTAGCACTCTTCAGGTGTCCACTGAAATAGTACAAGCAACGTGGAATCCCTGAGCCTATCAAAATAAACTTACCAAACTTAAGCAACCAGTACTAAGACATAAACACAAGAAAATCTGCAGGTGCTGGAAATCCAGAGCTCACAAAACCCACAAAATCCTCAAGGAACTCGGCAAGTTAGGCAACATTGCTAGAAATTCATAGATAGTTGCATTTCAGGCCAATACCCTGGAAAGGAAAGGGTAAGATGCCGGGGTTAAAGGGTGGAGGAGGGGAAAGAAGCTAGGTGGAAGGTAATAGGTGAAGTGGTTTAGTTTCATTTGGTATAATGATTTGTGCAGATTTTGTGGGCTGAAGGGTCTGTTCCTCTATGTTCACACTTGTCAGGATGGGACCTACTACCTTCTTGATGATGGAATTTGTATTTTAATTCTAATTTCTATCAGAATTTGTATTTACGATTTCAGCATACATTGTAGGAAAGCGTATGGTCGTGCACATTGGTAGAAGGAATGAAGGTGCACACTATTTTCTAAAGGGGGAGAAAATTCAGAAATAGGAGCTTCAAGGGGTCTTGGTGACCTAGTGCAGTCCCTCCAAAAGATTAACTTGTAGGGTCAGTCAGTAGTAAGGAAGGCAAATGCAATGTTAGCACTAATTTCGAGAGGACTGGCATAGGCTGTAATGCTGAAGCTTTACAAGGCGTTGGTCAGACTGCACTTGGAGTATAGGGAGTAGTTTTGGGCCCCTTATCTAAGAAAGGATGTGCTGGCATTGGAGAGGGTGCAGAGGAGGCTTATGAGAATGACCTTGGAAATATACATCAGTTCGTCTCTGTGTGAGAGGTGAACAGACATCATAGTACGATAGACTCCGCTTTATTATTTTGTACATTATTATTGCACATCAGTACACTATTTCATATTATTACTATTTTTACTTTATTATTATTCTGTATATATTATGTAGTTAAGCACACCGCTAAGTGTGTTTTTAAATATTCCTGCTGTAATGAAAGTATTTCCCACTCGGGGTCAATAATGTATTATTATTATTATTATGAAAGGATTAATATATGAGGAGCATTTGATGACTGTATTTGCTGGAGTTTGAAAAAATGAGGGGGATCTCATTGAAACCTACCAATAATTGAAAGGCCCAAACAGAGTGGATGTTAAGAGGATATTTCCAGCAGTGGGAGAGTCTAGGACCAGCGGGCACAGCCTCAGAATCGAAAGGTGTCTCCTTAGAACAGAGATGAGGAGTAATTTCTTTAGCCAAAGGCTGGTGAGTCTGTAGCATTAATTGCCACATTTGGCTGTGCAGGCCAGGTTATTGAGTATACTTAAAGTGGAGATTCTTGATTAGTGAGGATACCAAAGGTTTTTTTTTAATAAACTGTATATATAAAGGAGGCATAATATTAAGGTGTTTAAAAGGAAGAATGGGGGGGGTATCAGAAGTAATTTTTTTATACATAGAGTGGTGAGTGCATGGAACACCTGCCAGGTTGGTGGCAGAGGCAGGTCCATTAAGGCCACTTAAGAACTTCTTAGCTGGACACATAGATGATAGAAAAATGGAGGGCTGTGTGGGAAGAAGAGGTTGGATAGATCTTCGAGAGGTTATAAGATTGACACAACATTGTTGGCTGAAGTGACAGTACTATGCTATATATATATTCAAATACATTTGTATTTTAAAGTATCTGATTTCCTTCTCCCTAGGTACTGGCTGACTAACAAGGTCCTGATTAAACGCCCCACTACTGGACTCTTGATGTACACACTTGCCACTCGATTCTGCGATGAAATCCACCTTTATGGTTTTTGGCCTTTTTTTAAGGACCAAAAGGGAAATACAGTGAAGTATCACTACTACGACAGTCTGACCTATGAGTATAACTCACGGGCTACTCCGCACACAATGCCACTGGAGTTCAAGACACTGAAAAGCATGCACCTGCAGGGTGCATTGAAGCTAAACGTTGGAGCGTGCAAGTTGGCAACACAGGGTTAGAAGGGAGTCTAGGGAAGAGGGAGACTCTCCACCACTAACACTGTGGGATGAATGGGAAGATGGATGAATCCAGGTTATCCTCACGTCGAGGGAATTGGCCACTGAGAGGACAGACTCATGTGGACGAGGCGTCGGTGCTCTGAATGCATGAGCATTCGAAACGGGAGTCAAACCTTTTGTATGAGGAGGGGAGCAGCAACACGGAGAGACCTCCACAGCGCGATTGGGCTTTTGCGAGATGCGGCACAGGCCCTCTCTGTCAGGAGAGATCTCGCTTCTTACGGAGCTGGGTCCCAGCATCAGAAACTTAAGCTCTTAAGTTTTGATCAAATTACGTTTTTCAGTTAAACTTGTGACAGATTTTGAATAAACACAGGAAACATTATTACTCACCCAAAATGATTTAAGAATTTGTAACAACAGAAAGGCACTTTAATTGGAATTTCTGCTGGAGAGATTGTCTGCCTGTTTCTCTAACTTCAGTGGTCACCTGAAGGTAATGTCACCAAACTAGAAGAGTGAACAGAGTAATAGAAAATCGGATTAACTGAGTGAGAATAATTCAAATGAGAGATCTAAAATCACGAGATTTAATCAAGCAGTTGGTGTGCAGTTTCAAGCTGTCATGGAATCTGTAATGGACTATCACCACAGTTTGCTAGTCTCTGTTGTAATTCAGGGGCCACAGTTCTGTACGGTACAACCCAGAGTCAACTTCTCCTCTATTATGTCTGCAATTTTGCTCATTAAAATTACAATTGTTATACAGAATCTAGAATTCCCCACAAAATGCTGCCTAAAACTTGGAATGCAGGGTCTTTGAATTCCCTGTAATATTGTATTGCAATTGAATACAATGCAGAATCAGTGATTCCCCAGAATTCTGATCTGTAATTCCCAAGGCTCTGTGATTTCCCCATAATGCAGGGTTTGCTTTTCCCCATTTATATAGTCTGTGATACACATCAATACAGAAGCAGTGATTCAAGCCAATTAAAGGTGTACACTTCACTATAATACTGCGTGCACAGTGCTCTGCAATAAGAGTCATTTTTCTCCCCTCTCAGTAATACGTCACTAACATTATGCACACAGGACTACTGCTTTCAAGAAGATGCAAGCTTCTGAGTGACAAAGTAGCTTAGCTGATAGAGGCGCTGCCTCAGGGTGCCAGAGACCCAGGTTCAATCATAAACTCTGATGCTTCTGTGTGGAGTCTGCATGTGGGTTTAATGCTCCAGTTTCATCCTCTCCCTCACAGGAAGTGTGGGTTGTTGAATAAATTGGCCACTGTAAATTGTACCCCTACTTCCTCAGATCTCCTCTAACCCTCTTACTCTTTATTGAAACCTATGCCTTCTGATTACAAACACTTCTGCAGTGGGGAAAGTTTCCTACTTTTCACCATATCTATCCCTGTATAATTTAGTATACCTCTATCAGAAATGCCTCTCTGCCTCCTCTGCTGCAAGGAAAACAAATTCACCCTACCCAGTTTGTCCTTGTAATGGAAATGTCCCATCCCAGGAAACATCCTGGTACATCTTCTCAACACTTTCTCCAGTGCCGTCACATTCCTATGGTGTGGTGACCAGACCTCCAAGAGGACCACAATCTTGTCCTGCTTTGGGGGCTTGCATGCATCAATATTGGCTGGAGTTGGGGCTTCATGCTTTGGCTCTTGGTACGGTCACCTATGCCGAAGGGTAGAGGCCAGACTAAGAGTGGTCCACCAGTCATCCAGATATGGGATTCAGCTCAGGGATAACAACTCTGACTGGTAAAACAAAATTGTTATAGGAACAGCAACGAAGAGTCCTTCTACATCTGAGTGCAACAGTATTCCTAAGTCTCCACCCATGACTGTTAGCAGTGAAAACCGAGACATGATGAAGGAAGCCTTGATGGAGATGGAGGACCTTCATTGCTGCCTTAAGTACCAGAAATGTAGCGGGCTGTAAGTAAGCAAAGGCAAGTGTAGAATCCTGGAGAGTTGATGGGATTGTAGGATCAATGGGTGGTTGATGATTGGCGCAAATTTAATGGGCTAAAGGGTTTGTTTCCATTTTGATTTTTTGCCTGACCCTATAATCTTTATTCCAATGTCGTAATTATCACAGCATCTTGAAATTATGGGTCATAGAAACGGGCCCTGTGACTCATTGCGTCCAAGCTGTCTGTTATGTCCAGCCCACACCTGCCATTATTTCTCACACCTCTAGGCCCTGCCAGTAAAACCATAAGATATAAGAGCAGAAGTAGACCATTTGGCACATTGAGTCTGCATGCCATTCCATCATAGCTGATTTATTTTCCCTCTCAACCCCATTCTCCTGCCTTCTCCCCATAACCTTTGATGTCTTTTCTGAACAAGAAACTATTAAGCTCTGTTTTTAAATACACCCAAAGACTTCGCCTCCACAGCTGTCCATTGCAGGATTCACCAACTCAGACTAAAAGGTAAGCCTCCTCACCTCTGTTCTAAAGGGACATTCTTCTATTCAATTACCTGTCTCAATGCTTTTTTAAATCTGTTATCATTCCATCTCTTCCTTTGGCAGCTCATTCCAGATACCAACTACTCAGTGTGTGCAAAAGGTTATCCCATATATTCCCTTTAAATCCCCTCCTCCTCACCTTAAATCTATGCCCTACAGTTTTAGACACATCTACCATGGGATACCAACTATCTACTCTATCTATACCTCATAATCTTATAAACCTTGACCATGTCGCCTCTCAGCCTCCTTCCGTTCAGGAGAAACTGAGCCAGTTCTCCTCATAATTCAAGCCTTCCAATCAAGGCAACTTCATGAATCTTTTCTGAACCCTGTCTACCTTAATCACTTCTTACCTGTAGCGTGAACTAAAGTGCATACAACACCCCAAGTGCAACCTAACCAATGTGTTGTACACCCATAACATGATGTCCCACGTCTAAGAAAGGATGTGCTGGTATTGGAAAGGGTCTAGAGGATGCTCACAAGAAAAATCCTGAGAATGAAATAGTTAACGTATGAGGAGCATTTTATGGGACCCAAAACAAGATTCTTTGGCCTCTCAGGGCCCATCTCAAGTTTGTCTACAGCCAGGTTTCGTAGTTCTGTCCCTGCAACGTTCTGCATGCACTGATTCCCTTTCAGTTTTGATGATTCATTTTCCATTATTTGCACAATTAAATGATTAATTATTAGGCACTTTATCTCCTTTCAGCACTTTGATAGGGAGATAATTCCATTTAGAATTCAATTTATTTTTATGATCTCTGAATGAAAATCTGCAGACGTGTTGAGCTGGCTGGATACAATGGAAGAAAGTGGAGAGGAAAGGTCAGCTTTATAGAAAGTTTTGACTATGAGAAAATGGGGAATATAAATTTTAATCTGTGGGAACAAAGCACTTATGTTAGTGGTCCTGAAAGTAGGCACACGCTCAACATAAACAGCATGTATAGTTATATTTACAGAGACACATACACACATGCATTCAAACACAAGCATACACAAACAAGAAGATACCCACAAGCATGCATGCGCATGGCACAACACACACAGACACAGACACATGATGCAGCCACATACACAAAAACGCAGACACCAACACAAACGCATTGGCACTGGCAGAACATGAACACAAAGACACGTGCCACCAAGAAAAGATACAGACACACATGTAAGCACACACACAGACATGCAGAGACAGACATGGACATAAATACTTTCCTATTCCCTCTTTCTCACTAAAGGGTAGAGTGAAGGAAAAATGAGAAAGAAGAAAAGCTTCTCTCTCGCTTTCCCAATCCCTCTACCTTTACTTTCTTATTTCTCCACACCATAGCAATGCCTCTCCTTCCCACTCTCTCCCCTATTCCTCTCAGCCTTCCTACATACCAATCACCCCAACTGTCCCCACAGGGTTCCCCACAAACAGCTAGGAGTTAGAGGGTCTGCAGAGCAGAAAGTTCAACACAGGCCAAAGGCACTGGCTGAAAGTGACAAGTTGTGCTCTCAATATCCCCTCAAATTCTTGGTTCATTAGAAGAATCTCGTCATCATTATTTTGCCATGTTGTATGACTTGGGCGATCAGAATCTTTCCATGACCATGATTGTTTTTGGCGTTTTTCCTACAGAAGTGGTTTGCCATTGCCTTCTTCTGGGCGGTGTCTTTACAAGACAGGTGACCCAGTCATTTTCAATACTCTTCAGACATTGCCTGGCGTCAGTGGTTGCATAACCAGGTCTTGTGATGTGCGCCAGCTGCTTGTACCACCTTGTCCCATGGCTACACGTGACTCTGATTGGGGAGGGGGGTTGCTAAGCAGGGGCTACACCTTGCCCAAGGGTGACCTGCAGGCTAGCAGAGGGAAGGAGCGCCTTACACCTCCTTTGGTAGAGATGTATCTCCACCCTGCCACCTAACAGAAGTGTCTACATGGGCCATTTTAGGTTATGCTCTGTCCTGATTAAGGGCCTCAGCCTGAAAGGTCAACTGTTTATTCCCCTCCATGGGTGCTGCCTGACTTGCTGAGCTCCTCTGGCATTTTGTTGTGTTACTTGGGTTGTGACCCATGCTTTAATAACATTGCTCTGGAAGGTGTGTCATCTTTGCTTCAATGCAATATGCCTTTGTGGAAAATCATGTTGTGGCAGTGGAACTGGATAATATGTGTTTGACAATAAGGTAGAACTGCAATCTCACCTGCCCTCCACCTCTCTGAGCTGCCTAGAACAACCATGGCTTACTTAGGATCAGAATCCAAATCCGGAGCAGAATCACCAGCAGATGAAATTTGTTGATTTTGTGGCAGCAGTACAATGCAATACATAATATTAGAGGAAAAAGCATTATTTACAGTAAGTGTATAGAACATAGAAATCTACAGCACATTACAGGCATTTCAGCCCACAATCTTGTGCCGACCATGTAACCTACACGAAAAACTGCCTAGAATTTCCCTATCGCATGGCACTCTATTTTTCTAAGCTCCATGTACCTATCTAAGAGTCTCTTAAAAGACCATATTGTACCCGTTCCCACTGCCGCCGCCGACTGTACATTCCATGCACCCACCGCTCTCTGTATGAAAAGCTTACCCCCGACTCGGTACTTACTTCCAGGCATCTTAAAACTATGCCCCTTCGTGCTAACCATTTCAGCCCTGGGGATAAAAGCCTCCGACTATCCACACGATCAGCGTCTGTCATCATCTTAAACACCTCTAACAAGTCACTTCTCATTTTCCGTCACTGAAAGGAGAAAAGGCCAGGTTCACTCAATCTATTCTCATAAAGCGCATTCTCCAATCCAGGCAACATCCTCTCTCTCTCTCTCTCTCTCTCTCTCTCTCTCTCTCTCTCTCTCTCTCTCTCTCTCTCTCTCTCTCTCTCTCTCTCTCCACATACATATAGTTAAATACGTAGTGCAAAAATAGGAATAAACAAACTAGTAAGGTTGTGATTATGAGTTCAATGTCCATTCACAAATTGGTTGGCAGTGGGGAAAAAGCTGTACCTGGATTGTTGAGTGTGTGCCTTCACACTTCTGACCCTCCTCCCTGATGGTAGCAATAAGAACAAGGTATGACCTGGGTGATGGTAGTCCTTAGTGATGGATGCCACCTTTTTGAGGCATTAATCCTTGAAGATGTCCTGGATACTATGGAGGCTGGTGCCCATGATGGGGCCGACTAAATTTACAACTCTCTGCAGCTTATTTTGATCCAGGCGGTAGCCCTCTTTGTACCACATGGTGATGCAGCCAGTTAGAATGCTCTCCACGATACATCTGTAAAAATTTGCAAGTGTTTGAATTCACATGTTTACAACGCTCAAATTTGCATTGGCTGGCCATTCCCACTGGAATTACGTATGAAATGAGACCTTTAAATCGATGTTGCAACTCTTTAACATATCATGCAGATGACCTTTTGGTTTAATAACATGTTGCAGTGCCAAGAACTCGTAACGAGGAAAGATGATGTCTTTGATTTGAAATTCTAAAGAACTGTAAATGACAGAAGCCTGAAATGAAAGTAGAAAGTGCAGGAAACACTCAGTTGATCAGGCAGCCTTTGAGGAAGGAGGAACACAATTCAAGTTTCTGGGTCATCAACCCAAGAGATTCTGCAGATGCTGGAATTCTTGCAAAAAAATAACTGGAGGAACCAAGAAGGTCAGGTAGCATCTATGCAGAGGAATAAACAATTAACTTTTTGGGACAAGACACTTCATCTGGATTAGAAAGGAAGGGGGAAAGAGCCAGAATAAGGCGGTGGGGAGAGGGGAAAGGGTAGAGGTTGTATCTCCAGCATTTTGTGAGCGCTGCTCTGGATTTCCAGCATCTGCAGAATCTCTTGTGTTTATCATTTGGTGTAATGAGGTCACCTTGAAGTATACTTACCCTGAAGTTTAAACCTTCTCTCTGCAAAGAGTTCAATGAGACCCTCTTTCATTGCTCCCCCTCTGTGATCTCCGCTGTTCGCCTCCCAGCTTCTCACTTCATCACCTCTCCCCCACCACCTACCTTCCCCCTCAACTGGCTTCACCTATCACTTGCCAGCTTGTACTCATCCACCCCCGCCCCCAACCTTCTTATTCTAGCACCTTCCCCCTTCCTTTTGAGTCCAATGAAGTCAATAAGCAGAATTCTGTTGTATGTGACATCATTTTCCAGGTGGAGCAGGATGGAGTGGAGGGCAGAGGCTATGGTATCATCAGTGGACTGATTTGAGTAATAAGTGAACTAGAAAGGGTCCTTTGGAGCAGGAAAATGGACCCTTTATGACTGAATCAAAAGCAACAAGCCAATAAAAAAATCTAAATTTTCTCCTGATGAAGGGCCAGGGCCTTTCATCAAGGGTAATATTTACTTACTTGGGCCCTTAGCTCCATTGTATCCACTGTACAGAAGATTGGACTATACAGCTTCACTGGAGCCCTATTGGTTGGCCTTACCCATTTCCACCTCTCATGATGGAGACATAGGGTTTGGACTTTGAGGGGCATCAGCGGCAATTTTGATAATTTTATTAGCGTGATTAGCCAGTGTCTTGGCCCCAAACCATTGACTGTTTATTCCTCTCCCCAGATGCTGCCTGACCTGCTGAGCTCCTCCAGCAACTTGTGTGTGTTGCTAATGTTTCTGGTTGACGGTTTTGGAGTATTTTCTGTGGTCGCTAAATTATTTGGTCATCTGCAATTATTGGTTACTGCTGAGGCACTCAGTGTCGGTGTTAGAAAAACGAGAAGCTTGCATTGAAAGGTATGGCAATGATGAGTAAAGAATATTCTAAAAGCAGTACGGCTAAAACGGTCCAGTCATAATGAAGGGTCTCAGTCTGAAACATCGACTGCTTATCCTTCTCATAGATCAAGGATTAAAATTAGATGCTGCCTGGCCTGTTGAGTTCCTCCAGCATTTTGTATTTGTTGCACAGCTAATGAAGTACTTCGGTAGCTCAGCAAGATCCCATACAGGTAAGACAAGAGCAACCTTTAAGTGACAATGGTTGAGGAATAAGTAATGGCTAGGTCACAGTAGAGTTTTTTTTTGCTCTTTTTTTGAAATGATGCCATCAGGAGCAGGAACTCAGTTCAGTATTTTATCTGAAACACACCATTGTTTTAAGTGCAGAACTCCCTGATAATTGCACAGGGGACATCAACCCCGAAGTTACAGGCTTGTAACACAGCTGACAAGGAAATTGCGTGCACATCCTAAAGAAACGTTGGTCTAGCTGTGACCCGAGAACAAAGCCTTTCAATGGATCTATTGTGCCACTTTCTATTTGATGCCATAAAGGCTCACTCCACTATTAACTTCCTTTATTTGGCAGTTTGCAATTCAGAAATAAAAGGGCTCAGTCTTAGCTCCTCAGATATTCAAGAAAGTGACTTTGAATCAGTAGGTTGTGGGTTCGGGGTCCACTGTGAAGATTAGGCTGATAAATTCAGTGCTGTTGCAAGGGAATGCTAAGTGGACGAGTCATTAAGCCAAATTTCCTTCTGTTCATTCAAATGGCATATCATTTGCCATTGTAAAACATGCACTCAGTGGCCACTTTATTAGGTGCACCTGTACACCTGCTCATCAACGCAAATATCAGCCAATCATGTGGCAGCAACTCAATGCATAAAAACATGATCAGGAGATTCAGTTGTTGCTCAGACCAAATATCAGAATGGGGAAGATATGTGGTCTAGATGACTTTGACTGCTGGTGCCAGATGGGGTGGTTTGAGTATCTCAGAAACTGTTGATCTCCTGGGATTTTCACACACAACAGTTCCCAGAGTTTGCCGAGAATGGTGCGAATAACAATAAACACCCAGTGAGCAACAGCTCTGTGGGTGAATGTGCCTTGTCAATGAGGGAGGGCATAGGAGAATGGTCAGACTGGTTCAAGCTGACAGGAAAGCAAAAGTGGGCTGAATGGGCTACAACAGCAACAGACTATGTACGTACAGTCAGTGGCCATTTTATTAGGTGCAGGAGATACCTAATGAAGTGGCAACTGAGTGTATGTCTCCTTGGCAAGGAAATGCTTAATAGGGCAACATCCATTGGTTCAAGCTGACAGGAAGGCAACAGTAACTCAAAAAATAACCACACGTTACAACAGTGGTGTGCAGAAGAGCATCTCTGAAAGCACAACACATCAAATCTTGAAGTGGATGGGCTACAGCAGCAGAAGACCATGAACGTACAGAAATACACCCAGTGACCAGTTTATTGGGTGCCTCCTGTTGCCACTGAGTGTAAGATCACTGACTCGGACAAGGGGACATTAAATACATTAAAGATTGAAGTCATTCAGTCCGGAATCCTGTGCTGCCTTGGTGAAGGAGCTAGGAAATTAATCTGCCTTTCCATATCCCGGCTACTACTTCTTTCAAAGTGTTTTATTCAATTCCCTTTGGAAGCTATTAATGAGGCTGCTTCCACCATGGTACAGTGCAGATCAGAAATAACACACCACATTTTTTCATCCTGCAACTGCATGTACTGCCAATTAAGACCACCGCTAATAAATCCCAGAGAAAATTCAATGGAAGCAACTCTGCTGGGAAGGTAGTGTAAGGATGGAAGTCTTTACGATACACTGAAGCTATGGTGAATAACGGCTTTCGGGGAAAGCTGAAGAAACTCATGAGAGAGAAAGAATAGACGGATGGGGTGAAAAGCTTAGATCGGGGGTTCCCAACCTGGTGTCCACAGACCCCTTGGTTTATGATAGGGGTCCGTGCAATAAGAAAGGTTGTGAAGCCTTGGCCTAGATGGTGTAGAAAGGGAGACCATTGAACAGGAAACCCAAGTAAAGGTTGATCGGCCAAATTATGTTCCTCTGCCACAAGTTCTACGCAACATAGAAATGATGTCAAGGCTTTGGAGAAGGTGCAGAAGAGGTTTACCTGGATGCAGCCTGGATTAGAGAGCATGTGCTGCAACAAGAGGTTGAAGAAAATTGGGTTGTTTTCTCTGGAGCGGCAGAGCCCAGGTGGGTTTATATGATTGTGAAGGCATAGACAGTGCAGAGAGAAAGTATGTTTTTCCCCAAGGTTGAAATGTCTAACACCAGAGTTTAAGGTGAGAGTGAAAAGTTCAAAGGAGGTGTGAAGGATGTTTTTTTTTACACAGAGTGGTGGGTATCTGAAATGCATTGTGGTGGGACTTTTAAGAGACATTTAGATAGACAGATGAACAAGAGGAAAATGGAAGGACATGGACACTGTGTAGGTAGAAGAGATTAGTTGGCTATATGATTAATAATATAAATGGTTCTGCACAATGTTGTGGGCCGAAGGGCCTGTTTCTGTACTGTTCTATGTTCCACACAAGTGAAGCAGAACTGTTGCCTTAATCCAATGCTTAAAATAAGTGAGCCCTGTTATGTTAGAGAAGTCGATGTTCAAAGTAATTATACATTTATACCATTATTCCCTAACTGTAAAACAAACAGCATGATATGCAAGTGAGAACAAGTGCTGGAGGCACAGTCCCAAGCTGAGGCTCTGCTCTTTGCATTAAAGGTAGAAGTTAATAAACCACAGACTGAGCCTTTATTTTTAATGGGAAGTCTCCATGGCAACTGATTCACATGAGTTATTAAAAAAATGCTGCACGCACGTGGCAGTCAGACAAAGAAACGCCGCTGGAGGTCAGTTGAACTGGAGGCTAAAAGGTATTGAGTAGGTGTCGACACACCAGGATCTTTCCTCTTGGCAGCTATTGACCAACATAACGATGTGGAATCACAGACAATATACAGGACAGAGTAAAGCCTCATATGAACTGTGTTATTCCACATCCGATCCATCAATTTCAGCTCTGCCTTTCAGAAAGCCTCCCCATTTCCTTCGACTCTCATAAGCTCACTTTTTTTTTGGTTAGCATCTTAACTGATTCTGTCCTGTTGGAATGAAGACCTTAAACAGTCACATCAATAAAATTCACATCTTGCACAACCTACCCCATTGTCCCATAACACTTGATGATGCTAGGGGTGATTCTGAAAACACTTGGGTTAGTCTAAAGGATTCCTGGGAGTTGCTCTGAGCGAATGAATGATAATACCCCTCTTGCTGTGCACTAATGCTTGACCTCTTCATCTGAGTGACACATTGCTAACAGTAAGGTGTAGGTCATGTCCAAACCATTAACAACAAATTAACCAGACAAAGAAACTGAATTTCAAAGTTCAAAGTACATTTATTATACTATAAGTATACTATAGTAGTACGTATATATATATATAAGTACGTATACTATATACAATCTTGAGATCCATCTTCTTGCAGGCAGCGGCTAAACAAAGAAACACAATAGAACCTTCTCAGAAAAACACAGATCAGAGACCCTCCAACACCGAATGTGCAAAACACAAAGGACAAATCATGCAAAGAGCAACAAAGTAAACAAATAACACACAGACTATGAACTGCAGAGTCCCGGACAGTGAGTTCACATCCACAGAGCCAGTTCAGTGTGGCGGGTAAACTTCATAGAGGAGTGACTTGGACAACATGTTCTGCTGTTTGTTTCAATGTATGTGTGACAAATATGTATATGAAGGATATATAGAACTATGCGGAATGATAGAAGAGATACTATGGCCCAAACCGCCTAGTCTTGATCCTGTTTTTCTATATTTCTATGAAAGCCAGACCACATGGAGGAGGGTAATGCTACATAAATAACAGAAATTCTACCAATGCTGGAGATCCAGAGCAACACACGCAAAATGCGGGAGGAACTCGGCAGATCAGGCAGCATCTGTGGAGAGGAATAAACAGTCAACGTTCTGGGCTGAGATTCTTCATCAGGAGTGGAAAAGAAGGGAGAAGGAGCCAAAATAAGTTGAGGGAAAAGGAAGGAGTATAAAGAGGAACAAACACAAAATGTCGGAGGAACTCAGAAGATCAGGCAGTATCTACGGAGAGGAATAAACAGTCAAGGCTTCAGGCCAGATCTCTTCATCCGGACTAGAAATAACGGAAGAAGAAGACCCCTAGTAATGTTACATATCCAACCAAAATCTCAATAGTGGAGCTGGCGGGAGATGATGACACATCACAAAGGCGATGAAAGTGGAGGAACACTGCAGTGAAGGGTCCCCAGTCATCTTGCATTCCATGCCACCGGACAAGTGTGCAAACACTGTTCTACCACCAAGCTGAACGACCACAACACTGATCATTCAACACAATCTATGGACTCCTGTTTAAGGACCCTACAACTCGTTCTCGGTATTACTCATCTATCTGTCTTGTTACGTTTTATATGTTTGTCTTCTTTTGCATATCAGTTGCTTCTCAATCTACTGTAATGCCCCAATTCATACTTTTACCATTGTGCTGTACATATTCCATTTTGGCAGTTCTGTACAAGCAGTCTGCTCTGTTTTCAAGGTTGTTTGGGTTACTGCTGGAGATAAGAGATGAGGAGAAATATGTGCCATCTGATTAGGCTGGTCAGATTAAAGGGAGGTTTCTCTGGTGAGGGAGACTGAGGTTGGGCTTGGAACTTTTGTTTGAGAGGAGATGAAGAGAGAAGATGCTGGGGAGAACCGGTCGTAGCGTACGATTTGGTGAGAGACCCATTTGTTTGAGATGGACTGTGATCGACAGTCGGAAGGTGATGTGTGCTTTCACGTTGACCGAGGGCCCGGTGCGTGAGTGTCAGAGAAGTTCAAGATGAGCTCCAACTTGTGCATATTTGGCTGTTCAGTTAGAGTGGTCCCTTTTCTTTTTGTTATTCTTTACTAACCCTTTAATTAAGATTCATAAATATAATTCCTTTAATCGTATGCAGTGTACTGTCTGTTATTTCGTGGCATTAATTTGTAAGAGGGTAGCAAATGACACTACAGCCACACTGGGGTAGGATCGAGCGTGCCTCAAACTCACTAGTTTTACGCAATTAGGCAGGGTGTTCCACTATATTACTTATTTGTTCTACTGTGTACGTCTGCAGACATTTGAGTCACAGGGTAGTATTTGGAGATGTATATAAGCTCCTTGGTAATTATAAATTTATTTTGAACTTCGAACAAGCTCATACATGGATGTTCCTCATTAAGGGAATCCAGCCTAACATCCTGGAATATATAGATCCTGGGCCACCTTAGCCATCTGAGGAACCACCAATAGACAACCCCTTTGAGGAACATCATACTTGACTCACATTACACTACAACATCCTTGTCTCAATCTTCTCTAACGTTATGTTTAACGTTAGTTCTCTAACTAATGTTATATGCCAATTAGGCAATTATTTCTCCTCCCTTGATCAGAGAGCCTGAGAAAACTGTTTCCTTGGGACCTCTGGCAAGAACTGCGGAACGACTGAGATTCACTGTAACTGCTTTCAGGCTCATTCTTTCACAGCTCATAGATCAACCGCTTGTGCGGTTCCTCTGACGGAATTTAAAATTAGCTGGAATTCAGACTATACTAATTACAAGGACACTCTCAGAAACGTATGACATGACACAATTAAAAAATAGATTTGCAGAACTTACACTGCCCCAGTAATGTGATACTGTATTTCCATTAGGGGTTAATTCTTCTTGGTCTTTTTAAGCTCATCACCCCTATTAGACCCCTACAGAAGCTCACTAGAGCCCTCTCTTCTGGGCCAGTCTTTGAAGTCGTCCTTTCCCATGTATGAGGTGTTTGGAGCTTCCATTGGCGTTTCTGCAGTACTGAGTTTTTACGAGATGGGGCTGCTTGCCCCATACCCAGCCTTCCTCCCATCTGTGGCGGAGTTATTGGGGGTTAATTACTGTTGTGTTAATGGTTAACGTGATTCCATCAAATTCCTGTCTCTGCAATTTGGAAGCAGCTGTTGGCACAAGCAGACAGGTTAATGACGGTGCTGGCACAATTAACACAGGTATTTGACACAAATGCATTAATTATGTGGAGAGCTCATTTTATGTGAATTAATTCTATTCATTGTGGTACTGATCAGCCACTCCAGCATTCTAAGAGGTGCTGACCTGCCGCCATCTGAGGCAGTCCTTGGATTTAAGCTTGGTGTGCTTTCAGGTTCAGTTTCAGATTAATTTATCACATGTGCATAGAAACGTATAGTGAAATGTGTTGCTTGTGTTAACAACCAACACAGTCTAAGTAAAACGCTGGAGGAACTCAGGGTCAGGTGGCATCTATGGAAAAGAATAAACTCCATCCCCGACACATTTACTCCTACCCCATGCCCCATTTAACTAATTTTGCGACTTCTAAAACCAATTGGCTGCACCAGAGATGATTCAGTTTGTCATATTAAAGGGGGTGAATACCTATGCCATCAATTATTTTGTGTTTTATATTTAGATTACTTTTTAGAGATCTGTTTGCACTTTGAACAAGTCTTTTTCTGTTGATCAGTGTCAAAAAAGCCATATTAAATCCATTGTGATTCAATACTGTAAAACAATAAAACATGAAAACTTCTGGGGGGAGAGGGAAGAATACTTTTTGAACGCACTGTATGCAACTTGGTCAGTATGGATGTGTTGGACCAAAAGGCCTGTTTTTATGCTGAATAGATCTACCACTATTAACCAGCAACTTGGGACAGACTTAAACAAATAACTAAATGATAAATGCACTTTCATCCATACGTTCACTCACAGAATGAACAATTAGCATTTATTATTTACACCTAATTACCCTTGGTTTGATGAGTCATTTGGCTGACCAATTAAAAGTCAATCACACTGCCATGGCTCATATGACAATAATGGTCAACTGTGTGAAAATAGCAACAAACAACCTGCTGGAGGAACTCCAGCAGTGCAAGCAGAACAACACACAGGCCAAGTGCAATCTGGGGGAAGAAAGGAATTGTTGACCTTTCAGATCAAATCTCTACATCATAGCACTGCAGTTAGCGTGACACTATTACAGATTGGGCCAGAGTTCAGAGTTCAATTCTGGTGTTGTCTCTAAGGTGTTTGTACATTCTCCTTGTGGACCATGTGGGTTTCCTCTGGGTGTTCTAGTTTCCCCCCAGAGTCCAGACATGTACCAGTTAGGAGACTAATTGGTCATTGTAAATTGTCTTGTGAGTAAGTTAGTGTTAAATACATGGATTACTGCGTAGCACTGCTCAGTAAACCAGAGGTATCTGTTGCACGCTGCATTTCACTTCTGCTGGTTCTATTAAAGTGTTTTTTTGTGTGTGGCCTTAAACATGTGTGTTGTCTCTTTTTGTTTGCGAATTCCCTGAGCTGAACCAGGAAACAGCACAATGAATTTTTAAATAATTTTCATTTTCATTTTGTTTTATCACGTCTAAGCCAGGCACTGCCGCTGTGATTCCACATGAGTTTCAAATGCAGCAGATAATCCAGAGTTCTGTTATGGTCCGGAGCCCGCATTCCGTGTCTTGATCCGGGCCACAGACTCCAGACTCCGGGTCTTGTAGCCGTCCCTCCTTTCGTCCTTGAGCCCAAGTAGTCTCACCTGTGGATCATTGTGGCTTGTTGGGACTCAAGGAGGCACACCTGATGCCCATCGGCTGGCGGTGTATATAGGGGACTCTGGGACTTGGGGGGTGGTGGTGTCCGTGTCCTGGCTTGGAGTTCCTTTTGTTAAAGATGAGTTATTTGAGTAAGTCTGGCATTTACCCTGGACCTAGTTCCCATCCTATCCCTTGCCTCTGTTAGGACAACTGTTGCCCAGTGGGGGACTCTGCCCCTACCTATCCCTCACTGCTGATGGGTTGTGCCCTGCAACCTACCCAGGTGCCCTGTGACCTGCTCAGGCCTCTGTGTTCCTGCCTGGGAGGTCTGGGCCCTGCCTAGGAGTTACGTGACCTGCCCAGAGGTCTCTGCCCCTACCTCACCCTCACTGCTGATGGGTTGTGCCCCACGACCTGCTCAGATCCCTGTGTTCCTGCCTGGGAGGTCCGGGCCCTGCCTAGGAGTTATGCGGCCCGCCCATTGAACACTGGGATCCTCCTTGCCTGAACTTTAAGACTCTCCCGAGACCCCAGAATCACCTTGACTGTCAAGTCCCTCACGCACACCATGGTCACCACATCTTGTCTATGATTTAGTTGTTCCTGTCCTGCCCCTAGTACTTCAGTGCCTGTGTCCTGCACTTGGGTCCAGCCTCCTGTCCCCTTATGACAAGTTCAAAGTGCATTTATTACCAAAGTATGTATACATTTTACAACCTTGAGATTTGTTGTCCAACAGGCAGCCTCAAAACAAAGCCAAATGAAAAAAGATCATCTAACATGCAGTGTGCAGAGAAAAAGAACACGTTGTGCAAACAATACTGCAAGGAAATAGTGTTCTGAACTGAACTCTGCAAAGAGTTCATAGTTCAGTACTGAGCCAAGTCATGGAGCAGTGAACTGAACTGGCCTGTCTCTTGCCTCTAGCCCTGACACCCTGACCTTTTCAATCTGGCCCAGCGCCTTAACGTCCAAACACTGGGTTCAATCGCCTCAATACTTTCTGGGGCCAATCCCAAATCCAACTGCAATTTCATTAATGCATTCTGCTGCAAATTTCCAGGGTAGATAAGTATGGGGTTCACCAACTGTAGTAAAAGAAATTATGAGGATGCTGAGAGACTGGCAAGTGTTGATGGTCAAAGCCACCTGCGTATCCTTGTAAATAAGTCTCTGGAGACTAACGTAAGTGTAAGAAGTGGTTGAAACAACTAAATACTGGCATTAGTCAGAGTCCTAGAGCACTACAACGCTCAAACAGTCCTTCAACCCATCTAGTCCATGACGAGCCTAATCCCATCTGCCTGGCCATAGCCCTCCAAACCTCTCTCATTCATATACCTGTCCAAGTCTCCCTTAAATGTTACAACTTAACCTACACCTACTACCTCTGCTGGCAGCTCGTTCCACACCCGCAAGCGTAGAAGGTCCCCCTTTGTTGCAAGAAATTTTAAATTTATGCTTCACGTGGACTTTTTCCCAACCCAGCTGAGGCTCACTTGGGAACACTCTTGCCTCCGAATCAGAGAATTCTTTACAGATTCCACCCCAGAGGCTTGAACACCATATTCATAATTAAGACTCTGGTGCAGCCTCCTATCCATCGGTCACATATTTTCTACCCACAAGTGCATTACAATATAGCCTTCAATGAGATCCTAAGCAATGTTGCATGGTTTGCCTCCAAAGCAGTACTCAGAGCAAACTGTACTATCTGAAGCACTGACTTTCAGATAAGGCTCTAACAGGAGTTTGTCCAGTGGATGTAATCTCAAGGCACTGATTTAAAGAACAGCAATAACATTAATCCCAGCGTCCAGTCCTGATGAAGGATCTCAGCCCAAAACATCAACAGTTGGTTCATTTCTTAGAGGCTGCCTGACCTGTTGAGTTCCTCCAGCCCTTTGTATGTGCTACCCTGGTGCCCTGGGCATTACATGTTAATCTGTATACAGTAATGGCATCAGGCTGTCTGATCATTATCATTTTGCTGTTTGTGGTTGCTTGCCTTTCTGTTTCATACTTCAGTGGTTAGCAAGGTTTCGGGGTAATTGGAGGAACATGACAAAATAGGCTGAAAGTCAGCATGGTGTCCTTCAGGGAACCATTGCCTGACCTCTCTGCTGGAGTCACAGGCAGGACAGATAAAGATGAGCATGTGGATGTTGTTTACTTGGATTTCCAGATGGCCTCGGACAAGGGGCTGCTTAGGAGGTTGCTAAATAAAATGAGAGCCCATGGTGTTACTGGAAAGATACCATCATAAACAGAAGACTGGCTGACCGGCAGAAGGCAAAGAGTGGGAATAAGGAGGGCCTTTTCTGGTTGGCTGCTGGTGTCTAGTGATGTTCCACAGGGGCCGGTTGATGCATCTGCTACTTTTCACGTTAGTGAGAATTATCCCAGAAATGGAAGAGTTAATGCATGGTTTGCATATGATGCATCTGGGCGTATACTTGCTGGTGTTTAGTTTGTACTGGTGGTTAATGCAAATGGCACATTTTGCTGTATGTTTCAATGTACATGTGTTAAAGGAATCTTTTTTCTGAATCTGAGATAGAAAAAGGATGCTATATGCAAGTCTTTCACTAACTCCAGGATATGGACAATGTGGTTATGTATAAACTTTATCAACATAAAACACTGAACACAGAAATTAAATGCAACACACTCAAAATGCTGGAGGAACTCAGCAAGTCAGGCAGCATCTAAAGAAATGAATAAACAGTCAACGATTTGGGCAGTGACCCTTCTTCAGGACTGGAAAGGAAGGGAGAAGATGCCAGAATGAAAGGGTTGGGGGAAGGGGAAGGAGGATATCTAGAAAGTCAAAGGCGAAGCTAGGTGGGTTGGAAAGATAAAGAGCTGGAGAAGAAGGAATCTGATGAGAAAGTGAAGGAGGAGGGGACCCAGAAGAAGGTGAGATGCAGGTGGAAAGTGGTAAGATGCTAGAATGGGGAATAGAAGAAGAGGAGAGAGAAGGGCATTTTTTTTTACCAGAAGGAGAAATCAATATTCGCGCCATCAGGTTGGAGACTACCCAGACGGAAGATACTGCGCTGCTCCTTCACCCTGAGGGTGGCCTCATCTTGGAACAAAAGGGGCCCGTGGACCAACATTTCAAAATGGAAATGGAAAATGGAATTAATGTGTTAGGCCACCGGGAATTCCCGCTTTTGGAGGATGGAGCAGAGGTGCTCGACGAATCGGTTCCCCCGTTCACAAAGGGTCTGTCCGATGTAAAGGAGGACACATCAAAAGCACCGGACACAGTAGGCGACCCCAGCAGGTTCACGGGTGAAGTGCTCCTCATCTGGAAGTACTGTTTTGGGCCCTGATTGGAGGTGAGGGAGGAGGTGAATGGGCAGGCATAACACTTAGCCCGTTTGCA
Source organism: Hypanus sabinus (assembly GCF_030144855.1). Lineage (NCBI taxonomy): Eukaryota > Metazoa > Chordata > Chondrichthyes > Myliobatiformes > Dasyatidae > Hypanus > Hypanus sabinus. The sequence continues at coordinate 35,480,147 of NC_082733.1, read as the reverse complement.
GGGTTAAGTGCCGGGAGGGAGATTAGTGCGGAGGGGTGAATGGCCGGGAGCAAGACATATGGGAAGGCATGAATGAAACACAGAAATATGTAGCCTGTTGGAATAGACACTATGTAGTCAAATGGTCCAATAGGCTGACCACCTAGTCCACGTGATCTCCTGATATTGACTGTCCAAAGGAAATTTTCAGCATTATTTTCCCTTACAGAGCTGGGGATTTTTCTCTGCTTGTTACCCGCTGAGCCAATAAGGATAATATTTCTTTAACTTGAAGCCATCTCTGGAACTATATATAGGTCACTGCTTTAGTGAATGCTCACTGTTACAAAGCAGATGAATAATTCAAGCTATGCAATATATGAACAAGTATCCAGTTGCTAAATTGATGTGCGCTCTTTACATGCCGTAAAGAATATTTTAATGTGCTTTGAAGGCTTAACGAGCTTTCAGATATTCTTAAAATATTTGCAATCTGCTTTCTATATTTTGCACTTGCTGCTGCTCCCTGAAATAGAATCAAATTACAAATATGCAGGTATAGGGATGAATATAGACACCCCATACAAGGTTAGTGATAGTTCAGCCTGGATGTTAACTGCTTCCACATTCAAACGTTACTAATTGAAAGGTTGCAATGATTACAAATTAGGGGGTCTATACTCAAGTCAAATTTTTTGTAAGATTGTTCAATGGAAGATGGCTAACCCATTGGTATTGATTACCAGTGATTAGTTAATCCCAGTCCTGTACCTTGCTGAAGGGCTAGTTTTAATGATAGGCAGCTTATGGATCTGTGCGAGGTCGTGGGGTAGTTAATAGTAGAGCGGGGGCTTCCTACCTTCTCTGCGCTGTGGAGCCTTACAATTAACCGAGGGCTCCGTGGAGTCCAGGTTGCAAACCCCTGTAGTTGGGGGATAATACAATACCAAACACAAGGAAATCTGCAGATGCCACAAATCCAAAGCAACATACACAAAACACTGGAGGGGCTCACTTGCTGAGTTCTCCAGTATTTTATATATGATACAAAAACAAAGCTGAACCCTCACCCACTCTTCCTTTTTATGCACACTTTTCAGCTCATCCATTAGTAGGAAGAACAATGACAGCCCCCTCGACCTCTTCCTACTTTAGTGCTGCTGAATTGTGAACATTTGGAGTCTCTTTTGCTTGAGGAATAAACACATACTCAACAGCTTCCACTTGTATCATCTTCACATTGTATTCCCACAAGTAAATAATAACCTTTACAAATGAAAGGTCAAATTGCTTTATCTGCAATTTAATTTGTGAAAGGCCACACTTCTCCGCGCAATATTGTTGCTGTGTTTTATTTTCTTTCTTTGCCAAGACTGAGTCAATCAGTGACCTTCTAGCTAGGCTTTTCAAGTTCTCCGTTTGATTAGCTCCAAAGGGCTTTTATAGTTGCCACTGAGGGTTAATAGCTCTTGTAGATTGACCTTTTGCAGGAAACAAGTTTTACATTATTGCTTTTGTGGGACAATAAATCTTTGTTTGCCTTGAACAGCAAGCACTTACAAAGTATTTCCTCTTTGGAGTGAAGGAGGATAAGGGGTGACATGATGCAGTTGATGTTGAGGATTGCTGCCACCCATCCCACAATCATTTTGACCCACTACCATCAGAAAGGAGGTACAGGAGCATCAGGACCAGGAGTGCCAAAATGGCTGACAGCTTCTGAATACCCTGCCATCACCGAGGTCTCGTCATTAGGACAGTGAGCTGTTAACTGTTTATTCTTTACCTGCCCTGCGCACTAAGTGCACTTTGAATTATATTTTATTAACTCATGTGTAGTATATTTTGTCTTATGTGCTGTGTGTGATATACGCTTTGTGGATGCACTATGGTGCGGAGGCACGTTGTTTTGTTTAGTTGATTATATATACAGTCAGATGACAATATATTAGAACTTAAACTTGATTTGGTACAGGTGTACAAGATGGTAAGAGGCATAGATTAAGTGGACACCTAGGGCAGAAATAGCTAAAACAAGGGGGCATAACTTTCAAGTCAAGTCAAGGCACTTTTTATTGTCATTTCGACCATAACTGCTGGTACTGTACACAGTAAAAATGAGACAATGTTTTTCAGGACCACGGTGCTACACGAAATGGTACAAAAACTACACTGAACTACGTAAAAACAACTCAGAAAAAAAACTACACTAAACCTACCCAAGAGTGCATAAAGTGCACAAAACAGTGCAGGCATTACAGTAAATAATAAACAAGACAATAGACACAGTAGGGGGCAGTAAGTTGGTGTCAGTCAAGCTCTGGGTATTGAGGAGTCTGACAGCTTGGGGGAAGAAACTGTTACATAGTCTGGTCGTGAGAGCATGAATGCTTCGGTGCCTTTTCCCAGATGGCAGAAGAGAGAAGAGTTTGTATGAGGGGTGCATGGGGTCCTGCATAATGCTGTTTGCTTTGCGGATGCAGCGTGTAGTGTAAATGTCTCTAATGTCGGGAAGAGAGACGCCGATGATCTTCTCAGCTGACCTCACTATCTGCTGCAGGGTCTTGCGATCCGAGATGGTGCAATTTCCGAACCAGGCAGTGATGCAGCTGCTCAGGATGCTCTCAATACAAACCCTGTAGAATGTGATGAGGATGGGGGGTGGGAGATGGACTTCCCTCAGCCTTCACAGAAAGTAGAGACACTGCTGGGTTTTCTTTGCTATGGAGCTGGTGTTGAGGGACCAGGTGAGATTCTCTGCCAGGTGAACACCAAGAAATTTGGTGCTCTTCACGATCTCTACCGAGGAGCCGTTGATGTTCAGAAGGAAGTGGTCGCTCCGTGCCCTCCTGAAGTCAACAACCATCTCTTTTGTTTTGTTCACATTCAGAGACAGGTTGTTGGCTCTGCACCAGTCCGTTAGCCGCTGCACCTCCTCACTGTAAGCTGACTCATCGTTCTTGCTGATGAGACCCACCACGGTCGTGTCATCAGTGAACTTGATGATGTGGTTCAAGCTGTGTGTTGCAGCACAGTCGTGGGTCAGCAGAGTGAACAGCAATGGACTGAGCACGCAGCCCTGGGGAGCCCCCATGCTCAGTGTGACGGCGTTGGAGATGCTGCTCCCGATCCGGACTGACTGAGGTCTTCCAGTCAGGAAGTCTAGGATCCAATTGCAGAGGGAGGTATTCAGGCCCAGTAGGCTCAGCTTTCCAATCAGTTTCTGAGGGATAATGGTGTTCAATGCTGAACTGATGTCTACGAACAACATTCGAATGTATGTGTCTTTTTTGTCCAGGTGGGTTAGGGCCAGGTGGAAGGTGATGGCAATGGCATCTGGTGAACGGTTGGGACAGCACACAAACTGCAGGGGGTCCAGTGAGGGGGCAGCAGGGTCTTGATGAGCCTCATGACGAGCCTCTCGAAACACTTCATGATGATGGATGTGAGTGCAACGGGACGGTAGTCATTGAGGAAGGACACTGAAGATTTCTTCGGCACGGGGACGACACTGTCGGCCTTGAAGCATGTTGGAACGGTGGCGCTGTTCAGGGAGATTTGTAGATGTCAGTGAAAACATCTGCTAGCTGGTCTGCACATCCTCTAAGCACTCTACCAGGAATACTGTCTGGTCCGGCAGCCTTCTGTGGGTTGACCCTGCACAGGGTTCTTCTCGCATTGGCCATGGTGAGACACAGCACCTGGTCATTAGGAGGAGGGGTGGACTTCCTCGCCCCCACGTCATTTTCCGCCTCAAAACGAGCATAGAAGTTATTCAGCACATCTGGGAGGTGATGTTGTCCTGTAGTTGGTGATGTCCTAAATGCCCTTCCACATACGCCACGTGTCGCCACTGTCCTGGAAGTGGCTGTGGATTCGCTGGGTGTGTGCACGCTTTGCCTCTCTGATATTCCGGGACAGTTTGGCCCTCGCTGTTGTTCGGGCTGCCTTGTCGTCTGCTCTGAGGTAAAGGTCAGAGCCAGGTATTTTACAAAAAGAGTGGTGGGTGTGTGGAACATCCTGCTATGGGTGGCAGTAGAGGCAGATACTTCAGGGATACTTAAGAGTCTTAGGTAGGTATGTGGATGAAAGGAAAATGGAGCACTATGTGGGTGGGGAGGGCTAGACTGATTTTAGAGTAGGTTAAAAGGTAGGCACAACATCGTGGGCAAAGGACCTGTACCATGCTGTGCTGTTCTGAGCTCTATGTACATTGCAAAAATATGTTGTTTTCACTAATTATGTTGCCATGATTCTGTTGTCTGTAAACTGGTGTCAACATTGTAAAACTTGTAGACAATATTTTAACCTTCAATGCCAACTTGTGTGAGAAGTAAATTTATTTTTACTTGTAACTGAGTTAGATCATAGAAACATAAAAAACCTACAGAACCACAAAGCTGTGCCGAACATGTCCCTACCTTAGAACTGCCTAGGCTTACCCATAACCCGCTATTTTTCTAAGTTCCATGTACCTATCGGAGTCTGCTAAAAGACCCTATAGTTTCCGTCTCCACCACCGCTGCCAGCAGCCCATTCCACGCACTCACCACTCTCTGCGTAAAACATCTACCTCTGTACCTGCTTCCAAGCACTGTAAAATTATGCCCTCTCATGCTAGCCATTTCAGCCCTGGGAAAAAGTCTCTGACTACCCACACGGTCAATGCCTTTCATCATCTTGTACAGCAGTTTAGGCGGAAAACTTGGCTATTTATTTTCATTTGGTCCTATAGGCTGCTTGCAGCATTTCATTTTTTTAAGGTAGACCAACTTTGGCACAGCTTTTGGGATTCTATTGTAGGAAGGAAGCCTAGATGAATTCAACTCTCTCTGCAAAGACGATTTAAAATCTTTTTGCACCTCCTCCCCTCCCCAGAGTAGGCATATTCATAATTTTACATTTATGTAATGTTGACCATTCCTTTGCTTTCATTGAACAGCAAATTCTGTCAGAGAGAGATTTAAGAGGTTGTTACACAGGGCTGAGTCGATTAGTGTTTAGCAATGGGAGCTCCTTTCCCCATATAGTCTCTGAGTGTCTGTACCTAGCCTCAGTGCATCACGGAGTGTTCTCCTCCACTCAACTGTAGACAGCTCCTTGCAAATCTAAGTGTGTCTTTCAATGAACTGATGATCTTCCAGCAGCAGTCGGCACTTGTTTCACCATGTGTTCCTGTGGAGCACAGAGTTCTGAATTGGATGGATCTTGTTAACTCCACCGCACCCTTTGACAAACTTTAGTCATGGAGTCAGAGCACTGCTACACAGAAACAGACCTTTGGGATCTAATCCATGCCAAGCTCTTGTTCTGCCTCGTCCCATCAACCTGCCCCCACCCTTTCCATCTATGTACTTATTCAAAACTTCTCTTAAATGTTGCAATCAAACCCACTTCCATCACTTCCGCTGGCTGCCTGTTCCACACTCGCACCACCTCTGAGTGAAGAAACTCCCCCTCAGGTTCCCCATAAATATTTCACCTTTCACCCTTAACCTATGACATCTAGTTCCTGGCTTAGTCCAGTGGAAAAAAACCTGCTTGCATTTACCCTATCTATGCTCCTCATAATTCCATCTCTCTCTCTTAAATCTTCGCTCTTTCTCCTATGCTTCAGAAAGTAAAGTCTGAATCTATTAAACCTATCCTTATAAGTCAGGTCCTCAAGTCCCAGCAACATCTTTTTACATTTTCCCTGTACTCTTTCAATATTAATGATATATTTCCTGTAGGTCCGTAGGTGCCCAGAACTGCACTTTCTGGGCAAAGGCAAATAGAGCGATGGATGACAGTGCCACTTGCACTGTGACCAACTCAAGGGCAGTGTACAATGGTGCTCAGTCTCCAGCTGAGCCTGAAGAATTTGATGGGGAGAGATCTTCTCACTACCAGCCAAATAAAATCTTATTTGTTTGAGAGTTCTGGTGATCAGAACTGCCAAAAACCTTCTTGGAGAACCTTCTTAGAGGATTCACTGTCTCCTCGAGGACATTTGATGCCGACCACTATTTAATCAACTTGTGGTCAAAGTTAACCTTCTGCACAATCCTCTCAATGAGGAGACAGGTGGTGGACCATATTCTGCAGCAACATGTCCAGGTTCGTCCTTGTAATAGAGATGACAAATGGAGCATCAACATAAAATCACCCTTGGTATTGCAGGGTATTGCTCAATGCAGCTGCGTAAAAAGCAATTATCAGAATGGGAGTTGTGTTGGCTATCCATCACCACCGAACAGACATAGAGTCACGAGGAACCGAAGGAGTCAGAAGGACCCGAGTAACCAGGGTTGGAAGTTCATGCAAGTCCAGAAGTTGAGGCCCGAAGGTCAAATCTGTGAGCAGGTGTCCCAGGATGTTGTCCGAAGTTGGAGGCTCGAAGATCAAATCAGTATTCGGTGTCTTGGGGTAAAGTTCGAAAATGAAGGCCCGATGTCTGCGGGTCTGAGAGTCGGGGACAAGAACTGGAGATGAGGAAACGGCCAGTCCTAAGGTTGGAAGTCTGAGTGGGTGTGTGAGTGAGTGGATGGGAGGAAAGAAAAAGGAACATTTTGTTGTTTTCTTGTTGTTGTTGTTGTTGCTGTTTCTGTTCTGTGGAACATTGTGGACATGCTATGTTGGTTCTGGAATAAGTCACAACACTTTCAGGCTGCTCCCAGCACATCCTTGGGTATGTTGGTTGTAAAAGCAAACAGCCCATTTCACTGCAAGTTTCAATAAAGAAATCCAAATCGTGTTCCTGCAGACACCATCCATTTTGGAACTCCAACTATGGAACCTGACCTGGATGACTGCCGTAGAAACAGGGTATGGGTCACAACAGTATGCACCTGTAGAACCTCTTCATTCCAGAAAACAAGCTGAGATAGTATTATTACATTACTTTCTAGAGTAAGTGCGGTGAACCTTTTTGAGAGCATCTGCCCCAATCTTCTAAAATACTTCTCTCATGTGCCATTGTAATTTTGAGCAGAGTTTATCATTGTTTAATGAGTTAGTAAGAGTAATTATCAACTTTTTTTAAAGAAAAACACGTCCTTTTGCTTATGTACATGCATTTACTGCTTAACTATTAATAAAAGAACATCAGAGCCAGATTGAAATAAATGACGCATTTTAGAAAACCTATTCAAAAATTATTAATATTAATTTTTTAAATAAAACAATTGAAAACATGAAGGCATTTCTAAATAGCGTTTGTATTGTAGTCATTTATTATCCAAATACTGATGTGTACACCAGGTCTTTGGGGATTTCAAAATTTATCATCCAATGTTACATGTTCTCATTGACAGTTTGGCTAGTGCCAAGCTGATGTGAGACTTGTCCTGTGAAAATATCTCACTGCTCTTGGGGTGTAAAAATCTTTCCTGCTTCATTTAGCTGTAAATATAATCATTATACATCGTTTTTATTGCTGGGGTTTTAAGAATTGAGGAGTGGCATTGCATGCTGTGCACCAACGTAATTTTTTTGCATGTGCCATCTTGAGTATGGGTGCCCCAGGTTCACCACCCCTGTCTATGGGGATGTATATATACAATACTCCAGCTATCTGACCCTAGGACCTTAAAGTTTCAGCAACCCATTATTATACTTACTCTACAATCTTGTGCAATCAATGCTATTTGTTTTTTTTCTTTCTATTGTACTGCTTGCTCATTTGGGGTTGATTTGTGGCTAATAATTAGTCATCTCAGCTGAGCACAGAACATTACAGCACAGTACAGGCCCTTCAACTCACAAAGTTGTGCCGACCTTTTAATCTACGGGATCAATCTAACCCTTCCTTCCCACATAGCTCTCTATTTCTCTATCATCCATGTGCCTTAGAGATTCTTAAATGTCCCTATTGTACCTCTACCACTAGCCCTGGCAAAGGGTTCTACACATCCACTGCTCTCTGTGTAAAACAAAATGCTTTTACCTCTGACATCCCCTCTATGCTTTCCTCCAATCACTAAAAAATTATGCCCTATTGGCCATCTTCACCCTGGGGGAAAAGGTGCTGGCTGTCCACTCCATTAATGCCTCGTATCTCCTTATACACCTCTATCATTTTGGGCTATTTAACAGTACAGTTAATAACACCTAAAGAGTAAAAGCACCACAGATGCTGTTTGGCCTGCTGAGTGTCTGTTTTTCTTCAATGGAGTTCTGAATCTGGACTCACGTAGTGGTGCAGTTATGAGTGGAAGACATCTTTTATGTGAAACGTTGTCTTTTACTTTCCAATAAATCATTATTGCATTGGCTCATTGTCAATGTTTCATGAATCATTCAGAACACCCGACAGAATCCTAGTCTACACTTGCCCTTCAGTAAAATGCCTGAACCAAAAGGATTCATTGTTTTCATATGTTCCCACAATATTGGGCGTCACTCAGTTTGATCAGTCTGATCTCACTAGAGGTGATTGTGCAATCAGTCCCCATCTAAATCTTATCAACGAAAACCTAGTCCAATGCTGCTTTTATAAACCGGGGGAGGTCTGCAACACTGCAGGTGGCATTGTTTGCATAAGATGTAAAACTGAATTCCATCTGCTTTGTTGAGCGGACACACTAAAAGGTAAGGATTTTAAAGATTACCTGTATTTGTCACGGCACGTGTAAACATAAGATACATAGCTTGCCTCAACACAATCTGAGGATGTGCTGGGGGCAGCCTGCAAGTGATGCCATGTTTCTGGCACCAACATAGCATACCCATAATGTACTATCCCTAACCCATGAGGCTTGGGAGTGCAGGAGGGAACTGGATAAAACCCATGTGGTCTCAGGGAGCATGTACAAACTCTTTAGGCGGCGGCGGGAGTCACTGATGCTGTAAGAGCGTTAGCGCTAAGTGCTATGCTGCCACGCCACCCCAAATGCCAAAAGCTTCGGAAGAGAAGCAGCAGAATTATCCAAGATCCTGACCAATATCTCCCCTACATCTAATACTTATAACAGAGTTGATCATTACAGAGGCTGGGGATATTTTGATGCTTTGAAAGTTGCTCTGGAAGATGGCTTTTAAACTATTTCAATCATTATGACTTATCGATAGTGACACATTTCAAATTGATATCAGACAGTGTGTACAGAATATGACCTGAAATTCTTACTCTTCAACTATTTTGGAGAATGTGCAAAATCTAATAAGAAAGTAATGCCTGCTTTAACCGGCAATTTGACATTTCCATGGTGGGAGTAGTGCAGCTTCTCTGATGATGTTAAGCTGTGCCGAGATTTCTACTGGGAAAGAGGAACACATGTAAACTTGCACACACCCTACAGCTAAACAAATTAAGCAGGACATCCAAAAACTCAGAAGTAATGCAAAGTCACTCTGGTAGAGATATTTATTGTAAGTGAGTTAGAGTAATTACAATAAAAACCAGGATAATCAAATCACAGATTTGCTAATATTCCAGATTCTTTTTCATATCTTTTAGATTCATTTCAAAGATACGTTAAAAATCTACCCAAATTATCCAGTGTAAATTATTCCAGAAACTACATAAAACAAGCTGACAAATACAACATAAAGAGCAAGCACCTACTTGCTCTGACATAATTCTCCAGTGTAATACATCGCAAATAGATAACTTAGTTACAAGTCAACAACTAGTGTTCTATAATCAAGATAATGAAAATTATTGTAACAGCATTATAAATTGTGGATACTCTGAGAAAATTAATTACTAAAACATCATCTATGCAAAAAGTAAGAGCAAGATCTAAGTGCAAATAATGCTCCAAGACCTTTCCTCCCAGTTGCACATAGATTAAGTGTGCTGAAAAGCTTCAATGTTATTTATATTGCAGCATCTCTAGAATCAGTTACTTTCCACAAGTGGGAAGCAATTCACTTCCATGGCAGATGTTGAGAACAAACAGAAATGTTAATGAGAATAGAACACTAGAATTTAAGATCAGGAATTGAAACTGATGTAGAATGCTCCAGTTGATATATTCAGAGTGGCACTCTACTCAGCTACTCGTCTGAAGTTTCTCACTGTGCTATATGTTCATTTCAGTAGTAAGGACAAATGCAATTGGAGTAGATTCTTTATAATTACTTTCATAGTGGATAAAAACAATCCAATCAGATAATTGTTTTAAATTAGAAAAAGAGAAACAACATTCAATCTTAAAGACACACAGTCAACATTTTAGGAACAGCTTCTTCCCCTCCACCATCAGATTTCTGAACGGACAATGAACCAACCATGAACACCACCTCATTATTTTTGCTCGCTTTTTGGACTAATTTATTTTTATATGCATTTGTTATTGTAATTTATAGTTTGTTTAATGTATTGCACTATAATACTGCCATAAAACAAATTATCATGACATAGTAGTGATAATAAACCTAAGACTGATTCAATCTAATGGATCTGTGCTCTGCCCAGTCGTACTTAACTTCCCTAGCCTACCCAATGAACAAAGTCTTCTGTTGCTGCTTCTCCTCATGCTAATAGGCAACAGTTTCTCCATGCTCAACAATCTCACTACTCGGCACTTCTTCTGAATTACTTATTAACGTTATATTTATAATTCTACATTTGAAAACTCCCACATTATTTTACTCAAATTATGGGATTATAGTTTCTGTAAATTTAGCTCAGATCTCAAAAATATCTGCTTATCATACCTTGACACTTTAGAATTCTCACAGATGGCCGTTTTCAATTAAATGCACACAAGCATGCATCAGCGACTCTACTCAAGTATACACACCCCACTCAGGTATAGCAAAACCTTGGTCTCAATCTCCTCTTATTGCCAGTAAGTATAGAATTAGGTAAATAAGGGGGGAGGGGAACAAGCACTTCAAGATATATTTACATTGTGCAACACTGTCCACTTGTAAAGCAAGAGGTTGCAAGTGACAGCACAGCAGAGAGATTAATGCCTTGAGTCAAAGTCAGGAGCAGGTTACTGAAAAGAACTTTCCACTGTCTCGTGTTCTAGTCATCGAATTGGGGACAGAAAATAAAGCAGAAAATGCTGGAAAAACTCAGCTTGTCAGGAGAGGGAGAATAACAATAAAGGCTTTTGAACCAGTGGATAACCTCACTCACCTCAACACTGAACAGATTCCATAACTCTCAAGGATTTTACAACTCATGTTCTTAGCTGTGTAGAGTTTTTCTTTGAATCTGTTGTATTTCTTTTGTTCTACTGTGAATGCCTGCAAGTACTTTGATAACAAATTTACTTTAAACTTGTAACTTCGTTAATAGGCTGAAATAATGTAGTTAAGACAAAGCAGTTTAACTCCCCTTAAAGGCCACAACATTTTAAGTCCCATTGTTTCACCCTTGGCACTCTCTCACCTCATTAACTTATTGTCTTTCTCGGTCTGATAAAGGATCCCAGATCTGAAATGTTTGCTTTCTTCTTTCAACAGATGCTGGCTGACTTGCTGAGATTTATCATAATTTTCTGTATTTATTTCAGATTTCCAGCATCTGCAGCTTTTTACTATTTTTTAAAATTAATTCCCTCCAAAGAATACCCTTCTCTACCAGTAAGTAAATATTTAGACAAGTTTCTTGTAGCGCAGTTTTAAATAGGTTTCTCCCATTCGCTTGCTGGCTTTACTGAGTTTTACATGTGACAATGAGACAATTAGCTAATGTGGCCGAGTCTATCCTGATTGGAACACATTTTGACACAGCTGTGCCACAAAGGCCACCTAGTGGCTGTCTGCATACATGGAACGCACAACCACCAAGACAGATTTTGGGAAAGTAATAGTTTCATTCATTCCAGTTCCAATTATTCTTGGCCAATTTCCTGCACTGAGCAAGAGCTGGAATCAAGTAAAAAACCTTCAGTGATTAAAGAGAGTTACCTTACACGAGGGTAAAATTATTCAGTTTCATTCCATTTTGTCTATCACAAAGGTATATGGATTACCTTTACAAAAGGCTGCCTTGATTGCTTGATTTACAGATCTATTCCATGAGCTGAAATAATATCATATATTCTACTTTTAGTAAAAGTATTAGTTCTTAGTCTAGTTAATGGCTTAAAATGTTTTAATCTGCACCCATTATCCACAACAGTTTGTAAAACATTACTGATATATATGCCTAAGTTGACTGGAACGATTGCCAAGAATAGAGAAGTTGCATAAAACTGGCCGATAAAAATGCAAGTATGAGGGGGTCATTCAGACATACAGGTGTCAATGGGGTAGTGACAAGATGTGCTTCCTCAAGGCAACTTTTTATAATTTCACCTGTGAATTGTTAAATTGCTCACTTACTACCAACTTGTGCTGCAACTTTTACAAAAAGAATAACACTTCTCTTAACTTCCCAATTATTTGAAGTTCTTAATTTCAATTTTAAAATTTTAAATCTAAGTTTTAAGCCTAACTCTTAAAGCTGTGTCTCAACAAAATAGATCCTTATACCCTTGACACTAAAATAGGAGTGAATAATTTTCAAAGGTCTTTATGTTTTATAAATGGTCCAACATGGATTGTCCTCATTCATCAACACCAGGCTCATTTCACCTTGTCTTCAGGCATTATGAAGGAAGAAATTAAACAACAGTTATGCATGCTACATTCAGTTCCCTTAACCAACTTCAAACTACTGCTCTGAATACAAACATTACTATTTTCCAAAAGAAAATTGTACATTGCATAAAATCTAGACAAAATATTCCTATTTTTAAAAAAATGTAAACATAAAACTTGCAATAGTAACATGATTGACAATGAATCTATTGTCATTTCAAACACATAAGATTTCTGTTCATTTCCAAGTTCTCCTGAAAGATTTAGTATACAAAGGATATAAAAGCCCATTGACTAAAATGTCAATAATCAAAGAGGTTCTGATTGTCAATATTCAGTACAAAATGGCACTTAAACGAGGAAGTTAAACCTGGTCATGTATAATGATTGGTAAGATCTGATAGATGAGTCTGTATACATCTGATCTCCCACAATTTTACAGTCAGGAGTAACTATTAGAGAGACCAGAATTGCTGGCTATTTTTCTGTACATCCTTATGTCTCAGATTAAATCCAATATTCCCCCCCCCCTCAACCTGCTCACCACAATCCATTGCTCATATTGTTCAAGTTAAAGAGATTCCACTTTCTTTGCTTAAATGTTACCCTTATGCTAAAAGCATTCTCATTTTCCCATCTCCTCCCAAGTGGCCACGTTTCTCTCTATTTCCGGATGACATTATATCAGTACACTTCCAAGAATCAAATCCTGTCCCCACCCTTGGTACATCTTCCAGTAGCTGAATTGTGAGCCAGGAAGTATTTCCATCCTGTTCTCAGTCAACATTCAGGCACAGAAAATACATAGCAATCAGAAAAGGGACATTTGCTGAAACACTGTTTAAGTGGAGTGAGAATAGACTACACTGAGCACTATAGCTAAGATTGCAGGTCTGGTACAGGATGCAAAGTGTTTAAAAATTTGCTCACTTGAATTGTGGTGAAAATAGATTAACTGCAGATCTCATCCTTCCTATCTTTGGCTGCACTTTAGGGAATATTTAGCATGGTGGCATAATCTTCATAATTGAATATTGACATTCTCTAGCTGTGCTGACTTTGTGGTTCAGCATTTAACAACTTAGCATTTTATCTATGGAGGTGTAAAGAAAATTAGATTGCTACAAAGGTTGACAGAGTAATAATTCAATGGATGTGATAGCTTAATTAGTTCAAGGACAAGCTCTTAGCCTGTAATAATCTGTAAATAAAAAGTTTACATTTATACCTGAGGGAGTGGCAGTGAGGGCGAGTTCCTGCTTCTGTAGAAATGGTATTCCAGCTGATTTTTATCAGCCCGTCGTTCCAGCAGGACTGGTCTACCTTTCTGGGTTACGCTCTTTAGTATTACATCATCATGTTAAAACAAGCAATGCAAAGTATGACATTGTTTATGGAAAGTTGGTGCTCAAGCATTTTGTTTCATACCAACATGTGTTTCTTACTTCACCAAGGCAAAAACAAGTTGAGGGAGGATTCAAATTTCTATTCCTAGACAATGTGTGCTAGAAGTTGTTTTCCTTTAAAATATGCTAACAAAATTACTTTCAGTTATTGTTCTCTTTTCACAGTAATCTCTACAGTTGCTGTCTTATCACGAGAGCAATCCATTGAGTTAACAACCTTCAGTCATAACAGGACATTCTCAACAGCTATTTTGTTGCATAGTGAAAATGTCCAACCCTTTCTCCAGACTTTAGTGATTAGCCTAAGACTTTTATGGTTGCATTCATCCAATCATGGGTTTAGCTTGCAAAGATCATTATGTCTAGAGCAACATAAGGCATGTTTAACTAAACCACAACAACATGAAAAGTTATTGAAAACCACTAATGACATAGTACCACCAATTTACGATATAAACCAGTAACAAGAATGAGTGCTCTTCTATGAAGAAAAGTTCAGGTAGACCTACCCTAATCTAACTTCAGACTTGGGCAAGGATTTTTGTTATAAAGGGCTCTGTCAATGTACTGTTTGAACATGAAATGCTTATGATTAGAGCAAATCAGATCTACTTGAAGTGCCTGCAGCATCGATTCAGTCTTTTTAAAATTGTCAGTCTTAAATTGTAACAGGAGTACTACTATACATTTAGCCTAGTTTGGTTAAAGCTTGAATCAGTTGGTTATCAGTGCACTACTGTTCAATACCTGGTAAATGCCTTTGGTAAGCAATTTATGCAGCTCTAATTCATTGTCTAATAAAAACCAAAGCAAGTTAACATATTTACTCAACAAGTTATAAATATAATGCTAGTTCCTCAGGGCCAGGTCCTGCTGTATGCTTATGTTAATCCACAATAGCAATGCAAATGCATACTGATTCCTATCTGTTGATTTGCTCACAATACCAAAAGTGTGCATACACAGATAAGCACAACTGTGTCTGGGAATAGTCAGAAGGGTTGGTGTTGGTACTGAAGGGTTAGTGTTAACTTGCTGAGATGTGATGTTTCACATTTCATATCCAACTACAGGCGCATTTCAAAACTACAGGATCAAAATCCGTCCTGTTTCATTTGTGCAAAACATACATGATCAACTGTGCATTGCATTCCACTTTCAAAATAGAGTTTCACTTTTTAAAATTTGTTTGGAGATACAGCACGGAATCGGCCCTTCAAGCTGTGCCATCCAGCAACCCACCTATTTAACCCTGGCCCAATCACGGGACAATTTACAATGACCAATTATGTCCTTGGACTGTGGGAGGAAACCGGAGCACCCGAAGGAAACTCACGTGGCCAGGGGAAGAATATATAACCTCCTTACAGGCAGCAGTGGGAAATGAACCCAAGTTGCTAGTACTGTACTGTAAAGTATTGTGCTAACCACTATGCTACCATCTAAAGGGACAGAATTTTAAACGCACAGCAGCTACTCTGTACTGTAGGCTCAGCTCAAATGAACATAGATGAATTTCTATTGTTTCTGAAAACTATCACAACCTAATAGCAATACATATTATTTTAAAAACAAAGAATAAGTCCTAAACTTAATCCAAGGAAATAATTTTAAGCATTAATCTAAATTCCACTTCACCTCATTATTGTAGTGCAGGTAGACCATTTGGTCGGAGAACAAATACAAAATTACTACCATAAGATACAATAATAGCATTTCAAAACATACACCATAAAACCTTGAGTTTGGATTTTAAGAATCCCTTCTATGAAGTCCATGGGAAACACGTGAATATTGTGCTGGTGATAAACTGGATGATGATAATTTAATTTCCTATATACTTCTGTTTGCTACACACAACTAAGTGAATGAAAAGTTAATACACAGGCGACAAGGGAATCCCAGTTTTCTTCCAGATGATCATTGTGGCACAGTGTGTTTGGCTTTCCATGTAAGTTACTAAGCACAAATCTTCACCTGAGGAGAAAAGAAAGAAAAGTCAAAAGAGAAACAGAACTTAAAACTTAAACGGCTTATTTCTTCCTTCAGTGCTATTTCAAACTACAGTGGATTCTGGTTAATTGGGACACATTGGGACCAGTACATTTTGGCCCAATTAAATGGTTGTCTCAATTAGCTGGTTTCATGGAAATAGTTAAAAAAAGACAAACTACTGTTTAACTGAGTAACAAATTATGTATTTAAATGAAACATAGAACAAATTAGAAGACTACCAATACTACTACAGTACTAGCAAACTATGAAATAGTTCTTAATAGTTATCAATGGAGAAATTCATCCAGTGTACACTGACATTCTTTTGATTGAACAAAATCAGCACAGACACCTAGTACGGATAATGGATTGCTTTCAAACAATGCTGTTGACAATTGCGGCCTCCAAATGTTCATTTTCATAATCACATCAAAGGTGACTGTTGATACTTTCGTAATCTTTGTAGTACCTAACTTGTTGAAGCAGTGAAATCTAGGCTGTTTCAATTGTGAATGCCTGAAACCACAGTAAGCAAAACAGTTCTGAATTGTCTTACTGCTTATTTCTCGCTAACTATCAGAGACAAAAAAAATCACTGATTTTTGAACAGAAGTACACCCATCTGACTCTAAATTGTTTGCTCCAAGTACAGTGCAGCATCTAATGACCTCACCAAATGAACACAACTGAGGCTAGTTAGAAATTGTTTGGCAAGAGTCCTGTCCCAAGTAGATGGCACAGCGTCCCAAATAAACAAAGGGAATCCGAGATATTTTCTTGATTAGTATTTGTTCTGTAACAGCTGTTCCAAATAAGCGACTGTCCCAGTAAACTAATGGCCCAATAATCTGGAATCCACTCTACATCCTGATAAACTGTAACTATGATTACCTGGATTTGAATATTTGGCTACTTCCTATTCCAAAAAAAGAACCATGTCAGAATACTTAAGCTGTATTTTTTGGCTTATTATATAATTAAAGTTTGTAACTATACATCAGCTAGCGACATCAATAATAATCTGGTAAGATGTGTTACGAATGTGAAGCAACTCTGAGGGGCCAAAGGGTACAAAATCACTCCCTCCTTTTTGAGAATCACAAGATTGCTATTATTTCGGGTCTGAGACCCAGGAAATGAGAGCAAGACATCCAGAATACACTAGGTTTGGAATGTGTCCTGACATCAGCGGAACGGAACCACTGATAACGGCCATTGTCTCTTGGAGATGGAATTGTGTATTGAGTACTGTACTATTCATTGAAACCTCTCAGGGGACAACCAGAGTGGGCTGGTTGAGGGATTGCATCATCCCAACCTGATTGACATCTGAGACCCTGTGAGTAAGGATATAAGAGGGGTCTGGGGAACAACCCCTTTAGACGCACCAGGAGAAATGCTAGAGATCCAGGGACAGCGTTTTATAGCAAAAGCCGGTGGGGGCTCGTGTGCATCCTCCCTTGCCTGGGTGGCGAGCTCACCACGGAAGACCATTTTAGCTAAAGGAAAGGTCACACTTGAACGGCCACACCAACGAGACACCGACGGATCGAGACCATAAAGGAAGGTTGGAAAAACCCGTAGCGGTAACTGTTCCCATTCTATTCCTATTTCTCTCTCTCTCCAACAATTACTACAAGTGAAAACCAAAAGAAGGCAGCTTGTGGAAATGCAGTGAACTTTATATTTCCATCAGACAATACATTACCCCCTAGTCAACGATACAGCTTATTTCTTATTATTATTATACCCGCATTTTTAGAATTAGTGTTGACGTATATTATCTGTATATTTGCATTGATATTATTTTTGTGTATTTTTTACTAATAAATACTGTTAAAAATAGTATCATCAGACTTCAATGGACGTCTCTATCTTTGCTGGTAAGTGACCCAGTTATGGGGTTCGTAACAGATGACTAAATACTTTTAAAATATGAGTCTAAGTTTTGTTGATGATGTAAATTCAGTTTAGTTGTATATTGTATGTAACGTGTTAAACAGGATGTAACTGGTTAACTTTTCCTTCCACACATACTGCACTTACCGTATTAATACAATTAGAATTACACCTGTAGTCAAATGCAAATTATGATCCTCAGAAATATAATAGAATTTAAATCAATAACATCATCTTCCACGCTTTCCTTGAAACTCAGTTCCATAGATTGACCATTCACTCACTGAAACTGTTTGTTCTCTTGGTTTTCAATGCACTCACACTTTGCAGGATAGATCTGGTTCTATTCTTCTGGACCAAGTGAAATAGCTTTTTTTTTAAATTTAACTTTTTTATTTTAGCAATACAGTGCAGAGTAAGTCCTTCCAGTTCTTCAGGCCATGTCACCCCAGCAACTCCCGACAAACCCGATGAACCCTATCCAAATCATGGGACAATTTACAATGGCCAATTAACCTACCCAGTATGTCTTTGGACTGTGGGAAGAAAAGGAAGCACCCAGGGAAAACCCACGCATCCGTGGGTAGAACGGTGCCGGAAATAAACTCCGAGCTCCAGAACGCTGTAATAGTGTCATGCTAACCGCTACACTACCATGATGCCCAAGCTTGGTAAATGATAAAATAAAATGCAAGATCATTTCAAGATAGATTCTAAGGCCAAGAATCCACCTTATCGTACAAGAAGTCCAATCAAGAGTATAATAACAATGGGATGTATTGGACTTTTGTATCTCCTACCCAATGGGAAAGGGGAGAAGAGGGAATGACCAGAGTGGGTGGTGTCTTTGATTATGTAGGTTGTTCTACTGAATGAGCAGAAAGTATTGACAGAGTCCATAGAGGTGTTGCACTTTGGTTGTTTATCAGTCTTTGTTATTTATAGTTTTTCATAATTTTTTTTGCATTCCTTCCTGTGAATGCCTGTAAGAAAATGACATACAAGGTAGTATGTGGTGACATGTATTTTGATAATAAATTCACTTTGAACTTCAAAGGAGTAGACACAGTTTAACTTCTCATGTGGCGCTCTCTCAATGCTGCACTGGAGTGTCCGCCAAAATTATTGTGTTTAAGTCTCTCCGATGGGTCTTGAAACCAGATCCTTCCAATGGCTGTTCACTGACAGGAGAATAAAAATATTTCCTTCCTCTAGATTTTTCAATCCTATCCGGATGGGTCAGCCTGAGAGAATAGATGAACTTCTTGGCAGAAATATGCACCGCTATGTTTGGAGGAAAAAGAGCACTGCACACCACCAAAACCTCACCTGAACTCTGAAGCATGGTGGAAGAAGCATCATGGTTTTGTGGCTGCTTTGCTGCCTTAGGGCCTGGACAGCTTGCAATTGTTGAGAGAACAATGAAATCAAAATTGTATCAAAGCAATTTACAAGACAATGTCAGGGTAGCAGTCCATGACCTGAAGTTTAATAGAAGTTGGATGATGCAACAGGACAATGATCCGAAATATGAGAGTAAATTAATAACAGAATAGTTTAAAAAGAAAACACAAAGTACACTGCAGATGCTGTGGTCAAAAAAGCTGGATGAACTCAGCAGGTCAGGCAGCATCTGGCCTGACAAAGGGTCTCAACCCGAAACGTTGACAGTTTAAAAAGAAAATTTGTGTTTTGGAATGGTCAAGACTCCAGACCTTAACTCAATTGAGATGCTGTGGCATGACCTGAAGTGAGCTGGTCATGCAAGGTATCCCAGAAATATTGATGAACTGAAACAATTTTGTATGGAGGAATGGTCTAAAATTCCTATTTGTCATTATGCAAGTCTGATCAGCAGCTACAGGAAACATTTAGTGAGGGTTATTGCTGCTAAAGGAGGTTCTACCAGTTACTAAATACAAAGGTTAACATATTCTTTCAGCCTGGACTGTGAATGATTAAATAATGTGTTTAATAAAGACATGAAAAGTACAATTGTTTGTGTGTTATTAGTTTAGACAGATTGTATTTGTCTATTATTGTGACATAGATGAAGATCAGCAACATTTTATGAGTAATTAATGCAGAAAACCAGGTAATTGCAAAGGATTCACTAAATTTTTCTTGCAAGTGTGTGTGTACGTGTATATATATATAGATAGATAAATCACAGGACAATTTACAATGACCAATTATCCTACCAAACAGTATGTCTTTGGACTGTGGGAGGAAAGTGAAGCGTCTAGAGGAAACCCACACAGCCACAGGGAGGAGGTTTAAGGCAACGGTGAGAAATGAATCAAGGTCAGTGGTACTGTACCATGCCACTTTCTTGTGGACACTCACAGTAGATAAAAAGAAACAATGGAATCAATGAAAAACTGCATGAGGACTGACAGATAACCAATGTGCAACAGACAAACTATGCAAATACAAGAAAACCTCAACAATAGTAATAATAAGTAAACAAATTGCTTTAAAAACCCTCATGCAATTGAATTGAATCTAAGCTGCCATCTTTCTGCTTAATTTCTAGCTAATGTATTCAAATTCTTTGGAAGATTAGCTCAGTCTGTTTGGACCCACTAGCTTTGTATCAGCTGTAAGTATGCAAACTCTGTGTGTTAGTAGCTTCCAAGTATTTGCTTATATATTAAACTAAAAAGATCCTTGCACAGATGTCAGTAGTAACTGTATTTTCCAGTCCGACAACAATTACTGAACTACCAATCGAGTGTTTTACATATAAAGTGTATGACTATAAAACTTCCAAGTGACTGATCACAGTATCTGACACTAAACTATAAAAACATGAACTAAGCAGGTGATCAACATTTCAAAGCTCAAAGTAAATTTAAAGTACATATATGTCATCATATACAAACCTGAGATTCACTTTCTACTGGATACACTCAATAAATCCAAAATAGAATAATAACTATACTGTAATACAATCAATGAAAGACCACACCAATTTGGCTGTTCAATCAGATGCATAAGGCAGGTTTCAAGGGCTAGATGTGGGGAGAGATAGTGGTGGCGCTTTGCAGGACTTTAGAAATTCCTAATGATGATAATAAAGACTTAGCAACTAATGGCAAGAATAAATTTAACTCTCTGCTGTCTACCAGGCACAAGACTCTGGAGCGTCAAGAGGTGCATCAGACTTTGCAAGATATGCAACTTCCAATGTAACCTTATGTCATACAGCACCACTGATCAGAAGATTGGGAGTCAAATACTACTGGTGTATGTAGGGAGTCTGTAAATTTTGTCCTTAATGCTGTGTGCCTCCGTCAGATGGTCCAGTTTCCTCCCACATTCCAAAGACATATGGGTTAGGTGTGAACCTCAAGACCAGAGCTTAAGATGATGGTGCCTAACGGCAACTCCTTTGCTTGCATCTTTGGAAATAGCTCTACTTCTATCTTTAATATCTTGCTTTCCCCCCCCCCCCCCTTTTCAGGGTTCTTTTGAAGACTCTGACCTGGAGTTACACACGGATTTCAGTTCTTTGCGGGAATGGGACCCGCTTTCAGTGCCTCATGACCAGCTGTTTTTCAATATGCCAAGGGCGCGCCTTCAGGGTGCCAGATTTTCGTGGCTTTGGAGGCGGGTGGATTCAGGGTTGGTGCCATTGCAGGAAACTGGTGTGTCATGGGAGACGGAAGATCATATGCAATGACCTGGCTGCTGGCTATGTGCCCAGAAACCCTAGATCTTTGGCCACAGAGCTTAGAAAAAGACCTTTAACACCATAAATCGGCAAGTTGTTTTGTTATGTTTCCCCTCTCGCTGTGAAACAGGGACACCTTTTTTTCCCTTTTGAGGGAGAAAGATTACCTGCAGAATGTCGAATTACTGGGTGCTGAATTGAATTGACTTTGTTAAATACATCCTTCAAATACATGAGGAGTAAAAATCTTTATGTTATGTCTCCATTCAAATGTTCAATTATAGTAATTTATAATAAATATTATGTACAACAGGATAGTCAATATAACATAGAAATAAAGTAGCATCAGTATGAATTAAGCAGTCTGATGGCCTGGTGGAAGAAGCTGTCCCGGACTCTGTTGGTCCTGGCTTTTATGCTGCGGCACCGTTTTCCAGATGGTAGCAGCTGGAACAGTTTGTGGTTGGGGGTGACTTGGGTCTCCAATGATTCTTCGGGCCCTTTTTACACACCTGTCTTTGTAAATGTCCTGAAAAGTGGGAAGTTCACATCTACAGATGGGCTAGGCTGTCTGCACCACTCTCTGCAGGGTCCTGCAATTGAGAAAAGTACAGTTCCCATACCAGAAAGTTCTTAGAATTTTGGGGGGGGGGGGTCATACCAAACTTCTTCAATGAGTAGTCTTTGGTGAACTGCAAGTCTCTGTCTTTATTAATGCTTTGCTGCATGCTTGAGTGCTCGGTGGAGAGTGTAGATGCTTTTTTGCTGGTGGGGGGGGTTTGTCACTTGCTTATGCGTGGGAGGAGGGAGCTGGGGGGGGCTTTGGGGTTCTAACATTTAACTGTCATTCATTCTTTGGGACACTCCTCTGTTCTTGTGGGTGTTTGTGAAAAATTTCACGATGGATATTGTATACATCTCTCTGACAACAAATTGAACCTACTGAACGTTGACACCGGAAGCATGGCAACACTTGGGGGCTGCCCCCAGCACATCCTCGGACTGTGTCAGTCATGGATGCAAACAATTCATATCAATTTATGTTTTGATATCCAAATGTATATGTGACAAATAAAACTAATCTTATCTTTAGGCTGTTGAAGGTGGAAGTGGTGGAACACAGTGATAGTAATGCAAAGGACAGGTGGGTACTCTCCTGTGCTGGAGAAGAACACTGTTTACTATATATGGTTCAGTATTATTTGTTACTCATCAGCTCATGACCAGGTGTATTCTTGTCATTGCTTCAAGCAGGCGTAGGCTGCCTCATTTTCAGGGGACTTGTGAATGGCATTGAACCGTGCAATAGATGGTTGAAGATCAAAGGAACTCAGGCTGGGACAAGGACACAGCGACAAGGAGTTCCTACAGCTGAGTTGACTCGTTTCTAACACAAGCTCCATCTTTTGTGCAAGGTATGACTCCAAGCCCTGCAGTTATTGACTTCAGTTTCATCAAGGCTTGTTGATGCCATACCTATTCAAGGACTGTTTAAATATCATAGGCAGTTACTCACATGACCCCTAATCTCAAGAGGTCTACAGTCCAGTGATTCAGGGGAAACCAAAAGTAGGCAGCAATGAGAAAGTTATTAGAAAGTTATGATATGAAGAATGATGTTATTTTGATTAGGCTAAATGATAATTAGAATAAGCCTATCATGCCTTTAGTGCTCACAGAGAACTGGAAAATTTTATATATTGCCAGCTAGGTTTGAGACATCAGTAGCAGGGTTTAACAAGTTTTCAACGTTTGTGTTAGTATTATAAGGAACGCTAGATTTTACTTTTTCCAGTGTTCTCAGCAGGTTGCAAAAAAGATGAAGATGATTGAAGTGCAGTTTAAATACACTCAGTGCACTTTATTACATACCTCCTGCACCTAATAAAGTGCCTATTGAGTGTATGGCCTCTGTTCTTCTGCTGTAACCCATCCACTACAAGGTTTGATGGGCTGTGCATTCAGAAATGTCCTTCTGCATTCCACTGGTGTAACGTGTGGTTATTTGAGTTAATGTCACCTTCAACCATTCTGGCCATTCTCCTCTGATCTCTCTCATTAACAAAGCTTTTTCACCTACAGAACTGCCGCTCATTGGATGATTTTTGTATTTCGCACCATTCTCTGTAAAATGTAGAGACTGTTCTGCATGTAAAGCCCAGAAGATCAGCAGTTTCTCAGATACTCAAAACACCCCTTGTGGCACCAACAATCATTCCATAATCAAAGTTCACATTTCTTCTACATTCTGATGTTTGATCTGAACAACAGCCAAACCACTTGAGAATGTTGCCATGCTTTTATGCATCGAGTTGCTGCCACATGATTAGCTGATTAGATATTTACATTAACAAGTAAGTGTATAGGTAGAATCAATAAAGTGGCTACTGTGTATAAATCAGGAAATGGTGATTATTCTTTATAGTTCAACACATTGACAGTTGAATGCTTACAGGAAATTTGAACCTCTCGCGGCTAAATATTTCGGTGCACACTTTTTAATTATTCATGAACTTCCTCTATTTAACATTTAATACAGAACAATTCCTTAAACAACTTTTACTGTCATCATGCCAGTTAATCAACATGGCCATATCCAAAGTACATTTGTTCAAAGTGAGAGTCAGACAAAAAAAGTGCAAAATCATGACAACTAGCTTAACAATAATGTCAAATGATAAAAACAAGATTTCTTCTCAGTTTTTTAAAAAATGGTAGCATATATAAACAAAAAGAGGAATTAAAGTAAATATTTATGTGCAGGGAGAGTATGACTCATTTAATATAAAACCTAACTCCCCATTGTGATGTGAACTATGAAGGAAAACTCCCAGAAATTATTCAGTAATCTAAAGTGGGAGTAGCCTGCAAGGTGAGATTAATAAAACTTGAACACATTCCAGTTTCAGTTTTAAAGGTATCCACTACATTGAAAACACTCCCAGGCTATGTTACGCAAAACGTAGTTTCATCAACTACATTTGATCGTTCTAGAGAGCTGGTATTTTGTTTTGTATCTTGCCTAATTTTTCTCTACAAACAAAATACTTTTTCTGTTTGAAAACACAACAAGCACGTTCCGCAAATTATTCAGCAGGCTTTTGCAGGAATTTGGAATCAACTTCATTGCCATTAAATACACTATGTTCTGAAATTTTTATATGATCAAGTCAGTTCTCTAACTGCCTATGTAAATGATTACTCGGGATAAATACAACACATTTAACATTGATGCCTGAATCTCTTCTACAGATTAGAATATTTTAATATCTCAAGGTGCTAAATTTACTAAAATAGAAAGTTTTCAATGGGATACAGTAAGTTTATCATGCTCTTGCATATAAATAATAGAAGAGAGAATCATTCAGCAAATTGACAGCATCTGGTTTCGGAATAGTCATTAACCACTAAATTATCAAATATAATTCAGATACTGTAGTTGAATTGAATGAAGAAACCATTAGCTGCAGAAGTCCAAAGGCAGCCCTAATAAAAACCATTTAGTTCCAATCCAGATGGTATCACATTACACTGGAATTGATGTTTTAACACTGATGTTTGTAAGTATTTAAGAAGGCATTAGGAATAAATCTGCTAAGTTATTTTATTTACTCAAATATGCCTCTATAGATTTACTCACATGTGCCTCTATAGTAATTTAAACTTTTTTTTAAAATTTAAATTTGAACAGAGAGGCTATCTAGTTTCTTTGTATTCTTTTAGATTTGAATAAGTGCTGGTCAGAATGATAAGATTACAAAGCTATCATGTCACTATATGGACAATATTTTACAACTGATACAAAGGGAAATGAAAACTAAATAGACTTGAATGTACAGGACTATTCAAACCAGTTGTAATTTATCAGGTCAAAACTGCAAATTAAAATATGTCACAACATATCTTTCCATTGCTCATGGCTTCTTTCACTAAAAATCTATCCAAATTCCTTTTAGATTTATCAAAGCCATCTATTGGTACCATGTTCATTATATGTTTGAAACATTTTCTTATGTAGTCAGAACTCTGCCATCAGATTTCTGAACAGTCCATGAACACTACCTCCCTGTTGCTCCCTTTTTGCACTATTTATTATTGTAACCTATGGTAATATTTTTATTGTAAACTGTACTGCTGCTGCAAAACAACAAGTTGCATGTCATAATCTGCACTAAGAGGCTACTTTGTTAGTTACACCTATACACCTGCTCATTAATGCAATTATCTAATCAGCTAATCATGTAGCAGCAACTCCATGCATAAAAGCATGCAGACATGGTCAGAAGGTTCAGTGATTGTTCAACCCAAACATCAGAACAGGGAAGAAATGTGATCTAAGTAACTTTGACCATGGAATGATTGTTGGTGCCAGATGGGGTGCTTCATGCATCTCAGAAGCCCAGATCCCCTGGGATTTTCACAAACAACAGTCTCTAGAATTTATAGAGAATGGTGCAAAAAGCAAAAAGCATCCTGGGAGTGTCAGTTCTGTGGGAGAAAATGCCTTGCAAGAGATCAGAGGAGAATGGACAGACTGGTTCAAGCTAACAGGAAGGTAACAAAAACTCAAATAACCACATATTACAAAAGTAGTGTATAACAGAACATCTCTGAAAACCTTAAAGTGGATGGGCTACAGAAGTTAAAGATCACAAACATACACTCAGTTGCCAATTCATTAGGTACAGCAGATACACTAAAATGTGGCCATTCTGTGCATGTCAGTGATATAAATGTCATTCTGATTCTAAGCTGCTTCTTTTGTGAAGCGAGAGAGGATTAAGCCTAATAATATACAATACCAAATAAAGAATTCTCTCACATGATTACTTTCAAATAGTTTCTGTTTACAACGTGGACTTAAAATGTGCAAGGTCGGGATAAATGCTTTTAGCTCTATCTGTAGAAAAGGAAGACAAGGTCAGTCAGAAGTAAGGAATGCGCTGATGAAGTGGCCTTAACGAAATGCTACAGTGCGTTTTTCAAGACAAATTCACTAATTCACAGCTTGCCCAGGGGATAGCATGCAGTCAAATAAGCTCCATCTTGGCTGGCTTCATCCATCTCAAGTGCTGCAAGAGCCACACTCATCTAGTCACCCACCGATGTTCCATGTCATGTGCCATGCACCTTGGAAGCAGTTAAAAGGTGTGTGAAGATTGAGTAGGGAAGTTACTTGTCATATGATACCCAACTTCTGATGTGCCACTGTCAATAATGCAAAGGATGTCAATACCAAGGATGGCAAATCAGTTAATCTGCTACTGTGTTTCAAACTTCGTCATTAGAGATGGTCATCAGCTGGTGAAGTTGTTCATGTTACTTATTGAAACCTCAGTTTCCCAGATCTTGATGCTACTTCAGGAGTTGTACATAGAATAAAACCCTGTTTTATTTTTCATATTATTATTATTATTAATCATTTCTGTTTCTCACTTTTCTTATTTAGTTTTTTTTTGCTTGGATTAGACTATATTGAGATATAGTGGAGGGATGCAAGCACAGTCCCATAAAAAGGAATCAAAGAGCAAGTATTTGCTGAGGTGGTACTAGGCAAAACATAGTTGGTGCAGCTCTTTGAGCATAAACTGTACCTGGAAAATTTATTTTTTTCCAGATATCTGTTAAATAGACACAAGAATAAGTCGGGAACAGAGGGGGTGGGATATGGAACATATATTGTCAGAAAAGATTTAATTTAAATTGGCACTCTGTTTAGCCTGGATTTAGCATGCTAAAGGGCCTGTTCCTGTGCCATACATTTCATATTCTATGAGTGTTGTAGTTCTCTGGGACAGCTAGAAATGTATTTGTTTCTGGAACATAGGACCTCAGCAATGCAACTGAGCTGTTGTAGAGTCGGTTGTGTGAGTAATCAAACTATTCAAAGGCAGGTTTCTAGTGATGGAAGAATATAGCACAGGGGGCATCCACTGGCCCAGTGTATTCATTGTGGCTGTCTGTAAAAGAAATCAAACTATACTCACTCTCAAACCCTCTGTCCAAAGAACAGGAAATCCTTGCCTTTCAGATACCTAACCTGCTCTTTTTCAAATGTAACATCACAATCATCCTTCACTGTGAATGCCAGACTTTAAGCATTCAATGGTTTATCGTCCCATCGCATTTAATTCTTTTGCCAATGGCTTTTATTTCACATCCTCTTGTTCTTCACCCAGCTGCTATGGAAACTATTACTACAGCATTCATGATTTTAACTACTTCTATCATACCCCTTGGAACTTTCTTTATATTGTTGTAACATGAACAAAGTCACTGGAGGGATGCAGCTGGTAGATAAAAAGGTAGTCTTTTATATTCTACAAAATGACACACTCTCAGGAGGAAGAGGCTTGTTAGACCCAATATTACATGGCATTTTATATGTTAAAGATCAAAGGACAATTCTATAGTTAATATGTATCTACAATGCTTCCTTTGAATTCCATATTATTTTCACACCTCCTTCTTTGTACCCACACTCCAGACACCCAAAATAAATGGTAATCAGCAATGTCTAGTTTTCAATTAACCTGTGTCTACAACTCCAGGAGACTACTGTCCAGAGCTATATTTTAAATTTAATCTACAATCCATGTTCAGATCTAAAGATTGGTTGCTGAAATTACTAATTGTTATATATCCTAATTTCAGAATATACCCCCACAATACTAGCAAAATAACCTCTGCTTCTGCAATCTATCCATATAACTAAGGTCCCTCTTCCCTTCAATTACCTTGGTAAATCACTATTATATCTTCTTTAAAACGTTTAGGAAAGATTTAAACTATGCTGCTCAGAATTGAACTGGTTTACAAAATATTAATCAAGTAAAAATGATATTAAATAATAACATTATCACAGAAAATTAGCTTTGTAGATGTGACAGATGTCTTAAAAACTCTAAGTCATACCTGCTGTATTTCACGTCAAACACTGTTGCATCTTCATCATCGTCATTGTCTTCATTAAGTGGTGTCATTTCTACTTTTTCTGCTGGTGTTGTAATAATGTCATATTTCCTTGTTTTCCCAAGTCTTCTTCTAGACCTGAGAACAAGGGCAATGGTTTATTCATAAAGCTGCAGCTAAAGATTTGCTTCTTTCTCCTACCAAAGAAAAGCTATGAAACTCTAGCATGAGAGCAACTGTTTACAATGACAGGAGACCACACCATGCAAACACACATCCTGTTCAGAATGACTGGCACTGTCAGTGATTCAAAATTTGGCTGTTCCTTCCTTATAGTTTCAACTTTCATTCAGAAATCCCAGCACCAAAAATAATTATTTACTCTCTAGTTACTGAACTAAAAAAAAAATTCTAACTTTACTTCAGATGTTCATTTGGCTCAGCTTTCTTGAATGCAAATAACCTTTTTTTTTTGCAAATCCACATTTGGCATTACCCAGGAATGTGTGGGTTTTCCCTGGGTGCTCCAGTTTCTCCAAAGACATGCCTGGTAGGTTAATTGGTCATTGTAAATTGTCCTGTGATTAAGTTAGAAGTAATTGGGGTTGTGAGGTTGCCGGAGCAGCGTAGCTTAAAGGGCTGGAAAGGCGTACACCCTGTTGTATCGCTAATTAGTTAAATGAACAGACTCTGTGCCAAGATAGATCTGAAATGAGCTTGGTCCAGTTGGTTGCATAGCTTGGATTGACTTTATTTCTTACATCCTTCACATACATGAGTAAAAATCTTTATGTTATGTCTCCAACTGTACCATGTAGAGACATGGTACAAGAACAAGTTTATGGAAGGGTGAGAAAATTCTTTGCAATTCAGCAACTTAAAGAATTTGCCAATATTATACAAGTTCCTAAATGTCTCCGAGGTGTCACCTCTAATTTCCCTGACTAAGGTATGATATAACTTGAGCAAACACGAGAAAATCTGCAGATGCTGGAAATCCAAACAACAACACACACAAAATGCTGGTAGAACACAGCAGACTAGGCAGCATCTATAGGGAGAAGTGATGTCGACGTTTCGGGCCGAGACCCTTCACAGAGTCCTGATGAAGGGTCTCGGCCCGAAACATCGACAGTGCTTCTCCCTATAGATGCTGCCTAGTCTGCTGTGTTCTACCAGCATTTTGTGTATGATATAACTTGAATTTGTTTTAAACAAGTTGGCAGTTTACTTTTTTTAAAAAAGGTTGGCTGTGTCAACTGATAAGAATTTCCTCCTGCAGTGCTGGTAAATTTGCTTCCTCCTCTTCAAATGTTGTGACTCACAGAATTATGATCTTGATGGTTCAAATGTATATTTAGATGGCTAATTAAAATGCTTAAATTGCAACAGGCATCGATCGTGCTATAAACAGATCTCTTCCTTTTCATGATTTTTAATGGGTGATACACTGTGTAAGTCAACAACATAATAGAGAGAAGACAACACAAGTTAAATAGTGACATGAGCCTGTAGCTGCTGGAATCTGGAGCGACAACCTATTATATATATGAATAGGGAGGAAGAGAAGAGTTAAGGAGTGTCAAATTCCAAAGTAAGTATTGGTAAAATATGTTGAACTGACATACAATGAGTCTTACTTTCAACAATGATTAATTGGCATATGTTGGACATCCAGTTTGAAACACAGGTGCCAACATGGCAATAGCAAGAGGTAAGTGGGACTAAGTTGCTGGTGCATAAATAAAGCAATACTTAGGGATGAGTTCAGGAAAGCATTATAGCAGTGAAATTGTATCTAAATCTATACAAATCTCTGCTGCTGATGGCCAGTTGAGACAAGAGCACAACATTTCTTTTAATATAAATATTTATTTTTGGAGATGAATGCCAGGCTAATGTTCGGTGGCATTTCCAGCTGCTGTTTTGGTAGGATTTGAACTGGAGTGTCTGGATCTTCTGTACAAGCCTCCAGGTCACTCATCTGATAATTTAAATGTATTTACACCACCACACCCAGCTAAAAGTACTCCATAACCAGGGAAAGAGTTATGACTAACACTGACCTAGTCTAAACCTTTCAGCATACAACTTACTGCTACCATTTTCAGATCGAAAATAGAATCCTACTGAACAGATGACACATCAGGTCATGTCTTTTAATCTATTCTAATATTATTAACAATTCTAATGTGGCTAAAATTATAAACTTCTTTGTTTAAATGTTTACTGGGAAGAAGTCACATTATGACTTGTGGTGGTGATACTTGCCTCTTCACCATAGATTCTCCCCACTCGCTCTCCTCCCCATTATTCCACCATTGGACCAATCCCCATTTCTCCGTGGTCCCACCAAAAAGACCAACCCTCAACGCTGTGATCCCACCAGTGGACCAATATCCTTTTCTCCGTGGTCCCACCAAAAAGACCAACCCTCAACGCTGTGATCCCACCAGTGGACCAATATCCTTTTCTCCGTGATCCCACCAAAAAGACCAACCCTCAACGTTGTGATCCCACCAGTGGACCAATATCCTTTTCTCCGTGATCCCACCAAAAAGACCAACCCTCCACGCTCTGTGATCCCACGATTAGATCAAACCCCATGACCCCGTGGTCCCACCAAAAGACCAATCTTTAACGCTCTGTGATCCCACCATTAGACTTCCCACCACTTCCCTGTGATCTCACCCATCCCACCACTCTACCTTCCCGTGGACACACCATTTGCCCAAACCCCCTTCTACCACTTACACGCAGCCTCCCCTCCAAGTTACCTGAACACCTTGACTGTCAGCCAGATGACCAACAGTAAAGCCACAGCGCAGGACGCTAGCACCAGGCCCTCGAGGGCCGGGAACTGTTGCAGCAGAGATCTCACGCTACCCAGGACGGTGGTGACGGATGTGGCGGTGGCATTGTGCTTGGGTTCGGATGAATTGACACTCCTGTTTAAAGGCGGGGTAACGGGGTTGTGCGATGACAACGGCGGCGGCACCAGCAGCAACACCAACCCGAAGAGCCAACAGCATATGACGGACCCCGAGGCCTGGGATCCCTCCGGCGCAACGTTCCCCATAGTTGCCAAGCGTCTGGCGCACCTCTGCCTGGAGAATTGATCTCCAGCAGCTCGCAATGTCCACCTGTCAATGGTCTAGAGGAATGTCGATCAACATGGTACCCCGCCTACAGCCGGCCAGCATAGGTCAGGTTCCACGCCAATCATATTTCCACCCCGCCCTCTTCACAGAAGAAGATTCTTCATTATGTGATTGGCTGATCCTCAACTGTCAAGTAAATGTCCGTCCCACTCCAAACAGAAAGGTTCAATTAAACATTTGTTTTCGTTTATTTTAGGATATATCTAAATGTCTTATAATTTAATAAGCAACTACTTTAACATGTAAACTGGAAGTATAAATTGAGGACAAAATATTGCTATAGAGATACAAGAGATTCTGCCAGTGCTGGAAACTTCAGTACCACTCCACAAAATACTGAAGGAAAGCAGCAGGTCGGGCAACATCTATAGAAGGAAATGAATAATCGGTGTTTCAGACCGAGACTCTCCATCAGCATATGTTGTAGAGATGATTTATACTCTATTAATAGCAGTAAGTTAGCTTTATTGTTTAACATTTCGAATATAGTCAGGTATATTTGCAGAATTACATATGTAAGGTTCACCTGCTCATGTTCATCGAGGGCAATCAGCTTTCGGCCCTGCCAAACTGGATATTCACGTTTGTACGGATGCCGTGCAATGTACCCCGATTACAAACCCGCAACGCAAAATATCAGACAGTACACCAAATGCAAATAAATGACTTTATGAATCTTCATCTGAATATCGGGTTGGTATGAAAATTAAACTAAACAAAAAAGGGCCCAAATTAAAGTCACAGGTTCAGTTGGAGCTCACTCAGCAGGCATTCCTCCACCATCGATCTCCACCAAACGTTACTGACCCTCGGATTCCAGTATACGCCGTCCGGTGATCTACCAGCGCTCTCCACACGCGTCCTTCCTCTACTTCTCTCCTCGACGAAAACAGGTGAAAAACCCCGGCTCCCAGACACACAAGAAAGAATCACATTTCTCCCACTGGTTAGCCACTCGTTATCTCTAGTTATAACCCAAACATTGCAGCTATAGAGAAACCATCGCCCCAGCAGTTAACATTAAAGAGAAGCCATTACACACATTTACAAAGTACCACATACCACCTTTCAGAGCAGCTCTGAGTATCCAACTGTGGTGTTTGTTCCAAGAGTCCTGAGTACAAACTGCCAATACCTAAAACCTATCCCTTTTATTAGAGCGGTGAAGGATGGCTCCAAGAACACACTGTACAACTAACCAGAAAGTTAGGTGACAAAACAGATCTGCCCTGGTCTGTGCCATGTCTGTAGCATGGATATGCCTTTAACAACTTGCTAATAGTAGGAACATTCATCTATTTTAACACATACAAAATGCTGGAGGAACTCAGCAGGTCAGGCAGCATCTATGGAAATGAATGCAGTATAGACAGTTGACGTTTCAGGTGCAAGACCCTTCTTCAGGACTGAGAAGGAAGGGGGAATATGCCAGAATAAAAAGGGAAGGAGGGGGCTAGCTGGAAGGTGATAGATGAAGCCAGGTGGGTAGGAAAGGTAAAGGGCTGGAGAGAAAGGAATTTGACAGGAGAGGAGAGTGGGCCATAGGAGAAAGGGAAGGAGGAGGGACCTAAGGGGAGGTGATGGGCAGGTGAGAAGAGGTAAAAGGCCAAAGTGGGGATTAGAGGAAGAGGGAAAGGGGGGGGAACCTTTTTTTACCAGAGAGGAAAAACTGATATCCATGCCATCAAGTTGGAGGCTACCCAGACAGAAAAATGGTGTTGCTCCTCCACCCTGAGGGTGGCCTTATCTTGGCACTAAAGGACTGATATGAACATAGACTGATATGTTGGAAAGGGAACTGGAATGGGAATTAGAATGTTTTCCCACTGGGAGGGTTCTGCTTGTGGCAGATGGAGCAGAGGCACTCAACGAAGTGGTCCCCTAATATACGACAGGTCTCATCAATATAGAGGGGGCCACATAGGGAGCATCGGACACCATAGGCGGATTTGCAGGTGAAGTGTTGCCTCACCTGGAAGGACTGTTTGGGGTCCTGAATGGTGGTGAGGGATGAGGTGTACGGGCAGGTGTTGCTCTTAGACTCTTTGTAGGAATCACTAAGGGGGCTTAGTGGAGAGGGATGAATGGAGGAGGGAATCATGGAGGGGGTGATCCCTGGAGAAAGCAGAGGGGGGGAGATTCAAATTTCAAAGTTCAAAGTCAATTTTTAAGTTCATATATGCCACCATATACAAACCTGGGATCCATTTTCCTACGGGCATACTCAGCAAATCTATAGAATGGTAACTATAACAGAATCAATGAAAGATCAACCAGAGTGCAGAAGACAAAAAACTGCAAATACAAATATAAATAAATAGCAATAAATAACAAGAGGTAATGAGATAAAGAGTCCTTAAAATGAAATCATTGGTTGTAGAAACATTTCAACAATGGGGTAAGTGAGGGCATTAATCCCCTTTTTATCAAGAACATGATGGCTGAGGGGCAGTAACTTTTCTTGAACCTGAGGTTCAAGTCCTGAGGCACCTGTACCTTCTACCTGATGGCAGCAGTGAGAAGAGAGCATGGCCTGGGTGGTGGGGGGTCTCTGATGATGGATGAAAGTAGACATATGTTCAGTGGGATCTCTTTGGAGATGGCAGACATTGTGGAGGATGATGTTTTTGATGTGGTAGCTAACAAAGTGGTTGGTAAAGGTAAGAGGAACTCTATCACTGTTAGGGGCAGGAGAATGGGTGAGTGTGAATGTTTTTGAAATGGAGGAGGTGTGGGTGAGGACGGTAAAATAGCACAGTACTGAAGAAGGGTCTCGGAACATTGACTGTACTCTTTTCCATTGATGCTGCCTGACCTGCTGACTACCTCCAGCATTTTGTGTGTGTTGCTTTGGATTTCTACAAGGTTTTCTCATGCTAGTATTTTACAGGAGACAGGCTGGGAAGATAATGAAGATAACTGTGAAAATTGGTAGGTTTATACAAGATGCCAGTTGACAGTTTGGCTCCAGAGATGGAGACAGGGAGATGGAGAAAGGGGAGGGAGTTGCCAGAGATGGACTAAGTGAACTTAAGGGCAGGGTGGAAGTTGGAGGCAAAGTTGATAAAATTGATGAACTTGGCACGGGCACATGAAACAGAGCCAATGCAGTCATCAGTGTAGCGGAGGAAGAGTTGGGGAGTATTACCAGGGAAGGCTTTGAACATGGACTGTTCTACCTAGCCAATGAAGAGGCAGGCATAGCTAACACCCATGCAAGTGCCCACTGGCTACCCCTGGAGTTTGGAGAAAGTGGGTGGAGCCAAAGGAAAAATTGTTCAGGGTGAGTACCAGTTCTCCAAGATGGAGGAAGGTGGTGATAGAGAAGAATTGGTTGGTTATTTTGTCAAGAAAGAAGCAGAGAGCTTTGAGGCCTTCTTGATGTGGGATAGAAGTGAATAGGGACTGGACATCCATGGTGATAATGAGGTAGTCAGGTCCAGGGAATTGAAAGTTACTCATGTCTTCCCTATGTAATTTCAAGGTGATGGAATCAGTATGATTGGTTTCACTAGCCACAAAGTATCAGTTGGCAAGTAATCGTGTACAAGTTTTTATTTCCCTTAGGCTGGTTCTTATGTTAGTTTATCCATAATTATGCTATCTATAAATGTTATAACTCCCTAACAAAATCAACTAACTGATTAATTGATCAAAAGTTTTGTGAGTTTTTAGGGAGTGTTTTCAGCCTACATGATTCTCTCTCTCTCTCGGTTGAAAGGTACCGCCCAACCTGTTGGCGGTTCCAATTCATTTTTAATTTCCAATCCTTTCGCACTTGGGCACTGCAGATCAGACCTGGGGCAATCAATGATCCCAGGTCAGTGAACGCTGATTGGCTAGGGCCGACCGCCGCAGCGCGCATGCGCTTGGATGAACTTCCTGTGGCCTGTGTGTGCCGCGCGTTCAAAGTTTATTAGCGTTGCGTTTGTTGGTATTAAGTAACAACGTGTGTGTGAGATCACATTTAAGATGGATTGAGTAGCATGGAAGAATTTGTGGCGGAGTTTGAGGAGCCGAGCAGTGTTGTGAGTCACATTTTATTAACTAGGGGTTAAAACAATGCACATCAATGGATTGTGTCAGTGTCTCGGTTTAGTTACCAAGACTGTAGTTCAGATTATTTAGATGACAGCTAGAGAATTTAAGTTCTGTTAAATAACAACTTGTAAATGCTTTACCCCGTGACCTTGTGACATCTGGGTAGATATGTCCGCCGGGGACAGGATCTGCTGTCCTCACCCTACATTACACGTTAACCCCACCACATCCGCTGATGTCTAACAGCCCTCTGGAAAAGACTCAACAAACGTTTGTCGAAGGGCAGTAAACGTGTATCAAATCGATGCTTGGAACATAAAACGAAACTAGTTAATTCATTTCATGCTGATTTCAGAATACTCTCGAGTACAACTTCCTTCGTATATAATGATTTTAAAGCTATCTTGATATATCTCTGATTAAAGTTTACTATATCTACAGTGTAGAAGTAGCTAAGAATAACTTGCACCATTCTGATCTTAAGGACTGTATCAGAAATTTAATATCAAATCCTTCATGAAGATGCAGTGGGGGCAGTGAATGAGATTGCAACTTGAAGTATGTGCATTCTTGTGTAAATTCTCAATTCACATTTGGCATTTTTGGTGAAATAATTACTGTAATCAATGGTGGAATTAAATGCTTTGAAAAAATGTCTGTTTAAGTTTATGCTTGTCAGTTATACTGTGCTACATACTTAGAGGTGAGGTTTATCATAATTTGAAGATGACTTTTTTTGGATTGCCTTTCAGAATGCTAAGTGGCTCCAGGATTTGTACAGGTTTACAGAAGAGAACCTCCTTCCACTGGTGCATCCTGGAATTACTTGCAAGGAGCTGAGTAGCTGTCTTTTTAAATGCCTGAGCAGAGTTTGTCTCTATTCCGGTAATCCTTACTGCCAACAAGGAAAAGATGGACTTATCCTCCCTTTAAACTACAGGTATTGTACACACAAATTGCATGTTTAGCAGGGTAGTTTCGTATATACAGACTTTCTAAATGTCGTGATTCAATTGTTTTTTTTAAAGCTTAGCATATTTATATAACAACACACACAAAACGCTGGAGGAATTCAGCAGGCCAGGCAGCATCTTGAGTAAATAGTCGATGTTTCAGCAGGACTGGAAAGGAAAGGGAGAAGTCACAATAAGAAGCTGGTGGGTGGGGGAGGGAAGGAAGAAGTACAAGGTGGCAGGTGATACTGGGAGGGGAGAGGAGATGAAGTAAAGAGCGGGGAAGTTGGTGAAAGAGATAAAGGGCTGGAGAAGGGGGAATCTGATAGAGGGCAGAAGACCATGGAAGAAAGGGAAGGGGGAGGAGCACCAGAGGGAGGTGAAGGGTAGGTAAAGAGATAAGGTGAGAGAGGGAAACAGGAATGGGGGATGGTGAAGGTTGGGGTGAAATTACCAGAAGTTCCAGAAGTTGATGTTCATGCCATCAGGTTGGAGGTTACCCAGAGGGAATATGAGGTGTGGCTTCTCCAACCTGAATGTGGCCTTGTCAGCCTCCTCACCTGCTGTGATATGTCAGAATGGGAAGTAGAATTGAAATGAGTGGCCACCAGGTAATCCTGTCTTTTTGAGGTGGACAGAGCAAAGGTGCTCAGTGAAGCAGTTTTCCAATCTGTGTCGGGTCTCACCGATATA
Source organism: Hypanus sabinus (assembly GCF_030144855.1). Classification (NCBI taxonomy): domain Eukaryota; kingdom Metazoa; phylum Chordata; class Chondrichthyes; order Myliobatiformes; family Dasyatidae; genus Hypanus; species Hypanus sabinus. The sequence continues at coordinate 35,442,907 of NC_082733.1, read as the reverse complement.
CAGGAGGCCACACCAGGAGCACCAGATACAGCAGATGACCCCAACAGACACACAGGTGAAATGCCGCCTCACCTGGAAGGACTTGTTTGGGCCCTGAATGGTACTGAGAGAGGAGATGTAGGGACAGGTGTGGTACTTGTTCTGCTTGCAAGGATAAAAACCAGGAGGGAGATTGGTGGGGAGGGACGAGTGGTCGAGGGAGTCGTGTGGAGGCTATCTTTGTGGAAAATGGAGGTGAGAGAAAGATGTGCTTGGTTGGGAGATCCTGTTGGAGTTGGCTGGAGAAGGGGGAATCTGATGACAGAGGACAGAAGATGATGGAAGAAAGAGAGGGAGGAGGAGCACAAGAAATTAATTTCCCAGCTCTTTATTTAACCCCCTCCTCCCTCCGGTTTCACCTATCACCTGCTGCCTTGTTCTTCCTCCCCTCCCCCCAGCTTCTTACTCTGACTTCTCCCCTTGCATTGTATTTGTTGTCTTCTGCACTCTGGTTGATCTTCATTGATCCTGTTGTAGTTACTAGTCTATAGATTTGCTGAGTATGCCCGCAAGAAAATGAATCTCAGGATTGTGTATGCTTACATGTATGTAATTTGATAATAAAACTTACTTTGAATTTTGTTTAAGCAATGCTTGAATTAAAGTCTTGGGGCTTGTTTTTGTGCATCTTTGCCAGTTATTATGAATTTTGCTTTGACTTTGGTAGATTTTCTAGATGATGTGTAGCTTTCTGCAGTTTCCAGTTCTTGAGAGAAATTACAGAAGCTCGAGTCTTGAAGCTTGATGGGTTTGGATGGGACGATTGTGTTGAACGGTGGTTGATAAACAGCAACCTAATGCATAATATTATTTATTTCTGGCCCTTCGAGTCTCTCTGCCCAGCAACCCCCAATGACCCCAATCTAACCCTAACCCAATCACGGGACAATTTACAATGACTGATTAACCTATCCGGTACTTCTCCGGACTGTGGGAGGAAACTGGGTGTCCAGGGAAAACCTACACATTCCATGTGGAGGATGTACAGGGATTCCTTACTCCCAACACCTCAAGAAGTGTTACACTAACTATTACACTACCATGGGGCCCATAATTTAAGTTTATGTTGTCCAGATGGTCCAGAGCAGAAGGAAATCATTTCGGCTGTTGACCTGATGTGGCTGTAGGCAAACTGGAGCTGATCCTGGATCCTGGATCCTGGATCCAGGCAGGAGTTGATTCACGCCATACTCGATCTCTTGAAGCACTTCATTAGGGTTCAGGTAAGTGCAATTGAGTGGTTGTCATTGAAACAGATCACCACACTACAAGTAGTGGAGGGGTAGGTTTCAAATCAGCTCATGTAGGTGCCACTAAAGTGGAAAGAGGCTATTGATCAGTCATTGAAACAGGAAGAGAGAGCTGGAGAGGTCAAGGCTTCAAACATTAACTAGTTGAATATCAGCTGTTACACTGGTCAGAGTAAATTTAATACCAAAGTACTTATATGTTACCATAAGTTACTTTGAGGTTCATTTTCTTGCAGGGATTTATGAAAAAATTAAGAAAAGTAGAATTTATGAGATACTACACATAAAGACTGACAAAGACAAGTTGCAGATTGGCTTCATTTACTTGCCCTATAACCGAATTTGATTTTGTTGCAGATTTATATCTCTCTCTGAGCTACAATCACAGCAGAGGAGCCCATGTTGCAGTCACTTAACATGGAGCACCTGTCAGTTTGAGGAGTGGACCCTGGACAAAGAAAACTTTCTAGTTGGTCACACGGCTCTCAGTCGCACAAACCTGCTGCTGTGTGGTGTGCTGACAGACAAGACTGGTATTACTCAAGGTACTTCAGAGAGTGCAGAGCGGCGGAGTGATGGAAACCTGTACCTGCAGAGCAAGAATGGATTCATTCCTTGTGAGGTAAACAAATATCCAAACCTATTTGACTGGTTTTGAGGCAATTACTTTTGGTGACTTATCGAGTTTATGGGATAGTTGATGGTGGAAAGTAACAATATTGCTTGGTTTTAGGAGTGGGAAATTTAGTCAAGTTGAAAGAATTCTTATGAATAAATTGATAGTACCATTAATTTTTTTTTAGCAACTGTTCTTAACTAAAATATCTAATTTCTTCATAAACATACATTATAATGCATTAGAATCATAGATTTATAGAACACTGCAGCACTGAAACAGGTGTCTTGGCCCATCTAATCCATGCTGACCTGTTATTCTGCCTGGACCTTAGCCATCAATACCCCTCCACCAATGTACTTATCAAAATTTCTCTTGAATGTTTGAATTGAATCCACATCCATGACTTCTGCTGGCAGATCGTTCCCCACTCTCACTGCCCTCTGAGTGAAGAAGTTCCCCCTTATGTCTTCCTAAACATTTCACCTTGACCCTTAACCCATGACCTCTAGTTCTAGTCTCACCCAAAGCCTATTTGCATTTACCACTTGTAATTTTGTATACAGTACCTTTATCAAATCTCCCTTGATTTTACTACACTGCAGAATCCATCTGGATGTGACCTCAGATAGGCACAGTCAGGTGATAATTGTACAATTCTCTTGTCAGACACTGGCATTCATTTTAAACTATGAATAAGTTGTTCAGTGATGAAGTTAACAACTTAATCTAACATTCAGATACTTTTTTCCCCACATATTTGCAGGAAGTGATCTGCTCAGGTATAAAACTTAAAACCTAACTTGGACTCTTGTAATATATTACATTCCAAACTGCTTCTTGTGGTAATTACAATGACTTGAAATATGCTGTTGTTCAGGATGCTTCCCAGGCATTTCACTGGTGCTCAATACAATCCTGTATTGTGTTGATCCTGCTTGTGTTTGCATTTAAAACTTAATTGTCGTGAGAAACGTGATCATATTTGAGTTGTGTTCGGACTACTGATGGCTGCAGGATGCCATTTCACAAAAATTAGCAAAACTCAAATGTTCTTAATTAGTTTTAGTTTGTGAATTTTAATTGGAATTGGAAAGCTTCATGTTTACAGGTTGGGAGCTAGAGAAGTAGTTGAATGGAGGTCTATTTCCTGGTTAAAAACAACTATCTAATTTGTGTGAATGGTTGACTTGGGTTCAGGAGATGGAAAAGAATTGAAGTGTTGTGGCGACCCATTTCCTGGCACATCCGAACCGACTCACAATTAGATAGCCTACGGGGGTTTGCGAGCACAGAGCTTTGGAGCCTCTGCGCCACGGGGGGGCAGGTTGAGGGAGGCTTAAAAGTGAGGCTGAAGATTTCGAATAAAGTTTTTTCCTTCGACTGCAGTTACCGACTCCGTGTCGTAATTTTAGCGCTGCGTGTAGCACACCGCTACAATTGGTGACCCCGACAGTCCAAACGATTTTTGGACCAGAAATGACCGACGCCGCCTCTGTTCATGCGGTTTCGTTGAAACTGCCGGGTTTCTGGACACAGCGCCCGAACCTATGGTTCCAGCAAGCCGGCCCAATTCCACGTTCGCCAGATCACCTCAGACGACACCCGCTACTACTACGTGGTGAGCTCCCTCGACCAGGGCACAGCGGCCCAGGTCGCGGAGTTCGTACAGTCGCCCCCGGCAGACGGCAAGTACACGGAATTCAAAGCCCTGCTCCTCAGGACTTTCGGACTCTCACGGCGCGAGCGGGCTGCCCGTTTACTGCACCTGGATGGCTTGGGCGACAGACCTCCATCGGCTTTAATGAATGAGATGTTGTCTCTCGCTGACGGACACACACCCTGCCTCATGTTTGAGCAGGCATTCCTGGAGCAGCTGCCCGAGGACATACACCTGCTGCTGTCCGACGCGGATTTCAGTGACCCCCGGAAGGTGGCAGCCCGGGCGGACTTGCTGTGGAATGCCAAAAAGGTGAGCGGGGATCCATCGCACAGATCTCCCAGCCACGCTCCCGGCAGCAAACCAGTCCAGGCCCAGCCGCAGAGCCCGCCAATCCCCGGCCCAATGAACACTGGTGCTTCTACCACCAGCGGTGGGGCGCAGAAGCCCGCCGTTGTCGCCCGCCCTGCAAGTTCCCGGGAAACGCCAGGGCCAGCTGCCGCTGATGGCTATGGCGGCTGGCCATCGGGATAGCCTCCTGTATGTGTGGGATAGAAGGTCGGGACGCCGGTTTTTGGTCGATACTGGGGCTGAGATCAGCGTTTTACCTCCGACGAGTTACGACACCTGCAGCAGGGCACCGGGTCCCCCCCTGAGGGCCATGAATGGCAGCACAGTAAGGACCTATGGCACCCGTCAGGTGCAGCTACAGTTCGGCTCCAGCCAGTTCACGTGGGACTTCACACTGGCCGCCGTAGCCCAACCGCTTCTGGGTGCGGATTTTTTGCGGGCTCACAGCCTACTGGTCGACCTGCCCAGGAAGAGACTGGTACACGCCGAGACCTTTCAGACGTTCTCCCTGGGTGCAGCCCAGTTGCCAGCCCCTCACCTCGGCTCCATCACGCTGTCCGACAACGACTTCACCAGGGTCCTGGCGGATTTCCCATCGGTTCTGGCACCGCAGTTCACAGCGGCCAAGCCCAGGCACGGCGTACAGCACCACATCCCAACCCAGGGACCACCCCTCCACACCCGCGCTCGGCGGCTTCCCCCCGACAAGCTCCGACTGGCGAAGGAGGAGTTCCAGAGGATGGAGGAATTGGGGATCATCCGGCGGTCCGACAGCCCATGGGCCTCCCCCCTGCACATGGTGCCCAAAGCGACGGGGGGCTGGAGACCGTGCGGCGACTACCGCAGGCTGAACGAGGCTACCACACTGGACCGCTACCCTGTGCCGCACATTCAGGACTTTGCAGCAAACCTGCACAGCGCACGGATCTTCTCCAAGGTAGACCTCGTCCGAGGGTACCATCAAATCCCGATGCATCCTGACGACGTCCCCAAAACGGCTCTCATCACCCCGTTTGGCCTTTTCGAGTTCCTCCACATGCCGTTCAGCCTGAAGAATGCCGCACAGACGTTCCAGCGGTTAATGGACGCGGTGGGATGGGACCTGGACTTCGCGTTCATCTATTTGGATGACATCCTCATAGACAGCAGCAGTCATCAGGAGCATCTGTCCCACCTCCGTCAACTCTGCGCCCGACTGAGTGAGTAAGGCCTTACAATCAACCCCGTCAAATGCCAGTTCGGACTCAATACCATTGACTTCCTGGGCCACAGGATTACTAAAGATGGGGCAAACCCTCTGCCCGCTAAGGTAGATGCGGTCCGCCTCTTTCCCCGACCCACCACGATCAAAGGCCTTCAGGAATTCGTAGGTATGGTCAATTTCTACCGCCGCTTCCTCCCTTCAGCTGCCCGGATCATGCGCCCCCTGTTCGCCCTGATGTCGGGTCCGAGCAAGGACATTACCTGGGACGAGGAGTCCGCCGCCGCTTTCGTACAAACGAAGGAAGCTTTGGCGAACGCCACAATGCTAGTACATCCCAGAATGGACGCCCCTACCGCCCTCACAGTGGACGCATCAAACACGGCAGTCGGTGGGGTGCTGGAGCAACTCATCGCAAATCGCTGGCAACCCCTGGCGTTTTTCAGCAAACACCTGCGACCACCAGAGCTCAAATGCAGTGCTTTCGACCGGGAACTGTTGGCGCTCTACCTGGCAATCCGGCATTTCAGGTACTTCCTAGAAGGTCGGCCCTTCACCGCGTTCACGGACCACAAACCGCTTACCTTTGCGTTTACGAAAGCATCCGACCCCTGGTCGTCCCGCCAGCAACGCCACCTGTCCTACATCTCTGAATACACGACGGATGTCCGGCACGTCTCGGGCAAGGACAATGTCGTGGCGGATGCGCTCTCTCGCCCTACCGTTCATGCCCTTTCCCAAGGGGTAGACTTTGAGGCACTGGCAAAGGCACAGCAGGCGGATGAGGAGATTCCGAGTTATAGAACCGCAGTCTCCGGTTTGCAGCTCCAGGACCTCCCCGTGGGCCCGGGTGAGAGGACCCTACTCTGTGACGTCGCCACCGGCCAGCCCCGTCCCGACAGCCTGGCGGCGCCGCGTTTTCGACTCCATTCATAACTTGGCGCATCCCTCCATCCGGACAACTGTCCGGATGGTTTCCAGCAGGTTCGTTTGGCACGGACTCTGCAAACAGGTCAGTGAATGGGCCAAAACGTGCATGCACTGCCAGACGGCCAAGGTGCAGCGGCACACCAAAGCCCCACCGCAGCAGTTCCATCCCGCCCACCGGCGTTTCGACCACATTCATGTGGATATTGTGGGCCCCCTGACAGTGTCGCGCGGAGCGCGGCACCTCCTGACTATTGTGGACCGGTTCACAAGATGGCCAGAGGCGGTCCCGCTTACCGACACCACCTCCGAATCTTGCGCCCGAGCCCTGATCGCCACCTGGATATCTCGCTTTGGTGTACCAGCCCACATTACCTCCGACAGAGGCGCCCAGTTCACCTCCAGCCTGTGGTCAGCAATGGCCAGCCTTTTGGGGACTCAGCTGCACCACACCACTGCCTACCACCCACAGTCGAACGGGCTAGTGGAGCGTTTCCACCGTCACCTGAAGTTGGCCCTCATGGCCCGCCTGTGAGGAGCCAACTGGGCGGACGAGCTTCCCTGGGTCCTACTCGGCATCCGCACAGCGCCCAAGGACGACCTGCACGCCTCGTCGGCCGAGTTGGTATACGGCGCACCCCTGGTCGTCCCCGGGGAGTTCCTACCAGCCCCAAGGGGGCAAGAGGAAGATCCCGCAGCAGTCCTGGGCAGACTACGCGAGAAGCTCGGTAACCTGGCCCCCATACCCACTTCACAGCACGGGCGGCACCCGACCTGCGTACCCAAAGACCTACAGAACTGTAAGTTTGTGTTCGTACGAAGGGGCGGGCATCGGCCACCGCTGCAGCGGCCATACGAGGGGCAGTTTATGGTGTTCCGGAACAATGGGTCCACGTTCGTGCTGGACGTTGGGGGGAAAGAGGAGGTTTTCACGGTGGACTGCCTCAAACCGGCCCATGTGGACCTGGCGCAACCGGCCTAGTTTCCGGCACCTCGGCGCAGAGGCCGACCTCCCAAGCAGGTTCTGGCCCAGACTGTGGACATTGGGGGGTGTATCGCCGGTTCTGGGGGGGGGGGAATTATGTGGCGACCCATTTCCTGGCACATCCGAACCGACTCACAATTAGATAGCCTATGGGGGTTTGCGAGCACAGAGCTTTGGAGCCTCTGCGCCATGGGGGGGCAGGTTGAGGGAGGCTTAAAAGTGAGGCTGAAGATTTTGAATAAAGTTTTTTCCTTCGACTGCAGTTACCGACTCCGTGTTGTAATTTTAGCGCTGCGTGTAGCACACTGCTACAGTACCATTTTTTTTCCTTTGGAACAAAAAATACCAGGAATGAGAGCAATGAATTTTTTAAGCTTTAAATTGGCTCATAGTGCTTGCAAAATGACAAAGTACTTCATCAAACTATTAAATACCGTTGGGAATTGGCCAAGTATATTTTAATATACTAAATATAGATTATTATCTTAAATATCAAGCACATAAGTGTAATTAAGAAGAAGGCTTGTCTATGCCAAGCTTGCTTTGGAGGTTACAAAGATTCAGCATGACATTTAAAACTTTGACAAACTTCTATAGATGTGTGGTTTTAGAGAATATTGAATTAGACAATAGACAATAGGTGCAGAAGTAGACCATTCAGCCCTTCGAGCCTGCACCGCCATTTTGAGATCATGGCTGAGCATCTACTATCAATACCCGGTTCCTGCCTTGTCCCCATATCCCTTGATTCCCCTATCCATAAGATGCCTATCTAGCTCCTTCTTGAAAGCATCCAGAGAATTGGGCTCCACTGCCTTCCGAGGCAGTGCATTCTAGACCCCCACAACTCTCTGGGAGAAGAAGTTTCTCCCTAACTCTGTCCTAAATGAACTACCCCTTATTCTCAAACCATGCCCTCTGGTACTGGACTCTCCCAGCATCTGAAACATACTTCCTGCCTCTATCTTGTCCAATCCCTTAATAATCTTATATGTTGCAATCAGATCCCTTCTCACTCTCCTTATTTCCAGCCCAGTACAAGCCCAGTCTCTCTAACCTGTCTGCGTAAGACAGTTCCAACATCCCAGGAATTAACCTTGTGAATCTACGCTGCACTTCCTCTACAGCCAGGATGTCCTTCCTTAACCCTGGAGACCAAAACTGTACACAATACTCCAGGTGTGGTCTCACCAGGGCCCTGTACAAATGCAAGAGGATTTCCTTGCTCTTGTACTCAATTCCCTTAGTAATAAAGGCCAACATTCCATTAGCCTTCTTCACTGCCAGCTGCACTTGCTCATTCACCTTCAGTGACTGATGAACAAGGACTCCTAGATCTCTTTGTATTTCTCCCTTACCTAACTCTACACCGTTCTGATAATAATCTGCCTTCCTGTTCTTACTCCCAAAGTGGATAACCTCACACTTATTCACATTAAACATCATCTGCCAAGTATTGCCCACTCACCCAGCCTATCCAAGTCACCCTGAGTTCTCCTAACATCCTCATCACATGTCACACTGTCACCCAGCTTAGTATCATCAGCAAACTTACTGATGTTATTCTCAATGCCTTCATCTAAATCGTTGATGTAAATTGTAAACAGCTGTAGTCCCAATACCGAGGCATGTGGCACCCCACTAGTCACCACCTGCCAGTCCGAGAAACACCCATTCACTGTTACCCTTTGCTTTCTATCTGCCAACCAGTTTTCTATCCATGTCAATGTCTTCCCCCCCCCCCCCCCCCCGATGCCCTGAGCTTTGATTTTACCCACCAATCTCCTATGTGGGACCTTATCAAATGCCTTCTGAAAATTGAGGTACACTACATCCACTGGATCTCCCTTGTCTAACTTCCTGGTTACATCCTTGAAAAACTCCAATAGATTAGTCAAGCATGACTTACCCTTGGTAAATCCATGCTGGCTCGGCCCAATCCTATCACTGCTATCTAGATAGGCCACTATTTCATCTTTAATAATGGACTCTAGCATCTTCTCCACTACTGATGTTAGGCTGACAAGTCGATAGTTCTCTGTTTTCTCCCTCCCTCCTTTCTTAAACTGCTGCATCACAGCCTGGTATGGGAAAAATCAGTGCCTTTGTATGAAAAATCCTGCAAAAAATAGTGGATATGGCCCAGACCAGCACAGATAAAGCCCTCCACACCATTGAGCACATCTACACAGAGCATTGTCACAGGAAAGCAGCGTCTATCATCAGGAATCCCCACCACCAAAGTCATGCTGTCTTCTCACCACTGCCATCGTAGAAGGTGCAGGAGGTACAGGAGCCTCAAGACTCACATCACCAGGTTCAGGAACCATCAGGCTCTTGAACCAAAGGGGATAACTTCACTCAACTTCACTTGCCCCATCACTGAAATGTTCCCACAATCTATAGACTCACTTTCAAGGATTCTTCATTTCATGTTCTCAATATTTATTGCTAATTTATTTATTATTTCTTTTTGTATTTGCACAGTCTTTTGCACACTGTATGGCCTCTTGGTACAGTCTTTCATTGATTCTATTATGGATATTGAATTTATTGAGTATTCCCCCAAGAAAATGAATCTTAGGATTGTATATGGTAATGTATATGTACTTTAATAAAAAAATTACTTTGAAATTTCAAATATGTTAACAAAGTCAGATCCTTGTCTGGCTCTGCAAATGAGTTTAGGTGGAAAAAAAATCTAGCAATAGAAAGAATCCTTGCCCATCTCCTAATATAAGTTAACCATTCAAGCAAATTGTATATTTAATTTGATCAGGAGATGGAGTTGTACGTAACTTTTTCTGTTAGATGCATGATACAGCCATCTGTGAAGCTGATACAGTCTCTCAATGTAAGCCGTTGTTTGCGGTGAACATGCAGATAAGAATGTGAGAGAGTCACTTCATGCCACTGAGTTTTTTGAGTTTTGTACACACTTAATATGAAACTTTGTAACTTGTATATTTATATTTACTGTTTCTTTCCTGGTGCAATTTTTGACAAGATTCTCAATTTGGATCCGCAATGGTTGGAACATTTGGTCCTCCTTCCAAGCTGGAGTTATATTCCTGTGAGCGGTGGAGGTTCAAGACACAAAGGGATTGAAGCTGGCTATCTTGAAGTAATTGAAGCGCCTTCCCTTGTGCTTCCAAAGCAATCGGTTGGCAACTTTGTGGGACCAAAAGCCCTAACTGTATTGCTGCCTGACTCAGCTATACACCTCCTGGACAAAGAGTAAGATCTTCTTGAAAAGTTGCTAAGATGTTTCATTGTGATGGTTCCTGTGTCTCTGAGATGCTTAAGACATTTTAATAGTTAAACTATAGATTGTATTGCTGATTTTTCTAGCAATTATACTCCCATGCATCTTGATTGCAAAAACTGATAATCAATTCAGTTGTTTAAGTTCATGTGGTTGTTTTCAAAAGACCATCTGGTGTATTTAAAACAAAAATCAATGGCGACACATTCCCCTTTTTAATTTGAAGCAGTCAGAACAACTTGTGGATAATTTATTTTAACTGATCCTATCTACAGAGTAGTGGTAAATATTCATTACTTTAAGTTTAATTTTAAAGAAACCCCACAATTTTCCCCTTCTTAGAAGTTGGATAGTGTTTTGAAATCCATCCATGCTAGCTTACCTCAACTGTAAATTTAAGAGCTAAATGGGTGATAAGCTTAACCTGACAGCAGATCTCTGAATAACTACTTATCATACACTTAGTCCCACAGCCTTGGCAAAATTAAAAAAGCTTAAAATGGAACAAATGGAGTTTTACAGTTAATCCATACAAACAAATCTTTGGTGTTTAATTGACACTCCTGTATTTCTATCCCTGGATGATTTCTGAGAAATAGAAATGAATTCATTCAATATGTTGTGTTCGAAAGTTTTCACAGATAGATTCCACATCTTAAAAATTTCTCTGCCCAGTATTTAAAAATGGTCCAATTTTACTTTCTATGAGGAAAGGCAGCCAATTGTATAAAAGAAAGGAGATGATGAGGTTCACCAGGTTGATTCCGGAGTTGAAGGGGTTAGACTATGAGGAGAGATTGAGTCACCTGGGACTGTACTGGCTGGAATTCAGGAGAATGAGAAGAGATCTTATAAAAACATATAAAGTTATGAAAGAGATAGATGAGATAGAAGTAGGAAAGTTGTTTCCACTTGAGACTAGAACTAGGGGACATAGCCTCATGATTTGGGGGAGTAAATTTAGGATGGAGATGAGGAAGAACTGCTTTTCCCAAAGAGTGGTGAATCTGTGGAATTTTCTGCTCAGTGAAGCAGTGGAGGCTACCTCAGTAAATATATTTAAGACCAGGTTGGATAGATTTTTGCATTGTAGGGGAATTAAGGGTTATGGGGAAAAGGCAGGTAGGTGGAGATGAGTCCATGGTCAGATCAGCCATGATCTTATTTGAATGGCAAAGCAGGCTTGATGGGCCAGATAGCCTACTTCTGCTCCTATTTCTTATGTTCTTAAATTCTGCTCTGAAGCAGATAAAAAGCTCGAAAGCAGTTTAGGAATTTAAAAAGCCCGCTGTGCAATTTAAAAAGAAAACAACCCTTGTTACTGAAACAAACAGTAGGCATGGAGCTCATTGCTTAAAAGGCTGGTAATCTCTGGTACATTATAGAGAGATTCAGCAAATAAGCAGGCTCTTGGACCCAGCAAGTCCATGGTAACCATAAAGGACCTATATTAGCACACTAATCCTACTCTAACTCTTTCAATGTGATTTCATCATCAGAAGTGTATTGGCATTTGAGGAATTTGAAGGGACTGTTACCTTTGAAATTATATGGCCTGGTTTCTGTTATCGTCAATAATTATTGTTACATTTTACCAACTAACCCTAAGTAATGTAATACCATATGTAATGTGATGTATGAAAACCCAGGAAATCAGCATTTTCTGAGATACTCAAACTACCCCATCTGGCTCCAACAATCACTCCACGGTCAAAGTCACTTAGATCACATTTCTTCCCCATTTTGATGTTTGGTCTGAACAACAACTGAATCTCTTGACCATGTTTGCATGCTTTTTTTGCATTGAGTTTCTGCTAAATGATCTTTGCGTTATTGAGCAGGTGTACCTAATAAAGCGGCCACTGAGTGTAATGTGTGGTGTTCAATATCATCACTCATAAAGTCACTAAAGTCAGACGGTCAGCTTTACTTGGAATGATATTGATTGGTCATTTGTTATAAATAGGAAGTGACAGTAATTTTATTGCTTTGTCTTTGCGAAGATTTCCTTGCCAAAGGGTGAAGCTGAATATAGCGGGAGAACTTTGCCGCCTCAGCTCAGTTTTGAGCATCCGAGGAAAAACCTTCTTCTTCTTCTTTCTCAGCTCGTTTACAACTGATACTTGTCTTCCAGTTGTCATTCAGGTTGGTTTCTTTTAATGTTATAATCAACTTAAATAGTTTTCAACTAGACTTGTGTCAAATGAATATTATATACTGTAAAATAATTGGAAACATATACAGTGATTTGTTTTAATCATAAGTTTTCAAAATAGTTGGTTTTCAAAGAAATGCCCAAGCTAATCTCATTTTATACTTGTATCATCAAGTTTTTTTGGAGATGGGTCATAAGACATATGAGCAGAATTAGGCCATTCAGCCCATGGAGTCCGCTCAACCATTCCGTCATAGCTGAATTACTTTGCCCCTCAGTGTTTTGTGTAGATGTGCTCATTGGCTGGGAGGGTTTTACCCATGATGTACTAGGCCAAATCCACTACCTTCTGTAGGATTTTCCACTCAAAGGCATTGGTATTCCCATACCAGGCCATAATGCAGTCAGTAAGCACATTTTCCACCACACATCTATAGAATTTAAATAGTGAAGAAGGCAACTTGGCCTTCATTAGTTGCAGCAATAAGTATAGGAGTTGAAATTCTGTTAGTTATATAAGGCATTGGTTAGGCTGCACTCAGAGTACTGTGAACTGTTTGTTTATCCTGTTATGGAAAAGGTGTTTCTAAGCTAGAAAAAGTGCAGGTAAGATTTACCACATGTAACTCAGCCCCCCCTCCCCAAAGTCCAGGCAACGAGAAGTGCAGGAAAGATTTACCACATGTAACTCAGCCCCCCACCCCCCCAAAGTCCAGGCAACGAGGCGAGGTTGCATAGCCTAGGACTTTGAGATTGAGGGATGACTTGAAGGTGTATAAGGTTGTGAGGGACGTAGATAGGGGGAAAGCATATGGACTTTTTCCCAGAGACGGAGCACTATAAACAAGTGGGATAATTTAAGATCAGAGATGAGAGATTTAAAAGGGACAATTAGGGGCAGTTCCTTCGTGCAAAGGGTGGTGCGTATGTGGAATGAGCTGCTAGAACTAGTGGTTAAGGTGAGCACATTAGCAACTTTTAAATGACATTTAGACATGTATATGGGCAGTGGAGGTTTTGGACCAAAAGCCGGCAGATGGGATTAGCTCACTGGGCAGCACAGTCAGAACGAATGAGTTGGGTTAAGGGGCCCGTTTCCATGCTGAATGTTGCAATAAATGGCAGAATATTGGCTTATAACACTGAAAGGCGGCTGCTGCTTTTCTCAGTGTGGCAAACTGACCTCCTGATAAGAGAATAACAAGTGCATTAGGCAAACTGTAAGAAATTACTGATGTAATGTAAAACATAAACTTATTGAAATGAATAAATACACGTCCACCAGTGCTGAAAGCAGCAATTATATCTTGTCGTCTCCTTGTGGACTGGGTGGAGGAAACAGATCAATGTGCTGGTCCTAAGCAAAAAAGGATGTACCACTATTAAGAACGCATATATTTTAGGTTCTTTCATTCCACTTGATTGCCAATTTGTAGCCTGCAGGGATAATATTAATAATAGAAGTAGCTTAGTTCAAGTACCAATCTGATATTCCAATTCTATGCTTATATGAAATTCTTAATGAGAATATCATTTCATTCTGGGTAAACAAGTTAAAGCCCTTAAAATGCATGGTGTGGAAATTGCATTCAATAGTTTTTTTGCAATTCATTTGTAACACTTTAGTGGAATGAGCTATGATAACTATGTTTTTTTAGCTTTACTACAAATGGAGTATAACAAGTTGCCTGTAATAGTCTAGACTTAGATGATCAAATTCTGTCCATTTCACACCTCAATAACTAATTGCACACTTGTGATTTGTACTCATCTGCCTGCGGTAGTTTAAGAATGTCTTCTGTGAAAGTAAGTAATTACTGATTCCATCTGAGAATTCCTTGTACTGTTAGTGGTGTTAATTGGATATTTTTCATTCTGTTTCAACCTGATCTCCGAGCCTGTGTTTTTTTTAGTGCTATACTTTAACATTGATAAGGTGTCTGATAATACCACCTGGTGCTGGTATTATTTGCTTACTTTACAGCCATTAGCTTTCAAATAATGGACCAAAATGAGTATGCATAGGAAAATGTGCATTTTCAAGTCTGAAGTAAGAGTTCATGCAGTTTAAGAATTAAATTAGGTGTAAGAAGTTTCTAATTATGCTATGAATGGCCCCAAGCTTGACTGTGAAAGTAGGAGGGTTGGGCATGGGGCTAGCAACCCCATCCTGTAAAAACCTAGTGCTACAGAAATAGCAACAGAAGCTCTAACACCTCGTTTCTGGGAGAGGAATGATCTTTGTCTAGAAGTCCTGTCATTAAAACCGCAAGTCCTTGGAAGCCATGGGTGATTAGTCTATCATCCAGATGAAAGAATGGTCCAGGATAGAGGACCCTGATGAGCTGCTGTCTTTGGCCTTTACCAGTAAGGGTGATGGGCTGATGAAGAATTTTATGCCAAACATAATTGGGCATTGTCAATGTAATGTTTTTTTTTCAGATATAAAGTATAAAGAATCTCAGAATAGAAGTTTGCCCCTTTAGAGAAGATGAGGAATTTCTTTAGTCAGAGGGTGGTAAATCTGTGAAATTCATTGCCACAGATGGCTTTGGAGGTCAGGTTACTGGATATATTTAAAGCATAGGTTGATAGTTTGTTGATTATTAAAGGTGTCAAAGGTTATAGGGAGAAGGCAGGAGAATGGGGTTGAGATGGAAACTAAATCAGCCACAGTTGAATGGCGGAGCAGAATGATGGGCTGAATGGCCTAACTCTGCTCCTATATCTTATGGTCTAAAATACAGTGCAGATCATAAATTTTCTCATCCTCATACTTTTGAAGCAGTAGTGATGGTCATTTTTGTCAAATCAATTACTTGTAGTTTTGATATAAAAGGGGGTAATTATTTTGTATGTTGTAAACTCTAATTGAATGCGAAATGGATGTTTTTAACCTGAATTTGCCCATTTTTCTCCTTTTAGGTTCCTGCCAAACTAATGTGGCACCATTGCCTTGAGGTTTCAAAGAAATGCATTATTACAAAGGTCTTCGTTTCTGGTCTCCAGGGTACTGATTATAAAGTGTTTGTAGTGTCGTCATCGTCAGACTTCTATATTTATACTGAGGGACTAGTGAGAGAACAGACACTGGCAGAGTTCATGCATGCTTCAGATACAAATCGGATGCCGTATAAAGAATCTTTTCAGAATAGAGTGTCCATGGACTGGTCAAATCAAAGCACAATCGAAGATGTTTACAAAAACAAAGAATCTAAAATAATTTCTTACCATGTGAGTATTCTGTGTTTGGAGGTAATGTCAAATTATACAGGTGAGGCTTTGGATCATTTTGGAGTTACCATGATCCCTTGTGCAACTTAACTTTGAAGAAGGAGCCTCTGTTTTAAGTTTAAAGTAAATTTGGGCAGGCCATTC
Organism: Hypanus sabinus; assembly: GCF_030144855.1. Classification (NCBI taxonomy): domain Eukaryota; kingdom Metazoa; phylum Chordata; class Chondrichthyes; order Myliobatiformes; family Dasyatidae; genus Hypanus; species Hypanus sabinus. The sequence goes on along the minus strand of NC_082733.1, from coordinate 35,427,080 downwards.
AATCACAATGGGACAGTTGCTGCCTGGATCTGGTGGTGGTCTATGAGAACTTCATGGCAGAGGTTATTAGGTTATTCTCCAAAGTGAGAGTCCAATCAGTTTCTCTATCTAATTCAAGAGGTGCTGAGCCAAAATCACTATTTTCTACTCTTTTACAGACTTTGCCGATTCATTTGTTACTGGACAGAAGTCCAGATTGACTCTCCATTACTGAAGGTGACTTAGCTGTTATATGCCCTGTTTGTCAGATGGATCCAACAAAGCATTCTTCAATCAAAGTTCAAAATACATTTATTCATCTTATTACAGTCAGCTGCAAAACAAGGAAACCTCCCTGTAATCTTTGAGGCCATTACATATTATCAACCTCACTTTAAATATACCTAATGATTTAGCTTCACAGCCATCCATGGTAATGAATTCCACAGATTCACCTTCCTCTGGCTAAAAAAAAAATCCCTGCTCTTTTCTCGTTTCTAAATGGGCTTCTATTCTGAGTCTGTGCCCTCTGATCTACGACTCTCCGACCCCCCCCCCTTACTACTGGAGACACCCCTCTGCATCCACTCTACCAAGATCTTTCAATATTTAATACATTTCAATGAGGACCCCCCCCCCCCCCAATTCTTCTAAACTCCAGTGAAAGAGAATAAGGTGAATTTTTTTTTGGGGTGCAAATTTTTGTCTGCAATAAAACCCTATAGGTATTTAGCTACCTACACTGAAGAAGTTTAAATCTTCTCTTTGATGGCCTACTCTGAAGAAGTTTAAATCTCTTCGGTTCCAGCATCTGCAAATTTCCTCGTGTTAGGTATTTAGCTGATGGCCTCCCAGCACTCATTTGTTGTTATGAAATTGGTTCTCTGAAAGTTGCACAATGGCAGAGAGTGACTGGTTGCCATAATAACCAATCCCTTCCTCTGAGTATGTGTATAGCTTTACCTGATTCTTTGTGTGATTAAACTTTCAGCTTTTGCTACTGTTAATTGCATGTATAAACCAGTGAAGTGTCTCTTTAGATTCATGCCTGGTGGGTTGTTGGATCTATACATTATTTGAAAGATTGTTTGTAAACTATTGATTAAGTCAAAGTCGAGTTTATTGACATATGCACAAGTACGTGTATGCTGAGTTGCCGCGAGAAATTTTAATTATGATTTTAAATTTCAGGGTGTGATAAGTAAGGTACTAAATTTTAGAGCAGGCCTTTATGAACTGGATGGCAAGCTTGGCCTTTGTGTAGCCTACCAGCAGTTAGTGAATTATGGCCGTGGTTTACGTCCTGGAGCACGAGTGGAGGTAAAAATGTTTGAATTTTTTCTTCAGTTCTTCATTTTCCTGTGATTTATAATGAACTCTATAATGTCTCATCTAGCGAGATTATTGGAGAAATTCATAGCCAAAGATAGTTTAATTGTATCTGCTAATTGTCAAAGTTTGTGTACTGTTAGGTCAAAGAATGATTGAACTTTTATATCTGACATTACTGAGCTAAAGTCTTCAGTTTATGTATATATCTTTCTATGAACAAGTGAAACTGTAAGACAGTCTAGTGTAGATGTGATACTTGAATATGGACATTGCTGAAAGATAATTTATGCTCAGCAGGACTTCAGGAGCCTATTGTCATCTACTGTTTGCTTAAACTAAGCTTCACAAAAGTTTATTTAAAGATACGGTGCAGAATAGGCCCTTCTGGCCATTAGGGCATGCTGCCCAGTATCCCCCAAACATTAACCCGATCACGAGACAATTTGCAATGACCAATTCACTTGTCCGGTACATCTGTGGACTGTAGGAGGAGAACCCATACAATCCGCTGGGAAGAGATACAAACTTATAGAGGATGCAGGGATTGAACTCTAAACTCTCATGCCCAAGATTGATAGCGTCATGCTAACCGCTACACTTGGACTGGAAAAAAGGAAGGGAAAATCTGTTTTTGCAAAACTTCTTTGTAGAGCTGTTAGCTTACAAATGAATCATCTTTTCCTGAGGAAGACTTGCACATATTTCCACAGGGGTACTCTTGGCAGTGTTGATGTACATGTAATTATGCACATTTTATTCCATACCTGTATTTTAACCACTAAATTATTTTTATATGATTCTTTATAATTGCAGAATGTTGTTTTTTGATGCATGTTGTGCCAACTCACCACAGTAAATTCCTAATATTTCTAAATGTGCATGGCACATAACGTTGATCCTTGATCAGCTGAGGCCTTTGACATTGAGTTGATTTAGCAAGCGTTTGTTTTTCTCTGAGATGCAAAATGCTCCATCTTGTGGCCTAGACATGAGTTTGCAACATCCTTCTGCTGAGAAGCAAAAAATGACTTGGGCCAAAAATTGGAGGTTGCTGCGTAGAAAGTAGTTGATGATGCATTTCTCCCACTTGTCAAGACATCATATCTGTGCAGTTAATAATCATTTCTTTATATTCTTGGTACTGTGCAACACTTAATAATCTTTCTTCAAGCAATCATTCAGTGTTTTTGTTTTCCTTGTTTTTTTCAGAAATTAGAAAGTTCAAAGTAAATTTAGTATCGATGTGCATGCATGTCACCATATATGACCCTGAGATTATTTTTCTTATGGGCATTCTCTGTAAATATAAAACCCAATAGAATCAATGAAAACGCAAAGATAGACTGAAAACCAATACGCAAAAAATACAGCAAATTGTGCAAATATAAAAAGAAAAAAATTATGTTGAGAACGTGAGTTGTAGAGCGCTTGAAAATGACTCCATAGGTTGCGCAATCAGTTCAGTGTTGGGGTGAGTGAAGTTATTCACTCTGATTCAGGAGCCTGATGGTTCAGGGGTAACAACTGTACCAGGACCTGAAGCTCCTGTACCACCTCCCTGATGGTAGCAGTGAGATGAGAGCCTGGTCTGGGTGGTGGAGGGTCCTTTATGATGGATGCTGCTTTCCTGTGACATGATGAAGTACAGTAATTTGTGTAATTTTGGTGCTACAATCATTTCAAATGTGAAGTTATGAATTGAGTACTGTTTTAGCCTTCTGAACCTGGATATTTGCTGGCATTATAAAGTAGGTAATACAATGATGAAATGCTGGTCACTGTAGCCGTGATAAAACAGTGCAAACACAGGATATGGAAGCATTTTGAAGAACATTTAAAATTTAAGGATCATAAGACATAGGAATTGAATTAGGCCAATCAGCCCATCAAGTCCACACTTCCATTCCATCCTGGCTGATTTATTAATCGTCTCAACCCCATTCTCCTGCCTTCTCCCCATAGTCTTTGATGCCTTTACTAATCAAGAATCTTTCATCTTCCACTTTAAATATGCCCAATGGCTTGGGCTTCACAGCCATCTGCGGAAATGAATTCCACAGATTCACAACCCTCTGGCTAAAGAAACCCCTCTGTATCTCTGTTCTAAAGAGATGTTCCTGTATTCTGAGGGTGTGCCCCCGGTCCTAGATTCCCCCTCTATAGGAAACATTCACTCCATGTCCACTCTTACCTAGGCCTTTCAATATTAGATAGGTTTCAATGTGATACCTCCCCCCCACCCCCATTCTCCTAATGTCAGCTCAAGTACAAGATTTTACCAACCCAATGACCCGAGGTTGCATTACTGATGATGTGTCCCAGTGCACACCCGGTTCGTTAAACCAGGGTGTCTGACCACGATAATGAAAGGCATGGGCTGGATTTAACTGGCTCCACGACACCACAGTATTCGACATAGCACCTCATACCTCACCAGACAAAACTCCACAACTTTACCTCCCCGAGCCCCACATGTACATCTGCTACGCCTACCCTCAACCCTAATGCTAAGGTTCAAGGGGGGGGGCACACTCCCCCACTAACCTGAGGTGCACCTGATTAACCCTGGCCACACCCCCACAAACCCACAACCTCTACACTACCCTATCCACCAGAACCCTACATGCTCAGCACTCAAAAGTCCACAACCCGATCTCTCCCAACCCAAAGTGTACATCCACCAGCCCTACCCTCAAGCCTAATCCTAAGGTCCAAGGGGGCACACAAACCCACTAACCCTAGGCACGCCCCGATTAACCCTGGCCAACATTAGCTCAGGTACAAAATCTTACCATCTCTCCCAGAAAAGAGAACTCGATCCTGTGAGCAATCATTAAGAATTGACATTAAAATCTTGCTTAATCCTCCAAATCTGCTGTCTTTGTTCACTAATCATCTGTTTCATAAATCTTAAACTGAAAATGTTGAGATCCAGAATGGAGTGTTTTTATTACTTCTTTCTGCAGGTCTTTGATGCCCACGTGCACGTGAAAGTATCTGACCATCTCCCACAGATCATGCTTTGCTGTTGTCTGAGGAGCACTTTGCACGTCACGGGATTTTCTCAGCTGAGTACAGAATATCAGCCCTTCTCTCCCAGTTGTAACGTATACATCAGCTTGCTGTTCAAGTATAACCTGGATCTCCCTACTTACTTGTGGCTAGTTCATGTTATAGACACACTTGTGCAAAGGTAACACTTAGAATGAGCTACTATTCAATTGGATGTATAAGCTTGGTTCATCTTTGTGTGTACACTCAGTGACCACTTTGAGTTACCTCCTGTACCTAATAAAGATGCCACTGAGCATATGTTCATGGCCCTCTGCTGCTGTAGCCTATCCACTTCAAGGTTTAACATGTGAATTTAGATGCTCTTTTGAACGTTTCTGTTGAAACATGTGGTTATTTGAGTTAATGGCACCGTCCTGTCAGCTTGAACCAGTCTGCCCATTCTCCTCTGACCTCTCGCATTAGCAAGGTGTTTTCATCTACAGAACTGCTGCTTAGTGGATGTTTTTTTTTTCTGTTTTTTTTAATTGCACCATTCTCTGTAAACTCTAGAAACTGTTGTGGGTGAAATTCCTAGGAGATCAGCCGTTTCTGATACTCAAACCACTTTGTCTGGCACTAACAATCATTCTATGGTCAAAGTCACTCAGGTCATACTTCTTCCCTGTTCTGATGTTTGGTCTGAACATCAACTGAACATGTTGACCATTTGATGAGTTGCTGCTGCATGATTGGCTGAAGAGATATTTGTATTAATGAGGAGGTATGCAGGTTACTGAGCATAGATAAATGGAACAAACTAGGCTTTTCCACTGTAGCTTACTAAATTTCAACACTTGAATTAACTTCCTATGATCCCTTGAAAGCTGGTTGGGTGGATGGGAAGGAGGGATGAAAGGGGCTTGTTTTGCTGTTATGTAGTTGCTTTTTTAATGATGTTACTTGTGTTGTCCTAGAGAACATGGTGGACATGGTACATTGGCACTGGAATGAGTGGTGACACTTCCCCCACATCTGTTGATTATTAACACAAATGATACATTTCCCTGCGTGTTTTGATGTATATGCGATGAATAAATGAATGTCGTTTTTGTTTTACCCTGTTGTCTTTTGACAACTGAATTTGCACTGTGGAGATCAGGCCAAGAGAAAATGCAGTTGATATATTAATGAAGTATAATGTTTGGACTAGAAGTTAAAGCTTTTTGAACATTTTCCAAACCCTAAGATGGCTTGGGTATCTGATAGGCATGTATTATAGCTGTGTATTTCATAACTTCCACATTCTTTTGTCAGCATTCTCATCTCTAGTTGCCCTAATTTCAACTTTCATGAACAGTGGATGATGTTCTCACCTCCTATCTGCCCCAATTGATCAGTGAGCTTGTCTGTAGCGTATCCCCAGTGTAACCCTGGTATTGCTGTGCCAGGAAGATTCCTTTTTTCAGGATCTGGCCTTTCCCATCTTAAAGACTATCTTAGTTTGTCACATGTACATCAAAGCAAACAGTACTGTGCGAAAGTCTTATGCACACTAGCTATAAAAACGTGCCTAAGACCTTTGCATAGTACTGTACAGTGAAATGCATTATTTATGTCAATGACCAACGCAGTCCAAGGTTATGCTGGGGGCAGCACGTGAGTGTCACCATGCTTATGGTGCCAACATAGCGTGCCCACAACTTATGAAACCTAGCCTATAAGTCTTTGGACTGTGAGAGGAAACGGGAGCACCCAGAGGAAACACACGTGGTCATGGGACAAGCATACAAACCTCTTACAGTGTTGGGAATTGAACCCGAATCGCTAGTGCTGTGAAGTGTTGTGCTAGCAGCTATATACTATGGTGCTCTCCTAATTGCCCAAGTTGACCATGCAATTTAATAATAACTTATTTTCTCCCTAGTTCTGTGAAGAATCTCCAACCTGAAATAATCACTTTCTCTTTCCTAATATCCTGTTACATTGCATGCTTCCAAAGTTTTGTCTTTATTTTTAATTTTGAATGTATAACTTTGTACATATCCAACGCCAGAATGTATTCTTTCTTCCTCCCTTGACACTTGGGAATAAGCTTTAAGGTTTAAAGTCCAATGTAAATTTATTAAAGTACATCCAGTATATGTGTCACTGTATACCATTTTCTTGTGGGCATTCACAGTAGAGCCAAACAAGTACAGTGGAATAAATGAGAAGCTACATACAATTAAAGATGGCCAAGTAAGCAATGTACCAAAGAAGTCAAAGCGTGCAAATACACAAAAAAAGCAGTAAATAATGTTGAGAATGTGAGTTATAGAGTGCTTGGAAATGTGTCCACAGGTGAGGCCTCACATGGAGCATTGTGAGCAGTTTTGGGCTCCTTATCTAAGAAAGGATGTGCTGACATTGGAGAGGGTTCATAGGAGCTTCATGAAAATGTTTCCAAGATTGAAGGGCTTGTCATAGGAGTGTTTGATGGCTCTGGGCCTGTATTCACTGGAATTCAGAAAAATGAGGGGTGAACTCATTCAAGGGTATCAGATGTTGAAAGGCCTCAATAGAGTGGATGTGGGGGTGTCTAAAACCAGAGGGGACAGCCTCAGAATGGAGATGAGGAATTTCTTTAGCAAAGAGTGGTGAATTTGTGTAATTTGTTGCCATTGGTGGCTGTGGAGACCAAGTCATTGGGTATATTTAAGGCAGAGTTGATAAGTTATTGATTAGAGAGGGCATGGAGGGATATGGGGAAAAGGCAGGAGGTTGGGACTGAGAGGGAAGTGGATCAGCCATAATGAAATGGTGAAGCAGACTCAATGGGCCAAATGGCCTAATTCTGCTCTGGTCTTTTGTAATCAGTTCATGTCAAAGGTGAGTGAGGTTGTCCATGCTCAATGAGCTATCAAACCCCAGGCCTGGAGCTTATTGATTAGTTTTGAGGGGATGATAGATCCAAGTGATAGCTTGACTTTCTGTTTTCTTTGTTTCACTGTTTTCTATTATGTAGAGAAAGCAAATTATTTATTTAACATTAGAAATGAAAATAAGCATGTTGTTGGTCACCATTGAGTTACACAGTCACTGTCATTGTGTTTGTTCTGTATTGTAGGTTTTGCCCTTGCTTTATGTCACGGCAGCACATGCTAAAGTGTGGAAGTGATATTGGCGTCATTGGAACATTTTTTAGCTCAATTCTAAACTATACTAAATGGAATTTACCCAAGACGACAAGGGACATATACCAGGAGATCCTGGCTGAGTCACATCACTGTCCTGTTACGGAGGTATTTCTACATTCTGCTCTGCTAGCTTGCTGTAAGGCTGTAAGATATGTTTTGTAATTTTTTAAATTGATGCTTAACCTTTTAAACAATGATTACAATGTATCATTCATTTTCTCGTTTTCATTAACCACACTCCAGCCTTATCAACATTATGCCTTTTTTTTTCTCTGCTAACTTCATTTTAATGTGGGTGTTGATTCCATGGAAGCTCTTTTAAAGCTTTTTCCCTTTGTTTACTCTTCATCAAATATCTTGGTTAAACGAGTTCCATTTAAAAAAAAATTGTTTAGAGATATAGTATGGTAACAGGCTCTTCCAGGCCAGTGAGCCTGTGCCACTCAATTACACCCATGTGACCAATTAACCTACTAACCTGTACGTCTTTGGACTGTGGGAGGAAACTGGACCACCTGGAGGACACCCACACGGTCATAAGGAGAACAGACAGATTCCTTACAGTGGAGGAATTGAACCCGGGTTGCTGGTGCTGATGTAGTGCTACACTGCCATGCCAGTGTTGATCAGCAGTTTGTGGACCATCAGAATTGCGACCAAATCTGTTCTCGTTCTTTTGATAGGAATGCATTGTGAACTAGAGTTCCAGAACAGATCTTCATAGACACAGAGACTCTCGGCTAATCATCAGCTGAACATGGAAGTAATTGACCTTGGATTAGCTGCAGTTGCAAAATTCAAAAGTAATTTGCAGAATATGAATACTGTCTGCATTTAAATCTGTGTTCATAAAAGATGTTTCGTTTGATTGCTTTCTTTGTTTTAATTTTGTTTAGTCCTTTGCTGTACCTTGTATTGTGCTGGTGTTCATTTAAGGGATTTTTAAACAGAATAATAATTTTACTGAGATACTGTAACAACAGGAAAACCGGAACCTGCCTGCCAGGATTCCACCTCTATCTCTTCAAGTCCTCATGCCCTCATTTAATAACTTCCTTTGCTCTACAACCGTTGACTATTCTCGCTGCCTTTGATCTGCCTGTTTTTTTTTCATCTGTCTGACCCTGATTGTTGATGCCTTCACCTGTCTTGATACTTTTCTGGAGTTTTGATCCTAAGCTTTACCCCCTCCCCAACCCTCTAAGTCTGTCTGTATAACCTGCCCCCCCCCATGTAACTGTTGCTTTGCACCCACAGAAATAGTCCTATGTTAGAAATATTTTCCCATGTTTATTACATTATAAATGCTGATCATATCATGTTCATGTTATTAAACTCATTGGTAGCTTTCTTCTGCAAGTAATTTATTTGCATCATCCTTTTATAGTGTCTCCTAAATGAGATTTCCCTAATTACTTGATAGTTCTGATCAAAGGATCCTGCCAAACTTTTCTCACCTCTTAACAAAGGCTGGATGATCTACTATATCACTGCCATTTTAAGTTTCTCCATTTGCTCTCTTGACTGTTGAATGGTTCAAGGCATTGAGGGGCTTAGATCTGCCCCTGATTTGAAAGGCGTGCTTGCAGTGCTTCATCCTCTTGGTCAGCGTTGTTAACATGTTACGTACCTTCTGTGGTTTTACTTAACTTGTGACTCGGGCAACTTCTGAACAGACCTCTTGTGTGCTCAGATGGACTCTCAGCCTCACAATCTAACTCATTTATGATCATGAACTTGTATAGTTCACCTGCACTGCACACTTTTGGTAGCTCTTACACCTTATTCTGTACTGTTATTGAAGATAAGGTTAGCTTGATTTGTCACGTATACAGGTTGTCCCCCGTTTTTCGAATGTTCGCTTTATGACACCTTGCTGTTACGAAAGACCTACATTAGTTACCTGTTTTCACCAACAGAAGGTGTTTTCACTGTTACAAAAAAAGGCAGTGTGCGCGCCGAGCAGCCAAATTCCTCCCCCGGAACTGCTTTCTAGCCGGCATTGCTTAAACACATGCCCCTGAGCATCTGTGCTTTATGTCGATTTGTCCTGTGCATCCGTTAGCAAGATGAGTTCTAAGGTATCAGAAAAGCCTAAAAGAGCGCGTAAGGGTGTTACACTTAGCGTAAAACTAGACATAATAAAGCGTTTCGATTGTGGTGAACGAAGTAAGGACATAGTGAGTTTGGCCAAGGAGGCTGGGTTTGTGGAAGTTGACGAAGATGATGTTGAAGATGTTTTGGCATCCTATGAACAAGAACTGACAGATGAAGAGCTGATGAAGAGGGAAGGATATTAATTGAAGTCGAACGCAGTAGCAAACGGCCCGAAAGTGAAGTCGTCCAGGAACTGAACGTGAAGCAATTGTGTGAGATTTTCGCTGCGATTGACAACGCTGCAATGATTGCAGAAAAGTATGACTTTAATTTTGAAAGGGTACGTAGGTTTAGGGCATATTTGCAGGTTGGTTTGAGTGCTTACAAAGAACTGTATGATAGAAAAATGCGCGAGGCTAAGCAGTCAAGCCTACTGTCGTTTTTCAAGCCTTCCACATCAGCCACAGCAGACGGTGAATCTCAACATTCGACATCGAGGCAGGTAGACATAGAAGAAGGTGACCTGCCTGCCCTGATGGAAACAGAAGACGATGACACCTCAGTCTCCTCTACCTCCCATCACCGTAACCTCCCGATGACTCAGCCTAACACACCATCATCAGTGTGCTCACTGTCTTCCCGATTCCGGTAAGTGAAATTACACTGGGCGTACATTATTTGTACTTTATATAGGCTGTGTATTTTTATGTGTTATTTGGTAGGATTTGGCAGCTTCATAGCTTAAAGGTTACTGGAAAGAGTGCTTCTGCCAAGAGCGCTTGCGCTGTGTGTTTCTGCCAAGAGCGCTTGCGCCGTGTGTTTTTGCCGTGAGTGCTGCCGAGACCGCTTGCGTGAGATTTTCACTGCGGTGGACAGTGCTGCAATAATTGCAGAAAAGTATTCCTACTTTATATAGGCTGTATATTTATCAGATCATTCCTGCTTTTACTATATGTTACTGTTATTTTAGGTTTTATGTGTTATTTGGCATGATTTGGTAGGTTATTTTTTGGGTCTGTGAACGCTCACAAATTTTTCCCGTATAAATAAATGGTAATTGCTTTTTCACTTTACTACATTCTGGCTTACGAACCATTTCATAGGAACGCTCTACCTTCGAATAGCGGGAGAAACCTGTACATCAAAACATACAGTAAAATGCACTGTTTGCATCAACAACCAACTTGGTCCAAAGATGTGTTTGGGGGCATCTGGCAAGTGTTGCTATGTTTCCAGTGTCAACATAACGTGCCTGCAATTTACTAACCCTAACCCATACATCTTTGGAATGTGGTAGGAAATGTACAGTATCCTGACAGACAGCGGTGAGAATTGAACCCAGATCACTCAGTCTGTAAAGTATTACGCTACCATGCCATACTGCTTCACCTGTTTTTTTTCCCCCTTCTGGCTCAGTGCTCTGTATAATGATTTGATCCTTATAAATGGTATGCAAGGCAAACTGTTCATTGTATCTTGGCACGTGTATTAATAATAAACCAATCTCTAATTTCATATCTCTTTAGATCTCGCACCTGAATATTCCATGCCAGATTCCTTCTTTGGCGGAAGTGTTATCTGTTGCTGAAGAACGAGCTTGGAATTCTCTCGACGTGTCCTCCTTGTTGCCTGATAATGAGATAAAACACTTGGTATCTTCGCAGCTTAATAGTAAGCTTGCTTGGTCTTTTGAAGTTTTAAAGCCTGAAGATTTCCAACCTCAGATGGTACTTTTTTTTTATTGATACCTGCTTTAATTTAACCTGTTTCCAATGACTTTTATTAATAGTTTGCTAAATCATTGCAAGTCAACAATATCAAGGAAGTTAAATACTATACTTGATCAGCATATCATCAGCCACTCTTAAGCATTCATTGCTTGCACTACTGGCACATCATGGTGATATTGTGTACTTGTTATAAAATACCCTACAGCTACACGCTTGTCTGCTCAGAAAAATACCCCTTTTAATCCACAGCCTTTGCCTTCAGGAATCAAGTTTATTTGTCTCGTGTACATCGAAGCACACAGTGAAATGTGTCATTTGTAATTAACCAGCACACCTGATGGTGTGCTGGGGACAGCCTGCAGGCGTCACCACACGTTCCATCGCCAATGTAGGATGCCCACCATGCTCAACAGGATAGCACTAGCAAGAGCAACATCACAAAAACAGCAACAATACAGCAACAGCAAAACAAACCCTTTCCTCTCTCCCTCCCTGTGTTTGTTTATTATGTGAATGTCAGAGCATACGGTGAAATGCATCACTTGCATTAACAATCAACGTAGCTGAGAGTGTACTGGGGGAAGCCGCAAGGGTCACCACATATTCTGGCATCAACAATTGCTCAGCCGATCAACACAGCACAACAAACAGCAAAATAAGCCCCGTTCCTTCGTCCCACCCACACACATACACGTCCTTTAACTCCAAGACAGGCCTCCAGCCTCCAGTGGACTCGGGCCTGCCAGCTTAAGTCTGTACCATAGAAAGATGGAAGTATACTGCAACACCTCTACTGTCACTGTTTTAAACCTTGACACCTTCAGCAGACGTTCAAGAAAATGGCTCACGTCTGCTTTCTCGTGGGCAATTAGGCAGGAGCAACATATGTTGCCCTAGCCAGTGATGTTCAAGTCCTGAAAGACTGAAGAAATAAAAATAAATGAATATTAATATGAGGACTCTTATCAGCTTTGCCATTGTATTAGATGATGACTGATCTTTTACTTGTCAGATCCACACATTCCTTGATTACTTTAAGTGCCACAATAGACCAGTGAAAGCTATTTTTGGGGAAAAATTTTCTACATTTCTTTGTCCTAAACACAGCTGGTGACACTTTCTCTTACATTATACTTTGTAGCTCTAGACCCTTCAGTCAGAGGAAACAGCTGTCTACAAACACTTTCAGATGCTACTTGAGCTCTATTTTAAGCCTATCCAATTCGATCTCTGTAGGACAGACCCCTCAACATTAAACTGCTTTAATGAAAAGTATGGCTTGTCCTTCGGTTGAAAAAAAATCAAACTTGCATGTTGTCCCTCCATGGACTTGTACCATTACAGGAAGACTGTGCAAGTCTTGTGTCCCAAACCGCTTCCGTTACGGACCAACATTCCATTGGTTTCCATAGTTGCTAAGAATTCCTGGATGTTACCTTTCTGTGTTTCATGTACCTACTGAGTTAGGCTGAGAAGTGGCAGATGAAGTTCAACCCAGAAAAGTGTGTAGTGATTCACTTTGGAAGGTTGAATTTGGAGGGAGAATACAGGGTTAATGACAGTTTTTTTATTATGGAGGAACAGAGGGTTCTTGGGGGTCCATGTTCATTCACTAGATTCCTCAAAGTTGCTGTCAATTTGATAGGGTGGTTGAGAAATTGTATGGTATGTTGGTCCTCGTTAGTCGGGGGATTGAGATCGAGCTGTGAGTTGCAGCTCTATAAACTCTGGTTAGACCACATTTAAAATATTGTGTTTAGTTTTGGTTTCCTCGTGATAGGAAGGATGTGGAAGCTTTAGAAACGGTGTAAAGGAGACTACCAGAATGCTGCCTGGATTAGGGAGCTGTCTTTTAAGGAAAGTTTGAGTGAAATGGGGTTTTGTTCCTCTTTGGAGCAAAATAGGTTGAGAGGTGACTTGATAGACACGCACAAGATGATAAGACGCATAGATTGAGAGGATAGCCAGACATCAGGCTGGAAGTATATAATTTTGAGGAGGAGAGTATAGGCGGTATGTCTGAGGAAAATATTTTAGATAGAGAGTGTGGGTGCATGGCACACAGTGCCAGAGGTGGTAGTAGAGGTAGATATATTAGGTACATACGAGAAACTCTGAGATGTGAGGGAAGTATAAGATTGATCTTGGAGGTGGTTAAAAATTTGGCGCAACAGCATAGACCAAAAGGCCTGTGTTCAAAGTAGAATTAATCTTCTGGTGAATAAGAGGTCCTTTCAAGAGTCTGATAACAGTGGGACAGCAGCTTAAAAATTAAGAAAAAAACATTAGCAAAGTAAGGATTACGATCTTAGAAAAATAGAGGGCTATAGGTAAGCCCAGTAATTACCAAGGTAGGGACATGTTCGGCACAACCTTGTGGGCCGAAGGGCCTGTATTGTGCTGAAGGTTTTCGATGTTTCTATTACTACTTGTGGGATGATGTACTGCTGAGCAGGTAGTACTCAAATGCAATCTTGGTGCAAATACGAATCTGTAGTAACATCTATCTGCCATGGGGTGGCTCTGTATTGAGATCCTCTGGCTTTGATGTGGAGGCTGGGTTCACCAGCAATCTGCATCACGTGTTGGCTAACGTGCAGTGATTGAATTGGGCTCAAAGATGTCACGTGTCACGACAGAGTTTCGTGCTGCCAAGCAGACTTCGCTGCAAATTATGTGGAAAGCAATGCGTTTATGCTGGTGGAATTTGTAGCTTGTGGAAATGTTTAATAAGGGAAAGTGAGAAATAGATGCAGGAATAGATCACATGATCCTTTGACCTGCTCCTTCATTTTATCAATATCTTTCGCTCTGCCATTTTCTTGCAGTTTTCTTATCCTCTGATACCCTTACTATCCAAGATGCATCAATCACTGTTTTGAATGAATTTCATGACTTTTCCTCCACAGCCCTGTGGGAAAGAAAGCAAATTCCAAGCATTCAGCATACTCTGAACAGATTTCTTCTCTCCTAAATTTTTTATTTTTTTAATTTAGAGATACAACATGGGAACTGGCCTTTCCAGCTCAAACGAGCTTGTAATACCCAATTATGCCCATGTAACCAATTAACTTTTAAACCCACACTGCTTTGGAATGTGGGAGCAAATTGCATCACCCAGAAGAAACCCATAGGGAGAATGTACAAACTCCCCACAGATAGCAGCAGGAATTGAACCAGGATTGCTGGCACTAATTGTTACACTAACTGTTGCGCTACCATGCTGCTCCTAAATCATTCAAAGGAATCTGTTACAGCAAATGATATTGTCAGCAGTAGCAGCAGGATATGGTCTACTACTGGCTTTGGTTTTAATATCCCATTAAAGCCTCCTTACATTCTCCTCCCTTCTCAGAATCCCTCTTTATTTTGCCCCATCTGCAAACATGGAAATAAGATATTTGGTCCTCTCAGCCAGTTTGGTACTGTGCAAAAGTCTTAGGCATATTCTGTATGTATGTCTAGGGTGCTTTTGCACTGTACTGTACTTGTCAATGTGGAGCAGAGAGTGAGTTTGTAAATCTGGTAGGATCAAAGGGATTTTGGAATGGCGAGGATGGAGCTCCATGGGAGGTGACAGAAGCTGGGGCAAAAGTTGGCACGGGTGCAGACATACCCAGCCATGAGACACCAGGCGAGGTCATTTGATTCCAAGCAATTGGTTTATTGATCATAACAGAATGTCTCTCTGGTGCTTCTCACTCGCTCCACACTCCCTTTCCCTTTTCCCAACCATGATTCCCCTCTCCCCGCCCGGATTCCCACTCTGTCCACAGTGACCCTTATCAGAATAAGGTTTATCATCACTCACATATGTTCTGAATTTTTTTTTTGCAGCAGCAGTATGGTGCAATGCTTAAAAATAATACAGTACTGTGCAATTATCTTAGGCACCCTGATTATATCTATCTATCTAATATATATATTAATATATATATGTGTGTGCCTATGCCCTTTGCACAGTACTGTAGGTTTTCATTGGCTGGGGTCATTGTAGTATTTCACTAGTCATTTCCTGCCCACCAGTAATAGACCATCTATCACTGTTCTTTCCTTAATATACAGGAGCCATTTCTTAATCTGCATCAATATATTACACCTATTTCTTTGTGTTTGAACATTGTAACCCATTGCTTATGTGTGATCTTCTTGGAAGGCTTCTGAAAATCCATGTATCGCACATATATTGGTTCTTCCCTGTCCTTTTCACTTACTACGTGCTTTAAGAATTCCAGCAGATGAATTGAACGGATGACCAGAGTAGCTTTATTTAAATTGTGAAAGATTGCAGCATACCATTGTGCAGTGTGTCTTGGGAGTGCATGTGCATAAATTGCAGAAGTTTGTTTAGCATGCGGAACAGCTTTGTCAAGAAGACAAATGGAATGTTGGCCTTCATTGCTGGAGTTATTGAATTTAAGAGAAGAGAGGTTATGCTGCAACTGTACATGGTACTGGTGAGGCCTCTTCTGGACTACCACATGCAGTCCAAGTTTCCTTTCTTGAGAAAAGATATGCTGGCTTTGGAGACTGTGTAGAGGAAGTTCATTAGGTTAATCCCAGAGTTGTGAGGGTTAGTCTCTGAGGAGAGATTGAGTCACTTGGGACTATTCTTGCTGGAATTCAAAAGAATGAGAGGGGATCTTGGAGGAACATAAAATCATGAAAGAGATGAGATTGAAGCAGCAAAGTTGTTTCTACTGGACCAGGTGACATAGCCTTGATTTGAGGGAATAGATTTCGGGCAAAGATGAGGAACTGATTTTCCTGGGGAGGAGAATCTGGAATTCTCTGCCCAGGAAAGCAGTAGAGACTACATCATCAAATATATTTAAGGCACAGATAGAAAGATTTTTGTATTGTAGTGGAATTAATGGTTTGGTGGAAAAAGCAGGTAGTTGGAGCTGAGTCAACAGCCAGAATCAGCCATGATCTTATTGAATGGCGGAGCAGGTAGACAAGCCAGATGGCTAACTCCTGCTCCTATTTCTTATGTTCTTATGGATAACCATCTCCTATACCATAGTTCTATAATTTCTTAATATAAAGGAATGAAATAAAAGTCTTAAAGAGAAAGGAGAACTGCTACACTTCCAATGACTGCTTTATTGTTATTATTAGTATAACAGTTATTTTCATAAGTGACAAAAAATACTGTTACAACCAGCCATCAGAGAAATTAAATTTAACTCTCTTCATCCTCAGCTTGGCTTGAGGTCCTGCATTGAAACAATTCTGAAACTGTTCTTTCACAGATGTGCAGTTTGAATACGTCATCAGCCCACCTGTTTGTTTCACTAAAACTGCATAGAGAAATCCACGGCCACTGGGTAAACAAGAATTCTGCAATATTTCCCCCAGCAACATATTGCAAAACTTTTTACTTCCTGCCATTACACCCGCAGTTCGGCCACCTGGTTCAAATACACTAAAATTGGACTAATTTAGTGTCTCTGGGTCACAGGAAGTGCTCTTGTAGTTGATTCATCATAAACAACTTTTCAAACAAGATCGGTTTAATTTGACTTTGGTTCGCATATTTGTTCATACATATTCATTTTATAAAGATGGTGTGACTTAACATAAGTCACATGAAAATAGTTTGAAACGATTTTGATTTGCATGCCTTGCGCTCAGTGGCCCCTTGAACACCTGCTTGTTAATGCAAATATGAAATCAGCCAATCATGTGGCAGCAACTCAATGCATAAAAGCATGCAGACATGGTCAAGAGATTTAGTTGTTCAGACCAAAGATCAGAACGAGGGAGAAATGTGAGCTTAGTGACTTTTACTGTGGAAAGGTTGTTGGTGCCAGATGAGGTGATTTGGGTATTTCAGAAACTGCTTGTCTCCTGGGATTTTCATGCACAACAGTCTCCGGAGTTTACAGAGAATGGTGCATAAAACAAAAAAGAAATCCAGTGAGTGGCAGTTCTGTGGGTGAAAATGCCTTGTTAATGAGAGAGGTCAGAGGAGAATTGCCAGACTAGTTCAAGCTGACAGGAAGACAACAGTATCTCAAATAACCATGGGTTAACAACAGTGATGGGGAGTAGAGCATCTCTGAACACACACCATGTTGAATCTTGAAATGGATGGGCTACAGCAACAGAAAACTGCGAGCATTCACTCAGTGACCAATTTATTAGGTACAAGAGATAACTAATAAAGTGGCCACTGAGTGTGTAATTTTCAGCTGTGCTGTGGAGTTTGAGGTTTGGTTAACTTTTTAACTTCTTTACAGATATTGAACGGTGTGTTCCAGGCTAATTCAGTGACGGGGTATTTGCAGCTTGTGGATGCATCAGGTTCACTGGACTGTGTGGTGCAAAACTCTGCAGTAAGCCAGACTGCATTTTGTGACACTTCATACATAGGTAAGAACTTTGGTCAGCTTAAGGTGGCTGCAGTATCCTGTAGTTCAAATAATTCAAATTTTATTTCAAAGTAATATTTAATTTTAAAAATATATTGAACCTAAAAGATTTTCTCTCACCAATTAATTTGAAATTATGCTTTTTCCTGTTATAATCTAATAATTTTGTAACAAGATTGTACACTTCCTTTGCAATGTGGATGTACTTCCATTTGGGAATGGTGGGATCATCTTGGGGGTAAATTTTCAGCCAAATGATACCGCTCTCTCTTGAGATTTCTGGAGTTTATAAGCAGCTGCAGTTTTCTGAATTTGCTGCTCCAGGTCTTTACTCTAAGCAGACAGATCTCAAGATTGTATAATTTATACATACTATGAAAATATACACTTCAAATTTTGAACTTTACTCCCACTGGGAGTGTTTGAATATTGGCTTAGGTGGATTGCATCCATGTCCCCATGACTTCGTTCACAGGAGATTCAATATAAATATTAAGCTTGCTTGTCATAATTACATAAATAAAATATAGAATGGATCTATTTTTGTAGAATTAAAAATATAAGAAAGACTCGGTTAATCCATTAAACTCAACTTCAGTGCCAAGCCAGCAGATTTTCAGGACTGTTAATTTTATTCCAATTAATATTCCAACAAATTTTAAATTCACTTTCACAAAAATACAACTGCAGACGCTGTGGATCAAAGAATGCGTACACAACGCTGGAAGAACTCAGCAGGTCAGGCAGCATCCGTGAGAAAAGAGTAGCCAACGTTTTGGGCCGAGACCCTTCATCAGGATGCTGCCTGATCTGCTGAGTTCTTCCAGCGTTGTGCACGTATTCTTTAAATTCACTTTGATCTGATGTTACAGAGCAACATCATATATTCTGTAGTGAACTGGTCACATTAAAGGGAACACTAGAAACAGGTCATTAATGGGTTTCATGGAAGCAAGAGAAGAAGGGTTGCCAGAAGGGTGTGTTGGTGGGTGAGTGGAAGCCAGGGTCCCAAAATATTGGTGTGAGTACAGGAATCAACGTCTGGTGAATCAGATGCCAACTCAATTGGATTTGGAGTTGTATAGCATGCAGAAAGGCCTTTTGACTGACTGCGACTATGCTGACCACCAAGTACCCACCTATATTAATCCTGGATACCAGCATGTGGTCTGTAGTCTTGATGATTTGTGCTCAGACAGTTACCAAAATGTTGAGAGAGTACCTGTTTCCACCATCCACTCGGTTAATATGTTCTATATTGCAGCCCTGCTTTGGGTGAAAAAATTCTTCCTTGGGTATCCTGTAACAATCTTGCTCCTTATTGAAATCCATACCTCCTGGTTACAAACACTTCTGCAGTGAGGAAAGTTTCCTACTTTTTACCATATCTATTCCTGTATAATTTAGTATACCTCTATCAGAAATGCCCCTCTGCCTCCTCTGCTGCAAGGAAAACAAATTCACCCTACCCAGTTTCTCCTTGTAATGGAAACGTCCCATCCCAGCTAACATCCCAGTGCCTCTTCTTGACACCTTCTCCAGTGCAGTCACATTCTTCCTTTGGTGTGGTGACCAGAGCTGCACGCGATATTCTAACTTGGCCTAACCAGCGTTACGTGTTCCATGTCATTCATAGCATGTTCCTGTATTCTGTGGCCCTGCTAATGAAGGAAATCATCCCACAAGTCACCATCACCTTTCTGTCTATGCTACGACCTTTGGGGATATATGGACTTCTACACTGAAGTTGCTGTGTTCCTCAATCCCCCTTTGGTGCTGTTCATCGTACAAGTCCTATCCATATTTGTCCTTCCTAAATGCATTGCCTTGCACTTACCAGGATAAAACTCCCATCTGCCATTTCCCTGACCCAGTTAGCAGATGATAATTATCATTGTGAAGCCTCAGACGACCCACCTCGTCATCTACACCACCATACTTTGTTGTGTCATCTGCAGATTTGCCCATTGTACCTCCTACATGCACGTTCAGGTGGTTAGGGTGTATAAGAAACAGTACAAGCCCAACTTTGGTTGCTTTGCTGGTCCACTGGTCACAGACTTCCATTCACAAAAACAATCCTCTGGCATCATCGTCTGTCTCATATTACCAAGCGAACTTTGGATCCATTTTGCCAATTACACTTGGAGCCCCAACCATATACTTCTGGACCAGCCTTCCACGTGGAACCTCATCAAAGGTTGTGCTGATTTTCGACTAGGCAGATCGCAGATTTGTGGAGTTTTACTCTTGAGTGACCTGAGAGGTAATTGCACAATAAAGTTATGAAGAAATACAGGTGAAGTAGTTATTCAAGAATCTAAACTGTGACAAGTACGTCAATGTCGATGGGGTGGCACGATTAGCACGGTGCTTTATGTTGCCGGCTGTGAGATCGGTGTTCAGTTCCCGCCACTGCCTATAAGGAATTTGTACGTTCTCCCTGGGACTGTCTGTGTTTCCTTTGGGTGCTCTGGTTTCCTCCCACTTTACAACGATGTATGGCTTAGGGTCAGTGAGTTGTGTTGACACTGAAAATGTGGTAATGCTTGTGAGCTGCCCACACTGCCCTTGCTGATTTGATGCAGATGATGCAATTCACTGTATGTTTGGATGTACATATGACAAATAAAGCTGGCTAATAATGTTAATAAAAAGGACAATGATAACACACTGCTCTCCAACCACCATACCTTTTCTAAAATTTGAAACGTTAGTTGGATTTCATGAGCTTTCACTATTTTCTGTAATTGGTTACTATTTTTGAATATTTTGTCTCTAATAATGTCTGGGATTTATATTTGTCTCTCTTGCAGGCTGTCTGGTGCAACTGCAGAAATATCAGGTGGTTTTGGAGCGATTTATGAACAGTGACTTCCCATCCTCCAAACACCTTCGTGATCCAAGATTTATAAAGGAAAAGCACACCAGGTCAGTGTGTGGTAAATTTCATTAATGAAATTCAGAATATTAAGGTCAGTCTTGCAAGCTCTTAATCCTATTGTGACATGGTGTTGCATTCCCTGTGACCTTGTTAGAATCAAACTCTTAACAAACTCATTGTAAATGTATTGACAGTGAGTTTAACAAGTCAAGAACCCTGTGACCTTGAAGTTTAAAATTTAGGAAATGTTACTGATTGCACAAATTATTAATAAATCATACACTTTGTGTGTGAATATTGCTAAGAAGAAAGGAAAAATTCCAAGTTAGATGACTTGTACAGATTTATTAATTTCCCTTTGATGTTGCAGTTGTTGTTGTCGTCATTATCATCATCATCATCAAGTGCCATGTCACATGACAAGGGTGATCATGGTCTATGGCCATGATTGTTCTTGGAAAATTCTACAGAAGTGGTTTGCCTTCTGGGCAGCAACTTTACAAGATGATTGACTCCAGCCATTATCAGCACCCTTCAGAGAGTATCCACCTGATGTCAAACCAATACTTGTGATATGTACCAACTGCTCATATGACCCTCCATCACCTGCTCCCATGGCTTCATGTGACCCTGATTGAGGGTTAAGTGGGTGCTACATCTCGCCCAAGGGCAACTTGCAAGCTAGTAGAGAGTAGGAGTGCCTTACACCTCTTTTGGTACCCTTCCGCCCATGTGGTTGTAAAAACAAATTAAAGTTAGCTTCCACACCTTAAAATGAATGAGAGTTTAAAAGATTTAAAAAGAACATTGGAAAATTCCATGAAGTTGTATCAATAAACATCTGAAGAGCTGCATCATGGCCATCTTGAGTAAGACCATTGCATCTATTCTGTGATATTGCGATGTGTCTGGGGATGGCTGGTAACATTAATCAATGTTCAAAATTATTATTATGGTTACATATGAGGGCAAATCTAAACTGAATTGAAGTCCCATCAGCGTTTGGAATTTCAAAGCATTCTCCTTTCATGTGTTTAAAATATCTTTAATGTTCAAAATTTGATTTAGTTTTCCTGGACAAAGCAAAAGTAAATTTCTGACTTGTCTACTCCTGATCATTGCTCAGCTGTCCAGATGAGAAAGAAAGAACAGGAGCAGGACTTGATGAACAAATATTTAACAATTACAATATTATACCTGTATCATTCAGTAAAATTACGTAGAAGTTTACAGCGCAGAAGGTGGCTTCAGTTCATCTTGTATGTGCAACTCTTTAGAGTGAACAGAATCTCCCTCTTTCCTTGCCCTTGCACTTTCCTTGGGTGGTGGGGGTAGAGATGCGTCTCTGTCAAAGGAAGTCTAGGGTGCTTCTTCCCTCAACTCGCTTGCAGGTCACCCTTGGGCAAGGTATAGCACATGTTTAGCCCCCCCACCCCCCAACAGCATCACATGATGCAGTGGGAGTGGACGGTGGATGATCGTATGAGCAGCTGGTACACATCACAAGTCCTGGTTATGTGCCCACTGACACCAGGCGGGCAGACAATGGCTGGGATCACCCATCTTGTGAAGAAGGCAATAGCAAACCACTTCTATAGAAAGTTGCAGGGCCATTGACCTACATTCTTGTTGGCAAAAATAAAAAAAGGAAGATGACCACTACTTGTTCAAAGAAAGTGGGAGTTATCGACTGACCAGCATTTATTGCCCATTCTTACTGAGTGCTTTGTCTGAGCATTTTGGGAATAGTTAATTAAAGCACATTTTAATTAGACCAGATTTGATTAAGAAGGCAAATATCATTTCCTAGAGAACATTAGTAAACCTGTTATTTTAGCCAGTTTGTTTGTTCCATCTGATGCTAATTTTTACTTGATTTATTTTCTAATGACTTGAATTTGAATTTCTCAGCTGCCGTGCTAGAATGATCTTGTGCCTCCAGATCAATAGTCCAGGCCTTTGGCTACCAGAAATAATGTAAAGTACAGTTGCACATTGGTTATTAAGAATCCAAATTATTCAGCTGCTAGAGAACAGTGCAAACACAAAATTTACATTGATATCTTTGATTGTGGAGGCACGGCGCATAATACTACAGCCTCAGCGTTCCGGGTTTAACACACCATAAAGTGCTAGAGGAATTCAACAGCTCAGGCAGCAGCTATGGAGAGGAATAAAGATTCGACATGTCGGGTTGAAACTGTTCATCAGGATTTGGCCTGAAATGTTGATTGTTCATGTCTCTCCATAGATCAGGTATTTCCAACCACCTTTATGTCATGGACCAATACCATTAAGCAAGGGGTCCATGGATCCCAGTTGGGAACCCCTGCCGTAGATGCCTCTGACTTGTTGAATTCCTCCAGTATTTTGTGTGTGTTGCTCTGGATTTCCAGAATCTACTGAGGGTCTGAGGTTTGATCCTATTCTTGGTGCTGCCTTTGTGAAGTTTGCAGGTTCTCTTTATATCCCCCAGATGTTCCACTTTCCTCCCATATTCTAAGGACGTGCAGGTTGGTGGGTTCAATTACTTATGTAAACTCCCCCTCATATGTTGATAAAAAGGGGAATTGGGACAGATGGGTGGAGGATGGAGATGATGGGAGTACAGGAAGGGAAAATGGAATTGGTGTAAGTCAATGCTTGATAACTGGTATGGGTGTGGAGATCAGAAGAGCCTCTTCCTGTCATGTTAAATGGAGTTATTATGTAACACAGTTAATGAAATGGTCTTAGCGTCAAATTGTTTTAGTAGTGGCTACAGGCCCTATTGCAGATAATTCTCTATTTGCATAAAAAAGGTATCAGATCATCTTACAGTGGCAAATTAATGGAAAGGCAACAAGGCTGAAAAAAGTAAATCATTCATCACAGAACAGAGGATGGTAGGTGATGATAGAGGTATACAAGATGAGAGGCATGGAGAAACTGGGTAGCCAGAGGCCTTTTTCCCCAGGATGGAAATGGCTAATGCAAGTGTGCTTAATTTTAAAATGATTGGAGGAAAGTATAGAGGGAATGTCAGAGGTAAGTTCTTTACACGGCAAGTGGTGCAAGAGTGGAATGTGCTGCCAGGCATGGTGGTAGGGGCATTTAAGAAGCATGGATGATAGAAAAATGGAGGGTTATGTAGAAGGGAAGGGTTAGATTGATCTTAGAGTAGGTCAGCACAACATCATGCGCCAAGGAGTCTGTACAGTTCTGTATTGTTTTAGGTACCCAGTTTTTATAGAGTACGCTATCTTTGTAGCTATATTTGGATGTCGCTATCCACGTTCACGTCATAGATAGGACATGGCGATGGAAGGATGGTGGTGATACCTGTGAGGGTGTATGAGATGGTTGTTACCAGCCACTTCTTAGTCTAAATTAGGAGTTAAATAAAATTGATATTGTGGATAAAACTGAATGCTGTGGCATTGTCAGCAAATTGACCTCCTTGACCTGTTAAGTGGAAGGTTTACTGAATTAATTTAAAGAAGTAGACTATAATATGTTTCCTTGGGATACAAGTTTTGGTCAGAACATCACCTCTTTACAATTGACCTGAGTGAATACCAAGAAGGTCGGCTCATAATATATTTGCTGTCTTGTGTGTTGAATTACCTCTTCTGAGCACTATGGTTGAGTGATGGTTTTCACTTGCTTAGAGGCTGGAGTGGTAGCGGGTTGATGGGTAGAATTTCTGACAAAATGATAGCCATGCAGGTCTCTTGAGAGGTATGAGAATTTCCTTTGCATGGTTCACTATTCCTCGGCTTTTGTAATTATTTGAATTAAGGACATTTTCTTTTATTATGCTTCAACACTTGCCTCTCTCTGGAAGTAGACTTTTATGCCTCTGCTTTCTTTTTCGACAATGTCACTTTCTGTTCTAGCCCATTTCATACGATTTCAGCTGTGGATGCCATGCCTGCACCTGCCTACTTCATCTCGCCCTACCCAACAACCAGTTCAGCCAGGTTCTGTTACTCTTTGTTGGAGGCTGTACTCAACATGATAGGTCCACTCTCTCAACCTCATAGACCTTTAATTAATGATGTCTACTTGTTGGCACACAGGAACTTTTCTGCCATTTTCTTTGCTGGGTGGAAAAATAAACTCTAGATTTAAATGAATATGTAAATTTTGTTAAAGTTTGATAATGCAAGTGTTAAACATAAGTGAATTTATTTGCATTTATTTAAAGAGTATTTGTTTTTATACAGCACCACTGTTTCAAAGCAAATTACAGCTAATTAAATGCTCAACTAAACACACAGTTAAGTTGAAGTTGATGTATTCTATATTCTGTGTCCAATAGCCCAACATCATTGACCATTCATTTTTGTGAAGAATAACCTTAGAAAGTGCCCAGAAAAATTGCTGAGAAGTCCTGATGCAGGGTTTCGACCTAAAATGTTAACAGTTCCTTTCACCCAGCAGATGCTGCTCGCCCTGCAGTGTTTCTCCAGTAGTCTGTATTTTTTTGCCACCCACTTGTTCCTGTGGCAGCCCTGACAAGAAGCAAGATATTGAGGCATAAAAAGTAACTACTAATAAGAGAAATGGATCTGACATCTATTTATAAATTTGAATTGCCCCTCTCTAAGTTTTTAAAGCTATCTTTTTTTTTGTAAAGTAATAAGATTGCAGTGAAGTTGGATGAGATTTATAAATCAACACAGAGGATGAGAGTCGACTTGATCCAGGTGTACAAGGTGGTAAGAGGCACAGATCAAGTGGACATCTAGAGACTTTACCCAGGTCAAAAATGGTTAATATCATGGGGCATAATTTAAGGTGATTTGAGGACTGTATGAGTGGGGGAGGGGAGGTGGCAGGGGTAGATTTTTTGACAGAGCTGTGGATGCATGGATTGCCCTGCTAAGGGTGATGCTAGAGGCAGATACATTGGGGACATTTAAGAAACTCTTTAGATAGGCACATGGATGATAGAAAAATTGAGGGCTATGTAGGAGGGGAGGATTAGATTGATCTTAAGTTAGTTAAAAGGTTGGCACAACATTGTGGGCTGAAGGACCAGTACAGTATTGTCGTGTTCAATGTCAAACACTGAAGTTTTATATGTATTCAGAACAGATCCGTTCATCTACTCGTATACAGTGATTGTAAAGGATAGTACTCAAAATCTTTATCTATGTAATGTTTATATCAGTTTTTAATACAAAATTAATTTCGAATCCTAATCAGAATAAGTGTTGAACCATTTCCCTCTCATTAAACCTGAACTGGCAAGGCGAAGGCGACCAGGATTTTTTGAGGAGAGCTCTGCAGTATTTTTCCATTGGATTGTCGACGTGGCAGGGCTTGTCTTTAGGGGAATGACGAGAAAGGCATTCAGCTGTTGCAGGCTTCGCATTGAAACTACACGCAGTGAGACTAGGCCACTGAGAGATTTTCTAATTGAGTGCCATCTTGAATTTAATTTGCAAATAAAAAGCACCTTGTACAAAATTTCTGCGCAGCATAAATAAAAGCTGCAGTGTGGAAAAAGACGCCCAAACGTCCTTGCTCGCCGTGTTTGCTTTTGGAAGGAGGGCATATTTAGTGGCTATTATCTGCAATGCACGTCATTGTGAGCCGTCGGGGGATTTGCTGGGGAAGGCGATTGGTTGGGGCCGGAAGCGTGGAGGGCGGGGTAGCTTACTGCAGCAGATGTTTTTGTGGTTACTGAGAAGCCTCTGCTTTCAGCCACAGAGCTCCGCTTTTGTTGCTTTTGCCCTTGCCTTTTTTAAACCCCCCCCAAAAAAAAACTGCGGGCTCGTTGCAATGCAAATACCCCCCCCCCCCCAAAGTACATACACACTGCAATATTCGAGTGCCCCCTTTCTCTCCCTCTGCACCAGTTTGCATTGTTATCGATCTGATTGGTGTCCTGCTTTGAACAGGGTCTATGTCCAGTTCCGTGCGGGCGATGTGCGAGCGCTGGGCGAGGGGGCGAGAGCGGCAGGAGCGCAGCCGGTGCCAGCCGCCGGGGCGAGTGGCGAGAGCGGCCGCTGCAGTGGGGCATGCAGAAGCGATGAGGTCAGCGGCGCGGCGGCCAATCAGCGGCGGGGCGGCCCTTCCCTTCCCAAAATGCCTCTGCTGGAGGAAGTTGTGCTGCAAGAAGGCCATGTTGGTGAAAGTGGAAGAACTGGCTGTTCACACCCATCATGGAGAGCCGGGGACGCGGCGGGCTGTGCGGGCCAGGAGCGGCGGCTGCGGGGAGCAGGTACCGGCGCTGGTCACCCGGCGGCGTGCGGGGGCAAGAGGAAACACTCGAGCCCCGGCGTGGGCTGCGTCGCACACTTACTGGTAGTAACTCACAAAGATGCCCTGATGCTTAGGAACTGTCAATATGGCAGAAACGAAGGCTTTGAGCATACTAATGGCTCTGGCGAGGTTTTCAGCAAGAGGACTAAGGCAGGGCTGGGACTGGCTTTCTGCGCTTCTGCCTTCGTTCTAGGAAGCCCCAGACAGTGGGAAGACGAAGGAAGCATCGAGGGATTGCCAGAACTGGAAACAGATCTCACTCTTTGTTCTGAATACAACAACCGTACACAAGTAAGTACTATTTTAATTGAACTTTGTCCTTGAAAACTAGTGTCTTGATGCAGCACAATTGGAGCTGCCTAATTATAGCAGCCATGGCTGTTCCTGTGCTGTGTTGTAATCGCTCTCAAATAGAAGTGAATTCGACACAAACTTCTAGTAGATTTGCAAACCTTATTTGGATAAATCTTGTAAATCACAAATAAACGACACTATTAACCCTTTAGGTTCTTTCCCCTAATAAAGCTAATTTTTTTTTTGGTTTTGCAGAACTGCACAGAGGTCATGTTTCCAAACACTAATAGTAATAATCAAGCGACTAATATATTGCACTGGGTTAATAATAAAATAATGTTTGTTACTGATGACCTTCAGTGTGTTTACAAGGTTATGGTTGAAAACAGGTATTGCCGAGGTTGTGATCGATTAAGTTGTTTACTGAATGCAACTAAATCTGAAGTGATCCATGACTTATTAAAAGATTTCTTTGTTTGGGTGTTGGCTTTGTTAACTGTTTGTACTGGAGGGTGTCACATGATTTAATCGACCCTTTTCATGTATTTTGTATTTTTGCATTTTTAAGGTTTGGTGTGGGGAAATTTTTAATCAGCCATCTTAACTATTCTGTTTAATTTGTAGTTGAGATTACTAATGGTGGACGTACATATTCCTTAATTATGAAATTTTCAACTTTGCCCGGTAAAGTTCTTTATAAAACTGAAGCTCCTGATCTCAGAAATAAAAGAAATCTTTAAAATTGTCCTTAGCCAACAGAAACTATGCTGCAAAGTTTTAAAAAAAAATTCAGCTGCATTGATACTGCCACAGTACAAATTGCCCTTTATATTACACCAGCTCAACTCTTTTGAGAAATTGGTTAAGAATTAAGTCTGGCAGATATAAACAAAAGCTGTGACAGTAAAATGATTGATTGCTAATAACTGTTTATTTAAAAAAGTGGTCTTCATGTCTGAGCTTATTTGTGGTTCAAGAAAACCGAAAATAAAACTGCTCAAGCATTTATTGATTGCTCTAAGTATTCACTTCAGAATTTCTTAAATTTTCTTTGATACACCAATTCAAACAAAAACTAAGCCGTGCGTAAACCACCTTCTAACCTTGATCTTACTACTTGTTTGAAAGAGTTGTACAGATATACTCATCGTTTTCTGTTTGCAGGATAAACATTCATTTGTCGTGTTATGGTGGCCTGATTAATTTTCTGAGTTCAAAAGTTCCTATATTGCTCTGTTTAAACTCATAATTATCTGTATAAAGAATGGATCACACGAAGCATCAGAAATGGTCATCTGCATAATGAAGGGTGCAGTTTTTAATCAGTATTTTATTTTTATGGTGATATAATAATTTTGCCGTGAAATTTAGTAAATTTGTTGAAATAATTCAACTGTCAAAACCGTTTCATTTTCTAAATTTCTTGAACTACCCAAATGTAGATCTGTTTGGTAGTGCATCCAAGTCTTAGGGTAGGGACTGAAATTTTGTAATTGTCACTTTTTTGTATTTAGCAATGCTTCGTTAATTTTATTCCAGCTTTTTAAAAACCATTTTGTGAATTTCCCAACATTTCCTAGCAGTCAAAAATGTAGCTGAAAAAATAACCCAAAAATTACAGGCAATATATTAATGACTTATTTTGTGGTACAGTTTCTGTTAATTCAGTTTTATTGTTTGGCAAATGTTGAATCAAGCTCTTGATGTTTTTTTTTCCCTGGTTCAATTAAGAACTGTAAATGCATAAATGAAGCTCATTGTTTTTAGCAGTTTTGACCTAATATTTTGTACAATCTTTTTAATGTTTTTGAATGAATTACTTTCATATGGTTCATATGACACTTCCCGCCAATTTATGGGTGCCCGGAAGTAGGTTCAGCTTTGCCTAGTCTGTACAGTGAAGACGACTAGCTTTGAGGAAGCGCCATTTTATTACAAAATCTATGCTTCTCTTCATGTACATTGGGGCAGTGGGGAAACCACAGAAGCATAGGATTGTCATGATTACTTCTATTTTTCTGTTAAATGCTGCTTTTTGCAACCACTGCAGTCTGTCTAATATGTCTTCATTGTTCCTTTGGTGGGCTCTACAGTAAAAGGGTGCAAAATTAACTCTTGCATTCTCGGTAAATCGCAATGAAAAATACACTGCCTGTTATTTTTCATTTTCCATTTTCTGTCAGTAAAGAAAATATTCCAATGAAACTGGAATTGCGCATGAGATTTCCTTTTTTTTTTCCAAATGGATAGTTTTGAAAGTTTAAAAAACATTTTGACCAGTTTAATTTAATAGTAAGATGGTGCAGGTTTCTTTTTGTTTGCAGTATCCATCATATGCCACCCCGAATTGTAATATGTATGGAAGGTGTTGAGATTCAATTGGAGACATTAGAATAAAGAATGAGTAACTCAAATGTATCATTGTTTTTGGTATAATCATTCAAGTACCAATTGATCAGTGATTCTAGGTTTAACTTTTAATTAAATCCATATGAAAATATTTTGAAGGTAAGATTAAAAATGTATTTGGTGCAACAAATGACTCAAGTTTATTACTCCTGGTTGGCTTCTCTGTCAATCTGAAATTTAGAATGCAAGGTAATTCTGAATGCATTTCCGAATTGAAATGTTTAAAACCATTTTTGTTTCTAAAGATTGTGATGAAATTAAAATTGAAATTGAAATCTGAAAATGAATCAATAGCTTGATGGCATAAATAAATTGCTTCATTAATATTGCCATTTTAGTTTTTTTAAAATGTTAAGTCACTTGACGCATTCTACTTGAGGTTTTTCAAAGAGGAGGAAGATGAGGTATCAGACAGGTGACTTTCTGCTGCTTGTATGTGCTCAGTACAATGCAGGGAGTAAATAATGTGGCATTTTTTGTTGTTGAATATTGTCATGAAGAAACAGTAGAAAAATGTCTTTCAAACATAAATCTGGTAATAACCTTTTAATTTCATGCTAAGATTAACATGATTGTATTTAGAAACGGGTTTGAGAATGAAAATTGACTTGGGTTTTGCAAATGGAATATTCTTCAGCTGTGCCTCAGCTTGTGTAAATTTGGGAAATTTGCAACTGACCTTCAGTAGAAAATGATAGAGAAATGCATTAGGTTGTATGACGACATGAAAGATGTAGGTATCTAAAACATCTGCATTATTTCAATGTTGTCCTTTTATACAAAGAAACTGAGCCATTTGTTTACAGTAAAGTGGTAAGGATAGCATTTTGGTAAAAACCACAAAGTTACAGATAGGTACTTTTTATAATAAGGTTTTCAACAAATTGATAAAACTATTACCAACAAAATGGCTGGTGGTGCATCTCTTGACTGGCTAATACAGTTATGGTTAATGTACAGTTTACAGTTTATGTACCAAGTTTCTTTAAAATAAGAATGAATGCGAAGAATATCTTTTAGATGGTTGATTGGTGAATGTGTAGAAGAGAATTTGTTTATTTTGAACAGAAGCCCAAACTCTTCCTGATTGAAATGGTCAAAGCTGCCTAATGTTAAGTGATTAAAGCCCATGAAGTAAAAGGTGAAAGCGAAGTCCACAGATACAATCAAATTGTGGCCTTTTCTACACTTGAGGGATGAAATCCATTCTTGTATATAATTAGTATATAAAATGCAACCTGAATTTCTCACTAACATATTGGACAGATATTTGAGTTCCCTGTATGGTATTTCTTCATAGGCACTGTTATGTTCGTTGATGTGGTAATTTGTTGTTATGTGGTCCCAAAGTTTACCACAGCTCAGGATTTTAGTAGATGATTTTAATGCTGCATTATAGGTTTATGGATTCTGTATGTAAGACCAATCTGATATTTAGCAAATAAGGCAAGATTGATAATTAAAATAATATCAGATTCTTTGCTGCAAAAGATTGATTCATGAATTGCACATCTTCCCTCCAGGTGGTTTCTCTCCAGGGCATTCTTGTAGGATCTTTTGTCACAATTTCTGTTGCTTTGTGTGACTGGCATTTGTATATCTCAGCTAATATTTTACACAACAATTGGACAGATTGTAGCTGTTGTTTGGCAGCTGGAAGTCCATTGGTTTGGAAGGAACTCTTTTTACCCTTATCCGTTCCACAGATAGACACGCACATGCAAATTGGCTTAAATCTAATGAAAGTGGCCACATTGCATTCTGTTTTTTCATACAATCAGCTTATTGCTGATTTCTGTATTTTTCTGTAAAATGTGCAAAAACTGCAAATGAGTTTCTTCTATAGATTTGACTTCTTTTGATTTGACTCCTTTTGAAACCAGAAGTACAGTTAATAGATTAATTGTAGCTTGGGTTTCATGGAAAGAAATCTTACATTTAACAAATCCTTGAATGCAGGAATATGGGTGGTAAAAGACAATTGAAGTTTCGTCCTTTTTTTGTAGAAATAGTATAGATAGCAGTTTGAGAAATGCCATTGTATTGAAGTAGTTCTGATTTGTCTGTGGAACTAAAATGTGCTGTTCAATGTCAGGGTGGCCAAATGATAGAAGCCGTATGTTTCAGACTAGCTTTTTGTTGCTTTATTTGGGAATCAGTTTATGATTTTCAAGCAAACTCGATCAACTTGAGAAATAAAGGATTGCAATGCCAAAGGTCCATTCATGTTTTAAAATTCCCCATTTTAATTTTCATGATTTTGGATCATACAAGCAGCAAATAAATTGTTTAATTTTGGGATTAACAATCATTTGATCAGAAAAGCTTTGTTTAATCAGCAACATTAATTTTAGTAGTTTAGTTTATTGATATATTTGTAAATTTTTATTTTGAAAGCAGTTAAAATGAGCTTCATGCTCGCTACTTCCTCTTTTGTCTCTACAGCATTGTTCAGTCATTTTGAACATGATTTGGTCACGAAACTGCTGAGATGAATTTTTGCCCTTCAGCTGGTATAGAAAATCAATTGCATTAAATGGCTGATGTGTTGATGTTTAATTTCACTCAGAATTTGGCATACCTTGTTTTAGGAATGGTGTAAACCCTAAAATCAATGTTTTGATAGTATCAGGATAAGGAAGGTTATTACTTCAAGTGGCTCCGTTTTCTCCTTCCCCACTGCTGTTAAAGTATTCATATTTGACTGTATGCAGGTGTTAATGACAACTTAATAAAATGCTCTTTACAAAATATCAGTTATGTGAAAGCAGTCGATACACATTCAAAGTACTAGAATTGCATCTTTGGTTTTCGCTCTAGTGGTTTTTTTTGTTTCATACTGATCCCTTACCATCGGAGTTTTTTCGCTGGCATGTTCTATAATAAAAGTGAACATTTCAAATGACTGCATTTAATACTGACTTTTTTTTACTTTTAAAGCTACAGCAGAAGTTTAGATACTTGAACGATGTAATTGTGGACACACAAATAAGAAACACTGGAGTAATTGTCTGTTAAGCTTTAGTCTTTTTGCACTAGCCATGAAGATATAAATAGTGTATAATATTTTTCTTCTGTCTCTTACAGGTGCATTTGGATTTTGTGGGTGAAGCTGTGCGGTGGTACCATTTGATAAATGTCGGGGGTGTGTACAGAGTCATTGGACCAAAGCAGGTGGTAAGGAACTAAAACCTGACTACAAATATACAGTCATGAGAGACGGTTTGCATATTGCGGTTGCTTTTGAACTCATTGCCATGACAAAAAAAAAATCACAACCTCTTGGCCCAGATTTTTCTGGTAAACGTTGACACTTCTGAAAGAGACCACTGGTGAACAGAAATGAGGAATTTCTTTAGTCAGAGGGTGGTGATTCCATGGAAAAGGGGCTGCCGCAGAAGCATAACAGAGCAACACCATTAGTGTTTGAGGCGTTGGAGTTCAATTCTGTCATAACCTGTAAGGTGTTTTTCCATTGCTCCCCATAAACAGCCGGATTTCCTCTGGGTGCTCTGGTTTCCTCCCACGTTCCAAAGACATACCAGTTCTTAGGTTAATTGATCATTATAAGTTGTCTTGTGATTGGGCTAGGGTTAAGTAGGTGGGTTGCTGAGTAGCTTGGCTCATTAGACCGGAAGGGTCTGTTCTGCACTGTATTCACTAAATAAATAATCACCATGGACATCTGTGGAGACCGAGTCATTGGGTATATTGAAAGTGGAGGTTGATAGGTTCTTGATTAGTGTGGGTGTCAAAGATCATGAGCAGAAGGCAGAGAATGGGGTTGAGAGGGATTATAAATGTGTTGGAATGGTGGAACAGACTTGATGGGCTGAATGGCCTAATTCTGCTCCTTTCTTATTCAGTTTAAATGGCAGAAAATTAGTGACTTTTGAACATTTGTAATTGAATGTGGAAGTTACAGATTTGGATGAAAGATAGCACCACATTTGTCCATGTACCTCCATGGAGTGCAGAGTCAGAATGTGATCTTACTGACATTACTGGGATTTACACCGAAAAGTGTTTCCTGACACTGAGTTAAACCCAGGGCTAAATCTCATTCCCATAAATTTCAACAAGGATATGGGGAAGAAAGTAAATTCCTGTTTTAATTATTTGCAATATTTTTGCTTTTAATAACTATCACTTTTTTATTAAGTTCTTGATACTTCGATGTTCTATTTTTTGTACAGTGTAGAAGTAACTGCCTGAGTGAATTATGAAGACACTGTTCCCGGATGCTTGTTTTGTTGATACTGTAAAGCTCTCCCTGTGCTTCCCTGACATTAGCACTTGGGGTGGGAGAGGAAGGGGGCAGGAATTTAATTACAGGTTGTTCAATTGCCACAGAACAGTGACTGCTGTCTTTGGAAGAGTTTGTGTACCGACCTTTGTTGATGTACGCACAGAGTCCACCTCCTCTGGATTTTCCCAACTGGGAGCTCCTACTTGTACGGAATCAGGCATGTTGTTTAGCCGCCTTTCAGTGAAAATCAGAATGTAACAGTTTCTCATCTCTTTCTATGCGTTAACAGTCTAAAAACCCTAGCAACTCTGAGAGTAAAAGTGGTGTTAGCTTTGTTGGTTTTGGGGAGAGTTTCTAGGGCACAGCTTCTCCAGTATTCAGTTCATGGTTCTACTCTACAAGCCTCATTGCTAGTATCCAAGATGCTTCAGGCAAACTTGGTTGCTCCCCACATCCCAGCTCAGGACAAGTTCATTCTTCTTGTAACTAGGAATTGCAAGTCCACGCTAGTGAGATCTGGCCCAGAAGGACTGCATTCTGATTTTTACTTTAATAAATGTTACAGCAAATTGTAATTACCACTTAGAGAAAAGGTGGTTAATATCTCGTTTTACTTCTCTCATTCAGGGCACATCTGTATTTGAGCAGTACTCTTCCTCTGTCCCATTGAAGACTCTTCAGAGTGTGAACTGCCCTCGCAGCCTTGTTGTTCAACCTGACTGGAAGTTTCAGTATATTTCCACATTCTCCTCTTTACGCCAATTCCCAGTAAGCTGATAATATAGAAATCAAAGAAAAACACGGGCACTGTGACATTTTTGCTATTTCAGGATTTTGTTGATTTGTTAATGTGCTTTGGAGCATTAGAAAAGTTGTGCTTATATTATAATTAGGCATTGTGTTTAAGATTGCAGTTCATATGACTGGCTATGACAGTCACTGAAAGCAAGTGAAGGATGATTACTGTGATATTAAGAAGTAAAAGATCTATTCTTGTTTCTTACTCTAACAGGAATAATTTGTTTTATGGTTGTTACTGTTTTATATACTGTATTAGCTTTATGGGTTGTGCCTCAAGTTTTTTAAAATACATTTGTCTTTAGGCAATAGAATTGGAACATTTTGTTTACTGTAAAATTAATTACGTTGCAGCTTTCTGAAAAACACACAAATATGCCTGCTTACTTAGAAAAGTTGGCCTCAGAAATGCCTCATCTAAGCACAATTCAAGACATACTCTCTGGCAGGTAAGCACAGAAATGAAAAAGAATATTACCATCTTGTTGCTCTTTTCCTTTTCTGTCCTCTCATCTTTTGATTTACTATGACTCATTTATGGTTATACAAATTAAAGTAAATGTCAGAATCTAAATCGCCATTTTACAGATGAAGTTTAAACACTGATAGAAGAAAAAGGTTTTGGATTATGCACCTTTTGTTATGTCTGAATTTAACCTGATCCTCCTTAGTGGGATCATTGGGCAACAAGTGGAGTGGGAATCCTTTAAACTACTCATGCATACAACACTCCATATTTTCAAAGGAATGTTGATGTTCACTTTATTTCTATAAATCCATATGTTAACTTTTGTTTAGAAACTTAACTCATCTTTTTTTTTAAAAAACAACCTTAAATTTAACTAACAGAAATCCAAAAGGACAAATTGGCTCTGTTGTAATATCCTCAATTCGTCTTATTTGGATTGTCTAACAGTTCCTCAGCATCGCTTGTCTCTTTCACTGGAATTATATTGGAAAGGGTGTGCTTAGAATCCAAACGATGGTCCAACTTTGCAGCTCCTGTAACCGATATAGATACTAAAGGTAAGAATACAGTATTACCAACTGTACACAAAATTATAGTGTTTTTCTGAAATTGGTGTTCTGTGTTGGGTTGAAATATTGCAACGTATTGTGGCAATAATATTTGACAAATGCTGGACTCCTAGATTTGTTCAGAATTTCTCATTAACTCCTAGATACTGCTGACTGGGGAAGATGCTAAGAGGTAGTTTCCTGTTTTCTCAGTAAAGAAAGGAAAAATTTACCACTTCCTTTCCCACCATAGGGAAGGTCAAGGAAAGAATGATCTTTTAGGTGGAGCTTCCAACTTTTTTTTGTACTCGGCATGTTTGCCAGGATGCTTATAGTAAGATTAATTTCTTAATGCTTACCTGGTGAATGAATTTTTTTGTATTTAACACTGCCTCTTTCTTGTTATAGGTGTATTAGTTCCTGGTGGCTGGTGTCTGAAGTTCACTGTTGGACAGATCCAGAATAGAGCCATGGCCTTGGATGTCTATGTAGATCTCTTAAAATTAACATATACCATTGGGATCTTACCAGGAAGTATAGTGGTATTTCGTAATTTGGAGAGAATTATATCCAGGTCAGTTTTTTTTAAATTTCTGAACATGAAAGCCTTTTTGAGACAGCTCTATCTCCTACTTTTACTGGCCCGTTGATTTGATTTATTTGCATTGGCTGCAGCTCCCTTGATACGCTAACTTTACAAATCTATCACCTGGTCACCAGGATGTCAGTAGCTCCATGACCTTTGCAAGGGAGCACTAGATTTCCATTGGCCTTTGTAGTCAAATGTGTTTTATGGCTGCAGCTCACCTTTTAGGATTGGATTTCCTCTTGCCTATCCACCTAGGGAACTAATTACCATCTGTTGGTCATCTCAAACACTTGAATGAAATCATCCATCAATTCACCTATACGCGAGAGAATACAAGCCAAATTTATGTAACAAGTCTTCATAATTTAATGTATTGCACCTCTCCAAGTTCCAAGGTGCAGTACTCAACAGTAAATGCATGAGTTATTGAGGTGAAAGATCAGCATTTAATTTGTGGTGTTTATCATTTTTTGCATCCATCTGTTGGGTTTCAGTAATTATTGGATTTTCAATCTCAGACTTCCCATGATTGCTAATTTGTTACCATTTATGCTCACCTCTCAGGTTCAAAGGTTTAAACTCCTTACTGAAATGAGTTTTCTCATGCTCAGTCCAAGTGAATGTCACTTGGGACCCTTGCAGCTGACAAATTGTTATAGTTTTGATTTAATAAATCTTGAATAGATTGTAACTTGGTCTTGAGGTGATTAATTCACTGCTTCTTTGGTCCTTCAGGGGCAGGAAGCTTGGAAATAAAAAGAATGCTGAAATACTGCAGCTTTCATATAGATACTAAGTGCTGAAAGCATTTTTGTGTTAGTTGCAGTGGGCAAGTAGAAGGGTTTCTGTTTAATGCCAGTTATTCTCCATTTCTTCACAAATACTGACTTGATGTTTCTGGCATCTTCGCCTTTATTACTGAGAAATGTATTTTTATTTTGTCTTGTTGATATCTTGTCTTATGTACTCAACTATATTTTTAAAGGACTATTCTTGGATCCAATTAAAAAGACTGAGTCATCTTGTCCTGTAGTTAAGATCATATGTTTGAAGGACATCACTGTACAGCCAACATGATTTTTTTCTTCTCGAAAATAAAATCCATCTTATTTTAATCTGTTCAAATCGTTTTTCAGACACAACAATGTGTACTGCAAATTTGTGCCTTCTAGCAGTGTCTCTGTCCTTGAGTTGTCTTCACTGGACGGTAAAAGGTTGGTATGGTTATTTGTATTTTGCTTACTCTAAAAGATTAACATACTAAGTTGAAAGAATCTGTGTATCACAACAGCGTTCAACTGTTCATTGCTTTTGGGCTTCCTAAACATTTCGTAGTTTATAATTTCATTATTCTTTTTAAATCTTTTTATTAGTTTTAAACAAACATAAATGAAACATGAATACAAAATGTTTGAGAGTACATAATTAAAAGTTTAAATAGACATTCAGATATGTAATAATAAAAATATATAACCTCTCAAACCCAGAACAATAATGAACAAAGAAGTAAAAAGAGAAATATAATTTCATTATTGGCATTGTAATTTATTAATTTTAGAAGCATAATATCTGTAGGAAAATAGTTTTCATATTTTGCTTTTTTTAAACTTGTAACTTAAATAACAAATTTGAAAGTTGATGTAGAACAGAATGCAAAAAATGAATTGTGGGCCTTTGAGAAACTTCAGCAGTTTCTCAGTCAATTCCCAACTCAAAAGCCTAAGTTGGTTCTAATGTTTGAACGACCAGGAAAGGGCAGAAAGACTCCTCTGTCGCGTTTTGTCCCAATTCCTCTATTGTGTGTACTCCTATACAATACAAGAATTGAGAACAGTTTAACCAATTATTGCTTCATAGTGTTTCGAGGGCAAAGTCACATGACCAATGATGTAATCTGGCAACTGCTGCTATTGTACACAAAGTAATCAAACATAGCTTAATTCTTGCATAGCTCTGTAGAAGGAAAGTACTGTACAATTGAGATGAAAAATATAACTTCCTTGAAGAGACACACACAAAATGCTGCATGAACTCAGCAGGCCAGGCAGCATATTTGGAAAAGAATAAACAGTTGATGTTTCAGGCTGGGACTCCTTATCAGACTGGAAAGGAAGTGGAAAAATTGGAGTAAGAAGGTGGGGGGAGGAGGAGGAGGAGGAAGAAATTGCAAGGTGGTAGGTGAAAGTGGGAAAGGGGTAAAGGATGAAGTAAAGAGCTGGGAAGTTGACTGTTGACAGAGATAAAGGGCTGGAGAAGGGGAATCTGATAGGAGAGGTTAAAAGACCATGAGGTGAAAGGGAAACAGTAATGGGGAACGGTGAAGGATAGTATAGACACTGGTTGAAACTGACCAGTATGAAGTGAGATTTGGGAATAATGGTCCCAAGAATTTCAGTGAATTGACATTGTTAATGTTTAGAGAAATGGTGTAACTGATTAATTTGAAGTCAATGATATTTAATTTTCAATTTACCTTGTAACAATGTTTTCTTTGTGTCTGCTTTCAGTTCATTAAGCAGTGCACCAATTGCAGAGCGGCCCTTCGTCTATCTTGGAAATTTAATCTCTGGGCAGGAGAACTGCCAACAAGGCATTGTTTGTTGCCATGTGGTTAATGTTCACTCTCTGAAACTGCAGTGGGTTTGCAGTCGTTGCAGCAGTATTTTTAAACAGGTTTGTTTTTTTTCTATGTTTGAAAAGATAGAAACATTGCTGGGACACAAGGGGCTATTCAGAGTAGGAAATGCTGCAAATATACAAAAGGTCTCTCCTTAAAAGAAATTCAAGTTTATAGATGTTGAAAGATTAATTGGATTTCTGAATGGGCATTGAACCCATGAACATGACCTCATTACATTTTTTATTCCTGTTTTTGCACTACTTATTTAATATATCAATTCACATTTTCTATTATGCATTGCATTGTACTGTTGCTGCAAAGACAGCAAATTTCCTGACATATGCTGGAGATGATAAACCTGATTGTGATATGTTGATAAGACCATAAGATGCAGGAACAGAATCAGGCCATTTGGCCCATCGAGTATGCTCTACCACTTCATTATGGCTGATCCAATTTTCCTCTCAGCCCTAATCTTCTGTCTTCTCCCCATCATACTATGATCAATTAAGAATCCATCCACCTCTGCCTTAAATAAGACTTGGCTTCCATAGCTGCCTATGGTGAAGAATTCCACAGATACACCGCTCTTTAGCTAAAGAAATTCCTCATCACTGTTCTAAAAGGATGCCCTTCTATTCTGAGGCTAAACACAAAGTACACTGCAGATGTTGTGGTCAAATCATCAGATACAAGCAAGCTGGATGAACTCAGCAGGTTGGGCAGCATCTGTTGAAATGAGCAGTCAACGTTTTGGGCCGAGACCCTTCGTTATTCTGAGGCTGTGTCCTCTGGTCTTGGACTCGCTCACCATAGGAGACATTCTTTCCACATCCACTCTATCAAGGCCTTTCACCATTTTATATGTTTCAATTAGGTCACCCCTCATTCTTCTGAATTCTGGAGAATAAATGCCCAGAGCAATCAAACACTCTTCATACGACAAGCTATTGAAACCTGGAATGATTTTCCTGAACCTCCTTTGAACCCTCTACAGTTGTAGCACATCCTTTCTAAGAATAGGGGCCCAGAACTGCTCACAATATACCTTGTATTGGGAAAGTGTTCCTTCTATGTTGTTTGGTTTGTTACTAGGTTATATTGTACCAATATTCTGCTGAAATCAAAAGCTTTTTCTTCACAAACGTCCACGAAAACAGAGAACTGCCCCAAAGAATGAACAACCGATAAATGTAAGAACCCCAAAGTCCCCCTGTGGGTCCCCTCCCTCCCGTGCTTAAGTGGCAGCGAGCAATAATGCCGCCCCCCCCCCCCCCCGACAAAAAAAAAGCAAGCATCGGTTCCACCTCCAAAGACTTAGTGTTTCATCCGGCATACGACATACTGCAGATTCTCTCCCTACCTAATAAGGGAGAAGGAGGTCTCTCCATTTTTCACCAATGAGTGGGGAGACATAACAAACAACTCGCTGGTTTATGATGTCAAAAGTCCATGATGTCACTTTTTCCGAGCTCTGTGCCTGAGGATCGCAAAGATTTCAGGCCCTCAGCATATGTCTTGAGTCCCCCAATGACACATGGGCCTCCTGCTGTGACACTGACTCTCGATCAGCTTGTCTCCAGAGCCCCGAGATCTTAGGCTTTTGAATTCGCATGGACTCTCAGGCCGAACCCTTGGCCGGTTATGGAATCCCGAGAGTCAGCATGTAACTCCAGGTCAAGGTCTTCAAAAGTACCCTGAAAGGAAAAATTAGAGATATTAAAGATGGAAATGAGAGCTTTTTCCAAAGATGCAAGTAAAGGAGTCGCAGTTTAGTGCCATCTTAACTTTCCCCTGCCTTCGTTTTGACAGAGTAGTGCAGATTAAAAATCTGTCACCAAATTTCTGAATATAATGATTATAAATGGGCATAGTGTGGAAAGAAAAGTAACATTTTCAAGAGCTTCAAGCATATGGATCAAAGTACTTCCATGATGAAGAATACAGAATTATGTTTAAAAATAGTTGGGGAATTAAAATTCAAGCTGAAGTTGAGAGTCTGGGTACTCATTTGGTGTCTTATTCACTTTTCAATAATGTATTTAATAATTAAATTATAATTTGATTTCTTCATTTAGGGAAGGTGTACACGAAACTCTGAACCCTGTCCATCTGCAGATGGTGTATTTCAAGCTTATGCAAAGTAAGCATTGAGTATTTGGGAGCTGTTTTTTTTTAAATGAGCACCATAAGATCAATCTCTGTTTCAGCCACCCATGTGTTCATGTCATAGAAAGTTAGCATTATCTCTCAGAATTTGGAATTCACCAAAATGGGGAAGTTTTAGCTCCTGATGACTAGAGTTTGTGCACACACTAGCTTACAAGTTAATGTAATCAAACTCAAAAGATAGTTTGCGTGGTGAATGTTTTCCCCCTAACAATGGATGACTAATATCTAAGCACACGTGCAAAAGAAGTTCAGACACAAAGGGTGTGTGTTGGAATGACACATGCCACAAATATTCAGCGGTCACTTCACTGTCACGTATTGGGTTTCATGGTGTAATCCATGAGTTGGATTTGGGTTTCTTCTCCGTGATACTAGTTGTCATCTTTTCCTACCTTTTACTCCCACTTGCTTCTCTGGGCATCATCTCTTACAAGGTTTGCCTGTCAAAGATCAGACAGAGTTCTCCAGATGTGTTTGCTACCCACACTTGGCTCATTAGCATTATTGTACCTGTCTCAAGAGCCTGTTTAACGCTGCTGGCATTTAAGGCAGTAGTGAAGTTCCTCCATCTGCAACAGTGTTCAGGGTTTCTTTCATCGTGTCATTACAGTACACGTAAGTTTCAGGTGGAGACTCAGGGGCACCATTGGATGTAAGATTCTTCATTACTGTTTTTGTAACAATTTTGTTTTACCAGTTAGGGTTGTTAGCCCTGAGCTGAACCCCCCCACAAACCTGGAGGACCTGTTTAGCATGGGTGACCCTACCAGGAGCCAAAGCATGAAGCCCTGACTCCAGCCATTATAGCTCTCTGGGTCATGTAAGCTTCCAAACCACAGGAAGGCTGTGGTCCTCTTGAATATACCTGTGCAGCATTTTATTTCCCATGATAAATTTGCTTTTTTTGATCTACTGTGGATACCAGTCATGGTTTCAAATTCTCTATTCTGCAAATTTCTTCCTTTTTGTCATTTACTAAAATTAAGATGTTATCTTCATTTGAGCACTTTGAACTTGCCGAGCACTGTCTTCGTCTTCACTCTCCAGTGGTTTTCAGTTTGTAAGAGCTGTGTTTAACAGCAGTGAATCTCAACCTTTTGATTTACTTTGATTTTTCTTTCTTCCTCCAACCTGGAGGTGTTCTGTATTTCTTAATAAAAATTTTGAAAACAATCTCTGGACTGTCTCCTTTAGATTTGGAATACAGCTTGTCATTGCAAAGCCACTTGTAATATGATTGCAAAAAAACATTTTAAAACAAGTGGAATGGGCAGAAGTGTTTAAACCAATTAATTTAGGATGCATGAATAGGCTTGTTTCCCTGAGAGCCTATTGCAAACAAGATGTTGAAATGGAAAATGTATAGTAATGCTCATTTACTCTTTAATTACACTGCTTCTGCAGACCTTTTATGTTATTCTGCATTTACTGGCAACACTTGTAGAAATAAGGAATTTCTATGATGTTGGCTTTATAGATGCATTGTTCTGGAGCAAGACTTTTCTTTTATGGGCTACATGTGTTGCTGATAGAGCTAGCATTTATAACCCATCCCTGGAGTAGTTTGGAAAATAGCCTGACTGGCAAACTGTTGGATTAAGAGTTGAAGATGGATGTTGCTTTGCATTTGTGGCTATGATGCTCGCAATATTGTTGCAGTTTTGATCCACAATATTAATTGGTCCCCCATCACTATCGAAGCATTGAACAAATTTAACTCTTCCATGGTGCAACACTCACAAAAATGCTGGAGGAGCTCTGCAAGTTCAGCAGCATCGATGGAAGAAACTGAACAGTCCTGATGATGAAGGGTCTCATCCTTAAATGTCACCTGTTCATTTGTCTAAATAAATGCTGCCTAACCTACTGAGATCCGTGTGTGTTGACTCAGATTTCCACCATCTGCAGTCTCTTGAAAATTTCTGTGC
The DNA here is from genome assembly GCF_030144855.1 of Hypanus sabinus. Lineage (NCBI taxonomy): Eukaryota > Metazoa > Chordata > Chondrichthyes > Myliobatiformes > Dasyatidae > Hypanus > Hypanus sabinus. The sequence goes on along the minus strand of NC_082733.1, from coordinate 35,384,180 downwards.
TATCCACCTCTTCTTTTGGCGTATCTGACCACTGAACAGTTATATTTATTTTCCTGGTGATTTCTCTCAAGGCTTTTTTATTAAGAGTTATAAACAATAAATTCTGTTTTAAAGTCCCCTTATTCTCTAGCTGTCACATCTCCCAACACTTGGACATTAAGTAATACGTCCCATGTATGTTCACCTCAGTTGCTTTTAATCTGGTGCTAGATCCCCTCTTGAGACTGAGGTTCCATTAATTAGTCATGTTGAGAGACTGACCCGTGTATTAGTACATTGGACCTACTACTGATTCTGAAAATTCACAGTCTTCACTCCGGGTTTTCACTGGCATTTTATGGGCTGCTCATAATTTAGTTTTTTTAATGTAATTATCATGGTTCTTGCAGTGACTTCTGCCAGGCTAGGCTAGTCCTTTCAGTGCTTCAGTGCTGTTCTGTGGTAGTACCTGGAAATGCACAGTGAAATTGAAGCTATCCTCTGGTTCCTGCCTGGAACTTATGTCTTGGACCTTGGTGAAGCCCAACTTGAAAGTGTACAATACTTAAAACACCACTGAAAGCTAATCTATAAACTGTGGCAATTGCCTTTACCACAACTCCTTTCTCAGAATTAATTCCTTCGTCCTGTTTTCAGAAACACAATCACATTGAAAACATCTGCCGATTTACTTCACTTGCCAAACTTTTAACGACCCTTGTGATCAAAGAAGTCAAATTTAAGTTTTGCAACAGTGTGTATAAATTTGTGCAGTTATTTGCAAGCCAAGTTTGATGATAGAGCTATTTTAAAAAAATTTCATGCCATATCAGAATTTCTCTTCTCTGAGAGTTAATCTGATCATTCATTCTAATTAGTCAACTTACCCTTTTCTATTAATTACATCAGTCACTCCACTAAACAGTAAACACTTTAAACCACTTTTAAAGATGCTGTTTATGTTTGTAAGTGCTAGTTATGTACATTTTATTCCATATCTACCTTTTTTATATACTTCTTGAATGCTTTTTGTTGTGTATCGTGCAACATACTACAACACATTCCTAATGCGTGTAAATACATATGGCACGAGGGGCACTACAATGAGTAGTTAAACCTGCCCAATGTCATCAAGGACACATATACAGAATGGTGCAGGTAAAAGGCCAGCAATATCACGAAAGATTCCACCCAGCCTACTGGTGCACTGTTTGTCCTACAACTGTCAGAGACGAGATTATGTAGCGTCCACTCCAGGGCCACGTGACTCAAAAACATCTACTTTCCCCCAAGCTGTCAGGCTGATCAGCACTTGCACTTTAACCCATTAACCTACCCCCTTGTCTGCACCACCTATGTACACCTAGCACCAATTTATGTTACCCACGTATATAAGTTGTTAATTTTGTTTTAGAGGATTGCTTTGTATGCTTGGGTATTTTATATGCTGCATTGGATTGGAGTAACAATTATTTTGTTCTTTACTCTTTTGTGTGCTGAAGAATGAAAATAAACAGCCTTGAATCTTGAATGTAGTTGATCCTTAATGGCTGTGTTAATATTGAGATCTGTTTTGTTGCAGCATTATTGTGGAGGATGGAACTGCAGAGGCATGGGTGTACTGTAAAGATAAACAAATAGCACATTTGCTACAACTCGGCTCAACCGAGTGGGAAGGATTGCAACAACATGTTGCCCAGCAGGGCAGTGTGTACTTCCAATACCAGGGTCGTAGTGGTCATGAACTGGTAAGTTGAATGTCCACTTTGTTTATAAAAATCCTTACTTTAGAGCAGCCTTGACTTTAATGTAGTCAGATACAGCATTTTGTCTGCTTTTGAACTCACAAGAATAACATTCACGGCGAGAACTTCTCTGTTGTCCCTTATATAAATATCCTGAAGGGTTTCATGCCTGTCAAGTGCAGGGTTGCGTGTGGTGGAGGTGTTGTAGCCCGTTGGTGAAGATAGCTGTTGCCCTGACAATCAAGCTTAGTAGTGTATGGCTAATTTGTCTGCACATAATTTGTTTCTAAGTATCTGCAGTTGTTCAGGTCATGTTATCCTGCTTTTATTGGGAAAAGTTGCTGTACCTAGTTTCTATATTTTAAGAAGAACTTGTGACATTGTTTGCTGCACAGACATCATATTCCAAGAAATACATGTAGTATTTTCAATAAATCCTTTCATGGGAGGTTCTGATGTACACAATGTGGCAGCTATTTTGCATACAATGCCTCAAACAGATTGTTTGATCAGTTAATCTGCTTTGGTATTTTGGGAAAGTGTTGCAGACAAGGACTTAAAATTCCCTGCTTTTCAGGAGGAAGTATTATATATACTACAAATGCCCCTCCTTACATCTGTGCCATATTTTAACTCGTGCTATTTCACATCAAATTGACATCATATTTCATCACACATGATCCTTGTCACCCAGTGTATTCGTTTACACGTTGCTGTGAAAGGTGCTACACCAAGTGGATGCTCTTTCTGAATTTTGGGTTAGAGAAGCTGCTCTCATGTTGAGTTTCCTTAAGTATTTCAATAAAAATGGTGGGTGTCGGAAGTAAATCATTCAGTTTACTCCAGGACAGCCGACGTCTTTTTCCATGACAGAAATGACAAATTGAAAAAGCACAATTTTAAGGTGATTGGAGGGAAGTAGAGGGGCAAATTGGAGGTAGTCTTTCTCCCCCCCCCCCCCCCCACACACACACAGTGGTCAGTGCATGGGATAAGATCCTAAGACATAGGAGTGGAATTAGGCTATTTGGCCCATTGGTCTGATCTGTCATTCAATCATGGCTGATACTTTCCCCCCTCCTCAGCCCCAGTCTCTAGCCTTCTCCCCATAAACTTCTATGCTGTATCCTATCAAGAACTGGTCAAGCTCTGCCTTAAATACATCCAATGACCAGGCTTCCTGTGGTAATAAATTCCACAAATTCACCACCCTCTGGCTAAAGAAATTTCTCTGCATCTGTTTTGAATGGGTGCCCCTGTGTCTGAGGCAGTGCCCTCTTGTCCTAGACTCCCCCACCATGGGAAGCTTCATTTCCACATCTACTCTGTCTAGGCCTTGTAACACTCGAAAGGTTTCAATGAGATCTCCCCTCGTCCTAAGTTCCAGCGAGTACAGACCCAGAACCATCAAACGTTCTTTGTATGATAACCCTTTTATTCCCAGAATCATCTTTGTGAACCTCCTCTGAACCCTCTCCAATGCCAGCACATCTTTTCTTAGATGAGGTCAAAACTGTTCACAATACTCAACGTGAGACCTCATCATTGCCTTATAAAGGCTCAGCATCACATCCTTGCACTTGTATTCTAGACTTGAAATGAATGCTAACATTGCATTTGCCTTCCTCACCACCAACTCTACCTGCAAGTTAACCTTTAGGGTGTTCTGCATAAGATCTCCCAAGTCCCTTTGTATCTCAGATTTTTGGATTTTCTTCCTGTTTAGAAAATAGTCTGCGCACTTAGTGCATGACTATACATTTTCCAACATTGTATTTCATTTGCCAATCTCTTGCCCATTCTCCTAATCCAAGTCCTAATGCAGCCTGCCTATTTCCACAACACTACCCGTTCCTCCACCAATCTTTGTCTCATCTGCGAACTTGGCAACAAAGCCATCTATTCGATGATCTAAATCATTGATATGCAGCATAAAAAGAAGTGGTCCCAAAACCAACCCAGAATGCACTACAGGGGACGATGGTAAAAGCAGATAGATTAAGGATATTTAAAACAAACACATTGGATGAAATGAAAGTGGAGGGTGATGTGGAAGGGTAGAGTTAGATTGATCTTGGAAGTTAAAAGGTCGGCACAACATTGTGCTCTGAAGGGCCTGTACTGTGCTGTAAAGTTCTATGTTCAGAACACACTGAAAGATGGACATGGTGAAAACAATTTGTTTGTTTATTTCTGGTCTAAAAGAACTTTAATATTTGTTTCACCATTCTGTTGACTTTATAATATGGTGTTCTCTTTGTTCTGTTTGTGCATTACTCGTGTATAGCATGGCAAGCTCTTGACTGAAAATCAAGAGAACTTGGCTGTAAAGCTCCTTAAGTTGTAGGAGCAGGACTAGGCCATTTGGTCCCTTTGAGTCTTCACTGCCGTTCTATCAAACTCAATTCACTTACTATCCCTCTCAAGCTCATTCTTTTACCTTCACCCTAAGACACCCTTACTAATCAAGAACCTGTTGATCTCGGCTTTACGTATACCCAGTGGTGGCCTCCACACCTGCCTATGCAATGAATTCCAGCTTCACCATCTTTTGGCTAGAGGAATTCCATCTATCTCTGTTCTAAAGGAACGTCTTTATATTTAGCGCACAAGGATGTGCATAAAGGAAATTTCTTTGTCTAAATCTTGAATCTTTCTAATCTTGAGTTCTGGTGCTCCTGAACTGAGTATACTGGGAAGTCTGTGCTCTGCCATTTCAACCTTCTGTGCAGTTTTCCACTGAATGTTTCCTCTGTATGCTCATCCTTCATTCATCCATTTCTTTCCTGGTGTATTCAAAATTCCTGAGTTTTTGTCTTTCACTTTAGCTCCAAACTTGGTGCATCACCTTGCCTTCCTGGATCCTTGCTTTGCAATTTTGTCCCACCATCACACAACCTAGTCAGAAGTATTTCAATTTTCCCCCTCAGCCATAAAGCTTATGAACCAGGGTAGATACCACCAAATCGCATTTTGCCTGATTTCCTCCATTGCTCTCTAACCCTCTGTCTTCCATTGGGCAATAGGTTTGACTTTTATTTTCAACTATTATAGGATTAAACTATATCATGTTCTTTGTTTGAATCAAATAGATGTGGACAGAATGAATGTATAAATCATCAGAGTTTCAGTTTTGGGTCTTGGATGCCAAAGTTGTATCAGAGAAATTAACAAAGTGATGTTAGAATATAATGGCATTTAATCACTACAATCAAAGTATTGCAAGTTTAATTCACCTTTTGTTTTCGTAATTGCAGCATGAAGAGAATATTGGAGATCTCTTAATGCAATACCTTGGAGTGGTCTGTGCTAGCCCTATAGTCTGCAGATCCGTTCAACTGCTCTTCAAAGTTGAGTCAAGAAGCAGACGCAAGTTAAAACAGCTGGGTAAGTTGCTTTGTGGTCATTCTTCTATATTGGTGTTTGATACAAAGCCGTGAGGATAAAACTGAATGGACGTAACCAAAATTGGTTGAACCTTTATTATCAAGAACTCACTGGAAGCTCACTTGATATTGCTTGCTGTTGAATTTAATTTTACTTCTGTTAATTGTTGTATTTGGATGACCGCTCAATGTTATTTATTTAAAGTGTTGATTATTTCCGGTCAATTCAGCCGAATAGAATTTTTTTAAATTAAGTTTTTTAGTTTGTGTTGGCAGTGTTGAATTTGTAACTTGTTGTGATTGTGACATTTAAAAAAAACACACTTGTTATTTGCAACAATATGTCAAAGCAAAGAAATTTAGGATTGTTTTTAATTCAATACTCAGGACTATAATCCTACTTTGGGCTCATAAATATGTATGGTGGAACATAGCTTATCTAAGAATTTAATTCTGTAAAACACGTTAATCCCTTGCTTTGAAACCAAGGCAGTTGATAAAAGAGGCTGCCCATTTCAAACGGAGAATGTACATAAAATAACTCCTCAACTGCTTTTTGCATGACTTCATTTCTAAAGAACATTGGCTGTCTTTTGAGTGATCAATCTCTTTACTGAACTGACTTCCCATTACACCCCTGGTGTTTAGGGCAGCAATGAGGTCCTCCATCTCTGGCGGTGTTCGGAGCTTCATTCATAGTGTCTGGAGCTTCCTTTCGTGTTTTCACCAGTCAGTCATGCAAGTCCTGGGTGGAGATTCAGGAATACTGCTGCTCTCATGTGGAAGGTTTCTGTAACAGTTTTATTTTACCAGTCAGGGTTGTAAACCCTGAGTTAAACCCCCTGAATCAGGAGAACTGAAGGACCACTCTTTATCTGGCCTCTACCCTTTGACCTTTTGGCAATGGTGACCCTACCTAGAGCCAAAGCATAAGGCCCTGATTCCAGTCAACAGCTCTCCGAGTCATTGAGGCACCCAAGCCTCCAAACCCTCTTGGAGGACTTTACTTGAGTTTACATGCAAATAGTTCTTTCATGATATCAGCTAACCAAGGCTCCACTGTAAAGCTTGAAGCCCATTATCCTTGGATCAGCATTGCTTAATGATTTCAGCTCTTGATTTAACAGTTCAACGTCATATTTTTCTTATAGCTTTTTTGTGAGGATCAGGCAAAATGTTATTTATGTGAGACTGTTATTTTCAGATATTCTGGAGATGGTCACTCCAACTGTTTGAGGGTTAACAGTGCAATGCAGAGTATGATGATGTTACACTCCCTCTGTGTAATTGCTCCAGACTGGCACTCCTTATTTCAGATGCTGAGTGCTTTATTGGGAACTGTGCATTAGGGAGATGGGGCCAATTCAGTTTCTTGAGTGTTTGTCCAAACTAGCTGTAGAGCAGTTATCTGTAAATTGTTTTTTGGCCGCAGCACTGGATGAGGTACAAAGTGCAGCATGTGCTAAGAAACAATATGAGCTTTTTGCTCCTGATAGGTAGTAGGTCAACAAAACAATATTTAACTGAATGATAATGATTAGATATTAAGACTCGCAATTGAAGTTACTTTTCTAACTAGTAAACTACTGTTTCTCTTTTTCTACCTTACTTCTCCAAAGTTACTTTATCTCTAGTATTTGGTCATAGAGTACTAGAGCCACCATACAACAATGGGGAGCCATGGTAATGCAGCAGTTAGTGTGATGCTATTACAGCTTGGGGCGTCGGTGCTTGGAGTTCAATTCTGGTGCCATCTTTAAGGAGTTTGTATGTTCTCCCCATGGACTGTGTGGGTTTCTCTCCCCCAGTCCAAAGATTTGCCAGTTAGTAGGCTAATTGGTCATTGTAAACTGTTCTGTGATTAGGCTTGGGTTCCGTGGGTGGGTTGCTGGATGGCAGAGCTCATTGGGCTGGAAGGGTCTTTTCCGTGCTGTAACTCTAAATAAATAAGCAACGTAGAACCAGGTCCGTCGACCCATCTGGTCCGTGCCAAACTATTAATCTGCCTAGTCCCATACGTGCACATAGACAATAGCCCTCCAAACCGCTCCCATCTACATACCATTCCAAACTTCTAAATGTTGCCGCTTGTTCCACAATCACACTGTCATTTGTTAACTTTTCCACAAACTAACATATTTGAGGGCACTTCTGTCTGTGCCCGTGTTGGTGAAAACTTCTCTGCATACACTGCAATCAGTTTTTATTCAATTCTTGCTCATAGATTAAATGAGTTAACTGAGAATTCTAAATCTTGTTTCTTAATAATTAGTTGTTAATTGGATATTTTTCCTATTTCTTTCAAGAGAAGCATTTAGTGAATTTGCTATTTTGAGTTAGCTATACAAGTGAGTCATAATTTCAATTGCCAGTATATCTCCTGTTGTGTGACGCAAATAGATTGTAATGTACTGGTAATAATTTCCTTGATCACAATTGGGGTACAAAATCTGTAATGGCAGAATCTGCTGCCATCTTGTGTGATTTTTTTTTGGCTTTTCATGTTATTGACCAGACAGTAGTCATGACTTGATTTTCCAGGTGCTGAGAACACATGGGTCTGACTTGAACTTTTAGCCATATCATATTTGTTCCTAAATCTAAAGTTTTCTGTCACATGACATCAAAGGTGGATTTGGCAAATGTATTACTTTCAGTACCAAGGTGAGTTGTTTAGACCCATCCTTATTGAAAATGGTTTTATGTTGATGGGACAGCAATGTTGCCTATCACATAATACTTAAGTCAGAATCTTTGATTAAGTTAATGTTTGTGACACCAGTGAGATGTGCTGTCTTCTCACTGCTGCCATCAGGAAGAAGGTACAAGGATTAGAGACTTACACCACCAAGTTCATGAACGCTTACTGTCCTTCATTCATCAGACTCTTGAACCAAAGGTGATAACTTCACTCAACTTCACTTGCCCCATCAATTGAAATGTTTCCACAACTACTGGGCTCACTTTCAAAGACTCTTTATCTCATCTTCTCGATATTATTGCTTACTTATTTAGTTTTGTTTCTTAGCATTTGCACAGCTTGTTGTCTTTTCACTATGGTTGAACGCCCTAGTTTGGCTGTTGTCCATTGATTCTGTGGTTGTTACTGTTCTAAATGAAACTCGGAGTTCTATATGGTGACATATATGTACTTTGATAATTTACTTTGTACTTTGCCCTACCTTAATGTTTTACTCTTGGGTGTGGAAGTTTTTAAAACCCTGTTGGAGATTTAAATGACTTTGGTTAGTTCAGTGGAAGATATTGTTCTTACTCCACCCCAGAACATAATCTGCAGAATTAGTCATGTTTTGAGAGTTGTGGGCATGCCAAAGTGCAACATATCATTTAGTTACTTTTGAAATGAATTCACCTTTGTAAAAGAGGCCCTACTTTCGCCAAGTGACTCACCGTCCACCAAAGAGTAGTCAGAAATTGACCTGAGTAAAATGAGGCTTGTGTGTTTGGTAGCTAGAAACGGGAGACACACAAGTAACAAACAGTGACCATCTTCAATAAGTCATGTAGCCAACAATGCTTGTGACTAATGCCTTTGCTAAATCTTCCGCCAAAATCTTTATTTTGCAATGAATAGGCTGACACTTTAGACACTGTGGTTGTGTAATCTACAGTGAATAATTTGCCACCTGATTCCCTGTAACTACTTAATCTAAAAACCACAAGTCAGATGATGAATTCTTTTAGCTTCATTTCAAAAAAAATCTCCTCTCTTGATACTGTCAGAACTGCACAGAACTATCACCTCACAAATTGTTCATAGTCGTCGTCGCAAGGTGCTGTGCCGTATGACGTAGGCCATAATGGTCTTTCCATGATCGTGCTTATTCTTGGCACAGTTTTCCACAAAAGTGGTTTGCCATTGCCTTCTAGGCGGTGTCTTTACAAGATGGGTGACACCAGGCATTATTGATACTCTACAGAGATTGCCTGGCGACTGTGATCAGTTGGGGGGAGTGGGTGAAGTTGTGGTGGCTAAGCAAGTGATATACCTTGTCCAAGGAAGACCTGCAGGCCAGCGGAGGGAAGGAGTGCTTTACACCTCCTTTGATAGACAATTCTCCTCCCTCGCACTAGAGTCTATAGTAATCTTCATCAAACTCAAATAATGCACGTGCACAGTCTGTGGTTATTCTTGAAAGGTCTGCAACCTTTGATTTTTTTTTTACATTTTGGTTGGCTGTCAGGGTTGGACTGCCTTTGCCTGTTTTTATTTTAGCCTACCCAGTCACAGTCACAGAATCTCCTACAGTGGCTTCTCTTTCCACCACACCATTACATGTATTTTATTTATAATGTGCTACCCTCAGTAATATTGTTTGAACAAGGTGGACATCATGTTCCACATTATGCTGGTACCCTGCATTCCCTCACCACATTTTTCTGAATTGTTCTTCTGGCTCCATAATGTCAAACTGCTCTGTGTGACCTTGCCTAAGATCAGCCAAAATTCCATCTACTTAAACCTTGATTAAAATGAAGCCATTGTCTTGGGTTCCCATTTTAAAGATTAAAAGACTGCTTATTGGCTTTGTCACATGTACATTGAAAAACAGTGAAATGCATCGTTAACAACAATGACCATCACATTCCAAGGATGTGCTGGGGTTGCTCAGATGTGTCTCCCTGCTTCCAGCACCAATTTAGCATGCCCACAACTTGCATGCAATATTACAAATCTTTTTTCAGTGCTGACTCCATTCACTGCCTTTGGCTGAACTTGATTGCCACCAAGGGATATCTGATGCAATGTTTCTCTATAGCATAAAGTCTCTCAACCATCACCACCAGAATATTGTCTACTTCAGCCTCATTCTATGTGCAGCTGAATCTCTCCTTGTTCCCATTGCCTCCAGATGCAACTGCTTTCGTATTCTGGTTATTCTCCTTTATTTAAAATTGAACTCCTGTCCAAATATCATACAAGGTTCTTCTAAATTGTAATTCCCCTGTATTTGCTAACCTACACTAATTGTTTCTTCAAAGTTTCAAAATGACATTTTTTAACCTCACTGCCTTCATCCCTCTTATTTTAATGTCTTACAATTCCACAGCTCTGAGATCTCTGCATTCCTCTAACTTTTTTTTCTTGTGACATGTCTCACTATTTTTGCTCCACAGTTGGTGACTCTGAATTTAGGCCATCAATTCTCATGTCTCCAGTGTTCTTTTTCTAAATCCTCAGATTTTGCATTTTTATTTACATACACTCAAAACTTTAGATCACCCATCATTGGCTCTGAGTTGTATTTTAGGCCTAGCAACAGTTTACAGCACTGATTGTGGCAGATCAGTGCAGATTGTTCTAATAATTTGTGTCCCCTGGACTTAAAAGCGGTTCCAGGGTCCTTAACAATCTGCTTCTGTGGGAAATGTAGTACGATTGGGCCAATATTGACATCTTAGAAAGAATTATCTTTTACCAGGCTGTAGCAGAGGCCCAAGGTTTAAGTTCTGAATATTGTACAAGTTGGCCTCAATGTTTCATTGGAAGACTGACTGCAGACATAATGAACAGATATCTTTCTCACCCTGCCCAAAGTTAGCATGTGTTGGTGTAGTGGAAACCTAGTATTTGAATATTCTTTGAAAATATGGGAGTACAGTCCAAAGAGTCATCCAGTGATGTGGCTGGGTGTTTTTCCAAGAAGGGAAAATCACTGCTCTAGGGTAAGTGCAGGTTTCTTGCCATCCCTTTGATAGAATTGTGGAAACCTTAATATAGGAGGCAACCTCGAAGGCCTCAAACCCCATCTGATCTAGATGGCTGTGCATGCCCTCACTCAGGGAAGGTTATACTGCATCTGCCCAATCTTTAAAGATGAATTCACTTCTCTGTTTACTTTCCACACTGAATTTAACTGCCAATATGCACTATTTGGGTCGTTCCCCCCCCCCACCAAGGAGGAGATGCTTCCGGCTACCAAAGTAGTTTAAACACAGTTCATTTACTTTTAGTGATGTGTTTAAATTTAAACACTGTTCTTAAAGCTTATCTAAAATAAGGATCCTTAACTTATAACAGACTTCCAAATTACAAACTGATTTTGAAATACAAAGGATTTCCAAAACACAGGTACAATTCCTCGAAGCTAAAAAGACATATCCGTGAGCTGCAGACAAATGATTCATTTCTCGCAGGAATCGAAGGCAGAGGAATGGATTCTAATTCGCCCCATGTTTCTGTCATTCTTCTTAATGTTCCTGGACCATTCTTTAAAAAGTCTGGACTGCTCTCTGCATTTATACTGTTTTCCTGCAGCTTGGGTGACTTCATGCACGTGGTTTTTTTTTCCAGATACCTTTTAACACAAATATCTAAAAGTTTCTGGAGACAGAGATCTCGAGTACCCACAATTAATGCTGTAAACTGATCAGCTGTTTGATATGCTAAGTGATAATATTCATCTGGTTTGTAAACAATTTAGCCAGCATTATTGAGTTTGAAACAAGTCGAATTAACATACCCATTGTCTTTTACTGCACCTCTTCATCAGTTAGAACATAGAACAATACAGCACAGTACAGGCCCTTTGGCCCACAATGTTGTGCCGACCCTTAAACCCTGCCTCCCATATAACCCCCCCACCTTAAATTCCTCCATATACCTGTCTAGTAGTCTCTTACTAATATATCTGCCTCCACCACTGACTCAGGCCCAGGTACTCACTGTCTTTTTAGCTTCAAATTGAATATTGCTTGCAGTTTACATTAGGAATTGAAAACTGGCTCCTGTTTACAATAGGCAGCTAAACAAAGAATATTGGTTGGAAATTTAACCAATATAAACAATACCTTGATTTTTTTTTTAAGAAGTGTCGGCTGCTAGTGTTTAGAAAGCTAAGCTTGGCAAAAAAAAGACCCCCTGGCCTCGGGTAGTGAATATCCATCACAGCTTTTCTCCAGGATCTAATTTGTGATTTTTGTGTTTATGCTTCTACCTTATTAATGTGATCCTCACATTTTTCTTTTAAGTTGTATAGTTAACAGCTTTGACAGAAACCACATTTGTATTTATAGAATGTCTTAAATCTTCATGTGCAATCAGTTATCTTTGCAATGTAATGTTAAAACATTAATCATTGTGAACATAGCAAGTTATTGACAGTAGCAATGACAAACCTGATCAGAATCAGACTTTAATCACCAAGTACCTGTGCACATACAAGGAATTTACTTCCGACAGATGTTGTCTCTCTGCTCATAACAATAATAATGATAAATATAAAAGAAAATATAGATTATACATACAGGTAGTGCAATCCAAGTAATAGTTAGCCGACAGTTAACCGGCAGTTAACTGTTCAGCAAAGTGACCGCAGTAGGGAAAAAACTTCTCCAGTGCCTATTAGTCTTAGTCTGGAGGATCTGAAGCGCCTACCAGACGGAAGCAGTTCAAACAGTCTGTGCGCAGGATGGAAGGAGTCCTTTATGATGTTCCCCGCCCTCTTCTTCAATCTGGAAGAGTACAGGTCCACAGTAGAGGGCAGGGAGGCTCCAATGATGCGCTCGGCAGTCCTCACTGTACGCTGTAGTCTGGTTCTATCCTGCTTGGTGGCAGCTCCAAACCACACAGTGATGGAGGTGCACAGGACAGACTCAATGACTGCAGTGTAGAACTGCAGCAGCAATTCCTGAGGCAGACCATATTTTCTCAAGAGCCGCAGGAAGTACATCCGCTGCTGGGCCTTCTTCAGGATGGAGCTGATGTTCTGCTCCCACTTCAGATCCTGAGAGATGGTGGTTCCCAGGAACCTGAAGTTCTCCACGGTGGACATAGGGCTGCTGAGGACTGTGAGGGGGGACATAATGGGGGGATGTCTCCTGAAATCCATTATCATCTCCTTTGTCTTGAGCGTGTTCAGCTCCAGGTTGTTCTGACTGCGCCAGAGCGCCAGTTGGTCCACCTGCTGTCGATATGCAGACTCATCACTGTTCTGGATGAGTCCGATGACGGTGGTGTGGTCTGCAAACTTCAAAAGCTTCACATAGGGGTTGGAGGATGGTATTGATTTGCATAGTATTGTTGGCTGGATTGTATCTGTAGGGTCCCTTATTTTCAAGTAGCACTACATGATCTTAAGCATTTCATCCAAATCAGCCATTTCAGGTTTAAAGGACAAAACCTTTGTTAATGCAGCAGTTGGTGACACTGTATAGGTGTGCCTCTGTTTCTGAGTTTGAAAAACAATCAGAATTTGATAGGATGATTGTAATTTCTAGTTTGGAACTTCCCCTTTTCCCTTGCACTAATAGCAAATAGCTTTGGCCCTTTAATGTTCTGCAAACGTTTGTGTCATACTAGATGGTCTGTTTTTTTTTCCCCCCTGTAACTTGAAGTTGGTAATAATTTAGTGGTGTTCATGACCTCTAGTTCTAATTTACTTTATAGTCAATGAGGTAATAAACAATAGCCACTATTGTAAAGTAGGAAATGTGACAGCTGCCTTGAGTGCAAGCCCAACAAGGCACTTGATCTGTTCCTGAGGTATAAACTAGTGGGTTTTAAAATACTTTATATGTCCACCTTGTGGAGAACAAATAGGTTTTGCTTATAATTCCTTTAAGAGGTAGCCCCTCCAATGCTTCAGTGCCTCCTTATTTGGGTTCTGGATTATCAATTGAGTAGGTTGTACGAGGTCTCTGCACTGGGACCTAGTCACTGTCATACAACATGGATACAGGCCCTTTGGCCCAATGGGTCCATGCTGAAAACAGTGCCCCAACCATCTAGTCAAAATTCCTTCTGAGCCTCGCCCCTGCATGTACCTATCCAAGTACCTGCCTCAACCCCTTCAGGCTGCTTGCTCCATATACTCACAACCCTCTGCATGGAAAACGTTGCCCATCAGATCCCTTTTAAAATTTTCCCCCCTCATCCAAACCATGCCCTCTGACTTTAGACTCTCTACTCTGGCGAGAAGACTGCTACCTTATATAAGGCTCTCATAAATTTAAGCATTTTGGGAAGGCTACCTCCTCATTTTCCTATATACCAATAAAGACCTAGCCTGGCCAACTTTTCCCTACAACTCAATCAGTCCTTTTTATTTGGATGCATGGGTGCCCTGATTCACAACTCTTTCAAGTGCCTTAAGTGAGATCTTTTCCACGTAGAGGATAGCTTCAACATTACTGATAACTAGCCACTTTGGTGCTTAATATGTTTTTTGTACAACTTTTTTTTCCCCTAAGATCTGTTCATGATTATCTCTGGATCTCCTCTTCAATATCACAAATCGTATTAAAGATATTCTCAATCTTCTTTCCAAAACGTATTGCTTCACAGTGAACTGTGATTTCCACTTAACAATGCACTACATAATATTTCACTATGCCAAAATCACTGGTTAAATTAGAGAACAAGGCTCAATGGGAGATACCTGGGCTCATGATTAACTGCAATGTGAAAAAGGAAAAAAAAAATCTAATTTTTATTGCTCAATATCTTTCCTTTATCCTTTTTGTCCCAGAATTAATATTTGGCAAGTTACTGTGTGTGCTCATCTTGTTTGTCTCTTTGTCATATGTTGGTGTTGAGTGAAAATTTTGTTGCCAACATTGTGGTTAGTGTAGTTTGGTGTATCCTTTCCTGTTGTCTGTTTATCGTGCAAGCATGAAGGCACAGCTCTTTTGGTTGCAATTCTTCTTTCTTCTAGTGGTAGCTTGTTCTAGTGATTTCCAACTCTTCTCTAATTTGTTAATGTTGTTCAGCTGCATTGGTTGCACTTGAGCAATTGAAACAAGATTTTGAAGGAGCTCAATGGTTGGTGTCACATTTGCCTTAATTCTTTAATCTTTATTAAAATAAACATTGAAATCCGCTGCTGAAGGTCGCTACACAAGTCCTTATTGGTTGTGTACTTGTTGATGGCACTGCTTATCTGCATGGTCTTTTTCTTACTCACTTTCCTCAATGCTCTTGAGTTCTGTAGTCACAGTTTGACTCTGAAGTGGAAGATAGCCAAGCATGCTAATGCTACCTTGTATTGGATTTGCTTCCCCATTTCCAAATGTGGTTAAGGTTTTATAATTTTAATCATCTTAATTGATATTTGTAGAACAAAGCAGAGTTCATCCCATATCTCAGTTCTTTTAGCCTCTTTTTAAAAACACTGTTTCCAAAGATGTGAGCAGTGCAGTTTTCAGAGATAGATTTAGAGATTGGCATAGCAGCATCTTATTTTTGTTAAAATTTGTCAGTTGCTCTGTCATTCCTCAGATGTCAGTTGTAAAATACTACAATGCAGAAATGTGCCCTTTGGCCCATTCAGTCCGTGCCGAACTGTTAGTCTGCCTTGGCCTGTCAACCTGCACCAGGGCTACAGACCTCCATCCATGTACTTGTACAAATTTCTTTTAACTTTTGAAGTCTACCTTGCCTCCACCACTCCCACTGGCACCTCATTCCACACTCACAGCACCCTCTGACTGAAGAAGCGTACACTTCCTCAGACATTGCCTCCTTGATTTCCATCACCAGACTAGGTTGGAATTGCATTTACGGGTCAGTAGTCATAAATTGGTCCTGGCATTTCTCCTAAATATTTGAACTATGCGTGGAGACCTACTTCCATCCTCCTAACTGGGGTAGCCCTCAGTGTGACTTGGATTTCGGCATAGAGGCAGATAATACATAAAATTTGTCATTCTCACCTCTTTGTGTTATTTTTGTTTTTTTTTCTTTTATTTCCATTGGTCGAAGAGTACAAAGCAAAGAATGGGAATAAGTGAGTCTTACAGTTTGCTAGATTGCTACCAATGCTGTCCCACAGCTATTCACAATTTGTTAATGTCTTGGACATAAAGATATTGAGTATACTATATCCAATATGACCAATGATGTAAAGCTTGAAGATGTAGTGTGCTGTGAGGAAGTCAGAAATGTTCTTCAGAGTGGTATTAAGCAGGTGACCACAATGGTGGCAGATGGAGCACAATATGGAAAATAAGATGTTGTTCTTTTTGATAGAATTGGAAAAGCATCCATTATAAATGTTGAGCATCTCTCAAGGCAAATGGATCTTGGTGTGGTGGTGCATGAAATAGAAAAAGTAAAGGTGAAGATGCCACAAGCAATTTGGAAGACAAATATGTTGTTCTTGATTGCAAGAGAGTTGGAGGACAAAAGTAAGCGAGTTTTGCTGAGATTGTACAGGGGTTTAAAGTACACTGCACTTTTGGCTTCCTTTCCTTAAGCCTATCCTTTCAATTAGCTCAGAGTAGATTGGCTAGATTCACTCTGAGATAAGCATTTGCTTTATGAGCAAAGATGAATTAATTGGTATTCCCTGGATTTCAGAAGAATGAGAAGTGATCTCACAGAGGTACAAGATTCTGGAAGCAGTTGCCAAGGTAGATGCCAGGAAAATCTTTTGTTTTGAGATTAATTATTGATGCTGACCTAAGTTTTTTTTTATTAATTCTCTACCTCAAGAGGATTGTGGATGAGCAGATATCAAATATATTCAACACTGGGATTGATAGGATTTTGCCCACTGAGAGAATTGAGGGATATGTGGGAACTTGGTGGGATGGAATACAGGATCAGCCATGATCTTAATGTAAGGGCTGTGTGGCCTGTCTTTACTAGTTGTATTCTCTTTCTTCACAATCCACCTTAATTTCACTGTTCTATTTTGTTTGTCATGTGCAACAAGATTGTTGCTCATTTTGTGACAATTGTTCAAGTTGTGGTTTCATTAATTTGCATAGATGGTGACCGAGACATGATATTGCATTGTAAGTGTTGTATTACAGTATTTTTAATGCTTGGAATTAGTTTCTCTCTAAAACCGTGTCATAAGGAAATCATTGCTCAGAAACAAATTAGATGGTGAGCATTAAACTTGTGTGAAACTTAACAAGATTTCATGGTGTTTTTGCAGTGGTATATGATCATACCTTTAACATAGCATTGTTTAGAGTCTTTTGTAGTCATGTGTACTGAGTACAATACCTTCTAATAATGGTCTATAACTATAGGACCGTATACAAATAATCTATCTTGACCAGGTTGAAAGTGATGCTCCCATTAGGGATATTTTTCTTTGTTGTAGTTTTCTCTATTCAATTTTTCCTATAAAGGAACGATGGTCCTTGCCTGTTCTTTGTCACAAAGAAATTTGTGTTCCAACTGTGATCCAGTAAGATTGTTTTTTAGGGATATCTAAGCTCTTTTTTTAAAAAAATGGGCATTTGGCACTGACTTCCTGGAAAGCTTTTTAATTTAATAAAAATTCATAATTATAAAACTTTCAACTTTCTCTCTTCTCTTTCATGGAATTCATCCCATTCTTGTCACTGCCTTCCAAATGGTAATTTCCTATCCTAATGTAACTCTGCAGTCTTATTAAAGTACTGAAAACCAGCTAAACTCATGACTTAGAATATAGAACAACACTGCACAGGAACAGGCCCTTCAGCCAACAAAGTTGTACTGAAGCAATTAAATTAGTAATCAAGTGGCCAACTAAATTAATCCCTTGTGTCTACACAATGTCCATTTCCCTCACATTCACATCCCTTAAAAATCCCTAGTTGATCTGCCTCTACCATCTCCCCAGGCAGTGCATTCCAAGCACCCACCAGTCCATAAAAATAAAAAGCTTGCCCCACTCATCTCCTTTAACTTGCCCCCAATTGCTGTTCTATTCTGCTAAATTCCTTCATTTTCTTTAAAATGTATTCCATTCCTTTGCCCTCACCTTTGGGGGGGTAAAAAAATCTATTTTAAAAAGTTAATCTTGTGCGTACTGAGAATCACACAAGTACTTTCTCGGTACACGAGAAGAAAGTAAATGGTAAATAAGAAGTGGGAGTGGAATTTATGGACCAAGTGTTACCCATTGAATTTCAATTGCCACAGCCCTCTGAGTGAGGTGCTACTCTTCAATTTATTGGTCCTTTCCACATTTGGGAGTAGAGTGGCCAAGTAAGATGCCTGAGGCTAACACAAGGTCCAAGTTGGGACCTGGAGTTAGGAAGATGCTTCTATTTGGTTGTGAGAAAATGTGATGGTTGCAGAGGGAATTCGGAAGTTATTTACCTGACTGCTGCTAAGTCTGGGGAGATTTAATTAGGAAAAAAAATAGCCATTTTATGGGTTGTGTTTTTTAAGAACAAAGGAGGATGAGTGAAGATTATTTGAAGTGTGGAAAATGGAGAAGATTAGATTGAACAAAAAGAACCTATTCGTTTGGCAGGAAGATCAATAGTGGCACGTGTAGATGGTAATTTATCAAAAGATTTAAATTTGAGGGGAAATGTTTCCTTCCAAAGTGTGGTGCTGTTTTGAACCACTCTTTGTGTTAAAGTGGAGCTGAGAAAGTACTTGGGTGAACTTGGATTCTTTTTGAGGATTAATAAATCAGCCATAATGGAGTGATGGAGCAGACTCAATGGTCTAATTCGGCTCCTATAGTTATTGTCTAACAAGTGCTGTGACCTAAAAGATGCAAATTGAATGTGACATTAGCTTCCATACCTTTGTTGACCATCAAGGACTTGCGTTGTGGGCTAAATCTCCTCCAGTGCCATGAATTTCTTGATTATGTATGCAACGAGTACGTGGTCAAAGGGTGCTTCAAAGGTTAAGTCTGTAGTATTACAAGCCATATGAATTGAATCTTGTATCAATATTATATCCATCTTTTGATCAGTGTTGTCTACTCTTAGATTCAGATGCATTATAAAGTATTGTAGACTTTTTGAAATGCTAATTGGTGAAGAATGGCAGTGGAAGCTGTAGATGGAACTTGTTTAGTAGCTGTTGAGGCAGCAGCAATGCTATTTTGGTGGTGGTTTTGACAGTGAATAGTAATCTGTCTCATGAAGTCCAAAGGCAGGAGTCGAGAAAATCTGTAATTCAGTATTTTCTCAGTCCTTCTTGCAGACTCCCAATAATCTTTAATAATTTGTAAATTAAAAGGGTTGACTTTGTTAGAATTGGCAAAAGGGACCTAATACTTTGACTACTGTGGAATTTATCATTTGTGCCCATTGACTTGACACCTTTCTCCAGGACTCTACAGTTGATTTATTGAATGGAACCTCTTTAAAAATCATAAGTTTCAAAAAAGAATGTAGTGCTTTTAAGTTTTGTTAAACTTTCTGAGTTATTGCTTTGTCACCATAAAGAACTGTATATATATTAAATGGAATAATTATTGCACATGAATTGATGAAATTGTTTTAATTTATTGAGAATTATTTGACAAAGTCAAATCTGACAGGAGGCAAAGAGTAGGAGTAACTAGGTTCTTCAGCTGGAACCCAAGAGACTCACGGGATATTTGATTGATTTGGATAAGGGATTTAAACGTTGTACCTCCAAAGTTTGCAAATTGCAGAGTTGGGCAGGAGAGTGCATTAAAGTCCAGGTTGGTTTGGACTGGTTCAGGAAGTGAACAGATACGTGGAAGATGTAGGATAAATCTGATCTTAACTACTTTGGTAATAACAGGAAGGTATATTATCTGAATAGTGGTAGATTGGAGAAAAGAGAGGCACAACACGACCTTGGTGACCTTGTGCATCATTTGGTGAAGGTAGTCTTGCAGTTGAAGCAGAAATTAAGTCCTTAATAGTGAAGATCAAAATATATGAGTAGGGATGTCTTGCTACAGTTGTATAGGACCTTGATGATAACTGCACTTTGAAGATTGTGCAGTTTTGGTTTCCTTATCTGAGAGTATATTCTTCCAGTGGAGCAGGTTCAGTGAAGGCTTAGTCAATTAATTCCTGAGATGGCAGGACTGATTATGAAGAGATTAGATCAGTTAGCTTTGTATTCACAGGAGTGTAGATGTTTGAGAGAAGATCACATAGAAACCTGCAAAATGTCAATAGGGCTGGTCAGATTAGTTGAAGGAAGGATGTCATCAATGGCCACAAGGTTACAATTTAAACATAAGGAGAATGGAAATGATAAATATGTCAAAGTCACTGCTTTTTGAACACAAACACATGCAACTGACTCTAAACTGTTCACTCTAAGCATGGTGTAGCATTTAACAGCCATACAAGTGTACGCGACTGATTCCAGTTCAAACCTGTTCACCAGTAGCCTCATGACCCAATTAAGTAGCATAGTGTCCCAAATAAATGAAGTGAATCCCAGCTATTTTCTAGTTTAGTTTTTATTCTTTAAGTGTTGCCCCAAATAAATGATACCCCATTTACTGTGGTAATAGAGAAGCTTTGGCAGAAATCCAAGGAACGCTCGTCTTGGTTTGGAATGAAAATTAGAGGATGCCTCCCCTCCTTGCTGTGTCTTGTTTCATTCCTATCTTGACCCCCTCCCTCCCAAAGTAAAATGGAATCTTTACTAAATGCTGCAAAAATGCACTTTGTAGCTTGTAATATGGTAGAATTGTATCAATATCTGAATGTTTTTCTGGGCAGTGCATTAAGGTGTTGGCAGATCATGCTGTGAATATAATGTTTCCTTCAAGGTTCTTCTAACTATTGGGAGTTGCAAAATCTAATCAATCACCTTTCACTACATCCAAAGTTTACAAATTATCATTTACATGTACATCAGAAGTTCTTAAGTTTTGCTCGGTTGCGGGTAAATTCTGAGCAGGTGAATTTAAAGAACTGGGATTTGAACTCTACCAATACTTTTATGTTGAGATTTCTGATTTGACACAGAACAATTGGTTTAAGATGAGATTGGGTTCAAGTTTGTTTTGATGTGGTTGCAGTAATGACCGCGAAGTTATTTTTAAAAAAAAAATAATATTTGATTTGTAAATTCATTGATGTTTGTACTATGATTAGAAAAATTAAGATGTTACAGTATGCAATCATTGGTTTTGTATTTTTGTACATCTATCTTAACTATGAAGAGTTTACAATATTTGGTTGACTAGTAATTAAATTAAATATTGTAAAGCATGTACATTAAGATATTGAAATTATGGATTAAAAGTGGAAAGTAAGATGCTTTTACTGTAAAAGGTAAGATGCTTGAATATTTTGGAATGATGGAAAGAAAACTGATTTAATACAGCCCTTGGGATCTGATAATTACAAAATAGGGATTTATCAGACTATAAAATTTAATCTTATACCACAAAAATGTGGAATTTGCTCTTTAATTGGAATGTGGTGTCATCTATGTGTTGTAATAATTTTGAAAGTGTTTTCCCTGTATTGCCAATATCATATGAACATAAAGATTTTCTCTCTCTCAAAAAGAATCCCTTCAAGTGAGGATATTGAAATGTGGAGATCACCAGTATAGCACCAAGATGGCGCCTACTTTGTCTTTGACTTGTTTGGACATAAAGGAAGTGGACTATCGAATGCTTTGTCACTTGGGAAATGATAGACTGATCCAATAGCAGGGCTGTTGGCCTGCATTGCCTTGTGCAGCTGTAGACCGAGACGTAATCCCCTGCAAGAAATCAAGAGAAATGATTGTCAAAAGTTATTGCAAACTGAAATAATTGATGCATCACAGTCCATTGAGGAAAAGAACATTTTTATATTGCACTGATTTGAATTGACCAGTTTTGCCCAATATGCTGTTATAAAGCAATGCTTTAATTATGATTTATAATTAACAGAAGGTCCATGATGTTGAGTATTTTAGACTGCAAAAAGTTGTATTTTGCTTTGATATAATTTGACTATATTTATGTATGGTGCGTTTTTTTAAAAAATAAACCAGTTTTATTTAAACATTAATTAGTTGTGTATTTTGTTCTTGTACTAAATTGTGTTTCTCCTATTTTCATTTAAGACACTAGTGCAGGAAGAATCGATGGGTTAGAATAGCCAGTGGATTTATGTACATTGACCTTTTCCCCTCGGTGAATATGAATGAAAAGTTTCATCATTCCTGTTTTCATCAGACTTTTGAAAGTATATAACAAACTTTTTCTGTCATTTTGCCTAATTACATCCTAGATGGCCAGATGATGTTGAAAATTAGTTACTTCCTGTTTCTTACTCCCTATCCCTCACTCACCCATAAACATGGTTGATGGTAAGGTTGTAGCAGAGAAATTACTTTGGGGGAGATGGGTCTGTACCTTTGGTGTGCTATTGAAATAGAGTTCAAGAGATCCTTGCAGATGAAAGTTAAAATTTATTGGATTAGTCTGGGAAATAGTTGGCATCCTGACTGATTTTGGTGGTCTTCTGGTTTATATTTTTCAGTTGTTAATCTTGGATCAATTCTTGTTTATATTTAGATCTTTGATCTTTAGCACGTGCTGGCAAATGTTGAGAACAAAATGTAAAGTTTTTTTCTTGCAATGAAAACCTTGCATGTAGAATTGAAAGTGTCTGAAATTATCATGGGAATCCTGCTTAATTTCTGTTTTGAGATTATGGATGTGTGATCATTGAAAGGGGAGATTATTTGATTATTTTTTTCATTGGCGTTGCCGTGTTGCCTGAAGCCCTTTTCATATTTATGTATTTATGTATATATGTATACATTTTTGTGCATATTACCTGTTATTGATGTGAAATCCTTGGTTATTTGTGCACTGAGATGCTATGGAATTGTTTGCTTGCAGTGATAGGAATATGGGAACTAATATCTTTGGATCAGGGAGCAAGTCTTCATTTTGAGAGTGAAAACCTTTATTGTTTACCAGAGTGATTTTTTTTTGTATCCCTTCTTGAGTGTTGATTTAGGAATCCATTTGGAAGCTACAATGCCTCTGTATCTTCCCTTTGTGGATTATACCTACATTTGTATGTTTGAGAGCAAGCTGAGCCATAGTTTATGAAACAGTGAACATTTTGTGCTTACAAAGATTCATATTGTCTTAATGCTTTAAGTATAGCATGTGGAGAACTTAATAAAATATGTAAACTTTTAGGGATATGTACAATTCCAAAGGGTTCAATTTGCATAGGTACCACCACTCATTTGTGATAGGTTAAAGGGAATTTAGCATTATTGCCTTTGAAACAAGAACTGAGGATGGAGAGTTAACTGAATTACTATGGAAGGAGCATAATAAATGTTAAGCTATTTGCACTTTTACAACAAATGAGGCCAAACCTTGTCTAAATCTGGGGAATCCATTTACCTTGTGTGGAAATAATGGGTTAAATTTTGAAATACGCTTTAGAGGCTTTGGTGGCTCAGTTGCTCAGTGTATCAAAGGCAACCAGATTGGGTTTTTAGATGGTGGAGGAATGAACAGATAAAACATTTAATAAGAAAAGTGAAGCTAGGGTAAAAGATCCCCACTGGTATTATTGACAGGCAGAAAAGACACAAGGATTGAGTGGTTTATTGTTAGATTATGAGAATGTTTTATTACTGAGTGCAGGGGCACATTGTGGAACAAATTGGTGCTAGTGGAGCAGGTTAAACTTGGGGGAAATGAAATGAGCATCATCAGAAGGAAAGGATGGAAGAAAAAAAACAAACCTTGTCATTAATACCTGAAAAGGAATAGTTGTATGGTATATTTCACAACTCTATGGCATTTGAAACTGGCCAAGGAAGGACATTATTTTTGTTTTGAAATACAGAGCATATAATGCACTCAGAAATTGATAATGTCGTTTGTTGGAATATTATGCTGCACAAAGATGCTTATGAAGGTTAAAGCAATGTCTAATGGGTTTTGGAATGGTGTTTTCAGTGAATTTGGCAGAAAATAGTTTAAAAGTTGGTTTTTGGTGAAGATGTGTCTTACTATTTTGGTTTGCTGCTTGAGCTTACCAGCTCAGTTGAGTTTTCAAATGTTTTTTTAAGAATATTCCTCACGTTGAGTTTGGGATGCAAAAGTCTTGAATGACATGATGTTGGAACTTAGGAAGAAAAGGAAAATATTGTGTCTACTTGGTTTTGCTTTCTGGATTCCTCATGTTAAGCTTGGGATGTATTAGATCTTCCATATCAGAATGTTAGAACTTTGGGGGAAAAATTAAAATATTGTCTACTTGGTCTTGCTTTCTGGATTTACCTGTTCAAATATGTTTAGTACTGTTAAAAATGGTATGTATTCTAAATTGTAAAGAACTTGTTGCCACTTATAGCCAAGCTAAGGTGCTTCATTATCTATGATTGTTGGGAAAACATTTGTCATAGGAATGTGGTTTTCTTATTGTGTTGTTTCATGACTTGGTGCTGTTGAACTGTTAACCAAAATCAATTTGGAATTTGCCTATCAATGTTTCCTGGTCATTCCCTGAAGCAGTCTTTTGGAGAGAGATTTATAAATGGGAAGCATTCAAGATATTGGGAATTTGTTGCTTTTTAACTTTCATTCATGAAGAATTGTCTAGATGTTGAAGAATGGAAATCTTGATGACTGGGAGGTTTTTGTTTGGAATATTCAGTTGTGCTTCCATGGAAGTTTCTGTGAACCTGGTGAACTTGCCCAAGAATTAACATATATCCAATGAAGCAAATGGGGTCCTTAAATTTGTTCACTACCAGAATACCAACGTCATTAGTGCAGATCATAACATCTGATGGTCTTCAATGAACATTGGGAAGACCAGGAATCAGTTGAGTTTCTTACATTATCAAATTCTTTTGAAGAAGCTTGCCAGTTGGAACAGTGGACCAAATTTGAGATATCCAAACAGGTCTTCAGAGCCTTTTTTGAGAACCCATGATTTGCTTTGATTTCATTCCTCCTTTTTTGACCAACATTCTTATTGTCCATGTTTGGTGTTAATTTGCCATATAGATGATAGGAGAAAAGTTGTTACCCGAGTTGATTCTGTCAGCTGTTTAGCTTGCACCAGATTTGAGGTACACCACAGCTGACATGAGAATTTACTTTTAAGTCAACTGGGCTGTTTGCACCATGAATGGAATCAGTATGCCATTGCTCAAGAAACTTGATCTATGTCAGATTTAAATATGTGACCATGTAGGATGAAGATTATTTTTACTCTTCTACCCAGTGGCTCTCTACTGGGTGGTTCATGGTCCATGCTAAATAATGGAAGTCTTTGCTTCAAATCTCTCCATCTATGCCAAATCATTGGTATCACAAAAGCTTCTGGAAAACCAACAAATACTCATTAAAAAAAACTGGGGAGTGGTGAAAAAAGTACATTTGAAAAAAATGCCTCAAAAAGAAAACAGAAGACGATTAAAGTCTAAATTATTTATCTAATAAACAATGGTAAAACATAGAATTCTTAGCCATTGGTTACAAATACATGCCAGTCCTTGAAGAACGAGATGTGGGGGTGGGGTGACCAGATCTGGAGTTAAATGGAAGCTGCTCCCTCCGTCTGTATTTAAGTTCCATTTTTCCCCCTCCATATTATCTTCCTGAAGAAATCCTTGTAAGTCCATTTCCGGCCACGAGAGGAACTATTTTCTTTCTGACCATGGGTATATTTTAATTGTTGAGAGAACAAGAAGGGGGGGGGGGAAGAAGAACGACAAAAGAGATTTGCTTGGAGTCTCCCACCCAGGAGGAAAGGGGACTCCCTCCCCCCTCCAGGGGTTGAGGACAGGTCCCAAGTCTTTCACGCGTGCCCCCAATGGGTGTGAGAATGTGTGGAGTGGGGCAGGGCTGGGTCTGGAGCTTCGGTCCAGCACCTGAGTCCGGGGAGGGGAGGGAGGGAAAAAAATGTTGCAATTATTTCGCAGCGTCGTGGCTGTCAATCAAAGGGAGCCCGGGCGCTTGAGAAGAAGCTCTATGGCGGCGGTGGTTAGGCGATATTCACTGCACTTCCAGTACACCTAATGCAACTTTTCACCAACTTCCACCACTGCAAGCCAGACTGCGCCTCCTTTCTGTGCAAAAACTCGCAGCCAGGAACCACTCCAGACCTGGGGCTGCACAGAAAACCCCGGCACCCCTTTTTTTTTAAAAAAAAAGAGCCCTTATTTTTTTTTTCTTTTCTTGGCTGTGTGTGTGTTTGTGATTTTTTTCCCCCTTTTTCCGGCAAGCAGATGTCGTTGTTTTTGAGCTTTGCAGACATGGCGCACCTCCATTTTTGAGCGACTTTGTGCGCTTTTATTTCTTCTGTGTATATTTTCACACGCCGGGATCAAAAGGGAAAAAAGAACAAGGCATGATTTTTTTCAACTCTTCGACTTTTTGAAGCCTTTGAGAGAGAAAAAGAAATCGGTTTCGTTTTAGCTAAGTTTAGTCGACGGTGCAGAAACTAGCTTGAGCCTCAGCCATACATGGAACAGGTATGTTTATTTTTAATAGAAATGTCTTAATTTTAAAAAATATTTAATATAATCCTGCGATTGCGTAGTTAAAATTCACTAGATTGATTTTGGGTGACTTTTTATTTGATGCGTTAAGTTTCGGGCATGTCAGTTTCTTAGCGTGGCTTTGAAAGGAATGTACCTGTTCTTGTGTTGTATTTCTTTATTTTTAACCGGGCTGTTTTTGTGTAGAGCTTGTCGGAGTGCGACAATGGTATTGAGTGCTTAAACAATGTCGCTGCTGCGTCAGGGCTTTGCAAGTCGACCAGCGGGCAGCCGCTGACTCCGGTGGACTTGCTCGCTCGCTGCGAGTTTGACAGAGCAGAGCGGCGTTCGCTCAGTCCCCATCCACGTGTAGCCCAGAACAAAACCGAGCCCCCGAACTCGCCCGGCCCCACCACCATGTCCAGCCAGGGCAAAAACACAGAAGACGACGGCTCAGATCACAGCAATGCTTCCAGGTACGAGCTCAGTGTATGTGCGTGTGTCTGTCTCTCTCTCTCCCTCTCCAGCTCTCCGTGCCCTGTTATTTTGGGGGTTTGCACATCGTTTGCCTTGTTATCGATGCCTGTCTCCCCTTCGATCACCCAAGCAAAATTTCCCCATTTCGACCAAATCTTTAATCGATGACCTTGAGATTCCTAAAAGCCCCACCCTATTTTTTTGATCGCAGTTTCCCCAACTTATGATATACCATTTGGGCCTATATTAAGCAATGGAAATACATTACAAGGCCGTCGATCCTCCTTTATCGTTTATTTTATAATATTCCAACGAATATATTCCTTCCGTTTATGTTACTGAAGTAAAATGACCTTGTGGTTGCTGTTGCTGCAATGCACCATTTTACTGACAATGCAGACGGGTTTGAGAATTTGAGGATTTGGTGTCCATAGTAAACCCATAGAAGTAAATTGTAGTAAATATACTACAAAAAGTTACATGAATGAAAAAATTTTCATATTTATAGTTAAATTAAGAAGTGTCAGTTGGAAAGTTGCTTCTAAGTCTATATTTTTATCCCCACCATACCATTTCACTATATGTCTTAGGGTATTTTGTAAATTTTTATTACAATTTGGTGAAAAGTTTACCAAGCTGGTATCCCAAACTCCTGTGTTGAAATAATAAAGTACATACTTTATATTTGGGCTTATCCAAGTATGCATCCATGCCCTGTGCCACGAAAACGCTTTTGTCTTTGTGGAAAATATTTTATTGTCTTGAATATACCTTTTAAAACTTAAAAGTTTTATAATTGTTTTAATTACTTTGTGATATTTTATACACCTCGTGTTGTATATCTATATGTGTGTGTTTCTTTCAATATTGGGTAAATGATGAATTTATACCTCAAAAATAAAGAGATTTCTCAAAGAAGTTGAAGCTTTTCTTTGAAAGACACTGAAAGTTTTATTTATTGTTGAACTTTTAACAGGTCAATGGATATTGTGACTTCCAAACACCTGGCTACAGGTGATACTTATAATAGCAAAGATGTTAAGTTGGATGCAGGATATTTTGCTGTAAATTTGCATCTTTAAAACAAAATTATTACCTAGACATTACCATAGCTATAGATTAACATTATTTGAATTGGATTTAGTTTTCATTTGAGATGTAGAATTTAATCACTCTTTAAAAGATGCTGCAAATCAATATTTATCATTTACTGTTTATAATGTGATCTTTGAACATTTTCCCACCTCCCATCAGTATGACCCACTCGAGGTATATTAATTGAGATTTGTAGATAATTTACAATTTGGTCAACTATTCAATAGTTTTTCATATAAAAATATATTAATCTGAACTTTTGGTGTTTTACATTTACATGTGAATACATGTTTTTTTTGTGGATTTTCGTAAGATATGTCCACCATGGACATTTTTGACTTTTACTGTCATTGTATCTCTTGGGTGGTCACTTGAGGTTTAATATCTATGCTAAGATTGCCCTTGGGAATACCATGGGACTAGTTTCACTCTGGACCTACTCCACACACTCACAAGGTGACTTGAACACTTGAAACTATTAACTTTTAAGGAATTGCTCTTCACTTGCATGGGGGTTGATGCAGTCCTTTTGTGGATTAGTCATTGTCCTTTTGAGTTGATGACAGACCAATGTCCATCCACCTTGATCTGGGCTGGGAGGGACAGTCTTTTTAGATGGGGGAAAAATACTTCAGTTTTACTGGTTCTGTCATGAAAACTGCCAGCAGTGTGGAAATTGGTGTGCCTTCCATGAGAAACAGGCCATCCATTCATCTGGATGGTGTGATGGTCTCTATAGATGTTGCCTGATGTTCTGAGTTCCTCCAGCTCTGCATCTGTAAATTTGAGTTCCCTTCATTAGGATGGCTTCAGAAACTTTCAAATATTTGATCAACTGCAAGCAGACAATGGTTTCTTAGCTGTGGTTGTCGAGAATATTGGTTCATAGTGGACCAATATTTGGAATGGATGGCTCTGTTCATTCTGTTGAGGGAAAGTTGCTGGTATTCCAAAACTGACAGCAATCAATATAGTCACAGGGTTTCTGTATCTTGTCAAATTCTACCATTCAAAACAGGTGCAGATTGAGTATGTTTACACATGCTGCCTGTTTAAAATATCTAAATAAGATTACACAACATACTTTGGGTTCTAGTGTTGTGCCTAGCCTGAAGAAAATATTCGCAGGTTGCTGGTATGTTGTGTTAAAGTAAGTTAAATTCAAACCAATTAGGGCAGCTAACTTATTGCAATGAGCGATTGATTACTCGGGTATCTTGATTGTTCAACACATCCTCATGACCAAATTGTTTTCCCTATTTTTGAAATACTTAGCATAAAAGTTATTCATTCTTCTTTGGGGTAAGTGAAGAAATTCTTGAACACTTACACCAAGCTACATTACTATTTGTGGAAAATTAGCATAGAGAAGCTTTGTATTGACAATTGAGAGAAGCACATCATTGTAAAGATTGCATGTTGGAAGTTGCTGGTAGGTTCAATTAAATTTCTTAAGTTAAATGTAAATATTAATAGAACAAGATGTTTGAGGACACAAGAGTGAGTGAAGTCATATATAAAGTTTTGATGCTGATTTCTTGTTAGTTCAGCAGCAAGAGGATAGGATGTGTGGTTATGGTTGAGTTTGCATACTGTCTCATAGAAAGGAACTCCTTTTCTGCCCATTGCTAAGGTTGTGGTGGGAGAAGGCAGAAAATAGTGTAGTTAAAGAAATCTAACCACTGCCATCCATGCACACATCTTTTACAGTTGCAAAGACAAAGTCCATCCAAGCTGCTTTAGCTACTGAATTACCATTTCTATGACAGTAATATCACTGGGATGGAGCATGGTTTAAATCATTTGCCTTCGTCCATCTCAGATCCTGAACCTGCTCCCCACCTCAACCTCTCAGGCTATGGGTGCATGTGATGTTGATCAAGGAATTACAGATTTAAAATCTAGCTCTCACCCTGATTCTTTAGGGGTATAATTGGGCCCTTGATGTTTTCAGCAAATGTGGCGTACTTGCCTTGGAAGGCAATTTTACTACACACCTCCATAAACTTGACTGGTTTCCCCTATAGAAGAAACATCACTGGATAGATTATGGAATTATTTGGGATTTCATGGCCCCCATTTATGCTTAATGAGTAATGTTTATGTTTTATAAATTGTATTTATTGTATGGTTTTGGAATTTCCATGTTCCATTTGCTTATTCTGACTAACCAGTGGCTGCATTTTGGAAGGTTCTGAAATATTAATTCACTTGTGTATATGGAGAGCGTGGATTTATTGTGGATCCATTTATTGTACTGGATCCATAAGCAATATGGCTAAATATTTGAACTGAATTTTAGGTGCTTTGGTTTTGAAGATGAAGTGTAATATCCAGTTTTTTTTTGCAGTCAAACCATTTAATAAGATGCCTTATCCCAAAAAATAACTGCCCTGAAATGTGCTGAGAATTAAAACAGAAGAATGTGTATTTGTGGGATAGAATAAAATATTCCTTACAAAAGGAATGCCCGCTCTCCTTGCATAGATTCCAGTTGTAAATGGAAATTGAATAGTCTTCCATTTGTTGTTGTACTGAAGTCAGGTTTATGGAGCAACAATAAAATGTTTAATTTCTGTTGTGTAAGATGGTTGTTTTCAGGGAGTATGGAAATTCATTTTGTTTGGGCAGTGTATGCTTGGGAATAGGTGTTCTTTGTTTCAAAATAGTTGTGCTTTCATGTTTTTACACTGGGATCCTGTCAGTTTATTTGGCAGCCATTTTATGAAGGTAGAAATCATTATCAAGAGCATGTTTTTAACATTTCTTCAAGAGGTTTCTGCCAGTTTTCTACCAATAAATTAACTTGTATGGCCAGCTGAAACCTTGTGTGCGAGCATTTGACTGTTATGAGAAAGTTGGAGGCAGGGAAGAGTGGTTTAAAAGGATGGTATAGCTGTCTTTTTGAAAGCTTTTAGTCAGCTGCAGTCAACTTCAGAGAGACAAAATGGCTCTGCTTTACGCTGCATAACTAGACAGACATACTGCATTGCATAGTGTAGTTAGGAAGTACAGGAAGCTGGTGATGATGTAGCTGGGTTCAAAGGTTGTGCTCTGGAATTTGATTGGCTCTCCGCGTAGTAACAGAACTGCCTGCAGCAGAGCTCTCGACAGCTCTGTTCTGGACTGACGTCAGCACTGCCTTTGAAAGCCTCCCTTGTCAAGCAAGCCGCTCTATTTAGCTGAGAATTCTTGCTAAGCTTGCATCATGGCCAGCAAAATCTCTAGGATTAATCAGCTATTTTCCTCCACTGTGTATTTTATGTTTTTTTAATGAAGCTTGCTATTTTTTAAAATTTATATAGAATTCTAATATGTAATTACTGGAAGCTGGTATATGATCCCTATTAAGCTCGAATTGATGACCTCATTTTTATTTTCTGAGATTTTTTTTCCCCCCCCCACCATAACGTTTCTGCCCTTTTATTAATTTCAAGGAAATGATACCAGCTGTCGGGGTGGGGGAGCCTACACTGGGGTTAGCACTTCTGTTGCTTTCTGAATGAGCTTTATAGGGATGAGGACAGATGTCTTGATGGTTCTTCAGCGCAGTTGGATAGCTGATCTCCCGTGCCCTGCTATTGTGTGCAAATGCACATTGGTTAAACTCCACTTATCGAAGAAACTAAATTAACTATCTGACAAACTTTAGAGCCTTAAATAATACTCTGAAGGATATTATTTGCAGATTTTACTCAAATCTATTATATTTATTTACTGCTGCCTCCTCTTTAAAGTCATTAACTTGGATAAGGTTTGCCCAGTCACCTGATGCATAGCTTTGGGGTATACCGTGAATCACTCTTCCTCTGTTTTCTTTACACCCCATTCCACAGGAGGGCCTATATTGTGTTTGCAGATGAAATCCTTTATCTTAAACCTCCAGTAATATGGAAGCTAATGTTTCATTCTGTCACCTATTGCTGAGATTGATGGTTACAGCAATTTCTTTAGAAGAAAGATACTGAAAGATCTTACAAACACAATTCTATGCTTAGGTTAATATATTTACTCTGTATGTTAAGCCAAAGTTTAGCTTCAGGTATTGCTACTTGCAACAACCTCTGTTCACCAGTGCACCTTGCTATCTAATGTCAGAGTAACAGAGTTTCAGATCAAGGATTCAGGAATGGGTTCTTCCCCTCCATCAGATTTCTAAATGTTCAATTAACCCATGACTGTTACTTCAGAATTCACCCTTTGTGCACTATTTGATTTTCTTTTTCTATATATTTACTGTAATTTAGTCTTGTTATGCATTGCAATGTACTGCAGTAAAATAACAAATTTCATGACCCATACCTGTGATACTAAACCTCGTTCTGATCTGAGTGGCTGCTGTTATGTAACACAGAACCTTGATTCAATTTGGGCACCTGGGGACATGTTACTGCTACAGTATTGATAGCAGTGGCATGACAATAAACTGGAGATCAGAGAACTAACATGTGGAAAGTGCAAGAGGCAAACATTTTATGACTCTTAATTAGTCATTCCACAACTCTCATTAATACATAATTTTCAAATTTCAAGGTTCAAAGTAAATTCATTAACCACCCTTACTGGAGAAGGAGGGTTGAATTACAGATGAAGGATCTATAGGTCTGGGACATCGGGAAATAAAACCCTTGCGTTTCATGTGGACATTGGTGGGTGAATAAATTCATTAGCTCTGCAATACAAAACAAATGACAGTGTTGACAGTGAAACTGTTAGTTTGTGGTAATCCCATTCTGGTGCTGCCTTACTGTTCACAGATAGAAAGTTGCCATTCTTGGTGTGGTCTTTTTGTGGTTCCAGACCCATCAATGTGGTTGACAGCTAAACTGTCTGTTCACAGGCAGTTTAGAGGTGAGCAGTAAGTGTCAGCTATACCCACCCGCCTTGAGCTAATGAATAACACCACTTGGCTTCTCTGAAGAATTGTCACCTTGTTGAGGTGAAGATGCTTGCAAGTTCCTGAGAACCGGACAGCAATGTCATGTGGAGTTTAGCCATCTGGCCCCTTGCTCCAGGGAGGGTCATCCATGGTGCTAAGGTCAAAGGGGGAGGTTCCAGACAAAATGTGTTCCAAGGTGATCAGGCAGTGGAGCTAGTGGAAGGTGATGACACATCACAGCAGCAGAGAAGGTGGAGAAAGGCTGCAGTAGTGAAGGGTATCCAGTTGTGTATTCCATACTACTGGTTCTGGATCCTCATCTCTGAAGGCTCGTGTGGTGGCTATCTTTGCACCATATACCCATATTAAAAAGTCACACAGAGGTATTCTCCATTAAGGGAGTCCACCCCAACATCCTGATTTATGTGGATTCTGGATCGTTTTCTACAGCCACCCAGGACTCAACAATAGACAACCCCTTAGGAGAACATCTTGTTACTGCACTTTTAACACCATTTGGGTTTATGCTGCCACTTGGCAATGGCAATTTCAATGACATTGCGTCATTAACCCAAGAGGTGGCTACCCTATATTACATAAGTTTAAATTCATTGTTTCAGGCCATAAAAGTTATTGCGCAACTTAATAAGTTAATATGCAGGTTCGCATTGGAGTTTGGCACAAAAGTTTTCCTGCATATCTTTGAATATAGTAATGCATTATCTTAACTGGCTGATGAAATCACTTGGTCCTTTTGCAGGGATTGCGTGGAAGGAGGCCTACTTGACTACAGCTTTGAATTTTGTACGCATTTTAGTAGAAATTGTTTTAAAATGCGGTTTGTCATCTTTGAGCAGGTTTACGCACTGGGATTATTTTTAACCTTCAGCCAATTTGTTTTGATGGATTGGATTGTATTTGCAGTATCTAAGATGTGGCAGTAAACAAACTGCATTTCATTTTGCCTAAGCAAACAAAAATTTCATTGTGCTTCAGAAAGAAGTTTGATTGATGCAGCGTGCTATGCTCGTGTGCCATCTGGAAGACAAAAAACAAGCTGGTGTTTTGGGTGAGGATCCCACATCAGAGCTTGTGACTTTCAATCAAAGCACCGACCTGTTATGCAAAGACTTGGTAACCTTCACACTGCCAGCATTTCTTCTTTTGGATTTTAGCTTTCTAATACATGGTCCTCCTCCAGATTTGTCTTGCTTTGTTTCTGGTTCGAGTCTTGTAAGTTGGAATGCTTTAGTCATTAAAGATTTATGGAACTACTGAGTAAAAAAACATCCATTGTACAAACTATAGAAATCTTAATTAAGTCAATGCAAGTGCTTTGAAATTCCAATTAAGGATGCAGATCCAATCTGGGAAAGAAACCTATGGTTCTTGGGTAGTCTGGCCTATATGTGACTTCATACCCATCGCTATGTTTGACTATTAATCATCTCAGTATAAAGACAAAGAGATGGGCAGTAAAAACTGAATTGTCAGTTATTTCCAATGAGGAGTTTTAAAAAATCATTCTCTGAGCTTTGTAGGTATTAAGCAAAAATGTAGATGCTTTCCTGAAATGAAAACAGGAAAATGTTGGAAATATTTAGCAGATCGGGCATCTGTGAAGAGCGATGAATGTTTCAAGCCTGGAAAGTGCTGTTGAAGGGTACTGTTCCTGAAATATTGACTATTTTTCCATAGGTACTGTCAACTCTCGATGTTTCCCACATTTCCTGGTTTTATTAAGGAATATTCTTTCATTTAAGCATGCCCAGAATGGTTAACTGAGAGAAATGGTTATATAGCAGATGGAGCTATTTCAAATAAGAGACTGCTTGTTTGTACCATGTGTGGTAATATTTTGCAGCTTGCAGTATTTCCCAAGGCAGTCTGACATACCTAACAGAACTAATCAGCGTACTTAAAAACAGTGTACCCAGTTAATAACTGAGGGAGGGAAATACTCTCATCAATACATCTCTAAACTTTTCTTGCATCATATTCAAACCTTGTGCCTTTGAAAACTTGTTCTTCAAATTTTCCTGCATTGTGTCTTTTGAATCATAGTGCAGGAAAGCAAACACAGCAGACTGAAGATTTTGGTATTTGGAGCTAAGAGCAACTATTGGAGTAACTCAGCAGATCGCGCAGCATCTATGAACAGGTGGAATTATTCACGTTTCTTGTTGAAACCTGCTTTAAACCCATAACTTAATTTATTTTTCCTTCACAAGTGCTGCTCAAATTCTTCCAGCAGTTTATTTATTTTTTGTTGATAAATGGGCCATTAGTTTGTATCTGTTTAAAACTTCTCTTTGGGACCTAGAAGTTGTTGGGCATTAGAAATAAGAGAAAATCTGCAGATGCTGGACATCAAAGCAACAAAATGCTGGAGAAATTCTGCAGGCCAAGCAGCATCTATGAAAAAAGTAAACAGTCGATGTTTTGGGCCGAGGCCTAAACCTTTTCTCAGGACATTGGGGTATTAGTTGTTCTCCAGTGCCTCAGCCTCATTGTTAGCCTGAACTGTACACTTACTATGGAGTCTAATGCAATAATCTGACATGAGATGATGGGGACTGGTGGGTATTTCGTGACGTGGTCTGTTCCTTACACGATTTTGGGTTACTTTCTGTGTACAAATGTCAAGTGGCCCAGCTTGCCACTCAGTGCTCCTCTAATATGAGTGGATGTGAACCAGGAGTCAGTGAAGGAAGTTTATAAAAGGAAACACAAAAAGAAGTCTTGAAGCAAAGATCGCCATCTCCAAAATAGTTGTATACTTATCACTGGAAAGAATATATAGAGCTCTGGTTTAATGTCCCATTCAGCAGATGCTGTCTTTAGAAGTACTGCACTACTACAGTGCTGTACTGGAGTGTCAGTGTAGATTTGTTTGCTCTAATTTTTGGAAGGGGTCTTGAACCCACAACCCTCTGATTTCCAATGGTGACTAAGCTACTAGTTGCATATATTGCTTTATCTGTGCCTTTGTATACTTAACCAAAGAAAAATAATCTGCAGTGTTTTTATTAGACTTTGGAATATTCAGTTCATTTAAGCACAGGGAACTTTCCATTTTGGGCAGCTGATGTTGATACTGACCATTTCCCATACACAGTGCATCTCCTCATTGAACTTGGAAGGACACCCCTCTGCACAGAATGGCACCCTTCCATTTCCCACACCTCCCAGTTTCTGTGGTTGTACTTAAGGGGGACCTCAACAAAATATTTGTGCTGCAGAGTTCCTGCTCACCAAGATTGGATTTTGGTCAATAG
This sequence comes from Hypanus sabinus, assembly GCF_030144855.1. NCBI lineage: Eukaryota > Metazoa > Chordata > Chondrichthyes > Myliobatiformes > Dasyatidae > Hypanus > Hypanus sabinus. The sequence continues at coordinate 35,348,169 of NC_082733.1, read as the reverse complement.
GTTTCCTGAGATAGCAATGATCCTCGCTGAATCATTTTTTTTAATATTTGTCCTTGTTTTCCTGACGTGGGCATGGAGAAGCTTTCAATGGGTCTTTCTTGATAATGGTCAAACACCAGTAATGTTAATGTTAGCAGGCTGGAAATTGTTGTATCAGTTTATTAGGTTAGTACCTAAGCTCTCCATTAAAGCAAGTGAACCAGTATGGACCAACAAATCTCTGCTAGTTCCCAGGGAAACAAACCTATCAGTTTCGTGCCCAGCCGTCACTTTTTTTTCCCTGTCATTTATTCATTATTGCCTCCTGTCAGCTCCCCTTTACGCAAGCCCTCCAGAAGGTGAAATCCTCTTTGGAGGAGAAAAAGGCTTGCATTCTCCCATTATATTGATTCATGGTTCAATTTATATAGCTGTTGTTGTAGTGGTGCAACCATGTTGGCTGGGATGGAAGATGATGAGTGGATAATGTTACAAACAGGAGATAATCAGTAGATGCTGGAAATCCAAAGCAACACACACGGCCTGAAATGTCAACTGTTTACTCTTTCTCACAGATGCTGCCTGGCTTGTGCTGACCTCCTCCCAGCTTTTTGTGTGTGTTGAGTGGGTAATGTTACTTCTGTTCTTTCTGCTGTCCCAATACCTGCAGTATATGCCTGGATTTCCTCCACCTGGTTACCAGCTGTACAACCAGGAAGAAAGCTGTTTCTTTCAATTTATTATCATCTGTCCTGGCAGTAATTTCCTAAATCAATTGTTTTTAATATTTGATAATAAATATTATGGTATGGGGCATGGCCCTCCAACGGAGCAGGTTATTGCTGAACAGCTGTAAAGCAAATGCAAAACCTGGAAAAAGTGCTTCACATTTTGCAGTGCAGACTAATAGATGATTGAATCAATTAACTGCCAGGAAACAAGGAAAGAAACACAAAAACATCATTTATCTAATTATTCCTTGCCTAATGTTTCAGAGTAATTGTGTTATAGATTTTCTGTGATGCATGAAATGTATTTTTGTGCATGTAAATTAAGATGCAAATATTGTATGTTCAACAAAGTGCAAATGGGATGAATTAAGCATTGAGTTTGCAGGTGGAAGGAGCCGGTTGGAGAGAAATTCTCCATAAAATCACAGAATTGTTCAAACTTGAAACTCACAAAGTAGATTGGGGCACTTGGAACTAGGTCTTGAAGTTCTTACACGCAAATCTGTTAAGATTTTCGTTATGCAGCAATTGAGACACAGATGAAACACATTTTATTTGATTTTGTAGCCATAAGTTACAAGCCTAGCAATCATGGCTGTTAGTTCCTTCCTTCTCACTGTACACTTGATCTTGTGTTTACTCTCTGAACTTTATGCCTTATGGTACCCTAGTACTAGAGTGTAAATACTGTCTTGCAAAGCACTTTGGAATGTTTTAAAAGGTCTATATAAATAAGTTTTGTCGGTAACTACAGTGAGATTGTGCAAGTTCTCGAGAGCACTGCACTCGGAATCTATGCATATTCTGAGCGGAAGTGGTGGAGTTCTTATTAGGCTCTTTCTTGAAATCTTTGGGCTGTTTTATAAAAACAACTTTCAATTGCCAGTAGTCGTAAATTTAAAAAGCTGTTCATTTTATAATGTTCCTTTAAAAGGGTCACTTGGTAAGTTTTGATCCTTGTACAGTATTGCAGTCAGTCATAAGACATGGGAGCAGAATTAGGCCATTCGGTCCGTCAATCTGCTCTGCCTTTCTATCAGGGCTGATTTATTATTCCTCTCAATCCATTCTCTGGCCTTCTGCCTCTGCAACCTTTGCCACCTATGCTAATTAAGAACCTATCAACCTCCACTTTAAATGTTCCCAATGCCTTATTGTCACAGACAGCTGTGGAAGTTGAATTCCGCAGATTTGCCACCCTCTGCCTAAAGAAGTTCCTCCTCGGGTCTGTTCTAAAGAATTTCTATGTATTCTGAGGCTGTGCCCCTCTGGTCCTCTCCTGCTACAGGAAACATCTCCACATCCACTCCATCTAAGCCTTATAGTTTATTCCATCAGTTGCAGTGAGAACCCTTTATTTGTTTAAACTACTGTGAGCGCATAATTTGGGTGAGTTGACTCATTTTGTCTTCCGATCTTATGGAAATATAGCAGCCTTCTGGATTCAATTTCAAATTCTTGATGTCCAGATGGCTCATTTATTTTACTACTTCCCTCATTGGAGTTGGTTCTAAAAGTTGACATGTTGACTTAACCTCCTGAATATTGAAAGGACTAGATAGGATGGACATGAAGAGGACATTTCCAGTAGTGGAGAGTGTATTGCTGTTGCTTTGTCTTCAGACAAAAGTTTTAGCATGTCATTCCTCTGTAACAGGTGGAGTTTTAATACTTTCTGTTCCCTTGGACACTTATTGGCTGGCCTTAATGTGTGAGCCTGTGTTCTTTGAGCATTTGCTATTCAAAGTAAATTTATTATCAAAGTACATATATGTTACCATATACAACCCTGAGATTCACTTTCTTGTAGACACTCACAGTAACTACCAGAACCTATGAGAAAACTACACTATAGAATCTATGAAAGACAGTACCCAACTGGATGGACAAACACCAGTGTGCAAAAAAAACCAAACAGCAAATACAAAAATGAGAAAATAATAATAAATAGCATATATTGAGAACATGAAATAAAGAGCCTTGAAAGTGAGTCCATAAGCTGTGGGAACAGTTCAGTGATGGGACGAATGAAGTTATCCTTTCTGGTTCAAGAGCCTGATGGTTGAAGGGTAATACCTGCTCTTGATCCTGGTGGTGTGGCTCTTGAGACCCCTGTACTTTCTTCTTGATGGCACCAGTGAGAAGAAGGCATGGCCTGGGTGGTGGGAAACTTCAAATGCTGCTTTCCTGTGAAAGCCTTCCATGTAGACGTGTTCAACAGTGGGAACCTTGGGCCATGTCCACTACTTTAGTTTACTTTACTTTAGTTTTTCCATACAAGGGCATTGGTGTTTCCATACCAGGCTGTGAGGCATCCAGTTAATATACTTTCCACCTCACATTCATAGAAGATTCGAAATATTATCCAGGGCACCTCAGTCAATGCAATCATTACAAAGTTTGACTTCACGTGTAGAGTCATATTTATAAAGCACAGAAACCGGTCTTTTGGCCCAATTTATCCATGCTGGCCAAGAGGTCTAACTGAGCTAGTCCAATTTTCCTGAATTTGGTCCTTATCTCGCTTGATCTTTTCAATCCTCTTATCTCTTTAAATGTTATTGTATTCACTTTTCCAGCAGTGCTGAGGAATGGCAACCAATCGATGTTTTAACTTAAACTTCCCTCCCAGTCTTACCCAAGCTGGGGTTACTAAGGACAAATCTGACATGGTTACTCAAGATGGAGGTGGACTGAATGTAGAGACTTTCAATTTCATGGCTTCCATTTTGGCAGTGTCCTGTAATTCTACTTAAATGTGTCCTTTCTCGTGCCATTCCTCTGCATCCGTACTGTTCCAGCAATAACAATTGTTCTCGTTTGGTGAGCTTCCTGTATTAAAACTGGCTTCTTAATGTTTTTAAACAAGGACAGTGGATGAAGGTGCATGATTTGGTGTTCAGTTCTTATTTATCACTGTCTGAGCCTGAAGCTGGTTCAAGTGATCCTCAGCTAAATAAATTTAATAAAACAGACTGCAAAAAGAATAACTTAAAATCAGGAAAACAGGTTGCCTGAACTCTTTGTCAGCTCACGGAGCTGAGTGGTGGCCATTGGTTGCTCTGTGTTATCTCGCACACCCAGTTTTAATCAGGGATGTCATTGATTTGATTGGGTTTTATTGTAGTTCTGAGATGGTGGAAGTAGAGTGCTATAAAATGGCGAACGGACCTGGCAAAATACCAAATCCCTGGAACTTTCTGGAACTGGAGCAGTTGAATTTCAGTGCTGCCATCTTGTAGTGGCTGAAAGAAATGTCCTGCCGGGCTATACCATGTCCAAGCTTATTTTTGGGTGGTGTTTAATGACAAATGAGAGATTGTTTAACACTGGAATTTAAATGAACCTTGCTGTAAGGTTTATGATTGTAAATTTATTTAAAAGATAACCATTCTTCAGTGTTTGTGTGTGGCATAGCATTTCATTTAAAATTCATCAGCTTGATTAATTGTCGTGTCTTATATTGAAGTATTTATATGCGTGGAATCGCATTGATGGCCTCAATTTCAGCAACTTTAAAAATTAATATTTTTTTGGGGGGGTGGAGGGGAGAAATCTGTTAATTCAAACCACTGCAGAAATGAGCATATGCAGCCTCACAGTATGTTGTGCTGTGGTGCATGTTCTTGGCAGCAGAGGGCATTTTGACTGCTCGCCTTACAGTGTGCAGTAAAATAAAATTCTCAATGTTATTTAAATTATTAAAATGATTTGAAAATTCTCTATGGACTGAAAACATCTCTGAAAATTTCCTTTAAAGCCTTTTGTGGTTTCATCCACATGTAGATGCTTAATATACATAAAATTCATCAATTAGCCCTTTCAGAAATATCAGTACACCCGCATTAGCTTTGAGCTTTTGGGTTCAATTTAACGAGTGTGGTGTACTTTTATTCTTACAAGTGAAATATTTTGGAATGTTATTTTCTTACAGGGTAATGTGCTTCAGAATTGGAGATGACAGTTTTGATGCTTTTAAATTACTAAATAGAAACCAGTTACATTCTCATCCGCACCTCTGCCTCTCTCCCTCGGCCACAGAAGCCACTTTCAATGTGATCGGGAGAATGAACAGTAATTGAATTTTCCATCGAGTTTTCCCAGCTGTGTGAACCATCTGAGATGAATTTTTATAGTGTTTTAACAATGAAGAATGTTACTTTAAAATCAAGTATTTGCCTATGACCTGACCAGTGGGAATAAAACTCATTCTAAGCATCATTGGTTCAGAAAGCTGGCACTTTTTTGTATTTTATGGTGAAAATCTGTCCCAGCTGTCTGTGTGATTTTGTTTAAAATTATTTTTAGCATTACATTAATGAAGATGGAAGTATAGCCAAATCCAATTGGTGTGCCTATAAATATGAAAATAAATATGCTCTCATGGCTCACTTTAATTTTTAAATTCCTTTTCTTTGTATAACTGAGGTTTAAAAATGTAAACACAATGACAAAGAATTGGTCTAGATCTCTAGAAGAGACAAGATTGTTGCAGTAAAATAATTTTAATGAAAGCATTTCAGGTATTAGCAGTTATTTTAAACTCGCTTCCATCTAGAAAATAATGGACTACTATTTATCCTTAGGAATCTGATTTTCTGAATGATTCTTGTGCTTTGATTCTTAACTAACCTGCTTGTATCCTGGGACCCCAGAGTTAATTCCTCTTGAATACAGTCTTAATCAGTAAATTAAGCTCTGGAATCTGAATCGCAAGGATTTTGATGCTTTCTTTATGACAATATTCTCTGAAAAGTGAATATCTTACAGCCGCACTTAATCAGAATCAGGTTTAATATCAGTAGCCTATGTCATGAAATTTATTGCAGTAGCAGTACATTGCAGGACGTAATAAAAAAAACCTATAAATTACAAGAAGAAATATATAATCATGTAGAGCAAAAAAAAAAGAAAAATAGCTAGTGTTCATGTATCATTGTCTGTTCAGAAGTCTGGCAGTGGGGAAGAAGCTGTTCTTAAGATATTTTGTGTGTGTTCAGGTTCTTATACCTCCTGTCTGGTAGTAATAAGAGAGTATGTTCTGGGTGATGGGGATCCTTAATGACAGATGCAGCCTTTTTGAGGCATCCCCTTTTGATGATGTCCTCATTACAGGGGAGACTAGTGCCCATGATGGAGAAAGCTGGGTTTGTAACTTTCTGCTGCTTTTTCTGATCCTTTGCACCGGTCCTTGCGTACTAGACAGTGATGCAACCAGTTACAATGCCCTCCGTAGTGTACCTGTAGAAATTCACAAGCTTCTAAAATTGAGTGTCCAAATTCCCTACCGGATCTCTTTTATCTAAATTAATCGTGCTGTATTTCGTAGTTATACACGTAGGTGTGTTAGTACTTGAGCTCACTCCTCCTCAGTGTGACTAAGCCAGCTCTGGTAGTTAATATCCCAGTAAATAAACTAAATTCATCACCACCTCCAGTCCTTTGTTGTCTCAGAAAATCACTGCTTTCTGCTTTTCTAATGATTCCCCGGCTCTCTTTCACATCTTCCAACAACAGTTTGCAGAAGAGAAACCTCCCTGTGTGTAGTTGTATATTTATAATATTTTGAAAATGTGGGTAGCCCCTTCTCTGGGTCACTGACACACAGGCATGCTCAGAATTATCTTGCATCATGCCTGTGCTTATTGTACTCCATTGTGTTTTACTCCTACCCTGTAGTTTTTTTGTCGTTGTCGATATCCGATTTTTCAGAAGGTAAAGCAAACCCTTCTTCCTCACATCAGACAATGGGTGATGGATCAAAATAAAAACACAATGTTGGAAATAGCAGGTCTAGTGGTATCTGTGAAAGAAAAAGCCTTTAATGTTTTCAGGTCAAAGACCCTTTAGAAGTGAGGAACCCAATCTAAATTAAATATAAAGAAAAGTTGTTTCACTCCTGACCAAATTTTAACTTGTATCTGTGTTATTGAAAAGCACAGCACAGAAACTGGCCCTTCAGCCCATCTGGTTCATGGCTGAACCAGTTAAATTATCTACTTCCTTCCACCGGTTCTGGTACCGTAGCCCTCAATACCCCTACCATTCAGGAACCTATTCAAACTTCTGTTAAATGTTGAAGTTGTGATCACGTGCACCATGTGTGCTGGGAGCTCATTCAACACACTCACAACCCTCTGAGTGAAGAAGTTTCCCCTCGTTCCGCCTAAACCTTTCAGCCTTAACCCATGACCCACCCAACCTCAGTTGTAGAACCACCCAACCTCAGTGGAAAAAGCCTGATTTCATTTACCTTATTTATGCCCCTCGTAATTGTGTATACCTCTATTAAATCTCCTCTCAATCTTCTACATTCCAATTCTCATTGCTTTCTACATATTTAACAGCATCTCAAAAGTATTGAACTGACACAGAAAAATGTACTAAAGCCAGATTTTGATCACTTAGTACTATCGCCAAATTTCACTCTGGCACTGAACAATTTCATGTGCTCAAGTGGCTTCAGCATGCTTTTCTTAAGGCAGTAACCGTTTGAAGAAATGAGAGGCTAGATGCTGGAAACTGGAGAAGCAACAGTTCTATTGGAGAAAGGCTGCAGGTCAAACTGCATCTGTGTGTGGAAAGAATTATCCTGGTGTTAGTATTTGACCCAGAATTAAAACAATTGTCTCCCTCTCTCCACCCACCTAGATGCTGCTCAACCTGCTGAGTTTCTCTAGCAGATAGTTCGCCTGAATCTCACCCCCCCCCCCCCCCCCGCGTTCACCCAGATATAGTCTTTTATCGAAACATGCAGCAAAATGCATCATTTGCATCAGTGACCAGCACAGTCTGAGGATGTGCTGGGGCAGCCTGTAAGTGTCACTGTGCTCCCAGCATTAACGTGGCATACACACCCAGAGCTTAGGAATGTCTTAGTCTTTGAAATGTGGGAGGAAGCTGGAGCATCCAGAGGAAACTTCCACAGTCAGAAGAAGAGTCCTGTACAGCAAATTCACAGATGTTGCTGTCCTCAAAATGGCCTCTGTACTCTGAGCAATTCCATCTTGCCTCATAGAGAGGCAATGTGTATTTGTGTTACATAATTTAAAACAACTTTATATCCTGCGTGATCATTACAAGGGATGTAATTCAGATATCTGAATGTTACCTTTCACATCACTGTTTACTATATGCTGCAAAATACACTGGAACTGGATGAATAGACATTGTAGAATTCTTTTTTCCCTAAGTAAATCTGTTGTTTCAGGTTTTTTGTCATTTATTTTTATTTACTGAGATACAATGTGGAATAGGCCCTTTGAGCCATGCCACCCAGCAACCCCTGATATAGCCCTAGCCTAATCGCGGGACAATTTGCTGTGACCAATTACTTTACCTTGCTTGTACATCTTTGGACTGTGGGAGGAAACTGGAGCACCCGGAGGAAACCAGCGTACAAACTCCTTGCAGGCAGTGGCGATATTTGAACCCAGGTCACTAGTACTGTAAAGCATTGTGCTAACCACTATGCTACCGTGTTGAAGCCTAACATTATAAGACACCTTGCTAGCCCACAATGAACGATCTGCATGGCTTTTTTTAAAGTGTTAATTTTGTAAGGGTGATTTCTGCAGTTGTCACTTTACTACCCAGGAGAAATCATTCATTCTTCTGTGCGATGGTTCAACCTTCATTACCAGATTGTATGCACAGCATCAGATATTTGCTTGAGCCTATTAGCCCAGAGCAGAAGCAAATCTCTGAGGGTCTGACTTGACATTGACTAGGAACTCCTACGTAAATGCAGCCTGAAGTCTTTAGTGCGTGGACCCTCTCTCTTTTTTGCTGAGTTACACAAATAGGCATCAGCAGGTTTCTGTGTATGCCTGTTAGTGGGATGTATGGTCATGTGATTTCTTCCCAAATTGAGCGTTTGTTCCACAGAGCTAAGTGTTTAGTCTGTGAGATCCATGAGTCTTCCAAAGAATATTTTTTGAAGACTGCACATATTGGAAATCTGGGATCAAATTAGAAACTGCTGAAAGCAACTAGTACCTGCAGGCAGCATCTATGGAGAGAGAGAGAGAGAGAGAAAGAGAGCAGTTAACAAATCATGTTCGGGATTGATCATCAGAACTGGGAAGGAAAGTAAATCGAAGCCACATGAACCTTGTGCACTCTCTTGCAGACTGTAACCTCCAATGACCGCACCACTGATCTTGTCACTTTATGAGGATCGGGGGAGTGCCTTGCTAGTGTGTGAACTTGTTATTTCCTAGGAAAGCTGAGCTCCTAGCCGCAGAGAAAATCCCATGAAATTTGAGCACTGTTGCCCCAATCAAATGGGTGGTTTAATCCCTGGCTTAACTTGCTCTGGATTCCAAAGGCGTGCTGCGTTTTCTGAATAAGCTCAGACATAGCGATGTGAAAGTTCCTGAGGGAGTGGGCTTGTGTGTCCCTCGCCAGGTGGAGCAATTGCATCGAAAGCCCTGAGCTTTACACAGGACACTTTTCAAGGTCTTCTGATGTAACCCTGATGGCATTTACTGTAAACTGATGGCACTGACCATCTTCTTTCATTCACACTTATTTAGAACAAAGAGTGCACTGTTGCAGATAGTAGTGGTGGGTATTTTCAGAGGTGCTTGTGTTTGGAGGGGGGCATTCTGGGTTTGTGCTCCAGGAGGATCGGAAAGTCCTCAAGCCTTCCCGATAAGTGACACCAGAACTGAACCTCCATGGTGAAGATGAAGCAGTGGGGGCTGGTGAATTGAAAGTTGTTAGAGTTGTGGAGGGTATGTGAGAAGGGTTTGGTCCAGGGTGGGGGGGGGGGGGGGGAATTAGATATAAGATGGAGTCGAGCTTAGAGGAGTTGAGTTTGGTAAGGTATGAGCAGGCAGAAACTACAGTACCGTGCAAAAGTCTTAGGCACGTACATATAGCTAAGATGTTGAAGACTTTTACACAGTACGTGGTGCAGGGAGTGAGTTTTTTTTAAATCTGGTGGGAGTAAAGGATGTTGGGAATGGGGAGGGTGGACCACCACGGTAGGAGTTTGGATAGGTAGAGGAGGAGAGTCAGGAGCAGGTGGTGGAGTGGGTGCAGACACACCAGGCAAGGTCACTTAATTTCAAACAATTTTGTTTATTAATCATTCAGAATATCTCTTTGGTGCTTCCCACTTCCTCCCTTTTCCCATCCATGATTCCCCTTTCCCTGACCCCTTCAGTCCATTTCACAATCAGGTTTATCATCACTCACATAAGTCATGATTTTTTTTTTGTGTGGCAGCAGTACAGTGCATAAAATTACTACAGTATTGTGCAAAAGTCCCTGGCCGAATATATGTGGCAACGACTTGTACACAAGTACAGTACAAGGGCAGTCCTATCTGTAAATCTTGGGTAGGAGATTAAAAAAAAATAGGTGGAGTATGGTTGGGGAGCAATCATTTGGAGGGTGTAGAATGAGTTCTTCAGAGCTGCTGAGGTCTGTGATGATGGGGGATACAGAGGTGATTATGGGTATGGTCTTCGCACTCCGACCCTCTGCAAAGTAGAGGTCAGTCCACACTACAATGGCATCATCTTGTTTGCATGTTTGATGGTGACCAACCTTGAGCTCACTCTGTTTTTTCAGGAGAGGTCTGATCCAATCTTTCCTTCAATTCTTTTAACGTGATCTCGCCATACTCCAAACTGCTTGAGGTCTGAAAGCTGTGTGTCCCCTTTAAATATATTCAGTGACTGAATCTCCACAGCTCTCTGGGGTAAAACAAAATACTAGAGTCATGATACGATCAGAGAAGACATTTCTCATCTGGGCGATTTCTTAATCTGAAACTCCCCAGTTCCTGGTTTCTCTCTAGGGAAAACACCTCAGCATTTACCCTGTCAATCCTCTCTGAATCATTGACTTAATCTGATTCCTGTAAATTTCAGTGGCTTAGATTCAACTTGCATTTATTAATTGGCCTTGCATCCAAGGAATCAACCTGACTTCGCTGCACTGGCTCCAATGTACATCAATCCTTAATGCCTGTGATATTTCCAGCTTTCTTAAAGGCGTCTTGTCAAGACTTCCCTACTTCTGTAGTTTATACCTCATACCGTAAAGACAACAACAATAGTGTTATCGAACTTGATCAGGGAGGGGTTACGTAGCATCCATGCCAAGACCACCAAACTCAAAAACAATACTCAAATACTTCCCCCAGTAAGGTCTGGTCAGTACCTCCATCCACTAACCCACCCACCACTACTTTATTACTTCCTGTCAGTCACCTTATGTACAGATCTACCCATGCTAGAGTCACTTTAAGGGCATACAGTACATCAATCTGTGTGTATATATCAAGTATTTATACTTACTGTGTTTTTATCTTAGTGTGTTTTCTTCTGTGCTGAATCAGATCCATAGTAACAATAATCTTATCCTTTACGTGTATTAACTGGAAATGACATTAAACAATCTTAAATCTAATTATGGCCAACAGCTATATATATTTTTTCTTTTCCATTTACCAGATCCTTTGGTATTGCAACACAGAGTCATAAAGCACCACGGCACAGAAAAAGGCCCTCCGGTCCATCTAGTTCATGCCAAACTGTTCTTCTGCCTAATTCTAACAGCCCACATCGGGGCCATGAGCTTCCATATTTGTCTCATCCATTTTCTTATCTAAACTTCTCAAATGTTGAAATTGAACCTGCATTCATCACTTCCTCTGGCAGCTCATTCCACACTCACTCCACCCTCTGAGAGAAGAAGTTCCCCTTAAATATTTCATCTTTCACTCTTAATCTATGACTTCTAATTCTTAGACATGCTGTAGTCTTGCTTTATTTTATATGATAAATCACTTTTCATTCGTCCAAAGACCCCCACACCCCCGCAGTGGTGACGTGCTGGGGGCTGCTCTGTGTTTGGAGAGTTAAATCCAGTTAGAACCTTAACAGTGAACAGGACCCTGGGGTGTGTTGTAGAACAAAGGGACCTTTTAGTACAGGTATCCCCCCGCTTTACGAATGTTCACTTTACGCCGCTTTGCTTTTACAAAAGACCTATAATGTTAATCTGTTTCACATTACAAAGAGGTTTTTCGCTTTTACGAAAATTTTTTCCATATAAATTAGTGGTTCTTTGCTTTGTCATTTCAGCTTAAGAAATGTTTTGTAGGAACGCTCTACCTTTGTAGAAGGGGGTGGGGGTACCTGTAGTAGTACATAGTTCCCAATACAGTGCAAGGACTATAAATTACAAAAATAAAAGTTGCTTATAAACAACAAGGTGGTGTTCATGAGTTTGTGGATAATTCAGAAATCTGATGGTGGAGAGGAGGAGCTGTCTGCTGTAGCTCCTCTCTGATGGTAGTAATGAGAAGAGGCCATGAGCAGAATGATGAGTTTCCTGAACATTGGATGTTGACTTCTTGAGGCACTGCCTCCTACAGATGCCCTCAGAGATGGGGAGGGTCATGCCCATGGTGGAGCTGGCTAACGTCTCTCTTGCAGGGTGATGAAGAAGGCTGGTGACACACTGGCTGTTAGGGCATTTAATGTAAAAGTTGGGAGGTCATGGTACAGGATGTTGATAAAGTTGGACCTGGAGTATTCTATTCAGTTTTGGCCAGCTTGCTAATGAAAGCATTAGTAAACTAGAAAGAGTGGCAAAAGGTTTATAAGGATGTTGCCAGGACTTGAGGGACCATGTTTTACAGAGAGGTTGGCTAAACTAGGACTATTCCTTGAAGCATAGGTGACTGATAAGTGGCAGCACCTTGGATGTTGTGGAAAAAAAAACAAAACTATCAAAAATAACTGTATTTTGAATCAGTGTCTGTCAGCCTAAATTGATAACATAACATGAGCACAGATAACTGCACTATTTGAAAACCGTTGGCTGTAAAATTACGTAGTGTTTAATGTTCTCACAAGTACATGCGGCTGATGTTAGTTAGAAACTGTTGGCAACGGTCTCTTGTCCCAATTAAGCAGCATGGTGTCCCAAATGGACTAAAGGATTCCCAGCTATTTTCTCTTAGTTTTTGTTCTCTAAGAGTTGTCCCAAATAAGCGGCTATCCCACTTAATCAATGTACTAGTTAACTGGAAGCCACTTCATAGAGTGCATGAACCACAAAGCTAGCACAAGTGTGTAACAGATAATGAGGAATGTTGACTCTTGTATCTGTTAGTGGAAGCATAAGAGTATGGCATCTTGGGACAACAACATAAAGTGCTAGTGAGACCACATGTAGAGTATGGTGAGCAATTTTGGTCTGGATGCTTAAGGAAAGATTTTTTTTATTCAAAGTGGTTCCAGTAGGATGACCCATGTCTGGAGATGTTGCCCTTTGTGGAAAATGATTAAACTTGTTGACTATCCACTCATTGTTAGACAGGGTAAATGCTGTGAGGTTGTTTCCACTTTTGGGAGGACTCCATAGCCAGATAGCATGGTCTCAGAGATGGAAGTGGGCTGGGTCTGTGCCTCCTTTAAGATTACGGTGAGGAAGAATTTCTCTGGATACTCGGTACCACAGTCATGAGGACAGAGTCCTGGGGTACACTAAAGATTGAGATAATGATATTTACAGGAAGAAGTTTCCTGCTTGGCATAGCTGCCTGCTGCACCTCCGACAGTGCCCTTAGGTCAGCTGTAGGGTCATCAGCCAGAGACCATTCATTGATGCTTCGCTTCTTAACCCTGGTGCATCTGGTGGCAGAATTGTGGCAGGGAGATCTTACCACTTCCTGCAACTTTCAGTGGGGTTAGTCGGTCCACCAATTTCTCTGCAGATTTTTAATAAGGGAATCAAGGTTTATAAGAAAAGGCTGGGAAAGAGTCCTCGGAGAATATTGGATCACCCATGTCTCTATCAAGTGGTGGAACAGGCTCAGTATAGAGATGACCTCTACTACTTCTGGTCTTGTAAATGAGGGAGGCACAGCAGTGTAGCCTGTTAGCACAACACTGTACAGTGTACCAGCTGTAAGATCGGGGTTCAATTCCTGCTGTTGTTTGTAAGGAGTTTGTACATTCTCCCTGTGACAGCGTGGGTGGCCTCTTGGTGCTTCAGTTTCCTTCCACAGTCCAAAGATGTGCAGGTTAGGGTTGCTATGTTGAGTTGAAGCATCACGATACTTCAAATTAAATTTGTCAGTACATAGGGCCTTGAGATTTGTTTTCCTACGGGCATACACAATAAATGTAAGAAACCCAATAGAATCAATGTAAGACCACACCCAACAGGACAGACCAACAACCAATGAACAAAGGACAACAAACTTCAGTACACAAGGATTCAAAATAAATAAGCAATGAATATTGAGAACATGAGATGATGAGTCCTTGTGGGCATCCTCCAGCCCATCTCAGACTGTGTTGGCCGTTGATGCAAAGCAATGCATTTTACTGTACATGTGACTTAATAATCTTTGATGTGATACCTTGCTGAATGCTTTCTGAAAATCCAAATACAACACACCTTACTGGTTCTCCATTGTCTACCTTGATTACATCATCGAGGAATTCCAGAAAATCAACCGAAGGTCATTTTCCTTGCATTGAGTTGACTCTACTTGTCTAATGATTTACAGGAGATTTGTCATCAACCAGGGGTTCCCAGCCTAGGGTCCATGGATCTCTTGCTTAATGGTATTGGTCCATGGCATAAGAAAAGGTTTGGAGCCCTTGACTTAGAAGGATATGGGCCATTTGCAGGGAGGTTTAGATTCACATAGATCAGGAGTTCTCAACCTAGCTTAGTGGTGATGGACCTGAAAGCTTGTCTGTCTCTGGGAGGTAAGTAGCAAGCAACCAATGAATCTAATGACAATTGTCCCCAACCCTTTTTATACCATAGACCCTTTGCTAAATGTTATTGGTCCATAGCATAAAATGGTTGGGAGTCCTTGGCGTAGACCTATTGATTGATTGCTACTTACTTTCCAGAGAAAGAAATTGTTTTCAATTCCTTCCTCCTTGTAGCCCTTTGGCTGTTATTATTGGGGCATGTATTTTATGTCACATACATGAAGACTGAATCAGAACACCAATTTAGAACGCTAGTCATTTCAGTCTTTCCCATCGCTAATTCCCTCGTCACACTCTTAAGGGATTTTGTGTACCTGTGTAGTTAAGTCGTCATGATCATGGTAGAAAACAAACAGACAAGGTACCAAACAGTTGCAGTTGTCTCTGAAGCTGCAGACCAGGTCACGGGGGTGGGGGGCAGGAGTGACGGTGTAAGGATTGATGATGGAGAACGTCAGGAGGTCCATTGACATCTGCAGCAGTAGCTGTGAAATTTTTCATGCTTGGCCCAAGCCTGTGTGCCTCCGATATTTTAAGCCGCACCCACCTCCGTGTATTTTCACCTTTTAACGCCTTTGATTGAACGTAGTTACAGCAGTGTGTGGCCTGTAAGACTTGGTGAGCTGACTGTATTTGTCTACTTTGAGACAACTGTTGGTCCTCGTGGCTTAGGTAGGGAGGTGCTGGCGCCTACTAAATGAGCTTTATTATGCAGAAGGACTGGTGACCAAATGTTAAGAAGTAGGTACATGCTGTCTTGGTAGAGTGGGATAGGATTTGTGATGGAGGGAGTGTTCAGATTGGATTGCAAAATATTTATTAGATCTTTGAGCTTCTACCTGCATTTGATTCTGTGCTCCCTCCAAGTTCTATGTGCCACCATCTCTGCCATGCAGAGGTACCTGCAAACACTGTCTCTTCATCTACAGCTCCGGGCCTCACTCCAACGCATGACATGGGCCTCTCTGATTTTTTTTTCTTCTCACTTACCCATTTGGTGATATTCCTCTCCTTTCTCATGGTCCACTCTCCTATCAGATTCTTCCTCCTGCCCTTTAACTTCCATCTTCTCACTTCATCCCGGCCCCCCCCTCACCTGGTCTCACCTGTCTGCTTGAACTCCTTCCCCTCTCCTCCCTTTCTCATTCTGGCTTCTTCCCCATCCCATACCTTTCCAGTCCTGTTGAAGGGTCTCGGCCTGAAACGTCGACTGTTTATTCCTCTCCGTAGATGCTGCCTGACCTGCTGAGTTCTTCTAGCATTTTGTGTCTGTTCCTCCTTCAGCCCTTTACCTTCTCTGCCTATCACCTTTCATCTTCTCACTTCATTCTACCTTCCCCCTCGCTTGTCTTCATCTCTGGCCTACCAGCTTGTACTGCTTCCCTTCTCTCCTGCCTTTCTTATTCTTCTTCCTCCTTCCTTTCCAGTACTGATAAAAGGTCTTGGCCCAAAATATCAACAGTTCATTCCCTTATTCCCCCCCCCCCACCCCTGTAGATGCTGCCTGAGTAACTGTGTTCCTCTAGCATTTTGTGTGTGTTACTGTTTGAGCTTGTATTCAGATTAGATTTGTTGCAGTAAGGTGGGTATTTGAGCCTGAGAAGACCTCAGTGACTCTTCTTTCTTCTTGGGTGAGAAGGCTTTCTCTTACTACCGGCATATCTGATATTTGAACCTTCTGGCTCCCTTTTTCCTTCCTCTCTCTCCTGCTGGGTCGGCGTACTCAGTTCTTGAATCACTTGAAACTTAAGTGAATTTCCTCCCAGGGGAGCACGTGCCATTCCTTCAACGTTAGCATTACACAAATTAAAAATACACTGACCAGTTAGTGAAATTTACTTCTGAAAAAGCAGGAATGTATTGTTGAGATAGATGAATGAAGGAGTTAACGTATGAGGAGGGTTTGATCACTCTGGGCTGTACTTGGAGTTTAGAAGAACGAGGGTGGTTCTCATTGAAAGCTATTGAATATTGAAAGGCCTAGATAGGATGGATGATGTTTCCCACAGTGGGAGTGTCTAGGACCAGAGGGGACCAGCCTCAGAATAGAGGTCCATTACAATTACAACAGAGATATAATTGTAATTCCATTACAACAGAGATGAGGAGGAATTTCTTTAGCCAGAGGGTAGTGGATGTGTGGAATTAATTTAAAATGCAAGTTGATAGGTCTTTGATTATTAAGGGCATCAGTGGACATGGGGCAGGAGGCAGGAAAATGGAGTTGAGAGGAATCAACCATGATGGAATGGCAGAGCAGACCACAGTAACCGGGACTTAATTCTGCTCATGTGCCTTATGGTCTTATGAAGAGCAATAATTGTGTGAATAGTGGAGCAGGTTCAAAGGTTGGATATATTTTTGCATAGTGGGGAATTAAGGGTAATGGGGAAAAGGCAGGTAGGTGGAGATGAGTCCATGGCCATGATTCTATTGAATGGTGGAGCAGGCTTGATGGGCCAGGTAGTCTGCTCCTGCTCTTATTTCTTATATTCTGAAGTAAAGGGCGGAATGGACAAGTTTTGCTTCTAATTACAGTACTGTGCAGAAGTCTTTGGCACAAATATATAGCGAAGCAGCACACACAAATGCTGGATCAACTTAAGCAGGTCAGGCAGTATCTGTGGAAATGAATAGTCAATATTTGGGCTGAGACCTTTCTTTAGGACTGAGAAGGAGGGTGCCAGAAATAAAGGTGGGGGGAAGGGAAGGAGGCTAGCTGGAACGTGATAGGTGAAGCCAGATGAGTAGGAAAGATAAGGGTTGGAGAGGAAGGAATCTGGTAGGAGAGGAGAGTGGGCCTTAGGAGAAAGGGAAGGAGGAGGGGACCTAGGGGGAAGTAATAGGCAGGTGAGAAGAGGTAAAAGGCCAGAGTGGGGGAATAGGTGAAGAGTTGGGGGTATTTGTTTACTGAAGGAGAAATTGATATTCAAGTCATCCGGTTGGAGGGTACCCATACAGAATATAAAGTGTTGCTCATCCACACCAAAAGTGGCCTCTAATCTTGGTACGAGATGAGGCTCTGGCCTGCACATTGGAAGGGGAATGGGAATTAAAATGTTAGGCCACTGGGAATTTATAGTGAGGGTGCCTAAAGCTTTTGCACAGTACTGTATTTGTCAATGAGGAGCAGAGGGCAAGTTTGCAAAACTGTCAGGATCAAAGAATGTTAGGAATAGTGAGGGTGGAGTGCCACTAGAGATTGTGGGTCAAGAGGCAGTGAAGGAGTGCCAAGGACGGGGTAGGTGCAGACGCACCCAGCCCCGAGATGCCAGGCAAGGTCTTTTGATTCCAGACAGTTGGTTTATTGATCATTACTGAATGTTTCCTTCCACTCCCTCTCTTCTCTCTTCCACTTTTCCCAACCATGATTCCCCTTTTCCAACCCCCTTCCCACTCTCAGACCACAGTAGAGACCCATATCAGAATCAGGTTTATCATCACTCACAAATGTCATGAAATTTGCATTGTTTTTGTTTTTGCAGCATAAAATTACTATAGTACTGTGCAAAAGTCTTAGACAACATAGGCATATATATAGTATGTGCCTAAGACTTTTGCACAGTACAATGTATTTCTAACTCAGATGTTTCTGTCACACTGTCTGTAACTGTGATCAAGTGTTCAACCCCCGATGTTTCTTTTCCTCACTTCTCAGCAATTTAGCTTCTGAAGAATCCAACCACTCTGCATCAGGATCAGAGTCGGGCAGTCAGTCTGAAAGTGAGCAGGCAAGCGAGTCCAACAACAGCAGCTCAGAGTCCTCAGAGTCCCAATCCGAATCGGAAAGCGAATCGACTGGCTCCAAGTTACAGCAGTCCGCCCCCGAGAACAAGGACAAGCCTTTGAGTAAGAAGGAGAGGATAGCTGATGTTAAAAAGGTACCTTTTAAAGATAAACGGGGTGTTACTTGCTTTGTCACGGTTAAGGTATTGCCTCTGAGCAAGCTCTGCCCTTCAACAGGAGGCTAGATCAGAAATGTCACTGTGCGTTTTCGCACCTCTGTTTTGAATTGCCCACTAGGAATTGTATCAGCAAATTATTATGATTAATAATCATGTCATCTTTAAATAATCACATGGCATCTTTTAAAACAAAATTCTTGAGGCTACTTTGGGGTTTGCCGATGGAAAATCTCAGCCAGTTAATGAGGCATCAGGTGTTCAAAGCAAGTCATGAACATCTAAAACAAACAGAAAAAACATGAATAGTTGGTAGCTCGGGCAGGGTCTATGGAAAGAGGAATCCTGTCAACGTTCAAGGTCAAAACTGTTTCATCATAACTTTCGCTTTTATTCATTGGAAAAGTTCGATTTTAAAGATACAAATAAGCTTAAGTAGGATTTCATCCGTCATTTAACATCCTATTTTAAACAGTGTTTTTGTCTCATTTAATCAAACTAAGAACTGTTTTGATATTTTGTTAAATAAGGTTCTAGAATAATTAAGATGGTGGATGGGTGCAGGTCTTATGTTGGTCTGTGAAGCCAAGTTGTCATCCCAAACATCAGATGTATCAAACAGTATACTCAAGATCCTCTCTACTACTAAATGCGTGGGAACCCTAAACTTCAGGGAAGTTTTGGACGGGCGGGAATTGATTTCAGTCTGTGTTTCCAATCCTCATACTTTCTGGTCACCATGCAGGAATTGAAATGCATGCCTGCCATGTTCTCGGTCATTTCCCTCCAAATCTAGTTGCTTTCCCAGCTGCCACCCCGTATCTGATCACAGCTGGAAGTTCCTGAACACGCACCCAGGACTTTGGCTTGATTTGTGCTCAGTAAGTATGATATATTAATACTTTATTCAATGAAAAGATGCTGGAATTACCTTTTTGGGGACTCAGACAAGTCCGAAGGAGGAAGATAAACCTATTCACTAAAATCAAAGTAAATTTAGTATCAGAAGTAGGTATATGTCACAGTATACTACCTTGAGATTTATTTTCTTGCAGGAAAATAAAGATATTAATAGAAATTATGAAAAGCTATATAAAAAAAAGACTAACAACCAATGTGCAAAAGAAGATAGATTGTGCAAATAAAAGAATACAGAGGAAATGAGTTGGAAAGTGTCATTGAAAGTGAGTCTGTAGGTTGTGGAATCAGATCTGCGTTGAGTGAAGTTATCCCACGCTGGTTCAGGAACCTGATGTTTGGAGGGCAATAGCTATATCTGAGTTTGCTCCTGTGGGACTTCAGTGTCCTGTAGCTCCTGCCCAATGGTAGCAGTGAGAAGAGAGCGTGGCCTGGATGCAGGAGGTCCTTGATGATGGATGTTGCTTTCTTGTGGCAGTGCTCCATGTAAATGTCCTCAGTGGTGGGAGGGCTGTATGGGCTATGCTGGTTTGCTCCCCCGAGTTAAATTAGCACGGTGTCTGATCAAACACAGTCTGCAGCCTTGGTTTCCAAGCCACTGAGCGTGGGGTGGAAGTGTGAGTAATGTTTCAGAGGTCTGGACTAATGATACCCATTGTTTGAAAGCTTGCTAATCATCTGCAAGGTTCTTGTAAGAAAAATATGCAATGTGTGACTTGCTATATAAACATACAGTGGTCCATACTTGCACCTACATTGCTTTTATTAATCTGGCCGTGGAAACACAGCAGAAGACTAGGGGTATGCATGGGAGCATAAAAGACAGTGGATGACATCAGGGGGTGGTGGGCGTGGGCATTAATTCTGTGCCCAGGTGTTACAAAACCTTTCTGTGTTAGCAGTAACCTCGGGTATATCGTTTGATGTTTATTACTGTTTCATGGCTTTTCAATGGGGTGTGTCCAGTATATGAATATTTTACTAGTTTTGCTATACAAAATGGCAGAGAGTGTATCACAGAAGGTCATAGCTGTTCTGACTGTGGCTTTTTCTCCTCTCGTTGCTAGTTCCTCATTACCCTGGGCTCCTCCACAGAACAAGAATGTCCCTGCCTCGGCCTTGAATCTGCCAAGTGATTAAGTCTCCATGGTTCTCTGGGGTGGAAAATCCCATAGGTTCACTCATCCTGTGAGGGAAGAAATTTCTTTCCATCTCTCCACTGAATGCCCTCTTTGAACCATACTGTCCTGTTCTGGAACCCTCTATGAAGGGCAGCGTCCTCTAAGCACCTCCCTCATTAAATCCCCTCACAACCTTGTATGTTCCAGTAGGTCATCTCTTACACTATTAAACTTCAGTGAGTCTCCTCAAGCTGGTTAACCTTCCCTCAAGACAGCCTCTTCACCCCAGCGCGCTTCTCCAGAGTCAAATTCAGACTCAAGTTCACTTATTTATCACAGTTAGCGAAACATGCAGTGGAATGTGCCATTTGCATTAACAACCAACCTGGGATGTGCCCGCGATTGTGGCCACACATTTCGGCGCCGACATAGCATGCTCGCCACGCTTAGCAGAACAACACCAGCAGTAACAACAAAACAATGGCAGCAAAGCAAGCCCCTTTCCCATCTCTCCCACCCACCCACCCACATGCTCACTGTCCTCCAGCTTCAGGACAGGCCAACTTCTTGTATCTCTGTTTGGTGTATGTATATGTCTGAAATCAGGAGACTAGGAATGTGACTCATGCACCATTGTAGCATGACTCTCACTCCCAGCTTTGAAATAAGACCAGCATACTTAACACTTCCCTCATTAATGCTATCCATACACACTAGCTTTTTGTTTCATGAAGAAATCTCTCAGCAGCATTTTGTAATCTGGTGAATTGATTCCCCTTACCTTATAGTGGAATCACTCATTCTATGTGAGCAACCATTGACAAGGTATTGTAACTGTACATTATATCTTTCCAGTTACCAAATAACACTTTTGCTGCTAAGCTAAGTACTCTTATTTCTGTTTCCCAACCATCTTCCTATTTTAAACGATATACAGTACTGTGCAAAAGTCTTAGGTACCCTAGCTATATATGTGCTTAAGTCTTTTGCACAGTACGATACGTGTTGCTGGGAATTCAGATAAGTAGTTTCAGAGGAATGAAGCATTTATGCAGTTTACTCACTAGTTGTGTCCCCTTCTTCTCAAGTTTGGCACCATTGATATAAAGATGTGTTTTTACTGCATTCAGTTACCAATGTAGTTATAGACTTTGAATAAGTAGTCTTGGGTTATAACAGGAAAGGTCATTGTGAACTGCACTCAGTGCAACTTTAATTAGGTACACCTCGTTAAAATGTAGACATCTCATTGGTCAATCGTGGCTGCAGCTCAGTGCATAAAAGCATGCAGACATGGTGAAGAGGTTCAGCTGTTGGTCAGACCAAACATCAGAATGGGGAAGAAGTATGATCTAAGTGACCTTGACCGTGACTGATTGTTGGTGCCAGAAGGGGTGGTTTCAGTATCTCAGCAACTCGATCTCTTGGGATTTTCACACACAACAGTCTGTAGAGTTTACAGAGAATGGTACGAAAACCAGAAAGCATCAAGTGACCGGCAGTTCTGTGGGTGAAAACATCTTGTTAATGAGAGAGATCAAAGGAGGATGGCCAACTGTTTCAGGCTGACAGGAAAGGCGACAGTAACTCAACTACGCATTATAACAGTGGTCTTCAGAAGAGCATTTCTGAATGCACAACACATCAAACCTTGAAGTGGATGGTCTACAACAGCAGAACGCCCACAAACGTACACTCAGTGGCTATTTTTATGGGTGCAGGAGGTACTGAACAAAGTGGCCACTAGGTGTATATCTCAGTGGAAAGATGGTGGTAAATTTCTTGGATTAGAATACTGTGCTAAAGCTCACTCTTTTTCCTGCAATTGTCAATGCAATATCTCGTTCTATGGATTTAAAGTTATTTGGATCCCTGAAGCGTATCAGTTTGTACAACAGTTGTTGTCACCCCTGGATTCATGGTAGAACTGTTTTACTTCACAGATAGACATAATCTTAAATAGGACTTCATCCAAGTCATTTAAAATCCTATTTTAAACAGTGTTTTTGTCTAGTATAATATTCAAACTAAGACCTGTTTTGACATTTTGTTAATAAAATTCTAGTATAATTAAAGTGGAGGGAGGGTGCAGGCCTTATGATGGTCTGTTTATATTGCAGATGTGGGAAGAATATCCAGATGTTTATGGGGTTAGGAGGTCAAACCGCAGCAGACAGGAACCGGCTCGACTTAACGCTGGAGCAGAGGTGAGTAGTGGAGAAAATAAATATTTAAAACCAGGGACTCATCAGGTTAAATCGGTAGCAAAGCCCATAATTATATCCTCACTTGCCCCCTCCCCCACCGCAAATAGTCTTTCCATCATTCCTGAAATGGTTTGGTGTATTATTTTGTAAATTATGCTTCTGTAATGTTCAGATGCATTACCAATAGAGAATGCCATCATAATTGTAGCCATAATCCTCTGTCCTAGCCCACTGACTTGTATCTCCGTATCACTCAGGTAATGAACTTCATACCTGTTCCACCTCCCAAACTTAATTACTATTCTTTTCTCTTTCAGTAAGCTCTTGTTCCTAGAAACCACATCAATATTTTTTTTTACCCCAATAGCCTTTTTCAGCCCTAGACTGTGCCTGCTCCAACTATAGTTGGCTTCAAAGTTCAAAATAAATTTATTATCAAAGTACGTATATGTCACCGTATACTACCTTGAGATTTACTTCCTTGCATTTATAGGAAAAAATAAAATAACATTAAGAAAACCGATACACAGACAAAGACTGATAACACCAATGTGCATAAAAGGACAAACTGAAAATAAAATACTGAAAACATACGTTATAAAGAGGCCTAAGTCCTGTAGAACATAGAAGATTGAGAGGAGATTTGAAAAAGGGATACAGATAGGGTAAATCAAGCAGGCTTCCACTGAGGTTGGGTGGGACTACAACCAGATGTCATAGGTTAAGGGTGAACGGTGAAAAGTTTAAGGGGAACATGAGGGGAAACTTCTTCACTCAAAGGGTGGTGAGGGTGTGGAATGAGTTGTCAGTGCAAGTGGTGCATGTGAACTTCATTTCAACATTAAGCAAAATTTGGATAGGTACATGGATAGTAGGGTTATGGAGGGATATGGCCCCATTGCAGGTTGATGGGAGTAGGCAGTTTAAATGGTTTCAGGATGGTCTAGAAGAGCTGAAAGGCCTGTCTGTTTCCATGCTGTACTTTTCTATGACTCTGAGTCCTTGAGAGTGAGTCTATAGATTGTAGAATTGGTTCAGAGTAATGATGAATTAAGTTATCCACGCTGGCATGTTGTTTATGCCGTTAAAGTTATCAGCTGAACAGGGGTCAGTGAATAACAGTGGGTGGCTGGATGCCTGGCTGATTTTTATATCAGCAGCCTTGGGCCACAACTCAGAGCTGCCACCTCATAGTTCAATCCTGGCTGTAAGTGCTGTCCGTGTGGAGTTTTCATGCTCTCCCTCTGATCATTGTTTCCCTAGGTTTTCACGTTTCCTCTCACATCCCAGGGATGTCCGTGTTGATCGGTTGATTAGCCACAGTAAACTGCTCCTGGTGTGGAGTTGTAAATTGCACCTGGTGTCTGGGTGAGTGGTAGAATCTGGGGGAGGTGAACAGAATGAGAGGGGAATACAATGTAAGAGAGAAGGATTAGTTGAAAAATAGATGCTTAACACACACTCAGAGGGCCAAGGGGCTTATTACTGTGCAGTGATTTTTTTTGAGGAATAAATGCCATAGTGGAAATGAATGTTTGATGGTCAGTGTAGTCTCTGTGTGCTAAATGGCCTATTTCCATGGAACACAGCTTTATGGCTCTCTTTATTACTGGTCTTGCTGAGACTAGTTAACTTAGTACTGATTTTAGGCCTCTGTTAGATAATGTACAATAGATAACACGGTGTAAAGCATTGAACAATTCCACTGACCTGTTTTTCTGTTACCAAAGGAAGCTTGCCCTTACAAACCTGTGTCTGAAAAGGGCTTGCATTACTGTGGCGACCTTTAGCGGGGGGGGGGGGGGGGGGGGGTCCCAACCTTTTTTATGCTGTGGACCCCTACAATTAACCAAGTGGTCCGTGGACCCCAGGTTGGAAACCCTTTCTTCTCAGCTTTTCAGGTTGACCTACAGTCCTTGACAGCCAAGACCATTTTTGAAATGCAACCAATTAATTAACAGAGGAAATGTGACCAAAAAAAAATCACCCATAGTATCATCTCACAAACAGTCATAAGATGACAGCCAGGCAGTGCATTTTTGGCGTTGGTTTTTGAGGGTTAAGTATTGATCTGAAGGTCAGGGAGAACTGCTGCTGCTTTTCAAATGGGAACCTTTTTCATCCTTTTGTGCAACACCCAGGCCAAAAGGTAGTGCTTCTGGCAAAGCCACGGTCACTACTCTGCCCATCAGATTGTCAGCCTAGAGTTTAGTGCTGAAGTCACTGGAACTCAGAGAAGCCAACACTTTCATTGTTAAAAACATGGGTTATTCTAGGGATTTGCCCTCCTCCAATTTCAATCCTTCTCCCCCCCACCCCCCCCCCAACCTTCACCAGCCTGATTCCACTCTCACAGAACCTTCCAGTAAGTAAAGCTGGCAAAACATTACCTAAGTGTTTTGTTGACTAGAGATTTGCTTGGTATTAATAGAACACATCCAGGGCAAGGGACTGTGAACTTTGGAATTAAAAAGTCATGTTTTGCTTTGTAATACAGTTCTACTCTGAAACTTTGCCTTCCTGTGAAATACATGGGACACCAATAACTTTAACACCTTTTACTGAGAGAGGGCACTTTGTCTCGGCAACAGAATGTTTGCGGTGTTTGTGTAGCGTGTCGCAGGATCTTTCAAAGCAATCTGAGACATCACTTGCATCACCCCTAGGGGAGCTTAGGGCGCCAACAGCAGCTCACCAGAGTCCATTGTCCTGGGCTGGTCTTTCAAGTTGCCCCCAGGTGTAGCCCATCTAGGCGAAAATCCTTTCTCTCCCAGGGATGAGGTCTTTGGAGCTTCTGTTGGTGTTTCTGTAGCTCTGGGTTTTTACAGAATGGGGTTGCTAAGCCCCCAAGCATAAACCTCCTCCTTTCACAGCCGGGTGAAGATATCTGAGACACCACATTGCGTTGAAATGCAGTGTCTCGTACACAGGTTACTATACTGCACAAATCTGGTTCTTTTTGAAGTCTCCCCTTCACCGAAGTAGTAGATCGAATTCTTTAAATAATTTTCTGAGCGCTGAACACATTTCATGTTCACCTGATCTGCCTGAATTCAATGACTGAAGAATTTGTTTCCAGTCGAGGGGGAGTTGCTTGTTGGTAAAGTTTATAAAAAAAATCTATTGACATGTGAGTGGGGGAGCAAGGATTTAAAAACTTGGCTGGATTTTAAGTGTTATTTTCCAGGAAATGGGAACATGAGTATTCCATGGAGTTAGCATTGTCTGATTTTTATTACGATGGTTAAATAAATTTCCTACAGTTGTTCTGTGTAGAATAGATGTACACGTACTCCAATATCATCTTGGTGGGTGAATTTCAATGGGTCAGACCTGTTTCCCCTTCACAATATGAACTCCCTAGTTTTTTTTAAACCTTCCTCTTGATTATTCCCTTTCATTTGGAGTCCTGCATCCATGAGTGGATCCAGTGGTCCATGTCGGTCAGGGAACAGATAAACTAGTCAGCCTGACCACTTGATAGTCACGTCAGTGAATAGCTGAGAAACATACAACCCCATAGCACAAGAACAGGCCCTTCAGTCCATTGAGCCTGTGCCGAACTGTTACTCTGTCTGCACCTGGACCATAACCCTCCATATTCCTCCCATCCATGTACTTATCCAAATTTGTCTTAAATGTTAAAATCAAACCCACTACTGCTGGCAGCTCATTCCACACTCTCACCACCTTCTGAGTGAAGAAGCTCTCCCTCATGTTCCCCTTAGACTTTTCACCTTTCACCCTTAACCTGCGACATCTAGTTCTAGTCTCTGTGGAAAAAGCCTACATGCATTTACCCTTTCTATGCCCCTCATAATTTTATAAACCTCCATTTTCCCCCTCATTTTCTAATGCTCCAGGGAATAACCTATTCAACCTATAACTCAGATTCTCAAGTCACCAACGACTTCTACAACTTGAGCATAATATCCCAACTCCTCTACTCAATATACGACTTATGGAGGCCATGTGCTAAAGGCTCTCATTACAACCCTACCTAATTGTGACACCACCTTCAAGGAATTATGGGTCTGTATTCCAGGATCCCTCTGTTCAACTGCACCGCTCGGTGCCCTACCATTCCCCAGTCTGTCCTTCAGAAGTGCAGCACCTTATACTAGTCTGCATTAGATTCCATCTGCCATTTTTGAGTCCATTTTTCCAGCTAGTTTAGAGTGCATCAGAACTGGGAGGAAAGTGTTCAGAAAATGGGAGGGAGCCCATATTGGTCCAGAATGCAGAGAGACTGGGGGCAGAGAAATGAGTCCTCTCAACACCTGTGATTTATAACTAGCCCTCTTGGGGGCAGGGGGCAGGGACTGGTGTATTATGAAAGCTGTTAGCCCCACCAGAATGCAGGAGCCTGTGCTTAATCGCAAAATCTGGAGTTGGAGGATTTCACTGGGTTGGGTGGGGGCCGGGTTGTGGGCATTTGTGCCCCTTTTGTCAGGGAGGAGGATTGCAGTGAAACACTCAAGGAATCTTCTTTCTTTTAACTATAGCAGGAGAGCAGTGAAAACTCCGAGAATGAGACTCCAAAGCGGCGAGGAAGGAGGAGAGCCACCAAGTGAGTGTTCGGAATGAGCTTGTGCTTATAGACTGTGATTTAATGCAGTGTGCTGTTATATTTACTGTGCCAGAAATCTTGGCTCCAGCCATGGGGCCTGTTGGTGATGGTGGTGGGGGGGAGCGGGTGGAATACTTATCTGAAGCAGCAAGGGTCTGTATTGAGTAATCGCAGGTACTGGAGGCAAGATCCTTAAGTGTTGCTGAGCGGAGAGATCTTGGGATCTAAGTTCATAGCTCCATGAAATTGGCTCACAGGTCAATAAGGTGGCTAAAAAGGCTAATGGAATGGTTGCTTTTATTAGTCGAAGCACTGAGTTCAAAAGTCAAGAGGCTAAGTTGCAACTTTATAAACCACATCTGGAGTATTGCGTACGGTTCTGGTCTTCTCACTATCGGAAGGATGTTGAGTTTTTGTAGAGGGTGCAGAAGAGGTTTGCCAGGATGCTGTCTGGTTTAGAGGCTATGTGCTATCGTGTGAGGCTGGATAAACTTGGGTTGTTTTCTCTGGAGTGGGGGAGGCTGAGGGGAGATCTGGTAGAGGTTTATGAGATTATGAGAGGCATAGATAGAGTACACAGGGAGTATCTTGTTTCCCTGGGGTGAAATGCGTAATACCAGAGGGCATGCATTGAAGGTGAGAGGGGGTAGGTTCAGAGGGGGATGTGAGGGGTCAGTTTTTTTTAACTCAGAGAGTGGTGGATACCTGGGATGTGCTGCCTGGTATGGTGGTAGAGACAAAGGCATTAGAGGTTTTTGAGAGACGTTTAGATTGGCACGTGAATGTGAGGAAGATGGAGGGATATGCACAACATTGTGGGCTGAAGGGCCTTTTCCTGTGCCCGTACTCTTCTATGTTCTATGTACGATGATTCAGATGAGGGCTCCCCGGATATCCCATCAACTCTCTTGAGACCAGACTTTGGCTTAATGCTCCCTTTCTTTACGTCTGTGCCCAAATGTAAAGCAAGGGGGCGTTTTCTGACCTCATTGTAAAGAGGTTAATTGATGTGTACCTGACCACTCATTGTCCACACTAGGTAAAGTGCAAGAGCAGGTGACATGGTAGTGTAGCGGCCAGCATAATGCTTTACAGTGCCAGCGATCAGGGTTCAATTCCCAGCGCCGTCTGTGAGGAGTTTGGTTGTTCTCCCTATGACTGCGTAGGTTTCCTTCCACAAAAATATTGTGCTGTTTTTGACATCTTGTGGCGCATCAGGCGACATTTTCGCCCATTTCCGTAGCAGTTGACTGTTATTTTATGAGGCCAAGTTGCTAGCTTGACGCTCAACCCAGCACAGATGGGAAGCGTGCAAAGAGCCGGCCAGATTTGAACTCGGGGCCATTTGCCTCGAAATCTGGTGATGCCACTACACCATCGGCCGGCTTATTCCATCCCTCTGCCATTGTATGCTTGGCACTGACGGCTGTATAGTAAGGTGCCACGGTAGAGTAGCAGTTAGCATGACGCTATTGCAGCTCAGGGTGTGGGGCTTCAGAGTTCAGTCCCTGCGTCGTCTGTAAGCAGTTTGTGGGTTCTCCTCAGCACCCCAACGGGTTTCCTCCCACAGTCCAAAGACGTACCACTTAATAGGCTAATTGGTCATTGTACATTGCTCTGTGATTGGACTAGGGTTAAATAGCTGGCCTACTGGGCAGCGCAGCTCGTTGTGTCGGGTGGGCCAGTCCCGCTCTGTATTTCTAAGTAAAATTGTGCAGGATTGGCATTTGGAGGTCATGATAGTAAACTGATTCTTAGATAGTTTTCCCAAATCTGGAATAATTTGATCTGAACTCCACCTTGGCAGCTGGGGGGACCTAAACTGCAATTAACGTTAGCTACAAACATTGCAGCGTTCACTGGTCTTTGGGAAAGGAAATACTTCTGGCCTTTATCCTGTCTGACTTGTTTATGACTTTGGACTTGCTGAATTCAGCTCTTGTCCGCTCCCAGCAAGCTATGTCGTTACCATCGCAAGGGGGCAGATTCCTGTGAGCTTTCTGAGGAAGGCGTGTCTGTGCAGGGAGATTATTTTAACAGCAATGACTGTGTGTTGTGAATGAATGTTTATGTTGTGCCATGTCAGATGGGTGTTGCGAAATGTTGGGTCAAAGGGAAACAGCTGATTTCCTGGGAACCGGTTAAAATTTTTAAAAATTGATTCAGTGCTCAGCTGCCTCTCAGTATGCGTGCACAAAGCTCAAGTGAAGTTCTGGATGCACTGCAAAGTTAATCAGTGAAGATTTTTTAAAGAGTCCACTGTTTCTGCCTGCATGTGGTCCATAGCTTTCCAATTGCAGCATAATCACTTGCCTATCTAAGGACCTCTGTCTCCACCACATTCCCTGGCAGAGTACTTTCCAGGCACTCATTACTCGCTGTAAGAACTCACTCTGCCCTTCCTTTAAACTTAACCTCTTACCTTCAATGTTGTTCTTGTACCCACGTCACCCACTTTCCCTGGCAGCTTGTTCCATGTATGTATCATTTAAATCTTTCTCCTTTCACCTTAAACATATGCCTCCCAAGTTTTTGATTCCTTTTTCTTGGGGTGGCGGGGGGGAGCAAATACTTGTTCATTCACCCTATTTTGCCCCTCATTATTTCACACACCTCGATAAGATCGCTGACACGAGATTCTGCAGGTGCTGAAAACCCTGTGCTACACACACGGCATGCTGGATGATCTTAGCGGAGTAGGCAGCATCTATTGAGGAGATTAAACAGCTGATGTTTCATCAGTGTAGAGTCTTGGCATGAAACATCAGCTGTTTATTCCTCTCCTTGGATGCTGCCTGACCTGAGGGCCTTCAGCATTTTGTGTGTGACACTCTGGCACGGCACTCCTCATTCCCCTGTGCTCCAAGGAATAAAGCTCAAGATGGTCCAGCCTCCCCTTGTAAGTCAGGCCCTCAACTTTTGCCACTGTTTTTTTCTTCTTTTCCATTGTTTTGTCTCATCTCGTTTTGAGCTAACCACCCCCTTTTGTTCTCATGGCAGTTGGAAGAACACAAAAGCCGAGATTGAGGAGGATGAGGATGAAGAGGAGAACGAGGAAGAAGGTGATGAGGAGGAGGAAGACGAGGAGGAGGAGGCAACTGGCAGTGCGGAAAGTGAGCCTGTAAGGAAAGTGAGGGCTCGTCGCCCAGTTACCAGAAGGTGAGGGATTGAGGTGGAGGGCGGGAGAGTCATGGTCAGTCTTTCTTCTTTGAGAGCAACAATGCCTGACTACAACTTAAACCTCTCAGGGTCAACTGGTATATAACATAGTTCATGAAAATTTGAAGCAACACACATGAAGTGCTGGAGGAACTCAACAGGTCAGGCAGCATCAGTACAAGCAAATAAACAATCAACGTTTAGGGCCGTGGCCCTTCATTAGGACATGAAAATTTCAGGGTGCCTTTTGCTAAATTGGCAGAACTTTCTGTCCATAGATGGTTAAAAGTTCATGGGCTTCCATTTGTCAGTTGTGGGAATTCTTCATAAATTTTGAGAGACCGTAAGACTTAGGAAAAATTAGGCCATTCAGCCCATCGAGTTGGCTCTGCCATTTCATCATGGCTGATTTATCTTTCCTCTCAACCCCATTCTCCTGCCTTCTCCCTGTAACCTTTGATGTCCATACTAATCAAGAGCCTATCAGCCTCCGCTTTAAATATTCCCTACTTTGTGATTGGAGCAGAAGTTAGGCCTCTTAAGAATGTGGTACAGGCAATTGATTACTGTCACACTATAGTGGAAAACCTAGTTTTGCATGCCATACGTACAGGTCAATTCTTCGCGTCAGTACATTGAGGTAGTACGTGGCAAAAGTCAGGCAACACAGTAGCGTAGTGATAAGCATAATTGTGTGCTGTGGGCCTGTCACTGTAGCGATTAGCATAAGACTACTCCAGCACCGCGACCTGGGTTCAATTCTGCTGCTGTCCGTAGAGTTTTTACCTTCTGGCTGTGACCGCGTGGGTTTCCTCTGGGTGCTCCGGTTTCCTCCCGCATACGGGTTAGTAGGTTAAGTGGATACGTGGGTATAATTGTTTGCTGTGGGCCCGTCATCGTGTTATATCTGTGAATAAAAAGTAAAATTAATTTTAGTAATGGAATGCAGAATGAAATGATACAGCTGCAGAGAAAATGCGGTGCAGTAACGTGCAAGGGCGATGATGAGGTACATGGTGAGGACAGAAGTCCATTTTATTGTATGAAAGGTCAATTCAGTTGTCTAATGTAACAGCTGGAGAGAGGTCCTCCTTGGGGTTTGAGCACCTGACTTTCAGACAACCCGAAAGTACTAACGAGGTCTGGGAGACTGATGGGATGGATGGGGTTGGTTCTGTGGGGCTGCAGGCATCTTCTGTCAGGTGGGGTTTGGTATTTCCACGATTCTCCTCTCTCCACTCACTGGGAGCACTGAGCAACCTCATTTGTTCACACAGCCAGTGGCAGCCACTCGTCCAGCGCCTTCTCGCTCTCTCAGCACTGCTGTTCCTGTTATCCTGTCCCACACGTTGTTTGTTCATTCTGACTTATGGAGAGTCTGGGTTAACTATTCTCAGGAATTAATAAAGTACCATGCTGGACCTGTACTTGCCTTTTTGTCCAGTAGCCACTAGGTCTGTTTGAAACATCCATTCCTTTCTCTTCCCATCTCTGTGTGTCTGCATCGTTCTCTCTTCACCACCTACCAGCCTCAATCTCGATCTCAATTAGGGTGGCACAGTAGCTTAGGGGTTAGCACAACACTGTGACCTGGGTCCAATTCCTGCCGCTGCCTGTAAGAAGTTTGTATGTCTCCCTGGGACTGTGTGTCTTTCCTCTGGCCGCTCCAGTTTCCTCATGTTGGTAGGTTAATTGCTCATTGTAAATTGTCCTGTAATTAGGTTAGGATTAAATCAGATTGTTGGATGGCACAACTCGGGGTTGAAAGGGCCTATTCTGTCCTGTATCTCCATAAAATAAAAAATAATCAGTCTCCTGATGCCTCTTTATCCTTCGCCCCATCTCTGGGGAAAAACTTTTCTCCAAAAGAGTCCCAGGAGTAACAAGAGATGGTGATGACCTGACACTGCAGTGGGTTTGTTTCATCTGGGGAGCATGGATGGATGTGATTGACCCAGGGGTCTCATTTGTTGGTAAGCTGGAGTTCCCTGCTCTGAGGTTGGACTGATCCCTCACTTGTTCTTTTCCCAGACCTATGCCAAAGACCCGAGGCAAAAGGCAAAACACGCGAAGGGGAAAGAAGAGGCGGAGGGATTCTTCTGATGAGGACGATGACGACGATGATGCTCCGAAGCGACAAACGCGCAAGTGTGTGACCAAAAATGTGAGGTTAGTAGAGTCTTGAGCGACAGGCTCTCGCTTCACTGGAGTTGAATATACAGTCGCATTTCTCAGGCTGGGTTCTTGGACAATAAGCATTCTGATCTATCATGGTAGAATGATTCAATAATAAAAATTGCATATAAACTTTTAAAGTGGGAAAATGTCATGAAGCATTTCAGAGGTCTATCATGTACAACTGACACCAGAGATATGAAGGCAGCTGACCAGACCTGTAAAGAGAGTTGAATGCCTCGACAAATGTATAAAAAGTTGGGGTACCAGAGAAGTTTTATAATGGATTTCCAGAGCTGAAGGAGACCTAAAATTAGGGGCTGCTCAGTAGTTCAGAGTCGGAGGAACAAAGGTATACCTTGTTCAAGCTGGAGGAGATTATGGAAATAAAGAATCATTGGTTTATTATTATACACTGTCATGCAGATAAATCATTCTATACACAACTTTATTAAGTTATTACAGAAGAAAAGCAAACATGGAATGTACAGTAGTTCAATGTTCTAATGTTACAGTAACAGAAAGTGACACGCAGGTGAAGTGCAATGGCCATCACAAGATAGAGTTAAAAGTGGGCCATTCAAGACTCTTATTGCAAGAGGATAGAAGCTGTTTTTTGAGCCTCATAGTACATATTCTCAAACTTTTGTATCTTCTGCCTGAGGTGAGGGGAGGGGAAGAGAGAATAACTGGCTGTTTTCCTAGGAGATTTGAAATCAAGAGTACAATTTTACTACGAAAGTACTAAGTGACTGAGAAGCAATGTGTGTCCAACATTGTATGGGCGGTGCTAGTTAGGACACAGGCAGCTACAGAACCTATAATGATCTCAGCTGCAGAAGGGTAGAGAATTTTACTCTAATAACCTTTCATTAGAACTAGTAAATGTGATTGACAAAGGCACATTGAAAGATGCTGTGAAGCTGGGGAGGAGAATTGAGAACCAAAGGATGGTCTGTGATGGGTTGGAAAACTGGAGGGATTAATTGCCCTGAAATATAATGGTACAAATCTGGTTGTGTTCTGTTCTACATGCTGGTTGGTGTCTCAGTTCTAATTTGCTCAGTTAGGGAGCAGCAGGATAGCGTAGTGGTTAACATAATGCTATTACAGTGCTGCTGACCTGGGTTCGTTTCCCACCACTGTCTCTAAGGAATTTGTACATTCTTCCCATGACTATGTGCGTTTCCTCCTGTTGCTCTGGTTTCCTCCCACATTCCAAAAGTCATACGGATTAGTAGGTTAATTGGCCACATGGATGTAACTGGGTCACTTGAGCTTGTTGGGCTGGAAGGGCAGGTTACTGTGCTGTATCTCTAATTTTAAAAGAAATTAAAAATGGCTTATTTTTCTCTGTTACTGGAAAGCAAGATCAGTGAGGCCTGAATGGGTTAGTTTGTAGGCCTGGGGCAGTGGAAGATGGCCCTGTAATGCAAGTGTCATTGTGTTTGCAGTTATAAAGAAGATGATGATTTTGAGACTGATTCAGATGATCTCATCGAAGTTACAGGAGAGCCAGCAATGGAAGAGAATGACGACAGTGAAACAATTGAGAAAGTGATAGACTCCCGCATTGGGAAAAAAGGAGGTGAGGTGAATCCTTTTGCTGGAAAAAGCAGTGTGTGCTTTTGTATTCCATATTCTAGCCTGTGGATGAGCAGCTGCTGGTCATGGATCGGGCCTGGTTCCCCTGTTTGCACAAGTGGAATAAAAGAATTGCCTTCAGATCTTCCAAGTTATCAGGGAGTGGGAATTTCCCCCTCTCCAACACGCAACATACCATCTGTTGGGAAACTCCACAAGTCAAAAACAAGAAGGGAGAGAGATTGTTGGTTGGTCCATAATGAGCCCCACAGGAGACATTAACTCTTTCTTTCTGAAAGGCAGCAAGTGCTGGTTTGATTCTAACATTGTGGTAACTTGGGGAGAGTTTTCGTCCAGGGAAATGTCCTCTCGCTTTCCCCATATTCCCTTCCCTCCATAGTCCCTCGCTGTCTCTTGCTCTGGAAGACCCTCTCCTTGTTGCTCCCAATTCTGTGCCCTTCCACCTCATGTCTTGTGTTCCCTCTCACCTGCTTTGCTTTCCTCCTTGTCCTTACACAAGTCCCTTGAAGGGATTGTCAGGGTCAATCCTGATGACTTGTTTCCTATAGCAAGAGAGGGGAACTTGGAATAAAGGTATTCACCACACAAGGCCTTGTAAACCGTTGGCATTCCCAAAACAGGAGACTGGATGTTTGGTTGCCGAGTATGCTCATAGAGGAAATTGAGAAGATTTTGGAAATTAAAGCAATTGGATGAAAAACTGGATATAGTCAACAGGTCATTCGGCTTTCCTGATGTGAGAAGCAGTTAGGGTTAATGGTTGATGACCACCTTCACATCTGGGGGGATTTGGAGATTAAACGGTCATGTGGATGAGGCCTGGGGTGAACCGAATCCTTACGGAATGGTGAAGCGGACTCGAGGGGCCTTCAGACGTTCTCCCACATGTACCTGTGCCCACCTTCCCCGGTCAACACCCTGTATATGTTTATACGGAAGCTAGCTCTTAGCTGACTTTGTGCGAATGTAGTTGCCTCTCCTTGTTTGGCATCTCTTGAGGGCTGAGCGGTCAGGTAAGGTTCCTGACGGGAAATGGACAAGTTGACGTGTTGGGTTGAGACCCTTCATTTGGACTGTAGTTCCTCCAACTGTTTTGTTTCTTTACTCCAGATTCTAGTCTCTCTGTCGTGTCTCGTATCTTGAGCTCAGCCTGAAGTGAGCTGACTTCAGTGTCAAGGTCACATTGGGTGTTTATTGAGACTGAATGTCGGTGGTGGGGTGGGTTTGTTCCCTTCCGGCCCAGCTTATTACTTTATCTGCATTTTCCTTGTCCTTGTTGTTTGATCCTCACACAATTGAACAACAAGTTTGAGATTAGTTATGTTTACATTGATAGTTTGATGGTAAGATTCAGGAGAATTAGGTCATTCAGCCCTTTTCATCTGCCCAGCCATTCATTCATGGCAAATATTTTTCTGCTCTATTGTCCTGAATTCCCGTAACCCTTAGCGCTTTCAAAAATCAAGAAGCTTTCAGATTCTGCCCTAAAAATAAACCAGTGATTTGGCCTCCATGACCCCCTGTTGCAATGAATTCCACAATTTCAACCCCCGATCCTGGCTGCAGAAAATCTTCCTCCTCTAGTTTCTAAAGCCTTGTCCCTTTATTCTGAGACTGTGCCCTCAAATTCTCGACCCTCCTACTAATGGAAACATCCTTTCCAGGTGCACTCTATCCAGGCCCTTCAGTATTTGTTAAGTTTCAGTGATAACTCCCCCGGCCTTCTGAATTCCATTGCATAGAGGCCCAGAAGATTCAAATGCTCTTCGTACATTAAACCTTTCATTCCCAGGGTCATCCTTTAGAACCTCCTCAGGATCCTGTCCAAGACCAGCCTGGCCCAGAGTTGCTCATGGTATTCCAAATGTTGGCGGTCCAACACCTTCTAAAACTCTGATCTTTGCTTTAGTGTTCTAGTCCACTCGCAGTAAATGCTGACATTGTATTTACCTTCCTTACTCCCAACTCAACCTGCAAGTTAGTCTTAAGAAGTTGGCTTACAGGTCATCATACTTGGATTAATTTCAAATTGGCTGCTGTTGCTTCACATACCTGAGAAGAATCCTAATTGTCCTGACCTTGATCGTCAGTTAAAATAATGCACGGCAGTGGAGCCATCTGTCTGGTAGCTGGCGTGATGTTGGTCTGCTTGGCAGGGTTAGTGATTCCGCATTGGTTTTATATCTTCTTTCCTCTCCATCGACAGCTGTTGGAGCGCGGACCACGGTCTACGCTGTGGAGGCCGATGGGAATCCGGGCGCGGATTTTGACCGAGAGAAGGATGAGTCAGAGCTACAGTACCTGATCAAGTGGAAAGGCTGGTCGTACATCCACAATACCTGGGAGAGTGAGGAGTCGCTGAAACAACAGAAAGTGAAGGGCCTGAAGAAACTGGAGAACTTCATCAAAAAGGAAGAGGAGATTAACCAGTGGTAATGGATGGTCTGTTGCTAGTTTGGTACTCAGTATTGACTGCAGGAGTTGGGATGTTATGTTGAAGTTGTATAAGGTGTTGGTAAGGCCATATTTAGTTCTGGTCACTTACCTACAGGAGCAATACCTTTCAAGATTGAAAGTGTGCAGAGAGAATTTACAAGTATGTTGCTGGGACTTGTGGACCTGCGTTAGTGTAGAAGGTTGAATGGGTTAGGACTTTATTCCCTATACTGTAGGATAATGAGGGGAGATTGAGAAAAGGTATACAAAATTGTGAGGTGTTTCGATAGGGTAAATGCAAGCAGGCATTTTCCACTGAGGTTGGGTGAGACTAGAAGTAGAGGGTTCATGGGTTCAGGATGAAAGGTGAAATGTTTAAGGGGGAAGTTCTTCACTCAGAGAATGGTGAGAGTGTGGAACGAGCTGCCAGCGGAAGAGATGGACGCGGGTTCAATTTCAACATTTAAGAGAAGTTTGGATAGGTACATGGATGGGAGGGGTGTTGAGGGCGTTTACTGGTCATATCATTACACCTGAAGGTTGCCTCTGAATTATTTTAAGAGAAGTTTGGATAGGGATGTAGGAAGGATTTGAAGGGGTGTGTTCCAGGACTAGGTAGATGGGACTGGTCTGGTTCATATGGGCTAGTTTCTGTGCTATATTAATTTATGACTCTTACTTCAAACCTGCAGGCTGGCCAAAGCTTCCCCAGAAGATATCGAGTACTATAACTGTCAGCAGGAAATGACTCACGAACTCAATAAACAATACCAGATTGTGGAGAGAGTGATTGGTAAGAACAGGCCGACAGTTTTTCACTGTGTGAAACAAAAGCTAATGGTTACATTGCATATGTGTGTTTCTGTGATCTGTTGAGAAAGGGAAGGTGGAAATGTGTTTCATGTTGATGCTGAATTAAATATTAAGGTGTTAAACGTGATCAGTGCCTTAAAATGGAGGGGATCGCTGTTGAGACATAGGAGACTGGCTGCTGCTGGAATCTGAAGTGAAAACTGCTGCCAGAGGAACTCGGGGTCAGTCAGCGTCTGTGGAGGGAAACGGACAGTTGACATTTGGGTCGAGACCCTTTATTTGGATTTAAATGTTGTGACTTTGAGTATTATAATTGGCTTCTGTTGATCATCTAATGAGATACAAGGACCATTAAGCTGTTAGGTTAGTTTGGTATCCTTTAATCAATAGTCTTATATTGCACCTGAAGCTTGCCTCTGAACTATTCAAGATAAGTTTGGATAGGTACTTGGGAACGCTTTGGAGAGATGTGGTCCAGGTGTAGGTAGACGGGACTGGGCAGAAGATCGGATCACTTTTGTTTGTAGGGATGCTGGGTCAGAGTTGGGCCAGTCTCTGTTCTTTGAGACTGCAGTAGAAGCTGTTATAATCGTGATAAAAAAATATGCAAAGCTTGTTTGGGATGTTATAAAGATAAGATAAAATTTTATTT
The DNA here is from genome assembly GCF_030144855.1 of Hypanus sabinus. Classification (NCBI taxonomy): domain Eukaryota; kingdom Metazoa; phylum Chordata; class Chondrichthyes; order Myliobatiformes; family Dasyatidae; genus Hypanus; species Hypanus sabinus. Next base: position 35,310,141 of record NC_082733.1, on the reverse strand, counting down.
GTCCCAAAGGGAATTATTAATCAGTGCAAAATACAGATGTGGAATGAAACCATTTACTTATATACTTGAGGAGGAGTTGTAGAGTCTTATAGCCACAAGCAGAAAGGATCTCCTGTGGCGTTCAGTGGTGCACCTCGGTGTAATCAGTCTACTACTAAAGCTGCTCCTCTGTTTGTCCATTATGTCATGGAGAGGGTGATAGGGGTTGACCATAACGCTCTGTAACTTCAGCAACATCCTCCTCTCAGGCACAACCAGCAGGGAGTCCAGTTCCCTCAGAGCAGAACCAGGCTTCTTGACTAGCTTACCGATCTTCTTGCTGTCACCTTGCTGCCCCAGCAGAGTGCTGGCCACCACTGAGTCGTAGAATATCTGCAGCCTTGAATGACCGGAACCTCCTTAGGAAGTACGGTCGGCTCTGTCCCTTCTTGTACAGAGCCCCTTTAATTTTAGTCCTGTCCAGTTTATTGTCCAGGAGGTTCCTAGTTACTTGTAGTCCTGGGTGTCTTCCATATCTGTTTCCTCGATGGAGATCGGAATACAGGGTATATTCACCTTCCTGAAGTTCTCCACCAACTCCTGTGTCTTAGTATTGAGGGGAAATTCCATTTTGTCATTTGTTATCTGTCATATGACCTTAGCTTTCTGTGAAACACCTGAAGATATTGAGAAAGAGAAGCAGGAGTTGGCCATTCAGCTCCTGGGGAATGATCAATAAGTTAATAACAGATCTCCCAGCAGAGTGTCACCTTCCTGCGCTATCCCCATGTCCCTTGATCCCTCCTGGGTTGAGAATTACAATGATTCACCATGCTCTGGGTGAATAATTTACTTGGTCCCTCTTTACTCAGGAGACAAATACATAATCTATAGAAGTGAGACAAAGTAGCATGAACTTCATGAACCCTGTACAGATTGCAGAGGAGGAGGTGTTTGTTACCCTGAGGCAAATCAGGGTGAATCAATTACCAGGACCTGACAAGGTAGTCCCTCAGACCTTACGGAAGGCAAGTGCAGAAATTGCCAGGGCCCTAGCAGAGATATTTAAAACACTTCAGCACCAGCAGAGGTACCGGAGGGCTGGAGGATAGCCAATGTTGTTCTGTTGTTTTTAAAAAAAGTCTGTAAATCAAAACCATGAAGTTATAGGCAGGTGAGCCTGGCATCAGTTGTGGGTAGATTATCAAAGGTATTCTTAGGGACTGGTTGTGTCAGTATTTGGATGGACATGGACTGATGAAGGACAGTCATCATGGCTTCGTGCATGGTTTGAGGAAGTTACCAGGAAATTGGATGAATATAAGGCAGTGGATGTTGTCTACATGGACTTTAGTAAGGCATTGACAAGGTCCCACATGGGTGGCTGGTTGAGAAGGTCCAGTCGCTCAGCATTCAGGTTGAGGTAGTAAAGTGGATCAGACATCGGCTTTGTGGGAGAAGCCAGAGAGTGGTAGTAGATGGTTGCCTCTTTTGCTGGAGGCCTGTGACTAGTGGTGTGCCACAGGGATCGATGCTGGACCTATTGTTGTTTGTCATCTATATCAGTGATCTGGATGATAATGTGGTTAACTGGATCAGCAGATTGTGGATGACACCATTACTGGGGGTGTGGTGGACAGTGAGGAAGGCTGTCATGGCTTGCAGAGAGATCTGCATCACTGGAAAAATGGCAGATGCAATTAAATGCAGACAAATGTGAGGTTTTGCATTTCAGTAGGACCAGTCAGGTTTTGCACAGTGAACGTTAGGGCACTGAGGAATGTGGTAGAACAAAAGGACCTGGGAATACTGGTACATAATTCATTGAAAGAGGTGTCATAGGTAGATAGGGTCATAAAAGAAATCTTTTGGCACATCGGTCTTCTGAAGTCGATGTACTGAATATAGAAGATGGGTTGTAATGTTGAACTTGTATAAGATGTTGGTGAGACATAATTTGAAGTATTGTGTACAGATTTGGTCATCTACCTACAAGAAATATGTAAACAAGTTTGAAAGGGTGCAGAGAACATTTCCAGGGACGTTTGCCGGGTCTGGAGGACCTGAGTTATAAGGAAAGATTGAATAAGTTAGGACTGTATTCTTAAGAATGTAGGAGATTGAAAGGAGATTTGATAGAGGTATACAAAATTATGAGGGGTATAGATAGCGTAAATACAAGCAGGCTTTTTCCACTGAGGTTGGGTGGGACTACAACCAGAGATCTCAGGTTAACAGTGAAAGCTGAGAAGTTCAAGGGGAACATGAGGGGAAACTTCTTCACTCAGAGGGTCATGAGAGAGTGGAATGAGCTGCCAGCACAAGTGGTGCATGTGAGCTCGATTTCAACGTTTAAGAGAAGTTTGGATAGGTACACAAACGGTAAGGATATGGAGGACCGTGGTCCTGGCTTAGGTTGGTAGCAGCAGGCAGTTCAAATGGTTTGGCTAGATTAGATGGGCTGAAGGACCTGTTTCTGTGCTGCACTCTATGACACTATGAGTCTTCTCTTATTTTGGGAATTTGACCCTTGGCATGAGACATCATAGCCACCCAAAGGTCCCAGACTGCATTTCCTTTGTTAGGCCCTTTAAGAATTTAGTCTGCTTTATTTCAGGTTACTGATTGCCAATTAGCAGCACCAGGATTGCCCCTTTTTGTCTGTTACACAAAAAGCATCTTTGGATGAGATTCAATTGAGTTCCAAGTTGAATTTTCTTTCAACTATACATGAATACCTATGAGTAAAGCCAAGCGAAACAGCATTTCCCCAGAGCCAAGGAGCAAAACACAGTCTAGTAGTCATATATAGCACAAGGCACACAGAGCATTTATAAGACAGCGGTAAACATACTGTCACACAAAAACAAATATATATATTTAGCCCCAGTCCCTGAGTGACATGTCCTGTAAATTGATGGTGCATGGCTTTTATTGGCAAGAACAAGCAGTCCACAGGCGAATGTCTGCATGCAGACAGTTTGGCTTGTCTTCTACAGAGCAAACACTGGAGGGTAGCACAGGAGGGGGCAGCCCCCAATCCAGCATGGGTGCCAAACCGGATGGCCTCCTGCGACTGCTGCATCAGGCAAGCCTGCAGTATGCCTAGCCCTTGCCACAGCTGAGGCCGCGTAGCTGCCCCCATTATCAGTCTCGCTAATAAACCCGTGAACCAGACTTGCAGTACTTCGCATTGGCAGTGTCCACAACATGGTCTTGCGATCGCAAGAAAAATGTCCAAGGCTATCGCTCGCTGTTAGTCTGCATACCGCCTTCGTGGACTGACTCCCAGCGCCTTTCTGTAGCAGGCAGTGACACAGTCCGCACCAAGTCCTGCTCTTCTGCCAATGAGCAACTCGAGGAGGGGATAGATCTGCAGTACTTAATGTCCAACATTCTGTTGTGATTGTAAAAAAGAGAAAAACGCCTGTGGTTGGACCTGGAGAGGAAGCTGCATCCATCTTTCTGGTGATACCATTCTAAGGAAATAGTCTGCTGATGCTCTAGTCAGAGGGGATTCTGCGGATCTGGACATCCAGAGGAACACACCTTCCAGTTTATACTCCTTCCCCTCCACCCCACATTACTTTGGCTTCCAGTCTCATCCCAAATCGTCGATTGTTTACACCCCCTCATAGATACGGCCTGAACTGTTGCGTTTCACCAGCATTTTTTTGTGTGATATGTCTCCTGATATTACTCTTGAAGCTTGCACAAGGGAGATGTTGAGGGATGGTTTACCCGAGGGAGTAAGGCACCCAAGGAGTAGCATCCCATGTGCCTTTGGCATATGCCTAATGCAGCCTATGATCCCACTGAGGTAGCTGTGTAACTTCACGCCAGTGTATGACTCGAGATTGATTGGTGTTGTGGGCAACACAGACAAAATGCTGGAGAAACTCAGCAGGTCTGACACTTCATCAGGCCTCTACAACTCTTGGCGCAGAACATCAACTGCATCCCCCCATAGATGCTGCCTGACCCTCCAAGTTCCTCCAGTGTTTTGTGTGTGTTGCTCAAGATTTAAGCATCAGCAAAATCTCTTGTGTCTTGTTGTTAGAGACTCTTAATTCTCTCTTAACTGAAGAGGCAGGTGTCTTCCCCCGCTCCCCCGCCATGAACGAATAAACAAAATTCAACTAAGACTCCATCCCTCTGCTAGGTTTCTCCAAGGAGCAAAGCTGCCAGTTCTGATGAAACCTGATTGTTAACCAAAACCATACTTCAAATTGGCTCAAGAAGTTTTTGATTCCTGCAGAGTTGGTGGCACGTAGTCTGTGGAAATGCAAGCTTGGAGGAATCCTTGTTATTTTCTTCGAGATTGGTCCACCTCTTAGTAATGTTCATTTTTTTTTCCAACCAAGAGATTTTGCAGACACTGGAAATATTGAGCAATGCACGTGCGCGCGCGCACACACACAGACACACACACACACACACACACACACACACACACACACACAAAATGCTGGAGGAACTCAGCAAGTCAGGTAGCGTTTATGGAGAGTGGATAAAACAATTGATATTTCAGGCTGAGACCTTCGTCAGGATTGGGAAGGAACGAGGCAGAAGTCAGAATAAAGATAGGAGGCGAAGAAGTACAAACTGGCAGCTGATAGGTGAGACCAGGCGAAGGGGCGTGGGGGGAGGGGCTATGAAGTAAGAAGCTGGGAGGTGATAGGTGGGAGAGGTAAAGAAAAAGGAATCTGATAGGAGAGGTCAGTGGACCATGGAAGAAGGAGGGGAAGCAGAGGTGGTTGATGGACAGGTGAAGGGAAGAGAAGGGATAAGAATATTACCAGAAAGGGGATTGGAAGAAGAGGGGGGCGGGGGCTGGAGAGATTACTGAGTGTTGGAGAAGCCCATGTTCATGTCATCTGGTGTTATCCCCCTCTAAAGATGCTGCCTGACTTGCTAAGTTCCTCCAGCATTTTGTGTGTGCTGTTTATTTCTCCTCTCTCTCTTTTCCCCCATGAGATCAGTTCAGTCCATAGTTCTCGCTGCCAAGCCACCTTGATGCAAACAACATCTGCTGCCCAGTTTTTTTTTGCCACCTAATCCATGCCAAACCATGCTTTTCCAAATCCGTGCTGGCTGGCCAACCTCTTCCTGCCTCACCTGACCACCAGGCGAAGATTGAGAATAAATCCCAGGGAAGCACTCGGGCATTTAAGATGCAAGATTCAAAATGATTGTTACTCTGGATCCAACGCAGCATAAAAAAGCCACTAAGCATAAAGAACACAATAAAAACCCACTAAATATAAATATAAAGATAATCCTATAAAACACAATGTGCAAGAAAATGAGTGTGGCTGTATAAACATAATATTACCTTATATCGTTCGTTTGTTATGTGCCATGTCGTATGAGGTGGGTGATCATGGATTCTCCATGACAGTATTGCTCTGGGCAATTTTCTCTACAGAAGTGCTTTGCCATAGCCACCTTCTGGGCAGTGTCTTTACAAGACGGATGACCCCAACCATTATTAACACTCTTCAGAGATTTCCTGCATGGGCGGCATCAGTGGTCACATAACCAGGATTTGTGATACGCACCAGCTGCTTATATAGCCTTCCGCTAACTGCTCCCACGGCTTCATGTGACACTGATTGAGGGGGTGGGGGTGTGCAAAGCAGGTACCACAACTTGTCCAGGGGTGACCTACAGGCTGGGGAGGGATGGAGCACCCCATAACACCTGTTGATAAATCTCCATCCAGCCACCCATATATATAGCTTATAAACACAGACTAATTGTATGTACATAAGATGACTCTTGACAGGTAATGACAAGTGACTCTTAGTAACAGCAGCAGGGCTTATGAAAACACTGTAAGTATTGTAGCCAAGCAGATGCTCCAGGATTCTGTCACAAAACATACTGGAAATTCAAAACCAAAAACAAAATGTTGGAAACACTCAGGGGGCCAGGCAGCAACTGCAGAGAGAAAAACAAGGTCAATATTAAGGTCACAAAAAGTGAAAGAAAAAACAAGCAAGCATGCGGTGCAGGGAAAGTGGAGTGAATCCCTGTAAAAGGGTACATGCTAACGTTGTCAGGGGAACCATACTTAACTGGTAATATACACAAAGTGCTGTGTTAACCTGATGAAGGGTCTCAGCTCGAAACAGGGACTGCTTATTCTCCTCCTCAGATGCTGACCGACTTGCTGAGTTCCTCCAGTATGTTGCGTGCGTTGCTCAGGATCTCCAGCATCTGCAGAATCCCTTGCGTAAGGGACAGCGTGTTGCATCACTGGGGCTGCGTGGGGGCATTCCCAGGATTATGATGCAACATTTGAGAGTGTGACCCTGAATCAAGGTGGCAGGGAACTCCTGTTCTTCCCATAATTTTTGCTGTGGTTGACTTTTATTTGTCACAAAATTAACAAGACTAAGTGATACTGATATTCCCCTTGCTTAGCCATTGCAGTATAGCTCATAGGTTAGTGTAGAACCCTACACAGTGGCTGAAGGGTTGGATGATGAATCCATTGGCCACTACAGAAATGGTAGCTAGAGTCAGAAAAGACATGAGGTACAGCCATATCTGGGGAGAGAATAGGGCAAAAATAATGAAGCAGTTACCTTAAATTCAATATTAAGCCCAAAGAGGTTTCAGAGAACTCCCAGAGAAGATGAGGAGCTGTCCCTCAAGCTTACATTGGGTGGTGTAGGATCATTGCAGGAGGACAAAGGTCTGGAGTGGAAGCTGGGCAGAGAATTCATGTGACAGACAATTGAATTACTAAACTGTATTGACTTTACATCCTTCACATACGCGAGGAGTAAAAATCTTTGTTATGTCTCAATCTAAGTGTGTCATGTGCAATCAGTAATTTATAATAAATAGGACAGTCAGTGTGATACAAAGTACACTCAAATCAGCGTGAGTTCATCAGTCTGATGGCCTGGTGGAAGAAGCTGTCCTGGAGCCTGTTGGTCCTGACTTGGAGGCTCAGAGTTACTCTTGTGGACTGAACGAGGTTATTTCTTGCCCAACATTACCATTAGCGGATAGTTCGATTATCGCATTGTTTATGGAATCTTATTGTGCTGAATTTGGCCACTTGTGTTTCCTGCACTGAATCCAGTGAGGTATTTTGAAATGTAAAAATCCTTCAGGTTACCACAAAAGAGTTGTGAATTGAACGGCCTAAATGTAAGTTGTCTTATTTCCTTGTTGAGAGTTAATGCTAGAGTTCAGGGTGAGTTGTCACAAGTTTGTTCTGTATTAAAAATCAGTCTTTTAGATTTAAAACTACAGCGAGCTAAGGCAGCCAGCTCTTACTAGGAATACTGATGTTCTACTGGTTTCCTGGGTTCAGTCTCACAGAGGAATAGAACTGCTTAATGATTTAGATCAAGGATTCCCAGCCTGCAGTCCACGGGTCCTTTGCTTAATGGCATTTAAAAAGATTGGGAATCCGTGATTTAGACCTTCCCTTTCTGATCAGTTCACACAGGTTGGGTTTCCATGTTGTCTTCACCCTGCACCAGTTAAGCATCAATAAAGCAAAAGATTGTGTGTAGAAGTACCAGAGAATTGTATGTTTAATTCTGCCACGTTAATTGTATAAAAAATAGTTCTGTAAGGAATTGAACTCATCAGTGTCATAACAAGCCCCTGGAATTTTTCTGAATCAGTTTGTATGTCTACTGAGTGAATATTTGAGAATGCTGTGCAAACAGATTCCAAGTGAAATTATCTTTCTCCTCAGCTATGAAGACTAGTAAATCATCTTCCACTCACTCTGACTTCCCATGTAAGTATTCTTAAAGTGTAATCTCAAGGGAGTTTATCCTTTTTAGTACCATTTTGTTCACTATTCTTGTCCTGGTTATTGAATGTAAACATAATCTTAGTTCTCATTTCTATATTGATAAGGGCTATTGTTGCCTGTACAAGTCAGTTTAGAAGCAGGATGTGTGTTTCACAGATCGGCAGCAGCCTTAGGCATTCTCAGAAAATTATAAAGATGAGCTTTGTTATCTATACATTGAAAGATACAGTGTTGTTTGCGTCAAATAAAATCAAGGAGGATTGTGCTGGGCAGCCCGTGAATGATGCCACACTGTGTGTGCCATGGTAACATGCCCACATGCCAACATACCATGCCCTAACTGTACATCTTCGGAATGTGGAAGGAAACCGGAGATCCTGGAGTGAAACCACACCTTATGGGGAGAATGTACAAACTCCTTATAGACAGCAGCAGGAATTGTACCCCAATCTAACAGCTGCTGCTGTTAGAGCATTGAGGTAACCGTGCCGCCCCATTCTTCTGTGACCGTTCACAGATTGGAAACTTTTCCACTTCCCTGTGACTCAAACTTGTACTGAGAAAATCATGACATTAAACAGCTTCAGAGGTCAAAATTTACAACATAGCAGCAAGGCCAGTCCTTTTCTCCCTTACTTAACGTGCTACCCGTTCAATACATTTGTACTTCTCACCTCAGGTCCTTAATGGCATTTGAAGGCAGAAGGCAATGGAGGCCTAGTCTCTGGATGCATCCAAGAGAGAGTTAGATAGAGCTCTTCTTGATAGCGGGGTCAAGGGATATGGGGAGAGGGCAGGAACGGGGTACTGATTGTGTATGATCAGCCATGATCACAGTGAATAGCGATGCTGGCTAGAAGGGCTGAATGGCCTACTCCTGCATCTATTGTCTATTTCTGTAGTTAGTAATTAATTAATTTTACTTTTTTATTTTGAGGAGTGGTTGACATTGGGTACTACTTTGGGATTTATTTCTGTTGAAGTCTGTACCCTCATTCATGGGCTGCTATCAGACCAGAGGGAGCTTGGGGTGCTCTTAAATGTAGGCAGCTCTGTGTCAGTCTTTATTTATTTAATTATTGATATGCAGTGAGGAGCAGGCCCTTCTGCCCCTTAAAGTCATGTTGGCCAGCAATCCCCTGATTTATTCCTAGCCTAATCATGGGACAGTTTACAATGACCAGTCAACCTACCAACCGGTCTGCCTTTAGACTGTGGGAGGAAACCCAGGCTGTCATGGGGACAGCACCAGAATTGAACTTTGAACTCTGGGACACCCCGAGCTGTCATAACGTCTCCCAAACTGCTTATGCCGTAAAATTAGGAGAAATAATTGTTAAAATCAATGTCTGACCATCAAATCAGGGGACTTATCTAGACAGTTTTAAAATTAGAACAAACTTTTTGGATAGTGTTTCATTTGGAGATACAGTGCAGTTAAAGAGTCTTTCGGGCCAATGCTCAGTTACACTCATATGACCAATTAACCTACTAACCTGTATGTTTTTGGAATGTAGGTAGAAACTGGAGCATCTGGAGGAATCCCACATGGTCACATGGAGAATGTACAGACTCCTTACAGGCAGTGGCTGGAATTGAATCCTGATTGCTGGCACAGTGAAGCGTTACACTGTTAATGCTGCCCTGCATAACCGTGTGATGGAATTCAAAGTTGCAGTTTTAGAGATACCTGGAGCTTAACTATTCCTTAATCAGTTACTGCTTTTGCTTTCTTCAGTGCTAGCCAGTAATGTGGTTCCGGGTTGAACTCACCACCTGCGGCTGAGGTGGTCAGGGAATTGAAAGAACTAGCAGCCTTGTGAGTGACGTCTGCAAGCAGAGAATGAGCGAGTGATATTCTGTGGCTGCCTGTCGTTGTCCGTGTATTGTCTGTGACTCTTACCTGCCTCTTGCTCTGCAGCACATTCCAGCCACAAAACCTCGTCCTCTGGCCAGCCCGACTATCTCTGCAAGTGGATGGGTCTGCCATATGTGGACTGCAGCTGGGAGGATGGCGCACTGATTTCCAGAAAGTTCCAGGCGTGCATTGATGCCTTCGATAACCGCCACAATTCCAAAACGATTCCTTCCAAAGACTGCAAGGTGATTGTCATTTGTGAAGGTACCATGTTTATGTTCAGTATAATCTTGTTATCTTCCCCTCAAAACGCTCAGAAATTGTTGGGATTAAGGCCAAAGTTGTAAAAATACGCCGTTATAAAGTCATAGAGTAAACTTGCAGTTTACATCCAGTTCAGTTGGGCCATGTGACTAAAATTCCTGTCCATGTGACTAAAATTCCTATCTGTGTGACCAAAAATCCCATCTAAGCTAGTCCTATTTGCCCGCTTGTGTTTGCCCTGTAACCCTCTAAAACGGGCGCCCAACCTGGGATCCATGGACCCCTCGGTTAATGATGGGATTTCATGGCATAAAAAAAATAAAAACTACTCTAAAACTTTCCTAACCATGTGCCCATCCTAGTGTCTTTGCGTTATTAATACTTGCCTCAATCACTTCCTCTGGCACCTCACTAAACATACTCATCACTCTTTGGGTGGAGAAAGTTGCTCCTTGGGTTCCTATTGTTAAGGAATGCTGAAGCAGATGTTTTCATTAATGTAATCACAAACAAGAGAAAATCTGCAGATGCTGGAAGTCCAAGCAACACACACAAAATGCTGGTGAAACTCAGCAGGCCAGGCATCATCCATGGAGAAGAGTACAGTCACCGTTATGGGCCGAGACCATTCATCAGTGAATTCAGCATTGGCCCTTTAAAAGGCTTTCGTGCCTTTGAGAGAAACAAGTTGTATCCCATACAAGAGAATCAAGTATGCCCTCAACACCATCTCCTGCTGCTGGAATCCCCACCCCAGATCCACTGTAGTAGAGCTGTGCACCCTCTCCACTGCAGCCGTGAAGTGATATCCAGCAGATTGATTCTTGTAAAGTTAGATTCTTGTAAAAGTTAGCGTCACTCTTCTTTCACTGACTTGAGATGGATAGAGTTATGCATTTGATGGTTGAGTATATATCTCCGTGGCATAGGTGTACTTGAGACACCAGGTTTCATTGGCTGTAGTCTCACCGTGATGTGTTCAAGGCACGCAGTGCTTACTGGTGGGAGGTGCATTGGAAGAACCCCGTTCATCTCTGGAACAGGACAGCACAAGAACAAGTCCTCTGGCCCACGCTATTGTGCTGAACTTTAAATACTTAATTAAACAAATACCTTTCCACCTACATAATGCCCATATCCTTCCAGTCCCTGCACACTTGTGGCTATCTAAGAGCTTCCTTAGTGCCTCTATCATATTCAGGCACCCAATGGTCTGTGTGAAAAAAGAAACCCTGCCCTGCACATTTCCTGTGAACCAACCCCTGCTGACCTTAAGTGCATGCTCTCTGGTGTTAGACATATTGATCCTGTATGAAGGATATCCTGTCTTCTCTTTCTGTGCCTCTCTAAACTGTATAAACTTCTAACAGGTGACCCCCCCCCCCCCCCCCCAGCTTCCGTCACTCGAGAGAAAGCAACCCAAGATTGTCTGACCACTCCTTCTAGCACATGCTGTCTAATCCAGGCAGCATCCCGGTGAACCTCTCTTCTACACCTTCCCTGAAGCCTTCACATCCTTCCTGTAAAGGGGTAACCAGAATTGAATTCCAACACTCTGGATGTGGCCTAACCAGAGTTTTATAAAGTTGCAACATAACTTCCTGACTCAAACTTAATGCCTAAGGCAAACTTGGCACACACATGAGGGGCAGTTGGCCCTTTAACTGGGGTCCACTGGCCACCCTGTTAATGGTCTGGGTCCATGACATAAAAGAGGTTGGGAACCCCTGATATGTAGTATATCGTGGACTGTAATAGGACAGTGTCATATAGGCTGAATCACTGGCACCATTGATGGGCTTGAGTACCCACAACATTTAAAATTTTTTTTATTGAGATACAGTGTGGAATAGGCCTTTCATATCCTTCAAGCCACACTGCCCAGCAAACCCCAATTTAACCCTAACCTAATCATAGGACAATTGACAATGACCAATTAACCTACCAACAGGTATGTCTTTGGGATGTGGGTGGAAACCCATGTGGTCACGAGGAGAAAGTACAAACTCCTTACAGGCAGTGGTGTGAATTGAACCCGGGTTTCTGTAGATCCTCTAGTATAGTTTTGTATATTCTCCCAAGAAAACAATGCCATTCGACCCATTGAGTCTTATACTAACTCTCCAAACAGTCAGTTTTCTTCCCCACCACTTATAACTCCCACTTTACAGGGGGCTTGCTAATTCACAGACAATGAAATAAAAGATACTCGATTCATCTTTTCCAGGTCTTGAAGCAGAGGCCGAGATTTGTTGCCATAAAGAAGCAGCCTACCTATATCGGTAGTGAAGGCTTGGAATTGAGGGATTACCAACTTGAGGGTCTGAATTGGCTCATTCACTCCTGGTGCAAGTACGTATTTGGATGCAATCTAAGAGTTGTGATTAATTTTTTAAAAATTTTCTTATACGTTGGATGTGAGTGTTGTAAATGTGGCCCGCTTTAATTGGGCATCCTTATTTGCTTTCAAATTGATTGTCTAGTGAACATCAAGAATTGATTGACTGGTTAACATCATTGCTTGTATTGTAAGTCACATTTGGATCTGTGTGAGTAGAAGGCAGTAGGTATTAACGAACCCAAACCAGAGGGATCCAGCTGTCGGGTATATGCACCAATAATGTTGTTGTGCCGGGGTAGTTCAATCCATTAGTACAGTTGCAAGAAAAAGTTTGTGAACAATTACTTGGTTTTATGCATTAATTACTCATAAAATGTGCTCTGATCTTCATCTAAGTCATAATAATAAATAAACACAATCTGCCTAAACTAATAACACACAAGCAATTTTACTGCTTCTTGTACAACATTTGAACAATCACAGTCTAGGTTCAAAAAAGTATGTGAACCTCTGGGGTAATTCCTTCTACCAAAGCTATTTGGAATCGAGTGTTCCAGTCAATGAGATGAGATTGGAGGTGTGGGTTGTAGAGGTGCCCTGCTCTATAAAAAAGACACACACAGTAAGGTTACTGACAGAGCCTGCTCTTCTCAATAAGGAATTGTTTATGTGCACCATGCCTCAATCAAAACAACTTTCAGAGGACCTAGGAAGAAGATGCAAGAAAACTGGAAAAGGCTACAAAAGCATTTCTGAAGACCTGAGTGTTCATCAGTCCACAGTAAGAGAAATTGTTTACAAATAGAGGAAATTCTATACTGTGCTACTTTCCCAAGGAGTGGGCATCCTGCAAAGATCACTCCCAAGAACGCAATGTGCAATGCTGAACGAGGTGAAAAAGAACCCAAGGCTAGCAGCAAAAGACCTGCAGAAATCTCCAGAACTTGCTAAAGTCTCTGCTGATATGTCTGCTATAAGGATAACACTGAACAAGAATGCTGTTCATAAAAGGACACCACAGAGGAAACCACAGCTCTCCAAAAATAAACGTTACTGCACCTCTCAAGTTTGCAAGAGACCACCTGGATGTTCCTCAACGCTTCTGGGACAGTTCTTTGGACAGATGAGACAAAAGTTGAGCTGCTATGTTTGGAGGAAAAGGGGCACTGCATACCAACACCAAAACCTCGCCTCAACTGTGAAGCATGGTAGAAGGAGCATCATAGTTTGAGGCTGCTTTGCTGCCCCAGTTCCTGGACAGCTTGCAATCATTAAGGAAACAATGAATTCAAAATTGCATCAGGACATTTTACAGGAGAATGTCAGAGTAGCAGTCCGTCACCTGAAGCTTAAAAGAAGTTGGGTGATGCAACAAGGCAATGATCCAAAACACAAGAGTAATCAACAGCAGAGTGGTTTAAAAAGATGAAAATTTGTGCTTTGGAATGGTTAAGTCAGAGTCCAGATCTTAACCCAGTTGAGATGCTTTGGCAAGACCTGAAGAGGGCTGCTCATGCAAAGTATCCCTGAAATATTGATGAACTGAAGCAGTTAAGTGTATGGAGGAATGGCCTAAAATTTCTTGCCGTTGTGTAAGTCTGATCAGCAGCTTCAGGAAATGTTTGTTGGAGGGTTATTGCTGCTAAAGGAGGTTCTACCAGTTAAATACAAGGGTTCAAATGCTTTTTCCAGCCTCCACTGTGAATGATTAAACCATGTGTTCAATAAAGATTTGAAAAGTACACTTGTTTGTGTGTTACTAGTTTAGGCAGATTGTGTTTGTCTATTATGTAACTTAGATGAAGATCAGACCACATTTTATGAGTAATTAATGCAGAAAATCAGGTAATTACAAAGGGTTCAAAAACTTTTTCTTGAATATATTTGTAATGGTAAGTTATTTGATGCTGCAGTGTTTGGCAAGCTTGGCATTAGCTTGCAGACATTTCATGACCAGTCGAGATGACATCCTCTGTGTGCAGTTGTTGCTGTTTCTCTCTGGGAGTGCTCGCTTTCATGTAGCATGGTTCCCTTCTGGAAACTCTGTAAACAAACATTGAAATAGATGCCATCTACAAGCCTCTAAGAGCCAAAGAAACACAAGCCAACAGAATTCCAGGGTCCACTGACGGGGTAGCCAATCAGGGCTGAGGCAAGCGAACGGGGGCCTTTATAAGTGCGAGCACTCCTAGAGAGAAATGCATTGAGGATGTCACCTCAACTGGTGATGAAACGTCTGCAATCTAATTGCCAAGCTCGGCAACCACCGCAACATCAAACACCTCAACCCGAGCCTCCAATATTCACCACCATCCTAATGGTAAGTTATATATCCACCTTCGTGCAAGTGCCTTTTGCAGTTTGCTTCTAGAGCTTCACGTAAACAGTAGCACGTTAGAAGGGTGAGGAATTGGAAAATGTACTTCAGATGTATCAAATAACTAAAAAGTGCAACTTACCCTTTGCAAGAGGTGTTATAAGCCTTTTAGTAGAATTATATGGGGCCTTGGTGAGATCAGACCTGGAATATTGCATGCAAATCTGCGCTACTTTCAACTTGCAAGAGGGAAGTGCTGTGATAATGCATGTTTGTCATGAGGTGAGATTCATTGGATTGGGCAATTCTCAGATTTATAGTAGGTGATCTCTTTAGAATGTACAAAGTTTATCAGGAAACTAGGCAGGGTGGACATGTGGAGTCTTAACAAATAGTGAATTAATAAAGGGCTGATCGTTCAGGACAGAGACAAGTTGAAACTTTACCTGAGGAGTGACGAATCTTAGGAATTCTGTACCCAAGAGGGCACTGGAGACCTGGTGGATGATTGTATATTCAAAGCAAATATCTTCGAGATATTAGAGGATTCATGGGGTTGAGATTATTGCCGGAAAATGCACTGTTAATAGATCAGCCATGGACTTCTTAAATGTCAGAGCAGACACAAAGTACTGAATGGTTTCCTACCTCACTGTGTGTCCCTTATGGGTTTAATTGCACATAAATCCCATTCCTGATGTTTCCTTTTGGCACAAGGCTAGCCAGAGTGAGTGGGGTGTGACTGAGAGAGCCTGTGCCTGTCCCATCAGTTCCCAGTGGCTTGAGGGAAATATTAATGAACTGTGGTGTCATTAGCAAACTCCGAGCCTTTCCTTCCATTGAGGGCAGATCCGGGGATCAGACCTCATTAGTGCCCTTCACTGCCAAAGTAAAATCGAGGAGGGAATTAGGTTGCAATTTGTCAAGGCTTCAAAACCGTTAAATATGAAAGAATAGAACTAAAAACAGTCTGTGGTTAGATCTGGAAAATTCATATTGGTAATGGTTTATTATTACCACTAGTACCAAAATACAGAAAAAAAGGGTTTGTCTTGCATACTGCTTTACAGTTCAAATCACCACACCGTGCATTGAGGGAGAATAAGGTAAAACAATGGCAATGCAGAATAAAGTGTAAAGGTTACCCTAAAAGTGGAATGCAGATAAAGTGCAAGATCATAACGAGATAGACTGTGAGGCCAAGAGTCCATTATATTGTACAAGAGAACATTTCAGTAGTCTGAAACTATCCTTGAGCCTGGTGGTATATCTTGTCAAGCTTTTGTATCTTCTGCCCAAAGGGAGAGGGGAGAATAGAGAGTTTACTGGTGGGTGTGGTCTTTAATTATGCTGGCTGTGTTACGAGAAGTACAGACTGAGTCCGTAAAGGGGAGGCTGGTTCCTCTGATGTGCTGAGCTGTGTCCACAACTCTGCAGTTCTCTGCGGTCACGGGCAGAGCAGTTGCCATACCAAGCCTTTATGCATCCAGACAAAGTTGATGTTGCATGTTTAGTTCCAATCACTCCTTCCTTTTGGTCAGTAAGTCTTTTTTTGACAGCTTTTTTTTTTCTTTCTCCATTCCCTCAGGGGCAACAGTGTGATCCTGGCCGATGAAATGGGTCTGGGTAAAACTATCCAGACCATCTCCTTCCTCTCAAACTTATTCAACCAGCACATGCTGTACGGCCCCTTCCTGCTGGTTGTCCCATTGTCTACCCTCACTTCCTGGCAGAGAGAGTTCGAAATCTGGGAGCCCAACATGAATGTGGTTGTCTACATTGGCGATGTCATGAGTCGTAATACGGTCAGTGTGACTGACGCCTTGCTTGCAAACACTTGGCCAAGATCGCGGAGTTTGAAATTACATCAGTTGCGGGAAATGCACTGCAGGTTAATCAGCATCTGATAAACTGGATAATGCCTGGGCAGTACTGGATGGAAATGTGACTAGTACTTCACCTTTAGATCCTCAGGCTCAGAGCCACTTGCAAAGCTTAAGCTCTGCTGTTTTTGTAGACTGTTTGCCCGCTGGGGTGTGATTCCACATTTTTAATGTACCTCCCAATGCTGCTCTTCTGTAGTTTAAAGCAAAAATGTGATTCACAGGGCCTAATGTGTTCCAGGTAATAATGGGCTGTGCCCTTTCACTATACCACCCAGGTGATCTTTTAAACCAGGTTGTTTTTATTTAAAGATCCCCCAATGAAACACTATTTTGCCATCTTCAAAAATGCTTCAGAGTTTAATTTTTCAAACTAGTGCAAAAAAATGCATTAGGTGATTAGCTCCACAATCATTGTTTTTTTCCACAGCTAAATTAGTTTTTGGATATATTTCTTTCTTTCAGTAAGTCAATTCATTGTTGGTATTTTCTTCCATTGTGTGCCCAGTTGTACCTATGATCCAGCAGGTGGAAAACAATCCAACTCCTTCCTCAGAGAGTTGGCTGTTTTATTTTGTGTGTTTGCTTCAGAGGCTGAGAGTTAGTGATTGACATTTGAAAATGTCAGCATCTGAGAAAGCCAGCTTTGCCTTTCTCTCCCCACACTTTGATACCCGCTACACCATTTTCAGCCGATACGCTAGGGATCAGGCAACAGCCCAGAGCCAGGTTTTCCAGAGCTCAGTTTCCTGCTCGCTTAATCAGTTGAGTGAGCTGGGGACTAAAGTTGCAGTCTCTGGGTGGCAGCACAGTCTGAGCCATCCCCACCTTGGCTGCATGTTGCGTGCTGTGCGTGTGCTTGCTAACACGGTCGGTGGTCACGCTTGCAAAAGACCATAACCATGGCGTTGTTAGTATAAGTCACTGGGTGACTGTCAAAGCACCTAATGCTTTGCTAATACCAGGGGTAACTGGAGAAAGGTTTAGGGAGGACGTCAGAGGTAGTTTTTAACAACAGGCAGTCGTAAGTGGCTGGAATGTATTGCTGGGGGTGGGGATTGAGGCAGATACATTAGGGACATTTAAGAGACTCTTGATAGGCTCAAAGGTAAAAGAAAATAGGAGGGTTATGGACTATGTAGGAGGGAAGGGCTTGATTCGTTGTGGCGTAGCTTAAAAGGTCATGGACTGTACTATGCTGTACTGTTCTATGTTAACCCCACGCTTAGAGCTAATTAAATCTTTCTGTCTCTTAGATTCGAGAATATGATTGGATACACCCTCAGACTAAACGATTGAAGTTTAATGTTCTGATAACAACATACGAGATCTTGCTGAAGGATAAGGTAATAAAACTTCAGGCTCTTGACTGATAACTTAAACAATAGTGCTGGGTCTGGGATATGGCCATTCTGGCACTGGGGAAGCATGAAGTTTTCTTTCCACCCTGGCCTTAGGTCACTGCCATCCTGACCTGGACACTGCAACAGGGACCTTACCAGCTCCTCAAGCATTTCACTGAGATAATAGCAGACACCGTGTATCAACATCTGCTTCAGACTTCAGTGAGCATGGATCTCCCAGTCTCAGACTTAAAGTTAGTCGTTGCCCCTGCATTTTCAGAACAGTAGGGCAATTTCTCAAGATCCATTGACCTAGCTTCAATCCTAACCCCTGGTGCTGTCTGCATGGAGCTTTCATGTTCTCCCTGTAATTATCTGGTTTCCTCCCACGTACCAAAGCCCTGAGGGTTGGTAGGGTAGTTAATTGGCCATCTGCAAATTGCCCCTGTTGTGTACGTGAGTGGTAAAATTGAAGGGGGGGGGAATAAAGTGGGGTTAATGTAAATGGGCTAGTATGGACTCAGTGGGCCAAATGGGCCATTTTCCCATTGTGACATACTCAACTTTACTCCTTAAACATGTGGCCATATTGTCTTCCCTAATTCACAGCTTCCCACAAGTAGAAATATTTAACTCTCTTCAATATCATGAAAACTTCCATCAGTCCCACTTACCCTGGCCCAGCCGGAAAGCTGCCAGATCACTAGGGGAGTAAGTGTTTCTCACCAGTTCCTTAGGGGTGTGTACTCTTCCACATTCCAGCACTGGGAATGTCCAGAATATAAGGCAATGTTTTGACAAGTTTAAGTGTGATTGGACATACATGGGGGAAACAAGCACTTTTTCTGATCTTTGCCTTTCTGTCATACTGTGGAGGTAGTGAGGCATCTGTTCATGTATACGTTTTGTACGTGAAGGGGCCCACTTGTGAATCAGAATCGGGTTTATTATCAGTGACATAGGTCGCGAAACTTGTTTTAAGGTAAAAAAAAATTACTGAAAGTTACAAAAATACAAACAAACAGTGGAATAGTGAGATAGCGTTCATTTGTTCATTGACTGATCAGAAATTTGATGGCAACTGGGAGGAGCTGTTCCAGAAACATGGTGTGTCTTATTCAAATAGTCATAGAAAGGTATGGCATAAACAAGCCCTTTGGCCCATCTAGTCTGTCCTGAGCCATTTAAACCTTCTACTCCTATTGCCCACAGTCTATCCATGTACCTATCCTGATTTCTCTTTAAATGTTGAAATCCAGCTCGCATGCACCACTTGCACTGGCAGCTGGTTCCACACTCTCACAACCCTCTAAGTGAACAAGTTTCCCCATAAAGTTTTTGCCTTTCACCCCTTACCCAGGAACTCTGATTGTAGTCCCACCAGTCTCAGCGGAAAAAGACTGCTTGCATTAATCCTATCTGCACCCCTCATAATCTCATATATCTCTATCAAATCTCCTCTCAATCTTCTACGTTCCAAGCAATAAAGTCCTAACCTATTTAATCTTTCCCTATAACTCAGGTCCTCCAGACCCAGCAACATCCTTGTAAATTTTCTCTGCACTCTTTCAACCTTACTTACATCTTTCCTGTAGGTAGGTGACCAAAACTGTACACAATGGTGGTGGCATCTGTCGGTCTCGAGAGACCATGGATCTGCGCCTGGAGATTCCAGGGCGCAGGCCTGGGCAGGGTTGTATGGGAAACCGGCAGTTGCCCAAGCTGCAGGCCTTCCCCTCTCCACGCCACCGATGTTGTCCAAGGGAAGGGCACTAGGACCCATGCAGCTTGACATCGCAGAGCAATGTGCTGTTAAGTGCCTTGCTGAAGGACACAAACACGCTGCCTCAGCTGAGGCTGGAACCAGTGACCTTCAGGTTACTAGTCTGATGCCTTGCTCACTAGGCCACGCGCCAACACTGTACACAATATTCCAATACAAATATAACACATTAGGATTTTTTTTCTAAAAGGTGAGCAACTAAAACATTCAACATAAAAGTGTACACCAGGCAGATCTGGTCCCAGATCTAAAATGTGAATTATTTCTCTCTATGGAGATGTGACCTGACCTGCTTAGAGTCCTGCTTTTGAGTATGTTCACCCTTGTAACAAGGATAACTGCAAACTACTCCCTTTGCTTTGCTTTTTGATATTGTGTAACCCCATCAAGCATTTCAGATGTAGCAGCATTCCTCAGAGCCATCTCTTCACTGTGTTGGGAAAGTGAGTGTCTCTGTGCAGACCTGTGGCCAGTTTTATTACCAGTAATCAGCCCGTTCTGGTCTGTGTAAGGGTGTAAGCATTTGTCCCTAATGCAGTATAAAAATAGGCACGCAGTGGCCACTTCAGGTACCTCCTGTGCCTAGTAAAGTGACCACTGCATATATGTTGCTGGTTTTTTGCTGCTGTAGCCCATCCACTTCTAGGTTTGAAGTGTTGTCCGCTCAGAGATGCTCTTCTGCACCCCACTGTTGTAACGTGTGGTTATTCGAGTTACTGTCTCCTTCCTGTCAGCTTGAACCAGTCTGGCCAATCTCTCTCATTAACAAAGCATTTTCACCCACACTCTCTCTGGATTATTTTTGTTTTTTTGCACCATTGTCCGTAAACTCTGCAGACTGTCGTGCGTGAAAATCCCAGATCAGCTGCTTCTGAGATATTCAAAGCACCCCGTCTGAAACCACAATCGTTTCGCAGTCAAAGTCACTTAGATCATATTCTGATGTTTGATCTGAACAACTGAACCTCTCAACCATGTCTGCATGCTTTTATGCATTGAGCTACATGATCAGCTGAATGAATTTGCATGAATGAGCAAGTGTGCATATAAAGTTGCCACTGAGTTTATAAGAACGTAAGATGTCGGAGCAGAATTTGGGCAGTCAGCCCAGCGAGTGCTCTACCATTCCATCAGCCGATTTATTTTCCCTTTCAATCCTATTCTTCTGCCTTCTCCCCATGACCTCTGACACCTTTACTAATCAAGAACCTATATTCAAGCCTCTGCTGTAAATATATCCAACGACTTGGCTGCCACTGCAGTGAATCCCACTATTCACTACTTTCTGACTAAAGAAGTTCTTCCTCATCTCTGTATAATGAAAGTAAAATAGAAATCTGATAGGGAGCCCATGGTGACTTTGAATTCATTGGGGAGATCATTGAGCTGAGATATCTGTTGTTGATCATTACTAATACTCTTTTCTTCCCTGTCAGACTGTTCTGGGCAATATAAACTGGGCTTTCCTGGGAGTTGATGAAGCTCATCGACTGAAGAACGACGACTCCCTCCTGTACCGGACCCTGATTGACTTCCGCTCCAACCATCGGCTGCTGATAACAGGGACGCCACTGCAGAACTCGCTGAAGGAGCTCTGGTCGCTACTGCACTTCATCATGCCCGAAAAGTAAGCCGATCCCCTGTCTTGCTCACTTGTGATCAATCAAGCATGGCTTGGTGTTAAGGAAGGGGCTTTGCCAACTCCCTGATCAGTCTGATGGGGTTCAAAACCACTGTGGGGACTTCTTGCTCAAGTGACCCCCTTTATCTACCTGATGAGGGGCATTTGGCTTCCCAGTTCTGACCCTGTATGTCCCAGTGATATCAGTCAGGAGTGGGAGCTCTTATCCAGCTGTTCTTGACTGTCCTAAATGGCTGTGTAAGTGCAATAAAGAATCTTCTGTGTAACCATAAAAAGTATAGCAGAGCTGTAGATTGAGCAATGGATTGGAATCAGTTGGGTCCTCCTTGATGTATTTGTTTCATGGCACTTCTTGCACTTATGTTAACAAAGGGTGCAGTGTTTGTTGGTTCTCTTCCAAGTCCCCCTTTATCCTGACCCAATAATACAGGCTGTCCCAATTTCCATAAAGTCCCCATAAAGGCTTCAGTCTTGAGAACCGTCAGTGAGTTAGTTTCTGTCCGTTGGAAACATTCTTTTTCTCCAGCCGCTCATACCTACTGCTCCACGTACTCTAGCTGTAATCCTTCCTATTCGTGCTACCCATGTCCATGATGAAATGAATGGCAGTGTGTGCAGACTCCAGTTTTCACTGAAACATTCTTATTACTGTTGTGTTTGCGAGGAGCAACAATGATATCAAAGTAGGAGGATTAAACTGTTTGCTCAGTTAAGTTAGCCACAGTGCAGCTGGTGGACTACTTACAATGCAGGAGCGACAAAACAGGCCCGCCGAGATGGGAAAAGTGTACACTTGAAACCCTGCGCAAGAAGAGGGCCTTTTGTATATAGGAGACCCATTCGATTCACCATGCAATCAAAGTAGCATTTGCTGTCGTCACATTCAATCCACTATGGTTCAATTACTATCTTAAAAAGTAAAGATTACATGGGAGAATTTAGTTATACAGGTGTGCGCTGCTTAACGTCCATTCTGACAACGTCCGATTGCATGTACGTCTGTAGCCCCAATCGGTGAACATGACGTAGCGGACGTAACCAATCTCATGCATCGTGTGTCTCTTGAGTATTGTAGCGTTATCTCTGTGTTTAATTTTCTTTCTAAAGTATTACCATAAAGTGCATCATGGCTTCCAAACGTAGCAAGGCTACTCCTAGTGATAGCAGCAGTTTAAAAAGTGAAAGAAATTAAAAAGTTTAAAATGAAGTAAAAAAATTATAGTGTTTGTATGTATTATAGTGTACAGTATACAGTTTTAGTGTAAGTTGGCTATTTAGTCAATACAGGTACACTACAGTATTCCATATAGGTTTGCTATGTATATAAAAATGGCGTTCGCACAATGTCCAAATCGTTCTGTGAAACATCTGATTTCACAGAACGTATCATGGACATTAAGTAACGCATACCTGTACATAGATTTCCATCGTCCCGGGCATCTGGGGAGCTCCTATATATTTTTCCTGACTCATCAGCTTGTCAAAGTTCTTGAATTTTTATCTTCAGTTTTGTTGTGGTAAGTAACTTCAAGAGGAGATCTGTAGTAGTCAAAGAGGGAAACTCATCACCACTACCTCAGTAAAAAGTGAGCAAAACCCTCATTCCATGAAAGAATAAATAGCAGAACGAGAGGTTTTCTTGGTTTTGGTATTCATTAAGTGCTGCACCAGTGGAGGTGCTGTTAGTCACTTCTCGTTCTAGATGTGTTGAGAAGGTTCAAAGAACTCGGCTGATATCTGGTTATTTGTTCTTCCAGGTTTGACTCTTGGGAAGACTTTGAAGAAGAGCATGGCAAAGGGCGGGAGAACGGTTTCCAGAGCCTCCACAGGGTCCTAGAGCCCTTCCTGTTGCGCAGAGTGAAGAAGGACGTTGAGAAATCTCTGCCTGCCAAAGTTGAGCAAATTCTCCGGGTGGAGATGTCAGCCTCACAGAAGCAGTATTATAAGTAAGTTCCTCAGCCGCTGTATTTTGTCATCTAGAATGTCTTTGAGAGCTGAAGAGGCTCTGTGCATTATCCGAACAGTTTCTTCTCCTATGCCTCATTTAATGAATTAAACCAAGAGTTGTATTGCATAGAAATAGGCCCTTCGGCCCATCTAGTGTGTGTTGCCTTTGGCAAAAGAGGCAAAAACTAGGTGGCTGTCAAAAGCACTGAGAGAGATAAAAAGATTAACTTGTGTAAAAGTGTCTGCCGAGTGAATGTACTGCTGGAGTGGAAATGGTTCAATGAGTATCTGAAAGGAAAGGATATCTTAAAATCTACAAATGCTAGAAATCAGAAAATGCTGAAAGCACTCAGCGGCTCAGGCAGCAACAGTGGAAAGAAAAAACAAGTAACGCTTTGTGTCTCAGACGCTTTGTCAGGCTTGAAGAGTCAGCAGTTTCTCCAGAAGTGCTGCCTGACCTGCTGAGGGACTGCAGCACT
The DNA here is from genome assembly GCF_030144855.1 of Hypanus sabinus. NCBI lineage: Eukaryota > Metazoa > Chordata > Chondrichthyes > Myliobatiformes > Dasyatidae > Hypanus > Hypanus sabinus. The sequence continues at coordinate 35,286,516 of NC_082733.1, read as the reverse complement.
TTCGGATTGCATTTCTGAAACAAAAGATTCGTTTGGCTCACTTTTAAGGACTCTTCATCTCATGTTGTTAATATTTATTGTTTTCTTTTCCATTATTATTGTTTCTTGATTAATTGGTTAAATGTGAAAGGTGGAAAGTTTAAGGGGAACTTCTTCACTCAGAGGGTAGTGAGAGTGATGCATGTGAGCTCAATTTTAACGCTTTAAGAGAAACTTGGATAGACACATGGGTGGTAGGGGTATGGAGGGCGATGGTGTTGGTGCAGGTCAGTGGGAGTAGGCAGTTTAAATGATTTTGACATGGACTAGATGGGTTATGGTTATTATTCTGTAGATCTATCAAGTATGTATGTAAGGAAATTAATCTCAGGGTTGTATATGTTGACATGTGTACTTTGAAATTTGAGAGAGACTAGGGATGTGGGTTTAGTTGGTTTAATCTTGCTTAAAGAGGGAATACCTTGGATAGGCTGAGCAGCCTTTATCTGTGCAGTAACCTTCCTGCAAATCTGTTCAGATACTGGTTGCCCGGTAGTCAGCCTGTCACCCAAGTGGCCATTCCTCGGGTCTGAGCGTTAACAGCAGGGAGAGATCTCTTTGCAAACTATTGAACACCGAAAGGCCTCACTAAAGTGGATGGCTCCACCAGTATGAGAGTCTAGGATTAGAGGGCACAGTCTCAAAATAAACAAACAAACCTTTAAAGCTGAGGTGAGGAGAAATTGCTATAGCCAGAGAGTGTTTAATCTGTGGAATTCATTGCCACAAAAGGCTGTGGAGGCCAGGTATCGGGGTCTTTGTGATTGGGTGGTGTCTTGATTAGTAAAGGAGTTAAGGGTTATGGGAAGGGGTTTAAAAGAAATCAGAATGAGGTTATATATCACTGTTATATTTCACAGCATATGTCATGAAATTTGTTGTTTTGCGGCAGCAGTACATTGCAATACATAGTCATAAAATCTAAAAGTTTCAATAAGATGTATATGTATTTATAAATAAATTAAATAACTAGTGCAAAAAGAAAGAGAAAAAAATAGGAGATGCTTATGGGTTCATTATCCATTCAGAAATCTGATGGCAGAGGGGAAAAAGCTATTCCTGAATCGTTGAATGTGAGCCTTCAGGCTCCTGTACCTCCTCCTTGATTGCAGCAATGAGAAGAGGGCATGAGGGTCGATGGGGACCCTTATTGATGAATGTTGCCTTTTTGAGGCATCTCCTTGCGCAGGTGTCTTAGATGCTGGGGAGGCTAATGCCCGTGACTGAGCTGGCTGAGCTTACAGCTTTCCCGACATTTGACTGCAGTGATCACACACGTTGTATGGCGTTGCAATGTGGCAGACAGGTGGAGTGCCTTGCAGAAGAGCTAACGGAGGTGTTTCTGTTCTGAAGTAGGGTTGGCCTGTGAACAGTGGTGGCTGTTTTTTTCTGCGCAGATACTTGTTTATGTTGCAGTCAGATACAGCGAGAAGCTTGTCTGTTCATACTGTTTGTACAGATCAAAAACAGTAACAATGCACGAGAAGAGTGTAACAAAAGTACAGTGTTGGTAAACAGTAAGGTGCACGATCATAACGAAGTAGATCATGAGGTTAAGAGTCCATTTTAGCGTACAAAAACTATTTTAATAGTTTTTCTCAGTGGGGTAGAAGCTGGCCATAAACATGGTGATACGTAGGAAGAACAAGGACGAGTTTATGATTGGTTGCAAACTCAGGGTAGAGTGTATGTGGTTGTAATTGTTTTATAGAATTAAGAACAAAATTGTGACAGGTTCAGCCAATCTTTTCCATGTCAGTAGGAAAAAATCTGATCTCACCTTCCAGTGCAAAGTTGATAACCACAGCTTTAGAAATACATGTCCGAGTTATTTATAAATGGAGTGAGGGTTTTCACTCTAGCACAGTTCACAGGTGGTGATTACCAAACCCTTTTCAACCTTCTGAATGGAAAATCTTAAACTCAGATCCATCTAATCCTTGTACCAATTACATGGAATTTATAAATCACAGTGTTATTGAGCACTCCTGTACAGAAACAGGTCCTTTAGCCCATCTAGTCTGTTCCTAGCTATTATACTGCCTAGTCTCCTCGACCCCCACCCAGATCACAGTCCTTCATACCCCTCCCATCCATGTAATTATCCAAACTTCTCTTAAACGATGAAGTGGAGCCCACATCCAACTCGACCTCTGGCAGCTTGCTCCACACTCTTACCACCCTTTGAGTTAAGAAGTGACGCCCTCAGGTTCCCCATAAAAGTTTCATACTTCATCCTTAACATATGACCTCTAGTTGTAGTCTCACCCAACCCCAATGGAAAAAGCCTATTTGCGTTTACCCTATCGATACCCCTCATAATTTTGAATACCACTATCATATTACACCTCATTCTCCTATGCTCCAGGGTGGGGGGGGGGGGGGGGAGGTTCCCAACCTTGGGTCCTTGGACCCCTTGCTCATGACATAAAAAAAGTTGGGAGCTCCTGATCTGAAGAATAAAATCCTAATCTATTCTACCTTTCCCTATAACTCAGACCCTCAATTCTTGGCAACATCCTTGTGAGTTTTCACTGTACTCTTTCAAACTTATTGACATCTTTCTTATAAGTAGGTGACAAAAACTAGATATAGTACAACAAATGCCTCACCAACATTTTATGCAAGGTCAATATAACATCACAACTCCTTTACTCACTTAAACTCCCTGTTTTTGACCTGTTTGACAAAGCAATAGGTTCTGTCTTGGCCCTTTGTAACGCCATAATACAGTTTGTGACTTTCCGCTGAGGTTTCCTTTGCTCATGAATTATCCTCTTGATGCAGGTGGATTTTGACAAGAAATTACAAGGCTCTCACCAAGGGGAGCAGGGGGTCTTCCTCGAGCTTCCTGAACATCATGATGGAGCTGAAGAAATGCTGCAACCACTGCTACTTGGTCAGACCGTGTGAGGAGGAGGAGATGCTCACCAGCCAGGAAGTGTTGCATGTGGGTTTCACCGACACACCGCCATTGCAGAGACACTTTAAATATTTACTCTGTCGCAGAGACAGGATCATCACAGACACTGTCTCCATTATGTTTTCTGCATTTACAGTCAACCCTGCCGCTGATGCCTCAATTGGAGACGTGTCTTAATCACTCAGTGTTTCAGTGTTTTTCCCATTCCAGTTTAATGACGTTATATTCCTTTTCACCCCAATTTAATCGTTCACTCTACAGAAATTGCATTTTCTTCTGGTTAGTGTCTTGTCCATTTTCAGTGTCAAGCCTCAAGCCCTTTGCAGTTTTTCTTGAAGAAACCCATATGTTCACGGTGGGGGGGTATGGAGGGGTGGTGTGGAACGTGCAGATTGCTTACAGATGGCAGAGGGAATCGAGCTCTGATCTTACAGCTGTAATGTGTTGCACTAACCACTGTGCTACCATGCCGCCCCCTACCTCAGTCATCTGGGTTGCAATACTGGGAAGTTACTTTTCATAGCTGAGTAGGCCCTTCAAGCTGTGCCGCCCAACATGCCCCCCAGCAACTCCGATTCAACCCTAAGCTAACTAGACTATAAACCACGGGACAGCTTACACTGATCAGTCAACCCACCCGATACATCCTTGGGCTGTGGGAGGAAACCGAAGGACCTGGAGAAAACCCACGTTCCATGGGGAGGAGATACAGCGGATGTCGGGACTGAACTCTGAACTCCGACGTCCCAAGCTGTAACAGGGTCGCACTAATAGTTGTACTAAGACCCTTTGGCTCCTTTGCCCCAGATCCCTCCTGAATTCCACAGACGCGTTATCACCCAAATATTAATTTCTGCTTCGGCCAGATAGCGGCACGTGACGACGCAGGGCGGGTCTCAATTGTTAGATCTCTGTAATGGGGAATGATGAAGGGAACAGGATCTAAAGCAGCTTCTCCCAATAAATGCCTCATTTAGTTTCAGAAAAATGGAATGAGTGGAGGATGATCGCACAAGCTATTTGTTTGGTAAAGGTCACAGAACAGTGCAATCACAGACTTGATTGACGTGGAAACGATTCTGTTATTGTTACTCTGCCCGGCCATAACGTTAACAGCATGTGCAGTTACCCAGAAAGTGCATCCTTCACTCAAGTTTCTCCAATTTCATGCTCAGTAATATCTAAGTGCATCTTTGGAAAGGGGCCTGTGTATTGATCTGTGTTTGCATTGACACACTGAATACATGCAGACACGAGAGTGCAGATGCTGGAATCTGGAGCGACAAACAGCCTGCTGGAGGGACTCGGCAGATTGAGCAGGCCTAATGCAGGGCTTTAATCTGAAGCTCTCGATACATCTGACTGGGTTTAGTTGGAATTCTATGTCATTGTCATTTACCAAAGGGAGCAAAACAATCTGTTCCGATAGCAAGTGAGAGACAGCTCTTACCACCCTTTTTTTTAATCCGTTTTGTCCTTCATCGTATGAGAAGCCTCCCCTTAGTTTGAACTATCACTGCCTCCTCTCTCTGAAACGTTCTGATGGAAGGTCGTCACCCTAAAAAAGTTTATTCCATTCCTCTCTCCATAGATGCTGCCTGGGCTGTTGAGTATTTCCACCATTTTGGTTACTTTAAATTAGTAAACTTAATAATAAACTTTTGCAGCAACTTCAGTTCAATAAATGCACACTCCTTGTCAATTAAATACAGTGATGTGCAAAAGTCTTAGGCAGAGTTTTATAGCTAGAGTGCTAAGAATTGTGTACAATCTTGTATTTGTCAACATGGAGTATTGGAGATCAAGTTTGTAAACATAGCGGAAGCAAAGGATGTTGGGAATGGTGAGGGTGGAGCACTGCGGGAGGGTGGTGGGACAGGTGGCAGAGAAGGAGTGCCGGGGTGGGCGGTGGCACAGGTGACACACCCTGTACTGAGATTTGATTCCAAACAATTGGTTTATTAACCATTACAGAGCATCTCTCTGATGCTTCCCACTCCCTCCACTTCTTCCAACTAAAAATCCCCTCTCCTTGCCCCCTTTCCACTCTTAGTCCAGAATAGAGACCCATATCAGAATCAGGTTTAGTATGTGCCAGGGTAGGGCCACCCTCAGGGTGGAGGAGCAACACATATTCCATTTAGGTAGCCTCCAGCCTGATGGCATGAATGTTGATTTCTCCTTACCCTCCCCCCTCTTTTCTCTGTTTCCTACCTGCCTATCACTTCCCGTTACGTCCTCCTTCACTTCCACACATGGTCCATTCTCTTCTCATATCAGATTCCTTTTTCTCCAGCCCTGGGCCTTTCCTACCCATCTGGCTTCACCTATCATCTTCCAGCCAGGCTCCTTCCCCTCCACCTACTGTTTTATTCTGGCATCTTCTCCCTTTTCAGTCCTGAAGAGGGGTCTCGATCAGAAAAGTTGACTGCTTTATTCGTTTCTATGGATGCTGCCTGACCTGCTGAGTTCCTTCAGCATTTTGTGTGTGTTGCTCAGGTTTATCATCACTCAAATACATGTCATGAAATTTGTTATTCTTTTGCGTCAGCAGTACAGTGCAATACATAAAATTACTACAGTACTGTGCAAAAGTCTTAGGCACCCTATCTATATATATGTGCCAGAGCCTTTTGCACAGTCCTGTAGAACGTGGATTTTCGTGGCTGTGGCTGTTGCTTGTTTTTGGTAACATCAATTCTTTTGTCCTACTTTGATTCTCTACAGAATCTGATCAAGAGTAGCGGCAAACTGATCCTTCTGGATAAGCTGATGACCAGGCTTCGCGAGCGAGGGAATCGGGTGCTCATTTTTTCCCAGATGGTGCGGATGTTGGATATTCTTGCCGAATACCTGACCATTAAACACTATCCCTTCCAGGTAAAGTTTAACAGAGAAATCGAGCCCAGAAGCCTGTTTCACAAAGGATTTTGTTGGCTTTAGTCCCCAGTCAAGATGGCACCAAGCTGCAACCTCCATGGACGTCGCAGCTCATTTTTGGTTGTTTTATTGTAGCGATATTTTTGGGGATCATGGGGATGATTTTGGAGACAGAGAAGGAAGTCAGGGTCAGGTTAGGGTTTCTAGGGACAAGGATGTGAATTAGAGCACAGGATAAGCTGTTAAAGTGCTTGCAACTCAGAAGTGGAACCTCCACGGACTAGGCCGGGATGTCAGGCAGACAGATCAGCGTGAACAAAGCTGGGGGGCTTCCTCAGGGGTCAGTCAGTTGCTGGCGGGTTCTGGAGTTGGAGTTCCATGTATGCAGGAGGAACAAGGCCCGATGACTTCCTGGAGTTTGAGACGTAGTGTTAAGAATGTATGCATTGACAAGGCCGGAATTCGAGGCCTGGTGAGCGGTGGGTCTTGTGGTCGACGCTGAGAATTGGGGACCGGGGGGGCGGTCGAATCAGAAGTGCAAACGTCGTGGTAAAATCTCTACAAGTCCGCAGGGATGGGCCTCCCCAGACAGAAATGTTAATAACACGTCCACCGTGTGCATTTTCTGTTTTCGCCCTTGTTCTTTGAAGCTCAGCGATTCAGCAGGTCAGTGCCAGAGAGCAGCGATACTGCACCACCAGCCAAACTCTCCTGCTACAGCTACCCAGTGAGGGAGAGGAGCCTTGAGACCTGTTGACCAAGCAAGAGCCAGGGTTATTTTGGACTGAGCATCAGAGTAAAAATAGAAATGAAATCTGAACTTTTCAGAGTTTCTATCTGGGCTTTGAGCAGGCATTGAAGCTGTTTCTGTTTCATCATTTTGCAGCGTTTAGATGGGTCTATAAAAGGGGAATTAAGAAAACAAGCCTTGGATCACTTCAACGCAGAAGCATCTGAGGTAAGGACGCAATAATTTACAACCTTGGTAGTGAACTGAGCCACACCACTTCAAACAGACTTCGTAATCTGTTACTGGTTCTGAGATCATTTATCAAACTTTAAATCCTTGGAATTGTTGAGTAACTCCTGTGTTATCCAGATACTATTTAATAATCCTTGCTCATTCTGATATTGTTTACTTAATCATCACTGAAACAAGCAAACTTTACGGGTGAATCCTTGCCCAGAATCTTTTATTTTGGGCTATTCCATCTCCATTACCATGTATAACTTTGTTTTGGAAAGATGCTTCATAAACGAAAAATGAATCACGCATACACACGTAGCTCAAAGTACTCACAAAACGATCTTTATCATTTAAGTACAAGCTGTCATTTGTCAGTGCATGACTTATTGCAGATATTTTCTGTGTAAATAGTTTGGTCAGTAAATGTTATGGAACGGGGGCTACACTGTAAGGGCTAAAGTTGTAACACTTGTCAGCAGCTCTATTTTTAGATCAGAACAGGACAGACCCTTCAGCCCATGATGTTATGCCAACCTTTTAACCTACTCTTAAGATAAATCTTAATGCTTTCCTCCCACGTGGTGCTCCATTTTTCTTTCATTCATGTGCCCATCTTAGAATCTCTTAAATGTCTCTAATGTATCAGCTGGGTGGAGGGGTGGAGTTATGTCTCTACCAATGGAGGTGTAAGCTATTCCATCCCTCTGCTAGCCTGCAGGTCACCCTTGGGCAAGATGTAGCACCTGTTTAGCCCCCCCCCCCCCCACCCCAATCAGGGTCACTTGAAGCCATGGGAGCAGGTGGTGGATGGTCGTATGAGCAGCCGGTGCAAATCACAAGTCCTGGTTATGTGACCACTGATGCCAGGCAGACAGTCACTGAAGAGTATTGATAATGGCTGGGATTACCCGGCTTGTAAAGACACTGCCCGGAAGAAGGCAGTGGCAAACCGGTTCTGTAGAAGTATTTGGTCATGGGAAGACTGCGTTCGCCCACGTCGTACAATACGACACATAATGATGAGTGTGGTTGCCTCAACCAGGCACTCAGCACTCTGTGTAAAAAAATAAACTTACTTCTGGCATCCTACCCTATACTTTCCACCATTTATCTTGAAATAATCCCCCTCATATCAGACATTATCACTCTCGAAAACAGTCTCTGACTGTCCACTCTATATATTCCTCATCATCTTGTACACCTCTATCGCCACCTCTGATGCTCTTGCACTCCAAAGAGAGAAGCCCTAGCTTGCTCAACCTGAGACATGCTCTCCAATCCAGATAGTGTCCTGGTAAATCTCTGCATTCTCTATAAAGCTTCCGCAGCCTTCCTATAATGAAGTGACTAGATTAGAAAACACAGTATTCCAAGTGTGATCTAACCAGAATTTTATTGATCTGCAGTATTACCTCTATCAGCCTCCATTACCTCTTTTACCTTGTGGCTCTTGAACTCAGTCCCCAACTAATGATGAGCCAACACACCACACGCTTCTCAATCTTTGTGTTTAGTGCACGCTTCACTGTGTATTTGTGCAGTACGAGTTGGGGATGGGTTGTGTGCTTTATGCCAAAAATCCAAAGAAGAGGATTGATTTTTCACTGCCCAGCCTGGCACAGCCTTGTGTTCCAGTTCTTGAAAACTTGCGCTGCCCAGCTCATCCACCTCACTACAGCTATCTTCCCGAAATCCATCTAGGGAGAATTCTAAACTTGGCTGTCCTGCAATGCTGCTGTCACCATGGCTCTTCTCACGTTTCCTCCCTCGTTCCATCGGAATCCTAGGAACCGCGTGCTGTCCATGCTTGCTCCTCCTTTGTGTTATAAATAAAGCACCTCTGTGTGTCCCTGAGGCCAGAGGCTTGTTTTGACCCCTCGTCTGAAGAATTCCGACCCAGAGCCTTGTGCTTTTGTATAATTTGTAGGGTTCTGTAAGTTGACCCTTTTTGCCATTGATGCACCACATTTATACTCTTCGTTTCATGGACACACAGGAGGCTGTTGGAATCTAGAGTGACTCAGCAGGCTGGGCCTGATGACTATATATATGTATATGATCTGACCTGAATGAACAGTGTCTAAGCCAAGCTTTTCACTGCATCTTGGTACAAGTGACAAAGCAAAAGATAAAGTAAATTTAGTAGGTGTCGTGTAGGTAACTGATTAAGTACAAAATCATAATGAGGTAGATTGTGAGGCCAGGTGTCCCCCTTATTGTACAAAAGTTCTATTCAGGGAATCTGATGACATTGGGATAGAAGCTGTCCTTGAGCCTGGTGGTACGTGTTTTCAGGCTTTTGTATCTTCTGCCAGATGGGAGAAGGAAGAATGTCTGGAGTGGGTGGGCTCTTTGATTATGCCAGCTGCTTTACGGAGTGACCATAGAGGAGAGGCTGATTCCTGTGAGGTGCTGAGCTGTGTCCACAACTCTCTACAGTTTCTTGCAATCGTGTGCAGAGTCGTTGCCATAGCAAACCATTCTATAGGTATTCGGGATCTCACTGTGTTCACAGCTCTGAGTCCTTTCTGTATGTCTTAGTCCTGGATTACATTCCCGTTTCAGGATTTCTGCTTCCTCCTGTCCACGAGAGCAGGAGGACTCGGGATTAACCTGGCCTCTGCCGACACTGTGATCATCTTCGACTCTGACTGGAATCCTCAGAATGACTTGCAAGCTCAGGCCCGGGCTCACAGGATAGGCCAGAAGAAACAGGTCAGTGTGCTTGACGTGAGTGCGTGGATCGTATCAGCGGCACCACCACCTTGAATTTCTCAGCTTAAGAGCTTCTAAAGCACTATGTGGTAAACTTGGTGGGTCTTCACTGTTATATTCAGCATTTAATAAAACCAACCGTCTTGGCTCACTGCTTCACTGGTTCCATTTAACATCAGAGAATGTATACAGTATACATCCTGAAATTCTTACTCTCCACAGGCATCGATGAAACAGAAGGAAATCACCAAAGAACGAAATGTTAGAACTCCAAACTCCCCCCCCTCCCCACCCAAGCAAAAGCATCATCCCCCACCTGCCTCATCAAAAAGCATCAGCCCCCCCTCCCCCCACTACCCGCCATGCAAGGAATAGCGGGCCGTCTCAGAGACCATGATCTAGAGTCCAGCAGAACCACCATTCACCTCAGCTGTTCAATATGCCATAATGTGAACCTCATGGCATCCACAAACGAGAAAATCTGCAGATGCTGGATGTCAAAGCAATACACACAAAGTGCTGGAGGAACTCAGCAGGCCAGGCAGCATCTATGGAAATTAGTAAACAGTGGAAGTTTCAAGCTGAGACCTGAGGATGGATGAAGGGACTTGGCCTGAAATGTTGACTGTTTTATCCATCGATGCTGCCTGGCCTGCTGACTTCCTCCAGCAATTTGTGTGTATGGCGTCCACATAGCTTCCTTAAGCAAGGGGGAGATCTTACAAAGAAATAAAGTATCGAAAGGGAAATTGATCCATGGTCCACTCTCCTGCCCGATCAAATTCTACCTTTCTCAGCCTTCTGCCTCTTCGACCAGCCGTCCCCCACTTGTCTCAAGTTCAAGTTGCTTTTTATTGTTGTTTTGACCATAACTGCTGTACAGTACACAGTAAAAACGAGAGAACGTTTTTCAGATCATTCCCACTTCTTCCGTCATCTCTCCCACCTCCCCTGCCTCCCACTCACCTAGATTTGCGTAGCACCTGACAGCTTGAGTTCCTCCCCCTTCTGCCACCCTTTAATCCAGCATCTGCTTTCCCTCTTGTCCTGACGAGGAGTCTCGGCCTGAAATGTCAGCTGTTTACTTCCCTCCAGAGACTCTGCCTGACCTGCTGAGTTCATCCCTCATTTTTGTACATGTTACTCTGGTGCTAGTGTTTTGTTTCTGCCATTTTTCATAAACACGCCCAATACGTCAAAGACGCTTGACATGTGAACACCAACAGCAATTCCAACTACATGGTCCTTCCCTTCACCAGAGGCTAATCCTTGCATGACCATCACTGTCCGTAGCCTGTAAAGTTCTGTCCCAATATTGCAGGTGAACATTTACCGCCTGGTTACAAAAGGGACGGTGGAGGAGGACATCATCGAGCGCGCCAAGAAGAAGATGGTCCTGGATCATCTGGTCATTCAGAGGATGGACACCACAGGGCGGACGGTTTTGGATAACTCTGCCCGTCCTTCACAGTAAGTAGTCATGTCAAAGTGCTCCTCACTATTTTATCTTCCCCTTTCCTCCCTTCCCCTGACTTTTCACTTTACCTCTGCATTCGCTTCATAGCTTTACGTTCTCCTGTCTCACCATACACAGCCCCCTAATCCTCCCACCAAGCGCACAAGAATATTAAAATAAAAGGCGTCATTAATAACAACCACTTATCTCTTGAATTGTAGAAACAAAGGAAGTTATGCTGCAAGCCATGACTGGTCTGGTTAAGACTTTCTGTGGCTACAGAGCAATCAAAGTGGGTAGCTCCTAATTGTCCTTTAAAAGCACCCAGCAGGGGGACCATTTCAGGGAAATCAGGGAAGAGTAATAAATGCTCACATCAGAATCAGGTTTATTATTGCTGATGTATATCATGAAATTTGTTGTTTATTGTCACCAATACAGTGCAATACTTGAAAAAACTATAAATTACAGTAAGAAAAAATATATATGTATGTATATATTTATATTTTTATATACATACATGTATGTGTGTGTATATAATATATATATATGAGTTGAATTGATTTTATTACTTACATCCTCATATACATAAGGAGTCTAAATGTGCAGTTTATAGTAATTTGTAATAAGTAGTATGTACAACAGGATAGTCAATATTTACAGTAGTGTCAGCATGAATTAATCAGTCTGATGGCCTGGTGGAAGAAGCTGTCCCGGACTCTGTTGTCCTGGCTTTTATGCCATGTTACCATTTTCCCAGATGGTAGCAGCTGGAACAGTTTGTAGTTGGGGTGACTTGGGTCTCTGGTGTATAAAATTAATGCAAAAAAGAGCAAAAATAGGTAGTTTTCCTGAGTTCATGGACCATTCATAAGTATGACGGTGGAGGGGACGAAGCTGTCCCTAAGACGTTGAGTTTGGGTCTTCCAGTTCCTGTGCCTCCTCTCTGATGGTGGTAATAAGAAGAGAACATGTCCTGGGTGATGAGGGCCCCTGATAATGGAAGATGTCCTCGATGCTGGGGAGGATAGTGCCCATGATGGAGCTGGTTGAGTTTTACAACCCTCTGCAGCTTTCTTCATTTACTGTACCATGGCCCCTCCAGATCAGATGGTGATGCAACCAATTAGAATACTCTCCTTAGTACACCTGTGGGAATTTTCTAGAGTCTTTGGTGACATAATGTGAACAAAAATTACTACTGTGTTCCTCTCTGATGGTGAATTTTTGCTTCCAGCTCAACACCATTCAACAAGGAGGAGCTGACAGCGATTTTGAAGTTTGGAGCTGAGGAATTGTTCAAGGAACCAGAAGGCGAGGAGTCTGAGCCACAGGTATCATTGAACTTTGTTAAGGGACTCCTAGTTATTGCGAAAGCTATGGTGCTCCCATCAAACTTATCAACCGCTTCTTAATAAAATCATCAGTGAAGTTTCACACAGCAAAGTGAAGAGGGTTGAAATGTGGAATATTAATTTGTGATGTCTGTGAATGTTCTAAATAAATAAATGGGGAGAACTATCTCTAATAACGGGGCAAAAACAGGATTAGGTTTATGAGGCAGACAGGAATGAGTTGTCCTTTTGGGAAATATATGTCAGATTGTGACGGAGGATTCTGATTCGGGAGCAGCAACGGAGCAGTTAGTGTAAAACTTTACCGAGCCATTGGTAGGGGTTCAGTTCCTGCCGTTGTCTGTCAGGAGTCTGTATGTTCTCTCTGTGACCGTGTGGGCTTCCTCTGGGTCCTGCAGCTTCCTGCCACTTTCTGGTTGGGGTTACTAAGCTGTGGGCAGCTACACTGGCACTGGAAGCAGGGTGACACTTGCAGGCTGCGCCCATCACATCCTCGGCCTGTGTACGTTTCAATATACAGGTGACAAATAAAGCTAATCTTATAATCTCGGCTTTCAGGAGGGAATTGGGTAGACGCTATGAAAGGAAAGGAAAAGGGAGGAGAGTGGAAATATCAGAGATTGCTTTCAGTGGTTGGTGCAGGGACTGCAGCCAGAAGTGCTGTTGTGAGGTAATTCTGTAGTGAAAACGGAATACTCTTGCAAGTACAACAATGAGCTGCTGGAAGAATTATCACCTTAATGGCAGAAAAATGGTTGTGAGTGAAAATAATCAGCCATGGAGCAGATTCGATGGGCTGTGTGGCCTAATTCTGCTCCTATGTCTTATGGTCTTAGGGAATCTGTGGAGAGAAGTGGGCAGTTGACTTTTTGGTTTGAGCTCTTCAGCTGGACTGATGGCTGACATAATATTAAATGCTCATTTCCCTCCACGGATGCTGCCTGGCCATCTGAGGTCCTCTAGCAGCTCATTTTTAACGTCTCAAAGTTCTCAATCTTGTGTTTCTCCTCTTTCAGGAAATGGACATCGACGAGATCCTGAGACTGGCGGAAACGAGAGAGAACGAGCAGTCCGTGAGTCCCACTGACGAACTGCTCTCCCAGTTCAAGGTAAAGGCTGCGTACAGCTGGTATGCTTCCTGCCGTGATGGCATACAGGGGTTTCTTTTTTAATTGCAGTGTTTACCTCACAAGCAAGATAACTTCATATTCATTACTGTTCCTGCAGGTGAATCCAAATCTGTAGCAATAGGTGGTTGCTTTTGACCTTCTCCCTAATATGGACACATCCTGGATGCAGGGAAGTGCTAAATGCACACTTCTCATTCATTTGTTGAGAAGGCTGGAATTCTTTGCTCTCTTTCTCATGCACTTAGGAGTCAATAATTAACACAGTCTACATGCTCCTTCCTTCTTTACCTTCCCCTTTCCTCCCTTTACCTGTCCTTTTCTTTTGCCATTCTATTCCCTTCTTACTTCTTCCTCCTTGGTCACCATACACCGACCCCCGCACTGAGGAGGCACTGATGCGTATCAAGTTCAAGTTTAATTGTCAATTCAGCCTTCACGTTGAGAGCTGGATGAAACAGCGTTCCTCCGGGACCAAACCAAGTGGCATGGCCTGAAGATTGATGGTGCATGGGATGTTGTCCTTGAAGCCATATTTCTACACAAGAACAAGCATGGAGCAGTTTCTTATCTCGTACCGGGTCATTCGCAGTTGAAGGCAATCTGGATTGTCTTGCGAGGAGTGATCACTGGAGAGCCGGCCTGTTGGTGCCAGCTCCCAACCCAGCATGGACTCCAGCACACTCTGTTCTCTTCCACGCTGCCTTGGGCACCTGTTCCCCTGGGTGGGTGCAACAGCTGACATCGCGGCACGAGGGCCTGGTCCGCTCAACAACCGGAGGTCTCTGCCGTTGGTCTCACCAATAAACCTGAATATACAGTATTTTGTTTATGGAGTTACAAATCCCAGACTATTTCAGGATGACAGATTTCCCTCCCGTATTTGGTTGTTTATGATCACCTTTACTGAAATCAGTTCTTTATTTGAAATTTGTTTAATTACCTGAATTTAAATTCCCAATTTGGTGCTTCAAACCTGAAATTTCAGATTCTGGATCACCTGCAAAAATCTTTGGACAAACGTTCAGAAACTTGACTGCTGAGGGAAATTGGGGATAAATACACAGGAGACTGCAGATGGCTGAATCTAGAGCAACACCTAATCTGCTGGAGGAAACCAGCGGGTCGAGCTGTATCTGTGAGCTGAAAGGGATTGTCGATGTTTCCTGCATCAGTCCTGAAACGTCCTTTCCTCCCACAGATGCTGGTTGACTCTCTTAAGTTCCTTCAGCAAACTGTGATTGGCGATGAATTTGATTTGTATTATAAGTTGTAAGTTCCCTGCATTTCTGATTCCCTGCAGAGTCTTGACCCAGAACATTGATGGTGCCTTTCCCACCACAGATGCTGCTATCAAATATTGAAAAGCTTAGATAGACTGAATGCGGAGGAGATGTTTCCTGCAGTTTGTGGGGTTGGGGTGCCTAGGACTAGAGGGCACAGCCTCAGAATAAAAAGACCTCTCTTTAGAACAGAGATGAGGAAGAATTTCTTTGGCCAGAGGGTGGTAAATCTGTGGAATTCATTATCACAGTGAAGGCCAAGTCATTTAGTATATTTAAAGCAGAGGTTAAAAGGTCCTTGATTAGTATGGGCATCAAAGATAGGAGAATGGGGTTGAGAGAGATAATAAATCAGCCATGATGGAACAGCGGAGTAGGCTTGATAGGCTGAATGCCCAATTCTGCTCCTAGTCTTTTTCCTTCAGATTCCACGATCTGTAGTCTCTTCTGTCTTGTGGCCCTCAGCGCTGTTGGCACTATCAGCCAACAATTGACTTACGATGAATTTGGAATACAGGTGGCCCCTGTTCTTCGAGCGTTGGCCTTATGACAGCTCGCTTTACAAAAGACCTACTTTAGTACCTGTTTTTGCTAACCAAAGACGATTTTCGCTTTTACGAAAGAAAGATGCCTGCTTTATATGTGTGTTTACCCTGAGAAAGACTTACCAGAACTGTGAAGCCTTGTGCGGACAGTTGTGTGCGCATGTGCGTATGCGTTGATTTTTTTTCTCCAAATCGATTTTGGCTCGCTGTCTTCCCGATTTTGTCAAGTGAAACTACACCGTACATACAATATTTCTACTTTATATAGGTTGTATATTTATCATATCATTCCTGTTATTTTAGGTTTTGTGTTATTTGGTAGGTTATTTTTTTGGGTCTGGGAATGCTCAGAACTTTTTCCCATATAAATTAATGGTAATTGCTTCTTCGCTTTACGACATTTCGATTTACAAACGGTTTCATAGGAACGCTCCTCCTTCGGGTAGCGGGGGAAACCTGTATTCAGAATGCTGTGGCATTACTTCCTTTATCACACACTGAGACACAGGAACCCATGAACACTACTTCATTGGTGGTGATTTGCTCTAATAATTTATTCTTGTAACCTGCAGTAAATATTATTGTCTTGTACTGTACTGCTGCCACAAAATAAATTTCTTGGCATATAAATCTGTTTTGGAGCACAAAGTGTGGTGGGGAGGTATTGGATTTATTTAATTATTTAGAGGTACACCATGGTAACAGGGCGCTATGATAGTATAGTGGTTGGTGTGACACTGCACAGCTCAGGGTGTCAGAGTTTGATCCTGGAGTCCTCTATAAGGAGCCTCTTCAATTCCTCCTTGTGGGATGTGTGTGTTTGCCCCAGATACTCCAGTTTCCTCTCACAGTCTGACGATGTACCGGGTAGGATAATTGCCCTCTGATTCAATTAGGGGTAAATCAGGGTTGACAGGGGTTGCTGTGGCACTACAGCTCGAAGGGCCGGGAGGGCCTACTCCCTGTTGTATTGCTAAAATAAAAATAACATAAGCAAGGTCTTCCACACTGCCCAATTACACCTGTGCAACCAATTAGAGCAACATAGAACAGTACAGCACAGGAGCTTTGGCCCACAGTGTTGTGCTGAAGGACTTTAAACCCACACTGATGCATATTGTGACGTTATCCCCTCTGTGTTCCTTGTGTCGCTCCCTCAGGTGGCTAACTTCACCACAATGGAGGAGAACGAACTGGAAGTGGACGAGAAGCAGACCAAAGAATGGGACGACATCATCCCGGAGGACCAGCGGAAAAAGATCGAAGAGGAGGCGCGGCAGAAGGAACTGGAGGAAATCTACATGCTTCCAAGGAGCAGGAGTTCAACTAAAAAGGTATGGAGCAAGTCCGCTAAGGGTGAGACTGTCAGACATTATGCGTATCCTCTCAAACAATCCAGAGTTTTTCCACAGTGTATAGGCATCAAAGTGTGGAGAATGGGATTGAGAGGGATAGTAAATATACCATGATGGAATAGTGGAGTAGACTCGTCAGTCCAAATGTTTAATTCTGATCCTAAGTCTAATACTATGTGTAACCCCTTGGGTCGCCTCAGGCTCGCTCAGCTTATTCTCATCTAGGGGGAGCAGCCTTCGGCCCCGCCAAACTGGGTAATCAGCTGGTGTGGATGCTGTGTGATGTCCCCACCTCGCCCAAAAACAGACAGTATACCATAAGCGATTAGATGAGTACTATTTATAAAGGTTACTATAACTAAGTGATTAATAACAATACAGTATATATGAAGAGAAAAAATAAAGAAAAGGCGCCAAACTTATCAAAGTCCAAACCACTTCGTGCACAACCGTTGGAGCTCAATTACTGAAGTCTTCTGGCCACCATTCGATCCCCTCCGAACTCCTCGACTCGCAGCTCAGGACCCTCCGAAGTGGTCAACCAAGCACTTCTAGCTTCATCCCCCCTCCTCGGAGTACCTCCCGGCCTCGGACCCCCGCTTGGGGTCCGATCCTCGCCCAGCTTACAGCATTGTGTCCTCTCTCTCTCACCCCCTCGCGCCGATCTCCCCAAAAGCCCGTCAACAAAAGCTTACAGACTCAGAAGAAAGAACATTAATCCCCATTGGAATACCATTCTCGTTATCAGTAAATTTTAACAAACAAGCTTCCAGCGCTCTCTCGCAACAAAGAAACATTCCTGCTTTTAACAAAACAAAGAAACCCTTTCCCAACAGTAACAAAGAAAAAAGAAGAAACCCCCTTTACATATGTTTTTTCTTCCCTTCTTGCTCTCAGGTCTGGAGCTCGCTGGTCTTGGGACAAGGCTGATCATATTGGCCCAATAAGAATTTCTCAGTCAGGCAGTACCTGTGGAGAGAGACACAGTTGATGTTTTGAGACAAAGACTTCTTGTCGTAATCTTCCATTTGTTCTCCTCAGTCTGAAATGCTGGTTGTGCGTCTCCTTCCACAGATGCTGCCTGACCTGCAGTGTGTTCTTCCTCTTAGCGCCTCAAAGTTTAGAACAGCATTGATTGAAGACGGAAAGTTCCAGTTTCTAGTAGCGGGGCCACTTTGTGCTTGGAAAGTTGTGGCACATGGGAACATCTGGGAGAGAGGAACAGTCCTTTCAGTGGAGCTTCCCCTTCCCTCATCCTTCAGAGGGACGTCCTCTTCTAGCTGCAGCTGATACCTAATGAGTGTTCGAACTCTCTCCCTCAGTGGCTAGTGGAGGCAGGCTCTGACACTTCCGAAGACAGAAGTAGATAGATACCTGGTCAGCGAGCCAGGTGTAAGGCCACCAAGACCAGCTGGAAATGTGGGGTTGAGGTTAAAGACAGATCAAATAGTTGATTGATGATTGGTTGGCTGTCGTATCCGGTGGCAATGGAGTTGTGCAGTTCTTCTGTGATGTAAACTGCATGAAAAAAAACCTCTGTGGGAGAGTTTTTAAAGTGGAAAAGACGTTCCACTTTCTTAACCTTGGAAGTCCAGGTCCAGTGGCGTGAGTAATCATTCACTTCCTTGGTTACAGTGGATGACCGTGACTTCTCTGTATCCTGGTATGCTCTCACAGCTTACTTGGGCTCAAGAGATAAAGGATTTACTTGGAGTTTCACTGACCTGTCGTGAGGGGTTATACTTTAGGGTGAGCCTGCTCTTTGTAGCACAGAAGCTGAGGAGGATTTGGGGTGGATAGGCTTAGCCTGTTTCCACTAGTGAATAAGGCTGAAACAAGGCGCACAGGCGTCTGATATGGGGGTTATCCACTTCGGACTGAAATTCCTTTGCACTGGAAATGTTGAGGCTTCAGGATTGTTTATTGTCATTCTTCAGCACGAGTGTAAAGGAGAACGAAATGATTCTCACTCCAGATCCAATGCAGCATAACAAGCATACAGAACATCATAAGAAAAAACAAAAAACCCCACGATAAATATAAATATGAATGCAAACCTATAAAGCACAATTGAAGCCTGATTTATATTTCTGCGTCAAATCTACGCTGTAAGGTGACGTGCACCTTCCCAAAAAGGTAACTCGTGCGTCATGGTTACGCAGACCGCAACAACTCTGATTGGACCGCTTGGTAACATCACATTTCCTCCTACGCATTTCTGGTAGCTGCTTCTCTGCCATGTCTGTAGGGTGTGCGTACACTGATGCTAAATAAATGGTTGGAGACAACGAACCTAATTGTCAAATCTACCTGCTGACGTGTGAAAATATTTGAAATGCATTTCCTCGTCCATGTCTCTCACGAAGAAACTCAACACAGTGGCATAGAAACCCCACCACCAACTAGCGTTTTGGTGGTGAGTTGCAGAGTGACACAGACACAACAACATACGCAGAAGTATAAATCAGACCTACGGTGTAGCCCATACGCAGAAGTATAAATTCAGCCTTTACTGTTACATACATTAGATTGCTTGCATGTACATAGAGTGACGCTGGGTGTTATGTATGTAGAAGTGGGCTGTACAGTGGTTGAGGGTTCCACAGACAATTAGAAGACTGAAGGATTTTTTGATTGTAAACAGGATCAGTTAATTTGGAGATAATGAGGCAGCAGATTGGTTACCGCCCTGAATGGCAGCTCAGAATTGTGGGACTGTACAGCCTCACCCTATGCTGCTGGCTGTGTCCTTTCTATTTTAAACACAAGCCTATTGCTCCCAGATTCTGCTCGCTGGCCTTGCAAGTCAGCTGATAATCAGTCATGCAAGAGATGCAAGACAAGACCCACAGGGTAGAAGAGTAGAATTTGGCCGATCAGCCCATTGTGTCTGCTGTTCCATTCAAACATGACTGATTTTTCTTAACCCCATTCTCTACTCCTCATAACCCTTAACTAATCAACTCCCTTAAATTCACCCAGTTACTTTACAATCCAAATATACCTGAAGACCATAAGACATTGGAGCATAATTAGGCCATTCATCCCATTGTGTCTGCTCTGCCATTCTATCATGTCTGATTTATTATCCTTCTCAACCCCATTCTCCCTGTAGACCTTTGAAACCCTTTCTACTCAAGAGCCTATCAACCTCCACTTTGAATATACCCAGTGGTTTGGCCTCCACAGATTCACCACCCTCTGTTTAATGAAATTCCTTCTCATCTCTGTTTTTAAAGACATCCTTATATTCCTAAACTATGCCTTCAGTTCGTAGACCCACCCACAAAAGAAAACATTCTTTCCACGTTCACTGTATCTAAGCCTTTGAATATTTGATTTCAGTGTCATTAAGAGAAACAATTTGCACCCGCACGGATATTCCCTCCTTTGAAATTAGTACTATGTGATTCCTGATGGAACTGGATCCTGTACCGCTTGACGTTCCTGTGGCTCACTTGTTGTGTGGGCTTACACTTGAGCATCGTTCCCGCAGGGCAGCTTGTGGCCTTGTAAGCTCACCAAGGAGGTGATGACAGCAGGAAGGGCGAGTGGGTGAAAGTGGGAGGAAAATGGAAAGCTGGTGTCCAGCCTAACCTTACCGCCGGTTTCAGGCTCGGGCTCACGGCAGCGATTCGGACGCTGGGTCGCGGCGAAGGCGGCAGCGCTCGTCCGGATCGGAGAGTGAAACAGAGGAGAGCGAAGATGAAGAGAAGCGGCCCAAGCGAAGAGGCCGGCCTCGAACCGTCCGCAGAGACATGGTGGATGGCTTCACCGATGCTGAAATCCGGAGGTAGGTTGCAGTGATTTGACCGTCCTGCCTACAAACCAGCTTGGAGGCACAAGTGACTCCAGGAACTGGAATCTGGAGCAGGAGGAACTCAGAACGCCGAGCAGAATCTGTGGAGGGGGTAGGAATTTCCGACAAGGAATTGAGGTAGGGTTTCAACCCAAAACAACAACAGAAAACAGAAGAGATTCTTCTGCAGGTGCTGGAATCCATAGCAGCACACTCAAAATGCTGGAGGAATTTAGTAGGTCAGGCAGCATCTGTGGAGGGGAATAAAGAGTCAACATTTAGGGCGAGACCCTTCTCCAGGACTGGAATGGAACGGGGAGGAAGGTGGGGGTAGGGGTAGGAGTACAAGCTGGAAGGTGAAGCCAGGTGAAGGGATGTGTGGGGAGAGGGATGAATTGAGAAGCTAAGAGGGGTGGGTAGAAAAAGGACAGGGATTTTCCTTCCCAGTCCTGATGAAAGGTCTCGACCTGAAACATAAACTATTCATTCCTATAGATGCTGCCTAAGCTGCCGAGTCCCACCAACACTCCTAATGTGTTAAACATGAAGTAGTTACTCCTGTCCACCTCACCCTTCTCCCTACACAGCTGTTTCTCGACAAGCTGAGTTCCTCCAGCAGATTGTTTACTCGTTCTTGTGTTTACGTTTCAAAGCCTTGAAGATTTAGAAAGGTTGTGCTTACGTTGCTTGATTTTACTTTGAGACTTCAGAGTTCTACTTGCCTGTCTTCCATCTTGCGGATGCCAAAAACTGTTCCTAACACCAATGGCTGCTCAGCTGTCACCCCTACCTTGCTAACCTGATTTACCTTCTGTTAAACGGTGCTTTCATTTTAAAATTCATACACACGAGAAAATCTGCAGTTGCTGGAAGTCACAAAATGATGGAGGTACTCAGCAAGCCAGGCAGCATTGATGGAAAAGAGTACAGTCAACACTTCGGGCTGTCAACTGTTTACTCTGTTCCATGGATGCTGCCTGGCCTGCTGCGTACCTCCAGCATTTTGTGTGTGTTGCTTACAATTCTTACTCCTGCTTTCAGTCCTTTTCTCCTCCAGTCTCCTCCAGCCCTCTGAGGTGTCACAGCTACTCCATTTATGGTATCTCTGACATTTAGTCTATTTTAGTTCCATTGGCGGGCATGCCTTCAAATGCCAAGGCCTGGATCTCTGCCACATATTTACCTCACTCTCATTAAAATCCTCCTTAAACACTACCTCTCAGCAAACCTTTAATCATCTACTGCAGCTACGCTTTGATTAGTGTCTCACCGGACATTGTTAGGACTCTGTATGAATGCATGTTGTTGTTGTTGAATCCTAAATCAAGCTTCAGGGTGCAAAGTTGCAGGTTGTTGCTTACAGTGTGATAATACTTAGCTTTCACAGTTTTTCCCTTGAAATATGGGAATAAATTACAGTGAATGCAATGCTGTTGGATGAGAATTGGTTGCACAGTAGCGTAGTGGTTAGCATAACGCTTTACCAGCAACACAGGATGAATTCCTACTGCTGGAGTTGCTAGGCAGCCTGGTTTGAAGGCCCAGAAGGCCCTATTCTGTGCAGTATCGCAATAAATAATTAAATTTTTATCATTTTCCTGCAGGTTTATTAAGAGTTACAAGAAGTTTGGTGCTCCTCTTGAAAGGTGAGGTTTCTTTCTGAAGAACCCTGAACCCTTTTAATTCCTCCTCCAAAGTTTTAGCCACATCATTGCCTGACTATTACACTTATTTTCCTTCTGTTTTTGTCCCGGAGACATGCTGACTCTTTGCAGCGGACAAGAATCTCACCAGACCCAGCTGCCCTGCAGCACCAGCAATCTGCTAGAGAAAGCCAGTGTGTCAAGCAGCATCTGTGGACGCTGAAGGATGCATCTACATATTACTTACGCACTTTAAACTTCTGGATCTCCTATCCACTCCACCCAACTGCTTCTACCTTTTCAATATCCCTCCCTTTATTCCGCTTACCACCTTCCTTATCAGATTCGGCGTCAGAAATCTCTTGCGTCTCCGCTAACACCTTTCAGTCTGTGTCCCTACCATGCGGCACGGTACCATAGCGGCTACTTCACTGCCTGCTAGTACCTGCGATTGGGAATCAGTTCCCACCGCTGCATCTAAGGTCTTGGTACGTTCTCCCCATGACCCTGTGGGTTTCCTCCTGGTGCTCTGGTTTCCTCCCACGTTCCTAAAAGATGTACGGGTTTTGCTGAGTGAGTTCTGGGCATGCTTGGTCGGTGCAGGAAGCATGCCCCCTAGCCCGTCTCCCTGACTGTGTTGGTCGTTGATGCACAACAAAACTTTCCACAGGGTGTTTCGATGTACATGTAACATATAGTGCTAGTCTGTAACTTTAAATCTACCTCTGCCACACCGCCCAGCTCCATCCTTCCCCCTCTCCTTTTAATAGATATCACCCACTAGCCACTGTCTCCCAACTCTACCCTGCACCTGGCTCCACCTGCTCTTCAACACCCCTTCCTCACCCGCTTCTACCTATTGTCAGCCTCGCCCCTCCCTCCTCCCCCTTCCCTCTTTGTACCGCCTGTTTCCCCACTATACTCTCAGTCCTGACGCAAGGCCTTGACTTGATATCTCGACCCACCTTCCGCCCCCCCCGTTGATCGTGCTTGGCCTGCTGAGTTCATTGTGCTGAAAATGTTGACTGAGCGATCCATTACAGCCAGTCTTATCGTCATCCTAATGACCGTGAACGTTCAGTCAGGACAGCTGTTTGGCTGAATGTATACTTGCCACTGACTCGACACAGTCTGGGTACAACTTTTCAAAAATGTTGCTTCCTCAGAAACTTTTTTTTGGTTTATCATCGACTGCTTGGAGTTGAACGCAAATATAATTTCTGACTACTTGTAACATGTGGGAATTTGGAGAAACAAGTAATTAACTTTTATTGAATATAATGCATTTAGTTGCATAATGATGCAGATGCTTTACAGTAGTTCAACTAAGCTAAAAATGTCCTGATGATTTTCGTTTGTACTCAGTGCTTGAAGCTTTTCGCTGAAGTGTCCAACGAAATCAGCCAGTATTGATGGATTCCAGTTGTCCTGATACTGTTTTTCCATGACCACGATGTCCTGGTGTAAGCTTTCACTGTGCTCATCATTGACAATGCCAGGAGTTGCAGGAAAGAATTCCAAATAGGAATGCAGAGAATTGAATCTTCAGTTACATGTTTCACTTCATGGTGTTGTGGGCTTGAAGCACGTTGTCAACCCGCTGCACATAGTTTGGTGCTCTGTAGTTGCCAAGAAAATTTTCAGCAACATCCTGGAATGCCTTCCCTGCGATTTTTCCTGCTCCCACTGGAAGCTCTTCGAATTGCCTGTCATTGATGACCTGTTTGTTTTGTGGGTCAACCAAAATGCCTTACTTAATCTTGGCATCAGTTATTCTGACTTGAATTATGAATTGAAATAACAAATATAAGCCTTTTTTTAAAGAAAAAAGTGATGCGTGCTAGAGAAATTTCATGGTGATTTTCATGAACAGCAGCTTAAAATCTATGAATTACACCCAAAAGTATTCAGGAAGCAAAAATCTTTGTGGTCCAGCGGTATTTAGACGTGGATGGTAGTGGTATGGAGGGCTGTGGTCCCAGTTCAGGCTGATGTGAGTAGGCGGTTTAAATGGTTTGGCATGGATTAGATGGGCCAAAGGGCCTGTTTCTGTGCTGTACTTTTCTGTGACTTTAATGTTACTAGCTCTTTGGTCTTTATATCTCAAAAGTGTGTGTTGGTTCCACCAGTTAAGACATTATTGAGGGAGTGATTTGTTTTTTAAAGTGCATTAAAATATATTTGAATGTTTCTTTTGTTAAAAACCAATGAAGATCTCCCTTTTGCTGTGTTCTAGGCTCGAGGGTATAGCACGCGATGCTGAGCTTGTGGACAAGTCCATTGCAGACCTGCAGCGGCTGGGTGAACTCATTCACAACAGCTGTGTGATGGCTCTCAAGGAGTTCGAGGAACAGCTGAAGGAGAATCCAGGCCTCGAGGGTTAGTTCCGGACCCTCGGCCCCTCCTCGCCCATCCCCTGGCCCCACAGATCTAACCTCGCGCCGCTGGTGCTGTGAGGTCTGAGGGACCCTGGTGGGGATCCACCAACTGCAAGGCCGCCATGTTGGCGCAGCAGCCTCACAACTTCAGCGACCCGGGTTCGATCCTGGTCGCTCTTGAGTTCAAACCTGAAATTTGGGTATGTACATGGGTGGGAGGGGTATGGGGGGCCCTGGTCCAGGTACAGGCTGATAGGACTGGGCAGAATAATGGTTTCGCACAAACTGGATATGCTGAAGGACCGTTTCTGCACTGTGGCAATCCTTCACTCAGAAGGTACAGTACAAAGTATGACACTGACAGTGTACTCACACCTCACCCAGATCAGTTGATAGGTCTTGAGTAAACTGAAAGACCAGCTCCACTGCAGCATCGAATCATCATCAAGTGTCTGTTACGCTGCTGTCGTTTAGGGCAGCCATGAAGGCCCTCCATCTCTGTCTGAGCTTAGTCATTTTCTGTATTGTGCCCCAGTTGTGGTTCAGGGTCTTGGTCTTGGCGATGTTCAGGGCTTCCTTCATCGTGCAGTAGCTTCCTCTGGGTTTTCACTACTGTCGGTCAAGTAAGTCCCACTGGAGGCTCGGGAATACTGCTGTTGTTTTGCTGTTTCCATAACAGAATGGTTTTGGATCAGTCAGGATTGCTAGCTCTGAGCTGAACACTCTCCCACCTACCCAAGCTGGAGGGCTGGTGAATTACTCTTTGTCTGGTCTTTACCCTTTGACCTGTTTGGCATGGATGATCTTACTGAGAACCAAAGCAAGAAGCCCTGACCCCAGCCAACGTAGCTCAGTGGGTCTTTGAGACACGCAAGCCAACAAACCTAGCGACAGCGTTACGATCCTCTCAGAGGGTTGCAGCAGAGAGTGGGAGCCGGACAAGGCCATTCATTCCTTCGAGTCTGCTTTGCCATTCCATCCTGGCTGATTTATTATCCCTTTCAATCCAATTCTCCTGCCTTCTCCATGCAACCTTTGATGCCCTCACTAATCAAGAACCCATCAATTCCCACTTTAAATATACCCGATGACTTGGCCTCCACAGGCAATGAATTCCACAGATTCACCACCCTCTGGCTAAAGAAATCCCTCCTCATCTCTGTTCTAAAGAGTTGTCTAAAGAATTGTGTTCAATTCTGGTCACCTCATTATAGTCAGGATGTGGCAGCTATGGAGAGGGTGCAGAGGAGATTTACCAGGATGTTGCCTGGTTTGGAGAACAAGTCATATGAAGCAAGGTTAGCAGAGCTGGGACTTTTCTCTTTGGAGCGTAGAGGTCTACAAGATTATGAGAGGCATAGATAGGGTGGATAGTGAGTACCTGTTTCCCAGGGCACCAGTAGCAAACACCAGAGGGCATATGTACAAAATTAAGGGAGGGAAGTTTAGGGGAGACATCAGGGGTAAGTTTTTTACACAGAGGGTTGTGAGTGCCTGGAATGACATGCCAGGGATGTTGGTGGAGGCCAAAACATTAGGGGTATTTAAGAGCCTCTTGGACAGGCACATGGATGAAAGGAAAATAGGTTATGGGGTAGTGTGGGTTTAGTATTTTTTTCTTAAGGATTATATGGGTCGGTACAACATGGAGGGCTGAAGGACCTGTACTGTGCTGTAATGTTCTATGGTCTGTGTATTCTGAGGCTGTGCCCTGTGATCCTAGGCTCATCTGATGTATCTAGGCCTTTCGGTATTCGATAGATTTCAATGAGATCTCTCCTTCCCCCATTCTGATGGGCCAGAGCCATCAAAAGCTCCTGATATGTTCAGCCTTTCATTTCTATGGATCTCCTCTGGAGCCTCCTGAATGACAGCACATCCTTTCTTAGATAAAGGGTCCAAAACTGCTCACAATATTCTGAACATGGTCTTTCCAGTGCCTTATAAAGTCTCAGCTTTGCAGGGTGAACTCCCACAGTTGTTAATCTGTCAACAGTTCCTCTCACTGTTTCTCCAACTCTCTTTCAGGGAAGGGTCCGGGTAAGAAGAGGGGTCCGACCATCAAGATTTCAGGTGTCCAGGTCAACGTTAAGTCAATTCTGATCCACGAGGATGAATTTGAGGCTCTTCATAAAGCCATTCCCCTTGACCCTGAGGAAAGAAAAAAGTGAGTTAACTAATTAGTGATTGAGTTGGTAATAAATCGAGGCATTTCTTTTTCTGTGAATACATTTCCCATGGTACCACTTTGAATTAGCTGTAAAGTAATTAAGGGAGAATCATCACTGAATAATGTGCATAATGTATTAGCTTGCTGCTGTGTTGAGTAGCTGTCACTTTGAAATGCTGGTAAACTGGTACAACTAGTTTTGTTTAGATTCCAAATGAATTTTCTACAATGTGGTACAATGCTTTTGAGGGGACACTGTAAGACTTTGGACGCGGAAGCAAATTTCTGCAGGTGTACCTGGAGAGTATTCTAACGGGCTGCATCACTGTCGGAGGCGGGGGGGGGGGGGGGGGGTGAGGCTACTGCACGGGCTTGAAGTAAGCTGCAGAGCGTTGTAAATTTAGCCAGTTCCATCACTGGCACAATTCTCCATGGTATCCTTATCTTCAAGGAGTGGTGCCTCCTCCTAAAAAGGCAGCGTGAATCGTTAAAGGACCCCCATTACCCAGGTCCTGCCCTGTTCTCATTGCTACCATCAGGAAGGAGGTACAGAAGCCTGAAGGCACACATTCAACAATTCAGGAACAGCTTCTTCCCCTCTGTCATCTGATTTCTGAATGGACATTGAACCCATGAACACTACTTCACTACTTTATTTCTATTTTTTACACTACGTAACTACTTATTTAATTTAACTATTATGTGTTGTATATATATACACACACACACACACACACACACACACACACACACACACGCTTACTATAATTAACATTTTTACTATGTATTACGTTGTACTAATTCCATAAAGTTAACAAATTTCGTGTCATATGCCGCTGGTATTAAACCTGTTTCTGATAATGATAGATCCAAGCGTGACAGAACTGAAACATGGTCCTGTATTTATTATCCAACAGCAAAGCAAAAACCTGCAGTTGCTGGAAATCTGAAGTAATAAAAAATGCCAGAGATTTGCAGCAGGTCTCGGTAGCATAGTGGTTAAAACAGCGCTTTACAATACCAGCGACCCAGGTTCAATTCCTGCCTCTACCCAATAAATCTGTGGCCATGTGCGCTTCCTCCCACAGTCCAAAGACGTACAGGTTGCTACGTTAATTAGTCATTATAAATTGTCCCATGATTAGGCTATGGTTTTTTTTATATTGAATTTTCAAATGGTTACAGAAGGAAAAAAAATTATCAACACTTCCCCCCTCCCCCCAACATCTCCCTGTAGAAAGAAAAAAAAAGAAAGAATGCCTGGATATTGGAAAATCCCAACATCCTCCATGGAGTTCATAATAGCTTTAGTATATACATTTATTTCTTTCCCCAAATAACCAATAATTTTATCTTCGGAGCTCCTATATATTTAATCCTATCTTTTGTAAATAAGGGCACCAAATTTTCAGAAATATTTTGTATTTATCTCTTAAATTATAAGAAATTTTTTCAAATGGAATGCAGCTAAAAGCTATATCTATTTTCATTTTCTTAATGTATGTTAAAATTCTTTTTCTTTTCACAGGTCCATTAAGCCCATTAACATTAAAACTTAAAAAATTCAGTAAATTAGTCATTATTTTTAACAGGGTTACTCCAGTCTATAGTAATACCTAACTTCTCAACTTTCGTAGTACCTTGGGGAATCTTCTTAAAATTCTCCGTGTTGCTATGTGTCTCCCCCCCCGATTGTCCAGGCAAAGAAAGAAAGATTAAAGAAAAATAGATTATAAAGAAAAAAATAACAAAATACCCCCCTACTAATGTTGTGAATAAAAAAACACACATTACCCCCTTCAGTTGTACGGGTCATGGCAATCGCCATGATTACACACGTGAATCCCGTAGCAATCCATCTGAAGTTCCCTCAGCTCCCCCGTAACATAAAAAAGTATATATAAGAGAAGAAAAAATGGTATCACTACTCTTGATTAATATTTCTCAAATTTTTACCTTTCTCCCCTGTATCATATAATTAAGAATATATTTAAATATTCTTCTGTCCTTAAACATCCATCAACTCCATTCACTGTCCCTGTCTTCATCTTTAATCTGTTTCACTTTTAAATCTTTGGCTATGGTTAGCGAATATTTGGGAGTTCTTGTGCAAATTCTTCCGCATCCCGATAATCAGTAAAAGATCTTTTTCCGTCATCCAAAAAAATTATCAGGGTTGCCGGGTGGCGCAATATAAATTTATAACCCTTTTCCCATAAAACTTTTTGCTAGGTTAAATTCCTTCTTTCTCTTCAAAAGGTCACAACTTATATCAGGATAGAAAAGAACTGTTTTCCCTTCTATCATCAATGGCCTGTTTCTCTTTCTGGCACGTTGGGCAGCCGCCTTCAGGATTTTTTCTTTATCTTGATATCTTAAGCATTTTATCAAGATTAATCATGGGTTTTGATCAACTTGAGGTCTTGATCTTAAGGCTCTGTGAGCCCTTTCAATTTCAATTAACTGGGTTCCTTCTTTCATTTCCAAAATTTCTGGAATCCATTTTTGAAAAAAATTTATTGGATCCTCTCCCTCTATACCTTCTTTAAGTCCAACAATCTTAATATTATTTCGTCTGTTAAGATTTTCAAGTACATCCACTTTTTCCAACAACCGTTTTCTTTCTGATGTCCAGGCAGAAATATTATCTTCCATTTTATTCACTCTATCAATGGTGTCTCCCGTTATTTCTTCCAAGATTTTAATTTTCTTGTCCATTTTGTCCTGTCTTTTCATCATTTTATCAAACATAATCTTCATATTTTAATATATTTTTTATTACTTTTAATGCTTTTAATTCATGCATTATTTGCACCAAAGATTGTTTTATGTCTCCAATATCATCTCCTGTTGCTCTTCTTTGTTTTTCTGCATCTTCGTCTGATTTATCCAGAGAATTTGATTCCACCTCATATTCCCTTTCACTTTCAGTTCCGATCATAGCTGGGATTTGTAGTTTGGGTTGCTCGTGTTTGCGCATGCCCCTTCCTTCACGCGCAATTCCTATTGCTCTTTTTTTTGGAAACGGTTGATGTTGCCGCAGTATCGCCGGAGGTAAAATGCACTTGAGCCCGAGGCCGGCCTTGATTCTTTTCCAACTTGTGTTGTCTTCAAAGTAGTAGTTTTCTTCTGCTTCTGTTTAGGAGACATATCTTAAGACAATCCTGAGTAGTTTATAAGTAATTTTTAAAAAGTATTTACTAACTTTTCTTCACTTAAACATTATTTTACTGTTTTTTTACGGGAGAGCTGGAATTCCACGTCTTGATCCTACGTCATCACGTGACATCCCCCCGATTAGGCTATGGTTAAATTGGGAGTTGCTAGCTGGTACAGCTCGATGGGCCAAAAGGGCCTATTCCGTGTTATAATGCAATAAGTAAATATATAAATAAAATGTTCAGCAAGAAACAGAATTAATGCAATAGATTTGCAAAAAATGAGTTATACTGAAAGGTCATAAATGGTATTACATAGTGGCAGGTCCACACTGTTAATTTGGGCATTGATATATCTTTATTTTTGTTTGGCTGGTGCTGAAGTGGCGTCCGCATTGGACTTCGGGTGGGGAGTGGTCCTAGGTTCGAATCCAGCTGGCTCCTTGCCCACCTTCCATCTGTGCTGGGTTGAGTCTCGTACACCAGACAAAACACAAAAAGAAACAGCAAGGTTGCCGCCCGATGCACCAAAGGCTGCAAGAGGAACTTTACCTTTTTACCTTCAGGTTCATACCTAGTTCGGGAAGGACCTGGGAATTCTATTGTATTTTATGTTGTCCGAAGAACTTTACAGCCAGTGAGATTCTCTTGTAGGAGACACTGCAGCCAAAACTGATACTATTAATCTTGGGGTACTATTCAAGTGATGAGAATAATCCGGTGACCCTTCACTGCAACGTGTGCAGTGACCACCAACCTCAAGTGTGCTTGAGGATCAGTTAGGGATCTGTTCTTGATCCAGTGAGTGCCAAACCTTCCAGTCTGTGAATGTCAAACTTTAAAGGCTTCTAATGGGATGGAAATTCTGGAGGGAAGCCATTGCCTGATAGAACAATAAAGTTATGAATGTTGTCCTGATACTGTTATTGGTCCTAGAACATCATAGAACATAGGCCGACGGGTACTGATATGGCATTGGACTTCGAGGTGAATGGTCCTATGTTCTAGTCCGCCCCGGTTCTTGCATGCTTTCCAACCATGCTGGGTTAAGCATTGAGCTAGCAACTTGGCCTCATAAAAACATTCAAATGTTATGGAAATGGCAACAATGCCAACCGATGTGCCACAAGGTGTGAAAAGGAACAACATTAATATAGGGCAGTGCCACACAGTACAGGCCCAGAATGTTGTGGCAAGTCATTTGCACTGTACCGTAGTAATTTAGTATATTGCACTGCACTGTTACTGCAAAAAATGCAAATGCCATGACGTATATTAGTGATAATAAATCTGATTCTGATGTGGGTTTCTGTTATGGACAGAGAATGTGAAGAGGGCAGGGATAGGAGAATCATGATTAGGAAAAGGAGAAAGGAACAGGAAGCACTGGAGAGACATTATGTAATGATCAATAAATGAACTGTTTGGAATGAAATGACCCAAAACGCTGCTGTGACACTCCACCCCTGCCATTCCCAATACCCCTTGCTCCTACCAGATTTAGAAACTCGCTGTACTGTGCAGAAGTCTTGGGCGCCCTGGCTGTATATATGTGCCTCGGTCCGAATATCACTGTCACATGACTGATTAATTCTGGCCTCAACTCATCTTCTGTTTCTGTTCCTCAATCTATCAAATGTTTCTCCATTTCTTCTTTAAATGCTTCCAATTTCCCAGCTTCCACCACCCACCAGGGCAGAAAACTCAACACAGGTTCACAGCTCTGAGAAATCTCTACATTACGTCAGAACTTCTCAAAATCTACTCTTTGTAATCTCAACAATAAAGACACCTCCCATTCTTCTAACAATACAGGCTCAGATTATTTCAGTTTTCTTGGTAGGACAACCTTGTCTTCTCAACCATTAGCCCGATGAATCTCCTTTATACTGCCTCCAACGTTACTATGTTTTTTACTAGGTAAGGGAAACAAAAGCATACACAATATTCCAGATGAAATTTGTCTAATACGCTGTACAATTTCATAAAACTTCCCTATTTTTAAACTCCTT
The DNA here is from genome assembly GCF_030144855.1 of Hypanus sabinus. NCBI lineage: Eukaryota > Metazoa > Chordata > Chondrichthyes > Myliobatiformes > Dasyatidae > Hypanus > Hypanus sabinus. The sequence continues at coordinate 35,254,711 of NC_082733.1, read as the reverse complement.
TGTAATGAGTCTCCAAAAGGATCATAGCCTTGTTGTAGGGTTTGAAGGCTCGTGTGCCTCAAGGATCCAGAGAGCTATGCTAGCTGGAGTTCAGGGCATCGTGCTTTGGCTCTTGGTAGGGTTACCCACGCCAAGCAGTCAAAGGGTAGAGGCCAGACGAAGAGTGCTGCACCAGTCCTCCAGGTTTGGTATTTCAGCTCAGAGCTAACAATTCTGACTGGTGGAGAAAAAATTATTACTAAAAAACAGCAATAAAGTAACCTTCGTTGCTGCCCTAAATGGCAGTGGCATAACAGGCAGTAACTAACTGCTCCTTTGTAATGAAGACTAAAATGCTGTTTGCCTTCATCTCTGTTGTTTGGACCTGCTTGCCGTCTTTTATCTGACTGAAGGACGAGAGCACCTAAATCTCTCTGTGCTTCACTTACCCTCACTTGCAGTCTTCCTCCATTTAGATAACGGGGCGGGCTCATTCCAGCGCCTCCTTTGTCATCGCATCCCATCACAACTGTTAGAGCTGATCGCCCGTGCTCGAGGTTTGCAGAGGGGCAGCTCTGGAGGTGCCAGGGTTCAGAATGAGGCTTATTACCGCTGCCATGTACGATGTGAGATTTGTTGTTTGCAGCAGCAGTAAGGTGCAAAGACAAAATTACCGTGAGTTATATCATAAACCGTGCAAGCTGGAAATGGATAATGAGGTGATGTTCATGGGAGCTCACGGACTGTTCGGAGGGGAAGAAGGCATTCCTGTATCGTTGAGTGTGGTCTTCAGGCTCCTCCCTAATGGTAGTAACCAGAAGAGGACATATCCTGGTCAGTGACCAACACGGTTGTCTGTGGACTCTGAAGACAAAGGCGTTCAGGGTGAATGCTGTCCAGAGCCCCTCAGCCCACAGGGATACAGCTGGATCTTCCATCAGTCGAAGCCCTCCTGATTTACGACAGCACGGTTAGAATAGGGCTCTACAGCGCCCAGCAAGGGGCTGTTACCGTGCAGTATCTCCAAATAAACGTGGGTGGGTTGTAACACTGACACAGAAGGTAGCTCATGTATGGAGTATCCTGCAACTTGAATCGAACCAGTGAGTTGTAGTTCTTTGCAGTCAGTGTACTGTTACCGTGGAGGTCACCTCTGTGTGTTATCTCGTATACGTTCCGTACTTTACACGCTGTTCCTGCTATGTAGGTACCGCTTGCCCTGTCACGCGAAGGCTGTGCACTTCGACACAGATTGGGGTGTGGAGGAGGATTCCAATTTGCTGATAGGGATCTATGAGTGTGGCTATAGCAACTGGGAGCAGATAAAAATGGACCCAGATCTACAGCTTACCAATAAGGTAGGCCATTCCATGTTCCATTCAATAAATCCACATCCAGCGACTTAGGAAGCAAGCCAATTAACTATTTTTTCCTCTGTGATGTTTCCTCCTTTGAGGTAGATTTCTTGGAGAACTCTGTGATGTGTTAGGTTCCTATGCAAAAAGCAATGAAGTCCAGCCCTATTGTGGAGTAATTCTCTCCTGTGTTCCACTAGGGTTTGGGCAGACTGACAAGGGTGGGCTCTTACCTGGAGAGGCTGTGTGGTGTGGAACAGGGTCACACATTGAAAGGGGTACTTGGCCGTCCCAAGTTGTGAAGAAGGGTTTACCCAACATCTAGTGGGAGTGTGAGTTGGAAAGGGAGGTTGCTTACTGCTAAAGACTGAAATATGAAGATGTTCCACTCTCCAGCATCAGCTGCCCCTGTTGACGTGTGTAGTGTCATAAGGAAGGGAAGGGTTGCTCTCCTCCTCCCTTCTCACACTGGTGGCTGGTGGGTGAGATTCCTCTGCTGCCTGGTTCAGGCTTGTCACTCGGGGCCCACACCATTGTTGTCGCACTGTCTTTGCACAAGAGAACAGCTGTGTTCAGAACATGGGAGATTTGCTTATGTGTGTTATGGTGAGTACAAGTGTGTGTGTGTACTGGGTGAGTGAGTGTGTGTGTGTGCTGAGTGCCAATGTGTGTATATTTGAGTACCTGTATATATGTGCTAAATGTTCACAAGTGTGAGTGCCAGTGTGTGCTGAGTGAGTGTGACTGTATGTTTGAGTACTGGATGAGTGCAAGTGTGTGTACTGGGTGAGTTCGGGAGTGTGTGTAAGTGTGTGCTGGGTGAGTATAAGTGTGTGTGTGTGTTGAGTGACTATGAGTGTGTGTATGTGTGAGTGCCAATGTATGTATATGTGAGGGTGAATGCCAGTGTGAGTAAATGCGTGCCGAATGTACACACGTGAGTGCAAGAGTATGTGTGTAAGTGTGTACAAGTGAATTGCATGTATGTGTGCATGCACACCACCGTGTTTGAAGGGCTAAATCCCACTACATCAGTGGTTTCATACCAGGAAATGTCATTCAGTGTTGACTACTGGTTTAGTCTCTTAGAAAAACGCATCAAAGAACATTGGATGTTTGAAACCTAGTGTAGTCCCCTGTTATTTTACCATTGACATCTCGGTACATTTGCCAGGAGGCTAACACTGAAACCAGACATTGAGGAATCGAAGTGGTGTCTCAAAAGCTGTAGGCATCTAGTTAAAATGCTGTGAGCTCAGAGCATGAAACACGTTGTATTAAGGAAGTTCCATGCGCTGTTTAATTTTGCTGCACGCTGTATTTTGACCATTGGCGCTATCTTCCCCCTTCAGATTCTCCCGGATGATCCCGATCGGAAGCCACAGGCCAAGCACCTCCAGTCACGAGCCGACTACCTAATCAGGCTGCTGAAGAAGGACATGGTCAAGAAGGCTGGGCTGAAGCAGGAAGAGGAGGTCAGTTTTAAGAGAGTTTCCAGTGAGACCTGGGGTAGGAGAGGCAGAAAGCAGAGCCAGACAGAGAGAAGGGAAAAAAATGGAAATCAGGAGGTTGGTTAGACGGGACGATGTAATGAAATCAATGGACTCTTGGAATCCAGGAGGAGGACTGGGCAAGAAAGGTGAACGATTTATTCGTCACATGTCCAGGAAACCCACGCAGTCATGGGGCCAGTGTACAAACAATGGTGGGAATGAATACCCAATCTTACAGCTGGCACGGTAAAGTTTTATGCTAAACGCTGCTCAAAGATGTGCAGCTGAGGACAGAATCAGGTTTATTATCACTAACGTACGTTGTGAAATCTGTTTTGTGGCAGCAGTACAGTGCAAGACATAAAATATTATTCTAAATTAGAATAAATGGACAGAGTGAGCAGAGGGGGAATAGTGAGGCAGTTTGTTTATTTATCGAGATACAGCGGGAATAGACCCTTCTGGCCCTTCAAGCTGTACTGCCCAGCAATCCCCCAATTTAACCCCAGCCAGATCATGGGACAATTTGCAATGACTAATTAACCTACCAACTGGTACATCTCCGGATTATGGGAGGAAACCAGAGCACCCGGAGGAAACCCAACACGGTCATGGGGAGAATGTACAAACTTGTGGACAGTGGTGGGAATTGAACCGGGATCACTGGTACTGTTCTACGCTACTGTTCATGAACCATTAGAAATCTGACGGCAGAGGCGGAGAAGCTGTTCCTAAAATACTGAGTATGGGTCTTTGGACTCCTGTATGTCCTCCCCAATGGTAGCAATGAGAAGAGGCCATCCTGGATGGTGAGGAATGAGTTACAACGTTGATTAACATACACAAAATGCTGAAGGAACTCAGTCAGGCAGCATCTATGGAAAGCAATAAACGTTTGACAATTTGGGCCAATACCCTTCATCAGGACTGGAAAGAAAGGGCAGAAGTTAGAATTAATATGAGGACAGGAGGGGAGGGAGTACAAGCTGGCAGGCAGTAGGTGGGTGATTATCTTTTCCACCTATACCACGCAGCTTCTCCCTTCATTCCCTTGCCCCAGCCACCTTCCCCCTCACCTGGTCTCACCTATCACCTGCCAGCTTATACTCTTTCCCCTCCCCCCACCTTATTCTGGCTTCTTCCCCCTTACTTTCCAGTCTTCTCAATCGTACTCCATAAGGTGGACCTCTTCAACAAGAATCATGAGACGTTGTCTGCCTTTTCCCAAGTTCCTCCTGTTTGCGACACAGCGGTGGGTTCAGTTGTGTTGGGCGTCCATCTCCTACACTTGCGTTGGCAGGCAGTGAGCGAGGCTGATGTGGAACCTTGGCACCTTTGTTAACCAGCACCATCTTTGTGTTGAATAGTCTAAACCAAAGAAGCGGAAACCGCGAGTGAAGAAGGAGAACAAGGCACCCAGACTGAAGGATGAGAGTGGTAACGACATCTCCTCCCCTCGCCTATCTGACAATGCTTCCGAGGAGGATGGTGAGCTAAAGGTGAGTGGTGGGCCTTCCCTGCTTCAATCCAGCTTTCTTTTCAAGTTGGTACTGCTGGCCACTTTCACCCACACTGGGGAACAGCTTTCCCTTCCTCTTTCATGAATTAAATTTACAACAAAACCTATTTCAGTTCAATCCTGCCATTGCCCGCGTCTGATTACTACGGATTTCCTCTCTGCGTTTGCGTTAGGTCAATGTTTCTGTTGCCTTTGTTTGAGTGAAAGCATTGAAAGGATGCTGCCTGGACTAGAGTGAATGTCTAATGAGGATAGCTTAAGTGAGCTAGGACTTTTTTTTTGCAAAAGAGGATGAGAGGAGACCTGATAGAGAAGATCAAGATGATAAGGATTATAGATAAAATGGACAGTCAAAGCTTTTATCCCAGGGTGGAAATAGCTGATTACAAGAGGGCATAATTTTAAGCTGAATGGAGGAAAGTATAGGGATTGTCAGAGGTGTTTCTTTTACACCGAGAGTAGTAGATGCATGGAATGTGCTACCAGGGGTGATGATAGAGACAGATACATTAGGGACATTTAGGAAACTCTTGGATTGGCACATGGATGAAAGAAAAATAGAGGGCAATGTGGAAAGGAAGAGTTAGATTGATCTTAGAGTAGGTTAAAAGGTCAGCACAACATTGTGGGCTGAAGGGCCTATATTGTGTTGTTCTATGTTCTAGATGCCTCATTGCAATTAGATGGGTGTTTAGTGAAACCACACCAGGAATACTGTCTCCTAGGTAAGGGGAGGTTTACTAGTGACAGAGGAAGTGGGATATAGATTCTCCTGACTTACCTGGGGATTAGAGAGGTAGGGGATGTTGAGTTGTGATTAGCACATTGGGTCTTTATAAGAAAGACAGAATTCTTCCTGGGTTTCACAGGGACATTTCACATGGTGACATTTCCCCCGACCAGGATGTTGAGCTTCAGGTGTTGCAGCCTCATGAGAAGGGGTTGGCCTTTGGGACTGAGATTAGAACTTCCTTCACCCTGAAGTAGCACATCTTTTGGAATTCTTCAATGAGGAGCTTGGTGAAGGTGCAGTCACTGAGTTCAAGATTGAAGTGGATTTCTGGCTGTTAGGGGAATCGGGCACAGTAGCTGTTAATACAGGGAAGTGGAGTTAGTATAGAAAATGTGACTTGTGATGATCAGCTATGATCTTATAGAAGGGCAGAGAATCTTCCTGCTAGGGCTTGCATTGTTAAAACGATTACATTTTGGGTCATTTGCCTTTCATTGATTCTGCTTTCCCTCTCATATTATACTCAATTCTTCTATTAGATCCCTCCAGCACTTCCAAGCCTAGATATCCCTTTTCTTTGTAGGGTTGTTCGCTGAGCCTGGAGGTTAGATCACATCACTGTCCCCCGATTATATCATCTCGACTGGTGACGAAATGTTTGTAACCTAACCTCCAGGCTCGATGAACAACCCTACAAACAAGCAGCCAACCCGAGCTCCGGATGAAGTCATCGCATACAAGGCCAGCAATTATTACACATCCTCACTTGACTTTAAAAGGTGCTGGATCACCCTGCTTGGTGATGGTTGTTGATATAGCCACTGTGCTTCCATAGTGATGTTACCTAAAATATGAAATCAGAAATATGTCTCTAGTCCAACGCCATTGAATCCCACAGCTCCAAAGGGAACCTCTGGCCTATTGTAGCTGTGTCATCATTATTCCATTCTAACTGTGTGGTTATTGGTTCATTGTAGCTGTGCCATCATTCACCCATTGCAGCTGTGTCTCCATTGGCCCCTTGTACCCGTGCCCCCATTGGCCCATTGCCCCGCTTCCCCTTTTGTCTATTACAGCTGTGTCCCCTTTGTACCCAGATCCCCATTTGCCCGTTACAGTCGCATCAACTCTCGGACAGAGCTGTCTAATTAGCCACAATACTATTACTTTCCTGTTGCTCTCTTAAGGATTTGTCCTTTTTTTAATCCAGTTTCAATTCGGCTGATTCCTGTACCCTTTCAGCCAGCGATTTTAAGATTTACACTAAGTCATTGCATTAAAGCTCTTCTGATGGAGGTGAAGCTGTGCTGAGGTGGACCAGTGTCAGTTTCTTAACTAGGTCTGGTTTTAATTTTTGGTGCTGGTTGCTTTCCCCTCAGGATGGCGGTTTGGACCAAACTCCAATGAAGAAAAAACTGAAGAAGAAGGACAACAAAGAGAACAAGGAAAAGGGTGATGTGAAGAAGGAAAAGGATGGACAGAAAGGGAAAAAGAAGACCAAGACCAAGAAGGAGAAGGTATTGGAAATGCTGACCTGTGATAGATTAGAGTAAATGAGGGGCATCTGTTTGTCAGGTTCCTTTCCACGCCAGGGAACCCTGTCTGCTCTACGTTTGGGGACGTACTTTTCCATGTTGGATATCTGTGAAGAGAGTCTGATGTTGGTTCTGTGGAACTCAATTCCAAGTGATGAGTCCATGGTGACTTGCGCATGCGAATTACAGACAATATTGTGGTCTGTTGGATCAAACTTATAACCAGGAAAGAATGACCATCCCAACATCCTTCCCTCTTCCATTCCACTTCGGATAAATGGTCTCAGCCCGAAACATGGATGGTCTATTCCACTCCATCGATGCTGCCGAACCTGCTGAGTTCCTCCAGCACTTGGTGTTGTTGCTGTGGATTTCCAGCATCTACAGAACCTCTTACGTCTATGTTTTGATCGTCCCACTGCCAGCTTGCTCCATGAGTGCTGGGAAAGCAGGGTGGACAGTGAGGGCGAAGCCCCAACCGCCAAGCTGCCAAAGCATAGTTCAAAGCCAATCTGCCGGAAAACTCGGATGTGTTGAACAACATCTGTGGGGGAAGGATTAAGTCCTGACATGGGGCGTTGACCTGAAAAATCAATACTTTACCCCGCCCTCGCCCCACCTTTCAGATACTGCTTGGATCCACTGAATTACACCAACAGATTGTTTGCTGTTCTGGATTATGTTTGCAGTAACTCTCACCCGTTTTGCAGGGCACCTGCTCATTTGATGTCCTTTGCCAGAGATGCAAGTTCAGGAGAATTTCAGGGTGATTCTGTGTGGAGGGTGAACTCGCAGCATCATATGCTTTGGGGCAGTTTTACTTGTTTGGCGAAGAACTAAACTCTGAAGTGGTAAAGCTGCCAACTAGCTCTGTCGGGTAGCTGGCCAGTTTTACTTGGTGGTTTTGCTCATGTAAGCAAGGTCAAATGTTTGATACCAGAGGGCATGTACAGGAGATAAGTTGAAAAGGAGTGTATGGGGTAAGATTTTTTTTACTCAGAACAGCGTGCCAAGGATGGGAGTAAAGACAGTAGTGTTTAAGAGGCTCTTAAATAGGGACTTAAATAAGCAGAGAGATTGGTAGATTGGTAAATTGGTTTATTATTGTCACATAAACTGAGCTACAGTGAGACATTGTTTTGTACGTCATTCATACAGAGCAATTCGGTACAATCATGCATTGAGTTAGTACAAGGCTAAACAATAACAATGCAGAATAAAGTGTTACTGCTACAGAGAAAGCGCTCTGCTGGCTGGCAGTGGGGTGGAAGGCTTTCCTGCCATAGATTGAGAGGAGTCTGTATCTTGTTCTCGGGAGTCATTCAGTAATCCACAACAGCAGGGCAGAAGCTTTCCTTGAGCCTGGTGGTATCTGTTGCAGGCATTTGTTTTTGTCTTCGGCCCCATGAGAGCTGGAGAAGAGGGAATGTCTAGGGTGGGTAGGGTTTTTAAGGAATATGAGACCATAAGACAGAGGAACTGCCTGTGGAAACTGATCGGCCATTCAATCATAGCTGGTTTATTTTCCCTCTGAACCCCATTCTCCTGCCTTTCCCAGTAACCTTTGATGCCCTTACTTGTCAAGAAGCTATCATTCTCTGCTTTGATTTAATTATTTTGTCTCAACATGGTGGGCTGAAGGGCTTGTTCCTGTGCTGTACTGTTCGACTGTATGTTACATGTCAGCAGTTGGGAGTATCAATGAGAGAAGCCAAGCTATCACTTCTCGCTGAAGGAAAGTGTTTCCCCCTCCAGTCTCAAGTCTACTGTGTGTCTCTGCTACTTTGCTGCACCGTCCTCAGCGGTGATCTTGGGCACCGTGGTAGCGCAACGCTGTTACAGCTGGGGCTCTGTGCTCTGTGTGGAGTCTCTGTACGTCCTCCCTGTGGAACGCACTGGTTTCCCCCTGGTGCTCTGGTTTCCTGCCATGGTACCGGGGCGTACCGGGTAGGTTAATCGGTCATTGTAGATTGTCCCGTAATTAGGTTGGCTTTAAATCGGAGTTGTTGGTTGGTTGCTGGGGTGACACAGCTGGAAGGCCCTGCTCCGCGTTACATCACTAAATCAAATAAATTTTTCACTTTTCTTCCCACCAGATGAAATCGGACGCTAAAGACAAAGCTCGGAAGTCTGTTTCCAAGGGTCCAGTGCACATTACGGCAGGTAATGACCCAGTGCCAATTGGAGAGGAGGGCGAGGACGAATTGGACCAGGAGACATTTAGCATTGTAAGTGACCGCACCAGAATGAATATCAACATTCTCCTGCTTTTCAAATCTTTAGAAGGAAACGGAAAAGAAACTTACACAAATTAATCTTAGTCTCTTTAATTTTGTGAGTTTTGTGCTATTTAGTTGGTGGAAAATGGCATCTTTCTGTGGCATGATTTTAGAGCAGGGCAAGCTAGGTAACAAAGATCACCTGAGGAGGCTGAGACAGCTGATACCTTTGTTTCCATGAATTAATTACAAAATGCTCTTCTCCCATCACCCCCACCCAACCTGCCTAGTGCAAGGAGAGAATGAGGCCGGTGAAGAAAGCCCTAAAGCAGTTGGACAAGCCGGAGGACGGACTTTCAGAGAAGGAACAGCTGCAGCACACTCGCAGCTGCCTGTTGAAGATCGGAGACCGGATCACCGACTGCCTGAAGACCTACACCGACTCTGAACACGTGAAGATCTGGAGGAGGTACGTTAAGCTACCCTTCTACCTCCTAAGACCCACTCCTCTGTGCTACTGGCTGAACTTGGGGCCAACTTTTTTTCAGGGATCAATGTCATTTGCCATAGGCGTTTACTTGTCTTAGAAATCTGATGAGGTGCGTTGGTCAGGGCACATCATGCAACAACATTGAACAAAGATAAAGAATCATTTAAAAATAAAGTTACAGGTCAAAGTGCAGATGTGGAATAAAATGTGAATAAATATATAAATACCAGCATGTATGTACAATTAAACGGCATTATAGGGGTGGGGCAGTGGTGTAGTGGTTAGCACAACACTTTAAAGTAGCAATAACCCAGGTTTAATTGCTACCACTGCCTATAAGGAGTTTACATATTTTCCCCGTGACCATGTAGCTTTCCTCCAGCTCTGGTTTCCTCCTACGTACCAAAGACCTACTAGTTGTTAGGTTAATTAATCATTGTAAAATGTCCCGTGATTGGCTAGGGATAAATCAGGGTTGCTGGGCACCAAGGCTCAAACGGCTGGAAGAGCCTACTTCGTGCTGTATATCAATAAATAAATAGATTATGAGAAGTGGTTTCAAGTGCTTACAGTGCAGTGACTGGCAAATCAATTCAGGTGGAGGTGAACTGGAACGGTTGGTCAGATAAACTGCCTAGGAGAAGAAACTTTTAAGATAGTTGGAAATTATTGTTTTAATAGCCCTTTTGCGCCTTCCAGAAAGGAGTTTTTGGAAAAAAAACAGATTGTCTACAATGATTTATAATACCATAAGATGTAGGAGCAGGATTAGGCCATTTGGCCCATCGAGTCTGCATTGCTGTTTCATCATGGCTGATGATTTTCACTCTCAGATCCAATCTCCCCATATCCCCTCATGCCCTGATCAATCAAGAATCTATCGACCTCTACCTTAAGTGTATGTAAAGACTTTGCCTCAACTGCTACCTGTTGCAGCAATTCATCACTCTGGCTAAAGAAATGTCTCATTTATAATGCTGTTTATCAGAAATCTATATAATATACAGTTGTCTATTAAAACATGGTATGGGCTTTTCATGCCCTTAGTTAATCACAGCGCTGACAGTAACTCTGTGTAAACCTATGAGGGTGTAATATACGTCTCCAATGCTGGTCCAGTAGGTAACCTGTGTGCTGGGATGAGTTGATCATGTTAGAACAAACACATTTGAGCTGATTCCTGGAACTTGAATTTGTCTTTGTTGAGATTCCAGTGCTGCATTGTCAGAGGTGTTGACTTTGGACCCAATCTCTTCTCTTCGCCCTGCCTTACTGGTTGGCTGCACTGGCAGCTACAATTGCCACGTCTTAATTTTAAATATATCAGAAGTCCAAAACCGGTACGGGTGTTCAGTGAACCTTTTCCCTTGTACTTCCCGCAGAAATCTCTGGATTTTTGTCTCCAAGTTCACCGAGTTTGATGCCCGGAAGTTGCACAAGCTGTACAAGTTGGCACAGAAAAGGCGGTCCCAGGAAGAGGTAAAGGTATTTCAGATACGTACTCACTCACTCCTTCCTCAGCACTGGTCGTGTGCGCTGCTCTTGGAAGCAGAGAGGGTTTAGGGGAGATGGTTTGGCTAAAGGGCTGAAGAAGATGGAATCTGATGGGAGAGGAGGTTGGACCATGGGAGAAGGGGAAGGGGGAGGAGCACCAGAGGGGGGTGATGTGCGGATGAGGAGAAGCGGTAAGAGGGGAGCCAGAATGGGGAATGGAAGGGGGATGAGTTACTGAACTTACTGAGTTCTACCAGCATTTTGTGTGTGTTACTCTGGATTTCCAGCATCTGCAGAATTCGTGGGTTTTTTGGGGTTTTTTTATCCCTGGAATTGCTACGGATGTCTGGGGAGTCTTGGTTCCAGAACGATGGAGCCCCTCCGGTGTTTAGCTTCTGACTCCGATCTAACATCTGCTCCCCTTCAGGAGGAACAGAAGAAGAAAGAGAATAATTCCGAGAACAAGCGGCAGTTCAAGCCAGAGCTGTCGGGATCGAGCCGGGACTCCATGAGCTCGCAGCCACACATGCAGCATGGACCTCATGGTCCCCAGCTGCTCCCCCCGCACCACCAACAGCAGCTGCACCCCCACCACCGAGACCTCTACACCCAGCTCAACAAGAGGCCTTTCAACAACACAGGTAAGATCCCAGTGAGATTCACCACGAGGATAAGCACCGTCCGAGCTACCCACCGAACACCCGCTGTCCCTGCAGCTCGCCTAGTGCGATTGGATACACTGGGCTCAGGTTACCGGCTAACACTCAGCTTAAGTGTCACCTTAAGGCCTGCAATCATGATACCTGCGGGCCAGTGCAGACGGTTGAGTACCATATATTACTGGTCTATCATAAAGGCCTGGAGATTAGATTTAAAATCTCATGACAGCTGAATTTTGGATTCAAGTACTTCTGGGATAAAGAGCTCATGTTGGTAAGGGCAAAATTGCCAGGTCAAAGTACCTTCAATTTATTTAGAGATACGGCACAGTAACGGGGTCTTCTGACGCAGCAAGCTGGCCCGCCCCAACTACACCCGTATGACCGATTAACTGTACTCCACGGCTTTGGAAACCAGAGCACCCGGAGGAAACTCAGAGTGAGAATGTACACAGACAGCGGCGTGAATTGAACCCAAGTCCTTGGCACTGTAATAGCATATTACTAACTCACATGTTACCGGTCCTTGCTCAGCCTGACCTGTAGGATTGCCCCACACTGCAGGAGACATACATATCTGAAAGGACAATGGTCCATCTCTTCTGACATTGGTCCACAATGCCAATGTTCCCAAAAGCATGGAGATGGGTTTGTGAATCTCAAGGGTCCTTAAAGGACACTGTTGACCAGTTGGCCCCAATGATGTGAGCTCTGTAGCTAGTGAATGAAGACACAAGGTAAGGACTCAGTCCCCCTTCTGACCACCTGGGCTGTGGTTTTCCCTTCTCCGTAGTTCACTCAACTTTCAACCTAGTTTTTACTCCAGGTGCCTCCATATTCAATAGATCATTGTCACTACTTCTTGCATCTTCAATGTAATGCCATCATGTGACGCATTAGCCCCATTCTTTCTGGCATTCCAAAGAAACCATTCCCTGCCTTTTCTGTCCCACCTCCACCAACATTTTGATCCCTTCCTCAGGGCAAGTACCACTGTAGTTGCCTCTATCCATCGCACCTAAACACTCTGTGCAGGTGAAGCAACGGCTCTCTTGCGCTATCCCACATTCAGTGCTTGTGTTGCAATCTCTGCACAAGAGAAACGCCTCAGTTTAGCGCACAGGATTAACCCCGAGTCCCAGATCCCTGTCCGTTTGATTTTGTGTCTCGCTCCCATTCTGACCACCTGCATTGTTGCCATGAAGCTCAAGGCAAGTTCAGGGAGCTGCACCTCACCTTACGTTCAACTACTTGCAAGTTGTAGGACTCAATCTCAAACTCTTCACTGTCAGGTAAAGTGTTCTTTCTTTCTGTATGTATCACCTCTGACCATTTCTGGCTCTCATCTTGATTCTTTTACTGTCTGTAGACTCAGGCCTACCTGGCACGTACTACTGGCAATGTTAACATGGCTACTAACAATGCAGTACAGAAGCAAGTACAATCTGACATTAACTGCAGCTACGTTTTCTCACTGGGTCTCATTCTATCACAAATAGTCCCTCTGTTTCCCCATCCCAACCCCACCTCCTCTCCCACTGAAAACTAACCTTTTCTCTCTTTCCCTTCTCTGATGAAAGGTCCCATGGTCCCAGACCTGAAGCCATTTCTCTTCCCCTTCCCACAGGTACTGCCTGACCCGTGGGGTGTTTCCAGCGAGTTTGTTACTGATTTCCAGTGCCTGCAGTTTTTGACGTTTCATGTGAATAGATCATGCAGCTATGAATATGGACTGTAAGATGAGCACAATAAGACTGTTCACACCATTGAGTTTGCTTCACCATTCAATCCCGGCTGATTTAGTTTTTCTCAAGCCGGTCTCAACCCCTTAAGTGGCTTAACAATCGAGAACCTGTCAGTGTCTGCTTTAAATTTACCCAGTGACTTGGCCTCCACTGGACTCTGTGGCATCAAATTCCACAGGGTCACCACCCGCTGGCTGAAGAATTAACCTGCTCATCTCAGTTTAAAGGAGACATCCTTCCATTCTGAGGCTGTGCCTTCTGGTCTGAGGTTCTCCCACTATCGGAGACATCTCTCCGTGTCCATTCTACCCAGGCCTTTCAGTTTCAATGAGATCGTCTCATCCTTTTCAGCTTTATTGAGTATAGGCTTAGAGTTATTGAAAGCTCCTTGTAGATCAATAATTTATTGCTGTGTACGTGTAAGTCTGCAGGAGGATCTTGTAGACTGTAGGTGGTTTGTCCTGAGCCCTTGCTTTTCTGCCAAAGCCTGACCCTCTGAAGTTCTGGCTCTCCTTTGCTTCCTGTAGATCGGGGAGACCGGCAAAGGGATCGGATGTACAACTACAGCAACCAGCACTGGGCAGCAGACCGACACCACCCCTACGACCAGCACAGGTACAAGGACCATCACTTTGGCGACCGGAGGCCTCGTGGAGACCCCCACAGGAATTCTGGCAACTACCGGCCGAACAACATTCACCGCAAGAGACCGTATAACCAGTACGGCAGCGAGCGTGACCACCGAGGTCATCGAGATTACTACGACAGGTGAATCTCCTTGCTCACTTGGTACTGATGGGTACAAACACAAGGATCACATGGTTGTAAAGTATAGGAGCAGAATTAGTCCATTCAGCCCATTGACTCTATTGCTATTCAATCATGGCTTATTCGATGGAATTCCCTTGGCGTCCATTTCCTAACCTTTGATGCCTCCCCTCAGTGAAAGACCACCAGGGTTCTGATGAGAATTAAGGATCGGTTGGGACTGGTCATGCACATTTAGCTCTCTGTGGCTTGGCGGGGTGGGGGGGGGGGGGGATATCACTTTGGACAGATGTTGAGGCAGGTTACACATCAGGGAGTTAAGGGGAGCTTCTGGCCCGGTGATTAGCAACTAGAGGGGCAGTACTGGACAAACATGGGGATACCCCAACTGGAAACTGCCCTCAAAGTCACTTACAAGCCTGACTTTGAAATAAGTCGCCGATCTTTTACCATCAGTGGGTCAGAATCCTCTGTCCCCTGGAATGTTTCAGGGAGACCCATGCGTGATTGAATGGCAGTAGAGTCAAGGGGTTGAATAGCGTTTCAAGAGGGCAGCTCACCCCCCCCCCCCGCCTTCTCAGAGGGAGTTAGTGATAAACAATTAGGTACTGGCACAGCCTGTGAAGCTCAGCTTCCTCGAATGAGTAGGTAAAAGGAAGGATTACGCTGATGGCCGTATGGCCATGTGGAACACTGGGCTGGACTTGGCCAGCAGCTCATAGGCAGGTGCTGGTACCAGGCTGGTGCAGAGAGGTGGATTATATTGAGTCAACTTCTGTAGGGGAGAGATTTAGCCAGGCACTGATGTGGGGGTGGTGACATTTCAACATTTGTTTCTGATGTGGTGGTGGGAGGTTTCACAAGAGGCCGATGTTTGGTGAAGCTGGACCGATGTTCACAGAAGATATCACACCAAGTACTCATGGGTTGTGTTCGTCTCAGCTGTGGATGGATGGCCCTGTACTGACAATTATCCCTATAGATTAGTGGTTCCCAACCAGGGGTCAACACCCCCACCCCCCAGGTCTTGGCTTAAAATAAAGTTGGGAATCCCTTGCTATAGATGGATAAAGACTGTTGCTCCTTTGAGTGCGTAATTTCCTGCACCATACCGTTTACCTGCACTGCACTTTCTGTGTACCTGTTGCACTTTATTCTGCATGGTTTTACCTTAGTGCACTGTTGCAGTGATCTGATCTATATGAACAATATGCAGTCACTCTATTCTTTTGTTTATATTCGATCCATCGAGTCTGCTCCGCCGTTGCATTGTGGCTGATTTATTGTCCCTCTCCACTCCATTCTCCTTAACCTTTGATTGTTAAGATTACTTTTCCGGTGGTAAATTTGCAACGGGTACAGCGTGTGGAGATGCTTGTAAACTTTTACTGCAAGTCAAGTCGAGTTTTATTATCGCATGTGCACGTATGGTGAGACTATCAACCTCCACTTTATATATACCCGATGACCTGGTCCCTACAAACTCACTGCTCTCTATATAGAAATCCACCCTCATCTGTTCTAAAGGGACGTCCCTTTATTCTGAGGCTGTGCCCTCTGGTCCTAGACTCACCCACTATAGGAATCATCCTCTCCATGTCCACTTTATCTAGGCTTGTCAATATTTGATAGGTTTCAGTGATATTCCCCATATTCCCCCCACATTCTTTTAAACTCCAGCGAGCTTAGCTATGGGGCTACGTACAGCTCCGACACCTAATTCAAGTTTGCTGGTGACATCACTGTTGTGGGCCGTATTAAAGGTGGTGATGAACCAGCATGCAGGAGGGAGGTTGAAGGTTTGGCTGAGTGGTGTCATAGCAACAATCCCTCACTCAGTGTCAGCAGGACCAGGGAACCGATTGTGGACTTCCAGGAGAGGGAAACCAGAGGACCTGATATAAATGTAATTGCAAAGAAATTTACGTTGAACTTTTGAACACAGGCCCAGAGCCATCAAACACTCCTCGTGCATTAACCCTTTCATTCCCGGAATGATTCTGGTGAATCCCTCTGGATCCTCTCCATTGCTAGGACGTCCTTTCCTGGATTAGAGCCCAAAATGTCTGCTACCATGTTACGACTGAAACGTGAAACTCGGTACAATTTGCTTGAACTCAGCTGAGCCTCTGTTTGTCATTGCAGGCGCCATCAGGACATGAAACGCCGCAGGTCAGACGAGTTCAGACCTCAGGACCACCACAATCTAGGGCACCAACCAGACTTCCGCCGACTGCCTGATCACAGGGGAGCCGGGCCCTACCACAGCCAAGGACCTTCCGAACACTATAGACCATTTCACATTGAAAAGCCAATGGAGCACAAGGTGCCTGCGCCAGACCATCGCTCACCTCTCTCCCAGAAATCACCCCATGATTCGAGATCCCCCCATGAGCACCGGTCCCCTCTGGACCGCTCGCTGGAGCACAAGAACACTCCCGACTACAACTGGAATGTGAGGAAAACGTAGAGTCAGTTCTGAGGGAAACTGCTGCAAGTTCTCTGTGTCTTGTTTGAATAGAACCCTCACATCGTTTTCCTCACTCGCACACATACATGCGCGCACACACACACATGCACGCACACACACACACACACACACAAAACCAAGGAGAGACTACTGTGATACCAATGGCAGAGCGAATGTGAAAAATCCGGGTACAATGGGAGAGGTTTCTGCTGCTTGAACAGAGGGATGTTTGCAATTTGGACAAAGACTCGGGTCAGCATCGGTGCAGAATTTGCCCTGGCTCACTCTGGAATCTTAACCAGCCTGGGAGGAAAGGAAAGATCGACCTTTGGGAGATGGCAACTCTTGCGTTACAGGCAATGATTCTATTGTTCTGTTTTTTAAACTAAAAAGAAACCTCGAGCAGGCTATCAGCAGAGAGTGTATTTCATAAGGAAACTGTCCTATCTCCTGTCAACTTTGTCTGCTTAAACAACTTCTCTGTTTTACTTTAAACGTACGTGACAAATGCTCTCTGTGCTCAGTGGTGTTGGGCAGGTCCGTCCTTCTCCTAAGTAGATTTCCAAAAATCACGGAGGTGGGGGGTTTGGGGAGGGGGCAGGTCTCTGCTAAATGTCGGCAGCAGTACTAGTGTCAAGGTAGAGGGAGTGGTGTGGTGTCCACTACTCTCATCTGTCTGACACTCCTGTAACTTGCTGAAGGAATACCAAAAAGAAAACGGGATGGGGAGGGGGGAGCAGCAAGTTCTTATTCTTCCGTAGATGAGGCCTTTGCGCCTCTTTAGAACAGAAAGCAGTGTGGGCAGGACTATCAGCACTTTGTATTCGGTTGGAATGTACCTTTTTCTGACGCTTCAACCTGTCTTTAGAATGTAGTGTCTTTATTTGCAACAAAGAAGTATTAGGATATTGCCTACTCAAGAATCAAAAGATTAGTACCTTGATTCTAACAGTCTTCAATGCCCACAATATTGAAGTCTTGGGCCGCGGTCTCTCACAACGTAAGCACTTTGTTCAATTCGCTTTTCTCTTCATGCTGCCTGTTCCGAGGCGCCTCGGTTTGTGTGGATCATTTTAATCCTCACTGTAAAATAACTTATTTTTTTACTACTTCGTTCTGACCTGTGTTTGATAGGAGGGGTTTAAAGAAATAACGTACTTTTTTTTTGTTAAAAGACAGAGCAGGTGAGAAAAGATTGATTTACCAGAGCAGAATGGTAGGTGGCTCTGAGAAATATTCTCAAAGCGACTGACTGTGCCATACAGTGTCAAGGTTGTCAGTGTTGAAGCTCCAGTGTGTCTCTGCATTTCTGGACCCAGGACTCTCCTGAACGTTGTTCTTTTTTTAAAAAGTTGTTTCCAGTCAAGGGGAAAATGAAGCTTTGTCTCCTTTTGTGCCCTGCAATCCACCTTCACTCTTCCCCACCAAAGTGGCTGTTTCCACATATTCACGCCGGTTACAAGTTCACTCACAGCCAACGGCACAACTGCACATGCCCGTCAACGGTTACGGCTGACAGAACCTTCTGCATAACAGACCAATCCAATTAACTTTTTGGCTGGGGTGGGGAGTGAGATGAGCAATTTGAGGGGGGTTTCTGAACGTCGTCATGTTTAATTTCTTTAATAAAAAGTGAACTCATGGAAACACTTTGCTATTCAGTGGGGAGAGGAATATTTCTGGTCAGGGGCTCCAGCATTGGGGAACATAAAAGAAGCAGGCTTTAAATGATGGGGAGAGCAAAGTGGACGTCTGTGACAGGGTAAGGTGGTCATGGTAATGGTTACTTTATGAACAAGACTAGCCAAAAGGAATGGGAACAAGGATAGAATGAACATAGAACACAGTACAGACCCTTCGGCCCATCATGTTGTGCCTACCTTTTAAACTACTCTGTAAGATCAATCTAACCCTTTCCTCCTACGTAGCCCTCTATTTTGTCTATCATCCAAGTGCTTATCTAATGCAGAGTGAAGGGATATGGAGAGAAGGCAGGAACGGGGTGCTGATTGTGGATGATCAGCCATGATCACATTGAATGGCGGTGCTGGCTCGAAGTGCTGAATGGCCTACTCCTGCATCTATTGCCTAATGCCTCTAATGTATCTGCCTCTACCACTAGCCTTGGCAGGGAGTTCCACATACCCACCACTCTCTGTAAAAAACTTAACTCTGACGTATCCCCTATACTCAAAACACCTTAAAATTATGACTCTCGTCACAGCCACTTCTGGCCTAGCAAAATGCCCCTGGCTATCCACGCAGTCTGTGCATTTTATCATCACGTACACCTCTGTCAAGTTGCCTCTTCTTCACTCCAAAGAGGAAACCCCAAGCTCACTCAACCTTTCCTCATAACGACGTGCTAATTCAGGCAATGACCTGGTAAATTTTCTCTGTGCCCCCTCTGAAGCTTGTCCGTCCTTCCTACTGACCAGAACTGCAACATTACCTCACAGCTCTCGAACTCAATCTCTCCCCCCCACCCCCAAACTAACGAGGACCAACACACCATACACTGCCTTAACAGCCTTATCAATTTGCACAACAACTTTGAGGGATCTATAGTCCTGTGCCTCAAGATCCCTTTGTTGGTCCACAATGGTTACTTGAATTCAGTGTTTAAGTCCCTAGGCAGCAACATACCCAATCAGGAGAGATGGTGGTTTCCCTCTGGTCTGCATTCAATCACAGGCTTGCACTCTGCAGCTTAGAATGCTTTTCTTTTGTGTTCTGATGCAAGGTTTTGGTCCAAAATACAGACTTTCACTCCTGACACGCTGAGTGTTTCCTTTTTCTGCTGCTTTTTTCCCCGATTTGGAGGTTACGTTTTCATTCTAGCTCCAATCGGCTTTCTTTCAAGTACATTGAGCTGAATAAATCATTTCTCATCTGTATATTGTTTGGGCGCTGATGCACTAAGAGGCTCTGTAACCTTAACATATCCTTCTCATTTCATGTTAAGACCGTAAGATATAGGAGCAGAATTAGGCCGTTTGGCCCATCGAGTCTGCTCCACCATTCGACCATGGCTGATCCATTATTCCTCTCGGCCCCAATATCTAGTGTGCTCCCCCTATCCCTTCATGCCCTTACTAATCAAAAATCTATCAACCTTTGCCTTAAGTATTTGTAAAGACTTGGCCTCTACAGCTGCCTGCAGCAAAGAAATCCCCAGATTCACCACTTTGATTAAAGAAGATCCACCTCGTCCCCTTTCTAAAAGGACACCCTTCTATTCTAGTCTTGGACTCCACCACCTTAGGGAACGTCCCTAGGTGGTGACTCTCAACCTGCTCCCAATTCCTTGACTTGTGAGGTCCAGTCAACAAGGACAGACAGCTCAAATAGCAGTGAAAAAGTGTTAGTAGAGCAAAGCAATCCCTCCCCCCGCCCCCAGTTCTCACTGTGAATGTAACAATACCTCCTCCCCAGCCTGAGTGGAATTATGAATTTTTTAAGGAGTGCACAGCTGATGAATGCCAACTGAGATCTGGTCTGCTTGTCCCCGGAGTTGAGCTTTGGTGGTGAACCTGACAGTGGTTGGTTCAGTCGGTGACTGGAGGAGGACAAGTACACACACTACCTTATTCCTCACTGACATTCATTTTGTAACATTGCTACTTAGCCTTGTGTTTTCTGCTGCTAACCGTACCGTCCTGCAACTGTGGGGCAGAGATCCTGACAGTGTTAGCTGTTGAATGGCCGGTGTCAATTAAACTGCACTGCGCCATTGGTTCATGTAACATCACTTCAATACCATAGTAACAGTTGGTTTAAAATATTAAAGAAGCATTAAGGGTTAAATTTAATGTTTGCATACTCCCAAGTCCGAAGGAGTGATGGTCACAAGGCTCCATGTTTCTGCACCGCTGGTCCAGGCGTAGCCTCTTAACCTTCATCTGGCGCTTGAGCCTGACCCCTTCACTTGGAATTCGCTCTTCCCTGTATTACCGTTCTCCTTGTTAGAAGTTGTGCCCGCGGGCTGAGGCGACCCACCGACCTTGCCCAACATGTTACTTAGAACGTAGCTGGCCCGCGTGGTGTCCACATGTGATCCTCAGCGTAGTAAGCAGCTTATTTCAGTTCTAGGGCAATCAGACACACCTTGCTGGGATTTGGCGGGGTTAACAGTACTGTGCCTGTGCTGTAGGTGCAGTGAACCCTGCGATAATTCCTATATTAAGTCACACAACCCCACACTGTCAAGGAGGAAGTGAATAGTGGGTACAGAAGTGTCTGCAGTGTCAATGGCAGAGAAACAAGGGGGGACTGAGCCCCAAGGTCTGAACTGGTGACGTCTCCTACTTCAGCCCAGGATAAGCCACATGTACAGTAAGGGAGTTAATGCAAAGCAAGATGATGCATTGTTAATGTGAAATCTGTCTGGGACGGTTGTGTGAGGACTAAAAGTTGGATTGGTTTGTTTCCTGACACTTCTAACTGTAAATTGGCTGTTTTCTCAATGCACAATTGCGATCAAACTGAACGTAAGGAGACCAAGGAGCTGGATGGGGAGATGTGTGGGATTTTATGGTCATAACCAGTAGTACCCACTGAGGAATGAGCAGTGCCAGCTCGTCAGTGTGATTCGCACCTTCACTGACAAGGGAAAAACATTCCGAGTGGTAACTCGCGTGAAAGGTGCCCTGGAGCCCCAAAATGGTGCTCCGGCAAGGCAGTGACTGTCCCTCTGTTTGGGTGAATTGTTCTGTGAGGAATTGGTAACGATAAACGGGAGCTATTGTGCTAATGAGTGATGGAGATTGGGAACTAGGGGGAAGAGCCCTTTCAAAGGGTCTTCTGAAGAAAATTCCTGAAATTGACCACTTAAAACTGATTCGTTTTACCCTGGTGTAGAATGCTATGTATAGGGTGAACATAAACAAGTGCAACTGTTTATTGCTGAGGGTTCTGCAATGTACAGTTGGTATGAGTACTCTAAATCTTCCATTTGACAGTGTTGAGCTTCCAATGCTGCCTCTGTGTATCAGACACAATGTGAAGCTCTTAGAAGAATATATTACCCTGTTTTACATTTTTAAGGACATTTTTTAGCCACAAATCCTAGACAGTTATAATGATGGAGATGTCTATGGAATGGAAGAGGATGAAAAAAGAGAAATCAGCTGCCAAGCCCCATGTATTTTGTTTTGCTGAAATGGTCGGTACAGTTTCTGTAAAAACTTATGTGGACTTTTTAAATGACTTTAAAGAAAAGTAAATATTAATTTATATTTGTGAAAAGGCCACTGTTAGTGCATTTTGATGTAAATACTTTGTTTATAGTACGTATTAAATTTTCCTACACCTTAACTGTCTGCTGTGTAGTTATTACAGAGGGGTTACCATTTGATGGTGCTCCTCGATGTGCTGCGTGGGGACGGGAGCCTCTGGGATCAAGCTGACAATGAAATATTAGTATCAGAATCAGGTTTAATATCGCTGGCGTATGTCATGAAATTTGTTGTTTTTGAGGTGGCAGTACAGTGCAATACACAAAAACACTGAATTACAGTAAATCTATATATTAAATAATTAGTGCTCATTGGTTCAATATCCATTAAGAAATCTGATGGCAGAGGGGAAGAAGCTGTTCCCGAATCACTGCTGTACCTCCTCCCTGATGGTAGCAATGAGGAGAGGGCATGTCCTGGGTGATGGGGCTTTAATAGTAACATGCCTCACAGTGCTTTGACAAATAAAATCTAGTATGGATTATTTGAGGAGTTCTTGGGCCAGCAGTCAAAGAAGTGGGATTTAAGGAAATGAGTGTTTGGGAAGCAAATCAAAAGTTTTCTGGCTGCACCAGGTGGAAGTACAACTACAAATGGAAAGGGGAAAAATAGAAAGCATTCACTGGCCATTTTGGTGCCAGCTGTATCTAATAAAGTGACTACTGCGTGTATGTCCATGATCTTCTGTTGCTGCAGCCCATCCACTCCAAGGTTCAATCTGTGTGTTCAGGACATCTTTAAAAAGCAAGACGCCTCTAGAGGGCAGCATCCATCATTGAGGACCCTCACCATCCATGACGTCATCTCGTTACTATCATCTGGGAGGAGGTACAGATGCCTGAAGACGCACTCAGCATTTTAGGAACAGGTTCTTTCCCTCCCCATCAGATTTCTGAATGGACTATGAACACTGCTTCACTAGTTTTGCTCTCCGTGCATTGCTCATTCATTTTGTTTTAATATAATGGTTTATGTATTGCACTGTACTGCTACTGTAAAACATTCCATAAAGTATCGCTCAGTGGCCGCATCTTTAGGTACAGGTCTGGAACCTGGTCTGGTTGTCTGCTGCTGTGGCCCTTCTACTTTGAGGTTTGATGAAATGCTTTTCTCCACACCACTGTTATAACACCTGATCATTTGAATTACTGTCGCCTTCCTGTCAGCTTGAACCAGTCTGGCCATTCTCTGACCTCCCTCGTTAACAAGGCATTTTCACCCACAGAACTGCTATTCACTGGATTTTTTTTTTATTTTCACACCATTCTCTGTAAACTCTAGAGACTTGTGCATGATAGTGCCAAGAGCCCAGCAGTTTCTGAGATACTCTAAGCACTCCATCTGGTATCAACAATCATTCCATGTTTAAAGTCACTTAGATCAGAATTCTTCCCCGTTCTGATGTTTGGTTTGAACAACAACTGAACCTCTTGACCATGTCTGCATGCTCTTATCTATTGAGTTGCTGCCACATGATTGGTTGATTAGATACTGGCATTAACAAGCAAGTGTACCTAATAAAGTGGCCACTGACTAGGAGTAAGGCATCTGACATGGCCTTACAGAGGTGTATAAACTTAGAGGGACTTGGTAAATCCACACATTCTTTTTCCCAAACCAGAAGGTAAAGGTTTAAAGTGAGAATGGAGAGATTTAAAAGAAACCTGAAGGTAACTTCAGATGGATATATGGAATGAGATGCCACAGGAAGTAGCAGAAGCAGGTTCAACAATATTCAAAAGACATTTGGATAGATACATGGGTAGGTACAGAGGGGTATGAGACTAGATTAGATGGTTATCATGTGCAAGATGGGCAGAAAAACCCTGTTCCCATGATATGTGGCCTGTCAGGTTTGACTTGCCTTTCATTGCCACTTGATAGCACAATCTTGTCCCACTTTATTCTCTTGATATCCAGAAATCTCTCATTTCAAATAAACTCAACAACTGGACTCTTTGCAGTGATGCACCACCATCAAATTTCTCATCTCACTCCTGGATGAACAACCCCTGGTTCAAGGCTCCTTGGCCAGAGGAAACTTTAAGCCCTTCAAACACTGTAAGGACTTTCGAATTTAAACAGTATCTCCTCTCATTCTTCAAAACTGGTTTTTATCCAGTCAATATTTGCCACATTCCTATGTACATGCATCAATTCTTGGGTAAAAAGATCAAAACTGTTCAGAATCAGGTTTAATCTCACTGACATCTTGTGAAATTTGTTATTTGTGGCAGCAGTTAAGTGTAATACATAAAAAATACTATGAATTACATTTTTAAATTATTTCAAAATGAGATCAAAAATAGGTTCCTGGGTTCATTGTCCATTCAGAAATCTGATGGCAGAGGGGAAGAAGCTGACCCTGAATCGTTGAGTGTATATCTTCAGGCTTCTGTACCTCAGATGGTAGCAATGAAGAGTATGTCCTGGATGATGGAGCACAGTGCCACCAAGATCCTAAGTAACTGCAGGTAATGCTTCCTTATTCCTGTTTTAAAGTTATTTTGAATAAAAAATGAACTGGAATTGTTCAAGTAGGGAGAATGGGAGGAGCGTAGAGATCTGCGTGGGTAGGTGAGACCACTGGGGTTTATAATTAGTTTTAAAATTGAGCCATGTTGGGCTTCATGAGTGTTGAGACTGATAGACAGGGTGACACAGGAAAGTTACATTCCTAGAGCAAAATAAAACAAACTGGAGGAGCTCAGAGGGTCTGGCAGTATCTGGGGAAGGAAATGGGCTGTTGGGGTTTCAGGTCGCGACCCTCTGGTTTGAAAGATAACCAGAAGCAAGAGGGATGATCCAAATGAAAGAGGGAAGACCATACCTCCACCTAGATTAACCTATCACTTGTCAGTAAGACCAAGGAATTGATTGCGGGCTTCAGGAAGGGGAAGTCGAGGGAACACACTCCGGTCCTCACAGAGAAATCCGAAGTGGAATGAGTGAGGAGTTCCAACTTCCTGGGTGTCAGCATCTCTGAGGATCGCATAAACTCATCTTGGGCTTTCAGCTGGGTACTGGTATCAATTACAACTGACGTTTCAATACCTGCGTTTGGCTGGAAGCCTGGGAGAGCTACCCGCCATATTCGCTGGGAAAACCCTAGATCCTTTTTCTCTGAAGATCAATCCTGAGCCCAACATACTGAGGCAATTACAAAGAAGGCACGATAATGGCTATAGTTCATTAGGAGTTTGAGGAGAATTGGTGCGTCACCAAAGACACCGGCAATTTTCTACAGATGTGCTGAGGAGAGCACAGTACATCATGTTCTTGTATGGAGGGGCTGCTGCACTTCCTCGGGAAAAAGATGCAGTAAGTTGTAAACTCAGCCGGCTCCATCGCGGGAACTAGCCTCCCCTGCATCCAGGGCACCTTCAAACGGCAATGCCTCAAAAAGGCAGTATCTATCATAAGGACCCCATCACCCAGGACATATCACCTCCTCATTGGTGCCATCAAGGAGGAGGTCCAGGAGCCCGAAGACACACACTCAATTTTTCAGGGACAGCTACTTCCCCAGTGCCATCAGATTTCTGAATGGAGGATGAATCCATTATTTTTTCTCCCTTTTTCCACTACTTACGAGGGTGATTGATAAGTTTATGGCCCAAGGTAGAAGGAGATGAGTCATTAATCAAACTTTCTGCATAATCACTCAAGGAGTTGAACTGCACGTGCATGTAAGGAGAGCTGTATAACTCATCTCCTTCTACCTTAGGCCACGACCTTATCAATCACCCATTTGTGGACAGTTTCTGGAGGTCCAAGATCCATGTGCTCCATGACCACTGGACTAAGTGTGTAAATGTAGGAGGGGACTATGTTGAAAAATAAATGTGCTAGGTTCTCAAAAATTAACTCCTACTTTAGCCCATGAGCTTAACAATCACCTGGTATTTAATTTAATTTTCTTATTTATTGAGATACAGTACAGCGCAAAATAGGCCCTTTCGAACCTTCAAGCTGTGCTGTCCAGCAATCCTTCGATTTATCCCCTGCCTAACCAGGGGACAATTTACAGTAGCCTACGAAGCAGCTCGTCTTGCAGCCGTGGGAAGAAACGAGCAGCTGCAGGAAACCTAGGCGGTCCCGGGGGAGAACGTAGAGGCTCCTTACAGGCAGAGGGGTGAAATAAACCCAGGTCTCTGATACTGTAAACAGTTGTGCTGTCCATTACACTGCCATGCCGCCAGAGGGCAGCATTGCTTCAAGTTGCTCAGTGGCCGAGCCCCTCATCCATCACAGTAAATGTACCACCCGTCCTCTGCATCATAAATACTATATTAACATAGCCAGTCAAATGTCATGCCTTATGGGTCAGGTATACTTATTATGGTTTTATTTCTATCTACTGCTGCCACAGGACAATAAATTTCATGACAAATGCCAGAGATATTAAACACGATTCTGCCTTCTTTTGTTCCACTCCGCCCCTCCCCTCTTTCACTCCAGGCAGAGAGTCTTGACCCAAACTATTGGCTGTCCATTTCTCTCCACAAAAGCTGCCTGGTCACCCATATTTCTCAAGCAGCTGTCGATCCCCGCATCTGCAGTCCGCTATATCTTCCAGGTACACTCCGAGCCGGCAGGGAGTGAGTGCCTCACCAGAGAGTTGACATTTGACCGCGGTCGCCAGGTAGGGTTAACAATTCTCTGACAGCTCACTTGGTCATCCTCGAGGAGCCAGGAGAAGCCGACTGAGCTTCTCACAGAATTTGGCCTTAAAAATAAAATGGTATTTTTTTTTGCAAGGAAGTTACAGTGCTACAATGCGAAGGAATTAACGGAGGAGGAAATGGAATTCTGCCAGAGAGGGGGAGAAGGCTGACCCGACAGAAGCAAAACGCTGGAGGAGTTCAGCAAGCCAGGCAGCGCCCACAAAGGGGAATTCACATACAGTCGATGTTTTGGGACGAGACCTGACCTGCTGAACGTTGCCGGCATTTGTTATTTTATTTCACCATTTGAACCTGTTGAACAGTATCGAGGTCAACAGTCTGCAATACTTTCAACTGGAAGATGTCCTTCTAGTGGAAAATAGGATTCAATAGCACAGAGTTACGGACCCCCAGAACAGTGGAATCAGAGTGGGTCGTTGGAAACCATACAAAGGATCCAATGACCTGAAGCTAGGAGTTATGCTTGCAAACAGAACAAAATGTTCCCACTTACTGCTTGGTTTAGTTGCCTTCCGTTGGTTTTTAAAAGCTTCCCAGACTTCTAACTTTCTAATAGTTTTCGCTCTCTTTGGCATTTATGTTGACTTTGACTTCTCTTGTTAACCACAGTTGTGTCAATTCTTCTCCCTCTTTGAGATGTATATATCCCGTGACTTCCAATTTGCTTCCACAAATTCCAGCCATTGCTGCTCTGCCATCATCTCTGCCGGTGTTCTTTTCCTTTCAGTGTTTGGTTTCCCGGAACAAAGAGGAGACTACAAGCACAATATACTGACTCCTGTACTTAATACATGTTCATCCCAATGTTAAACAGAAAGAGTTCCCTTTCTCTTGGAGTAATTGCTCATATCAGTCCCATGTATTTTTGTTGCCATCCATTAGAATACTGTGGAGGTATCAAGAGATGTTTGTGTATTTTCGAACTTATGAGCAAAATCAACTTAAGGCTTTGCTTCCAAGGGGACCACGTTAGACTAGAAGACATTGGAGCAGAATTGCCTATTGAGTCTGCTCCGCCATTCATTCATGGCTGATTTGTTATCCCTTTCAACCCCATTGTCCTGCCTTCTCCCTGTAATCTTTGATACCTTTACTAATTAAGAACCTGTCAACCGCTGCTTTAAATATACCCAATGACCTGGCCTCAAAAAACCTTTGGCTAAAAAAGACCCTCCTCATCTCTGTTTCAAAGAAAGATCCTTCTGTTCTGAGGCTGTGCCTACTGCTCATAGACTCCCCCATTATAGGAAACATCCCCTCGACAGCCACTCTAACTAGGCCTTTCAATATTTGATGAGTTTCAATGAGACCTGCCTGCCTCCCCACCATTCTTCTAAGCTCCAGTGATTGCAGGCGCAAAGCTACCTGGAGAATGGCTAGTACATTGTAAGCAACGGTTACAATTTACTAAATTGCAGGAATACCTGGTAAAGGTGTAGGGTTCTTGGACAATAGGGAGGGGGGAGCTGAAAGGGCAGATGAGTTCCGCCGTTTCCATTAAACGACTGGTTGACACATATTTATTCCAGGTGTCATGTGCCATTGTAACCACCAGAGGGCAGCATTGCTTCAGGTCGCTCAGCAGCTGAGCGTCTCATCCATCACAGTAAATGGATCGTCTGTCTTCTGTATTATAAATACTGTATTAAAATAGCCAAGCTAGTCACAGGAAGCTCAAATGTCAGGCCTTATGAGTCAGATATTTTATTCTGCGGGGTGGGGGCAGGGGGTTGGAGAAAAGACACTCAGCTTGAGGCAGCTTCTTGGAGTGAAAGTCCACTGTTTTGGCCCACTGTTCAATCATGGTGGGGTGGGGTTGGGAGAAAGGATTCCAGATTTAATGCCTCATCTGTCTGTCTGACCCAGGCCTTTGTCTTTATCCTGGATGTCCAACCCTCGGCCCTTAGAAGAATGAGATTATTACCCTAAACCACTGGGCTCCTGAACCAGCGTGGACAAAGTCACTCACCTCAACTCCGAACTGATTCCACCACCTACCAACTCATTGTCATGGACTGTACAGCTCATGTTTGTTTGTTTCTTTCCTTCTTTATTAATTTTTTTTTATTTGCACAGGTTTGTCTTCTATTGCGCATTGGTTGTCTGTCAGACTGTGTGCGAGTTTTCATCAATTCTACCCTGATGAATCTCAGGGTGGTATATGGTGACATACACATACTTCATTAATAAATTTATTTGAATTTCAAACACTAATTGCTGGAGTAACATAAGCCACACTGTATCTATAAAGAGGATCTATGAAGACCTACCTGAAACATTGTCTGTCCATTTCCCTCCACAGATGCTGCCTGACGTGTGGCATTTCCCATGTTACACTAGTGTAAATAGGTGACAAGAAATTAAGGGTTATTGATGGTGCTGAAAGAGGGGACATAATATCCTATTAGTAGGTTCAAAGGTCAGCACAACGTCTGGGGCCAAAGGGCCAGTACTGTACTGTGATATTCTGTTCTATTACAGAGGAGTAACTTTGAGAATCGGTCTCTTGGGAGTGCTGAGAGCTAGGTTATTCATGATGGGCTGAACAGCCACCTATTTCACAAGAAAATACAAGAAGCATGGAAATAAAGTTCCCTCTGTGCAATTTTTTACCCAGTGACAACAGCGTGGGTGCACGGAAAGATTTCTTCAATAAAAACAGTATAAATCAGCCAGTTCTAACATCTGCAGACAAATCATCACAAACTCCACGTTGTCAACACCGCCTCAGAAACCGGAAAAGGAAACGTAATTGTGTACGATTGTGAAATATACCCAACAGGCCAGCGAGGTAGAGGGTGACAAGCTTTTGTGCATAGTTTAAATTTCTTGTGCGTTAGCATGCGCGTGCACACCTTAGAGGGAACATTGTACAGAAATACTAAAATATGAAAAACAAATACTAATGCTTCCTTTAACTTTGTTCGGAGATAAATAATGGCCAGTAGGCCAGACTGAAATACTGCAGCTGCTGAAAGTAAAAGAGAAATACTGGAAATACGCAGCAGGTCGGGCAGTGTCCATGGAGAGAGAAGTGATTTGTGTTCAGCTTGCACAGTTCTTGTCACCACATCGCTGGAAATCCAGGGTTTCTCTGGATAGGATGTGGAGATATTTATAGGAATATTAGGATCGCAACACTGTAATAGTGAGGAGGACGTATAGGGCGGGGTTGTTTTCTGAGTGGAGGAGGCTGAGGGGAAACTGAATTGAGGTGTACAATGTCAGGAAGGGTCCAAAGAAAGAGCTTGGACTTGCTGTCCTTAGCAGAGGGGTTAAAATGAGGTTCTGTAGGTTTTAAACTATGGTTCTTCACAAGGGCTTTTGGACGCGCTGTGCGGCCTGACAACTGGCAGTCTCCCGGAGCGGCCTGGAAGACGAGTGCCTTTGGGGAGTGGTCCCAGTTCCTCGCTGATTTCGCCGACTGCAGCTTCGTGGGAGACGGAAACACTGAGACAGCAGACGCTGTGCGCTGTTCTCGGAAGTAGGCCTCTGTGCTGAATGCTTCCGCTCTCTTTTGATGGTGAGTGAGAGCCTGTCGGCCCCCGAAATGGGGGGTTGGGGGGGGGGATTTGGAGAAGTGAGGCGGAAGATTGTAACATCGAAACAGCGGGTTGCTGGTCTCCACTCTTGTTACTGCAGGAGTGACCTCTCTCTCCCTCACTGGAGAGAGGTCTGAGGTTACGGACTGTAGTTTTGATGGACTCCCGATAAAGGGGGGCTTTTGCTATTGTTTACATAGTGGGTTGGTGCTTCTGCTGGCACAAGTGGGGGGGAGGGGGAAGTGGGAGGGCAATGGCGAGGGTTGACACTTCTGCTGTTTATGTGATGTGAGGGGGAGGGGAGCGTTGGGGTTTTGATGTCTCTATCGTTCATTCTGTGGGGATGTCTGTGAAGAGAGAGAATTTCAGGCTGTGTCCTGCATACATTCTCTGATATTAAGTGGAACCATGTCAAACCGGCAGAAGGATTTGAGAGATGATAAGGGCGTAAGGAACATGCCATCCGAAAGGGCAATATGAACAGAAACGCTCATCACCCCTACACAGCATTTGAGAGAGCTCTGATGTGCAGGGTTTGGACGCAGTGCTGGAGCTGGGATGAGGGCGATCGGCCTTCTTTGTTCTCTGTGGCCCCCTGCACTTTACCTCTGGAGTGGAATTTGAACCCAATACCTACTGGCTTAAAGGCAGACGTCCTTTCCCCTCTTGCCCCCACCCCCCTTCCCCAGATGAGCCAACATCAGATCCACAGACCACTGCGAGGAGAATTCAATCCAAAGAGAAGTGTTTGGAATTTAAGTCTCTGCCTTGCTCCCTGTTTGTCCGTGTCCCTCAGGTCCTTGCTGTACAACTCTGCTGGAAATCCTGATTGAGAAGTTGCAGAACCTGGGCCCCTGTACTTCCCTCTGCAGTTGGATCCTCGACTTCCTAACCGGAAGACCACAATCTGTGCAGATTGGTGATAACATATCCTCCTCTCTGACGATCAACACTGGTGCACCTCAGGGGTGTGTGCTTAGCCCACTGCTCTACTCTCTATACACAAATGACTGTGTGGCTAGGCATAGCTCAAATACCTTCTATAAATTTGCTGACAATACGACCATTGTTGGTAGAATCTCAGGTGGCGACGACAGGGCGTACAGGAGTGAGATATGCCAACTAGTGGAGTGGGGTCACAGCAACAACCTGGCACTCAACGTCAGTAAGACAAAAGAGCTGATTGTGGACTTCAGGAAGGGTAAGATGAAGGAACACATACCAATCCTCATAGAGGAATCAGAAGTGGAGAGAGTGAGCAGCTTCAAGTTCCTGGGTGTCAAGATCTCTGAGAATTTAACCTGGTCCCAACATATCGATGTAGTTATAAAGAAGTTAAGACAGTGGCTTATACTTTATTAGGAGTTTAAAGAGATTTGGCATGTCAACAAATACACTCAAAAACTTCTGTAGTTGTACCATGGTGAGCATTCTGACAGGGTGCATCACTGTCTGGTATGGAGGGGCTACTGCACAGAATCGAAAGAAGCTGCAGAAGGTTGTAAATCTAGTCAGCTCCATCTTGGGCACCAGCCTACAAAGTACACAGGACATCTTTAGGGGGCGGTGTCTCAACAAGGTAGTGTCCATTATTAAGGACCTCCAGCACCCAGGGCTTGATCTTTTCTCGCTGTTACCATCAGGTAGGAGGTACAGAAACCTGAAGGCACACACTCAGCAATTCAGGAACAGCTTCTTCCCCTCTGCCATCCGATTTTTAAATGGACATTGAAACTTTGGACACTATCTCACTTTTTTGATATACAGTATTTGCCTTTACACATTTTAAAATATCTATTCAATATACGTAATTGAATTACTTGTTTATTTATTATTATGTTTTATTTTATTTATAATTATTATTTTTCTCTCTCTCTGCTAGATTGCATTGAACTGCTGCTGCTAAGTTGACAAATTTCACGTCACGTGCCGGTGATAACAAACCCGATTCTGATTCTGAAATAAGGAAATCGGAGCCGGGGCCTTTGGTGTCACCAGCTCAGCGGAATTGCTGCCGCTCCCTTTACTCTCGGGATGGTATGTCTCTAACTCACTGATCCATCAATCAATTGGTGAGACAGCTCCAGTGCAGCGATCAACACAACGGGCTAAAAATACCCCGGGCTGAGTGTGCAATCCGCAGCGGGATTTCTCGCCGCGTGCTTTCACTCCACAGAAAACCAGAGGGAAGACATTTGACTCACCACCAGAGTGGCATCTAGACTCAGCAACCCCGCTGCACAGGGAAAGCCCTTTGGCCCACGAGGTTGTACTGAAGTAAGTCAGTGATTAAATACCTAACTAATCCCTTATGCCCTCAGGGTGTCCCAGAACCCGTTTATTCCTCACTTGGGGTGGTGACGACAAAGCCGTTTGACATGCCGTACATTCAGAGACACCCTTCTGCACACCACCGTTGTAACGCGTAGTTATTCGCCTTCCTGTCAGCTTGAGCCAGTCTGGCCATTCTCATCCGACCTCTCTCATTAACAAGGTTTTTTCACCCACAGATCTGTTACTCACTGGATGTTTTTTTTTTACATTACTCTCTGTGAACTGCAGAGACTGCTGTGTGTGAAAACCCCAGGAGATCAGCAGTTTCTGAGATACTCAAACCACCCCATCTGGCACCAACAATCATTCCACACTCAAAGTCACTTAGATCACATTTCTTCCCCATTCTGATGCTTGCTCTGAACAACTGAACTTTTTGACCATGTCTCATAGGTTTCAAAGGTGCTTTTAATGTCAGAGAAATGTATGCAATCTACATGCTGAAGTGCTTTTTCTTCACAACTCCTATGCACGCTTTTATGCTTTGGGTTGTTGCCGTGATTGGCTGATAAGACATTTGCAATAACAAGCAAATAAAGTGGCCACTGAGCGTGTTTCTGTATGGTTTCCACTGTGGAGGAGTTAATCCAGCTGCATTCTTACTTGCAAGCTGTACACCGTCCTAAATTGCTTCTCCTCCATCTCACTGCGGGTCTAAATCCTGGAACTTGCTTTCTAACAGAGACGTATTCTTACGAACAGTGAGCAAGATTAGGCTGTTCACCTATTTTTAACCGTCTCAGCCGTCTGATAAAATGGCTGACGTTTTTTACCAAGTGCCACTCGCCTATACTAACCCCGACTCTCTTTACATCCACAATTCTATCAATGTCTGGCTTCAATAAACTGGGCAGCTGAACCTTCACAACCTTCAGACAGCAAATCTCTTTCCAAATCTGGCCTCTTATTCTTCGACGTTGACCCCCCAGGTTGAAAATAAAAATCTAAGCCAGCTGGGTAAAGAAGGACATCCATGGACGTGAGGTTTTCCCGCGGGAGGGGGGGTTTTGGATTGGTGGGTTCTCGGTTTGGTTGCCATTGCGAGCAGGAGGCCCTGAGGCCTGGTCGATCGGTAAGACCTGGAGTCTGGAGTCCAGCGATCGGCACTGAAGATCAAAGCGAGAAAGTTCATTGGGAAGTCCAGAATTTGAAGCCCAGTGGCCAAAGCCTAGAGAGGCTGGAGGCCTGGAATTGGAGGGGTGCGGGTGCTTGTGGGGTGGGTGCGGAAAGGGACTTGTTCAAGATTCAAGGTTGTTTAATGTCATTTCCAGTACACAAGTGTAAAGGAGAACAAAATAACTGTTCCTCTGGATCTGATGCAGCACAAAAAAAACACAAGAGCTAAAGAGCACAATATTGATAACAAGCAACAAATATAACTACACAAGATAGCATCTATAAATAGATTGAATTAATGTCCATAAAGTGATGCTAGGCACAGGAGTGTCTGTACATAAACTGACTGACAGGGAATGATAAAAGTAGTGGTAGTGGGGGTGTTTAAGCAGGCGAGTTGATATGGGGGGGGGGGGTAATCGGGTGTCCAGGGAGGGGTGGCATCTTTGGTGAAGGGCTTGGCATGTCTATTCTGGGGCAGCTCACTCACCTTTAGTCCAGCATTAATGACCCCCATCGCTCAGAACAGGCCCTCTTCTCATTGATACCATCGGCGAGCGGTACAGGGGCCCAAAGATGCAGTCTCTTTCCACCGCCATTAGATTTCTGACCAAACTATGAACCCATGAACGCTACCTCACTATTTTTTCTCTCGTTTTGCACTATATAAAAAAAAATTCTTATTGTAATTTTTAATATTAATTGCACTGTACTGCTGCCTTAAAACAAATTGATTAACACAGGTCAGCGTTATTAAAGCAGGTTGTGATTCACCGGACTCTCGGCTTTCACCTGCGGCTCCAAGGCACACAGCTGTTTGCATGGGGCCGATGCCATTTTGACAGGTGGGCTAAAGCAGGTGAGGGCAGCTGGCAGGCCTCATACCACAGGTGAGATAGGGGTGTGCCTGTCCTGGATGTGACGCCGCCTCCAGCGGACTGGCCCAACCGCCAGGAAGGCGGTATTTGCAACGCTCCGTGGGGAACGAAGGGCGTGACAAGGCACGGAAGGCCAAGGGAGACCCCAATTGTGACTATTTGTACCACTGAACCCAGACTTTGAGTAAGTTTTCCCCGAGTGTAATGGTGTTTTCACTTTATGGGCCCACCCTTACAGGTTTCTTTGTGTCTGTCATTGTTGAATACATTATCGTTCAGCCAGCTGACCCCAACACTGTTGGAACAGCACAGCATTCTGCTAAAATTCACCACCTTAAACACGCACAAGAACTCAAGCAGCAAACTGAATTTGTTGAAATTCTTAAGTCAAAAATTTTACTCATAGTTTTCTCAATAATAAATAATTTACATTATGTACATGCAGGGAATTCCTGCTAAATTTATACATAGAAAATGGAGTTGTTTCTTATACCCAACCCTCCAAAATCTCCCCCACCCCACCCTCCCACCCCAGATCTGTTCACTGAAACATCAAGTACCATGCCACACGCTCCCTGGGCACCCAGGTACCCATCTACTAATCGAAACAATTCAAAGCAGAACTACAATCACCATTAAAAATCATCACATCACAACTGAAATAAAGTGCCATTCTTCTTGAACTCTCTTAAAGGGGTGCCGTGGACACACAGACCACCTCTTAAAGGGAAAGGACGGGAGATTCCACCTGGGCTCCTCAACCTGACGTGCTCTGCCATGAACACTCAACAGTGCATGACTGAAAAAGACCATTGCTCGCATTTACAGTGCTGTGAGCGGTTCCGGGCCCGTAGATAAGGTGTGCTGGCATTGGAGAGGGTGCAGAGGAAGTTTACGGGAATGAAAGGGTTAGTGTATGAGGAATTGATGGCTCTATATCTGAGCTTGCAGTACTTCAGAAGAATGAGGAGACAGAGGGCTCTCACTGAAACTTATTGAACGTTGGAAGGCCTAGCGTGGATGTTCCCAATAGTGGGCGAGTTGACAACCACAGGGCACAGCTTCAGGTTAGCACGTCCATTTAGAACAGAGATGAGGAGGAACTTCTTTAGCCAGAGGGTGGTAAATCTGTGGGATTCATTATCGCAGACGGCTGTGGAGGCCAACCCATGGGGTACATTTCAAGCAGGAAGTTGGTGGGTTCTTGATTAGTAAGGCCATCACAGGTTATGGGGAGAAGGCGTGAGAATGAGGTTGAGAGCGGTAATAAATCAGCCATCATCAAATCACAGATTTGACTCAACGGCTCAAGTGGCCTAATTCTGCTCCAATGTCTCACAGTCTTATTAATGCACTGGTCGGGGGCCTTACCTCAACACAAGGGTGCCTACGAGACCCCTTTTCATTTCATAGAAACCTGAAAGAGATCTGCTTTTGCAAATCCTTTCTTCTTCAATGTGAGAAAAATGCAACCAAAGCACATCAACAGGTTTTTCGGGGGGGGGGGTTAAAAGTTCAGACATTAATAGTTAAAGAAATATTACATTACTCCATATGTACAATCACAAATGTTCACCAAAAGTCTCCATATATTATATCAACAAATATAAATTACACCGAACCATACAAAACGCTGCATTTACAGTGGTACTAACTCCAGACCATGCAGTGATCTCCACACCAAAAGCCCCCAAATCACACCAGTCCACACAAAGTGCCTCTGGGCCACGGGGAAGTGGGGGGAAAGGGGGGGGGGGATTGAGGTACAGAGTCGTTTTGATTGCCACCTCTTCCATTATTGTTACTGAGACTGAGGAGGCATTGGTATGGAAACACCAATGCCCTTGATCGGAAAAATCATACAAGGAGTAGTGGATACAGCCCAGCCCCCTCCACCTTTGAACACACTGACACAGAGCAGAAGTAGGCCATTCAGCCCATCAAGTCTGCTCATAGGGAAGCAGCATCGATTGTATTATGGTTACTGGATCTACTGAGTGTGCCCGCAAGAAGATGAATCTCAGGGCTGTATATAGTGACATACGTATACAAGGATAATAAATTTACTTTGAATTTCACATCCAAGGCTGTGCCCATCATTCCCTGCCTTCACTGGTACGTTTGTTCGGCCAAGCCGTGAGGAGATCCCGTCTTCCGGAGACTGCCATCTAGCGAGCGGAGTTGAAACCGCGCGGGCCAGAGCCAGGCGGACGGGTCTGGTCCTGACTCACCCTCACTGCCACAGACCCCAAGCGAGGGAGCACAGGGCTCTGAGTACCCAGGCCACCATCCCCAAATCATGAGCACTGCAGAAGATGAGCAGCAAACAGCTTAAAGCTGGGGATAACACAGGAAGCGTTGGCTCTTGGTGTAAAATATGTTGGTTTAACTTCAGAGGTTCAGCTTGCTGGAAGGCCCAATGTAAACCCTGCAACTGATTATACTCACTGGAAATAGCTTTGATTCTAGTCTGGTGACTTAAACCTCTTAAGAGAAGTTCCACATTATGATCTGAGTACAGCTGAGCTCTCAGCCTTTGAATGCATCTTAATCCTGACCCAGCCCTTTCTAGCCTTTAACAGTGAGAACAATGCTGGCATGCCAAATAATTCCTACTAGAATTTCCAGACCATGGGGCAACACCACGGATCTGTATCTGAAAAATGTGGACCACCATACAAGACACAGGAGGAAGTGGGAACTGTGTTGAGATGAAGGGACTCAACCTGGAAACGCCGACTTAATATTTCCCTCCATAAATGCTGTCCGAACTGCTGAGTTCCTCCAGGATTTTGTGTGTTTGCTCCAGATTTCAGCATCTTTCGAATCTCATCTCTCTCAAACTGTTGATTTTCTCTCATCTGACAGGATTACAGACACACAGGGCTGCAGAGACTGTGCCAAACTACTCCTTGGAGCAATAATGTACAATCTTCCACCTAAAACACTTTGACTTTGGGGGGGGGGGGCATTTTCTTGCTGCTATGTATACTACTGCAGAATTTTCTAATAATCCTTGTTAAATTCATCCCCGTTTTCTCCACCTTACCTGGCTGTAACCTTTGAAAAACAACTGTCATGTCACCCAATAGCCAGAGGTGCAATGCTCTTAATAAATAAAATTTACAAGTGAATCGCATTTTTATGTGAATCTATAAAATCTGTCCGAAGGCCTGACCTCCTAAGGGTTAAACTCAGCAGCACCCAGACCCCGTCCCATCGACACAGAGGAACAGTTTCCCACACCCACTCACACGTGCTACTGTACACTGGCACATACAAGGACATTCACCTATTCACACGTGTTTACCGACACGCAAGCACACACCACAAACATGCACACATGTATAGCTAATTCACCAAGATTGCCACAAACGATAAATAGCCTGTGTAATGCACACAGAATGCTGGAGGAACTCAGAGGTCAGGCAGCATCTGTGGAGATGAAGAGTCAACATTTCAGAACGAGACGCTTCATCAGGATTCCTGCAGCTCTGGATTTCTACCATCTGCAGAATCTCTTGTGTTTATGTAAAGGAATAAACAGTTGGCGTTTCAGGCCAAGACAGTCTCATTCCGAAATGCCGACTACTTATTCCTATTCATAAACACTGCCTGACCTACTGAATTCATTATTTTGTGTGTGTTGCTCTGGATTTTTTGCAATATCTTTTCTGTTTATGATAGCCTGAATAAACTTGCAGAGGTTACTGTCCCAGTTTGGGTGGGCAATATTGGAAGAGGGTGTAGTTTTGTTACCCGAGGAGTAATACTGTACAATCCCTGCAGCCTCCCAGCAGTGATCAGACAATGGACAAGAAGCAGATAGCTTGGCTGGTTTCCCCTCAGTTCTATTCCTCCTCAGGTAGGGGCCAACCAGGCCAAGGAGAGAGCAGGGTCCCTGCCCCACCAGGACACTGCGCAGCATAAATGACATCCGATCCTTCACGAGGCAGTGGGAATGGAACGTACAGTACATCTCGGACTGTGCGCAATCCCCCTTCCTCTCTCAGCCTGCTTTATGTGATGTTCACCCTTTAACACTCTTCAGTAAATAGTCCCTTACTGTTCCCCTCTACACAGGAGAACCTTTCCAGTTCTCCTCTGTCACATAATTCCAGAGTCCCAGGTGTGCAGGAATCAAACAGGACTATATATATTTTTCTCTTTGCTTTTCTAAAATTGTAACCATATGTGCTACTTGTTCTACATGCAGTGTGCTGTCGGTAATGTGTTTTGCACCGTGGCCCTGGAGGAACACTGCTTCGTTGAGTTATTTTCACGAATGGTTGAATAATTAAACTTGAACTCAACAGGGGCTCCATCTCCAAAAGGCGATGCCTCAAAAAGGGGGCATCCACATTAAGGACCCCCATCACCCAGGGACATACCCTCTTCTCATTACTGCCATCAGTGAGGAGGGAGAGGAGGCTGAAGACACACAATTAATGTTTTCCTGCTCAGAGTTCTGAATGGACAATGAATACAGGTACACAACCTCACTATTTTTGCTCTCTTGTTACACTACTTATTTAATTTTATATATATATCTACCTGCAATTTATAGTTTTTTTAAATGTATTGATATATTGCACTGTACTGCTGCGCACAACAACAAATTTCACAACCTATGTCAGTAATACTAAACCTGACAGACTGGGAATGGAGGGCAAAATCATGGAGACAGCCTCTGAGCAATGCATCCAGGCTGAAAGCCAGCCAGCTGTAAGGAGCAACGCCACAGGTCAGAAAACTATCCAATGGACAAGGACGGTCAATTCAGGCACCAATCTATTTCCTCGACAGTCTTGGCATCCAAGCCCACATACCAAATGAGCTTGGTGGAGAACCCGGACTGTCATTCAGTACGCGAGCAACTTGGGAACCACGGTGATGGTTGCTAAGACTGAGAGGCGATGAAACTGTGTCGAAGATCAGACCCTGGAGGTGGATTCAAGCTATGGAAGACTACAGCCATTGGGGCTGGGTGACTCTAATGTAATCTTTGTGCCAGACACTATATTCATGTGGAATCTGGTCACTTCACAACCCCATTTGGCACCTTACAGTCCTGAGGCAAAAAGATGTGGTAGGCTCCACCCCGAGTCATCTGCAGTTGACCTCAGCACCCCTGGACCGGGGAGAAGGAGAGAGAAATATGACTGGAGTTAGGGGCTGGCTTCCGCTGCACAAGTCGTGCCTAGTTAAGAAGTGGGCCGAGAGTGTGATAGCTGGGTACTGTGAAGCCCCCCCCCCCCCCCCCCCCCCAGTTGTGCAAGTAGTCTGCTAGCATCCACTCGCTAGATGTTCAAGTGAGGAAGGGCCCTTTGCTTGGCAAGCGGAGG
This sequence comes from Hypanus sabinus, assembly GCF_030144855.1. Taxonomy (NCBI): domain Eukaryota; kingdom Metazoa; phylum Chordata; class Chondrichthyes; order Myliobatiformes; family Dasyatidae; genus Hypanus; species Hypanus sabinus. The sequence continues at coordinate 35,215,112 of NC_082733.1, read as the reverse complement.
GAAAAGGCCAAAAGGTTCGACGGACTGCTATCAAAACCCTGAAAGCAGCAAAGCAAATCTGGCACGACCCCTTTGGGCCTCACCGACTTTCACAGAGGCACCACCCTACCTGGACGTACCCCGGCCGGGCACAGCAACTGCTCCGCACGTGGCCACAAGGAAGTGCAGAGAGTCGCGGGCACAGCTGAGTACATCACAGGGGCCAGGCTCTCCTACACCTCTCGCTGCCTCAGCAAAGCAGACAAGCAAAGACCGCCCCCGCTCCGACATCCTCCCCTTCCTCCCACTGGGCAGAAGATCAAAAAAAAGCCTTAAAGCACGTACCAACAGGTTGCAGGGACAGTCTCTATCCTGCTGTTATACAGCTATTGGAGAGATCCTCAGTAGGATTGAATGGATCTTAGGCCTCACACCTACCTCATTAAGGCCTTGATGCGCCTTATTGTCTGGCTGCATTGCACACTCTATTCTGCATTCTCTTATCTTGTACTGCCTCAACGCATTGTATGAATAGCATGTTAACATTTTTCACTCTACCCCCCCCCCACCCCCCACGCCTGCGACAGTAATAAACCAACGCAACACGTGTTGCGATGGGTTTAGTGCGGCAGGTCAGAACGAAGGGGCGACTGTGACCGCCGACAACCGAGGGCTCTGCTGTTGGCCCATTTCCCTCTCCGGGGGGGGGGGGGGGTAGGACACGCTGTCGGTGGGGGAAATGAGCTGGCGACAGTCTGCTGAGGGGTGGGATCGAGTGAGATCCAGTGAAATGAGAGGGCAGCCGTCCGGTAAGGGGTGGGATCCAGTGAAACGAACTGGCGACTGTCTGGTGAGGGGTGGGATCGAGTGTGATCCAGTGAAATGGGCTGGCGACAGTCCGGTGAGGGGTGGGATCCAGTGTTCTATCACTGTCTTCCCAGTGCCAGGAACACAGTAAAGTGCAAAATCACACTGGCTTCCTCCACTGTTCTACTGGACAGAGACAGGGAGACAGAGAGAAAGAGAGATTGATTGGAATCCTGACAGGAACTCAAGAGCTGAGATTTAACCAGATGGGGTAAGGGGATGAGTGAACCTCCGCACACGGCCCTGGTTTACTGCAACACCGCATCCCAGTGCACCCTCTGTGCGCTGTGGCCAAACGCTCTACAGATCACCACAAACATGCAACCACAAAACAACGGCTAGGTACCGCGGACTGATTCCACACAGCGTGAACGCAGAGACGCGGGTGCGTGCGCGCGCGCATCTTTCTCAGTCTCAAAATAACTTAGGAGCCAGCAGGAAAGGGACAGGTACCGACGGGAAACGGGGGAGAGGGAAAGAACGGGGGAACAACCGGACAGCTTCTGGGAAGTCCCACTGGAGCAGCTATAGACGTGGCACGAAGGAGCAGAGCCAGAACAGCAGCAGCACGTGTCCAAGCACAGAGCAGCAGATGCTGGGGAGGACAGCAGCGCCGTTCCCCATCGGCAGCTCAGCTGTCCTTTGGTAAATGTGATACTTGTCTCTGTTCGAGTGCAAGTTCTTGACGTCTTCCAGAGCGTAGTATGCCGCCAGTGTGAAGTTCATATCTCCTGTGGTCAACAGGTCAAAAACGCAGGACCAGAAGTACAGGTCCTCCACGGGCAGTTTCTGCTTGCACTTGGCCGCCGCGGTCTCGTGCACAGACACTTCCGGCGGCCCTCGGCCCCGGGGCGTGGTGCGGCCGCCCGTCGACTGCGGCAGGCGCCAGTCCATCCGCTCGTTGGTGGGGCAGCCCCGCAGGCACAGCTGGAGGCCCTGGTTGTCCTCGAACGAGCTCATCACCTCCTCCGGAATGCGGATGGCGAAGGTGAGGTAGCGGCCGACCTGTCGCACCACGATGGTGGTCCCGATGTACTTGGCCTGGATCTCAATGTGCTGCCCCGACACCTTCTCCGTCACCCTCAGGCTGCTCGCCCCGTGCTTGTCGCCACCGTTCCTTGAGCCGTCAACAAAGGCCGCCGGAAGGTCATCCGTCTCCGCCTGGTACACCTTCTGGTCAACGCACTCCTGGAAGCTCTTGAAGATGATCGTCAGCTGTAGAAAGAGGAAGAGCAAGGGAGGGAGGGTGAGAGCGAGAAAGAGGGAGAGAGCGAGAGGGAGGGAGGGAGGGAGAGAGAGAGGGAGAGAGCGGGAGGGAGGGAGGGAGGGAGAGAGAGAGGGAGAGAGCGGGAGGGAGGGAGGGAGGGAGAGAGAGAGGGAGAGAGCGGGAGGGAGGGTGAGAGCGAGAAAGAGGGAGAGAGCGAGAGGGAGGGAGGGAGGGAGAGAGAGAGGGAGAGAGCGGGAGGGAGGGTGAGCGAGAAAGAGGGAGAGAGCGAGAAGAGGGAGGGAGGGAGAAGAGGGAGGGAGGGAGAAAGAAGAGGGAAGGAGGGAGAGAGAAGAGGGAGGGAGAGTGAGAGAGGGAGGGAGAGAACGAGAGGGAGGGAGGGAGGAGAGAGAGAGGGAGAGAGCGGGAGGGAGGGTGAGAGCGAGAAAGAGGGAGAGAGCGAGAAAGAGGGAGAGAGCGAGAAGAGGGAGGGAGGGAGAAAGTGGGAGCGAGGGAGCAAGAAGAGGGAATGAGGGAGAGAGAAGAGGGAGGGAGAGCGAGAGGGAGGGCGGGAGAGCAGGGGGAGGAAGGGAGAGAGCGAGAAAGTGGGAGGGAGGGTGAGAGCGAGAAAGAGGGAGAGAGCAAGAAGAGGGAGGGAGAGAGCGGGAGGGAAGAAGAGCGGGGGAGGGAGGGAGGGAGAAAGTGGGAGCAAGGGAGCGAGAAGAGGAAAGGAGAGAGAGGGAGGGAGAGAGAGCGAGGGGAGGAAGGGAGAGAGCGAGAGGGAGGGCGGGAGAGCAGGGGGAGGAAGGGAGAGAGCGAGGGAGGGAGGGAGGAAGTGGGAGCAAGAGAGCAAGAAGAGGGAGGGAGAAAGCGGGAGGGAGGGAGAGAGCGGGAGCAGGGAGAGAGCGGGAAAGAGGGAGAGTGAGAAGAGGGAGGGAGGGAGAGCGGGGAGGAAGGGAGAGAGCGAGAGGGAGAGAGCGGGAGGGAGGGCGGGAGAGAGCGAGAGGAGGGAGAAAGCGAAAAGGGGAGGGAGAGCGCGAGAAGAGGGAGGGAGGGAGCAGTAGGGAGGGAGGAAGTGAGAGCGAGAAAGAGGGAGGGAGGGAGAGAGCGGGAAAGAGGGAGGGAGAGAGTGGGAAAGAGGGAGGGAGAGAGGGAGAGAGAGAGAAAAAAAGAGATTAGTGAATTCCTCATCCAATTTAATACAACAGGCCTCCAATCAGTGCAAGCAATGCAGTACATCCAGACACACTAGACTGACTACAGAACCCCTGGGCCGCTGGAAACTGAGGGAATTCAAGGGAACGTTCTTGCTTCATTTGAATCACTCATTGGGAAAGGTTGTTGTGAATCGTGCAGATGTATTTCAAGGAAGGCTGGAGAACCAGAGGACCAGAAAGGAGTAAGTTTCTACTGATAACACTAAGATGGAAGATGTACAAAATGAAAACAGGACCTTTGGCCCATTGAATGTGGACTGTCCATCACGCATCCATTTACACTAACCCCACTTTCTTCTCCCCACGACCCCATCATCTCGCCCCAGATTCCACCACTCTCCGACTCACTAGGAGGTATTTCTAATGGTCAATTGACCCACCACCTTTGGGGCATGGGAGGAGATCAATGCACCCGGAGGAAGCTTACATGGTCACCGGGAAAACGGGCCAACTGCACAAAGGCAGAAGCAGCAGTCAGCAATGAGCCTGGCTCCCTGGAGCTGGGAGAAAGCATCTCATCCTGCTGATGCAATCTGATCAGGATGGGGAAAAGTGGAACCAGACTGCAGTGGAGCAGTATGTGGAATAGGCTGCATCAAATGTCCTGTCCCTACGCCTGTATTCCATCCAAAATGACCCGTACCTGCACCTGTATTAAGTGACCCATTCCTACGCCTGTATTCTAACCAAAATGACCCAAAACTGGGCCAGAATTCTACCCAAAATGGCCTGTATCAATGCCTGGCTTATACCTGAAATCCCACATGCTTATGTGGGATTTGTTGTAAAACTGAATGTAATCTCTATGGCTTAGGCTGCACATGGAAAAAAATTATTTGCAGTTTATCTTCTTTTGCTCTTTAATTGTTTTGCCAATCTCAGTCTGTTTATTTACAGATTTTCAGAAAGTTCTGTTCTATCTCCCCCCCCCCCCCCCCGAATGCCTGCAGGAAGAGGAACCTCAAGATTAGATACGGTACTTGGATAATAATTGTACTTTGAACTTTGTCCTCTCTGTGGTGCCTGCTCGACCTGTGTGTCCAGATACCTACCCGTTAGGGGGAAATTGGTTTTACATCATCACCGGGCTGTGCAACAGTGTAAATCATCGATCCCCCTCACTGGAGGGGGGGGTGAGAGAGAGGGAGGGGGGTGGGAGAGAGAGAGAGAGGGGGGTGGGAGAGAGAGAGGGGGGTGGGAGAGAGTGGGGGGAGAGAGAGGGGGTGGGAGAGGGGGTGGGAGAGGGGGTGGGAGAGGAGGTGGGAGAGGGGGTGGGAGAGAGAGGGGGGTGGGAGAGAGAGTGGGGGGAGAGAGAGAGGGGAAGAGAGAGAGGGGGAGAGAGAGAGGGGGAGAGAGAGAAGGGGAGAGAGAGAGGGGGTGAGAGAGAGGGGGTGAGAGAGAGGGGGGAGAGGGGTGGGAGACAAGGGGGGAGAGAGGTGGGTGGGAGAGAGGTGGGTGGGAGAGAGGTGGGTGGGAGAGAGGGGGGTGAGAGAGAGGGGGGTGAGAGAGAGGGGGAGAGGGGGAGAGAGAGGGTGGGGGAGAGAGGAGGGTGGGAGAGAGAGGGGGGGTGAGAGAGAGGGGGTGAGAGAGAGGGGGGAGAGGGGTGGGAGACAGGGGGGAGAGAGGTGGGTGGGAGAGAGGGGGTTGGGGAGAGAGGGGGGTGAGAGAGAGGGGAGGGGGGAGAGAGAGGGTGGGTGAGAGAGAGGGGGGAGAGAGGAGGGTGGGAGAGAGAGGTGGGAGAGAGGGGGGGGGTGGGAGAGAGGGGTGGAGAGGGGGGTGGGAGAGTGAGGGGGTGGGAGAGTGAGGGGAGATGCATTCATCTTCCCATTCCATAGGGATAATTACTGTTCCATCGGGAGCTGGCAATTGGGATAGATAGATTAGGAGTTCCCAAACATTTTTCAATGCCATGAACCCATATCGTTAACCGAGGGGCTGGGAACCACTGGACTGGGGAAACAGATCAGCTTTACTTGTCACATGCACATCAAAGCACACAGTGAGATGCATCATGTTTGTCAACAGCCAGTGCTGGGGGCAGCCTCAAGCGCCACCAAAGCACACCCACAACTTACTAACCCTAACCCGCCCCCGGAGGAAACCTACGTGTCTACAGGGAGAAGACGGACAGCAATGGGAGCTGAACCCCAAATGTTGCTCACTGGTGCCGCAAAGTCGCTACCCTGCCCCCCATACTGTGCTGTGGATTACTCACAACAGATCTTTCTCAGCTGTTGTGGACAAGATTGTAAATATTTTTAAAAAGTGCTAAACGTTCATTAACTATTTTTTCTTTTGGGATTAGAACTGCCAGGAGCACGCTAGACTGGAAAATATCCTGTTAACTGGAATTAGTGCAACACACTCAAAGTGCTGGAGGAACTCAGCAGGCCAGGCAACATCTATGGAAAAGAGTAAACAGTTGACGTTTCCCTGAAACATCAACTATTTACTCTTTTCCATAGTTGCTGCCTGGCCTGCTGAGTTCCTCCAGTATTTTGTGTGTGCTGCTCGTTATCTGCAGATTTTCTCTCGTTTGTAACTGGAATTAGTGCCTGGTTCTGACAGCAGGTGGCAGCATTGTCCCATCGTCCTCTGAGTGGGCAAGTTCCACAAGGCAGTGGTGAAATGACAGGGATCTCAATCTGACAGTGGGGAAGGACAGGGACTTGGGCAGAATGCAGCAAAAACAAACAGCTTGCAAGTTAGAAAGTAACCGGACACAGATTGCCAAGGCACAATGTTTTAAAATCCCCCTCCCCCCCCATTTGCCACTCTGACCTTTTACCTTTTCTCTCCTGCCTATCTCTTTCCCCTGGGTCCCCTCCTTCTTCTCTTTCTCCTATGGTCCACTCTCCTCTCCCATCAGGTTCCTTCTCTCCAGCCCTTTACCTTTCCCACCCACTTGCCTTCACTTACCACCTTCTGGTTAGCCTCCTTCCCCTCTCCACACCTTTTAATTCTGGTGCCATCCCCCCCCTCCTCAGTCCTGAAGGGTCTTTGCCCAAAACATCGACTATTCATTCACTTCCATAGTTGTTGCCTGACGTGCTGAACTCTTCCTGCATTTTGTGTGTGTTGCTTTTAATTTACAGCATCTGCAGACTTCCTCGTGTTTATAATTAAAGAGGTGATGCAGAGTGAGGGAGCTGATACTTGGATCGAACTGGTGGAAGGGAGGTAATTACAGATCCAGAGAGTTCCCAAAGTTGGGGAAATCAAGAAAGAGAGGGCAAAGGTTTAAGCAAGTGTTCCCAACCTTTTTCCAATTTCATTAAGAAAGGGGTCTTTGGACCCCAGGTTGGGAACCCCTGTTTTATGGTGAGGGGGGAAAGATTTAACAGGAAGCTGAGAGGCAGATATATCACACGTACATCGAAACTACTGTGGGATGTGTTGTTTATGTTAACAACCAATACAATCTTGGGGCAGCTTTTACCGTGCAGAGCTGGTAGAAGTGGTAGAGATAAGTATAAATACAACATTTAAAATACATTTACAGGTATAAGAATAGCAAAGGTTGAGATAGATAGGGATTAAATGTGGGCAAATGGAATTAGCTTAAATGGGCACCTTTGTTGGCTTGGACGTGCTGGTCCATAGACAGGCACTTTGGTTGGCATAAATGCATTGGGCTGAAGATGGGCACACTGGTTGGCATTGGCGTGTTGGGCTATAGATGGGCATATTGGGTTGGCATTGACATGATGGGCTGAAGGGCCTGTTTCCGTGCTGGAAGAAACCTAGAGCTCTGTCTGAGGAAAGACCAAGGAAGAGATAGAATTCTACTTCCATCAACTTCTTGAGTGCATATTTTGAGCTTTATTGCTATTTAGAGATACAGCACAGTGAAAGGGCCTTCAGGTCCAGTGAGCCCACACCACCCAATAACACCCCGTGACCAATTAACCCAATAAAACGTACGGGTTTGGAATGAGGAGGGAATGGAGTACCCAGAGAAATTCCACATTTGCATGGTGAGAACGTGCAAACCCCTTACAGGAATCGAACCCGGGTCACTGGTGCTGTAATCACATTACGCTAACTGCTGCATTAGTGTGCGTTTCCCCCCCCCCCCCCCCACAAATCACCTGAGCCCAACAAGAAACACATCAGCCCCCACAGTGAAAGTTTCAATCAACCACCAGCCTCGATCAAGATGCTTCCAGGTTCACACTGCGTCTCTGAGAAGCATTTATTCTCTATGGACCTGACTCTAATCCATCCACCACTTTGTCACCCCTTCACAGGAATGATGTGGAGGCTTTGGAGAGGATGTAAAAGAGGTTGACAGTACTCTGCTTGGATCAGAGTATAAGCCAGAAGGAGAAGTTGGAGACACTTGGGTTGTTTTCCTCGGTGGGAGACCTGATGGAAGTTTATAAACTTCTGAGGGGCACAGATAAGGTAGTCAGTCAGAACCTTTTCTCCCAGGGTAGTATAAAAGCCTTGTACAAGTCATGGGCGAGGCTGCACAGTTTTCATCACCCTGTACAGGAATGATGCGGCTAAATGGGAAAGAGTGCAGGAAGGGTCTGGAGGGAGAGGCCGCAGCCTAAGTTAGGCCTTTATTCCATGGAATGTCAAAGAGTGAGGGATGACTTTGCAGAAGTGTTTAAAAAAGATGTGAGACGTTGATAGGGCGATGGCAAATCCTTTCCCCTGTATAGGGGCAGTCCAAACCGGGGGGGGGGTTTGAGATGGAGGATTTAAGAGGAACCTGAGGGCCACTTATCCCATGCAGAATGTGGTGAATGTATGGAATAAGATGCCGGAGGATGTGGTTGAATCTGGCACAGACACAACAGTATCGTTTAAAGAAGGACTTGGAATAGATAAATCAGAATTAGGTTTAATATCACTGGCGTATATTGTGAAATTTGTTAACTATGCAGCAGGAGTAGAATGCATTACATGGTAATAGGGAGGAAAACTGTGAATTCCATTCAGTGTATTTGGCCCGAAATGGGTTGCTGGGGTAGTGTGGAAACAGATATGATCGTGTCATTTCGATATAATCAAGGAAGGGAGGGATATGGATCGTGTACAGGAAGAACAGAATTAGTTTAATTTGGCATTGCGTCTGGCACAGATCTGATGGGCTGAAGGGCCTGTTCCTGTGCTGTACTAGCTCTCTTTCAACCCCATCAGATTACATGGTCATTTGAAACCAGCCCACACAGCACCTCAAATCCATAAGACCAAGAGATGGATGTCTGGGTCAGGGAAACTGCCCTTTTAATTGGCTCCTCTCACTTTCTGGTGCCCAAGCATCAGGAGAGTCGCTCTCCCCGTCGGCTTTCTGTTTCGTCCACTCTTCATGGCCAGCTTCAAGGAACGAGCTAGCTCCCCACACAGACAAATCTGGCCGTTTGTACACCGCTCTTAACGAACCCACCCCTCCCCACAGACCCAGAGTGCTACGGTTATAATCCCATAGCCCCCCGTAAAACTGTTCGTTCATTAAGTGCCGTGTCGTATGACGTGGGCGATCGTGGTCTTTCCATGACCATCAGTGTTCTTGGCAAATCTTTCTACAGAAGTGGTTGCCATTGCCTTCTTCTGGGCGGTGTCTTTACAAGGTGGGTGACCCCAGCCATTATCGATACTCTTCAGAGACTGTCTGCCTGGCGCCACTGGTCACATAACCAAGATTTTTGATATGCACCGGCTGCTCGTACGGCCATCCACCACCAGCTCCCACGCGTTCACGTGACCCTGATCGGGGGCTAAGCAGGTGCTACACCTTGCCCAAGAGTGACCTGCAGGCTAGCGGAGGGAAGGAGCCCCTTACACCTCCTTCGGTAGACACATCTGCACTCTGCCACCCCTGTAAACTATAGGAGCCACTTCAGACTTGCCTATTGCTCTCGGGTCAGCATCACTATGGGATTTACCATCAGGCCTGCTAAGAGAGGAGGGGAGAGAAGAGGCAGGTTGGAAGAAAGTAAACTCCAATTAGAAATACATTCCATCTGGCATTGTTGTTTCTAACTGAGATTCCGGTATCTAAAACTCATTCAGTCATGGGGCAGACAAAATAGGCAGAAAATGACTATCATGTTGTGCTGAATTTCAGGAATATAGAAAGACACAGCGAGGAGAGGGGAGGGGGAAAGAAAGGCAACTCTTATCTGCAAAATCACATTAGCAGCTTGTCTACTTCTGGATGAGGTAGCGCCTTTCAGTGACGTTTAATGCACCATCAGCCTTTCTCCGGGCTGTCAGCTCGTGAAGGGATCTTAACCTTCACTGGACATGAGAACACAGGCAGGTTCACTCAGCGTGTCCTCTCCCTAATCGCACTTGGCAGCGAGTCAAAAATCCAGCCGTCGAGTGCGTACGTGGCACAGCGTTCAAACCTAACTCGCCTTAAGAGCGGGCAGGCGACGCCGGGACTCTGCAGGTGGAAACATGGCCGGCACTGGGTGCGGCACGTAACGGCAGACGGGGGAGCTGATGCCAAAACAGAGTACAGACACTTCAGCCCATGACGTTATGCATTTAAGAAGTAGTTAGGATTTCAACTTAGATTAACAGGCCTTTTCCGTCCACAAACCTGCGCCACCCAATTACACCCGTGTGACCTCCGTCTTTGGAATGTGGCACGTGGAGGAATCCCACACAGCCGCGGGGAGAACGTCCCAAATCCTTACAGGCAGTGCCTGGACCCGAACCCCGTTTCCACTGGCTCTGTAGTAGTCTTATGCCAACTGCTACGCTACCATGCCACCCGAGTTAGCCAATCCCTGCCAAGGTTCACGAAGAGGTTCATTTCTGTAGCACCTTCAGCAACCTCTGGGTGTCCAACAGCGCAATGAAATCACTCCTGATCTGGAAAACCGTTACAGAAAGGTGGAATCAACCAACCAGGGCTCCCTTCATTCAAATACGAGAGGACAGGCACTGAAAGCGAGGAGGGGAATGTTTGGAGGAGATGTGCGGGGTAAGTTTTGTTTAAAATACATTACAGAGTGGAGGCTGACACTGGTAGTGGTGGAAGCGGATTCAATAGTGGCCTTTGTTAGATACACACATGAACGTGCAGGGAAAAGACTAAAGGTGAACCTTCATCTGTCACATGTACATCAAAACACGCAGTGAAACATGTCGTGTTGCGTCTACGACCAACGTAGTCCAGGATCGAGCTGGGGGCAGCCCACATGCTGCCGGCAACAACGCAGCATGTTCGCAACTCACTGTCTATCTCAATAATGTGGGAGGAAACCAACGCAGTCGTTGGGAGAACGTACAACTTCCTTACAGACCGCGGTGGAAAGTGATTACGCTAACCATGACTCCGCAGTGCCGTCCCCTAGTACCCAACAGTTTGCTCTGCGGGCAAACCTCCCAACACCTTTCCAATGCACTCAATGAACTTGAGGATTATCCAGTAGCCTTGTGCCACAGCCGTACTCGGAGAGGATGCCGTCAGACTGAGACCTCAGGCGGGTAGTGCGAAGGAGTGAACCACCAAGAACTTCCTCCTATCAGAAAGTTCACCATCCAGAGCACGGGAGGCTTTGGGGTTCTGATGCAGATTGACTCTGGACTAAGTTGGAGACAAGGTGAGGGTGGATAAAATGTTGGTACCAGAAGCGTAGCGACACCTTGCGGGCTGCCGCCATCACAAACCTCGCTGGTCTGATTTGACGCGAGATGGCCATTTTGTTGTATACTTTGATATACGTGCAACTGTTGTCCGAGTGTACACCCGTTACATGTCTGTACTGGGGGGGGGGAATCTCTTATGTCTTTCCACTGGCCTGCTCTCTTCTGCTTACCCACACCATAAAAGGAATATCAAAACATAGGCCACAGGCGAGGCAAGGGTTTCCAACCTTTTTTATGCCGTGGACCGTTAAACAAAGGGTCTGTGGATCCCAGTTTGAGAACCCTTGGGTGAGAGGAAGGAGTATTAAAGGGATCTGAGGGGGAATTGTCAGAGAGAGAGCAATTGATATAAAAGCATACGACATGAGAGCAGAATTAGGCTTTAGGTGATGGTGTCCCTGTTCAATCTATTATCTCTCGTAATCTCATTCTCCTGCCTTCTCCCCATAGCCTTTGATACCCTTACTAATCAAGGACCAATCAACCTTCACTTCAAATATACCCAATGACCTTGCCTCCACAACTGGCTGTCTGAAACACGTTGCCATAGGAGACAGTGGATCATATACGATCACTATGTCTAAGGGACATTTAACGAGGCAATGTGGGCAAGTGCGATCAGTGTCGACGTGCAAAGGGGTCAGAATGGACTCGATGGACCGAAGGAACCACTTCTATGCTGTGCGTATGCGTTTTATAACAAAACCTTCCTCAGTGATGAATTCCGGGTCAACCTCAAGAGTTGTAAAGCCTCCTTTGTGCTCATACCCGAACCAGGATAAATAAAAGCAGGAACGGGCAATTCGGCTCCATCAATATGGACTTTATTTCCCAACCCAATCCACGTGATCAGAAACTAGTGGGTCCCAGCTGACCACATTCAGCCCTCTGGGGATCTGTATGAAAAACATGCAAGAGAAGTCTTTCACTGTATCTTGGTTACAAGGGACGGTAATAAACCAACACCGGAAATAAGTAATCTTCAGTGCAAAGAAACTGCTCATTTCAATCCCTCATCACAGATTTTTGCAGCTACACATCACAGAAAACAGGCCATTTGGCCCAACTCATCCATGCTGACGAAGGTTCCCAACCCAAGCAATTCCCCATTTGCCTGCTTGGCTCATATCCCTCTAAACCTTTCGTCTCCATATACAGTACTGTACAAAAGTCTTAGGCACATACACATAGCTAGGCTTAGGGTGGTCCGTATATGGAGGTGGTTGAAGCAGGTACGTTAAGAACATTCAAAAAAGACACTTCACAGGTACATAGAAAGCATTTTGATGGATTTGGGCCAAATGTCGGGGAATTGGACTAGTTGGAAGGGACACTACGGTCAGCTGGGACCAGATGGGCTGAAGGGCCTGTATCTGTGCCTGTAGCTCTTACCTTGCTGGTTGCCGTGGCACTGGAGGTCCGGACGACTGCCACGTTGGTGACCTGAACAAACAGGTAGCTGTTGTCGATGAGGGGCCAGGCCCCCCGCACCTTGCAGGTCTGGAAGTCGTCAGAGAAGGTGCGGAGGTGAGGGTCCCCGAAGAGGCCGCAGTGCGTGTAGTTGGCCTTCCTCCCATGCTGAGACAGGCTCTTCTCGTAGCTGCAGGTCTCGGGGGCATCCGAGTGCACCATGAAGTCCTGCGAGGTGGGCTGGGCGCGGGCGGGCGCCCGGGTCGGTCCCGCCCGGGAGCAGTTGTGCTGGCTCATGAGGTCCTCAATGCCGTGGACGGCAGAGTGATACGCCAGGTCCCCGCGGCAGGCGCGAGCCGTCTTGCGGGTGCACTGAGAGTAGGCCCGCAGCGCAACACAGAACTCCACCGACTCTTCCCCACCCAGGTGTAGTCCGGATGTGGCCGAAAGGTACTCAGAATTACACTTCAGGATCTTGCACTGGCAGCTAACTGTGGAGAAAAGCAGAGATCCACATCTTAGGTTACATAAATAAAACACTAGACGAACTCAGCAGGTCAGGCAGCATCTGTGGAAGGAAATGACAGTCCACATTCTAACCAAGACCCAGATTCAGGACTGCATCTTAAATCACAAAGCCACTCAAGTCTGCTCCACCAATAAATCCTGGTGGATTTTGTTTGTTTTTTTTAAAAACCTCATTCTCCCTAACACCGTCAACTGCCTTACCAATCAAGCACTTAACAAGCTTCAATGTGCCCAATGATTTGGCCTCCACAGCCCTCTGAGGCAATTCCACAGATTTATTGCCTTCCAAGTGCAGAAATTGCTCAATTCTGTTTTAAAGGATGTGGTTGCCCTCAGATCCTAGACTCCTCTACTAATAGAAACACCCTCACAACAATCATACTCCCTTTGTTCCCCCAATCTGTCCCATCCAAACCATCTGTTGCTAGATGCATTTGTTAGTTTATTAGATGAGGCACTGAGTTCGAGTAGGAATTTTATGTTTTAACCTTCAAGAAGTTTATAGTGCCAGCAGTCATCGATCGGGCTTCGATTCCCATTACCGTCTGTAAGGAGTTTGTAAATCCTCCTCAACAATAGCATGAACTGTTAGGAAAAAAAATTACCTGTCACTGATGAATGGGAGAAAAAAAGTTTGAGTTATCACACAAGTAGAGAACTGCCCAATTAATGCATTTTGGCTGAATACACCTCCAACGTTCCTGTTGCACATTGAATCCATGGCAGGAAATGCATGGATTAAGAGCTTCAGTTATACAGAGGGTCCAACCCAAGGCTGGTAAACCCTATCGTTAACATATGTGAGTACGTGATATTCTGAAAGTGTTGATGGAGGTGATTATGGGGAGTGTGGAGACACTTTGTCTTCCAGCTCCACTTTGAAGTCAAAAATCCATTTTCTGACTTAATTCCCCCACAATTTAGAACCCTAATTCTTTGAACAAAAAGATACTGAACCAAAGTGCCAACACTTTCCACCTCTGCATAGTGACTTTTTAACTGGATACTTTTTATTTATTTCCCAACCTCAGTTAATAATATGGATCCATGTCATAAAAAAGATTGCGAACCACTGATTTACAGATACAGCGCAAAGCAGGCCCCTCTTGCTCAATGAGCCACATGGCCCAGCAACCCACCTATTTAACCCTGGTCTTAACACGGGACAATTTACAGTGAACAATTAACCTTCTAACTGATATGTCTACGAACTGTGGGAGGAAACTGGAGAGCCCAGAGGAAACCTATGTGCTCAAGCGAAGGATGTACAAACTTCTTATAGACAGCACTGGAATTGAACTCTGACCTCCAATGCTACATCACGCTAACCGCTACGCTATCGGGGATAGCGGTCAAGTCTCAGAACAGGAACTCGAGGATGGAAGTTCAAAGTTGTTCCCTGATGAAGGAGGGGTTCAGAACTGTTGTGAGTAAGCATCATCAGGAAAGAAATTAAATTGAAGCCACACCCACCTATAAAATCAAAATCCCGCAGATGCCAGAAATCTGAAATAAATACGAAGGTGTTGGAAACACCAGGAAAGTTGTGGTGAAGGGGGTTTGTCTCTCCACAGATGACACATGATCCAAATGTTTACAGATTTTTGGTTTTTATGTGGCCCAAGATGCTACTTGACCTTTCAAATGTTTCTAGCAATTTTGATTTCATATTTCTGTTAATTTATCTCCTGTGAATTCTCCCACGTGGATGGAAAATAGCGCCGTAAATATTTCAAAACAAAAAGGGCAGCGGGAGGACTAATCCAGAATTGGAGCCAACACCTAAAAATCCGATTATATGCAAGTGCATTCCTTAGAAAGTTCTGTAATCTGCAGAATGCCCTACCCTTCTCACTCTATAAAATCCTTTCATACTTTCAGAATTAAAAACCACATTGCCAGCGTGGTATGACCTAGTTAAAGGGCAGCGTTGTAGTCTAGTGATTAGCACAATCACATTAGTCTGCCAGTGATCACCGATGCCCGCCGCGGTCTGTAAGGACTTTGTATGTTCTCCCTGTGGCCGCATGGGTTTACTCCCCCACATTCCAAAGTTGTATGGGTTAGAGTTAGTTAATTATGGGCACGCTATGTTGGCATTGGAAGCCTGGTGACTCTGTAAGCTGCCCCAGCCCAATCCTGACTGTGTTGGTTATTAACACATATGCTTCAAAGTTTTGATGTGCACACAACAAATAAAACTAATCTCGCTCTTGTTTAAGAGGCCATTCAGCCCATCGCGAGTCTGTTGGTTGAAAAGGAAAATTCAGCATTGTCTCATCTTCCACCACCAGGTCCTACAGGTTACAGCTCTGAAAATGTACCTGGGCACGTACTTCAAACACAATGAGGAATTCAACCTCCACCTCTTTCCGTCACTACAAATCCTTTACACTTTCTGTGTGTAAAGTACTTTCTCCTCCAATCTGTCTAGCAAGAACTTTTAAATCTATGCCCCTTGGCTTTTGACCCCACTGCTAAAGAAAATAGGACCTTCCTGTTTACATTATCAAGATCCCTATGGTCTTGGCTCAGCTTCCTGTCTAAACCTAGCCAATCCAATCTTTCTATCCTGTTAGCATCGCTGATCCAGTGTCCTGAGTTAGATCTGTTATGATCCCAGAACCCTCCTTTGTGAGAATTGCAAGAGCACCCGTTGAGGGGGGGGGGGGTCAGTAGACCCAGGAAGTGAGAGAGAGAGAGAAACGTGCCAAATTGCACGTCCCACCCGGGATACAGAATAAGACGACAGCGACTATTGTCTCATGGAGACCATGTGAAAAGCCCTCGGGCAAGGTGGGCTGTTTGAGAGAGAGATTGCATCATCCCGACCTGATTGACACCTGCGACCCCGTGAGGAAGTATAAAGGAGAGTCTCAGGGGGACAGCACCCTCAGACGCACCAAGAAGACATGAGAGAGTGTTCCCGCAGCAGCGGGAAGCCATTCTGAAGGAAGCCACATGCGTTAGATTCCAGGATTGGAATCTGTGGCTGGAATCACAGAAAACCGCTTTTAACTAACATCGGGGCGAGGAAACCAACGCTCCCCCGATTTCCCCGGAAGATTCATCGAGACTCGGCAAGTTCTTTCTCTTCTCCCCCAATCTCTCTCTCTCGGTCGCCCCACGTGAACCCCAGCGATTTTCAGAGGGCTGAGGCCTGCAGACTTTCTGAGTGACTTTTGTATTTCCAACGGACAATCTGTTGACCCCTAGACACCAGCGGAGCTCGCTTCTTGATGATGATTGTTGCTGTGCCCACGCTTTGGATTGAGTGTTGGCGATGTGCACTATCTGAGTGTGTGTATTAACCCTACTTTTGTGTCCCTTTATAAATAAAATGTTTGAAAATGGTGGCATCGGACTTCAACGGACCTCTCTGTCTTTGCTGGTGGGTTCTCCAGTTACGGGATTCATAACAGATCCAACAGTCTACTTGGAGCTTGCACATCATCCCTTTAATTTCATGTGTTTCTAAGAGGGTGCTGACATGTCCTCTTGCATCCTGAAGACTTACTTGTAGGGCACTTAATGATCGTAAATTGCCCTAAGTGTAGGTTCTGAGGGGTACAGACAGAGTAAATGCAAGCAGGCATTTTCTACTGAGATTGGGTCAGGGGTTAAGTGAAAGGTGAAATGTTAAAGGGCCTGTTCCTGTGCTGTAATTCTCTATGACCCTAAAGCGCAGAAGAATTAAAGAGGAAAATGCCAGGTATGTGACCCAGAATGAAACTGGGGGGTGGGATGTAATTGATGGGGGTTGCTCTGCCAGGAGCTAGCAGGGGACATAGTGGGGTGAATGTCTTTCTGTGTCACAAGAGGTGAGTAAGTACTCCTCTGCATTTTCTCTAGTGCAATCCCGCCTTTTTCCTGGAACGTGGTAACCTACCATGGCCAGTTAAAGCTACAGTGCAGAGTCTGGGCGCATTATCACTAACATACAGGGCTGTGCACATAGATATGCCTAAGGCTTTTGCGCAGTCCTGTAGTAAATTTATGCATTGTACTGTACTGCTGCCGCAAAAAATAACTGATTTCATGACACACGTAAGTGATAAGCCCAATTCTGATATGGGTCTCTGTCGTGTTTGAGAGTGGGAAAGGGGCAGGGAGAGTGGAATCATAGTTGGGAAAAAGGGGAGAGGAGTGGGAGTGGGAATCACCAGACATTCTATAATGATCAATAAACCAATTGTCTGGAATCAACTGACCTGGTGTCTGGGTCTGGGTGTGCCTGCACCCTCCCCACACCCTGGCACTCCTTCACTGTCACCTGTCCCAAATCCCTCGCCATTTCCAACACCCTTGGCTCCGGCTGCAGTTACAGACTCATTCTCTGCTCCTCCCTGATGAGTACAGTTCCATGTAAAACTTATGCACAGTATTGAAAACCATGACATTTGTTGTTCTGTAGCAGCAGTACAGCGCAATGCATAAAGTACTATAAATTAAGAAATATATCTATGAAAAATAAGTATTGCAAAAAGAGCAAAAATAGTGACCCAATCACAAACAAGTGCCGCTGAGGGGTATCAGCCTGAAACGTCATTTGTACTCTTTGCCACAGATGCTGCCTGGTCTGCTGAGTTCCTCCAGCATTTTGTATGTGTTGCTAAAATAGTAAGGTAGTGTCATGAGAAATCTGATGGCGGAGGGGAAGAAGCTGTTCCAAAAATAATGGGTGTAGGTCTTCAGGCTTCTGTTATCTCCTGTACATGAAGAGAACATGTCCTGAATGGCTGATGCCGGCTCCTTGAGGCATCAGCTTTTGAAGGTGTCCTCATGCTGGGGGGCTTGTGCTCACAGTGTTTAAAACAACATAGGAAGGCGTAACGTCGGGGTCACCAATTGTAGCGGTGTGCTACACGCAGCGCTGAAATAACGACACGTAGTCAGTGAGCTGCAGTTGCAAAAGAGGTTTATTTAAACTTCGCGGCCTCGCTTTAAAGCCTTCCTGTTCCCGCCCTCCCCAGGCGGGAATGCTGTAGGGGGCGCGTATTCACAGTCCCGTCCCGCACGCGGGCTTTTCCCCTGGTGAAGCAGGCTTGCCGCCCTTTTTGGGACCGGCCTCGATGCCGGCGCGCGTCACTTTGTGAGCCGGTTCGAGTGCGCTGGGAAGTGGGTCGCCACAACACTACCTAAAAGTGTGAGAATACAGATTGATCCAGGAAGCACGGACTGAATGCATGAAAAGTTATTCAGCACGGGCAATCATGAGGAACCCAAAAATACACCTGAAAAAATAAAACTGTCAGCCTCCACATATATACCTGTTAGCAGTACACAAGATCTTGAGGGGCCTACACAAGGTGAAGGCACATAGTGTCTCTCCCCCATAGAGGAGATACCAAAAACAAAATAGCATATGTTTAAGATCAGAGGCGAGAGATTTAAAAGGTGCATCAGGAGCAGCTCGTTCACACAAAGAGTGGCGTGTACTTGCAATAAACTGCCAGAAATAGGGGTAAACTCAATCAGCAACATTTAAAAGCCATCTAGATAAGGAAAGGCAAAGGAAGATGGCATCAGTGAACGTTACCAAAGGTGACATTCTGAAGACAGTTTACGAAGCTACTCCTTTCATTTCTTTTGAGTCTTCCTTTTATTTCAGATGTGCTTCTGCAACCATTGGAGCCACATTCTATATTCTGCTGGTGTGTTTTCCAGCCCATCGAGCGATCTGGCGATTTGCTGTCTCTGAGAGTGTTCCATGAGGCTCCGTTTAGCTTGGAAGCTGGGGAGCGTGACCACGATCGATACTATTTCTCATTGATCTCGCCGACTGAAGCGCCGAGGAAGACTGAAATCGTCCAGGTGGGTGATGAGGGTGAATGAGTGTTCAGTGCTGCCTACTAGCCTCTCGCTTGCTGCTGTGACGGGAAGGTGTCTGCGTGTGAAAGTTCCTCTCCCTCAACGCTGTCGGAGCAAGCCTCAATCAATGCGGTTTGGGGAATGTGGACTGAAACACGTTACGGTGTGTCTACTTTTTTTCTGATCGCTCCCTTTTTTATTTGCTAGTTCGGATCAGGGTGGTCTGCAGATAATAAACACTGAGCCAAACTGAAATATGCCTTTTGATTTTGTGTTTTATATTCTGCATTTTCCGTTTGTTTTTTGCTGCTGTTAGCACGATTTGTTTCCCTCCTCCTGCATGGGGGGGCAGGGGGAGGGAGGTTGATATTTCATCGAACAGGCTCCATAGTTCTTCTCGTCTCGTGGCTGCCTGCAGGAAGATGAATCTCAGGGTTGTAAGCTGCATACATACTTTGATAATAAATGTACTTTGAATCCTTGAGGCAAGTCTATGGGTACATGATGTTTAGAGAGCTAAGGATTAAATCCGGGTAGATGGGCCCAGCTCTCTGGGCAACATAACCAGCATGCTTCCCGACTGTGCGACTTTGACTTTGTGGGGTTAGTTGGAGATCTAGCAATCTCTTCCAATGAGTAGGAAGGGCCAAACAGCCTCCTCCCATTCTGTAACATCTCCACTACTCTTTCCCAGCCGAACAGCACCACGAGCCAATTCCTCAATCAGAAGGCTGCATTTCGATCACATGGATACCTGGCACTGAGTAGGAGACCACGATCTAATTTGAGAGATTCGGGCTGTATTACAAATCCCACCGCAAAGCATCGCCATCTCATAATTGTCATCTGTATCCAGTGATGGGAGTCCTGAGCCGGTGCATAGACAACTGGATTAAGGACTGACATGATTAAGATACAGCTTATCAGGAAATATCAGAGGCCTGATGACCCTTATTACAGCACTTAATAGATTTATGCCATCAGCTGAGAAACTTCTACAAGGTTTATATGACAGCAAATTATATTCCTTGGATATAAAAGCCCTTCTTTGCCCTTAGCTATTTTACAAATAAGATATTCATACGGCGTTTCTTTTTGAACATGGAATCAAAACACCAACAGCACAGCAGGCCGCACTAACCCTGTTGTCTCACCGCAGCCCAGTAGAGAAGCTGAGCAGAATCCTTGCTCTTGTCTGAAGTCTCACATACACCTCAGGCAGAAATCCTTCTGAATAGATTGGGGTTGGATGCCTCCAACACCCTTTCAGCTTTGAGTTAATGAACTCACAACCTTTCCAGTATTTTGTTTACATTATTTTTTTTTTAACAATTAGAAGTATTCTGCCAGTTAATTTAAAACTACACTCCTTACTTTGTATGAATTTATTTTCTGTGGGAAGACGGTCCATTTTCTTTATCCTATCCAGGCCTCTCAAAATTTTACAGTACTGTGCAAAAGTCCAAGGAGCTGCATATATTGTTAGGGTGCCTGAGACTTCTGCACAATACCGTGGTATTTTTATATATTGCATTGTACTGCTGCTGCAAAAGAAAACAACAAACTTCATGACATACGTGAGTGACGATACACCCGGTTCTGATACGGGCCTCTATAGTGGACTGAGAGTGGGAAGGGGGCAGGGAGAGGGGAAACACGGTTGGGAAAAGGGGAGGGAGAAGGAAGCACCAGAGAGACATACTGTAATGATCAATAACCCAATTGTTTGGGAATCAGATGACTCAGGGCAGTGCACCCGCACTACCCAGGCACACATTCTCTGCCACCTGTCCCGCACAATCCTCCGCGGTGCCCCACCCTCGCCATTCCCAACATCATTTGCTCCGGCCAGATTTACAAACTCTCTCCCTACTCCATATTGACAAAGACAGTACTGTATAAAGTCCTACAAGGAGAGAATCAGACCTTTCATCCCAGTGGACCAGAAAACCATGCCAACCCAACAATCTCTCTCCGCAACAATATTTTCTTCCCTTCCAGTGCTGTTAGCACCATCAATCTGAACTTCACCAGGCTGTCTCAAGAAGGCTACCTCTCTCATCATAGATCCTCACCATCCAGGCCACGCTACCTTTAGGCAGGAAGTGCAGAAGCCTGAAGTCCCACACCACCAAGTTCAAGAGCCACTTCCCTTCAACCATTCGTTTCTTGAACCATACTGCACAACCCTAATCACTACTTCAGTATAGAAACACAAGGCCCATTGGCACTACAATGGGCTCTGTTTGCATTTTGTTCTAAATTGTATATAATTTATGCTAATTCCTGTGTTTCTTGTGAACGTCGATTTTCTGAAGCTCGTCGCTTGTGATGTTGCTGCAAGTAAAATTTTCATTAACTTGTGCACTTGACAATAAACTCAATGTTGGCCTTTATTGGCCTTGTCATTCGCGTCAGAATTAATGCGGGAACTGCAGACCCTTCCTCACATGGGGGAGATGGCTGGCAGCTGGCTGGTTTGTAAAGTGATGCCTTCATCTCGACCCTTACACTGGGATCCGCCTGCTCCTTATGAATGGACCCTAGATTCCCTATACTATTCAGAATGTCCCCTCTCCACCTTGAGGGGTCAGTCAGGTTGACTGGCCAAAGATGCTGCCTGACCCATTAAGTTCCACCAGCGTTTTTTCCGTGGAGTTGAAGGGAAAGATTTCTGACAGGTGCTGGCGAGCGCTTAAAAAAAAATGTTAACACAGCCCATCATATTCCAGATTTTCTGCTGGTTTCTGGATTTAGATGATCCGAAAGACAGCACCTCTAACAGTGCAGTTTCTAGAGTAAACCTTGAACACACAAAACCTCAACACTCTGAGGTAACATCACAGTGCATCTGGAGTATTGTGAGCAATTTTGGGCCCTTATCTAACAAAGCATGTGCTAACATTGGAGAGGGTCCAGAGAAGGTTTACAAGAATGATCCTGGGAATTAAAGGGTTAACGAAAGAGGAGCATTTGCTGAATCTGGTCTGTACTACTGCAGCTTAGAAGAATGGGAGGGGGAATCTCATTAAAACCTATCAACTACTGAAAGACCACAACAGAGTGGACATGGAGGGGAAGTTTCCAATAATGGAAGAGTCTAGCACAAGAAGGCACAGCCTCATAATACAAGGAGATACCTTCAAAACAGAAAGGGAAGAATGTTTTTAGCCCGAGGGTGGTGAATCTGTGGAATTCATTGCCACAGACGGCTGTGGATGACAAGGCACTGGGTATACTTAAAGCAGAGGTTGATAGGTTCTTGATTAGTCAGGGCATGGCAAGGTAACAGAGGGAAGGCAGCATAATGCAGTTTGGAGGGAGAGTAAATCAGCCATAATCCAATGCCAGAGCAAACTCAATGGGCTGAATTGCCTAATTTTGATCGAATCTCACGGACTTACAGTCTAACCCACTGGGACACTAAGGGTAGTAATGGAGACAGTGAAATTAATATTCATTCTCCAATGAGAAAGCTCACGATGAAAATAATATTCCTGCAATTTTCCCTCCCCTTATATGCAATGACTCTCACTGAGCTACTTCATCTGAAGAACGCCAAGTCCTGAGCAGTGATTATTTACCATGGAGGGGGTCACAGTTGAGGCAAATCCTCTGCCTAGTTGCCCAATATATCAATCACGTCTGCTGAGGGGTGGAGCAGGCAAAATGGTACTGGGAGCCCTGGCTGATATCCTCTCGTCTCCCTGGCAAAGATTATTCCCATTCTCAGACCCAGGGCTACAAACTGGCAGCAGAAAAGGTCCGAGCCTGGGTCTGTCCTCCTCAACACAAGTCCTCACAACAGCAGTTAATAAATCCACTAAAAGCAATGGGGCACACATGACTCCACCATCTGGTGAAACACTGACGCATTTTGTTATTCTTGGTTACAGGCAAGGACTATAAATCTCTGAACTCACGGAAGTTGCCATTCCAGAATTATATACATTCAGCTATAGAAAGATAATGCTTCTTAATTCCTTAGAGTAAATTCATTAGGCAGAACATTAAAACAAACTGATGTTTTTTCTAATTATCTTTACTTTGAAACAAGTTTTTGAGAGGACATGCTTTTGAAATAAGTAAGCTACTCATTCCACAAGTGAAGGGTGCAGTTTCTGACTGATCATTTTGATCCCTGCCCGATACCTTTAGGAGTAAGACTTTTGGAGAAGAGAGTCACATTTCAGAAATGGATGACTCACGTGAATTTACTTTGGCAGTTCGTTTTCCAATTATTTCCCCTTCCCTGCATCACAGAATAGCGTCCTACTGAGAGCAAATGCCTTCTCTTGCATCGCATCCAAAGTAGAACTTAGTTGGCAAGTATAAGCATGCTATTTGACTGTAGGATCAATACAACTGAACCAAAATCCTCCAATTACCAGTCCGTCTCTCAATGTTCAAAGTAAAGTTATTATCCAAGTACATACAAGTCACCATATACAACCCTGAGATTCATTTTCTTGCAGGAATAAAATAGAATAATAACCACAACAGAATCAATGAAAGACCCCACCGACTGGGTCATTCAACCAAGTGTGCAAAAGACGACAAACTGTGCAAATACAAAAAGAAATAATAATAATGGTAATTAAATAAGTAAGTAATAGATGTCAAAAACATGAAGAGTCCTTGAAAGTGAGTCCGTATCAGTGATGGGGCAAGTGATTGGTTCAAGAGCCTGATGGTTGAGGGGTAATAACTGTTCCTGAACCTGGTGGTGTGAATCTTGAGGCTCCTGTACCTGCTTCCTGTTGGCAGCAGTGAGACGAGAGCGTGTGGGGATCCCTGGTGATGGATGCAGCTTTGCTGGACAGCATTTCATGTAGATGTGCTCAATGGTGGGGGAGGACTTTAGGCGGGATTGGAAAAAGAACCTTGAGAAACAATTCGGGTGAGAACCCCTCTGATACCCACTATCCCACACCCCGACACCTGAGACAGCAATGAAACTACTGTGCTGACATGGACACAGATTAGGATTTATGGAACACTACACTGTACACACAGGACTAGAGCAGAAGCACAGATGGAGCACAGTTGATACCTCTGCAACTATCACAACTTGCTAAAATGCCTTAATACACCACCACAATATACATTCAAGCAAATTATAGGATTGTACTGTGTATTTAAGAACAAAAGAATGAAAGTTGTTTTCTAAACATCTGTCAATTCTAAAGCAGTTTTCACTGAATGAACAATTGCGATCAAACATACTTGCTTCAATTGAGAAGCGCAAATTAGATTATGGTGGATTCTCTTAAGAACCCCTTTTATCCATGAAGGGTCCTGGTGGTGGTTATGAGTTTAAATTTAACAGCTCGCCTCAAGACCCAATACAATATAAAACTTTAAACTTCTGAGAATAAATATTTATAACAACATGCAAATGAGCAGCCACCTTCCCATTGACACAGAGAGAACGGTCAATTTGGATTGGTTTGATCAAGCAATCTACATTACAAAGCCTTCAATAGAGCCAGCTCGATTTTCCCACATAGCAAAAACTCTGAAGGGACCTCAATAGAAAGAAAAGGCATTAAAAGAGGGGGAAAGATCTGAAGAGGAAAACATGCTCGAATTTTAAATGTAAAAAAATGGTTAAGCACAATACACAGCAAGATGTTCAGAAGTATACTGCCGACACACACACACACAAAACATCGATCTTCAAGCCTAATCACACTCATTATCATCGCATTTCCTGGATCAGGTCTCCACGCTGAAAGGCTAAATCGCAATCTAGCGCACAGTGCAATCAATATTTTTATACATCGCTGTGTTTACTAACCGTGCAATCTGCAATTAGAACTATTTTTTTTAACGAAATCGGTCGAAGGACGATGTTTATAAAAAGCTTTTTTAAAAGCGCATTTAATTGCAAAGCGCGACGTGTTGTTTTGATTTTTGCTGTTGAAAAGAGATTTAATGGAGCTAGATAAGGTCTCTCTTCGCCGATCTAAAGACGAATTAGCCAGATACGTGGTAATATAAACCCAATGGGCGTTTGATACAATTAAGGATTTTTTTTCAATTTCCACCTCAAGAGGTAAAATTAAGGAACTAGGAAATGCTGATCAGGACTATGGTTAGAATGGATTGAAGGGTTTAACAGTGTTGCCGATCTGAATTAGAGCCAAATGAATAATCAAAATTAAAGCATTTTGTTTTTAAGAGATTGCATCACAGTTTAGTCCACACACGGGCGATCTTTACAAAAGTGCCAACTTCTGAAAAGTTGTAAGGTTTTACGAAATCACCAGGCGCTGCCCATCCCCCAATGAAAACAGACCGATTCTGTGGAGGTCTTTGTAAGACCCTCAGAGTACAGGGCAAAAAAGAGAGAAAAAAAACACTACTGATTTGTTCGGGGGAAGAAAACGAGGCGTTTTGGAAATGTTCACACATTAACCGGGGAGAAAGATTTCTACTAATACATCGCTAGGTTACTGATGCCAAGAGTATTGGGTCTGGTCTCCCGTGCTTAACTCGTTCCAATCACAAAACAAAAAGTCTTCAAAACTCTATCCTAAACACTAACTACAAATGGCAGCACAACTTTAATAATCTTTCTAAAACTTTTCTTGCAATTTTAACAGCCTTATCCATTGGATGTGACGGTCTATTTTAAAATGGAGAATTAGTTTAAAAGTACGCTTCACATAATTTCTAATCTGCTGTGTTAAAAAATAAGATCTTGGTTGCAAAAAAATCAGCTTGCTGAATAATGTTTTGCTGCATCCGAAGTCAGACGCATTCTACACTTAACCCACGCAAATCCAACTTTAAAAAAAACAGAGAGCTTGCAACTTCTCTTTGTGCGATGGAATGTCTTTGCTTTACCTGCTGGGAGGCACAGGACGATAGTCAGGATTTGAAGGACTCCGTGGCCGAATGGGTCGCCCCTTCTCCCCATTCCCATCCATCCAGCCCAGACTTGGGTCCCACAGAAGTCCAACTCTCCAACTCTGCTCGCCCTGAGTGAGAGAGGCAGAAAAAAATACAGAAATCAGAAGCACACACGCCAAGGAGAAAGAAACCGCCGAGATCCACACAGCTCCATCAATCATGCGTCCGGGAAGGCTCACTCCCTCTCGCTGAACGAATAGGACAGGAGGAGCGGGGCCCATGGCTCCACCCAGAATCACAACCGAGCCAGCAAGGAACCCAGAGTCGGTGAGAGAGAGATTCAGATTCGGATACAGATACAGGGGGGAGGGGAGGTGTAGGGGGAAGGGGTGGGGTGAGGGCAAGGGAAGTGGGGAGGAAGGGGCTGAGGGGGAGAGATGTGTGGGAGGTGTGTGAAGGGGACGGGGGAGGGGGTGAGAGTTGAGGAGGGAGGGGAAGTGGAGGGGGAAGTGGGGTAGAGAGGAGGGGAAAGGGAGGAAGGGGTAGAAGGGAGGGAGGAGGGCATGAGAGGGGGGGGGGAGAAGAGGGGAGAGCGAGAGAAGCAGCCAGAAATTTAGAAAATATCCATCAATTCTGAAGCAGCCAGATTATTTCTAGAGGGAGCAAAACGGAGCCAAAAAGAAAGTAAAACAGAAAATTACAAATAAATCTGGCTGGTCTGTTGAGAGATAGAGATCCAAGAAGGAAAACTAGAGCGAGAGAGAATGAAATGTTCAGATACACTCAAAGAAAAAGAAATGCCTCTTTGCAGAGTAACCCCTGATTTTGGAAAGTGCAGACGTGTTATCTACTGCTGCACTTCTTCACTCTGATTACCCTAAATCTATGAAAATACCAGAGTCTGTTTTAACTTCAAGTAATGTGGGTGCAAGTTTGATTTCAACATCTAAGAAAAATTGGGATGTACATGGATGGGGGGGGGGGTATGGTCTGGGTGCAGGTCAACGGGACTAGTCAGAATAAGTTTGGCATGGACTAGATGAGCCAAAGAGCTTGTTTCTATGCTGGGTCTCTAGTATTTCAAGGTGTGTGACTGGGAGTCACAGGGGGATACATTGTGTAAGTACTCAAAGTCACACAGTCACAGAGTAATACAGCAGGGGATCCAGCCATTCGGTCCATCTGGTTCATGCCAATCAAGGTGCCCTCATTTGGCCCACATCCCTCTATATCAGGGGTTCACGGACCACTTGCTTAATGGTGTTGGTCCATGGCATAAAAAAATGATTTGGGACCCCTGCTCTAAACCTCTCCTACCATTTACTTATCTAAAGATCTTCTAAATTTCATTACTGTACCTGCCTCAACTACTTTCACCAACAGCTCTTTCCACATGCAGGAAGAGGTTACCTGTCAGCTGTATTAAATTGGGCAGTGGACTTGCCACAACTCACAGGGATCCCAGTTTTAAACGTAACTCCACAGTCCACTGCAGATATTAAAACATAATATGATGTCATCTGGTCAATCGTTTCAACTATTCCTTCCAGTACTCTTTGCCGCCTGAGCTGCTGAATTTTTCACTTATTTCAGATTTCCAGCGATTATAATGTTTCTGATGCAAAGTAACATCGAAGTAAAAAAGCTAGTAAAGTAAAATACATGATAAGGGTGAAAGGTGAAAAGTTTAAGGGGAACTTGAGGGGAAACCTCTTCACTCAGATGGTAGTGAGAGTGTGAATAGGCTCTCCTCACAAGTGGTTCATGCAAGCTCGATTTCAACGTTTAAGAGAAGCTTAGGTATGTGAATGGGAGGAGTATGAAGGGCTATGGTCTGGATGTAGGTTGATGGGAGTAGGCAGTTTCAATGATTCAGCATGGACTAGATGGGCTGAAGGGTCTGTATCTATGCTGTACTTTTCAATGACTATGCATGTGTGGGGGGTGGGGTTGATGATGTTTTTGGTGTTTCTTTGAATGGGTTCCATGGTTTCCTTTATTTCATAGCTGTCTGTGGGAAGGCAAATCTCAGGTTTGTACACTGTATACATACTTTAATAATAAACGAACTTTGAATCTTTGTCTCTCTGACTCTATTCTACCATATAATACTTTAAGATTCAGTTAGGATACTCTCCACCGTGCAGGAATAGAAGTTTGTCAAAGCTTTTGGTGACATGCTGAATTTACACAAACTTCTAAGAAAGTAGAGGTACTTGCACGATCTCTTTGTGTTTGAGTTTGAATGTAAAGTGAATCTGCACTAGAATAGTTTCAGGCCAGTGATTCCATGGCCGAGCTATTCCAAATCCTGTCAGCATTCCTTAACATTAGTACTTTTCAACTGAACCTCTTCAAATCCACAGATAACAGCAACCAAAATCAATATCTTATCAAAACCCCAACGTAACCAGTTGTGTCATATAATAAGAACAGAAAATCCCAGAAACTTATTTTTCTCCACAGATGCTGTCTTACCAGCCGAGTATTTGTAGCATGTCCTGTTTCTATTTCAGATTTACTGCAGCTGCTGTATTTTATTCAAGTTCCTGGGTGTCAGGCTCTCTGAAGGTATAACCTGGTCCCAACATACTGATGCAGCTATAAACCAAGACAGCGGCGATATTTCATTAGGAGTTTTGAGAGATTTGGTTTGTCACCTATAACATTCGAAAACTTCTACACATGTACCATGGAGAGCATTCTGACAGGCTGCATTACTGTCTGGTGTAGGGGTGGTGGAGGGGAGGGTGGCTACTGCAAAGGACTGAAAGAAGTTACAGAAAGTTGGAAAATTAGTCAGCTCCATCATGGGTACTAACCTCCATAGTATCCAAGACATCTTCAAGGAGCGGTCCCTCAGAAAGGCGGGATCCATTATTAAGGATCCCCATCACCCAGGACATGCCCTCTTCTCATTGTTACTGTCAGGAAGGAGGTACAGAAGCCTGAAGGCACACACTCAACAATTCCTTTTTCCTGTCTGCTATCCGATTTCTGAATGGACATTGAACCCACAAATACTACCTCACTTAAAAAAAAAATTCTGTTTTGCATTATTTTTAACCTAACAATTTAATACACACACACACACACATAATTGATTTACTTTCTTCTCTTTCTATATGATCACGAATTGTATTGTACTGCTGCCAAGTTAACAAGTTTCATGACACATGCTGATGATACTCAATATGATTCTGATTATTCAATTCAGAACCATTTCATCTACGTATCATGGATGCCGCCACGTCCCCTCATTTTAGCCTCAGCTTCTCCGAGCCTTCTGCCTAATCATAAATAGAGGACATTAGTGAGCAGGAATGGTCCCCAAGCTCACAATAGGTGCCTCGTGTGGCTAAGCAAAGTGTTTGACCAACACCTGCTAGAAAGTGAAGTCTGAACCTTCCTACGCAGAGTCCTTCCCCCACTCAGTGTTTGTGGTGGGTTTCAGAATCTCAGCTGCTCAGCCAAAAGGGCAGAACTTGTTAAAAAATGTATATTAAAATCCCTTGATTCACCTCTGCCATTCAGTGAGAAGATGGCTGATCTCCACTTCCCTGCCCACCTTCTCAATCCCAATTTCCTTTGATTGCCTCCATGAATCCCTCAGTCCCTATCATAAGCTGGTTTTTAGATTTAGATTTGGAGATACAGCATGGCAGGTGGCTCTTCTGGCCCAATGAACGTGTGCAGCCCAATTACAGCTATGTGACCAACCTACTAACCCATAAGACTTAGTGTGGGAGGAAACCACAGCACCCAGAGGAAAGCTACATGATCACCGGGAGAGCGTACAAATCCTTACAGTTAGCGGCAGAATTGAACCGGAGCCTCTGGTATTGCAACAGTGTCATGCTAACCACTATGCTACTGTGCCAGCCCCGTAATGAACATTCAAAGATTCATTTGGCTCCCAAGTACCCAGCCTTGTATGCTGGGAGGCTCCTCTCCTTGCATCTTAGTTCTAGATTCCAGGGAAATAGCCTTTCTGCTTTTAACCTGCCAACCCCCGTTATCTGTTTCAGAACATGTATCATCGCAGTGCGGGTTATTTTTGTATCACGTCGCAGAAACAGGTAAGATCGATCTAACCCTTCCCTTCTACAATCTCGAGCACTTTCTCTAGATTTCTTTCCAGAAACCTTACATTTTGATTTGTGCTTTGGATATATTTAATGTGGTTTGAAACTAAATGAAAAAAAAAAATTGGAAATATGGGCATAAATATTTGGAAAAGACATGACATTTCCCTGAGTCATAAGCAGTCAGCAGAGAGCACTACACTTCTACTAAAGGTCTTCGAAAGGCTGTTGTGATGTTCCATAGGAAAAAAGGCCTTTTTTTCTGATGAAAGAGGCCAAAAGAATTGAGTATGAAAGAATAATACATTTATAGCTTGCAATCCCCAAAGCTATGTCCCCCTTTTGAAGCTACTGACCATACCAGTGTTCCTCCGCATTACTGGCTCATTGATCAGGCATAAGTCCAACATGTCAAGAGTTATCTCCACCAATGGGAAACCACTTCAATGTGTGATCCCATTGGTGGCGATAACTGGGAACTGGGACTCCCTGGGAACCAGCAGCATGAGGCAGTCCTGGTTAGACTCCCTTCCTTAGCTCAGGGGCCCCCAAGCCATCTGTCTGTTGTCCTGAGGTTGGGTCATGTTCGGAGACTGACTGATATCCTCACCAGACCCACACAAGGAATGGTCACTAGGTCCCACTGAAACTGAAGGAGCCACATCTGGAAAGTGGGGGAGGGAAACAGATGAGACGTGAGAGGATCACAATACGTAGCCAAAGCAACACACACAAAATACTGGAGGAACTTATCAAGTCAGGCAGCATACATGGAGGGAAACAAACAGTTGGTTTTTCGGGCTGAGACCCTTATCAGGATTAGAAAGGTGGGTGGGGGGGAAGAAGCAGAATAAGAAGGAGGGAAGGGGAGGGGGAAAAGTACAAGCTGGCAGTTGATAGGTGAGACCAGATGAGGGAGAAGGTCGGTGTAGGTGAGACCAGGAGAATGGGAAGGTGGGTGTGAGACCAGTGAGGAGGAAGGTGGGTGTTGTTAACACCAAGTGAGGGGGAAGATAAGTGTAGGTGAGACCAGGTGAGGGCCAAATATTATTAACAAAGAGGCCATAGATTTGTGGAGTAATAGAGCACAAAAGAGGCCACTATGTCTATCAACACACACAAAATGCTGGTGGAACACAGCAGGCCAGGCAGCATCTATAAGGAGAAGCACTGTCGACGTTTTGGGCCGAGACCCTTCGTCAGGACAGTGCTTCTCCCTATAGATGCTGCCTGGCCTGCTGTGTTCCACCAGCATTTTGTGTGTGTTGTTTGAATTTCCAGCATCTGCAGATTTCCTCGTGTTTGCTCCGCTATGTCTATGCTGACCAAAAAGTACCAGTCCCAGTTTTCTAGTATTTGGTTTGGGGCCTTCCATGCCTTGACGATCAAATACCTGTTCAGATACTTGTTGAATGTGGTGAGAATATCTGCCTCCACCACCTTGTCAGGTGTGTTGCGCATTGCAACCATCCTCTATGTCAAATATTTCTTCCTTGAATCTCTGTGAACCTCTTACTCATCTTAAACCTGTGCCCTCTTGTCTTAGCCGTCTCTACCATAGGGAAATGCTTCTTACAAACAAATCATTGCAGTCAACATGTGCTGAAGATGGCCGAGGATCACTTTGCACGGAAGTGATGTACTTGAGAAGGGTATTAAACGCTCCATTACAGGAAACCGAGTTTCTCACTGCAAGGACTCACAAGCATCAATGCAATCGTCGATGTTCAGTGATACTATGGGGTGTATTGTCTATATTGGTGTTAGGGAGGAGATATGTGTCTACCAAAGGAGGTGTAAGGTGCTCCTTCCCTCTTATAATCTGCAGGTCACCTTTGGGCATTACACCCTTGAAATTACAGTCTCAAAGTA
Source organism: Hypanus sabinus (assembly GCF_030144855.1). Lineage (NCBI taxonomy): Eukaryota > Metazoa > Chordata > Chondrichthyes > Myliobatiformes > Dasyatidae > Hypanus > Hypanus sabinus. The sequence continues at coordinate 35,183,667 of NC_082733.1, read as the reverse complement.
GCAATACAAATGCACAGATATATATATTAGAAGAGTAGAAAGAATAAAAAATAAGTTACCACAAACAGTCTAACAGCACTGCCCTAGCTATAGGTTGACTCATTATAAAGCCTAATGGTCCAGGGTAAGATTGACCTCATATAGCGCACTTTGGAGCAGCACAGTTGTCTTAGTCTGTTACTAAAAGTGCTCCTCTGTTCAGCCAAGGTGGCACGCAGAGGGTGAGAAACCTTGTCCAGAATTGCCAGGATTTTCTGTAAGGCCCTTTGTTCTACCACAGTCTCCAGTGTGTCCAGTTTGACTCTTCTAACAGAGCCAGCCTTTCTAATCAGTTCATTGAGCCTGTTGGCATCACCCATGTTGATGCCATTGCCCCAGCACAGCACCGCATAAAAGACTGCATATCAAATTCCTGGTTATAAGCCTACCGACACCAGGCAGACAGACTCTGAAGGGTATTGATAATGACTGGGTTCCCCCATCTTGTAAGACAATGCCCAGAAAAAGGCAATGGCAAACCACTTCTGTAGAAAAATTCGCCAAGAACAATTATAGTAACGGATAAATCACGATCACCCACGTCATACAACATGGCACATGATGATGATGTATTATTGGCTATAATTCCTGGGAAAAATGTAGTGCTTTTATTCCAGTAATGTGCTGAGTCTTTTCAAGCAAAGTCCAAGTAAGTTTATTATCTAAATACGTATATGTCACTATATACTTGAGATTCATTTTTATAGACATTTACAGGAAAATAATGAAATATAATGGAATTTATGTGAACCTATACATAAACAAAGACTATCAAACAACCAGTGCAAAAGAAGACAAACTGCAAAACAAAAATAGTACAGAGAACGAGTCATGGTGTCATTGAAAGTGAGTCTGCAAGGTTGTGGAATCAGTTCAGGGTTGAAGTGAGTGAAATTATTTATGCTAGTTCGGGAGACTAATGCCTGTAGGGTAATAAATGTTCCTGAATCTGGTGGTGTAGGGTGGTAATAAGAAGCCAGTGTGAGCTGAATGGTGGAGGGTCCTTAATGACAGATGCTACTTTCTTGAGGTGGTGCTCCTTGTGCATGTGCTCAGTGGTGGGGAGGGCTTTGCCTGTGATGGACTGGGCTGTATCCATTACTCTCTGTAGACCAATCCGTTTCTGGGAATTCGTGTTTCCACACCAGCCCGTGATGTGATATGGGTTCTGTACCAGGCTGTCATCATTATCCCGTGTAATTCATTTATTTATCATAAGATATGTACACAGTTGGCAATACATTGCCCCAAAGCTAAGGGGCAGTTACATTAGCCACTTTAGTGAGTCTGCGGTTAGATATAGGTCAAACAAGGATACAAGGGCAGATACCCTTTTGTGGATCACATTAGTGAGCCAGACTAATCTTAACCACAGTCCCATTGTAACAGTTACACTTACCAAAACTAGCTTTTAAGAGTAATTCCAGGAATGCTTAATTACTAGAACATAAATTCTCTAGCTACGTACCGGCAATTGTGTCTGAGGAAAAATTTTTTTTTGGCAGAGAGTGGTTTTGTTTATTGCCCATTACGCCACTGGTGTTGAGGGCAGCCATGCAGGTCCTCCACCTCTGGTAGTTTTCAGGGCTTCCTTCATCATGCCAATAACCTTCTCTCGGTTTTCACTACTATCAGTCATGCAAGTCCCGGGTGGAGACTCAGGAATACCGTCACACTCGGATGTAGAAGGATTTTTCATTGCTGTTTCTGTAACCGTTTTGTTTTACCAATCGGGGTTGTTAGTCCTGAGCTGAACCTTTGAACCTGGAGATCTGGTGCACGACTCTTAGTCTGGCCTATATGCTCTGACCCATTTGGCATGGGTGACCCTACCAAGACCCAAAGCATAAAGCCCAGACTCCAGCTAGTCATTGAGGCACGCAAGCCTCCAAACCCTACAACCTCTTGGCCTCTTGGAGGCCAGAGAGTGGTGTATGTGAGGAATTTGTGGCCACAGACGACGTGGAGGCCACATCATTGAATATTTGTAAAGCGGAAGTTGATATGTTCTTGATCAGTAATGTGCAAAGGGTCACTGTGAGAAGGCAGGTAAATGAGGTTGAGAGGGAAAATATATCAGCCAGATTGAATCACAGAGCGGACTTGATGGGCCGAGTGGCCTAATTCTCCTATATTTTATGGTCGATGGTCTCTATATGGTCCAGAACTCTAGCTGCTGGTCCACTGACTTAACACAACATAACCCTCAAACGATTAAGTCAATTCTGGTATGGGGGTATGGAGATCAAGCAAAGTTATTCTGGGTTGCTCTGCCTCACATGAAAGACCCGTCTAGGTTACACGGCCAACAGTATTGCAATCCAGGAATCCTTTAAACCCAATTGTGAAGGTGTGGAGCACAAATAGAGGTGGCACAAGATCAAGGAGAGATCAAACAGCTTGCATTGGCTTCAGGCCAGGCACCTGTTTGCACAGTGCCAATACAGGTATCAGAGATTTGCTGGCTTCATTCTTTGGTAGGTGTCATTTATTTTTGTCCTACTGTGATACCACCACGGAGGAAGTGTGTGGGAGACAGGTGGGTGCAATGTTGGGGTAGTTGGGTGGGGGTTGTATGCTTTGTTGAAGTCATGGGCAGGAAACAGTCATTATGGATGTTACCCACCCAGCAAACTAACTTTTCCTAAAACACCCTCTGTAAAGCATTTTTGGGCTATGAAAACAAAAACTTCATGCCTCCTTCAAAGTTTCTTCCCCAAGGCAGTTAATCTGTCAACCATTCTAGTTAGAACCCTCTAGTTATTACACTTGTTGCTGCACTGTAAACTCTTTAAACCACTTTTTATAATGCTGTTTACATTGTAAATACATACTGGTATTTATGCACATTATATTCCATATCTGACCTTTAGCCTTTAACTTCATTTTTATATAATTCTTTATTCTTAATAATTGTTGAATGTTGTTTTCTGTTCAATGTCACACCCACACACCACAGTAAATTCCTAAAACATGTACAGTACAATGCAGAAGTGCAGAAGTCTTAGGCATATATAGGCCAGGGATCCTAAGAATTGTGTACAGTACTGTAATAATTTTATGTATTGCACTGTACTGAAACAACCTTAATAACATATGTGAGTGATGATAAACGTGGTTATGTTACGGGTCTCTATTGTGGACTGAGAGTGGGAAGGGGGCAGGGAGAGGGGAATCATTGGGAAAGGGGGAAGGGAGGGAGGGGGAAACACTGGGGAGAAATTCTGTAATGATCAGTAAACCAATTGTTTTGAATCGAATGTCTTTGTCTGGTGTCTCAGGGTTGGGTGTGTCTCCACCTACACCACCCCACACTCCTGGCACTTCTTCTCTTCCAGTTGTCCCACAAACCTCCCATGGTGCTCCACACTTGCCATTCCCAGCATCCTTTGCTCTCGCCCTCCTCTCCACCTTGACCAATTTGGTACTGTGCAAAAGTCTTAGGCACCCTCATTATATACATATATACACACCTTAGACTTCTGCACGGTACTGTAAATGTATATGGCAAATAACGTTGATCATTGACCCTTAGTATGTTTTTAATACATTGACACAATTGGGTTTGAATATTCGCTGCTGACTATATGCACACAGTTAGTTATAGATTGATAGAAAATAGCACATTGTACGGTGCCAGGCAGCATCTACGGAAAGGATATAAAGATGAGGCCTGATGAAGGGTCGCAGCCCAAAAGCCCAACTCTTTTTTTCCTTTGCATAGATGTTGCCTGACCTGCTCAGTTCCCCCAGTGTTTTGTGTGGGTTAATCTGGATTTCCAGCATCTGCAGAATCTCTTGTGCTGGAGATGTCAGCGTTCTTGTTCACTTGGGAGATTGACTTGGCCGGGTGCAGATAGTTTAAGTTGTTTATCAGCTATTTGTGGAGTGTTCACAGAAGGATATATCCATCTCCACTCTGAAACATTTATTGCAGTGTTTGCTTTTACATACTTCAGTGTAGGATTTTGCTGCTGAGATGGGAAAACATTTTTTGAATGGCAAAAGCAGGTTCAAGAAGGTGAAACCCTAATTTCTTGCTGCTTTCCTTCTGGATAGCTCTGAGTGGGCTTAGTGAACAGTGAAGTCCCCTTTAACTAGCTCCGACAATGTGATAGAAATTCATTTGGCTCTTCGTTTTAAGTTTGGTAGAGGAAAGTTTAGGGGAGTTGTCAGAGCTTACACAGACAGGGAGGGTGCCCTGCTGGGGGTGGTGAAAGAGGCAGTTACTTTAGGGGCATTTAAGGGACTCTTAAGTGGATGTAAGAAAACTGGAAGGTTATGTGCTGTGCAGGAGGGAGCAGGTTTTTATAGGTTGTCATAATATCAAGGCTGAAGAACCCTTATGTTCAATGTTGTACAGTGAATGAGCACTATGATATCAGCTGACTATGGCAATCCTCTCCATTCAGTTACATTCAAACTAAAATAAATTCCTACCGAGGGCAGCACACACAAAACACCAGAGCAACTCAGGTCGGGCAGCATCTACGGAAAAGAGTAAACAGACAACGCTTCAGCCAAGCCCCTTCTTCAGGAATGAGAAGGAAGGGGGAAGCTGTCTGATTAAGAGTGGGGATTAGAGGAAAGTGGGGGGCAAATTTGTTCTCCGGAAGGAGAAATTGATATTCATGCCATCAGGTTGGAGGGTACTAAGACGGAATATAGGGTGTTGCTCCTTCACCCTGAGAAGGGCCTCATCTTGGATGAGGCCCTTCTCACCATGGATCAACATGATGAAACTCAAATGGGAATTGGATTCCTACCCAATATGTCTTGCTCCAATCACTAAACAGCCACTTCTATAATATGTTTGAGAACATTTCTTCCCTTACAATGCAAATATTTAGGGGAACCTATTCTATTTCTTTCTGGGGCAGGAGAGGTCAAGTTGAATGAGAAGCAGAGAAAGAATTTGAAATAAATATTGATTGATAAAACAACAAAGACTTGGATTTATATAACACCTTTGCTTCCCTCATGACGTCCCAATGCTCATCATGGCTTATGAAGTACCTTTAGTTTTGCCTTTGTAAAGTTGCTGAGTGATTGGCCTGTGCTGGGGGCAGGTCTTTCAACTTCAGACTACCCTTGCTCAGGTGACCCAGCCAGTAATGATCAGGCCCTGGCTTGAGTCCCAGCAGAGTTGGTCCACGGGTCACACCTCTTGATCCATAGCCATCTGGAGGCTCACCCAGCAGCCTCTTTGACGGCCCTCATGGCTCTTTCCTTTGCAGCCCCCATAATGCCAAGGAGAGAGTAGCGATCCGCCAGCAAAACCTCTACACTCCACCTCTACAGGCTGGCATCGTGCCCTCCATGCCTGTCTCTGGCACTACTCTACCAGTTCCTAATAGTTGGATTTCTTACGCTCAAACGCCTTCTCAGTCTGGTCTTCCCAAGACACTTAAGATAAAGGCGAAAGGTGCTGTGATTTTTGACGTTAGCAAGCAGTATATCCTCTGGCTTACTGTAATATCACAACACCTTACTGGAGGTCCCTCAGATTTTCCGGAATGTTCCAATGAATACATTCCAGATAAAATGAAATTTTTGTTTAGAGGAGCTGAGTCTGGGGTTGGACTCTGCAGAGGCACTTCATTCTCTGCTTCTTTTCCTTTTCCTGAAGAGGATGGACGCCTCTTAAAGTCCAAGCCATCATGAGAAGTGGAAGTGGGTAAGACTGGCCAACAGGGCTCTGGTGAAGATGTCCAGTCCAGTCTCCTGTACAGTGGATACAATGGACTGCAGAAGCACTGATAAACTCCAACCATACCATTGACTTCAGAGGATGATGTAGACGGGAGGCCATCGATGGCCTACGCTCCACTGGGAGCTAAGGGCCTAAGTGAGTAAATAAGAAGAGGATCAACACAACTAGCATCTCTGTTTAGCCTGGTCCACACTGAAGTTAATCCAAACCTTTGTCAAATTCCAGGTCATTTGCAGACAACAGCTAACTGGACAAGTAATCCCAGACTGTTATCCATAGGTGTGTGTTTGATTAAGACATCTGAAGAAGTTATATCCAGTTAATTAAACTGATATTGGAGTAAAAGACTGATGTTTGCAAGCATTGAGGACATCTTCAAAAGTTGATGCCACTGGAGGGTGACATCCATCATTAGGACCCTCGTCATCCAAGACATGTCATCTCATTACTATCATCAGGGAGGAGGTACAGATGCCTGAAGACACACATTCCATATTTTAGGAACAAGTTCTTTCCCTCCCCCATCAGATTTCCGAACGGACTATGAACCCATGCACACTACTTCACTACCTTTTGGTCTCTTTATACGCTACTTATTAATTTTTTAAATATATATTTATTATAATTTATAGCATGCTTTATGTATTGCACTGTACTGCTACTGTAAAACAACAAATTTCATAACGTACTACTCAGTGGCTGCGTTATTAGGTATACGACTGGACCCCAGTATGGTCTTCTGCTGCTGTGGCCCCTTCAAGTTTCAATATGTTGTGCATTCAGAGATGCTCTTCTGCACACCACGGTTGTAACACGTAGCTACTAGAGTTACTGTCGCCTTCCTGTCAGCTGAACCAGTCCGGCCATCCTGATTTTACTTCTCTCATTAACAAGGCGCATTCATCCACAGAGCTGTGGCTCGCAGGCTGTTTCCCTGTTTTTCACACCTTTCCCTGTAAACTCTAGAAACTGTTGTGTGTGAAAACCCAAGAAGATCAACAGTTTCTGAGACACACTATACCACTCTGTCTGGCACCAGCAGTCACTCCACGGTCAAAGTCACTCAGATCACATTTCTTCACCATTATGATATTTGGTCCGAAAAACAACTGAACCTTCTGGCCATGTCTGCATGCTTTTATGCATTGAGTTGCTGCCACATGATTGGTTGATTAGATATTTGCATTAATGAGCAGGTGTACAGGAGGTACCTAATAAAGTGCCCACTGAATGTATGTTACTGATAATAAATTTGATTCTGATGGTCATGATCATATTGGAAAATTCTGTTGGTTCACCCATATCTTTTTGGGAGGAAATTCTGCTAATTTATGCAACCTGACTCGAACCATTGCAAACTTCCTGATTCTCAGCTGCCTTCTGAAATACCTGTTAAAATCTCTTAATTTCAGGAATGATAGTGATCTTTAATATAGGAAGATATGATAGTGATGTTTAAGGGGGATTTATGTTGACACATTCAGGGAATGGAGGGATATGGATCTTGTGGTTTAGTTTGGTGTGGCCCCCCAAATCCTAAGAACTTTCTACAGAGGCACAATTGAGAACAGCCTGACTGGCTGCATCACTGCCTGGTATGGGAACTGTACTTCCCTCAATCACAGGACTCTGCAGAGAGTGGTGTGGATAGCCCAGTCCATCTGTAGATGTGAACTTCCCACTATTCAGGACATTCACAAAGACAAGTGTGTAAGAAGGGCCTGAAGGATCATTGGGGACCTGAGTCACCCCAACCACAAACTGTTCCAGCTACTACCATCTGGAAAACGGTACCACAGCATGAAAGCCAGAACCAACAGGCTCTGGGACAGCTTTTTCCACCAGGCCATCAGACTGATTAATTCATGCTGATACAATTGTATCTCTATGTTATATTGACTGTCCTGTTGTACTTACTATTTATTATAAATTGCACGTTGCGCAATTAGCTGGAGACATAACATAAAGATATTTACTCCTCATATGAAGGATGTAAATAATCATGTCGATTCAGTACAGACATTGTGGGCCGAGGGGCCAGTTCCTGGACTGTACTATTCAGTAGTACGTCCCATGTTTTAATTATTAGGGATAGGCAACAAATACTGGCCTTGTCAGTGACGCCCATATCCTGTGAATAAATAAAAGAAATCAGTTTGAAGTTCTTGATCTATTTGTTCCGCACACATTCCACACACCTTCTTATAGAGTTGGCTTGCAGTGACTTTTGGGCCATGCCAGGGATTGGAATGTGTGCTTACGCTGTGAACAGTTCTGAGAATCACAGATTATTATAGAACATTGAGAGTACAGCACAGGAATAGGCCCTCCAGTCCGCGAAGTCTGCTCCCTGCACAATGCCAAATTTAACATAATTTCAGCTGAAAGCAGAATACAATGCCAGTATTCTGAGCAGTGTGGAGAAAGAGAGGGTTTACATCCGTAGATCCCTCAAAGTTGCTGCAAAGGTTGTTATGGTTGTTGAGAATGGTGTGCAGGCCTTCGTTAGTAGGGGGATTGAGTTGAACTTTACACTCAACTTCAGTAAGACGGAAGAGCTGACTGTGGACTTCAGGAAGGGTAAGACAAAGGAACGCACACCAATCCACACAGAGTGATCAAGTGGGGAGAGTGAGCAGTTTCAATTTCCTGGGTGTCAAGATCTCTGAGAACCTAACCTGGTCCCAACATATTGATGCAGCCATAAAGAAGGCAAGACAGTGACTATATTTCATTAGGAGTTTGAAGAAATTTGGGTATGTCAACAAAAACACTCAAAAACTTATATAGGTGTACTGTGGAGAGCATTCTGACAGGCTGCATCCCTGTCTGATATGGGGGTGGGGCTACTACACAGGACCGAAAGAAGCTGCAGAGGGTTATAAATTTAGTCAGCTCCATCTTGGGTACTAGCTTACAAAGTACCCAGGACATCTTCAAGGAGCAGTGTCTCAGAAAGGCAGTTTCTATTATTAAGGACCCCCAGCACCCAGGACATGCCCTTTTCTCACTGTTACCATCAGGTAGGAGGGACAGAATCGTGAAGGCACACACTCAGTGATTCAGGAACAGCTTCTTCCTCTCTGCCGTCCGATCAAACATTCAACCCTTGAACACTGCCTCACTTTTTTAATATTTCTGTTTTTGCCTGAAATTTAACCTTTTCAATATACCTATACTGTAATTGATTTACTTACATGTTTTTCTTCATCTTCTATATTACGTATTGCATTGAACTGCTGCTGCCAAGTTAACACATTACATGTCACATGCCAGTGATAATAAACCGGATTCTGAGCCACGAGGTAATGTTTGGTTAGACCACACTTGGAATATTATGTTCCGTTGCAATCGCCTCATTTCAGAAAGGATGTGGAAACTTTAGCGAGAGTGCAGAAGAGATTTACCAGGATGCTGCCCAGTTCTGATGCTCTAGAGAACATAATCAAAGTTTGTCCAACCTCACCTTATTGCTCATGTCTTCAAATCCAGGCAGCATCATAGTAAAGCTCTTTTGCACATTATGACATAAAAGTACTCAAAGTACAGTGCTGATGCCCTACACCACCAGCCAACTATTTCTGTATCTCAGACCAAAATTTGAAAATTGAGGTCTATTGATCCTTGAGTGATTTGCTAATGGAAACAGCTTTGTTCTACTGATCATATCCAAGCTAGTTACAATCTTGTGTCAAACTCTCAGCTTTCTTTGCTTCAAGGGGAACTACCCCACCCTCCCCAATCCAACCTTGCAGTAGAAATTGTCCTTCAAGGCTGGTGGTGGTCTCATTTGGGCCTGATTGAACACAGTGAGAAACAGGAACGGGCTGATAAAGCTAAGGTCACAAAGATGCCACAATCAAGTCTTTCCATCTTCTCATTGGTAATCTTCTTCCAGTAATCCTAAGATTGGGAAGGCCACTAACAACTAGAGAAACAGTTTATATCAATTAAATTAGTTAAACTGAAATGCCAAGATAAAGTGGGCATGGGGAGGAATAGAGGGTACAGCCTCAGAATAGAAGTACATCCCATTACAACAGAGATGAGGAGGAATTTCTTTAACCAGAGAGTACTGTATTTGTGGAATTCATAGCCATATACATCCTTGGAGGCCAAGTTCTTTGAAATGCCTGTAAGGAGTTTGTACGTTCTCCCTGTAACCACATGGATTTCCTCCGGGTGCTCCGGTTTCCTTTCACATTCCAAAGATGTACCAGTTGGTAAGTTAATTGCTCATTGTAAATTGCCAGGAATAAATCGGTGTTTACTGGCTGGCTTACTCTAGCGTGTTATATGTCAATAAATAAATAAATAAAGTGGATGTTGATAAGTTCTTGATTAGTAAGGATGCCAGAAGTTACAGGGAGAAAATGGAAGAATTGGGTTGAGTGGGAATACTTTATAAATTAGCCTGGATTGCGTGGCGGAGCAAACTTGATGGGCCAAATGGCCTAATTCTGCGTCTATGGCAAATTGATCACTTCAGTTTGTATTGTCTCCAGAAAGTACTGACGCACCTGTTGGGCAGCAGAGTCATAGGTAGACATTATCCTTTGAAAAGTGAGATTGCTCTGCTCTCCCTTATTCCAATGCTTGGTAATGTGACTAGTGGGAATTCTCATAATCAACAACAATGCAGTATTTATTTGGCAATGCAATGAAAAGTTCCAAAATGCTTCACAGGTGGACTATCAAAGAGGCTAACATAAAAGGCACAGAGAGAAATACTTACATTTCTATAACATCAAGGCACAGAAAGAACGACTTGAATTTCTATCACACCTTTCATGATTTCAAGGTCTTTCAAACAGCCCCACAGCCAATCCCTTGAACTCATTGTTGTTAAGTTCTCACGTGCCCGTAGTCTGATTCTTTTTACCACTATGGTACCCGGGGAAGGCACCACGGTAGCGTGGCATTTAGTGCGACACTATTACAGCTCGGGGCGCCGGAGTTCAGAGTTCAGCTCCAGCGCCCACAGTCAGGAGTTTTGCACGTTCTCCCTGTGATTGGGTGTGTTTCCTCCCACAGTCCAAAAACGTACCACTTAGCAGGCCAATTGGTAATTGTAAATTGTCCTGTGATTAAGCTAGAGTTAAATCGGTGGGTTGCTGGGCAACGTAGCTTGTTCGGCCGGAAAGGCCTGTTCCGCGCTGTATCTCTAAATAATTAAAAATACCCTATGGGGTAATTTACGGTGCTGAGTTAACTCACCAATACCTCTTTGGGATGCAGGAGGAACTTAGAGGACCAAGAGGAAATCCACATGGCGAAGAGAGGATGAACAGACTCTAACACTTACAGTATGTGACTAAGATCAAACCCAAGTTCGTGCAGCTGAGAGACAGCAGCACTAACTGCTTCACCATCACACTGCCTGTTGTCCGGTAAGGGGCAGCCCTCTACCTTAGACAATCCATAAGCCTATTAGGTATAGGAATAGAATTAGGCCATTTGGCCCATCCAGTCTGTTCTGCCATTAATTCCCAGCTCAATTTATTCTTCTACCTCATTCTCCCACTTTTTTTCTGTAATCTTTACCCCTCTTTACAATTTAAGAACTGATCAATCTCTGCTTTAAATACACACAATGAATAGGAAACAAATTCCATAGATTCACCACCCTCTAAGTGACAAAATTTCTCTTTATCTCAGTTCTAAGAGGACATCTCTTTATTCTGAGCCTTCGTATCCCAGAATCTGCTGCTAATAGATATACCCTCAGCATGTCCACACTATCCAGGCCTTTAAATACTTGGTTGGTTTTGATGAGATCTCCCCTCATTCTAACTCCTTTAAGTATGGACCTGAAGCCAAAAATACACCTTATATTGTATGTTAAGCCTTTCATTCCCTGAATCATTCTGGTAAGCCTCCTGTGGATCCCCTCTAGGGGCTAGCACATCTTAGATACGGGGGCCAAAATTCCTCACTATCTTCCGAGTGTTGTCTGATTAAGCATCTTATAAAGCCTCAGCAGCCCACCTTTACTTTTATGTTCCAGACATAAATAACCCATCCTATTATCAGCTTTTTTAACATTTTTTATTTTATTGAGATACAGTGCAGAATAGGTCCTTCTGACACTTCAAGCAACCCCTGATTTAACCCTAGCCTAATCATGGGACAATTACGATGACCAATTAACCTACCAACCGGTACGTCTTTGGACAGTGGGATGGAACCGGAGGAAACCCATGTGGTAACGGGGAGAACATACAAACTCTTTATAGACAGCAGCGGGAATTGATCCCGGGTCGCTGGTACTGCACAGCGTGCTAACCACTACACTACCCAGCCGTGATGATGTTGATAGAGGAATAAATATCACACAGGGATATTGAGGTTAAAATTCTGTGAAATAATGCCACAGAGAAGAAGGCTCACTGAATACAGGGTAGTTCCTCCTTACCACACACTAGTGCCAGCTTAGATTTTGCACAAGCCCAAACAGGACTTTAGGAGGATTAAAAAAAAGATTTGTTTTATTTGTCACATGTACTGTTTATCGAAACATACAGGAAATGCATAATTTGCATCAATGGCCAACACAGTCCAAATATGTTCTGGGGGCAGCCTGCAAATGTTACCAGGCTTTCAGCACCAACATAGCATGCCCACAACTCACTAACCCCAGCTCGTACGTCTTTGGGATGTGGAAGGGAATTGGAGCACCTGGAGGCAAACAGCGCAGCCACAGGGAGAACGTGACAGAATTGGACGCTAGCTGCCACACTACTGCGCTGCTCCAGTTAGTGGACCAATACCTTCGGGAAAATACTACAGCAGGCAGCTGAAGCCTAGTTAAGGAGGTGCACCCTAGTGAGTGCTTGAAAGGAGGACGAGCATGCGGCTGAGCTCATTGGAAGGTTAAGCAGAGGGAATACAAAGCATTGGCTGCCAATGGTACAGAGATGAAAACTGGAGATGCACCGGGCTCCACACTGATGCTGGAGGTTTAAGAGATATGGAAATGAAAAACAAATGCAAGGAAATCCTGGAAAACAAGTGAAATAAGTGGGTAGCATAACACTCTACAGCGCCAGTGATCGGAGTTCGATTCCCGCCCCTGTCTGTAAGGTGTTTGTACATTCTCCCTGTGACACTGGCTTGGTTTCCTCCATCTGCTCCGGTTTCCTCCCGCAGCCCAAAGACTTATGGGTTAGGGTTAGTAAGTTGAGAACGTGCTACGTTGGTGCTGCAAACACGCCGATATGCATGGGCTGCCCCCAACACGTATTCGGACTGTGTTGGTCGTTGATGCATTTCACGGTACGTTTCACTGTCCATGAGACAAGGAAAAATAATCTGTTAAAGAGAGAAATCTGGCATAGCTGGAGAGGAGCTAGAGTGAGCCAATGAACACAGGAGGTGGCAGATGAAAGGGACTTGGCTCATGTTGATTTTGTAATCATAACTTAATTTAAGCAATTATTGGGGTAAAGGTCTCAGACAGATTATTGGTCTTCCAGAGTTATACATTGAATTAGTTCCAGACCGTATCCGAGCTAATGCCCAAAAATCTGAAACAGCCAGAATATCTACAATTTATCTAATTGAAAAAGCAATTCCATCTTATTTGAGCTTTGCAAGGATTCTTCTGATGCAGTCACCAGCCTGAAGGATTTTCAAAGCTGAGTTTTAAATAATTCATATCTCACCTGAGAATAACTTGCAAAAGTACTGTGAGGTTTTTTTAAACTACTTTCAAAATTTGAGGGAGGGCGGGCGGGCTTTAGACAAGCACAGACTGTGCAGCACTTGTTTATGTCTCTATAAGAGTAATTTCCTTTGAAAGCGAATTTTATTTTATTTATTTAAGTTAGGGATACAGCACGGTAACAGGCCCTTCCAGCTCAAAGAGACCCGTGCCGCACAATTACAGCCAAGTGACCTATTAACCTACTAATCCGTACGCCTTTGGGGTGTGGCAGGGAACCAGAAAAACCACACAATGCAAGCCCCTTTCAGGCAGTGGCGGGAATTGAACCTGGGTCTCTGGCTTTGTAAAGCATTACACTGCTACACTCTTGTGCTGCCCCAAATAGAGAATTATAACAATATTTTTATACAGCACTTTAAATCTAACAAAATTGATTTGAAGTACTTCATAAGTGTCCTCAAAGATAAATACTAAGACATGTAAGGAGATATTATTTATTTAAGGCAGTTCAGAGGAACAGGCCATTCTGGTCCTATGAGTCACATAGCCCAGTTACTCACCTACTTAACACTAGCCTAGACACAGGACAGTATACAATAACTAATTTATTGACTAACTGGTACGCCCTTGGACTGTGGCAGGGAACCAGAGTGCCTGGAGGAAACCCGTGTAGTTCATGGGGAGAACGTACAAACTGCTCACAGATGACAGCGGAATTGAACTCGGGGGGGTGTAATAGCATCACGCTAATCACTACACCACCATGGCGCCGATAGACAGGGCTGAAGGAGATTTTAAGAAGAAGTGAAAATGAAGAGGGATTTAACAACAGTTTCACAGGGAAGGATGGTGGCTGTTCGAACGTGAGAGGCATCATTAAATCTGGGGATGATCAGGAGCCAAAGCTGGAGGAGCACAGAGATCTTGCAGGGTTGTGGGATTGGAGGAGATCAAAGGGATTGTGGGTTATTCAAGTTCAGTCAGTCTCTGGAAATATTTATGAAGATGGTGCGTTTTAAATTGTAGAGTCTATCTGAAGCTTGCAAGGGGTTCAATTTTCAGTTATAGCCATCCCCAGGTAACAAACAGGTTCCGTTTTTACAGGCGCCATGAGTTGATTTTGGCCATAAGTGGAAAGACACACAAATGCCACTCAGTATGCACAATGCATCAAAAGCACATCAGACTGATAAGAAAGAACAACTACTAAAAGTGCAGAGAGAGAGAGGAAATTATACTCAGTGGCTACATTTTTAGGTACCTCCTGTATCTAATAAAGCGGCCACTGAGTGTATGTCCATGGTCTTCAGCTGCTGTAGCCCATCCACTTCAAAATTCTAAGTGTTGTGAGTTCAGAGACGTGCTTTTGCGCACCACTATTGTAATGTGTGGTTATTTGAGGTACTGTTGTCTTCCTGTCAGCTTGAACCAGTCTGAGCATTCTCCCTGGATCTCTCTCATTAACAAGGCACTTTCGCCCACAGAACTACCGGACACGGGATAATTTTCATTTCTTGCACCATTCTCTGTCAACTGTAGAGACTGTTGTGTGTGAAAATCCCAGAAGATCAGCAGTTTCTGAGATTCTCAAACCACCTGGTTTGGCACCAACAATCATTCCACTTGATCTACATTTCTCCTCCGTTCTGATGTTTGGTCTGAACACCTGAACCTCTTGACCATGTCGACATGCTTTTATGCATCGAGTTACTGCTGCATGATCGGCTGATTAGATACTTGCATTAACAAGCAGATGTACCTAATAAAGTGGGTATGGAGTGTAGTTCAGCTGTTCGTAGGAACAAAATAAGTGTTTGCTTTGGAGTTCTGTATTTAATAATATTAAATCTAATCATTTTGGATTTGGATTTAATAATATCGTTGGAGTTTGTTTGTATGTCTGTATATCAGGTGTTCTTAATCTGGGGCTGGCCTTTATTTCAGCTATTGAAGTGACACAAAAGAGAAAGAAAGCTCCTTGAAAAGGAATGATTTGAAAAGAATGACTAACATAAGCTCAGTGCCTTTCACAAAGGTGGAAAGAACACTTGGTGTCGTAAGAAAGTATGCATTATATGAATGTTTATTATTTTCTTGTTCCTCCTTTGTTGGAATGTCCACCTATTATTAAGGAGGAATAATAGATGGACATTTATTATGTCCATCTATCTCCTCCCAGTACTGCCAGTGTATTATCCTGCAACGTGACCCTTTGTGGATAACTTCACTCACCACAACTCTGAACTGATTCTACAACCTACAGACTCACTTTCAAGACCTATTTACATCTCCCATTCTCGGTGATTCTATTTACACAGCTTGACTTCCTTTGGTGTTTGTCTCTCTTTGCTTATGTATAGTTTCTTGTAAAATTCTATCTGTGTTTCTTATTTCCTGCAAGAAAATGAATTTCAAGATAGTAAATGGTACCATACACGGGAAATATTTTGATTATGAATTTACTTTCAGCTTTGAATCCAGGGAGTGAGGTGGAGCCCAGAAAAATTTCAGTGCTAGAAATGATGTTCTATTTGTTAACCTGTTCCCCAATAAAATTCTTTCCTTAAAGATTAATGCTCTTGAAGACATTCTCAGTGGAACTTGATATAATGACCAAAAAAAAACATTAATGAGCAGAAAAAACGGCATGAAACCTGCAGTGTGACATTTACAGTGGTGTATATACATTCAACGTAAGAACATACATATGGTGAAAACCAGTCAGGAACAGATAGAGTGAAAGTGTGTCGTCTCTTTCCCAGGCTTGGGGATTTAAAACTACAGGACGTGCAGTAGGTTTAAAGTGAGAAGGAGAGATTTAGTAGGAATCTGAGGGGCAACTTTATCACTCGTATATGAAAAAGCTGGAAGAGGAGGCTGCTGAGCCAGGTACGTTAATAACATTTAGACAGGAACATGGATTGGAAGGGTTTGGAGCAGGGATTCTCAACTTAGGGCCCAAGGACCCCTTGCTTACTGGTATTGGTCCTTGGTATAAAAAAGGTTGGAACCCCTGATTTAGAAGGATATAGACTAAATACAGGCAAATGGGACAGAATTATGGGAACTGTGCTGAATCACTCTATGGCTCCTTCTTTCTATGAAAGCATGGCAAATCTGAACTTTAACACTATCTATGAGGGGTGATTGATAAGTTCATGACCTAAGGTAGAAGGAGTCAGTTTTAGAAAACCTAGCACATTTATTTTTCAGCATAGTCCCCTCCTACATTTACACACTTACTCCAGCGGTCGTGGAGCATACAGATCTTGGACCTCCAGAAAGTGTCCACAGATGGGTGATTGATAAGTTTGTGACCCAAGGTAGAAGGAGATGAGTCATACAGCTCTCGTTAAATGCACATGCATTTCAACTCTTTATGCAGAAAGTTTAAAGTTAATAAACCATCTCCTTCTACCTTAGGTCATGAACTTATCAATCACCCCTGCTGTGGACACTTTCTGGAGATCCAAGATCCGTGTGCTCCATGAGCGCTGGACTAAGTGTGTAAATGTAGGAGGGGACTCTGTTGAAAAATAAATGTGCTAGGTTTTCTAAAATTGACTTCTACCTTAGGTCACAAACTTATCAATCACCCCTCGTAGTTTCAAAGTTCAAAGTAAATACATTATCAAAGTACATAGATATCACCATATACAACTCTGGGATCAATTTCCTTGCAGGCATTCACAGTAGAACAATGAAATACAATGGAATTAATGAAAAACAACACACACAAAGACAGGCAAACAACCCATGTGTAAAAAAAAAGACAAGTACAAAAATAATAAATAAACAAGTAAATAAATAATGCTGATAATACAAGTTGTAGAGTCCTTGAAAGTGAGTCTATAGGTTGTGCTCAGTGATTGGTTCAGTGTTGGGGTGAGTGAAGTTATCCATGCTGGTTCAGGAGCCTGATGGTTGAAGAGTAGTAGCTGCTCGTAACCCTGGCAGTGTGGGTACCTAAGGCTCCTGTTCCTCCTTCCTGATGGCAGCAGCAAGCAGAGAGCATGACTGGGATGGTGGGGAGTCCCTGATGGTGGATACAGCTTTCTTGTGGCAGTGTTGCTTGTAGATGTGCTCAGTGGTAGGGTCTGCTTTTCCTGCGATGGACTGAACTGTATTCACCACTTTCTCTACACTTCAAAGTTCAAAGTAAAATTTATTATCAGAGTACATATATGTCATCATATACAACTCTGAGATTGTTTTACTGCGGGCATACCTAGCAAATCTATAGAACAGTAACTGTAAATTGTAAACATCAGGAACGATAAACTGTAAAGAAGTGGTGGAAATGCAGAAATAAATAAATAGCAATAAATAATGAGCATGAGTCCTTAAACGACTGTAGCTATCCCCTTTTGTTCATAAGCATGATGATTAAGGGGTAGTAACTGTTCTTGAACCTGGTGGTGTGAATCCTGAGGCTCCTGTACTTTCTGCCTGATGGCAGCATCGAGAAAAGAGCTTCGCCTGGGTGGTGAGGATCTTTGATGATTGATGCGGCTTTTTTACAGCAACGTTTCATGTAGATGTACTCAATTGTTGGGAGGGTTTTACCCATGATGTACTAGGCCGAATCCACTACCTCTTGTAGGATTTTCTGCTCAACGGCATTGGTGTTCCCATTCAAGGTTGTAAAGCAGCCAGCCAGCAGCACACATCTGTAGAAGCTTGCCAAGGTTTTCGATGACATGCCGAACTTCCACAGACTTCTGAGGAAGTAGGGGTGCTGTCGTGCTTTCTTCCCAGTAATATTTATATGATGGGTCCAGGATAAGTTTCTGTACAGGCAAATGGGAGTGGCTTTTATGGGATCTATCCTGTAACTCTATGGGTCCTCACGTCTGTCCTCCTTTCACTGAGACTAGGGCAAAACTGAACCTTGACTCCATTCCTTGCCTTGACTATTTGCTTATTGAGATCCAGCGTAGAGTAGGCCCTTCTGTCCCTTTGAGTTGTGCTGCCTGACTTAACTCTAGCCTAATCATGAGACAATTTACAATGACCAAATAACCTACCAACTGGTACGTCTTTGGACTGTGGGAGGAAACCAGAGCACTCGGAGGAATCCCACGAGCTCAAGGATTATGATGTTGACACCTTGTGTTCATTAGCAATAGAATATAACTACAGATTGAACAATTAATTACTTCCATTTGGTGAGCTCACAGCTCATAGGGCCAGATTTAAATGGCTGTGCACTATCATGGGTCTACTTATTGGAAGAGAAAATACCAGCATTCAGCTATGCCTTTCACAATCTCACTGTATCTCAATGGCCCTTCTAGACAAGGAAGAAAATACATTGGTGTGGGAATTCCTTTAAGTCAGGGTTTCTTAACCATTTTTATGCCATGGACACCTTTGGTAGTCTGGTGAAGCCTTCTCGGGATAATATATTTCAATATATTGAGTAAAGTACATAGGGTTACCAAATAAACCAATTATATTCAAATATTGTGATGAAAATATTAAATTTGTAATATAATAATATGTACTTCTTTATTAACACATTAAATAGGTCCCATAATTTCAAATTAGCAATGAACATGCTATAAACAATACTTTGAAATTTTTTTAACAACTGTAATGTGATAGGAAAATATTTGTGATCTCTATTGGTGACAAAGTCATAGGTACTACTAATGCTACTATGGTTTGTTGCCTGCATTCATAATTGAAGGAAAATGCTAAATTTCTGTTAGAAGTTAGTGAAAACAAAGATGTAATTTTTTTCCCCATCCAAGTTCTCGGACACTCTGGAATCTGTCCCCGGGCCTCTGAGGGGCTGGACCTCAGGTTAAGAACCTTTGCTTTAAGTGGAGAGTCACAATAAAGGGTTTATGACTAAGCTTTGACTTGGCAACAGTGATTGCGTTCTTCCTCTCTGTGCCTTGCGGCGTATCATGCAGAAACCTTGCCGTTTCTTTAGCATTTTGTCTGTTTTTGTTGACGAGGCCGAGTTGCCAGCTCGACATTCAATCTAGCACGGATGGAAAGCGTGCAAGGAACCGGCTGGATCTGAACCTGGGACCAGTCCGGTGCTGATGCCACCACACCACTGGCCGGCAACAAAGGTGATAGAAAGCCTTAAGTTAAACGTTTATCTAATATCCAATGCTTTAAGTTACCCTGTTTATTTTTTTGCTGAAGAGCACCTCATAGCTTAAGTCTAGTTATTGTGCTCGGTGTCACTGAACCAGACAAAAAATGCAAACCACAATATTTTCCCAAATGCAACAGTGATGGAGACATCAAATTATATATATGTTGCATATTTTTATGATAATCGGAAACAGACAGCCAGCTGTATTACTTTGCCAGTTCCTCGCAGTCAAGGATTTGATATCCCACCCACTCCACTCAAAGTTCATTCAATAGAAAAAAAAAGAAAACTAGTTCCATCACGGGCACTAGCCTCCCCAGCAACTGGAACACATTTAAAAGGTGATGCCTCAAAAAGGCGGCATCCATTGTTAAGGACTCCATCACCCAGGACATGCTCTCTTCTCAATGCTATCATCAAGGAGGAGATACAGGAGCCTGAAGACTCACTTTAAACATTTTAAAAACAGCTCCTCGCCTCTGCCCGTCAGACTTCTGAATGGACAATGAACCCCTGAACACCAGCTCAGCATCTTTCCCTCTTTTTTTTCCGCACCACCTAATTAATTTATTTTTTTAAATACATACTATTGTAATTTATGGTTTTTATTATTCTGTATTGCAATGTACTGCAGCTGCAAAACAACACATTTCATGACATATGCCAGTATATTAAACAGACAGGAATCAGCCATTCAGCCAGTTGATATTGTGTGAGTACTTGAAAGATCATAAGACCATAGGACACAGCATTAGGCCATTCCATACATTGAGTCTGCTCCACTAGTCCATCATGGCTGATTTATTATCCCTCTAAACCCCATTCTCCTATCTTCTTCCTGTAACCTTTGATGCCTTTACTAATCAAGAACCTATCAAGCTCTGCTTGAAACAGTTGTCAGAGGCAATGAAGTCACCAGCTTCTGGCTAAAGAAATTCCTTCTCCAAATAAAAGAGCTCAATTAGCCCAGTCCCTTGTCTTTTGCTCGCTCCACAGCAGTTTTCCCCTTTGTATGTGTCTTCACCGCTTATCCAGTCAGTGCGTTTTTGAATAAAGCACTGGTGATTGAAATAACTTATTCTTTTAACAATTATCTTCAATCTACTATTAAAAACATAGATGAAATATTGAAACACAAGTGCTAAGCAAACCCTATGGTCCTTCCACCAAGTTGGATAACTTTAATGCAAAGAGCCAAGATGACAGTCGCAGACTTCCTCTCTCAATAGGACACTTTGCCGTACGAACAGACAAGCTTGCTGGTAGGGGGTTCACGCAGAGACGTTGGGGTGGTGACAAGCTGCCCAAGGAATGGGCAAGACGAAGAACGATGAGAGGTTTTTGAAAGAAGGGAGACTGGTGGCGGCATGGCAGCGTAGCAGTTAGCACGATCTCTTTACCGTGCAAGCGATCACTGATCAGAGTTCGATTCCCACACAGTCTGTAAGGAGTTTATACGTTCGCCCTGTGATCTGTGGGGTTCCTCGGGGTGTTCTTGTTTCCTCCCACATTCCAGCGACCTATGGTTAGGGTTAGGATTCTGGGCATGCTATGTTGGCACTGGAAATGTGGCGATGCTTCTGTGCTCCCCCCAGTACAAGCTTTGGACAGATTGCATTGTTTCCTGATGCAAAATTCACTGTAAATTTTGATATTTCAATATATGTGTGACAAATAAAGCTAATTTAAAAAAAATCTTTTGCAGTTAGCTTCAAAGATGGAATTATAGACTCACAGAACATTCATAGCAGTGGAGAAGGCAATTCAGCCCATCGTGTGCATGCTAATTGTAAACGAGCTGCCTAGTTCCATCCCTCAGCCTGTAATTACACCTCCAATTGCATTTTAAACGTGCTAAAGGTTTATTGCCTCAACCAGCCTCTCAGACAGTGAATTCCAGACTTTTACCACCACCTGGGTGAAAATCACTTTCCCTCTCACCTCGCTAATCCTTTCATCAATATTTTAAATTCACGCCTCTTGGTTTCTGCCCCATTTGCTAAGCAAATAACGATCCATCTTATTTTCTCTGTTAAGGAACCTCATAATTTTACACACCTCAGGAAGTCTCCCTCAGTCCCCCGTGTTCCAAAGCACATAACCCCAGCATGCTGTTATGATATTCCAGTCCTCAGGGACCAAGTTATATCCTGGTTGTGAATGTGGTGCCTTCCAATGGGATGTACGCCAGTGACATGGGCAACAGCTGATCTCCAAGTTGCACAAGGCTTATTGGGGACAGAATCATGTTCGATTTGTGGTTTGGCTGGATGAAACAGAGGTCATACGAATACAGGGCTAGCAGCACAGAAACTGTTTGCTTGGCCCATCCAGTATCTGTTAGTCGAGATCAGTCTCATTATCTACCTTATATTATCTAAACCCGTCAGCATGTCATATAATATAGACCATGACAGTACAGGTCCTTTGGTTCACAATGTAGCGGCAACCTTTTAACCTACTCTAACAGCAATCTAACCCTTCATGCCTCACCACTGCATAGCGTACATTTTTCTTTCATCCGTATTCCTATCTAAAGTCTTCAAAATGTCCCTAAAGTCCCTAATACCACCACCCCTGGTAGAGAATTCCCCACACCCACCACTCTCTGTGTAACAAACTTACTCCTAGCTTCTCCTCTGTACTTTCTTCCAATTACCTTAAAGTCATGCACCTTCGCATTAACCATTTCCGTCCTAGGAGAAAATCTCTGGCTGTCCACTTCATCCATGCCTCTTATTATCTTATACACTTTATCAAGTCACCCCTTGTTGTCCATTTTCATTGTCTTCCTATCATTTTCTTCCTTGCTTGTTGTCCTTCAACTACCTCTACACCTCATACCCTGGAGAGAAAGGACGCCTGTCCTAGTATGCGATGTCACCTCCGGCGGGCTGGGCGGATGAGATCTACAGTGAGATCCGTGAAACAACAAAATAATGCAATGCTCCGTGGAGAGCAAAAGGCAGGGAAAATTACAGAAGACGTCATGGTCACCTAGTGCAAACAAGGAAGACCCCAGTTTGTGACGCTTGTTTGTACCACTGAACCTGGACTTCTGAGTCAAGAGAGTGGAACTGCCCCAGTGTAATGGCTTTTCAACTTTAGGAACTTTTCCGCATTGGTTTCTTGTCATTGTTGGACATGATGGACAACCACCACAACCACATCTACACAATTTGTCTCACCAGTGGTAAATCCGCTGTTCTTGGGCTAAAAAATGTCGTTCTTGACCCCCCCCCCCCCCAGCTGGATTTAATGGTAACCATGGTAACCATCTTTGACAAGTAAAAACAACGTAAAACAGTTTTCTCAATAAATCAGGCATCCATTGCATTCAAAGTAACACACAACAAAATACTGGAGGAACTCAACAGGTCAGGTAGCATCAATGGAAAAGAGCAAACAGTTAATGTCATGGGGTGTGATCCTTCTTCAGGACTGAGAAGGGGGAAGCTGTCTGAATATAAAGGTGGGGGTAGGGGAAAGAGGCTAGTTGGAAGGTGATAGGTGAAACCAGGTGGGTGGGAAAGGTCAAAGGCTCAAGAAGAAAGAATCTGGTAGGCGAGGAGAGTGGACAGTAGGAGAAGGGAAAGGAGGAGTGGACACAGGGGGAAGTAATAGGCCGGTAAGAAGTGAAAAGTCAAAGTGGGGAATAGAGGAGGGGAGGGGAATTTGTTCACCAGAAGGAGAAATCGATATTCATGCCATCAGGTTGGATGGTATCCAGACAGAATATAATGTGTTACTCCTCCACCCTGAGGGTGGCCTCATCTTGGCACAAGAGATCAACCTGTTGGAACAGGGATGGGAATTGGATTCCTACCCAATATGTTTTACTCCAATTACTGAAGAGCCATTTCTACAATATGTTTCTTACCTTACAATGCAAACATTTGGGGGAGCCTATTCTGGCGCAGGAGAGGTTAAGTTGAATGAGAAGCAGGGAAAGATATTGAAATAAATATTGTTTTATGAAACAACAAAGACTTGCATTTATATAACACCTTTCCAAAGCTCAAGAGGAGGCCATGGATCGACACGGCAGAACGGGAATGGGAATGGGAATTAAAATATTTTGCCACCGGGAAGTCCCGCTTGTGACGGACAGTGTGAAGGTGCTCTTATGTCCATTTTAACCTTTCTGATAGGATATTGGAGAACAGTAAAGATAAATACACAGTCAATATTGGTCAGAAACTGTTGGAATGAAAGTTTAAGTGTGTGGTACATATCAGCGTAATCATGCAATAATAAGCATTTATGATTTATATAATTTTCAGATCTCATTTTAATGATCCCATTTCCCTCGGAGTGTATATCCAATTTAGAAAATCTGTTTAAAATGTCAACCAATTTATAAAATTATACATTTCACTACATGCAGCCAAAAGCCAAATGACAAGGTCTGAAGTTTGTCTCAGAATGTTCCAGCCTGCTCATTTCCCTCAAGTCCACATTTTAAGCCTTGTTAATTTTGTTCACTCACAATCTATATGATTAACTTTAGAATATTTGAGTAATTGCCCTCAACCAGCAACAAAATGTGCAATTTATCCTTAAGTCACTCAATGCGCAATGCCCAGTGAAATCAAGCAAACTGCAGCAGTAAGCAAGTATGTAAGAGGAAACTTGAAGTGGTCTTTTAGTTTTAAATTGATTTTATTGCATGTTGGAAAAAGCACAGAATGCTATGATTCAGCATCAGCTGTTGTGTGGGCAAAGCAAACAAAGGATGGTTAACATGACAAGAAGAAAACTCTTGGACCCAACTTAGGATCCCATTTTAAAACCATGGGTGCAGGCAGTTGAAGTCCACTGGATGTTACTAACACCATTTAATGAAATTTACAAGGTTCAACAGGCTAGACACAAGAAGCATGTTTCTCTGACCAATGCTGTATGACCAGGGATCATGATCTCAGAATAAGATATAGAAGCAGAATTAGGCCATTCAGCCCATTGAGTCTGCTCTGCCATTTCATCTGTCAGATTTATTATTCCTCTCAACCCCATTCTCCTGCATCCTCACCATAACCTTTGACACCCTTACTAATCAAGAACCTATCAATCACCATCTTTGGGCTAAAGAAATTCTTCCTCCTAAAGAAAGAGCTCGACTAGCCTACTCCCACCTCTTTTGCTTCACTCTACAGCAGTTTCTTTATAACTGTGTGCCCCCGTTCCCTCCTGAACTCTTTATTGAATTTGAATAATTGGCAGTTTCACACAGAGGAGAGCTTGCAAGAATCAGCTATTGAGGCAATATAAGACAATATGACAAAGGAGGAGAATTAGGCCATTCAGCCCATCGAGTCTGCACTGCCATTCAATCATGGCTGATTTATTATCCCTCTCAGCTCCATTCGCTTGCTTTCTCCCTGTAACCTTCGATGCCCTTACTAATCAAAAACCTATCAATCTCTGCTTCAAATATACCCTATGAACTGGCCTCCAAAGCTACCCGTGGAGAATAAGGGATAGGCCATTCAGAGCTGATAGGGAAAGTATTTCTTCACTTAGGGGTAAACTGTCTGCCCTGAGGGGCTGTGCTTATTCCTGTGTTCAGGAGGTCGCTGGATAGGAAGGCAACCTAGAGACATGGAGTATGACAGGTGAAGGATCAGTCATGATGAACGGCTAAGCAGCCTTGAGGGGCCAAATTTCCCTCTCCCAACGTAGATAATGTCACAGAGAGTCCAAGCCCCTCTAAGAGGACCACAACCTTGCTGTAGGGTTTGGAGGCTTGAGTTCCTCAGTGACCGGGAGGCTGAAGCCAGGGCTTTGTGCTTCGGCTGTTGGTAGGGTCAACCAAGCCAAATAGGTCAAGGCCAGACTAAGAGTGGTCCACCAGTCCTCCAGGCTCAGGGCTAACAAAACTGTTACAGAAACAGCAATGACGAGTCCTACATCAGAGTGCGGCGGTCTTCCCGACTCTCCACCGAGGAAGTGCATGACTGACCGAGAAGGAAGCGGCGAACGCCGCCGGAGACGGAGGATCTTCACCGCCGCCCTAGACGCCAGCGGCGTTACGGGCAAAAGAAGAGTCCAGGCCACTTGTTCTCGTCCATCTCCCGTAAGGTGTCGCTGTTCGACTCTATACACCAGTGACTGGTTTGCCCACTCTTTTCACACGAAATGTTAATCTAGCCCCGGTTGCATTTCTACACTGAGGAAAAAGGAATGGTTGAGGGGGGGAAACAGAGAGAGAGAGACCATTCCGAGAGCCATTTAAATCGGATCACTCCAGCAATTAGAAGACATAGGCAGTAATCAAAACATCGCCACCTCTTCAATATGCAACCAACAAAACCACAAATATGCATCCAACTACCAAACACTAACCATCTGGACTGCCCTGTTCTGGTGTCGATAATCGCAGAGCCTTCGGGCCATTTACAAATATCATCTGCGCCAATCTAACGTTGATCAAAGTTTAGCGCGTGTGAAATTTACCAAAGACTCACTTTAGCGTGTAATTTTATTAATAGGAAGAGTAAAATCCAATGAGAATTAACTCGGCATGATTACCAGAGAATGTCTCTTAACCAACAATTGTTATTTTTAAACGCGGTGCTCATGCCTTTACCCGCTAGTGCACTTGTTTAAACGAATTCAAATCGCGCGTCTCAATTAAGGTAACCCAGCATCGAAACGCAGCAACGCCGAGTTCTGCAAAGATCCAACTTCAACGCGGTAGAAAAAGAAAATGCAATTTTTAATATATATATAAAAGACTGAATCCCACACACAAAAAAAACTCAAATGCACACAGAAGATTAAGCCAGAAACCGCGCAGAAGTCTGGAGATAATTATATACACACACTGAAACTGATTGACAGTTCCAACGAAAATCACGCAAAGATATCGAAATCTATCTTGTCTGAGACAGCACACGGGCGATTAGAGCACTTTGCGTCTTCCTACTATTACACGACAGCACCGCTTAGACAAATTAATTTCGCATCTTGCTTCGGGTGATGTTGAACTTCCAGACCCCTTCTGCCCGTTGCTTACCTTGGCTGAGGCATGTAAGTCTGTACCCCGGGTGGGTTAATGACAGCTTCTGGTGCTCTGTGCTCAGACCCTGGGTTGGGAAAAGGAAGCTTGTCTTATGAGATTATCTTTCTTTTGCCCCCTCTTTTTTTTTTCCTTGCCGTGTGTCTATCAGAAGGCTCACGCACTCCAGAGCGTTCCTTATCTGGCTAACACAGGGTCCCGATATTAGTTAGGGTGGGGGGATTTTACATACGGCTCGTCATATACAAACAGCGATGAAATGGAGAGAGAGAGAGAGAGAGAGAGAGTTTCAACAATATCCACGTGTTAAGAGCTTCGTTAAAATGCAGAGAGCGGGAGGGAGGGGGTGTAGAGGGCAGCGCAGTTCCAACACAAGCTAGGAATGCGATTCATTTGATCGGAGGCCAGAAAATGTGTCACCAACGGAGGAAAGGGGACGTGGGAACAGAGAAAGTGGCAGCTCCGCAAACCGCGCACACACGTACAACAGAGAAACATTTAATTACACACACACACACTCATTCACACACACACACACACACAACAGAGAAACATTTAATTACAGTGTGTGTACACACACACACTCACTCACACACTCATTCACACACACACACAACAGAGAAACATTTAATTACAGTGTGTGTACACACACACACTCACACACACACTCACTCACACACACACACAACAGAGAAACATTTAATTACAGTGTGTGTACACACACACACACTCACTCACACACACACAACAGAGAAACATTTAATTACAGTGTGTGTACACACACACACACACTCACTCACACACTCACTCACACACACACACACAACAGAGAAACATTTAATTACAGTGTGTGTAGACACACACACACACCTCCCCCCCCCCCCCCCCCCCGGAGTGGGACGGACGGTGTGAAGAACATTTTTTAAACTGTCGGGCCGTGTTCTCGCATCTATTTTGATCGTTCTGCACAATTGGTTAGATAAAGAAATACAGACGAAAGGGAACTGAAACTTGTCAAGGATTTACAAGGGATGGATAATAAGGCAGGTCATAAATTCTACCGTAAGAGTTTGCGCGTGCGGTATGGAAATCATAAAAATCCACGGGTCGACGCCGGCCCTCTTATCGAAGGATAGCATCAAGCTAATGAATTCTCAAAATGCAA
The DNA here is from genome assembly GCF_030144855.1 of Hypanus sabinus. Taxonomy (NCBI): domain Eukaryota; kingdom Metazoa; phylum Chordata; class Chondrichthyes; order Myliobatiformes; family Dasyatidae; genus Hypanus; species Hypanus sabinus. The sequence goes on along the minus strand of NC_082733.1, from coordinate 35,155,948 downwards.
TAAGCACCGATTGCCACGGCTTGTAGTGAGTGGTTCGCGCCGCTCTGGTCAGAATACGACAGTGAAAGGCGTTAGAAATGTGCGCGTTGAGGTTGGGAGGCGTGAGGCAGTTCGGAGCGAGAACAACCCCTTCGACCTCATCCCGTCCAGACTGGAAAGCAAGCAATCCTCCAAAGCCATACTATAGGCAAGCATCGCTGAGGAAAAGCTGCAGTGTTAGAGGAACTTAATAGCGATTATCTCCCTGAGCAATCGCTCACTTTTTCCCAAAAATATACTTTATTCACAATTATATATATATATAGATATATGATATATAACGTGTATAATATATGCATATCTGATATATATGTAGATATATATAGATTGGTATATTATCATGAATAAAGTCTATTTTTTGGGAAAACAGCAATTACTGAGTGCAAACACGAGGAAATCTGCAGATGCTGGAAATTCAAGCAACACAACACACAAATGCTGGTGGACTTCAGTCCTGACGAAGGGTCTCGGCCCGAAACGTCGACATTGCTTCTCCCGATAGATGCTGCCTGATCTGCTGCGTTCCAACAGATTACTGAGTGTACGTGTGAGTTGAGAGTTAAGGGGCAAAAGTTTAGGGGTAACATGAAGGGGAACTTCTTTACTCAGGGAGTGGTAGCTGCGTGGAACGAACTTCCAGTAGAAGTGGTAGAGGCAGGTTCGATATTGTCATTTATAAAAAATTGGATAGGTATATGGACAGGAAAGGAATGGAGTGTTATGAGCTGAGTGTGGGTCAGTGGGACTAGATGAGAGTAAGTGCTCAGCACCGACTAGAAGGGCCGAGATGTCCTGTATTATGATTATATATTTGTGCTCTCCACTTCAAGGTTCAACGTGCTGTGCTTTCAGAGATGCTCTTCTGCATACCACTGTTGTAACTTTGAGTTACTGTTGCATTCCCTTCAGCTTGAACCAGTCTGGCCATTCCCCCCTGACATCTCCCATTAACAAGGTTTTTCTTTGTTGTTTTTTGTACCATTCTCGGTTAAACTCTAGAGTGAAAATCCCCAGAAGTTCAGCAGTTTCTGAGATACTCAAACCACCCCGCCTGGCACCAAGAATCATTCCAGGGTCAACCTCACTTAGATCACACTTCTTCCCCATTCTGATGTTCGGTCTGAACAAATGAACCTCTTGAGTCTTGACCGTGTCTGCATGATTTATGCATTGAGCTTCTGCCACATGATTGGCTGATTAGATAGTTGCATTTTAATGAGTAGGTGTACCGGTATACCTAATAAAGTGGCCACTCTGTGTATAAAGAAAGAAACAAGAAAAATCTTTATATTCGTGGCCCATACTTATAGTAGTGTAATTTTTTTATGAGAGAAATAAGAAGAGTAACAAACACAGCACCACTGTGACTCATGAGGCTCAGTGGAGTTATTTGAGGAGCTTCCCTACCCAACTCTGCTGCTTCGTGTTTGTAGGAAGCCTGGGTGGGACTGTTTTCTAGTGCTGTCGCTCTGAAGTGCTGCATCCATCGAGTGCTGAGGTCTACCACCGTATACTCTTAAAAATGCAGAGTAATACTACATGGAAGCAAGACCTTCGTCCCAACACATCCATGCTGACCATCTGTCCACCTACGCTAGTCCTTTTTGCCTATCAGAATCAGACTTTAATCGCCAAGTACCTGTGCACATACAAGGAATTTACTTCCGGCAGATGTTGTCTCTCTGCTCATAACAATAATAATGATAAATATAAATGAAAATATAGATTATACATACAGGTAGTGCAATCCAAGTAATAGTTAGCCGGCAGTTAACTATTCAGCAAAGTGACTGCAGTAGAGAAAAAACTCTTTTGGCCTTATCCCTCTAAACCTTTCCTATCCATGTACTTATCCCAATTGCTTATTGAATATTCCACAGCCACTCCCTCTGCTTGCTCATTCCACACAATCTATCCTCTGTGTTGACAAGTTCTGCCTCAGGTCCCTTTTGCCTCTCGCCTTGGACCCTCTAGTGTTAAGTCCCCCTTCCCTGTGCATTTACCCTCTCCATGACCCTCATGATTTTACACACCTGTATCAATCATCCCTCAATCACCAAATTTCCAAGGAATATAGCCCTCTCTCAATCTATAACTCAGCCCCTCTTGTCCCGGCAACATCCTTGTAGGTCTCCAGTAACACACACAAACTGCTGGAGGAACTCAGCAGGCCAGGCAGCATCCATGGAAAAAAGTACAGTCAACGTTTTGGGCCAAGACCCTTCGACAGAACCGGAAAAAAAGCTGAGGAGTAGATTTAAATGGTGGGGGGAGGGGCGAGAGAAACACAAGGTGATAGGTGAAACCTGGAGGGCGAGGGATGAAGTAAAGAGCTGGGAAGTTGATTGGTGAGATGAGGTGAGAGAGGAAAAAGGGGATGGGAAATGGAGAAGGAGGGGGGCATTACTGGAAGTTTGAGAAATCGATGTTCGTGCCATCAGGTTGGAGGCTACCCAAACGGAACATAAGGTGTTGTTCCTTCAACCTAAGTGTGGCCTCATCAGACCAGATGTTTGAGAAGTATGGAAGTTTTCCATAGTTGCTGCCTGGCCTGCTGAGTTCCTCCAGCATTTAGTGTGTGTTGCTTGGATTTCCAGCATCTGCCGATTTTCTCTTGTTTAAAGGAATGAACAGTCAAGGTTTAGGGCCAAGACCCTTCTTCAGGACCATTATTGCATTTTTTCCAGTTTCATGAAGTCTTTCCTCTAACACTGACCAGTAGCATTGAGTCCTGACGAAGGGTCTTGGCCCAAAATGTTGACTGCTCGTTTCCATGGATGCTGCCCGACCTGCTGAGTTCCTCCAGCCTGTTGTAGGTGTTGCGTTGACCACAGCATCTGCAGTGTACTTTGTGTTTAGCATTGTCTCTGTCCAGTGTTAGTTCTCATTTCAAACTGGTTGCTATATAATGGTCCTTATTTATTGCAGTGATTATCTGCTAAAGGTTAATATTTAATCTCTGTTTTTCATTGTTTAGTGTTGTCAGTATCTTTCTGGTCTCTATCAGTGTTATTGTTACCCAGGATTATAGATTTCTGATTATAGGTAACTATTTAATTAGTGTTATTACAAGCTACTGTTATTGCTATCTACAGCAGTCCCACACCAACCAGGTTCAAGAATACCCACTTCCCTTTAAAATTCAAAGTAAATTTATCAGTGAGGTTATATATATGTCACCTTGTACTACGCTGAGATTTATTTTCTTGCAGGCATTTATAGTAGAACGAGGAAATACAATGGAATGAATGAAAAACTGCACACAAATTCTGACAACCAATGTGCAAAAGACAAACTGTGCAAATACACATAATAACAGTAATAATAATAATAATAAAAATAATATTGAGGACATAAGTTGTAGAGTCCTTAAAGGAGAGTCCATCGGTTGTGGAATCGGTTCAGTGTCGCGGTAAGTGAAGTTGTTCATGCTGGTTCAGGAGCCCGATGGTTAAGTGGGAGTAACTGCTCCTGAACCAGCCAAAGTGGAAGCTAAGGCTCCTGTATCACCTTCACAATAGCAACAGTGAGAAGAGTGCATGGTTATTCATCCGAGTGGTTAATGAACCAACCTCAGCACAACCTACTCATAACAGTTTACTAATATCATGACCACTTTGATCACTTTGCACTAAAATAGAGGTTTTTTTTGGTTATTTTCTTTTTGTAAAAATTGTACTTAAATTGTGTTTTACTTGTGAATGCTGCTAATGTGCTTGTGATGCAGCTGTAAGTTTTCATTGGACTTGTACATATAATAAACTTGATTTTGACTAATATTATTGCTGACTTGTATCATTGGTTTTGCTGCTGTCTATTACTAATCACTAACTTGTTTGGGTTCCTATCCAGTGGTGTGACAATTGTTATAGAGCACTGTTGTCATCTTGTTTTGGTCACTGCTTTGTGTCGGACCTTATCTAGAGTTAGTGATTATCCAGTATAATTTCCTTGTATTAATTCCTCTCTAATATTTGTTACTACCTTGTGAGAGCTTGTTGAAGGAAGACAGTTCCAGGATGAGGCTCATATGAGTCTTCATTTAGAACACAGAACATAAAACACTGTAGCAAAGGCCAGGCTGTTCGGCCCATGATTTTGTGCTGACCTTTTAATCTACTCTAAGATAAATCTAGCCCTCCATATGCATTCACTTTCAAGGAATCTACAGCTCGTACTCAGTGATATTTATTACTTATGTATTTATTACTTGATATTTTGTATTTGCATGATTATCTTTTTCACATTGGTTGTTTGTCTTCACAAGTTTATAATCGATTCTATTGTATTTCTTTGTTCTACTGTGAATACCCACAAGAAAATGAATCTCAGGTAGTATATGGTGACATACTGTATATGTACTTTGAAAGATTTTTCTATCATCCATGTGCCTATCTAGGAGTTTCTCAGATGTCCCTAATGTACCTAATTCTACCACCATTCCTGGCAGGGTGTTCCACGTATCTGCCACTCTATGTGTAAAAAGGTTGCCTCTGACATCCACCCTATACTTTTCTCCAATCACCTTGAAATTATGCCCTCCCTGGTATTAGCCAGTTATGCCCTGGTGTTAGTCACTTCTATCTATTCCTTTTATCATCTTGTCACCTCTCATCCTCCTTCACTCCAAAGAACAAAGCCATAGCTCACTCACCCTATCCTTATAAGGCATGCTCTCAAATCCGGCAACATCCTCTGCACCCTTTAAGACTGTTTACTTTTGTGGGCTACTAAGTTACCACCACTGAAAGTTAGTGTGAGCCAAGATCTTCAGTAAAGTGTGTCTAAACCAGGGTCAGTGTGGTGCAGTGTCACAGAACCCTGAGTGAAGATTTGACCATCTCCACATGGAAGAGTGCTAAACGGGGAACATCTCTTCATCAGGATCTCAGCAACAAATAACACTGGATTGTGACTAACTTCTACACCACTTTAAAAGGAAGAGTGACTTTATTAACTAAAGGGCACCTTGCACAATACCATGCCTTTCAGTACTGCACTAGTTCATTGGGAGTGATGTACTTTCAATGAGGTTATTAACAATTAATTATGATCTTAAATGTGAGTTTTTAATGTACTACCATATTTTCCATGAAACAGAACAGCACCAAAAGGCCATTTGTGAAAAAGTACTTTGTCTATTTAAGTAAATATTAATTTACGGTGTGCAGGCAAAACGTAGTTTTAATGGGCATGGCAGATTGCAAACAATGTGTGAATTCTCTTTGATTACAGTTTTATTGTTCATCCAATGAATTGGGTTCAATAAAGATTATAAAGATAAATAAAATATTAGTGTAGGGCATGCAAAATGCTGGAGGAACTCGTCTCTGTCTTTAAAGAGTTTATACATTCTCCCCATGACCATGTCAGTTTTCTCCCACAATACAGGTAAATTGGTTAATTTGTCACTTGGGTGTAACTGGGCGGCACAAGCTCATTGGGGTGGAAGGGCCTGTTACCATGATGCAACTGTCAGGCCTGTACAGTCAGACTCCTCCCACTCTCCACCCAGCTAATAGGAGTCACCAATCACTCACTTCCAACTTCTCCACTGGCAGCCTATTTAAACCCAGCGCTCATCCACAATCCTTTGTTCACCCATCGAACCAGCCAGACTGAGTCAGTTGTTTCTAGCCTTCAGCTACCTTGTCATGTTAAGTGTGTTTGCCCTTGCTTTGTGGCCCCTTACGGTTTATTGTTTCACAGTTGCTGCTCACTGCTGAGTCGTCACCACTGACCTGGGTTTGGGTCAAGCCTCCCCTACATTTCGTGACAGCATCTCTAAGAAAGTAAATACACTCAGCAGGTCAAGTCTGCTTTTGCTAGTGTTTCCAGCATCAGCAGAATCTCTTGTGTTTATTATAAAAGATAAGCGTTATTTGTTACATGTACATTGAAACATCAAAACATACAGTGAAAGGCATTGCTTGTGTGAATGGCCAACACAGTCTGAAATGTGCTAGGGGAAGCCCACAAGTGTCACTATGCCCACAGTTTACTAACCCTAACTTGTAAGTGTTTGGAATGTGGGAGGGAACCCGGAGCACCCAGAGATAATCCGCACGGTCCTTATGGACAACAGGGAAAATTGAACCCCGACCTTCCAGCTGGCACTGTGAATCTTTATGCTAACCACTACACCACCATGCTACTCTAAGCTTTGACCATCCGCACATTGACAATGTCAATGTGTCATTGGTAAGCTTTCAGTTGGGATCATGACATTGTTTCATGTGAGACTTCTCCCCCAGGCCATGAGACTACTGAACTCCCTGCCACCACCCAGGTCTCATTGTTTCTGAAGCGCCAGAAGAATTATACTGTTTACATTTTAACTCAAGTCATAAATGCACCTCATACTAAATGTCAATCTTCTGGAATATGTTTTACAGTTTGTTAATTTACTTATGGTAATATTATTTTATATGTTGTGTGTGACTTCTATGCATTGTGTTGAGCATCTTGGTTTGGAGGAACATTGTTTCGTTTGGTGGTATACATGTGGAGGTTGAATGACAATGAACTTGAACTTGAACTTAACCAGGAAGGTGTAGACTCAAAAACTTACTTTGATACATCACATTTTAGAACTCCATTAGTTTCCTCTGTATTTATTTTTGTTTAATTACTCTCCGGTTATTTTCCTGTCCTTTTTTGACCAACCTCTCGTTTGAAATCTCTCAGTTGTTTTATAATTGGCTGTTTCCTTTGTGCTGTAGGTCTTGGCCTTTTACGTGCAAAGCAATTTTCATGTTGCTTTCCTTCATCTCCCAGTTTTCACCCATAACTCATGTTCCTTTGGCGATCCTGGGTAGGAGAATGAGTGGAGATATGATAGAGGTGTACACAATTATGAGAGGTATAGATAGGATAAATGCAAGCTGGCTTTTTCTACGGAGGTTCGGTGAGACTAGATCTAGACATCATGGGTTATGGGTGAAAGGTGAAATGTTTAAGTGGAACCTGAGGGGAACGTTTTCACTCAGGCTGGTGAGAGTGTGAAATGAGCTGCCAGCAGAAGTGGTGGTGCAGGTGCAATTGCAATATTTAAGAGAAATTTGAATAAATACTTGGATGGGAGGGGTGTGGAAGGCAATAGACCAGGTGCAGGTTGATGGAACTAGACAGAATGATAGTTTGGACGAGATGAGCCAAAGGGCCTGTTTCTGCATTGTCTCCATGAGTCTATGACCCTATCCTGCTTGATAAACTGATAGACTTTCTTCAATATCCTTGTTGTACCCAAAGTCTTTCACTCTTACCTACGTAAAACCAAATTGACTTCCTTTTGATGTTCAAGACACCAATGTTAAACACCATCCAACACAATTCATTCTGTCAAACAGGGCCACGTTAAGATGTTATTCAACTGGGCAGATGTTTGTCATGGATCTATACTGGTCAGATCTTAATTACGTCACTGAAGGCCAATCTTCTGAATTCACATATAACTTTTTCACAATCATAGCACCTAAAGGTATTAACACAACACCACCAATTCGATAGAAAGGTCCCTTTACAGTCCTTTTATCAACCTGAACAGAATAGCCTTTCATACTGATAACCTTGACATAGAATAGCACAGCATCAGTCCTTCAGTGGGAACAGCTGGAGGACTCGATGAATCGTTTGTTTCCCTAAAATTTCTTCGAACTATGATCCACCAGCAGCTAAATTGGGTGCACTTGGCCACTTTGACTGGTTTCTACATTATAACAAAAAATATACTTTGGAACTTTCAAGAATTAAGCAGTGAATTAATTGTACCTTTACATCCAAAACTTCTCAGAATAAATGGACATTTTGTGTTGTGCAGCAAAGTGCGGACAGGCCAAGTACTCGGAGGAGTGACATGGCAGAGGTCTCACTCTACAGAGCATTTGATGGTTCTGGGCCTGTACTTGCTGGCATTTAGAGGAGGGGGGGGGGTGTGGATCTCATTGAAACTTACCTGATATTAAAGACCTGGATTGAGTGGACATGGAGAGCAGGTTTCCAACAGGCAGAGAGTCTAGGACCAGGGGGCACAGCCTCAGAATACAAGGATGTCCCTTTAAAACAGAGATGAGGTGGAATTTCTTTAGCCATGGGGTGATAAATCTGTGGAATTCATTGCCACAGATGGCCGTGGAGGCCTAGACATTGGGCATATTTAAAGCAGAGCTGATAGGTTCTTGATTAGTAAGCCTGTCGGAGGTTGAGGGTAGAAGACAGGAGAATGGAGTTGGCCGGGGAAGTAAAACAGTCATGATTGAATGGTGGAGGAGACTTGATGGGCCACATTTCTGTTCTTATGTCTTATGGTATTATATTGCCTCAATAGCTGATCTTTGCAAGCTCTCTTTTGTGTGAAGCTCTCAATTATTTCTGAACTTGCGGCAGTTATGCATTGTGGCAAGAGGAACTTGGTTGAGCTTGCTAAACTCATTTCATATAAAATCCTTACAGACTTTTTTTCCATCATCCATCTGGGCCTCTTCTGAGATTCCAGGTCCCAGAAGTGAAGGCCAAGCCATAACCATAGTTTCCCAGAGGATAATGCAAAGCCATTTTACAGTGAATTTAATGGATGCTTACTTCTTTGATACAGCAGTCTCCATCTGTTTCTACTAATTAAATATCCACCTGTCTCGTTGGGCTTATTGAACTTCTCCCAGACCAAGGACAAGGCATTCTAAATGAGGTTTGTTTCCTTTAGAAAGCCATACATCAAGTTGCTGGCTTGGTTATGCTTCAAGGCACTGCCCTTTCTTTCGTACCAATAGATTGATCAGAAATTGGGGGAGTCAGAGTCATTATGGGCCAAAGACAACAATGGCCTAGTCCCGAAGTGTTCACACTTGCCAGCAACAACATGCCAGGTGCTCTCAGCCAAGTAACAATAGAAATAATGACTGCTATCTTCTCCCACTGGGGACATCGAGGAATGATCACTGTGGCGTGGAAAGGGGCAGAGCAAAGCGGAGTTTGAGAAAGTACTTAACATTTTGTTCTAATAATAGAATATGAAGATTATGAGGAGAGAGAAACAGAATAAAATTGTTCGGGTCCAAGATCACCATCTTGTTTCTTTCCCTGAAAAGGAGCTTGAACATGCGTTACTGGAGTTGGGACTCCCTGGTGATGCCTTGATTGCTCTGCATTGCAACCCTGACCCTTCTACTATCAGTGTGACAATGGTCAAACCAGAGATATTCTGAAGCCTTGCGGTTGGTGCGAATGAGTTTGGAACACCTTCCTTTTCACATTGATGCCAACATCAGATAATTCCAAATCATGAGCACTAGCAGAGCAAGGTTCTCTTTATTCTACTCTTGGAATAGCTGAGCATAGTCTTCCAATAACTGAAAAGGAATTAAAAGAGGGTAGGCAACCTGAGCTGAAAGAGACAATCTCTATTCCCTATTCTCTACTAGATGATCACTATTCTCCTAATTCCCCTCCCCTTCTCTCTTTTTCACTTCCCCTCTTACACATTCCTTTCCCCCTCATCTGCCCATTACTTCTCTCTGTTGCCCCTCCTCCTTCCCTTTCCCCCACAGTCCACTCCCCTCTCCTATCAGATTCCTTCTTCTTCAGCTCTTTACCTTTACAGCCTATCACCTCCCAGCTTCCCACTTCGTCCCTCGTCCCCCACCCACCCACGTTCTCTCCTTCCCCCCCAGATGGCTTCACCTATCACCTGCCAGCTTGTATTATATATTAAAGGGGACAATTCCAAAAGCATTGTGAAAAGCACAGACCCATATTCCAATGCATGGACAGGTCACTGTGCAGCAAAGTCTGAAACATTGCTGCTGGCAGTCACCCTTAAGGAAGTCTGATAATAAACATATCTACTGATTTGACCTGATGTCTTTTCTTTTGTTCTCCTGGAATGGTGAAAAGGGAGTGGGAAAAAAGAGATAGAAAGGCAAGGAGAGAGAAATTTCATTGTGAAGTTAATTTTTCTCTCTGTCTTCCATATACTTCTGCACCCTTTCTGGGGGATACCAGTTTGTGAGATCTCTTGCTACCTGTCACCATCCCATCACTGGAGTGACACTGGCTTTAGCCAAGGTGCCAATAACTGGATTAACTTAGCAGGCTGTGCCGTAGGTACATTGGGGAATGCCAGAAAGATACAGTCATAGATAGAAAAAGAAAACGCGCATGAGGGCTTGGAAAAGTTAAGTACGGGACAATATCTATGAATCGAGCAGCTGTTTGGGGCAGCATGGTAGCGCTGAGGTTAGCGTAACGCTGTTATATTACCAGCGACCTGGATTCAATTCCCATCACTGTTTATAAGGAGTTTGTCTACTCTCTCTGTGACCATATGAGCTTCTCTAGGTGTTCTGGTCGCCTCCCACAATCCAAAGACATACGGCTTAGTAAGTTAACTGGCCACTTGAGTGTAATTGGGTGGCGTGAGCTCATCGGGCCGGAATGTCCTGATACCCTCGTGTATCTTTAAATAAAAAGTAAACATTACTGAAGGACTTCTTAAGTTTGTTATTGGCAGAGGTGGCTCCCTGGCAGGACAGATTTCCCTAGCATTCCGGAGGGGCATTAAGTTAACTTTACATTATGTGTCATTTTCATCTACTACCCCATGTCAACTTCCATATTAATATTTTCTTCCTTGCTTCCAGCTCCCCCATGGCTTCACTCCACCCTATCCTAGCTACCTCATCCAGCCATACTTACACCCACAAGCACTGGTGTCCTTTGATTCTGCAATTTTACACTTCCTGATTATCATCACTGAGGAAATCCACTCCTAAACTATTTTGCGTCTCTTTCCTCCTTAGAGTGCTTCCTTATAACTTTGACCCTTGACCCAGCTATTGCTCACTGGTTCTAATGGTTCCTTATCTGATTGATGAGCTGTTTGTGATTTCCAACGACGACAAAAGAAGCCAGTGAGGGAGAGGTTTGACAGTGGCAAAGCTGTTGCACTGGGACAGTTCCACTTATTCCAACCTCGGGACTCTGGGTCCAGCTCTACGAGTAGTCGGCACAATTGGGCTTCTTCCTTGATTATAGCAGATGACCAAGACTCCTTCCATTGCAGAACAGCCTTCCTGGCCATTGGATCTTATTGTTAGCTTATCCTAAGCTCTGTCTGCCAGAGTTGGTTTCAGTTTTTACATAATATAAAAGCAAATTTTAATCCGCAATGCCCCTGCAAAGCGTTTTGTAACTTTTCACTATTGGTAAGTCACTACTAGTTTGAGTAGGGATGACAGGCTGTCACTGAAGGTAGAATAATCGTTTGGCACTGACAAAATGGGCCAAAGGGCCTGATTCTATGCGGTAGTGCTCAATGACAATATAAGCCACTTCGGCTGAGCAGTTTGGACATATACACGTTGGTGTTCACAAGAACAAGGTGTCACCATACGGAAACGCAAGATTCTGAGGGAGCTCAAAGTGTAACCTAGAACTCTTCATCATGGAGACTAGAACTACAGGGGCAGACTTTCAGATCATGTTAACCTACTCGACAAGGGAAATGGAGTGGGAAGTAAAATTGGACCACTCACAGACATAGGAAATCTCATGGCACTATTCAAAGAAGTTCTTCCAGCTAGCATTCCACCCTAAGATGAAAACAGGTTCTTTGCTCTTTTATCCTTCAGCTGTTTGTGAGACTCATTTGGGAATGGATTGAGAGGCATGAGAACCATAGACTGGGTGAATGTGCATGATATTCTTCTTGGAATAGAGGAATCTAGAACTTGGTTAGATGGGAATCTTGGTGAGCCTGGACCAACAGGGTCAAAAGTCCCATTCCATGCTCTGTGACTTTATAACTCAATGACGCTAATTGGTTTGGGTATTTTCACAAAGAAGGGCAGTCAGCAACTTTAGAGACAGCTTGGACTTAAAAATTCTTAGTAAAATTTATTATCAAACTACGTATATATCACCAGATACAATCCTGAGATTCATGTGCTTATGGGTATACTCAAAAAATCTATGGAATAATAACCATAACAGAATCAGTGAAAGACTGCCCAACTAGGGCATTCAACCAGAGTGCAGAAGACAACATACTGTGCAAATACAAGAGAAGGAACAATAATAATAAATAAGTAAGCAATAAATATTGAGACCATAAGATGAAGAGTGCTTGAAAGTGAGTCCATTGGTTGTGGGAACATCTCAGTGATGGGGCAAGTTAAGTTGAGTGAAGTTATCAACTTTTGTTTGAGAGCCTGATGATTAAGGGGTAATAACTGTTCCTGAATCTGGTGCTTTGTGTCATGAGACTCTCGGACCTTCTTCCTGATGAGTTGTTCTCAAGATCAAAGGATTCTTTAGAACATAGAACAGCATCAAACTAGCAGATTGCTTATTGTTTTGTTATTTCTACATTCCCCCTCTAGCTTTCTATTTTTTTTTATTTCTCACCTTCTCTTCTCATGGTGGTAACTCATGGCTGGACAACTTGTTGTTGGCATACATTCCTAAAAATGTAAACCAATTCCATTTACTTGGTAGATGGGATTTAAAGATTTCTTACTTATAAATTCCATTGATTCCTTTCAAAATCATTTTCATTTTAAACTTAAGCAATTTATTTTACAATCTACACTCAATGACCACTTTTTAGGTTCTTCCTGCGCCTAACAAAGTAGCCACTGAGTGTACATATGTTCATAGTCTGCTCTGTAGCCCACCCTCCTCAACGTACGACATATTGTGCATTTAGAGATGCTCTTCTACGCACCTCTGTTGTAACACGTAACAACGTGTTGGCATGTGGCCAAGTGGTTAAGGCATTCGTCTAGTGATCTGAAGGTTGCTAGTTCGAGCCTTGGCTGAGGTTGCGTGTGAGTTCTTGCAGTGTGTCCACACATTGCTTTGCGACGACACCACTGCCAAGCTGTATGGGTCCTAATGCCCTTCTCTTGGACAACATCGGTGGCGTGGAGAGGGGAGACTTGCAGCTTGGGCAACTGTCAGTCTTCCATTAAAAAAACCCTTGCCCAGGCTTGCGCCCTGGAAACTTTCCAAGGCACAAATCCATGGTCTATCGAGACTAACGGAGGCCTACATTACGCAGTTGTAACACGTGGTTATTTGAGTTACTGCTGACTTCCTGTCAGCTTGAACCAGACTGGCCACTCTCTTCTGATATTTCCCATTATCAAGGCATTTTTGCCCACAGAACTGCCACTCACTGGACATTTTTTTTTTGTTTTTAACACCATTGTTAACTTTCTCAAAATTTTTGCCCTGGAGGAACCCTTGAAATAATTTTCAGGTCTCAGGGAACCCCTGTGTAAAAATGATTAAAACTTCAACTCAGGGTACATTAGCATGATCAGTAAGTTGTAGATATAATCATCCAAAAATAATTGTCAATGCTCTTTTGAGTAGAGAATGAATTTTTAGTCAACCTTTCTTGATATTAATCTATTTCTTTCCCTTTCATAAATTTTAAAAACACATATGGGAAACATAATAAATTTCTGCTAAGTAACTTGCTTAAGCCAAAATGTGATTTTAATTTTTCTAAAGATAGGCTCAGTAGATATTTTTATTTTATTTATTTTTTTAATTGATTTTTAATGCATTTCTACAACTACTACAGCAAAAACCCAACAGCAAAATGAAGATTAATACAGTGCAAAATAAACATAACAATTATATAATTCAAAACAATGAGGAATAAGCACCCAAAATAAAATCATATAAAGTTAGTATCCTCCCCCTCCCCACGGGAAAAAAAACTCCAGGCCAACCATTACAAGATGTAAAAAATATTAATCAGAGTATTCAAACCCCCAAAACTGTAAATATAAATAAAAACAAAGAATAATAATGCCTACTACCAAAGAAAGAAAAAGAAGCTGGAAGTAAGTGATTAAAGAAAATAGACTTAATCTAAAGAGGAGTTGTGAAAGTATTGAAGTAAAGGTCCCCACACCTTGTGAGGCTTGGTAGATTTAATGTTTTGATGTACATGTGATAAATAAGTGAACCCGAATCTGAACGTAAAAGTCTTGCCAAACCGAACAGCTCTTGGTACTGTTTTCTCATCTCTGAGGGAATCAAGGTTTCAACATGTTTTCCTTTTGCCCATGACGTATCATGTATAATTGACTTTGTGTGGGAGGTAGGAATGGGGCTTTTTTTGGGTGTCTGTTATTGTTTTGTTGCTTGTGATATTCTATGTTATTCTGCTGAGCATTGTGGGCAAGCCATGTTGAGCCAGAATGGGTGGCGACACTAGCGGGCAACCCCCAGCACGTCCTTAGGTTGTGTTGGCTGTTAACGCCAATGATGTATTTCACTTCAGGTTTCCTTGTGCATGTTATAAGTAAATGAATCTGAACCTGTACCTGCAGTTAAGGACCTTATCAAAGCAAATGGCTGGTGGTGTTTTTTCTGCACCCCCCCCCCCCCCAAGAGGGGATCAAAGCTCTGACATGTTTTCATTTTGACCATCATATAACAATCAGATTGATTGGTTTCTATGGAAAGATCTCCCATGCTCTTCCTGAACAATCTTGCATCAAGCGTAGTTCATATGCATAACCATAATAAGCCTTGCCGCATTTCATTGTGCTAATTATATGTAGAGGGTAACCCATATAAAGAGATTATGATTCACGAAAGGAATGTGAAATATGTCATAATCATAAAATTTGGAAGAGTGCAATTACTCAGATTCCAAACCACTCTGGAAGTGTTCATGCTATTAACAGATAGATAAATAGATATTTTATTGATCCCAAAGGAAATAATAGTGTCACAGTAGCGTTACATGTACACAGATATAAATATTAGAAGAGAAGTAAGAAAGAATAAAAATTAAGTTAATACATGCAGTCTAATAGGAGGTGGTTGTCACATCCCCAGCTATAGGTTGACTCAATATAGAGCCTAATGGCTGAGGGTGAGAATGACCTCATATAGCACTCTTTGGAAAGTGCTTCTCTGTTCAGCCAAGACGGCATGCAGAGGGCGAGAAACGTTGTCCAGAATCGCCAGGGTTTTCTGTAGGGTCCTTTGTTCTACCACTGTCACCAGTGTGTCCAATTTGACTCCTATAAGAGAGCCAGCCTTTCAAATCAGTTTATTGAGCCTGTTGGCATCACCCGTGTTGATGCCATTGCCCCAGCACACCACCGCTTTGAAGAATGTACCGGCGACAACAGACTGGTAGAACATGTGAAGGAGAGGCCTGCATACTTGAAAGGACCTCAGTCTCCTCAGGAAGTAGAGATGACTCTGGCCCTTCTTGTACACAGCCTCCGTGTTGGTGCTCCACTCACGTCTGTTGTCCAGGTGCAACCCCAGGTACTTGTATGTCCTCACCACCAATAGTAACAGGGAGCAGTGCAGGCTTAGTCTTCCTGAAGCCCATCACTATCTCCTTTGTGTTACTAATGCTGAGCTGCAGATGATTCAGCTCGCATCATTGGACAAAGTCCTCCACCAGGGCCCTATATTCACCCTCCTGTCCTCCTTCATACACTCAACTATTGCTGAGTCATTAGAGAATTTCTGCAGATGACATGACTCACTGTTGTATCTAAAGTCCAAGGTATACAGGGTAAAAAGGAAGGGAGCCAATACAGTCCGCTGTGAGGCCCTGGTGCTGCTTATAGCCATATCTGACACACAGCCCTGAAGCTAAGCATTAGGATGCAATGCCATCCCTCATCCTAACCTTCACTGGTATGAGTGATGGAACAGATGCAGCAAGGTGGAAAGGTCACATTATTCCAAATTCAAATGTTATCCTGTTTCATCTCACACAAGCTCTATTTAGAGGAGCATAAACCAGGATTAGTCCAGATTAAGAGAGAGACAGCTGAGAAATATTTACAGGGAATATGTACTCAGTGGCCAATTTATTTGATGCCTCCTGTACCTAATAGTGACCACTGAGTGTATGCTTATGCTGTTCTGCTTCTGTAGCCCATCCACTTCAAAGTTCGACCTGTTGTGCATTCAGAGTTGCTCTTCTGCACACCGCTGTTGTAACATGTGGCTATTTGAGTTACTGTCACCCTCCCGTCTGTTTGAACCAGTCTGGCCATTCTCCTCTGACCTCTGTCATTAACAAGGTGTTTTCACCCACAGAACTGCCACTCTCTGGATTTTTTTTTTGTTTTCCACACCATTCTCTGTAAACTCTAGAGACTGCTGTGCAAAACAATCCCAGGAGATCACTCAAATCGCCCCGTCTGGCACCACCAATCATTCCACAGTCAAAGTCACCTAAATCACATTTCCTCCCCATTCTGATGCTTGGCCCGAACAACTGAACCTCCTGACCACGTCTGCATGCTTTATGCAATGAATTGCTGCCACGTGATTGGCTGATTAAATAGGTGTACAGGTGTCCTAATAAAGTGGCCACTGTGAGTATACAGTAAGTGACTGATTATGTGGTGGGGGAGACAGTGTGGGAAAGAGAGACAGGATGTACTCAAGATGAACCGACTGCATCAATACTGTAGCTGTAGACGGGGAGTCTCGACCTACGCATCATGCAGAGCGTGGCTTACTGTTCCATTCCTCAAATTCTTATCACTGCAGTAGAATTCTCTTCTCTTGCTAAGCTTAATGCTACTTCATCAACACTCAAAAATCTGGACACTATCCGGGACTAGCTTGATTATGTGGGATGTGTAGCACAGAAACAGACCTTTCTGTCTGATCAGTACCTGCCCATGTTTGTGTTCTAACTGAGAGTCCGCCTGCTGTTTTCTATTCCAAGTCTATTAGAGTTGCCCCTACTCCATTCCTAGGAGCACTGCCACAGCAAAGCAGCATCCATCAAGGATCCACCACCATCCAGGACATGCCCTCTTCTTGCTACTACCATTGGGCAGCAGCCACAGGAGTGTTAGGCCCCACACCACAGTGTTCAGAAACAGTTATTCCCCTCCTACTATCAGGCCCCTGAACTGACGTGGAGAACTTCACTCACCACAACCACCAGACTCGCTTTCAGGGACTCTGCAACTCATGCTCTCAGTATTACTTATTTATTCTCCTAATTCTCCACAATTGATGCTATCCTCTCCTGCATCTCTATTCACCAACATCCACGTTCACCCCATCTTCCTGCCGCCTTAGCAGCAACAGAGTTCCTCTTGTCCTTGCTTAGCCAGCGGCCTCAGTTTCTGAGATACTCAAATCACCCTGTCTGGCACCAACAATCATCCCATGGCCAAAGCCACTTAGATCACGTGCCATGGACCCCTATCATTACCCAGGTTGGGGACCCTTGCCTTAAATACATCTGTACCTATCGCAAATTCCCACTGTCATCTCTGTGGAAATGTGTTTCCTCTGCTGGTGGTGCATGGTAGTATTTGTATTGGATTAGTATTCTCACTTATACTGAGATACAGTGAAAAGCTTTTGTCTGATGTGCCATCCAGACAGATTTTGCCAAATGTAAATACACTGACATAGTAAAAAGGAAACAAAATGCAGAATATAATGGGGTAGTTACAAAGAAAGTGCAGTACAGAAGTACAGGCAAGGGTTATGATGAGGTAGACTGGGTGATCAAGAGCGCAGGAATTCATCTTTTAACATATGAGAGGGCAATTCAAGAGTGTGATGGCAGTTGGATAGAAGCTGACTTGGAGTTTGATGGTTTGTGCCCTCACGATTTTGTATCTTCTACCTGACAGGAGAGGGGAGAAGAAAGAATGATTGGTCAGGAGGGTCTACAATTATGTCAAGTCAAGTGAAGTTTATTGTCATTTAACTATACATGAATACCGTCAGATGAGACCCAGGCTGCAAAGCACAGTAACACACAGCAACTTATGAAAGTAAGGATAAAATCTACAGATGAATGACGCATAAATTAAATATTGTAAGGGATAGAACAGTTTGATTGGTGACATGTCAAACATGATGCGGCGGTGAGTTCAGAAGAAACTGTTTTCCATCCTGACCGTTCTTGTTTTTATGCACTGGATTCTCCTGCCTGATGGTAGAAAGTCAAAGAGGATACTGGATGGACGGGTGGGATCCTTAGTAATACTAAGGGCCCTGCGTACGCAGAGCTCCTGATAAATGACCCGAATGAATGATAGGGAGACCCCAATGATCCTCTCAGCCATTCTCACAGTCCTCGGTAGGGACTTCTGGTCCGATGCTCGGCTGCTCCCATACCAGGTGAAGATGCATCTTGTCAGGACGGTCTCAATGGTGCTCCTGTAAAATCCATTTTAGATGGGGGGGGCACTCTTTTGCCTCAATCTCCTTAGGAAGGAGAGATGCTGCTGTGCCTTCTTGTTCAGGGAGGTGATATTAAGGGACCAGGTGAAGTCATCCATGATGTGAACTCCCAGGACCTTGGTGCACTTCACTCTCTCTACAGGGAAGCCATGTATTTGCAGAGGGGGATGGTTCATCTGCACCTTCCTGAAGTTGGTTGGATTCCTGAGGCAGTGGGAAGTGTTGACAGTGTTAATGGAGGGGAAGCTGGTTTTTGTGATGTACTGGGCTGTGTTTACAACCCACTGCAAGAACATTCATGCTGACTTCTTAGTGTTATGATGGTTCCCCTTGAACAGCCTGTTTATTTTTCCCTAAATTGAGTAATTTGCTTCCATTTTCCTGAGCTCAGATCACTGCCAAAATATTAGGCACATGTCGGCTATTTCCCTGAAGACAGTGAGGGTTTACTAATGTTATCTAGGCATAGCCAACTTCAGACTGATAGAGTGGGAGGGTGGGATAGAGGCAGGAAAAGCAAGTTCCTTAAAATGCAATCACTGCAATATAGGAATCATCTTGTCATACAGGGAGTGAGTTGTTATTTTGGAGATGTGTTGAAATGTAGTACTGCAGCCAGTTTGGAAACGGCAAGCTCGCACTGGATAGCAATACAATAATGACCACATAACCTGTTTGGTTAACATTAGACATCAATGATTTTGTTGCTCAGAAGGTTGTGGAGACTTACTTGAAAATTTCAGTGATGATAGCGTTACTCCACGATAATACACCACCACTACATGCTCATGACTTAGTGTCACTTCCTGTACGTAAGGTTAGTCTAGGGATATATCACTTACTGGTACATTTTGTTTTATAGAGTTGCTTTGATATGTATACTCATTGTGTTTTTTTTTGTTTTTTATTGTGCTCTTTATGCCTATCGTGTTTTTCAGTGCTGCATTGGATCCAGAGTAACAATTATTTCACTCTCCTTTACACTCCTGTACTAAAAGATGACAATAAACAGTCTTGAATCTTGTACCCCTGCCTCTCAAATTAATTCCAC
Source organism: Hypanus sabinus (assembly GCF_030144855.1). Classification (NCBI taxonomy): domain Eukaryota; kingdom Metazoa; phylum Chordata; class Chondrichthyes; order Myliobatiformes; family Dasyatidae; genus Hypanus; species Hypanus sabinus. Next base: position 35,136,645 of record NC_082733.1, on the reverse strand, counting down.
TTCTATTTCCTCCTTGGTACATGTTTTACTGTAGATTGTTCTGTTTGTTGCAGTCATTAGCATCTCTCTTCCAGTCTGACTGTAATATAAAGGAGATTCTTTAGAAACAGTTCTCCTTTGATGTTCCCCAAATTGTGCTATGGGTACTTCTGTGCCTGTCTCAGGGACAGAAAAGATCAGAACTGAAAGATGGCATCAGAATCCGTTTAATGTCTCCGGCATAAGTTGTGAAATTTGTTAACTTTGTGGCAGCAGTACAATGATAATAGAGAGAAAAAGAAACTGTGAATTACATTAAATATATATATATATATATCTAAAGCAGTTAAATTAAATAGCTCCTCTTCACACAACAACATTAAGACTACAAGATATAGGAGCATAATTAGGCCATTCAGCCTATCAAGTTCGCTCCAGCGTTTAATTGTGGCTGATTTTTTTTTCAATCCTATTTTCCTGCTTTCTCCTCAAAACCAAAAACCTCCCTTATCCGAATAAAAATCTATCAATCTCTCCTTAAGTACACTCATGGATTTGTCCTCCACAGAAGGGATTGGTAGAGGCTGGACAGTGAAGCGTGGCAATTCAAGATCTTGTCAGGGCAAGAGGTAACCAAAGTCACTCAGCACAGATGCAATTGGTGAACAGGTTCAGTATCAGTATCAGGTTTATTGTCACTGACATATGCCGTGAAATCTGTGTCAGCAGTACAATGCAAGACATTTTTTTTTAATTACTATAACTTAACAAATAAACAGTGTAAAAGACAAAGAGTGAGGCAGTGTTCATGAGTTCATGGACCATCTAGAAATCTGATGATGAAGTGGAAGAAGATGCTTTATAAAATAATGAATGTGTGCCTTCTGGCTCCTGTACTTTCTCCCTGATGGCAGTAATGAGTAAAGGACGCGTCCCAGGTGATGAGTGTCTTTTCAAAAGGATGCTGCCTTCTTGAGGCATTGCCTTTTGAAGATGTCCTTGATAGTGGGGAGGCTTGTGCCCACAATGGAGCTGTTCTTGATTCTGCGCTTTGGAACCTTAATATCAGGTGGTGAAGCAACCAGTCTGAATGCTCCCCACAAAATCTGGAATTTTGTATCTGTTGAAATTAGAAATCTTTAGTGCCATACCGAACCTGTCATCATTATGTGACATCATCTGACATGTCATCATCATTATGTGGGCGATCCTGGTCTCAATTTTTCTACAGGAGTGGTTTGCCATTGCCTTCTTCTGGGCAGTGACTTTACAAGATGGATGAACCCAGCCATTATCACTACTCTTTAGAGATGGTCACATTACCAGGACTTGTGATATGCACCGGCTGCTCAAAAGTCCATCCACCACCTGCTCCCGTGGCTTCACGTGAGCCTGATTGGTGGGGATGGGGGGGAGGCTAAGCAGGTGCTACATCTTGCCCAAGGGGTGACCTGCAGGCTAGCGGAGGGAAGGAGCGCCTTACACCTCCTTTGGTAGAGACGTATCTCCATCACACCCACCCAGACTGTAGGACTGTCAATGAATTAAAACACACTGAGGCAGGATACTGGACATGTGTTGGGTAGAGGGTGGGATCCTGCCCAAGGGAGAATCAGTAAAGCATGCCTGTAATTCTGATAATCCATTCCAACAACTGAAGCTTTGCATCAAGAAAGAACCTTTATAAAATTTTGCTTCTAACATTCCAGCTCTTTAAAGCTACAAAGCACATCATTTGATGTTATGTGACATATGTGTATGCCCAAGTTGATTTGAATATGTGTCACCAAGCATGTGTTTTAATCAAAGTCTATTCCACTTCAATACACATCCTCATTTTTCCCAGCCATTTGGCTTTTAATGGTCTTGGCTCAGAACAGCAGAGGTGCTGTGAGCCAGTCAGTGGCAGTTCTGTTAAAAGCTATTTCCATACCATTAACCTTCCTATTGTGAGGTACATTGTAAGGCCAGGATCAGAATTGAAAGGGCTCTTCCTTTCAGGCTGCCATTCAACTCCACGAGAGAAGTAAGTGTTAATTCATCCTGTGTGGTGGTGTGCTTGTTCCCTCCTGAGCAATTGGGAGCGTCAATAGGAATTGAGTCCGGTACACTGAATATTCAATGTGTTGTTAAAAAAAAGGGAATGTCATTTTCTGTAGTTCAAATTGCATTTTACTGGTTTATTTTCCTCTTGTTCCATTTTCCCAAGCTATGAGAATAGAGCCTTCACACAATACCAATAACAACAGAAGCTTACTGTTACTGGGGTTGTACGGTAACGTAACTCTACTACAGAAGTTCAATTCCACTGCTTTTTCAAAAGACGTATATATATATATACACATATGCTTGGTCACAGGGAGAACATACAAACTCCTTACAGGACAAGCTCTTTACAGGCTGCGGCAGGAATTGAACCCAGATCATCTGTACTCTAAAGTGTTATGCTAACCAGTACACTACCACCCCCCTCCCATACCATTGTGGGTTTCTATTGAGTTCGCTGATTTCCTCCCACATTCCAAAGAGGTGCGGGTGTGTAAGTTATTTGGTCACATGGGTGTAATTGGGTGAAGGGGGGCTTGTTGGGCCAGAAGGGCCTGTTACCGTGCTGGACCTCTAAACAAATAAATAAACTTTGCCGGGGTTATCCATGGCAGTATGTGCTGTTCTTCTCTATGTGGGATTCCTAGATTACAAGCCTTCGGTTCTTTATTCATTCACTGGATGTGACCCTCCCTGTCAACGGCAGTGTTTATCGGCCCTTCACCATTTTAGTAGGCAGATACGTGTCAACCACTTTGCTGGGTTTGGAGTAACGTATTATCTTTACCGCCCAGCCGGTGGTGTAGAGGCATCCACACCGAACTTCAAGGTAAGTAGTTCCAGGTTCGAATCTGGCTGGCTCCCTGCACACTTTCCATCTGTGTTGGGTTGAGCATTAAGCTAGCAACTTAGCCTCATATAAAAAAAACAGACAAAAAATTGCTAAAATAAGGATGACAACCACCATTTCTTTCTCTGCTATTTCAGTGAAACAGATGGGAATTTGTTGCAGTCTAGCAGATTTTATTATCATTTTTATTGAATCCAGTGCTTTAGTTTTGATTTAAATTTAAAGTTTTCACCTCTTCTACTAGAATTCAAACTTACATGTCCGGATTAATATTCTGAGTCCTGTAACCGAACTACTACTGTTACTTAACTATTATACCACCCTAACTTAACTACAGTTCTACATTGTCCCCTAGAGAGGAATCACTTGGAAGTTACAAGTTTATGAATGTTATGTGTCTCTGTTGTTTGGCTGAGTTATTATTCCCATTGCAGTGAGGTGAAGAAAAACATCACCAAGTGATAACACAACCTAGTTTTACAACAGCAAAATCTAGAGAAAATCCCCTGAATCTGGGTTATGGTTTGGAATGGGAATTCTAGGAATGTGCCACTTTTCAGAGGGTTTTGTAGGAGTGTCAATATTCAGAGGAGGTTCCAAAGACCAAGATAATTTTTTTTGGAAGCTGATACTCCAATAAAAAAGGCCTAAGAATCAGCACCTGGGTGAAGTGATTTAAATAGAATAAGCTATAGCAGTAAAAGAGGCCATTTTGCCAGTTGGCAAAAAAAAATATGACTTCTTGTCACTTCTTGTCTCTTAATGGTTCTGTTGAAGTCCATTGAGGTATTTCATGAATATCATCTTGTTTCTATCTTATGGTAGCATATTGCTATTACAGCTCAGGGTGTTCTGGAGTTTGGAGTTCAATTCCAGCGCCATCTGTAAGGAGTTTGTATATTTCCCCCCGTGAATGTGTGGATTTCCTCTATCTGCTCCAGTTTCCTTCCACAGTCCAAAATTGTTCTGGATTAGTAGCTAAATTGGTCATTGTAATATGTCCTGTGATCAGGCTGGTGTTAAAATAGGTGGGTTGATGGGCAGTGTGTGTCACTGGGCTGGAGGGCTGGCTTTGCATTGCTTCTCTAAATAAATAAATACATAAAAATCTCGACCACTTTGTCCAAACAGTGAGACCCAGATCCTGGCCATTCTTCAGATGAAGCACACTTGGGATCTGGCAGTGCCTCTTCTTCCTTAAGAGTTTGCAAAGATTTGGCATGACATCTAAAACTTTGACTAACTTCTATAGATGTGCAGTGGAGAGTATACTCACTGACTGTATGGAAACACCATTGCCCCTGAATGGAAAATCGTACATAAAGTAGTGGATATGGCCCAGTCCATTACAGGTAAAGCCCTTCCCATCATTGAGCATGTCTACATGAAATGCTATTGCTGGAAAGCAGGACCCATCATCGGGGACCCCCACCACTCAGGACGTGTTCTCTTCTCGCTGCTGCCATCAGGAAGAAGGTACAGGAGCCTCAGGATTCACGCCCCCAGGTCCAGGAACAGTTATTACCCCTCAACTGTCAGGATTTTGAACCAAAGGGGATAATTTCACTCAACTTCACTTCCTCCATCACTGAAATGTTCCCACAACCTATGGACTCATTTTCATCTCATGTTCTTGATATTTATTGCTAATTTATTTATTATTATTATTATTTCTTTCTTTTTGTATTTGCACATTTTGTTGTCTTTTGCACTCTGGTTGAATACCCAAGTTGGTGAGGTCTTCCATTGACTCTGTTACAGTTTTTATTGAGTATGCCTGCAAGAAGATGAATTGAGGGTTGTATATGGTGACATATATGTACTTTGATAATAATTTTTTTGAACTTTGGACATAGCTTAGCCTAACAACCTTCAAATTTTTCCACAGTTATTTTAAACATATTCAATAATATCAACACCTCAGTATCATGGATGCAATGCTGGGGATTAACCAGGCATTGATCAGATACCACTTGGAATATTGTGAGCAGTTCTGGGTCCCTTATCTAAGAAAGGATGTGCTGGTATTGGAGAGGGTGCAGAGAAGGTTCATGGGATTGATCTTGGGAATGGAAGGATTTAACACATGAGGAATGTTTGATGGCTCTCGGCTTGTATTCGCTGAAGTTTAGAAGAATGAAGTGGGGGGGGGGGATGATGGATCTCTTGAAACTCAGTTGAGTATTGAAAGGCCTAGATAGAGTGAGCATGGAGAGGAAATTTTCTATAGTGAAGAGTAGGATCAGGGGGCACAGCCTCGGAATGGAAGGATATCCAATTTAGAATAGAGGTGAGGAGGAATTTCTTTAGCCTGAAAGTGGTGAATCTGTGGAATTCATTGGCATGGATGCCTGCGGAGGCCAAGTCATTGGGTATACTTCAAGTGGTCTTTGCTTATAAGGGCACCAAAGATTATTGGGAGAAAGCAGAAGAATAGGGTTGAGAAGGATACTAAATCAGCTATGATAGAACGGTGGAGCAGTTTCAGTGGGCTGACTGAACTAATTCTGCTCCTGTGCATTATGCTCTTATGGTCTATAGGGCCTTTCAGTCACCATATTTGGGCTCAAGGTGACTTTATATATCCCAATGAAATATTTTCTCTGTTTCTATGATTCCAGAGGAAGCAGTTGAAGTTCTGGCCACATTTTTCTTGTGACCAGTATTCTCTAACCTCAGAAATCTCTGTGCTAATGACAAAGCCAGGAAACCCATTCATAACCATCAAAGGCAATTTGATCAAACTAATATCTTTTATCCAAAGAAGACTCTATTTTGCAAAAAAAATGTAGCCAAGTTAATAGCTCTGGGTGTAGAGATTCTGGTGTCTATATAACAACTTAAAATGAACTGCTTGGTTAGGTGGGAGAAAGGGTTTACCAATGGTTGAGAGAAAAATTTCTCACCTTTGGGAGATGCTGAATGGTTGTAAGGTGACTAGAGCTGGAACAGTGATTGGGGATTGGGGGGAGGGGTGAGAGGGTGCCAATATTAGCCACTGCTTGACTAAACTAGAGAGAAGGCAAAATTATCCGAGTGACTCCCACAAGAAACGATGTGTGTATATGTTCAGCAAGGCTAGTACTGTGCTCTCCTTTCACAGTCAAATAGTGTACCCACTCTCAGTCTCGCTTACATGAGCCAGCAGAGCGATAGCAAAGATTGGAACCATTGGAACCCAGCTTTTAGGAGAAAAGGAATCTAGATTGAGGTATTACATTCTGTACCTTCTCCGTGGATTGTCACCTTGTCGTGGTTGAGAAGCTTGTGTGGTCCTGAGATATTGAGAGTGATGCCGTCTGGAGCGATGCTCCTGGTAGGGTCACCCATGGCAGTAAGGTCGAGGGTGAGGTCTCTGACAAAGAACAATCCAACAAAGACCTCAACGGTGGAACAGGTGGATGAAGTTACTTTGAACTCAACGGCTGTGAAGGCGGATGAAGGCTGCAACAAATCCATCAGCTCCATTTGTCATGGCTTCCATACCATTGGAATCAGTTGGTTGATTTGTGAAGTATCGCGTGCTTCTTGGAGTGCAATATCAAGTACACATCAAACAAATACATGCACAGGTGTCTTTGCTCTGTGGTAGATCAACGGAACGAAGACCACCATCCTCAACCCCAAGAGATAGCCACGATGATGACGACATTCTGTACAAAACTAGAAAGAGAACGATGTTGGCTAGTCTCAGGAATGACTGACCCACAAACAAATAACATAAATCAGTGGAACGTGAGATTGTTTATTGTTGTTATCTTGTATGGAAGTTTCTTCTTCCAGTTTTGTTTCAGAAGGTGAATTTCACTCCCAATCTCAAGAGCATTCGGGCAAGACGATGCTGAGTGGTTGCCAATGAATTTCACTTCATTGTCTGACAGTCCATCTGTGCTGATGGAGGTCCTTTGACCTGAAATGTTGACTGCTTCTCTTACCAGACGTGCAATCTGAATATTCCCAACATTTTTCAGTTTTTATTTTCAATTTCAACCCCTGCAGTTTTTGGACCTGTCACGTATGGCCCAGCCTATGAAGTAACTGCTTTAAAAAGCAAAACTGATAACAATCAGCTTTGTTTGTTACACATACATTGAAACAGAGAAGCAGAAACACAAGTTATTTTGCAGCTGCTGGAAGGCCAGAGTAACTTGCACAAAATGGTGAAGGATCCTTCAGGGTTTTGGCCTGAAATGTTGACTCTTTATTTCACTCCATAGATCACTGCCTGACTTGCTGAGTTCCTCTAGTGTGTTTGTGTGCATTACATACAGTGAAATGCATCTTTTGCATCAGCAACCCAACACAGTCTGAGGATTGCAAGGTGCAGCAAGCTTCTGGTGCCAACATAGCATGACCTCTACTCACTAACTCTAAAGGCTGGTTTATACTTGTGCATATGGGCTATACCGTAGCCTGTGCCGTAGGCCTGATTTTCACTTCTGCGTAGGCTGTACGCCGTAGCGAGCATGTGTTGGTGTGCACCAAAATGCTGTTTGGTGGTGGGGTTTCTATCCACTGCGTTGAGTTTCTTCGTGAGAGACATGGACAAGGAAATGCATTTCAAACATTTTTGCATGTCGGCAGGCAGATTTGACGATTTGGTTTGTCTGTTTCACATCGGTGTACAGGCATGGTGGAGAAGAAGCAACCGGAAATGTGTAGGCAGAAATGTGATGCTACCAAGTGGACCAATCATAGTTGTTGCGGTCTGCGTCGCCACGATGTATGAGTTACGTTTGTGGGGAGGTGCACGTCACCCTACGGCATAGGGTACGCCATACCTACGACATAGATGCGATGCAGAAGTATAAATGAGGCTTAACTATTATGTCCTTGGAATGTGGGAGGAAACCAGAGCATGTGGAGGAAACCCACATGGTCACAGGGAGAACGTACTAACTCCTTACAGGCAGTGAGGGGAATTGAATCCCGATAGTTGATAGCTAGCGGTGTAAAGCTTTTCACTAACTCTCACGCTACTCTGCCATCTTTATATTGTGCACAATACACAAAATGCTGACATGTTCTGGGTAATTTACCAATTTCTGGTGCTGGGGCCTGGTTCAAATGAGAAATGAGGCCGGGGGTGGAGATAAGCTCGTAAGCAGTATTGGGCGACACAGTCACGTAATGCTATTACAGCACCAGCAACCCCAGTTCAGTTCCTGCCACTATCTGTAAGAAGTTTGTATGTTCTCCCCATGATGGGTTTCTCCGAGTGCTCCCATTTCTTCCCACTGTCCAAATATGTACAGATTAGCAGGTTAATTGGTCACATTGGAATAACTGGACAGCAAGGGTTCATTGGATTGTAAGGGTCCTGTTAACGTGTTGTATTTCAACTAAAAAAAACAAATAAATTATTAAGGAATGGAAGAAAAAGGGACAGTGTAAAACTCCAGCTATAATAGTTGATTTGTTGAATTGACTTTATTTCTTACATCCTTCACAGTAAAAATCTGTACGTTACATCTCCATCTGAATGTGCAAATTATAATAATTTGTAATAAATAGTAGGATGTACAACAGAATAGCCAATATAGCTTAGAAATATAGCTTATATAGAAATATAGCAATATAGCTTAGTGAGGGTATTCCCTTCTGCTGCTGGCGTGGGATGGCGAGTCTGTCGGGATCCTGGGGACTTGTGGAAACTGTGTGGTGGTTTCTTTTGAACTTATAGTCCTTTAACATCTTGGACTATTTTTACTGTGCCCATAGTCTGTTTTTTTTATCAATTATGCTATTGTTTGCACTGTTGTAACTATATGTTGTAATTATGTGGTTTCGTGCAGGTCTTGTAGTTTTAGTTTTTGGTCTTGTTTGTCTGGTGGATTTGGAGCTCCTTTCCAGGGAACGCGCTAGACGGTAGCACCATATTAATACGCAGCAGCCTCTCCAGACTCTGGATTGGGGATTGCCAAACGTTATGTGGATTTTCTGGTGTAGTCTGTTTTGTCATTTGCTTTTGTGATATCATTCTGGGGGAACGTTGTCTCATTTTTTAACTCCATTGCATTTGTGGTTTCTAAATGACAATAAACTGAATCTGAATCTAAATCTGAAATACAATTGTGTCAGTGTGAATTAATCAGTCTGATGGCCTGCTGGAAGAAGCTGTCCCAGAGCCTGCTGGTCCAGGCTTTAATGCTGCAGTGCTGTTTCCCAGATGGTAACAGCTGGAACAGTTTGTGGTTGGAGTTATTCAGGTCCTCAATGATCCTTCAGTCCCTTTTTAAGCCCCTGTCACTCTAAATGTCCTGAATAGTGGGAAGTTCACATCCACAGATGCGTTAGGCTGTCCGCACCACTCTCTACAGAGTCCTGTGATTCAGGGAAATAGAGTTCCCATACCAGGCAGTGATGCAGCCAGTCAGAATGCTCTCAATTGTGCCTCTGTAGAAAGTCCTTAGGATTTGGGGGCGCATGCCAGACTTCTTCAACAGTCTGAGGTGAAAGAGGCGCTGTTGTGCCTTTCTCACCACACAGCTGGTGTGTACAGACCACATGAGGTCCTCGGTGATGTGTATAGCGAGGAACTTGAAGCTGTTCACCCTCTCAACCCCAGATCCATTGATGTCAATAGAGATGAGCCTGTCTCCGATCCTCCTGGAATGTCAGGGAGTGACAGTGTTAACATATAAGGACCATTTGATGAATCTGGGCCTATACTCACTGGAGTTAGAAGAATGAGAGGGGATCTCATTGAAACCTATCGAATATTGAAAGGCCTAAATAGAGTGAACTTGGAGAGGATGTTTCCTGTAGTGGGGGAGTCTAGTGCCAGAGGACACATCCTTGGAATACAAATATGTCCTTTTAGAATAGAGATAAGGAGAAATTTCTTTATCTGGAGGGTGGTGAATCTGTGGAATTCATTGCAACAGATGCCTGAGGCTAAATCATTGTGTATGTTTAAGGTGGAGAGGTTGATAGGTTCTTAATTATTCAGATTGTCAAAGGTTATGGGGAGAAGGCAGGAAAATGGGGTTTAGAGGGATAATATATCGGCCATGATGGAATGGCAGAGTAGATTTGATAGGCCGGGTGGCCTAATTCTACTCCTATATCTTATGGTCTTTTAACTAACAGGCCTCATCTAATGCATTGGGTAACTCACAGTAAGCTTGTACTAGTCCAGCCATGTAGATGCTGTGGCTAAGAATGCCAAGGAAATTTGACATGACCACAATAAGCCTCGGCAATTTTTATCGATGGACCATTGAAAGCATCCTGTCTAGGTGCAGCACAGCTTGCTCTGCCTGAGGCCGCTAGAAATTGCAGAGAGTTACGATTTGTTGATACAGCTCAGTCCATCACAAGAGCCATGTTTCTTTGCATGGATTCTACCCACAAAAAAAAGCAGCCAGCATTATCAAAGACCACTCCTACCCTGGACTTACTGTCTACCCCCCACCCCCGTTCCATCAGATGGAAGATTAAAAAACAGGCCTGAAAACACACGCTAAGCTCAAAAGCAGCTGCTATCCCATGCAACATTCTTGAATGGAGCTCTTGTACATTATTTCAAAGTTCAAAGTAAACATATTATCCAAGTAAGTAAATGTCACCATATACTACTCTGAGATTCATTTTCTTGTGGGCATTCACATTAAATACAAAGAAACACAATAGAATCAAAGAAAAATCACACTTAACTGAGACAGACAAATATCCAATGTACCAGAGACAACAAACTGTGCAAATACAAAAAGAAATAAAGAACAAAATAATAATAATAAATAATAAGCTATAAATATCGAGAACATGAGTTGAAGAGTCTTTGAAAGTGAGTCCATAGATTATGGGAACAGCTCACTGTTGAGGTGAGTGAAGTTATCCTCTCTGGTTCAGGAGCCTGGTGGCTGAGGGGTAATAACTGTTCCTGAACCTAGTACTGTGGGACCTGAGTCTCCTGTACCTTCTTCCTAGTGGCAGCAATGAGAAGAGAGCATGACCTGGATGCGGGTGTCTTTGATGATGGTTGCTGCTTTTCCGAGACAGCCTTCCTTGTAGATTTGCTCAAGAGATGAACTCTTGACCTCACAAACTACCCATTCACTTCATTGTCTACTTGCACTGGACTTTGCCTATGACCGCAACACTATATTTTTGCTATTTCCCTGTATTATGCTTTGAAATTATCTATATAGGGGATTTGCAAAACTGCATTTTTCTCTGCATCTTAGTAATTGACAATAATAAACCAATACTAATACCAAAAAGAGCACACTGGCCTTAGATGATGTACAATACAATTTGCTGGAATTGAAGGGTGTTATTGTGAGGTAGATGACAGACAAACTCACTGACACCAGTGCATTGGAGGAGGCCCAACGTGAACAGCATCTCCTCCACGATAAAGCAATGATATCTAACTCACATCTCCTCAAACAGATCTTTTACTCCGAGTTGAAGGAAGTTTTCCCTAATGGGCAAAGGAAAAGCTTCAAAGATAACATCGACATCCGTCTGAGGAAATTCAACATTAAATCTAAAAACTAGGAAGACTTTGCACTGAATACTTACGCCTGGAGGAAATCTGATCAAGGAGGAGCTGTGCCACAGGAGAACGACCTCTGCTGTACCACAGAGAACAAGCCGCAGCTGTGAAAGGAGAGTCTGAACAACCAAAAGACCCAATTATTAGGCACAACCACCACTTACTCTTGCCCACACTGCACCAGAACATGTGGATCTCAGATCAACCTCTACAGCCACCTGAGGGCCACCAACATACAACCCCTTAGGAGAACATCATACTCGACTCGAGTGATCACACTATTTCTGCTGGATTAGACAAACTAGGAGTGTATTCCTTTGAATTTAGAAGATTAAGAAATTTTGACTGATATCTTCAAGACCTGATAGAGCGAATCTATTTCCACTGGTTGGGCAGATCAGGATTAGGGCCATCATCTCCAAAATGGAGTCAGGTTCTCCAGAAAATTAGAAAGGTTTCATGCAGCAGCTGAGGGTATTTGGAACTTACATCCATTAATGACCATTTGATACATTTTTGTTTGCAAAAAGCTTTGATGAATCTAGAATAAAGGGGACCAAAAATTGGTCATGGTTCTGAATAGCATAGTTCTTTTGCCATATTCCCATGTTTCATTCCCATTCTAACACTCAACAATCTGTATAACAGAACGCATGATGAGCTTTGAATCTCAGAAAGCAGAGCACCTACTTTCCAATGGAGACGGTCACAGGTTCAAAAGTCATTTGTGATTGAAACCCACTTCCTATGGATTGTTTGAGCTGATTCATCCAAGTTGGAGCTGGGGACATCTCAGTGGGATGTCAAAGTAAACACAGCTGGCTTCCTGTAATGTGGAGACCTAAAGATAACAAGCTGCAGAGAAATCTATAACTAGAAACATCCAGTCTTCCTACGCAATGTCACATAACTTTTAAGAACCTCGGAATGCAAGGAATGAGAAGGCAGCACTTCATGTCATCAGACCTTTTGCTTCTATGTGCAATTTGCTCTGTAAACTCTTCCCCACCCATGCAAACTCTTGTGGAATGTCTCTGGAAAGCTTCTCTGAGCCAAGTCTTGGTAGATAGAAAATCAAACTAACGTCATCTTCTGAAAGTTCATACCAGTGCTCCTTGCCAAGAGACTTCCATAGCTGGAATGGTAATGTACTCCTGGGGGACTTCTACATCAAGGTGGGAAAAGATGCAATCCTTGGGCAAAATGCCAACAGCAAGGAAGGATTTGTAAAGATCAACTTCAAGTAGTTCCTCTGGAAAAAAAAGGTGGGAATGCAGCCTTGTCATATCATCAACAAGGTGTTCACCAGGGGGAGAGAGCAAAACATTATGGCAACACTGTTAGTCCAAGACTGGCACCTAGTTGATTTCTTCTGAGTGAGAGACCACACAGATGTCCTCATCACCCACGGCAAGATAGATGTTAAAGGCTTGCCGGCTGACTGCATAATCAGCACTATTATCTCCATTAGCTTGACCCCAAAGCATCAGTACCAACAGAAGCAGTGTGGCAAAAAAGGACTTCTTCAGGACCCCACAAAAATAGGTCTTCTCAGTTATTGCTTCACTAATCAATAGACTCTTGTGAACTCCCAGTCAATGGGAGACATGGACAGTCCACAGTTTATGATCCTACCAAAATTAACTCTTGGAAGAGAACTTTGACTGCACATCTATGAAGAATCAGGACAGGTTTGATAAGTAGGACCAAGAGATTCAGGAACTATTTGGTCACAAATGGAAGGCATTCCTGAATTGCTAGCTCCCACCATCTCTCAGAAGAAAAGAAACAGCTCTATCATTATCTGAATGCAGTAAAGCACATTTGGTAGAGGCAGAGTTTGTAGGAGGCTCTGCAATGCTCTGCCAAGTATGACCAAGGCCTAAGCATTTATGGCCTGCTCCACTAATAGCCAAGAAGTGGGTGAATCTATCTAGGATTGAGTAGAAGTTAGCGGTCAATGGAAGAAACATTCTATGCCATCATCGGGGGTAATTCAGTCCTTGACTCCCTTCCACAACAGATAATTTGGGCCATTCCTGCCTGACAAGAAAATGAGAATACCATATTCAAACCAAAAAAACCCAATGCATCAACAAGCAAACAGCACCCCTGCTGAAATTGCAAGACTGCCAATCTCTTTTCTGACTGCGTGATGAGTACCTGAGAGAATGCTCGAAGCTGGGTCACTGATAGCATTTAAGAATTGCTCAGATGAGCACTTAGATATAGGTGCTATGGACCAAGTGGTGGTAATGGGGTTAACGTGGACGGGTGCCCATCGGTTGGTGTGGACGAGTTGGGCTGAATGACCTGTTTCTGTGCTGGATGCTACTGGGAATCTGTGATCCACACTCTATCTGCCTGGTCCATCAAGCACTTCCTGTCTTCTCTGTGTTCCCTTACAGTGTCCATCAGCATACTTCAAATAGCATTTTTATTGAAAGGCCTCGAAGGAGTAGATTTGGAGGGGATAGTTCCTATGATGGAGGAGTCTAAGGCCAGTGGGCACAGCCTCAAAATAGAGAAACACCCATTTAGAATGGTGCTGAGGAGGAATTTCTTTAGCCAGGGAGTGGTGAATCTGGAATGTGCTTCCACAAGCAGCTGTGGAGGCCAAGTCTTTGGGTAGATTTAAGGCAGAGGATGGTAGATTCTTGACGGTCAGGGCATGAAGAGATATGGCGAGAAGGCAGGAGAGATTGTCGCTGAGAGGGAAATGGATCGACCATGATGAAATGGCAGAGCAGACTTGATGTGCCAAATGGCCTGATTTTGCTCCCATATCTTATGGCCTTATAATCTAATTTATGAAAATAATATATACATGATTTTATAAGTTACTGCATGATTTTAGACGGCAATGTGACAGATTCCCATCGTCCGGGCCATACCATCTTTGCGCAGTTACTGAAGGCAGGCGGTACAGAAGCGTAAACTCCAACACCCCCAGTTTCAAGAACATCTACTTCCCTTCAACCATGTGGTTGTTGAACCAACCGGGACAGCCTCAATCAGCACTACAGTTCAGTAACACCATGACCACTTGGATCATTTCCCACTAATAATGACCTTTTATTGTTCTATTTGCGTTTGTTGCAAAAATTGAGAATAATTTATATCTATTTATATTTTTCTTGTGAAATCTGCTGAAATAATGTTACATGCCTGTGATGCTGCATGTATTTCAACATGTTGAAACATGAACAAAATCAACAGGGAGACATTGAAGCTTATGGATATAGAAGTGATTTATTCAAAAAAACAGGCAGCAGCCTTCCAACTAAATATTACATGGCATTTTTTATATGTTAAAGATCAAAGGTTACAACAGGCCGATTCCATAGTTACAATATTCCTACAATGCTTCCTTTGAATTACATGTAGTTTTCACACACCTCCTTCTTCACACCCACACTCCAGAAACACAAAATGAAAGTTAATCAGTATTGTCTGGTTTGCAGTCAACTCCAGTGCCCAGCTCTGGGAAAACTCTTGTTCAGGCTGCATTTTAAATTCAATCTACAGTCCACATTCATGTCTGAAGATTGGTTGCTGGTGAAATTAATATTTGCTATATAACCTAACTCCAGAAAATGCCCTAACAGTGCATATGACAGTAAACTTGACTTTGACTTTGCAAAAAAAAAAGGTTAATGGAGATGTTAAAGGAATACCCCTCCCTGGACACTCCATACACTGAACTTCAGAATACTAGAGTTTTAATTTGTCTAATGAATTGAATTAAAAATTTCCTGAATGCTGTATAACTGGTTTGTTAGCTCAGAGTTCTGGTTTACAAGTAATTAACATAGCAACTATGACAACATATCCACTTGTTAAGCTTATGATCCATTTATACAGGAAGCTGCCATAGGAACAATGTCTTTAAGATCTAAACACTGTTTAACTTTTCCATACATTTCAGATTTCACTGGACAACAATTTGTTTTTGGAAAAGTTGTTTCCTCAGAATTTTTTTTGTTCATGATAGACTGCTTGAAGCTGAACACAAATATAACTCTAGACTGGTATCACATAAGAATTTGGAGAAACAAGAAATTAACTTGTATTGAATATAATGCATTTAATTGCATAACAGCGCTGATGCTTTGCAGAAGTTCAACTTAGCTAAAAATGTTTTATTGATGATTCGAGTTGCCCAGATACTGTTTTTCCATGACCACAGTGTCCTGGTGAAACCTTTCACCATGCTCACCACTAACAGCGCCAAGATTTGCAGGGAAGAAGTCTAAATGGGAAAGCAGAAAATGAATCTTCAGTGACATATTGCACCCATGGTTCTTGTATGCTTGAAGCATGTTGTCAATTAGCTGCACATAGTTTGGTGCTCTGTAGTTGCCAAGAAAATTTTCAACAGCGTCCTTGAATGCCCTCCATGCAATTTTCTCTGGTCCCACTAGAAGTTCTTCAAATTCCCTGTCATTGATGACCTGTTTGAATTATGCACCAACAAAAATGCCTTCCTTAGTCTTGGCATCAGTTATTCGGACTTGAACTATGAATTGAAATAACAAATAAAGGCTATTTCAGAAAAATAGTGCTTGATAGGGAAATTTCATGGTGGTTTTCATGACCAGCAGCCCAAAATCCATAAGATACACCTGAAAGTATTCAGGAAGCAAAATATTTGTTGTCTGCAGTTATTTACTCAGCTAAGTACAAGTTTACTGCTGCATTGGAGAGATCTGAACTCATGTCCTTAGATCTAATAGATTAGTAACTGAACCACTTGGATATCATTCGTGATATTAATTACTGTAATGTGTCTTGTTAAGAGTTGTTTGTCCCCAAAGATAACAGAGAAGTTCCATAGAAAAGTCCAAAGTCACTTCGGATCTTTTCTGCTATGTGATTAGGGGTGTAGTTAGGTGGATGGTTACAGTACTTTTTTTCCCTGTGTAGGGGAGTCTAAAACTACAGGACTGGGTATAATGTGAGAGGGGAATTATTTTCCACAGTGAGGATGGTGGGTATGTGGAACAGGCTGCCAGAGAAAGCTGTAGAGGTTGATACAATTACAATGTTTAAAAGATATTTAGATGGGTACATAGGTCCATGGATCCCTCAGTTAATGATAGGGGTCCATGTCACACACAAGGTTAGGATGTCCTGCTTTAGAGGAAAATGGACTTCATTGGTCAGGCGACTAAGTTCAAGAGCTATGAGGTAATGATGCAACTCTATCAAACTTCTTTGCTTAGACCACTCTTGGGGTATTGTGTTCACTTCTGGGCGCCTCATTAGAGCAAGAATGTGGAAGTTTTGGAGAGTGTGCAGAGGAGATTAGCAGACTGCTGCCTAGAGTAGAGAGCAGGTCATGTGAGGATAGATTGAGAGAGCCAGGGCTTTTCTCTTTGTAGCGAAGGATGATGAGAGATGACTTGATAAATGATATTGTGGACAGCCAGTGTCTTTTTCCCAGAGCAGAATTGGCTAATACAAGAGGGCGTAATTTTAAGGAGATTGGGGGAAAGTATAAGGGGTATGTCAGAGGTAGAATTAGCATATTTTTTACACAGAGTTGTTGGTGCGCGGAACATTCTGGCAGGGGTGTTGATAGACATAAGGAGCTCTTAGGCACATACAGTATTGTGCAAAAGTCTTAGACATATAAGGGGGATCTCATTGAAACCCATCAAATATTGAAAGGTTTAGGTAGAGTGGGTGAGTGCACGGCCTCACAATAGAAGGATGTCCTTAAAAGAGATGAGGAGATACTTCTTTAGTCAGAGGGTGCTGAGTCCATGGAATTCATCGCTACAGACGACTGTGGAAGCTGAGACTTTTGGTAAACTTAAAGTGGAAGTTAACAGGTTCTTGATTAGTCAGGGCATCAAAGGTTATGGGGAGAAGGCAGGAGAATGGGATTGAGAGGAATGATAAATCAGCCATGATCAAATGGTGGTGCAGGTTCAATGGGCCGAGTAGCATAATTCTGCTCCTATGTCTTATGATCTATATCTGTGCAGAAATGAGTGAGCAATTTCAAGTTCCTGGGTGTTAATATCGCCAAGGACCTAACTTGGACCCAATATATCGATGCAGTTATAAAGAAGGCAAGAGAGTGGCTATATTTCTTTATGAGTTTGAATAGATTTGGTATGTCACTTAAAACACTAGTAAATTTCCACAGATATACTATGGAGAGCATTCTGACTGGCTGCATCACTGTCTGGTATGGTGGGCTAAAGCACAGGGTCGAAGCAAGCTGCGAAGAGTTGTAAACTTAGCTCCATTATGGCTTCTGTAATATCCAAGACATCTTCAAGGAGCGGTACCTTAAGAAGGTTACATCCATCACAAAGGACCTTCACCCCCCAGGACACGCCCTCTTCTCATTGTTACCATCAGGAAGGATGTACAGAAGTCTGAAGGCACAAGGCACACACCCAGTGATTCAGGAACACTGCCATCTGATTTCTGAATGGACATTGAACCCATGACACTACCTCACTAATTAAAAAAAATATTTTTGCACTACTTATTTAACTATCTTATATATACAGTATAAGGCAGCACCCAGGGCATGCCCTTTTCTCGCTGTTGCCATCCGGTAGGAAATACAGAAGCATGAAGGCACACACTCAGTGATTCAGGAACAGCTTCTTCCCCTCTGCCATCTGATTCCTAAATGGACATTGAATCCTTGGACACGACCTCACTTTTTTAATATACAGTTGTTCAGTTTTTTGTACATTTTTAAATAATCTATTCAATATACATAATTGATTTAATTGTTTATTTATTATTATGTTTTATTTTATTTATTATTATTTTTTCTATCTCTGCTAGATTATGTGTTGCATTCAACTGCTGCTGCTAAGTTAAGAAATTTCATGTCACATGCTGGTGATAATAAACCTGATTCTGATATATATACACTTCCTCTAATGTCAGTATTTTTTCTATATTTTCATGTATTGCATTGTAATGCAGCCACAAAGTTAACATGTTCCATGACATATGTTGATGATAATAAACCTAATTCTGATTCTGATATATATATATACAATTCCTCTGATATCGGTATTTTTTCTATATTTTCATGTATTGCATTGTACTGTGACCACAAAGTTAACATGTTTCATGACATATGTTGGTGATATTAAACCTGATTCTTATTCTGAAACAACAGTGGGGAGAAAAGCAAAGCAGGAAATGTACATGTAGTCTGTAAGCAGATGTACAAAAGGCATGTAGGGGAATGTGGCCCCAGGCCTAATGCTACTTAACCTCACAGGTAGTGGGACGGTTGAGGTTTATCCATTAAGCAAATACAGCTGTCTGCATAGCAGAATGACCGGGAGTGTTTGTCAGGGTGTTGACTCATCACAGTGTACACACAAATCATAGGCAACTGTTGCTCATTCCAAAACCACTAAGAAAACAGGGAAGGACCCAGATCAAAGCAGCCCTCGTTGACTCTCATTCACCTGTTACCAATGAAGTTCTAATCACAAGGCACCTAATCGCCGTTTACATTACCTGATTGGAATTGGAAAATCAAGTGCAAGAGGCCATGTGAAGTTAATTCAGAGCAAATCGAAACATCAAAGGATCCCAGGGTTAGCTGGATTCCCTCAGGACTGACAGCACTGTATATACCCTTGAAATGAATTCGGTGCAGAAAATAGCATCCCATAACTCAACACATTGTCTACGATGGTTGCATTCCATCATTGACCTCATTTCCTTTCCTAAATATTTCTTCCTCAGTCTCTGAAAGCAGTGACTCACCCAACATTATTTCTCTCTACGTTGGTGCTTCAGTCTGTGATAGATTTTGGTTGGTGCAGCCCATTCTATGCGCAGGTGCCCCGAGCTTTTCCTGTGGCATGCGAGTGTCATACAGCGCTCTCAAAGCCATCCTAAATTCAGGCACCAAGGCCCATCCCACTGAGAGCAGGAACGTGACTTTTACTGAGGCTCCACTTTTTTACTGGGCCTAAGCTTGAGGCTTTACTGCTGCTTACCTTTCCCCTATCCAAATGAATGCACAAGGTATCTGTCTTTCAGCTCAGAGGAGGAGTCAGAGATCAATGTGCTGGCATTAGTCCTCCAGTGCATTCCTGACTTCTGCGCTGGTGCACAGGCCTCCAGGTTGGCACGATAAAGCTTGGCACACAGCTGCCTCAGAACATCTGGCTAACCACCACAGCTCACTGTTTGAACTGAGGAGTGGTGAGTGAAGTAGTTAGACTGGGTCAAATGTCCTTACTTGAATTGAACTGACTTTATTTCTTACGTCCTTCACATAGACGAGTAGTAAAAATCTTTATGCTATGATCTCCATCTAAATGTGCCATGTGCAATCATAGTAATTTATAATAATTTATTATAAATAGAACAGTCAATGTAATACAGAGAACATTCAAATCAGCGTGAGTTCATCAGTCTGATGGCCTGGTGGAAGAAGCTGTCCCGGAGCCCATTTGTCCTGGTTTTATGCTGCAGTACTGTTTCCCGGATGGTAGCAGCTGGAATAGATAGTGGCTGGGACTAGCGGAA
This sequence comes from Hypanus sabinus, assembly GCF_030144855.1. NCBI lineage: Eukaryota > Metazoa > Chordata > Chondrichthyes > Myliobatiformes > Dasyatidae > Hypanus > Hypanus sabinus. Next base: position 35,116,735 of record NC_082733.1, on the reverse strand, counting down.
TAAAGTTTCGGCATAGACTAGAAGAGCTGAATGGCCTGTTTTCTCTGCTGTTGTGTTCTATGGTTCTATAGTATGATTTGGGCCCCCAACGATCCTACAGGCCCTTTTCTCACACCTGTCCTTGTAAGTGTCCTGAATTGTGGGAAGCTCACATCTACAGATGCGCTGGATTGTCCACACCACTCTCTGCAGAGACCTGCGATTGAGGGATGTACAGTTCCCATACCAGGCAGTGATGCAGCCAGTCGGGATGCTCTCAATTGTGCCCCTGCAGAGAGTACACCTGCTTGTTTCCTGAGCCCTGAGTTGATTGGCCTGGGTTGAATTGAAAATGTTGGTTGATTTGGAGATTAGCAGGTGCATTGCAGCACTTGACCCCCCCCCCCCCTCTGGCAAGCACAGTCGTCTGGACACCCAGGAGAGTGCAGATGGAGGAATCCAGAACAACAAACAATTTGCTGTAGAACTCATGAGTCTTGAGTCATAACTCTTTTTCTCTTTATTATCATGAATTACATTGTGCTGCTGCCTGCCAGTAATATTAAACCTGATTCTGACTCTTGATGCAGGTTTTCAACCTGAAGCATCAACAATTCCTTTCCTCTCACGGGGGTGTCCCAGTAGTATAGCGGTTAGCATAACACTTCACAGTACGAGCGACCCAGGATCCATTCCCACTGCTGTCTGTAAGGAGTTTGTACGTTCTCACCGTGACCACTTGGGTTTCCTCCCACAGTTCAAAGACGTACTGGTTGATAGGTTAATTGATCGTGGTAAATTTCCTCGTGATAAAGTTAGGATTAAATTGGGGGATTGTTGAGCTCGAACGGCCAATTCCGTGCTGTATCTCGATAAATAAACAAACAAATAAATAAATAGATGTTGCCTGACACGCTGGGTTCTTCCAACAGCTGTTGGGGATGTGCCCACCCTCTGTAAGATTGAGTTGATGTAGTAAATGACTAACTAGCTATCAATTGAATAGCATGAAAATATAATGAAGGACATAGAGGAAATAATTGATGTACTGAAAACAGGACACAATGTTGTCTAGGTGATGCTTTCCAGTTCTGAAATGAGCCAGAGTTCAGAAGTGAGCCATTTCAGGGGCACCAATAGCCCAAGGGTTTATTGCAGCCAATTTGAGGACAAATTCCTAATATTATTTTTGAGATACGGTGTAGATGCGATCCTTCTCTGTAACACACAATGTTAATAATGCTCTATGCAACCATTATCATTTCCCTAATAATCACGTGACCAGCTCATAGATGGTCAGGGGGTGACCATACCAAAACAAGCCTTCCTCATTAAGAAACTATATCCAGTGGAAATAGGCCTTTCTGGCCCTTTAAGTCACACTGCTCTGCAACCCCCAATTTATCCCTATCCTAATGACCAATGACTAATTAACCTATCAATAGGCATTTCTTTGGAAACCGGCGCACTCAGAGGAAACCCACGTGGTTACGGGGAGAACATACAAACTCCATACAGGCAGCCGCGGGAATTGAACCCAGGTCTCTGGTACTGTAAAGTATTACATTAACCACTACGCTACTGTGCTGCATGACATGTTTTATGCTGATGCATTCCTCTACAATGTTGATTGGTTTCTCATTGCAACAATGGCCAATGCTTTCCCGTGTAAGAACCAGCGAAAATACTAACAGATGAAAAATTGAGAGATTAGTACTTTTGTAAAAGTAGGCATCATGATTGAAACTTCATCCTGGCAGCAATAGACTTAACTGAGATTGATTGGTAACACAATGAATCTCTGACTCTGACCAATTATAGACACTAGGCCCAAGAGTGTTGGGAATTGCTTTGCCCAGCTGTTTTGTCTTTGCTACCACAATCCTTCTCTGTCGCACACAATGTTAATAAGGCTCTATGCAACCATTATCATTTCTGTAATAATCACATGACCAGCTAATAGATGGTCAGGGGGTGACCATACCAAAACAAGCCTTCCTCATTAAGAAAATATGTCCAGTGGAAAATGTTCAGTCTAAACTCTCCCACATGCACTCAATTTCCAGAATTGTGGGGTTATTGCAAGGTTTCTCTTTGTGTACTCCATCTGGATGTTTGAAGCTGTTTTCTCCAAGTTTTCAGACCTTCTTAATACTCCATAAGATCATGCAATACAGGAGAAAAATTAGGGCATTCCTGATATTTTTGTCCCCCATTTTCCCAACTTCTCTCCATAACATTTAACCCCCTTACCAATCAAGAACCCATCAATCTCTGCCTTAAATACGCCAGTAACTCAGCCTGCACAGCCTTCTGTGGCAACAAAATTCACCATGTTGTAGTTGAAAAAAACTCCCCTTCTTCTCAGTTTTAAAGGGACACCCTTTATTCTAAGTTCTAAACTCTCTAACAAATGGGAACATTCTCTCCACATCCATTCTTTCCATGCCTTTCAGTATCTGGTAGGTTTCAATGAGATCCCTTCCAATATTTTTGAACTCCATTGAGTACGTGCCTGGAACCGTTAGATACTCCTCATATATTAAGTCTTTTATTCCTGGGTTCATTCTCAAGCACCTCCTTTGGATTCTCTCCAGGACCAATATATCTTTCCTAAATAATGGGCCCAGAATTGCTCACAATATTCAAATTACACCTACTATCACACCCACCTAACACTCACTAATTTTTCAGTTGCCAGTTGGATTGACTCCAGATGTCTGGATAAGAACATCAGAAAATAAGAGCAGGCATTTCAGCCCTTCAAGCCTGTATGGGCATGGTTGAACTTCCCCAAGTCATATCTCCTCTTTCATACCATTTATAGAATCATAGAGAGATTTAGCAGGGATGAAGGCCTTTTGCTCCACAGAGTCAACTTTGACCATCATCCATTTCAAAGTTCAAAGATTGAAGTAAGATTTTTATCAAAGTACATATATGTCACCATATACCACCCTGAGATTCATTTTCTTGTGGGCATAATCAATAAACCCATAGTAGAATAATAACCACAATAGAATCAATGGAAGACCACACCAACTTGCAAGTCTTCAAAAGACAAGAAACCGTGCTAATACAAAAAGGAAGAAATAATCATAATAATAATAAATAAATAAGCAATAGAAATTGAGAAGATGAGATGAAGCGTGCTTGAAAGGGAATTCACAGGTTGTTGGAGCATTTCTGTGATGGGGCAAGTGAAACTGCATGAAGCTATACCCTTTGGTTCAAGAGCCTAAGAGTTGAGGGGTAATAACTGTTCCTGAACCTGGTGGTGTGAGTCCTGAGGCTCCTGTGACTTCTTCCTGATGGCAGCAGTGAGAAGAGAGCATGGCCTGGGTGGTGGCATATGGTGTTTCCATACCAGGCTGTGATACAGTCAGCTAATATACTCTTTGCCACACATCTATAGAAGCTTTTCAAAGTTTTAGATGTCATGCCAAGCCTTTGCAAACTCCTAAAGAAACAGAGGTGCTGCTGTGCTTTTTTCATAACTGCACTTATGTGCTGGGCTCAAGACGGGACCTCCGAAATAATACCACAGAGGAATTTACAGTTGCTGACCCTCTCCACCATTTCCATTATTATTCCCATATTCTCCTGACATTCCCACCAGCCTCTACCCTCCCGATTCAGCATGCTCTGAGGCAAACTAAGGGCATTTCACAGTGGCTAATTACTGTACCACTCTGCACGTGTTTGGGATGCAGGAAAAACTCGAGCACCTGGAGGAAACCCATGAAGTCACAGGGAAAACGTGCAAGCTCCACACCAGCAACACTGGAGGTCAGAACCCAGATCGGGCACTCTGATGCCAGATGTGCCACGGTGCAGCCGAATTCCTTGAAGTCACTCAATTCCTGATCTTAAACGCTTCCAATAGCCTCCACAACTCTCCAGGATATTCAATAGATTCACTATCCTCTTCAGGAAGAAGCTCCTATGTAGTATAAATGATGGCAATGTGTAAGAGAGGTTTAGACAGACATATGAACAGATAGAGGACAGATTCCATGTACGGGCACCTGTGTCCACATGGGTTTCCTCCAGGTGCTCCTGTTTCCTCCCATATTGCAAAGAGGTATGCGTTAGTAGGGTAATTGCTCACATGGGTGTAACTGGGTGGCATGGGATTGTTGGGATGGAAGGGCCTGTTACCATACTGTATCTCAAAATAAGTAACTAAAAGCCATCCTCCATTCTTCTGCGTCAAAGGCTTCAGCAAATGGCAAGCCAGGCAGCATCTATGGAAAAGGGCAAACAGTTGATGTTTCGGGATGAGTCCCTTCATCGGGACTGTTCGAGATCCAGCCTGGCCTGCTTTGCTCCTCCAGCATTTTGTGAGCACTGCTTTGGATTTCCAGCATCTGCAGATTTTCGTGTTGTTTGTGATACCTCCGGAAATGGATCTGCTAGGACATATTGTGGCCATCTAAATGCAGATGAGGGAAGGTTTCCTGAGACCGGTGGAAATCTGCTAGCAATTAACATGGTCTTTGCCTCAGTAACCACATGTGGTAAAGCTTTTCAGTTGCCCTGGCTTTGAAAAGCATTGTTCTGCAAGCTTTAGTACATCTTTTCGCTGAGGATTAGCTGGTTGCGCTCCTGTGTTTGACTTCAAGTTGTATTGAAGAAGCTTGAACACGAGACTGATACTCCAGTGTATTACGGGGGGGGGGGGGGGGGTTCTGCACTGTTGGAGGTCCTGTTGTTGACATTCTATGTTAAACCAAGGCCCCATGAATGCAAAACATTCAGTGACACTATGTCAATGCAGAGCAGTGAATTTTCCCAGGGGCCATGGCCAATGCGAATCCCTCAGTCAACAATTCTGAAGCAGATTCTTATAATACATTTTGTGGAAGTTTGTCGTGTTAAACTTGGCTCCTGTATTAAATGCACTACAACAGCTAAGTACAAATAAAATTTATATTTTGCTTGGTAAACCACTTCAGCATCTTCTCGCAAACCTCCACCTCCTAAAATGGAAATGAATACAATACTCCAGATGTGGGCTAACCGTAGTTTATAAAGTTTCGAAGTGCTTTTGGAACATGTAGAGCTCCCTTACTTTCTTCTAAATTTTAAACAACAACTTTGACTGCGTGTCTGGAGCAATTGTGGATGCTAATTAAAGAAATTGATCTTTCAAATATTGTTCTTAATAATGTAAGAAAAATAGACCTATGTAAGTTCTCCTTTCCTGCGTGAGGGCGAGAGGTTAGAACACTGAATGCAAAACATTAAAGTGCAGGAACTGACAAATATAGTGTGTAATTAATTAAACTACTGATGAAATACCTCACTAAACTAGTCTCTTCTACCAACACAGCACCATTTGTAAGGTCAGGTTTGAATTCCCACCACTGTCTATAAGGAGTTTGTATGTTCTCCCCCATCACTGCTTTGGTTTTCTCTGTGCACTCCAAAGTATGGATTAGCATTAGTGAGTCTGGGCTGTCTACGTTACCGCTGGAAGCATGGCGCCAGTTGCAGGCTGCCTAGCACAATCCTCGCAGAGTTGATTTGATATTAACGACGCGTTTTACTGCATGTTTTGATATACATGTGACAAATAAAAACATTGAAACTTAACGGTGAAATGTGCCTTTTATGTCAACGACCAACATAGTCTGGGGGGCAGCCTGCAAGTGCCGCCATGCTTCCAATGCCAACGTAGCCACAATTTACTAACCCTAAGCTGCAGACCTTTGGAATGTGGGAGGAAGCTGGAGCACTCGGAGGAAACCTCAGGGAGAATGGACAGACTCCTCGCAGGCTGAAAATGAATCCCGACTGGCATTGTGCCAACTGCTGTGCTACCATGCCACTTGAGAAGAACGAGGTGAATTTAACGGAGCAATCACTGGCAAAATGGTTTAAAGTTTTCTCATTGCTTATTTGAGATGATAAGCTGAGACAGTTGTGTAACCTATGTGGTTTAAGTCATCTTGGGCGTGTATCTCTTTGGTATGTGATCACCTGTGCTCTGTGTTTTAATTGACTTGTTTCAGTGTGGAACTCGAAAGAACCTGCTTCCCTGCCTGAATTCAAGATTCAAAAACTTTATTGTCATTCTAACCGTACATCAGCTCTGCAGGGCAGAATGAGACAGTGTTTCTCAGGAGCAGTGCAATCATAACGTAACAAACACAACACTAAATAATAAACATAACAATACATAGTAAAACACAACAGCCACATGTCAGTTAAAAACAAGTTATAAGTGTCCAGTGCAAGTTAAAAGTGTCCAAAGCAGAGTCAGGTGGAGCAGCTATTTAGCAGTCTGACTGCCTGTGGGAGGAAGCTGTTTAGTAGCCTTGTGGTTTTAGTTTTGATGCTCCTGTAAAGTTTACCTGATGGCAGAAGAACAAACAGTTCATGGAGAGAGTGTGAGGGGTCTTTAATGATGTACCATGTCTTCTGGAGGCATCGACTCCGAAAGAGGTCTTGGACAGAAGGTAGGGAGACCCCAATAACCTTCTCTGCTCCCCTAACCACCCTCTGCAAGGCTTTTTTGTCGGCAGCACTGCAGCTGGAGTACCAGGTTGTGATGCAAAAGGTCAGCACACTCTCAACCACGCCTCTGTAGAATGTAGAATTTAAGCCATGCTGAGAATGCTACCCTTACCATAAGCTTTCCTTTTCTTCAAATAAGTATCCTTGTTGTTGATTTAAGTAAGAAAAACCTAAGTGGTGGAGGAACTCAATGCTGCCCTCAACCGCATCTCATCCATTTCACGCATGTCTGCTCTTTCCCCATCCTCCCGCCACCCTACCAGGGATAGGGTTCCTCATGTCCCCACCTACCACCCCACCAGCCTCCAAGTCCAGCACATAATTCTCGGGAACTTCCACTATCTCCAACGGAATGCCACCACCAAATACATCTTTCCCTCTGCTCCGCTTCCTGCTTTCCGTAGGGATCGCTCCCTTCGCGACTCCCTTGTCCACTCGACCCTCCACACTGATCTTCCTCCTGGCACTTGTCCTTGCAAGCAGAACAAGTGATACACCTGCCACTACATCTTCTCCCTCACTACCATTCAGAGCCCCAACCAGTCCTTCTAGGTGAGGCGACACTTCACCTGTGAGTCTGTTGGGGTCGTATACTATGTCCCGTGCTCACAGTGTGGCCTCCTGTATATCGGTGAGACTGGGAGACCATTTCACTGAGCACCTATGCTCTGTCTGCCAGGAGAAGTGGGATTTCCCAGTGGCCACCCATTTTAATACCACTTCCCATTCCTGTTCCTATATGTCCATCCATGGTCTCCTCTACTGTTGCAATGAGGCCACACTCAGGTTGGAGGAACAATGCCTTACATTCCCTCTGGGTAGCCTCCAACCGAATGGCATGAATGTCAATTTCTTGAGCTTCTGGTAATGCCCCCCCCCCCCTTACCAGTCTCCATCCCCTTTTCCCTCTCTCACCTTATCTCCTTGCCTTCCCATCGCCTCCCTCTGGTGCTCCTTCCTCCTTTTCTTTCTTCGATGGCCTTCTATCCTCACCCATCAGACCCTTCCTGTCCAGCTCTGTATCTTTCACCAATCAACCTCCCAGTTTCACCTATTACCTTGTGTTTCTCCCTCCCCTCCTCCCACCTTTTAAATCTATTCCTCTTTTTTTTTTCTCCAGTCCTGCCGAAGGATCTCGATTTGAAATGTTGACTGTGCGTTTTTCCATAGATGCTGCCTGACCTGCTGAGTTCCCCCAGCATTTTGTGTGTGTTGCTTGGATTTCCAGCATCTGCAGATGCTCTCTTGTTTGTGCTGGAGGAACTCTGTGGGTTAGGCAAAATCTGTGGAGGGAAATGGACTGTCAACATTTCAGGTGACTTCAGAAAGGCCAAGATGAGGGAACACTTCCCTGCACTCCTGTTGTATTGAAATCGAAACTTAGGGCACCATTTCCTGCTCTAACACATTCTTCAGTCCCGGATTGTGAGGATCTTCAATGATCAAAGCCTCATTCCTGAGGTACTACCTCTTGAAGAGTGGGATTCCTTGATTCTTAGCAACACCAACAAAATGCTGGAGAAACCCAGCAGGACAGGCAGCATCTATGGAAATTAATAGATCATTGACGTTTCAGGCCGAGACCCTTCTTCAGGACTGAGAAGGAAGGGGGAAGATGCCAGAATAAAAGAGTGGGTGGAGGGAAAGGAGGTTCGCTGGGTGAACCTTCTTTGAAATGATAGGTAGGCTTTAAAATCACATCATCTAATCATGGACTTCTGATGCTATGTAGTAATCATTTCCAAGGCCATGGTGTCAAGCGACAAAGGGTCTAGCACTAAAATGAATTTCAGAAATGGAATGATCAAGGATGCTAGCTTTGGACTGTTTACTGGGAGTGTAGTGGAAGACCAGAACCCAGCAAGAATGCTGAAAACTAGCTGAGGGAAGGTTGAAACCACAGAACACAGAAGAAGGAACAGTATGTCACAGGAACTGGTCCTTCAGCCCACTATGTTCTGCTGAAGTAATTAAACACTTAGAAACAAATCCCCTCTGCCTACACAATGTCTGCATCTGAATCAGAATAAGGTTTATTATCACTGCTGTATGTGATGTGATGTGTAATTTATTGTTTTGCGACAGCAGTAGAGAACACAGACATAATATTACTATAAATTACAAAATAAGTAAATAGTGCAAAAAAAAAGAATAACAAGGTAGCGTTCATGGGTTAATGCACCATTTAAAAATCTGAAGACAGAAGTGAAGAAGCTGTCCTGAGTCCCTGAACGTGGGTCTTCAGACTTCTATACCTCCTCTCTGATGATAGTAATGGGAAGAGAGCATATCCCGGATTGTGAGGATCTTCAATGATCAAAGCCTCATTCCTGAGGTACTACCTCTCAAAGATGTCCTTGATGGTGGGGGTGGCTACACCAGTAGATCTACACCTCTCTGCAGCCTCTTGGGATCCTCCATTAGATCTTCCATTAGACTTTGATACAAATAGTCAGAATGCTTTCCACTCTCCATCTATCAAAGTTTGCAAAAGTTTTTGGTGACATTCAAAATCCCAAATACCTGACAAAGTAGAACTACTGGTGTGCCCTCTTTAATTTTTTAAATTCCATTCTTTGAACATTTGTGAGTCCATCTCAGAGCTGCTGAAGTGATTCTATTTTATCAGCCTTCAGAATCAAAATCAAGTTTAACATCACTGGCATATGTCATGAAATTGGTTGTTTTGCAGAAGCAGTCCATTGAAATACATAATAATAAAAACTGTAAATTACAATAAGAAGTATATATAAAAAAGGAAATTGAAATTAAATAAGTAGTGCAAAAAGAGAGGAAAAAATACTGAGGTAGAATTCATGGGTTCATTGTCCACTCAGAAATCTGATGGCAGAGGGGAAGAAGCTGTTCCTGAAATATTGATATATGTATTAGGATGCCCAAGGCTCTTGTACAGTACTGTTGTAATTTAATGTACTGTATTGTACTGTTGTCTCAAAAAAACCATCATCTAAACATTGGGTTCAGTCACTTTAATACTCTCTGGGACCTGGATCCCATTGCCTCAAATCGGCCTGTAGCCGACCTTTCCGATTCTGGCCAGCACTTAAAACAATTGAACCTTGAGTCTTCCCTGCTCTTGGTGATGGGCCTTGATTCTGGCACATTGAATTACCTCCAAGTCCAAAGGGTAGTTACAGACTATTGCTTGCGATGATTGTTTGCCGTAAAAATGAGTGATCAACGAAGTATTTAGTTGTTTTCCTCGTTACATTATAGACCAGCCAGAGGTTGCTGAGGTTCACCAGTACTATATTAAACTGCAACTGTGAGATGGGAAAGATTTTAAAAGTGTTACGTACCCCGTAACTGGGTCACTTACCAGCAAAGATAGAGAGGTCCGTTGAAGTCTGATGGTACTATTTTTAACAGTATTTATTGATAAAAATACACAAAAATAATATCAATGCAAACATACAGATAATATACGTCATCAATACTAAATCTAAAAGCGCGGGTATAATAATAATCAATAAGGAATAGCTCTATCGTTGTCTAGGGGATAATGTATTGTCCGATGGAAATATAAAAGTCACTTTAGTTCATTCAAGCTGCAGCTTTTTGGTTGGAGAGAAAGACGGGTTAAAACTTGCCCATTCCTTTTATGATGTCAATCCTTCGAGAGTCGTTGGGAGTTGATTTCCCCGTTGTTAGCTAAGAACCGTTCTTCCATGGTAGCCCACCGATTCCAGGGCAAATGGAAACGGACGCATGTGGCCTTCCCACCGGCTTTTGCTAATACGGGATCGCTAGCGTTTCTTCTGGTGCGTCTGAGGGGCTGTGCCCACAGACCCTCTTTTATCCTGACTCACAGGGTCTCCGATGTCAATCGGGTTGGGATGATGCAATCCCTCCCCCAACCTCCCTCGGTTCATTGCCTGGGGGGGCTTTGATGCATCGTACAGGATTCAATACACAATTCCGTCTCCAAAAGACAATGACCTGTTCCATGGCTTTTTATCTCGGAGGCCCAGGAAACATTCCAACCATTGAGGAATCTGTGTGTCTCTCTCTCATTTCCTGGGTCTCCTGACCCGAATCAATAGCGATCCTGCGATTCTCAAAAAGGAGGGGGCCACGGGCGTAACACCCCCTTTCTTCAACGCGTTTTTACCATCAGTAAAAACGGAGTAATGCAGAGTCTTGCAGGATTTTAGAATCTAACACAACACCAAAGTTTTTTTTCTGCAGAGTAATACAGGTATACATTCAATTCAGCATCTAAACAGTTAACGATTACAGTGTCACTTCCTTTAATATTTTAACATCTTGTACCTTACTAAAGTCTTGTAGCATCAGACTTCAATTTAATAACCACCTATTTTTATTTCTTTCCTTCAGCAAACAAAAACTAAAGAGTTGTGATCTTAGCTTAAGTGTATACTACAAAAGTTCATGCAAATACTAATCTTTATGTTGCTTTCAAACTTAACAGGCAGGCTTCCATGGGGTTGTCTTTATTATTCACATGCTTTGTCAAAATCCTGTAAAACCGGCTTTTGCTATTTAAAAATGGTGTCCCCATTAACCCTCGCCTCTTTTCCGGTTAATTCCCACAAGGGGAGCTTGGGTACCCTGGCGAAATAGGCTTTTGCCTGCTTCTTCCATAGGAGTTATTTTATCAACACTGTGTCCCAAACTTAGACCATCTTCTGAATTTCCACCCAATTCTTTAATTTTACGCAAATTGCTAGTTTTCTCTTCAGGACCCTTCAGGCTATTAGTTTTCAGTTCGAACTCTTTGTTCAAGCAGCATTTCAAATTCTGCCTTTTCACACCACACTCTGGAATAACAATAGCATGGGGGCCCCCGTCATCTTTCAACTCAACCTGTAAGTGATCCGCAGGCTTTGTGGTACCACGCCATTGAAATGACTGGAGCCTGGTTGCTGCCTTTGATATTCATCCGGCCTTTAAATTTTCTTCATTCGATTTGGGAACTGCATATTTCCCTTTTCCTTCAATAATAATATTCATCTCCCCACTTTTGATCTCCGCATTAACTTTTAGCACACTTTTGAGCACAAACACCTGGGAACTCTCACTTCCCACTAGTACCAAGGTTAACCCTTTCTTCACTGAACCAAGTCTACTGACCCACAAGGACTGCCTTCCTTTTCAACTGAATCAAATACCTCAGACTTTTTCTGAGCTCCATTACTAGGTTCAGTACCATGTGCACCCACATCTTGTACACACTCAAACGGGACATTTGCCTCTTCCAGGCTTTCAATACCCGTACCCAGTCCAAAGTCTAAATTCCCCTGATCCTCCCAGCTACTCTCTGGGCAACTCCCTTCCGGAGTAAACTCAACCCTGCGGGCTGAAACAACCTCATCTGCCAACCCAGCAGACTTCTTCGAGGTAAGGGCACCCTTTTCATCTAGGACTGCCCTCATTTCATTATCGGGAACACCTTTAGAATTTTCAACTTCTTCAAACAATTCTGCCAAACCAGACAGATCATCCATGTCCAACTCTGGACCTTTTAACAGCTCTATCTGTTTCTCATCTTTATCTCCTGCCTCTAGAACTTTTCTCCTCGCTAAGGGCAGGTCTACCTCCTCTCCCTTACTCTCTTTCACTTTACTACTCTTCGTCTTACCACCCTCTAAACCCTCGTGGTACAGGGTCGGTAAGAACGTCTCGGCCAAATCGATACTGGCCTGATTTAAACTGCTCTCTGTCTCAGCTGCCTTTCTCGACATGCTGCGAGTGACCGCGCATGCGGGATAGATCTGGGAATCTGGGGCAGAGCCTCAACACACACAGGCTGTTTTATCAGCGTCATTGCTGCCCAAACCTTACCACAGGCTAAATCATTACCCAGAAGGACGTCCACGTCAGTTCTCGGGAATTCTGATCGCATCCCCATTTCAACTGGTCTAGAGACTAGCTCACAATTCATAATGATCCTATGCAAGGGCACCATTTCCGTCCCTTTGCCTATTCCTTTCACAGCTACCATTCCCGTCTTGCGACCAAAATCTAGTACCTTACTGCTGATCAATGATAGTTCAGCCCCCGTGTCTCTCCAGATCCGTACGGGAACTGGTGTGTCTCCCTCCCTCACAGACATGGTTCCGTGTGACAGGCAAGTCTCAGACCCTTCTCGTACTCTGTCTACCTGGGGCTCTCTTGTTGATTTACTGATTACCACGGCATATCCTATAGGGACTGCTGCTTTCCCTTTTCCTGTCTCCTTCCTCGGAGCAAAGCACCTAGGTGCAATATGCCCTCCCCCTTCCACAATTAAAACAGGTCAAGCCCGGAAATCTCTGGCCGTCTTGCCTTTCCCCCTCAATCTTACCACTAGCTCCCAGCGGGACCTCTGCCTCAGCCGGCGGACTTTCTCAATCATTCCCACGGTCTCTCTGGGAACTTTTATTCGAGGAAAGCTTTGTCTTGTGGGTTAGGGCATATTCATCTGCGAACCTAGCAAATTTGGAGATGGACTTATTCGGCTTCTCATTCAAATACATCCCAATATCCTCTGAAACACAACCTTTAAATTCCTCAATCAGAATTAATTCCCTGAGACGCCAATAATCCTCTTCCACTATCTCTGCTGTGCACCAATGATCCAAGAGCACACCCTTCTCATAGGCAAACTCGGTATACGTCTGATTCCACCCTTTCTTTAAATTTCTGAACTTTTGTCTATACGCTTCAGGTACTAACTCATATCTTCAGAGAATGGCCGCCTTTACTTTGTCATAACTCTCCTCCTCTTCCTCCTCCTTGGACAACGCCCATATATGCCCGCTGTGCCTTCCCTTTTAACACACTTTGTAACAACGCCACCCACTGATCTCTGGGCCACTTCTGATTCACTGCCACCTTTTCAAAAAGCAAGAAATAACTATCAACATCCGTCTCCTCGAACGGAGGTACTAACCTCAACTCCCGACTAACATTAAACCGCTCCTCTCGGTCTGACCCCTGAACTCGTTGCTCTTGCCTTAGCTTCTCCATCTCCAAGTCATGCATCCTCTGTTTCTCTGCTTCCCTCTCCTTCTCGGCCCTTTCCTTCTCCTTCTCAACTCTTTCCTTCTCTTTTTCAGCTGCTTCCAGCTGTTTTAACTGAATTTCATGCTCCCTTTGTTTCTCAGCTCTTTCCTGCTCCCATTTCACCTCTAACTCCTTTAGCTGGAGCGCATGCTCCCTTTCTCTCTCGGCCCTTTCTTTCTCTTTCTCTCTCTCTCTCTCTCTCTCGGCTCTTTCATTCTCCTTCTCAGCTGCTTCCAGCTGCTTTAACTTAATTGCATGTTCCAACTTTAATTTCTCCAACTCTAACTGAGCCGTCCCACTAGCTGGTACCTTTTCAGGGATATTTTCCAATACCTCAGCTGCAAACACATTCTTCCCAATATAACACTGAGTTATGGCCCTTCGCACCTCCCGCTTTTTCATTGACAACCTCACCTCTGCGAGGTTTAACCCCTTCGCCAAATTTATCAAGTCTGATTTGGTGGCCGCCTCTAGCGCCTGCAGAGTCGGGTTTTCTATAAATTCACCCACGTCCATCTTTGCTGGTTTCCCGTCTGGCTACCCGCATAACCAGATCCAAGTTTGGACTTACAAAACCAATTCACTGGCCACCCAATTTGGTGTCAAATCCTGAGACGAGAACCCCAATTGTTACGTACCCCGTAACTGGGTTACTTACCAGCAAAGATAGAGAGTTCCTTTGAAGTCTGATGGTACTATTTTTAACAGTATTTATTAATAAAAATACACAAGAATAATATCAATGCAAACATACAGATAATATACGTTGTCAATACTAAATCTAAAAGCGCGGGTATAATAATAATAAGGAATAGCTCTATCGTTGTCTAGGGGATAATGTATTGTCCGATGGAAATATAAAAGTCACTCAGTTCATTCAAGCTGCAGCTTTTTGGTTGGAGAGAAAGACAGGTTAAAACTTGCCCATTCCTTTTATGATGTCAATCCTTCGAGAGTCGTTGGGAGTTGATTTCCCTGTTGTTAGCAAAGAACCGTTCTTCCATGGTAAAGGCCCACCGATTCCGGGGCAAATGGAAACGGACGCATGTGGCCTTCCCACCGGCTTTTGCTAATACGGGATCGCTAGCGTTTCTTCTGGTGCGTCTGAAGGGCTGTGCCCACAGACCCTCTTTTATCCTGACTCACAGGGTCTCCGATGTCAATCGGGTTGGGATGATGCAATCCCTCAACCAACCTCCCTCGGTTCATTGCCTGGGGGGGCTTCGATGAATCATACAGGATTCAATACACAATTCCGTCTCCAAAAGACAATGACCTGTTCCTTGGCTTTTTATCTCGGAGGCCCAGGAAACATTCCAACCATTGAGGAATCTGTGTGTCTCATTTCCTGGGTCTCCTGACTTGAATCAATAGCGATCCTGCGATTCTCAAAAAGGAGGGGGCCACGGGCGTAACAAAAGGAACCTGAAGGGAAACGTTTTTCACACAGAGAGGGTAGAGAGTTTATGGAACAGTCACATTCTGTGGTAGAGGCTGCAGCGTTACAGCATTTAACAGTCAATTAGACAGTTGTACAAATAAGAATGGTTTTGAGGGATATGGGCCAAATGGGACTAGCTAGATCTAGGTCAGCATGGACCAGTTGGACTAAAGGGCCTGTTTCTGAACTGTACAACTCTGTGATGCTATGGGCTTCTTGTTTTATGGCTGCCTGTAAGGAGGTGAATCTCAAAGTTGCATAATGTTTGCATACTTTGATAATAAATGTACTTCGAACTTTGACTACGACTCTAGAGGGCATAGGTTTGAAGTGAGAGGGGAAAAATGTGGAAGAACCTGAGGGGCAGCTTTCTAACGCATAGAGTGGTGAGTCTATGGAATAAGCTGCCAGCGGGAGTGGTAGAAGCAGGTACAATTATGATATTTAAAAGGTGCATGGATAGAAAAGGCTTAGTAAGAGGTTCCCAAGCTGGGGTCCAAGGACCCTTTGCTTAATGGCATTGGTCCATGACACAAACTTTTAGATGGATTTAGGTTAAATGTAGCAAATGGGTGTAGCTCAGACTGGGAGGTTGTTCGGCATGGGCCTGTTTCCATGCTGTGTAACTCTGTGACTCTGCAATACACAACTCAGAGAAAAGACCCCGGCTCTGTCAGAATTCAAAAGGTGTTAGTAGACCAACGTGCAAAAGTCTTCGGCACATATGTAGACTGAGGGTGCCTGAGACTTTTGCACATTACTGTGTTTGTCGATGTGGGGTGAAGAGTGAGTTTGTAAATCTGGTGGGACCAAAGGGTGCTGGGAGCCAGGGGTGTGAGTCAGGTGGCAGAGAAGTGATGGATAGAATTTAAACATGGTATTTGGGAAGGAGCAACGAGGAGAGCAGCATAATTTTATAGGCAGAGCAGGAATGGAGAGATCAGCAGTTGTCTATATACAGTATCTTTCAAGGTGGCATGATATGTTTGAAAGGCTGTTAAAAATGATATGGAATCCTACACTTTATAAATAGTCCCATAGTGTTCCAAACAGCTGCTGTGTCCCTCGTAGGTATTTTGGTTCAGTTAATTCAGTCAGCAATGTGGGATGAAGCTCTGGAAGAAGGAAGGCACGAGAGGTTAACCCACATGCAAAAGCCTGCTTTTACAAGACTGCAACTCTGCTTATTCCTCTTTCTACTTGGATCCACCCAGAGGTTTTTGATAGACTCAGATCCTTAAAACAACATTTACCTGAATATCGTGCGAGACTAAAACCAATGCTTTGAAACACGGAGTGAGGAAAGGAACAGGTTTGTTTGCCAAAGCTGTTTCTACTGACAACGACACAGGTATTGTACTAGATACCAGGAACACAGAACCTGCTCGCAGCTAAGCCTCCCATGACCGTGCAAAGCACTCCGACAGGTTGCATTGTTGTCTGGTATGCACAGGATAGGAAAAAGCCATGGAGGGGTGCAAGCTCAGCCAGTTCCATCGTGGGCACCAACCCATTGAGGACATCTTTAAAGAGTGATGTCCTCAAAACGCAGCACCATCATTAAGGACCTCCACCACCTACGACCTACCTTCTTCTCATTACTACCACCAGAGAGCCTGAAGACAAACACTCAACATTTTAGGAACAGCTTCTTCACCTCTGCCATCAGATTTCTGAACGGACAATGAGCCCATGAATACTACCTCACTATTTTTGCACCACTTATTAAAACGCTTATATATCTTTCATATTGTTGTTTATAGTATATTTTATGCATTGCACTGTACTGATGCCACATATACATAGCTTTGATGGATGTCTTGGTCAGCATGTTCCAGTTGCACCAAAGGGCATGTATGACCATGACTCTGTGATTAAGTTATGTGCGTCTTGAAGGACATGTGTTTTGGAATTCTACTTCTACTTCCATGAAGAAATGCTTCCTGAATTGGCAAGCCCTAATTGTCCGAACTACCCAATCAGAGGAAATTTTTAGTTCCTGTGATGAACTTTGCACCACATGGAGTGTAGTGCAACACCGCATAATCAAGCGCATGTCATAATATGATTGTCCGCCATGGTCAATGCCAAATTAGCCAGTATTAGCTTGGACAGTATTCTGTGTTCCATGTCTCATGGTGCTCCAGGTGTTCCAGTTTCCTCCCACAGTCCAAAGACAAACTGGTTACTAGGTTAATTGGTCATTGTAAGTTGTCCCATCATTATGCTTGGGTTAAAACAGGAGTTGATGGGCAGCATGGCTATTAAGTGCTGAATCTCAATAAACAAACAAATAAATAAATAAAGAATAATACGGCATAGTACAGGCCCTTCAGCGCACAATCTTTTCACCTACTCTAAGATTTGTCTAACCCACAGAGCCTTCCATTTTTCTTTTGTCTATGTGCCTATCTAAGACTCTCTTAAATGTCCCTAATGCATTTGCCTCGACCGCCAGCACTGGCAGTGCATTCTACGCTCTGTGTAAAAACCTACTGCTGGCATCCCCATTAATCACCTTAAAATTATGCACCTTACAATATTTAATATATGCACTTTAGTTTGTTTTTTGATGTGTAATTCATGTGCAGATTTAATTCTTACTTTCCTAAATTATTGTGTGTAACATGCTTTATATGCTGGTCTAGAGAAACATTGTCTTATTTGACGGTGCACATGTAGTTAAATTACACTAAACTTGACTTGACTTGACTTGATTCCTTGTATACACATGTGTCAAACAGAAAGCTTCTTAAACACCACTTTCCACTTCACTCCGAATAGCTTGTTCCAGGAGCCTACCACTCTCTGTGTAAAAATAAGTTCCCTACACATCTTTGAACTTTAAGCTATTGTAAATGAATGATAGGGGAATTAGGTGGTGGGTGGGGGTGTGTTTTGGGTACGTGTGAGAGTGGGTTACAAGGAAGTAAGTGGGGTACGGATTTGATCTTATTGCTCAGAAACTCAGTATTGACTCGATGGGCTGAATGACCCATTGTGTCACAAGGAGATCAATCAAATTAATCAAAGTAGATTTATTATCAAAGAATGTATAAATTATACACCTTGCGATTTGTTTGCTCACAGGCAGTTGCAAAGTAAGAAATCCAAAGAACCCAATTAAAAAAAATAACACCATAACCACTGTGCAGAGAAAGAAGGAAGAAAAACACACGTCATGCAAACAATAGATGCAAACGACAGCGTTCGAACCGGAAAGAGTCCTTAGATCCCCTACCCAGAGCAGCCATAGTAGGCCTAAGTCTCAATCTCAAATTCATCATATTAGCAGGGCGAAAATGCCGTGAAGCTCACGGAGATGGCAGCCGCTAGAGAGAGGAATGAATGTTGCGAGTGAGCAAGCGAAATTAGCCCAGCCCTCTCCTCTGCACACGGACTTTCCGGTCTGTCTGAGATGAACAGACAAAGAGCAGCATACAAGCACCATTACTTGAGTTGTTTTTTTTTGAAATATTGACTGAGGGATGGCTTAACAGGAGCATTAAAGGGAGTAGTCTGAGCATTTTGTGCCCTTATCTAAGCAAGGTTGTGCTGACGTTGGAGAGAGTCCAAGGAGGCTCAAGAAAATGATTACTGTGGTGAACTACATATACCTGTCTGGACACGCCCCACTTCTGACTGCTTCTGTGGCTCCTCCCACTGACCGTGGCTCCTCCCACTGACTGTGGCTCCTCCCACAGACCCCGGTATAAAGGCAATTGAGGCCTGAGCCCTGAGTCTCCAGGATGTAGCATGGTGGTCATTTGCTGCTTGTTCTTTCTTCCAGTCAATAAAAGCCGATATCTCGCCTCATGTCTCAGAGAGTTATTGATGGTGCATCAATTACAGGATTGAAAGGCTTGTTATATGGTGAGCGTTTGGTGGCTCTGGGCCTGTACTCAATGGGATTCAGAAGAATGA
This sequence comes from Hypanus sabinus, assembly GCF_030144855.1. Lineage (NCBI taxonomy): Eukaryota > Metazoa > Chordata > Chondrichthyes > Myliobatiformes > Dasyatidae > Hypanus > Hypanus sabinus. The sequence goes on along the minus strand of NC_082733.1, from coordinate 35,097,840 downwards.
GGGGTGACCTCATGGAAACCTATTGAATAATGAATAGCCTTGATAGAACGTATGTAGAGAGGATGTTTCCTATGGTGGGGGAAGTCTTATACCAGACGACAGAATACAGTAGAGAGGCGTCCTTTTAGAATGGAGATGAGGAGGAATTTCATTAGCCAGAGAATGGTGAATCTGTGACATTCATTGCCCAAAGGCAGCTGTGGAGGCCAAGTCATTGGGTATATTTAAGGCATAGGTTGATAGATTCTTGATTATTCAGAGCATGAAGGGATATGGGGAGAAGGCAGGAGATTGGGGCTGAAAGGGAAAATGGATCAGCTATAATGAAGTAATGGAGCAGACTTGATGGACCAAATGGCCTAATTGTGCGGCTACATCTTGTGGTTTTAACTGATTGTCTACTAAACAACACCCTTGACAGCAGCACTCACTGAGCACAGCCCTGGGACACCAGCCTTGGATTCTGTACAAACATCGCTAGTGTTTAAAACTTGGATTTTCTGACACAGAGACAAGAATGCACGCTGAGTCTCAATGGATTGCAGTGGAATAGCTTCGTGAAGTGGGGGTAACTTTTTTTTTCCAATTTCCTGATTGCAATATTCAAACCACTGTCTGGTCTGAACATTCTCTGAAGACATCCTGCTTTAAAGTGCTGGTCGTAGCAAAATCAAAATCCCAGCCTATTTGCTTGACCTTTAAGCCTGGTAGAAACTGGATAGTTTGCGCATCTGTTACAAGTGCAAATATCCTGAGCCTCCCGCGCAGTCCATCAGTGCTACAGCTGTGCAATTTGTTTACCCATGAAAATGCAATTCTCAGCTGTCAGGAAATTGCCATTTGTCTTGTTGGTGTTTGACTGTTGCTTAGCCACTCATGTTATTCTCTCTGTGTCTTCTCTTCTGCCTCTCGTGGTATCTGAATGCATTCAGTTCTCTCAGGATGCAGGCTTTGACACACTGTCTGTTTCTTAACCACTAAATGGGCACCTAATCCTCCTCTTTGACAGCAGTAAGCTAGAAGTGATAGAATTGTGTCAGTTGCTATTGATATGGGCACAAAAAAAGAGGTTATTGTTATAATTTTATGTATTACTCCCTTTATCTCTCGCCCCCTTGCTCTCCGCACTTCTCCTTCCTCTTTCTTTCTATTTCCCATCTCTTCTCTCTGCTGTCATCTTCCAGACATTTTACAATGAATAACCACTCAGTCCCATGAGTGCTGGATTGACTCCCACCAAATCCCACCCTTGGAGGTGTCGATAATTGTTGACGACGCTGAATTTATTCAATAACCGTGCCACAACCCATCAGGATGAGGTTATCATCAGCTCTAATTCTGATTAGTTATGCAAAAAGGTTCTGCCTTTTCCAGCTGCCCATGCTCTGATCAACTGGACAATGCCTCTGAATGCCATGGTCATGAATTTAAAGGGAGAAGGGGCAGCCGCCCCAATTTGAAGGTGGATGTTGCGGGAAATACAACTATCTGTCATCTATGCCAAACTGGCCCTGAAGTGAAGGGCAGATAAGAGCTAACGACATTAGTGGGTCTAGACCGGGGTTCTCAACCTGAGGTCCATGTAGTTTTCGGTTAATGGTAAGGCTCCATGGCATAAAAAAGGTTGGGAAACCCTGGTCTAGACACACATGCTAGATGACAGATCTCCTTCTCTCAAGAATACTTGAGCACTGAATGGATTTTCTTCCTCCATTTTCTTTCATCCAAGGGCCAATCAGTTTCTCAAATGCCCCTAATGTATCTGCCTCTACCATCACCCCTGGCAGGGTGCTTCATGCACTTACCATTTTCTGTGTGGAAAAAAAACTTTTCTCTCAGCTCTTTAAAATTATGTTCTCTCACATTAAATGATACCATTTTGGGAAAAAAGGTGCTGGTATTTCATTCAATCTGTTCTTCTTATCATCTTGTACACCTCAATCAAGTCTCCTGTTATCCTCCTTCGTTCCAAAGTGAAAAGCCCTAGCTCATCCAACCTTTCATCTAATCTAGGCAGATCGTGGTAAATTTCCTCTACAGCCTCTCTGAAGCTTCCACATCCTTTCTATAATGAAGTGACAGAACTGAACACAATACTCCATGTCTGCTCTAAGCCGAGTTACCTCACAGCTCTTGAACGCAGTCCCTAGACTAATGAGGCCAACTCACTAAACACCATCGTAACTACCCTACCAACTTGCACAGCAACTTTGAGAGATCTCTGAACCTTTTTGAAGTTTAGCTGAAGCAGAATTTTGATCTGATCCGGATAGCAGGGTTGATTTAATGGTACTGAAAATAGATTTCTTTCTGAATTCCTGATTTATTTGATGACTTGAACTTAAATCCATCAGCTGTTGTGGTAAGATTCAAACCCACCTCCGTATCCATGGTCTGAAACTTGGCTTCTAGTTCAGTAACAACCCAGACTTCACTGTGCTTCATTGTTGTGCAGGCATAAAAGTGTCAAACCCAGGAAATGGGGCCAGGCAAAATCTTAACAACCAGGTTTAGATTCCACAGAATTTTCCAGAGGCTATGGCCAATGTGGGATTTATCTCGAGTAGGGGGATGGAATGGAGTGGAATGAGCCTGACTAATGACTGAAGGGAAGGGGACAGGCTCTGGTGTGTGGGATGGAGAGGCCATTGAGGTCATTGGCAATGGAGGCCCAAGCCTTCTGTGTGAAGCCTGGAGAAGCATTCCATCTGTTCCTGGCCTAAAGTCAAGGTCCTGGGCAGGGAGTGAAGTTTGACTACATTTGCCCCCCCCCCCCCCACACACACACACACGCGCAGAAACACAGAGACAGACAGACTGACACACACGCACATATAATGATGTGCACCTACAGGCATGGACACATACAGACATGCACGCATATACAGACACACAGACACAGAGGCACACACACGTGCACATACAGGTGTACACATGCAGATATGCACCCATAAACACAAACATGTGCACATTTAATCATTGCTGCATGTCCTGAACACTCTCCATAATTCTCAAGGAGGGAAATTATGCCCCTCATGGCTCACTCCACTGCATAGACTCCCAACATTTCAAATCTGCCTTCCCAGACCTCTTCTGGTCCATGACTCCTCTCTCAGTAAAATTGATGTGGCTGAGAAAGCAACATCTTCTTGCTCCTCATATGAGTGCAGGGCTATGTCTTATAGTCCAGGTCAGACCTCTATCAAGTAACCACGCTACATTGGGCTCTTTTAAAGAAGGTCTCTGCCTCCTTTTTGAGGGATAATAATTCCTTAAGGGAGGAAGCTCATATCTGTGTAATAAAACTAAACACAAGAGATTCTGCAGATGCTGGAAATCCAGGACAACACACAGAAAATGCTGGAGGAACTCAGAAGGTCAGGTAGCATCGATGGAAAAGAATAAACGGTCTGAGTTTTGTGCTGAGACCATTCATAATGACAGTCTTGTTTCTTTATAGATGCTGCCTAATCTGCTGTGGTCCCCCAGCATTTCAAGTACACCATTAAACTGAGATGTTCACATAACACAGTCAAAATGCTGGAGGAACTCAGCAGATAGGTCAGCATTTACTGAAAGGTATATCAGTTGACGTTTCGGGCCAGGAACCTTCATCAGGACTGGAAATGAAAGGGAAGAAACCTCTCTTTTCTTTACTTCTCTTTTCCTCACCTGCCAATCACCTCCCCAATGCCACTCCTCCTTCCCTTTCTCCCATGGTCCACTCTCCTCACCTATCAGACTCCTTCTTCAGCCCTTGACCTTTTCCACCAATTACCTCTCATCTTCTCACTTCATTGCCCCTCCCCATCCTCCCTAACCCACCTGCCTTCACCAATCATCTTCTGCCTTGTGCTCCTTCCCCTTCCCACCTTCTTCTTCTGCCTTCTTCACATTTCCTTTCCAGTCCCGATGAAGGATCTTGGCCTGAAATATTGACTGTTTATTTCTTTCCCTAGATGCTGCCTGACCTGCTGACTTCCTCCAGCCCTTTGCGTGTGTGGCTCTGGATTTCCAGTTTCCGCAGAATGTTCACATTAGGGTTAACGTCTATGAACATCGATCTGTCCTTCGGATGCTCTGGTTTGTTACCACAATCCAAAGGCATACAGGTTGGCAGCTTAATTGACCATTGCAAATTGTCCCATGATTAGGCCAGGGTTAAATTGGGGGCATTGCTAGATAGTGTGGTTTATAGAGCCAGAAAGGCCTTTTCTGCATTGTATCTCAATAAATAAATAAATACACAAATTAGATCTTTATATACAGTATCTCTTATTGTAATTTAGTTTAATTTTATGTATTGCATTGTGATGCTACCCCAAATCAACATGACATACAGTACCATGATATTAAACCTGATTCTGATTTTGATTATAAAAGCCCTTTGCCTTTACTACTTTTTTAAATTGCCCTGATCCCTTTAAATCTCACATACACGTAACTTTGTGATCCCACCACCAGCTGAACCAGGCACCCAGCTGCAATTGCAGCAAGTACGTAGAATTATTATGCAAGCTGGAGCCATTCCCTGGAGCTTCAGTGTTCTTCACACATTACTCTTTTAGTGAAATTCCCAACAGCTGTTTCCATTTTGAACTGATTTACCACAGGACATGAAAACTGTCCTGATAAAATTTAACTCTGTATTCCCATTACACGGCTGATTCAAGATGTTCATTAAAGTATGCGTAGTGAGGCGGGAGAATGGGATTAGGCTCCTGATGAGCAGCGCACACTCAGATCAAATAAGCCGCTTTGACATAGGGCTTGGTCGCCCAACTGGATGGATTTAGCAATAAGGCAACAAGACAGCGCAGACTCCAGGCACAAGGTTCAAGAATGACAGGGGCGTTCCAAGTGCAGATAGTCGTGGAATCGATGATGGCTTGCTGCTTTGAAGACCAATACTTGTCAGACTCTCGGTTGGCAGGCTGGAGAAAATGAGCTTGTTGTCCTTGGAAAAAGAGTGTTTGAGGAGAGATTCAGATTTAGATTCAAATCTATTCACCAAAACATATGCCATTTGCATTACCAACCAGCGCACCTCGGGGTGTGCTGGGGGCTAGTGTTGCCACACATTCTGGCACCAACATAGCATACCCAGAATGCTCGGCAGAACAACACAGAGCACAACAGCCCCAAAGCAACAGCAAAACAAGCCTCTTTCCTTCTTACAAAATCCCAACCAGTAGATAAAACAACTGTTGATTGAGGAGAAAAAATTTTTTATGTGAAGAATGGGGGTGGGATCTAATCTGGAACCTATTGCCTGAGAGATGAACGAAATACTATTAATCAGGACTTGCCAAATGAAACGAATTGGCATTTGAAGGAAACAATTTTCCCACTGTAGGATTTCAATGTGACATGCTAACAATTCTTCTCTCCCTCACAGATGCTGTTCAATCTGTAGAGTGCCTCCAGCAGATTGTTTGTTGCTCCAGATTCCAGCATCTGTAGTCTCTCATGTCTTCAAGGAATATAATTTGTTGGACTATGGTGAAAGTACAGGATTGGATTATTCTACAGGAATAATCTCTGTGTTGGTTGACAGCAGTGTGATGAACTGAGGATGAGGCATTGGGCCTGGTCTGGCTGCTCCGGGCTTCGAGTCTATGGACACACTTTTGTTCTGAATGCTGTTGCTTGCTTTTTTCTCTCTCACTCTGCATTGGGTGTTGGTCTTTATTTTAAAATTGGTTTCTTTCGGGTTTCTTGTTTTGTGGCTGCCTGTAAGCAGACAAATCACAAGATTTTGGGTAGATGGAGCTCGTCAGCCTGGGAAGGCAGTCCATCTAAAAGAGGGAAGGCTCTGATTTCAAACCTCCGCTGCCTTGCGGCCATACCCACTCATGGGAAAGGCTTCGGGAGTAAACCCTGAGGAAAAATCCGGAGCTGGAGTCCCTGAGGCAGTCCGACGTTGCCTTCAACCTCACTCTGGCAACTCCTGTGATGTCACAGTTGCCAAGCTGTTTCGGCTCTTGCCCTTCCCTCGGACAACATCGGTGGTGTGGAGAGGGGAGACTTGCTGCTTGGGCAACTGCTGGTCTTCCATACAAGCTTGCCCAGGCCTGCGCCCTGGAGAGGACACTCCAAAAACTTTCCAGGCACAGATCCATGGTCTTGTGAGACTAATGTATTCCATCAGTTTGATAATAAATGCCCTTTAAAAGGCCTGCAGTCAACGAATGACACAGCGCTAATTGGAACTGAAGTAAACTAAACTGAACACTCTAGACTGTTTTGGAGGACTCTGCAATTTGATGTTTGATGTTCTGTGTGTATTCACTCATTTTTTTAATATTTGTGTGATTTCTTCATTGTTTTGCGAATTGGATGTTTGATGTTTTCTTTGAACGGTTTGCATTATGTTTCTTTGTCTCGTGGCTGCCTACAGGAATCTCAGGGCTGTAATCTGCACATATACTTTGATGATAAATGTACTTTGAAACTTTGAAGATGGCATAGTAGTGATGGATCAAGCAACCTTCTTCACTGTTATGATTCAATTTGAAAATGAGACAACTGTTAGTCAAAAAAGACAACATAATGAAATTAAAAGCTCAAAATTCAAGGTTCAGAGGAAATTTATATCACCATACACAACCCTGACATTCATTTTTTTTGCTGACATTCACATAAAACACAAAGAAACCTGATTGAATCAATGAAAAACTGCACACAGGATGGACAAACAACCAACGTGCAAAAGACAACTAACAGAGCAAAACCAAAAAAAGCAAAAAAAACCTAATAATAACAAATAAGTAAGTAATAAATATTTAGAACATGAGATGAACAGATAGGAGGGCTAAATTGGAACAGGAATTGGTTTATTATTGTCATATATGTGGAGATAAGAGAAAAACTTTGTATTGCATGATCATTTCACGGATAGTTTCGAAACATAAGTGTGCTGAGGGAGGTACAAAGGGAAAACAAAACAATAAAAGAAGTTCTGAATAAGGTATTACACTGACAGAGGAAATGCAGCACAGGTAGATAATAAGATGCAAGGGCCACAGCAAGGTAGATTGTGAGGTCAGGAATTCCCCACTGTTGTACAAGATGTCCATTGAAAACAGCAGGAGGGAAGGTATGCTTGAACCTGGCACTGCGTGGTTTCAAGTTTTGAAAGCATTAAAGCAATCCGGTCAATACATTACTTTGAACATTCGGTGAATCTGGAATAAGGCGGCAAACTCAGGATTCACGCTTATAGCATAAGGTAAAGATTTGAATTTACTTTTCATCTAAAGAGTTATTAGAAAAGAGCAATACTTGCAATAAAGACTTATTGAAACCTAATCAATCACAGGGGCTTAGATAAAGAAGAAATATGTTACGGATTTCCAATGTGAAATCAGCAGAATGGGGGCTCATTATATGCTGAAATTTCTAAGATCATTTGGAAGAAATTCCTGTGACTTCCTGAAAATCATGTGGCAGAGGACCTGGTGCTGGTTTAAACTCAGTTCCCAGCATTTAAAGGAATTGAATGTTTGGAGGGGCTTGATACTCTCACACATCTGTGGTGTCAGTGATCAAAGAAGAATTTGTCCTCAACTTTCCATGTGTTTACTTTGTGAATAAATGTGCACGCACACACACACACACACACACACACACACACACACACACACACACACACTTTGTTTCATGCTCACAGAACCTGAAGTTTTCTTACAAAATTTTCTTAATCAATATACACTCAGCTCTTTGGTTTGTGTAACCCACAAACCTCAAAGTTGAAAGTAAATGTAATACCGAAGGATGTATATGTCACCATACATTACCTCAAGATGCATTTTCTTGATTGCTGTCACAGCAGAACAAAGAAATGGAACAGATTCAGTGAAAAAATGCAGAGAAAGACTGGCATTCAATGTGCAAAAAGAGACAAGCTCTGCAAATACAAAAGAAATAAGGCTGAGGGATTGAGTTCTGGCATCCTTGAAAGTGAATCCTAGAATGTGGAATCAGTTCTTAGTTGAGGTGAGAGAAGTGGGGGTTCAAGAGCCTGGCTCTTGTAGGGTAATAACTGTTCCTAAACCTGGTGCTGAGGGACCTAAGGCTCCTGTACTTCCTTCACAATGGCAGCAGTGAGAAGAGAACATGGCCCGGAGTGTGTGTGTGTTGGGGGGGGGGGTGGTCCTTCATAATGGATGCTGCATGGTAGCGTTCCTTGCAGATGTGCTCAATGGTGGGGAGGGCTTTTCTTAATGATGGTCCGGGCTGTATCCATGATGATGGCTTCTCTGTTCTTGGACATTGGTGTCCTCATACCAGCCTGGGTAACACCCCACCTCGGTTACCTGAAATAATCAGGATGCATGGTTGAACATATCAGGCCGTGCTCACAATGCAACAATGCAATTTCAGAAATACAGAAATGAAGTTCAGCTTTCCAACTATGTGTGCAGGTGAACTCTAGAAGTTAGTTGTTTATGAAAACCACATTACAGCTGAGTTTCTTTGATATGAGATGGGTGCAACATGTGAAATGCTTAATTGAGATCACATTTTTTGAAGTGTTTGTCTAGCAAGCACAGTGATGGCAGAATTCTAATATTACCCACGCATCAAGAAATATTTTGCAATATTGTCCCGCAGGCATCTGAAATTAATATTACTCTCATGCAAGTCTTTGTCAGGACACGTCTGGTCCTCATAAACAATGTCATGAGCATCATTGAAAAAGTATTACTGTGCCATTAGCAAGTACTTGTTTGGAATATTGGGATAAATCGAGAGAGGTTCAGTTCTGCAGGAGATTTTCATTTTGTGGTGACTCTTGGGACTTGAGGCAGGCTTGACTCAAATTTCAGTCCATGATTTCAAGCACCTTAATTATCGCTGGAAATGCCTGACAATATAAGATATTGAATCGTCCAGTTCTCTGTGAACCCTCCCACCCCCACCTCCACCACCCTCCACTCCAAATAACATGATTCCAAGATAACGGTATATCTCTAATCTTAACAACCTTTGCTTAATTAAACCACAGAAAATGCATTCAAGAAGGGAAGAAAACTCAGTGGGTTGGGCAGTGACCATTTTCACTGCAAGGTGGATAGTCGTCTTTGGTTACCAACACTGAACATGATTGTAAGCACAAGAGCTTCTGCAGAAGCTGTAAATCTTGAGCAAAGCATGCAAAGTGCTGGAGGTACTCAGCAAGTCAGGCAGCATCTATGGAGAGGAATGAACAGTCAACATCTGAGGCCATGACTTTTCACCAGGACTGGAGAGGGATGGCGTTAGGAGCCAGAATAATTGGGGGGGGGGTGGGTGGGAGAATATAAGCTTGCAGGTGATAGGTGGAAGAAGTAAAGAGCTGAAGAAGAAGAAATCTGATAGGAGAGGAGAGTGGGACATGAGATGATGGTGCATGATCAAGCTAGCTGGTAACACATATATTCATGCCTAAGACTTTTGCACAGTATTGTAGGTGTGGTTAAGGTGAAAAGCCGTAGTGTCTACCCCAGGGTAAGAGAATCAAAAACTAGAAGGCATATGTTTACAGTGAGAAGGGAAATTTTAAAAAAGGACCCAAGGGGCAAGTTTTTCAGACAGAGTGTGGTGAATAAATCACTGCCAGAGGAACTAGTAGGACTGTGTATAATTATGAAAGAGATTTGGGCAGGTACATGAATAGGCATGATTTAGAGTAGGGGTTCCCAACCTTTTTTATGCCATGGACTGATGCCATTAAGCAAGTGGTCCATGGATGCCGGGTTGTGAGTCTCTGATTTAGAGGGATATTGGTTAAATGCTGGCAGACTGAGATAGCTCAGCTAGGTAATTTGTTCAGGATGGATAAGTCGAGTCAAAGGTCCTGTTTAGAGTGACATGTAGAGCCATGATTCTATAACTCCAGTGATCGATGCACTCACACACATCTGATGTTGTTGAATTGTTGTCATGTAATATCACTCAACATTATTGAATTCCCCTTTTAATTACATGGTGTGTATGTCCTCCTGAAGACATTATGAACAGATCTGAGCATGCCCAGTGGTGTGCGTGGCAATGGAAGAAGGTAATCATGTCTCCATTGAGTCCAGCGATAAATCTTTACCATTAGTCACAATTACAGGGCCAAAAGATGTTTATCAGAATCAGAATCAGCTTAATATCACTGCCATATGTCATGCAATACATAATAATAGAGAGAAAAAAACTATGAATTACTGAATGTACAGTATATATATAGTACATTTAGTAATTCATAGTTTATATATATAAAATAGTTAAATATGTAGTATAAAAACAGAAATAAAAAAGTATTGAAGTAGTGTTCATGGGTTCAACGTCCATTCAGAAATCGGATGGCAGAGGGGAAGAAGCTGTCCCTGAATCACAGAGTGTGTGCCTTCAGGCTTTTGTACCTCCCCCCAATGGTAACAATGAGAACAAGGCATGACCTGGCTGATGGGGGACCTTAATGATGGATGCTGTCTTTTTAAGGCATCATGCCTTGAAGATTTAACAAGCAGGGATGAATTTCACACTTCAGTTTTCAGTTTTGTAAAAGGAATAGGGGAAAAACCCTTTCTGCCAAAATTGTAATCCTACAAGTCAGCATAACGTTGTTACAGTTCCAGTGATCCAGGTTGAATTCCACTGCTGTCTGCAAGGATTTGTATGCACTCTCTGTGACCATATGAGTTTCCTCCGGGTGCTCCGATTCCCACACACATTCCAAAGGTTAATGAATTAGTAGGTTAACTGGTCACATGTAATTGGGTGGCACTGACTCGTTGGACTGGAACAGTCTGTTGCCATGCTGTATCTCTAAACACATTTTTTAAAAAAAACAAATTATAAACACAAGAGATTCTTCAGATGCTGGAAATCTTGAGCAATGCACACAACATGTTGGAGGAGCTCATGAGGTCAGGCAGCATCTATGGAGAGGCATAAGAAGTTGATGTTTTGGGCTGAGATTCTTCCTCAGGACACAAAATGATAACCAGACCACTGAAGTTAGACAATATGCACAAAATACTGGAGGAATGTCCACTGCTTACTCCCCTCCATAGATGCTGGAGGAACTTCGCAAGTCAGGCAGCATCTTTGGAGAGGAGTTAACAGCGGACATTCCTCCAGCATTTTGTGAATAGGTCCTCCCTGAAACATCAACTGTTTGCTCCCTTTCGATGCTACCTGACTTGCTAAGTTTCTCCAGCATTTTGTACACTTTGTTCAATGTTTCCAGCATCTGCAGAGTCTTTTGTCTTCATTATCTGTCTTATGGACCACAATGATCAGCTCCCCTATGCAGTGATGGCTTGGCACAGCTCACATGATGTTGGAGCCTAACTAAGAGCTCCAGCCACCGGATATCTATAACAGATTCTGGTGGGGTCAAGCTTTAGTATGTCAGCTTGGCTTGGCACTCCAGGTGAGGCTGATTTTCACAGTATTACCACATGTGCCCCGTGATCTTGATCAACATTTAGTAGATCATCCACAGAATAAGCATCAGCATGTCAGGGAGTGTTATTTTTATGCCAACGATCAGGGTTGAGTTTATAAAAACAGAATAGTTCTTTCTGATTGAATGGAGGCGATTTACCAAGATCAACACACACAAAATACTGCAAGAACTCAGCAGACCAGGCAGCGTCTATGGAAAAGAGTGAACAGTCGACATTTCGGACCGAGGGCCTTCATCTGGACTGGAAATGAAAGGGGAAAGAAGGTGGAGAAAGGGGAGGAAGAGGTACAACGTGGCAGGTGATAGGTGAAACCGGGCGAGGGGGAGGGGAGTGAAATGAAGAGCTGAGAAGTTGGTTAGCTCTTTACTTCATCTCGGCCCAAAATGTCAATTGGTTACTCTTTTCCATAGATGCTGCCTAACATGCTGAGTTCCTCCAGTGTGTGCTGCTTTGGATTTCCAGCCTCTGCAGATCTCTTGTGTTTGTGGTACCTTCCCCGTCACTTGGCTTCACCTATCATCTTGTACTCCTTCCTGTCCGCCCACCTTCTTACTCTGCCCAAAAAGAGTCTCGGCTGAAAACATCGACTGCTTATTCCCCTCCATAGATGCTGCCTGAGCTGCCAAGTTCTTCCAACATTTGCAATTTTACTATTTTTTAAAATTTTTATTCAGTTGATGAATTTGTCACTTTAACAACACCTTATATTCCACCTGGGTACCCTCCAACCTGATGGCATGTATATTGATTTCTCGTACTGGTAAACAAATTCCCCACCCCCACTCTGATCTTTTACCTCTTCTCACCTGCCTATCTCTTCCCCCTGAGATCCCTCTTTCCCTTTCTCCTATGGTCCACTCTCCTTTCCTGTCAGATTCTTCCTTCTCCAGCCCTTGACCTTTCCCACTCATCTGGCTTCACCGATCACCTTTCAGCTGGCCTCCTCCCCCTCCCCCAACTATATACTGGCATCTTCCCCATTCCTTCTCAGTCTCGAAGGAGGGTCTCAGCCAGAAATGTTGACTATCTATTCATTTCCATAGATGCTGCCTGACCTGCTGAGTTCCTCCAGCATTTTGTGTGCGAGTCTTTAATACCCCTGGAAGATGACTCTAGACCTGGAGAATGCATTGACTAAACTCCAGGTAGCACACATAGGGAGAAAGGATAGAAGGTAATCTGGTTAAGGTGATTAAAATGGTGGAAGGAGCAGATGGAAGATTCATCTTTCTGGAAGTGGACATCAAAGGGATAGCATGGGTTACCACTGGGGTGCGTTCAAAACTTATTGACCCAGATTCCATGGATATAAAATCAACTGAGATATGTGTGATTTCTGTGTTAGAAATATGCATATGGTGGGGGGGTGGGGTAAGGGGGTTGGTTTGCAATCCAAAAATGTATTGCAATTTTCTGTAAGGTGAGACTGTGTAATTTGTACATGCATGAGGAAACATGAGTGGAAGAAAACATTATGTTTATTTACATTTTTCAAATAAATTCTGTAAGAATTAGTTTAATTCTGCATCTCATATTCTTGGGTGATGGTATGGAAATACTATAAGGGCAAATTTTCATTTCCCAACCAGTTGGAAGGCAGGGTTGCCTGTATTAAAAGGATTCGGGTGCCTGGTCTGGGGTATTAAAAGGTCATGTCAGTGAACTGGGATTCAGAAGACTGGTAGCTGGCCGGGATAGCGATGTGCTTGAGCAAGCACAAGGTCCCAACTCCTAAAGGGTCAAGAAAAGGTGATTTTCCTCTAAAAATCCACATGCCTCTATTTCTAGTGGCAGTACAAATAAATAAGTGCTGGACAAGCTTAGGCAACTCTCCCAAATTCTTTATGTGTAAGGCTAGATGGTGAGTGCTGGAAACTATTCACAGATGGGATTAATGCATCTGCACTCATTCTGGACTACAACTGAGGTGAGCATGCGTGCATTGTCCCGCAGCGGTCACCTGATAGCCAGTAGGGGTAGTGCTTGATCCCGAACTCAGGCAGCTATTGAGCACACGTCGCTGTTCCAGTTCACTCCTGACAGACCGTCAATGAATCCAAAGACCTGCACCACTCTACATGTTGAAATCTGCCACAGAACCGACGATCTTAAATTTCATTCAGTTTAAGATGCCTCATCCTGCTCTCACCATCCACACCAAGAGATTCAGAGCACAGTGCATCAAGTAAATAATGATGAAAGTGGAGGAAAATGTTAAGATATTTATGCCCCATGTTTTAGTGCACTGAAAAGGAAGAAGCCATGTTAAAATGGTGTCAGAACTACAGAACTGTGCAAAAGTCTGAAGCACACATATATATAGCTAGGGTGCCTAAGATTTTTGTACAGTACTGTATTTGTCAACGTGGAGCAGAGAGCCAGTTGTAAATCTGGTAGGACCAAATGATGTTGGGAATGGTGAGAATGGACTGCCGCGGGAAGGGTGTGGGATAAGTAGCAAAGAAGGAGTGCCAGGGGCAAGGTGGTGTGTGACATCCAGCTCTGAGACCCAGGCAAGGTCATTTGATTCCACACAATTGGTTTATTGATCATTACAGAATGTCTGTCCAGTGATTCCCACTCCCTTTTACTTTTCCCAACCATGATTCCCCTCTCCCTGCTCTCTTCCCACTCTCAGTCCAAAATAGAGACCTATATCAGAATCATATTCATCATAATTCACACATGTCATGAAATGTGAGTATTTTTTGCAGTAGCAGTACAGTGCAATACACAATATTACTTCAGTACTGTGCTAAAGTCTTAGGCACCATTGATATACGTGACTTTCACACAGTACTTTATGACATGTGCCCACATGGAGTCATGGAGGACTATAGCACAAAACAGGTCCTTCAGCCCATCTAGCCCATGCTGAATCGTTATTTTGCCTAGTCTTCTGCCTGGAGCATAGCTTTCTATACCCCACCCACAGGACTATTATTCATAGGATTAGAATTAGGCCATTCAGCCCATGATTGATTTACTATCCCTCTCAACCATTCTCCAGACTCCTCCCCATAATTTTTAATGCTTGAACTAATCAAGAACCTATCAACCACCATTTTAAAAATAATCAATGACTTGGCCTCCACACTGTCCATGTCAATGAATTCTACAGATTCAATACCTTCCTCCACATTTCTGTTCTGAAACGATGTCCTTCAATTCTGAGACTGTGCTCCCTGGTCCAAGACTCACCCACTATAGGAAACATCCTCACCACATCCAATCTATCTAATCTTTTCAATATTCAATAGGTTTCATTGACATCCCCCCACATTCTCCTAAACTCCCATCAAACACTCCTTATGCACTACCCTTACCTGAATCATTGTCATGAATGTCCTCTGCACCATCTCCAATGCTAGCACATCTTTTCTTAGATAAGGATTCAAAACTGCTCCCAATCTCCATGTGTGGTCTGACCAATGCCTTCTAAATCCTTAGCATTACATTCTTGCTCTTACATTCTAGCCCTCTTGAAACGATTTCTAACATTGCATTTGCCTTCCACTGACTCAACCTGGAAGATAATCTTTAGGGAATCCTGCAAAAGGACTCCCAAGTCCCTTTGCTCTATTTTTGAATTTTTTCCACATTTAGAAAATAATCTATGCTTTTAATCCTTCTACCAAAGTGAATGACCACACAACTTTCCAACACTGTATTCCATCTGTCATTTCTTTGCCCACTCACGCAATCTGCCTAAGCTCTTCTGCTTCCTCAACACTACCTGCCCCTACACCTATCTTTGCATCATCTACAAGTTTGGCCACAACGCTATCAATTCCGATGGCATTCTGATGCACCAGTTCCATTTTGTTCACTTTTTATTGTGAGAAACAAGGGATTTGTGGGTTAATGTGCCTGTTTCATGGCTACCCAGAGAAGAAGAATTTCAAGTTGTATGCTTTGATAATAAATGAACCTTCGATCAATTCTGTAATCCACATTATTGACATATAATATGAAAATGAGTGGTCCCAATACAGATCCCTACAGAGCATCCCTAGTCAACGGCAGCCACCCAGAATAGATCCTCCCACTCTTTGCCTCCTGCCAGTCAGCCAATCTACTATCCATGCTAGTGTCTTTCCTGGAATCCCATGGGCTCTTACGTTGGTAAGCAATCTCAGATGTTGCACTTTATTAAAGGCCTTCTTAAAATCCAAGTAAACAGCATCTGCTGGTTCTTCTTTGTCTATCCTACCAGTTATTTCCTCAGAGTTCCAACTGATGTGTCAGGCAAGATTTCCCCTTTAGAAAACAATGCTGACTTTGGTCTATCTGTAATGTGCCTCCAAGTACACCAAAACTTCATTCTTAATAATGGTCTCCATTTTCCCAACAACCAAAGTCAGGAAAACTGCCCTATAATTTCTTTTCTTCTCTCTCCCTCCCTTCTTAAAGAGAACTTTGGCCAGCTCCTCTCTCATGCCTCTGTAATTCTCTTTACTCCACTGTAATACTGATACATCTGACTTTAGCTTCTCCCTCTCAAACAGCAAGATGATTTCTATCATCTTTTGATCACTGCTTTCTAAGGGTTACTTTACCTTAAGCTCCCTAATCAAATCTGGTTCATTACACATCATCCAATCAAGAATTACCTTTTGCCAAGGGGGCTCCACCACAAGCTGCTCTAAAAAGCTATTTCATGGGCACTCTACAAATCCCCTTTCTTGGGATTCAGCACCAACCTGATTATCCCAATTTACTCACATATTGAAATCCCCCATCATTATTATAACATTGCCCTTTTGACATATCTTTTCTGTCTTCAGTTGTAATTTATATCCTACATCCTGACAACTATTCAGAGGCCTGTATGGAACTTCCATCAGGGCCTTTTTGCCCCTGCTGTTTCTTAACTTCACCCACAAGGATTTTATATCATCCAGTCCTATCCCACCTTTCTAAGGACTCGATTTCATTTTTTTTTACCAACAGAGCCACCCCATTCCCTTTGCCTACCTGCTTGTCTTTTCAATATAATGTAATCCTTGGATGTTAAGCTTCCAATTATGATCTTCTTTCAGCCGTGACTCAGTGATGCTACAATGTCATATCTGTCAACCTTTGATCTGCACTACAGGATTATCTACCTTCTTCCATATACCGTGTGCATTCATATATAACACCTCCAGTCCTGTATCCATTACCCTATTTTGCCCCCATGTTACACTTCAACTCATTCCACTGATTGCAATTTGCCCTATCGTCTGCATGTCCTTCCTCACAGCCTCAGTACGCAATGCATACCAACTGTACCATCCCTAGCTCAATCACTCTGGTTCCCACACCTCTGCCAAATTCATTTAAGCCCTCATCCCACTGATTGCAATTTGCCCTATCATAAGCCTCCTCAACTGCTCTAACAAACTTGCCTCCTCAGGTTTAGGTATAGCCCATCCTTTTTGTTATAGCTTCCCCAATGATCCAGAGACCTGAAACCCTGACACTCTACTACTTCCTTATGCACACATTCATCTGCACCATCATCCTATTTCTGCCTGACTAGCACATGGTGCAGGGAGTAATCCAGAGGTTACTAACTTGGAGGTCCTACTCTTCAGCTTTTTCCCTAGCTCCCTATACTGACCGTGCAAGACCTCTTCCTCCTTTCTACCTATGTCATCGGTGCCATTTCATGTACCTGTCCAAAAGTGCCTTAACTATTACAACTGATCACTCAACTACCACTTCTGCTGGCAACTTGTTCCACACGCTCACCACCATCTGGGTGAAGAAGTTCCTCCTTAGGATCCCTTAAACATTTCACCTTTCACCCTTAACCTATGAATTCTAGTTCTAATCTCACCCAACCTCAGTGGAAAAAGTTTCCTTGCATTTACCTTATCTATATCCCTCATAATTGTGTCTACTTCTATCAAATCTCCCTTCCTTCTCCTTCGCTGCAGGGAATAGAGTCCTAAACTATTTAACCTTTCCCTATAACTCAGATATTCAAGTCATGGCAACATCCTATTAATTTTTCTTTGTACTCTTAAACTTTATTGGTATCATAGCTTCCTTTGCAAAATCTAAAGCAGTGCACACAAAATGCTGGAGGAACTCAGCAGGCCAGGCAGTATTAATGGTAGAGAGTAAATGGTTGTGGCGTGAAACGTCAACTGTTTACTCTTTTCCATCGACGCTGCCCGGCCTGCTGATTTCCTCCAGCCCTTTGTGTGTATTGTTTTGGTTTTCCAGCATCTGCAGATTTTCTTGTCTTTGCGAAATCTACTTTATGGTAGCATAATATTGTCAATATAGTATGCTAATACCCAATCCCATAGTATGGAAATTCTGATGGTATGGGATTTGGCTCACCAGGGCTCTGTTTCCTGTGCTCTTTTAAACTCCCCGTGGCCCCATTTTGCCACACTCCCTTCAAATTCACCGGATACACTGGAAGATTTATTACCATTGTGTAACATCTTTAAAGAAGTGACTAAGAGTGAGTGGAGAATTAATGGGAATAACATCCAGTAGTCAAGAGATTCTGCTAGTCTGGTACTGATATATTCTCAAAGATGCTGGTTTATTGAAAAATTTCTGTCTATGATTTAAGCAGCTCAGAGAATATATGACTTATCATATATATAACCAAACGAAACAACATTCCCCAAGATCACCGTGCACTAATTCATTTCCTTTTATGTACCATTTCCTGGATTATTTTTCTATATCCATACTTTGTCTTAATGTTAAATTCACTGAAATTAAGTTGAGTTTGTTGGCAAACTTACACCACCATGCTAGACTGAAGTTAGAAAATCTTGTATTAATGTATCACTTCTCACAGCTTCTTTTCAGCCATTCACTGTTACAATATAGAATGACAGAAGCCATTTTCTGCAAGTCAAGTTTATTGTCATTTAAATATGTATATCTATTTAATGTATATAACCATATAATGTATATAAAATGAGACAACACTTCTCTGACATTGCAAAGCAAGCTCCCACAAATAGCCATTTGATGTTAACAAAATAATACTTTATTCTGATGCTCTTTGAGAAATAGTTTTCATGGGACTTCAAAGGAACTCCTTTAAGGGGGTTTCTTGGAACGATTTACCTGTTCTTGAGATAACTGAGCAATTGGACAATTCCTCATGGGGGACTGTCGCATCCCAATCCTGATTCCCAAGTTCTCCGAGAGCAGCTAAATGGCGGTTTTGTGGGCTGTGTACAGAGCTTCTAGATATACTGTTGTCGCTTCTCTCCGTGCCTAGTGGCATATCAGGCGGCAACCTTGCTGTTTCCTTAGCTATTGTTTGTTCTTTTCACAAGGCTGAGTTGCTAGCTCAAGGCTCGACCCAGCATGGGTAGAAAGCGTGCAAGGAGCCTCAAAGCCCAGTGTGGATATCATTACAGCACCAGCCAGTTTATAGATTTCCTGTACCTCTTCTGAACTTCTATCACTGCAGTCAGCTGCCTGTACTTTCCCGTTAAGTAATGTACTCTAAAACTGCCTCAACGAACTAGCGATTTCACAGTCTTCTGCATGACCTGGTGACTTACCTCTCAGGAATGGAGCTGGGTGTACCTTTAAGGGGATGAAGGAATGTTGCCATGATCAGAAGAGAGGGAGGAGGGGAGGACTCCAAGGCAGACTAAAATGTCGGGTTATGAAACTTCCTTTACCCAGTATCTTATAACCATATAACAATTACAGCACGGAAACAGGCCATCTCGGCCCTTCTAGTCCATGCCGAATGGTAATCTTGTTAGCAAATGTATAATATCTGGAAAACGAGATTGAGAACCTAATGGCAAGATAACTGTAATGGAGGGAAATGAGGACTCACTGTGTTCTGTGTTTCACAGAGACATGGCTAACTCAAGACACACTGCATATAGATCCGAATATCCCGAGGACTTCTCAATACAGTGGGTGGACCGGAGTGCTGATTCAGAGGAGGCACGAATTGTGGGTATGTGTTTCATGATAAACTCTTTGCGGTGCTCGGATGCAGTTGCTTGTTGCACTCTAGATCCCCCGACCTGGAACTTCTAATGGTTAAGTTCCGACTGTTCTGCTCCGTGATCCTGACTGCACTTTACATACTGCCAAAGGCTGATGCTCTGCAGCCACTTGAGGTATTGAGTGTCACCACCAGCAAACCAGAAACAGCCTGCTCCGATGCCTTTCAAAGCATAGTCAGTGATTTCAATCAGGCATCTTTGAAGGAGTCTCTGCCCAGTTATCATCAATATATCATCTGTAGCAACCAGGGGTTCCTACACACTTGACCACTGTTGTGTTACACAATGCTTAATGTTCTAGCCTTAGACTGCATTTTGAGAAGTCTGATAATTTGGCTGCCCTCCTCCTACCTACATACAGGCAGAGGCTAAAGAGCAAGCCTCCATATGAAAGGACAATGAAGGTGTGGTTGCAGAAGACAGAGGAGTGATTACAGTGGACTGGGCTGTGATGAAAGACTCATTAGAGGATCTGAACGAATATGTCCTGGTTGCCATGGACTTTATGAAAAGAGTCGTAGATGAGTGTATCCCCACAAAATCATTCAGAGTCTTCCCTAACCAGTGGACCTTGATGAACCATAAGATTAAACCCTCCCAAACAGCTCCAGCAAACCTGGGATATTGGTCCCCCTTGGATTTGTGTAAGCTGTCCAACTTCTTACAGGTCATATTTTCCCCAGAAGAGATCCTAATGATCTGGGAAATTTGAAACCCTGCCCCCTGCACAAGTTCGTCAGCCATACATTCATATGCCAAATCATCCTATTCTTACCTTCACTGGTGTGTGGCACAGGGTACTATCCAGGGATTACCACCCTGGAGGTCCTGCTTTTCAAGATTCTAACTTCCTACATTCTCTCTTCAGGGCCTCTTTCCATTTCCTATGTATGTCGTTAGTACCAATATTTGCTATGACTTCTGGCTGTTCACTCTCCCTCTTCAGAAAGCTGTGCACCTGCCCCTGGCAAAATACCATGCAAGTCTCTTTTTCACTTCCACTGAATCTCCCTGTCTGTTCCCCTAGCTATGGAATCCCCTACCACTACTATTCTTTCACCTTCCCTTCTGGGCCACAGAGCCAGATTTATGCCAGAGACATGCTTGCTGCAGCTTCTCCCTGGTGTTGCGACCCTCCAACAATATCCAAAGCAGTATACTTATTATTGGTCATTATTGAGGGGAATGGCCACAGGGGTACTCTGCACTGGCTGCCTATTACCTTTCCCTCTTCAGACATTCACCCAAGTACCTGCCTCCTGCAGCTTAGGAGTGACTACCTCCCTGTAGGTTCTATCTGTCTCCTCCCCATTCTCCCATATGATCTGAAGATCATTGGGCTGCAGCTCCAGTTCCTTAGCAAGGTCTCCAGTGAGCTGCAGGTCAGTGCACTTTGTGCATTTGTACAAACGTAACTAATCAGGGATATTGGAGGTCTCCTAAAGTTCCAACATCTCACACAAGGAAAATATCATTAAATCTGGACCCATGCTCAGCGCACTAGCTGCAGACTCACAGAAGAACAGCTTAATGAAAACTTAGAGCCTGCATCTGTGTTTGCTCAAGTGTGTACTCACCTAAACCTGTTGAGACAAAACTGGACCACTCTAACACTGCATCACTCCAACTATGGCTGCTATGCTTAGACCCCATTTTTTTATTGGCTCAAATAAAACTCATTCACAATTTTCATCTAGCTCCCACCCTGCAAGATGTTGCTCTCCCACTCTATTCTATTGTGTTTCTCCGATTTATCGTGAACGCCCAGAAAGAGGTGAATCTCAGGGATGTGTACGGTAACATATATGTACTTCGATAATAAATTTATGTTGAACTTTGAACTTGAAATGCATGCCAGAATATGGGTTCCGTTTCCACCAGTCTGTAAGGAGTTTGTACGTCTGCCTGGGTTTCCTTAGTGGGATCCGGTTTCTTCTGTTATTGTACATTCCAAAGATGTATGGATAGTAAGTTGTGGGTATGCCATGTAGACGTAAGAAGCAAGGTGACACTCCCTGGCAGCCCCCAGCACATCCATGGATTGTGTTGGTCCTCGTCACAAGCGATTCATTTCACTGTATGCTCTGATGTTCCAATGTACAGGACAGGCGACAAGTAAAGCTATTCTTTTACCTTTGAGAATTGCAAACATGAGAAAATGTGCAGATGCTGGAAATCCAAAGCAACACACACAAAATGCTGCTGGAACTTAGCAGGCCGGGCAGTCCTGCTGAAAGGGTCTCAGCCTGAAATGTCGACTGTTTACCCTTTTCCATAGATGCTGCATGGCTTGCTGAGTTCCTCCAGCATTTTGTGTGGTTTCTTAGAGAAATGTGCCTGTTTATGTTCTAAAATCACTCTCCTAGATACACCAAGCTGCTCCCCACGAACCCACAACCTCTTCTATTGAAAAATATATGGGTAGAAGAGCAATTGACACTCCAATCACCTCCTGAGCAAAGAGCTTCATGGCTGACTATTTTGGCAGGATGAAGATGAAGAGAAACACACCCCTGTCCAATTTCTAGTTGTCTTCTGTGCAGCTTTAGCCATAGGGGGACATTCTTGCATTAACTGCTATTACAGCTGGTGCATTTATAATGACTTGGACCTCATTATAGATTCTAGATTATAAAGTATGATTTTTTTAAATCTGCTTGTTAAATCTGTACTTTCAATTGCAGTTTTGTACTGAATTGAAACAGGAGAGCTCTAAAACTACCACTGGAATAAATACTTAAGGCCCCGTTGTTCAGACATACTTACTGCTTTAAAATCACCGTGGGAACACAATATTAAAAATGCACGACTGCCTCCACGCTGCCCCTGTGCCTACTGGTTTCTCGTTGTACAGTATGTTGGCTTGACTCGGGTGTGAGTCCGGGTTCAGGACCATTTTTCTAGGCTAATGGAGTATTATGCGAGTGGTGCACTGGCTGAGGGGCCACGTTTCAGCCGAGTTGTTAAGTTGCTCTCGCAAGTGGGGCCCTCCGTTGGTCGGAATCGAGCGTGGATGTTGTGACATGCAAGCCAGGGCAGAACAAAGTGGAGGGCAACCCATTGCCCATGACAATGTTCTGCCTCTCCTTGCAACTGATGAATCCAAAGCAGCAGCGGAGACCAATACAGTTTGGCACCAGCAGCATCTCAGGTGTTTCCAGTCAGCGTGGAACTCAACTTAGGACTGCCTTAGCGACTTCAGTTCTGAATTTTTCCTCAGGGTTTACTCCCAAAGCCTTCCTGATGAACAGGTGTAGCTAAAAGTCAGCAGAGGTTTGAGATCAGAGTTTTCCTTCACCTCGATGAGCTCCCAACCACTGCTGACGAGCCACATCTGTCTGAAGCGATGGGATTTAAGGTGCTAGTAACCCGCCTTGACCCTTCTCCTGTCAGTTCCACCGGGCTTATTAACTAAGCCACACGAGAAGGCCTGGAGTTAGACTTGGTTGTTGGAGGCTATTTGAGATGTACGCCACTGGGAGCATTTAGTTGGTAGTGGGAGCTTATCCGCACCACCAGCCATGACTATAACAGCCATTAGGAAGCACAAGTGGATTTCATATAAAGAAGAGAGCGGTAGGGTAGTGTAGCGGTTGGCATAGCGCTACTACAGCGTCTGCGACCAGGGTGCAAATCCCGCTGGTGAGCTTGCATGTTCACCCCATGGGTTTCTTCCAGGTGCTTCAATTTCCTCCCACATTCCAAAGATGTATCAGTTAGTAGGTTAATTAGTAGTGTAATTGGGTGGCATGAGCTTGGTGGGCCGGGGTTGGGTTTTAACTGGTTGTTTCTCTAAATAATGCAGTGCCCAACATTTCCTTACCATAGAAATTACCTAGGGTTACCCATAGCCCTCTACTTTTCTAAGCTCCATGTACCTATCCAGGAGTCTCTTAAAATACCCTATAGTATCCGCCTCCACCACTGTCTCTGGCAGCCCATTTCACGCACTCACCACTTACTGTGTAAAAAAATTACCCCTGACATTTCCTCTGTACCTACTTCCAAGTACCTTAAAACTGTGCCTTCTCGTGCTAGCCATTTCGGCCCTGCGAAAAAGCCTCTGACTATCCGCATGATCAATTCCTCTCAACATCTTATACACCTCTGTCAGGTCACCTGTCATCATCCGTCACTCCAAGGAGAAAAGGCCAAGTTTACTCAACCTATTCTCATAAGGCATGCTCCCTAATCCAGGCAACATCCTTGTAAATCTCCTCTGCACCCTTTCTATGGTTTCCACATCCTTCCTGTAGTGAGGCGACCAGAACTGAGCACAGTACTCTGTGGGGTCTGACCAGGGTCTTATATAGCTGCAACATTACCTCTTGGCTCCTAAACTCAATCCCATGATTGGTGAAGGCCAATGCACCGTACGCCTTCTTAACCACAGAGTCAACCTGTGCAGCAGCTTTGAGTGTCCTATGGACGGACCCCAAGATCCCTCTGATCTTCCACATTGCTAACAGTCTTACCATTAATATTATATTCTGCCATCATATTTGACCTACCAAAATGAACCACCTCACACTTATCTGGGTTGAACTCCATCTGCACTTCTCAGCCCAGTTTTGCATCCTATGAATGTCTTGCTGTAACCTCTGACAGCCCTCCACACTATCTACAACACCCTCAGCCTTTGTGTCATCAGCAAATTTATGAACCCATCCCTCCACTTCCTCATTCAGATCATTTATAAAAGTCATGAAGATTAGGGATTCAAGAAAAGATCCCTAAGGCACACCACTGGTCACCGACCTCCATGCAGAATATGACCCATCTCCAACCATTCTTTGCCTCCTGTGGGCAAGCCAGTTCTGGATCCACAAAGCAATGTCCCCTTGGATCCCATACCTCCTTACTTTCTCAATAAGCCTTGCATGACATAAATAAAGATAAAATATCCCATGGCACTTTCAAAGAAGAGCCGTGGAGTTTTAATCAATTCCTAGGGTAAGCATAATAATGTCATGACTTGAATTATGAGGACCAAAACAGCCCTTGTGATCCAACCAGCTAATGTTTACAGTAACGCTTCATCCAAGTATAGATCTTCATCCAAGTATTCAAGGAAAACCTTTCATCCTCTCATGCTTGTCTGCATCAATTCTTGGTCTCAATTTTAAATTCACTGCAATTAAGTTACTGCCCCAGCCAATCCACATCTGTTGTATTCTTTCTTAGGATCTGGCCAGATCCCAATTCCAATTATACCTGCGAAGGTGCCAGTGAAATTTTGAAATACAGTGATTATTCTGCTGAATATACTCTTCCGGTACTGTTGGATAGAGAGTTCCATGGTTTGGATATGGTGATGATGAAGGACCTGTGAAATACTAGATGGGGTGTAGCTTTGGGGTGGCCATGAAAGATATTCCCATGTACCTTCCCTCTTTATATTATGCCAGAAGATAGGCCTGGCCCCTCTCCTGAGCAACACTCTGGTTAGCTGGATGTTGTTGCACTACCTGTCCTTTGTGGAAGAACTCTTCCCAGTAAACACCTTTGACCACATGTCCATCAGGCAGTGGTCAGCACAGAATCAGAATCAGACACAGGTTTAATATCACTGGCATATGTCGTGAAATTTGTTAACTTTGTGGCAACAGTGCAATGCAATACATGATTATAGAGAGAAAAACTGTGAATTACAGTAAGTAATATAACAGTTAAATTAAATAAGTAGTGCAAAAATAGAAATAAAAAAATAGTGAGGTATTGTTCATGGGTTCATTTTCCATTCAGAAATCGGATGGCAGAGGGGAAGAAGCTTTTCCTGAATCATTGAGGGTGTGGCTTCAGACTTCTGTACCATGACCTGGGTGATGGGAGTCCTTAATGATGGATGCCGCCTTTTTGAGGCATCGCCCCTTGAAAATGTCTTGGATACTATGGAGGCCTGTGCTCATGATGGAGCTGAATAAATTTCCAACTCTCTGCAGCTTACTTCGATCATGTGCAGTAGCCCCCTCCCATCTCCACACCAGATGGTAATGCAACCAGCTAGAATGCTCTCCACTGTACATCTGTAGAAATTGGCAAGTGTTTTTGGAGACATACCAAATCTTCCGAAACTCCGAATGAAATATAAATGCTGTTGTGCCTTCTTTGTAGTTGCATTGATATGTTGGGTCCAGGTTAAATTCGCAGAGATATTCTCAGAGATACCCAGGAATTTGAAATTGCTCACTCTTTCCGCTTCTGATCCCTCTGTGAGAACAGGTGTGTGTTCCTTTGTTTTACCTTTCCTGAAGACTGCAATCAGTTCTGCAGACACTGTGCGACAGGGACACTATGGATTCTGTGGGCTGGTTCCCTGAGCAAATGGTACAAGCCATCTAGCAGAGTGCTTCATCATCAGAACTCACCAACAAACACCAAGACCCCAGTTGGCTGGTGGTGAGAGACTTCCTCTAGATGACATGTCACCCCCAATGTACTCTGCCTTGGGATGGCTATGGTGGTGAAGAGATCATCACTCATCTCTTTGCAGAGGTTGTGGACGAGGATGCGAGGGTTTGTGTCACAGTTGATCCCAGCAGTTGTGTAACAGAGGGCTCTCTGATCTGCAGGCTATTTGCCAGGAACACACATCGAGACAGACATTAAGTTCTGCTGGAAGGTCATCAGCTCGGTGAAAGATGCCCTTTCATCTGTCCGAAAATTATTGTTCCTCTTCCAGTTCAACAAGATGTCCTTAATGGAATGCTGTTGACTGGCATAGTTCAGCTGTAGGAATATGTGCAGAGGGACGAGTTGAAACCGGGTGTAGCTGATGCTAAGGCTCTGTGGGGATGACTCCTGCTACAGCACATGGAAAGGCTGAATTGACTGGGGAAAGACCCTTGAACAATGAAAGGAGTATCACATGAGTGGCAATGGTGTTTGTGTTTATTATATGTTTACACCACTGAATGCACTAATCATGAATATAATATTTTTTCACTACTTTTTCCCTTTGTACAGTACTCTGCAAAAGTCTTAGGTATATATATATACACAGATAGATACACAGTACTGTAATAATTTTATGTATTGCACTGTACTGCTGCTGCAATAAAATAGAGTGATGATAAACCTGATTCTGATATAGGTCTCTATTGTGGACTGAGAGTGGGAAGGGGGAAGGGAGAGTGAAGTTATGACTTGGAAAAGGAGAAGGGAGAGGGGAGGGTGCAGGAAGCACCAGAGAGACATTCTGTAACGATCAATAAACCATTGTTTGACCTTGCCTGGTGTCTCAGAGCTGGGTGTGTCTGCACCCGTGCCACCCCCCTATCCTAACACTCCTTCACTGCCACTTTTCTAACACACCTCCCACTGCGCTTCACCCTCACCACTCCCAACATCTTTAGCTCCTGCCAGATTTACAAACTCTTTCACCACTCCACATTACGGTATGGTGCAAAAGTCTGAGGCACTCGAGCTATGTATATGTGCCTGAGACTTTTGCAGAGTACTTTTCCTGTATATATTTTATTGTGCATTAAGTTTATTTTTGAGCTAAGGAAAATGTTCAAGGTTAAGATTAATAGATATGTGGATATGTACGAAGCAAGTTCTGGATCAGGCAGAAAAACAGATTTGAAACAATGGATCAGCCATTGTTGTGAAGATTGTAATAATGACAGAACCTTTGATTGCTAAAGTCAGTTTAAGAATTGTGTGGCTTTTCCTGCCATTATTTCTCTTGGTCTAATAATTTTTGCCTTATTGCAGACTCCAGTATTCCACTCAGTACTTAAACTAAGCTAAGAAAAAGGGCCAAGATCTTTGAAGATAATCTTCACAGGTCAGCAGGTGCTATGAAAATGCAGAGATTTGAAAACAAGGCAAATTCATTCCACAGGCACCTTATCTGACCTGTGCTGTCAGGACACTTGATGAACTATTCATAGAGCGGATATTGATTATGTATTGACAGTGCTCACCAAAGTGGACGTATGTAGTGTTGGTCATAAATATCTTATATTGTATTACAAAAATCACAGCATCTCGGAAAGGTTACATTACAGAAGGAGGCAATTTGGCCCATCGAGACCATGTTAGCTGTGTGGAAGAGTAATCCATTTTGCTCTCTCTTCCCAGTGCCTTGCGCTGTTGAAGGACTAGCTAAAGATCAACTTTATTTGTTAGATGTACATTGACTTATGAATTGCATCATTTGCATCAATGACCAATGCACTCCGGGGATGTGCTAGGGACATCCTGCAAGTGTCATCGTGGTTCTGGCACCAAAATAGCACGTCTACAACTCACTAATCCTTACTAATCTGTATGTCTTTGGAAAGAGGGAGCATTCAGAGGAAAGCCACATGGTCACAGGAAGAATGTACAAACTCCTTACAGAGAGCATCCCTGCTTCACTGTCTGGTAAAGGGGGCGGGGTGGCTACTGCAATGGACTGAAAGAAGCTGCAGAGGGTTGTAAATCTAGTCGGCTCCATCTTGGGCATTAACCTACAAAGTACCCAGGACATCTTCAGGGAGCGGTGTCTCAGAAAGGTAGAGTCCATTATTAAGGACCTCCAGCACCCAGGGCATGCCCTTTTCTCACTGTTACCATCAGGTAGGAGATACAGAAGCCTGAAGACACCCACTCAGCGATTCAGGAACAGCTTCTTCCCCTCTGCCATCCAATTCCTAAATGGATATTGAACCCTTGGACACTACCTCACTTTGTTTAATATACAGTATTTCTGTCTTTTTGCATATTTTAAAAAATCTATTCAATATACGTATAGTGTACCAATTGATTTACCAAAGGCAACATAGAATAAGTGTGGGAATTTTGTATTATTTAATTTGGGCTGATGCCCTCATCAATTCAATTCAACAATGGTTGAAATGTTTATTTTAATATCAGAGAATGTATAGAGTATACAACCTGAAATTCTTACCCTTCACAGAATTCACCAATTCCAGTTTTTATCTAGCTCCTTTCTGAACATGACCATTCATCCCAACTTCTACCACCTCACCCAAGCAGTACGTTTCAGATCCAGATCACTTATAATGTAAATGAAGGTTTCTGCTCACATCACTTCCAATTACCTTCATTTAGTGCTTCTTGTCACTTTGCCACTGGGAATCGTTTCTATGCCCTGCATGCATCTTTCATGATTTTTAAGAGCTCTCACAGCCTCTTCAGTACTAATCACAGCTTCTGCGGTGCACGATCTGAACTTATATCCTT
This sequence comes from Hypanus sabinus, assembly GCF_030144855.1. Classification (NCBI taxonomy): domain Eukaryota; kingdom Metazoa; phylum Chordata; class Chondrichthyes; order Myliobatiformes; family Dasyatidae; genus Hypanus; species Hypanus sabinus. Next base: position 35,069,201 of record NC_082733.1, on the reverse strand, counting down.
CAGTCATGAAATTTATGTTTGAGTAAATCTCTTCTGCACTCTGTCTTCAAAGCTGCACATCTTTACTAATGTATCATCAAGAATAGGACAAAAATGTCATCATTGCTGAAACTGTTTTATAAAGGTTCACTGTGACTTCCTTGTACTTAGTGCCTTCTTTTTATAATGTCCTGGATCTCATAGTCTTCTTGATTGCTTTGCCACACTGCCGTGCAACTTGTACATATGCCCCAGATCTCTATTTCTTTAAACCCTCTTCAGAATTATGCCTATATAGAATCATAGAGCAGTGCAGAGCAGAAGCAAGCTTTTGCAACACACACAAAATGCTGGAGGAACTCAGCAAGACAGGCATCATCTAGGGAAATAAATAAAGTCAATGTTTTGGACCACGAACCTTCTACAGGACTGAAAAAGAAGGTGAAAGATGTCTGAATAAAAATATAGGGGAGGGGAAGAAGGATAGTGGAAAGGTGATTGGTGAAGACAGGTGGGTAGGAAAGGTAAAGGGCTGGAGAGTAAAGAACCTGATAGGAGAGGAGAGTGACCCATGATTTGTATTTCTAGTCTCACTCAACCTCAGTGGTAAAAACCTGCTTGTATTTACCCCATCACAATTTTGTATATTTCAATCAAATCTTCCCTCAATCTTCTGCACTCCAGTGAAGAAAGTCTTTACATTCAACCCTTCCCTGTAACTCAGGTCTTCAAACTTATTGATACCTTTCCTGTAGTTAGGTGAGCAGAACTACTTCCAATACTCCAAATTAGACCTCACCAAAGTCTTATAAAATTTAAATAATGCACAACATATCCTATGATATATATTTTTTTAAATCTTTGATTTCATAATCTTTCTGTGATGACCCCCTTGGGAATTTGCTCCTTTGGACAATAACTATGGAGGGAATTATATGCCATTCAAGATATATGAAATGGAATCACTTTCAGGAGTAGGAAATATTGCAGATCTCTCAGCAGCACAGGTGTGGCTACAGTTGCACATCAGTGTAGCTCACAGGATTGTCAGCACCGTAAAAGCTGGAAGAAGATTTTAAGCTGCGATAGAGATGTGGTGGTGGGGAGAGAGAGAGGAAGTTGCAGAATCTAGGTTTCTAAATTGGTGGAGCAAATGAAACCGGGAATATATGGAAGAACCAAGTGGAGCAGCTTTATTTTTATACTAGCAAGGCCATTAAGATTCAAGATTCAAGTATGTTTATGACATGTACATTGAAACATAGAGTGAAACTTGTTGTTTGTGTGAACAACCAATGCAAGGATGGGCTTGGGGCAGCTGCACATTCCGTTGCCACAGTATGCATAATGCAAACAGTATGCTCACATCAACGCAGCATGCCCACATTTACACGTTTATAGTTCATCCCTAACTCCACGCCCCTCCTTGAGAACTTGGCAATGAGTCACTTTCCTGAACTGCCAGTGGCTATACTTCATTAGGAGTTTGAGGAGATTTGGTGTGTCACCAAAAACTCTAGCAAATGTTTACAGATATAATGCTTTACAATACCAGCGGTCTGGGTTCAATTCCCACCGCTGTCTGTGAGGCGTTTGCACGCAGTCCGCATGAGTGCATGGGCTTCCTCCTGGTGCTCTCCTTTCCTCCCACCGTACATAGATGTACCAGTTGGTAGGTTAATTGGCCATTTTAAATTGTCCCGTGATTAGGCTAGGATTAAATCGATGGGTTGCTGGGCAGTGAGTCTTGAAGGGCTGAGAAGGGCCGGTACTATGTTGTATTTCAATAAATAAATAGATAGTTTGATAGATAAATAGACAGATAAATAAATACATAAAAGATAAACAATATATAGATAAACAAATGGATAAACTGATAAACTAATTACTAAGTAAATAAGTAAGCAAGAAGTAAGCAAGCATGCAAGCAAGCAAGCCTCCTGAGAGTTGATGGAATTTGACTTACTCAGGAAAGTGAGGAACATTTCATCATGTTCCTAACTTGTGACTTCTAGATGGTGGGAAGGTTTTGGGTTGTCTCATGTTGTGTTACTCACTGCGGGACATTCCGCCTCTGACCTGCTCTTGCAGCCATAATGTTTATGTGGTTGATCTAGTTAGAATTCCTGGTCAATTGTGAATCAGGAGCAGGTTTATTATCACTAACATATTTTGGGAAATTTGATGTTTTTGTGGTAGCATTACAGTGCAAGACATGAAAATTTCTACGTCAGAAAACCTAACAAACAAACAAATATATGAATAATTAATAGATAGATAGATAAATAAATTAATAGTGTTAAAACGGAATAGTCAGGAAATGTTCAGAAATCTGTTGGCAGAGGGGTAGAAGCTGTTCCTAAAATTTAATTTTGGATCTTCAGAAGAAGGCAATCTTGGATGTTAAAGGTCCTTAATAATGGATGCTGCCTTCCTGAGGTGCCACCTATTGAAGAAGCCTTTGATGATAGGAAAGTTGTGCCTGTTATGGAATTAGTTGAGTCAAGAAACTTCTACAGCCTCTTTTGATGCCTTGCATTAGCACCTCTATACCATAAGACCATAAGATATAGGAATAGAATTAGGCCATTTGGCCCATTGTGTATGCTCCACCATTTCATCATGGCTAATCCATTTTCCCTCTCAGCCCCCATCTCTAAGACCATATGAAGAATACCAGGTGGTGTTGCAACCAATCAGAATGTTCTCTACACTACACCTGTAGGAATTTGATGGAATCCTTGGTGACTTACCAAATCTCTTCAAACTCCTAATGACCTTGTGCCTGTTGGTGAAGGGATTTTGTGACCGCAATACCATTGTTTGTCAAGTGCAGTTGGTTAATCTCTTTTTTTTCTGCAAATAGTCATGGTTTGGCATTCCCATGGTGGGAGTCGCACTTGCTACTTGTCGGTCTTGTGGATATCAGTTGGGAGATCTCCAGATACTGTCCAGGACAAAGATCTTCAGAGATCTTGCAGCTGATGGAAGTCTGAGCCTGAAACATTGACTCTATATTTTCCTCCATAGATACTGCCTGACTGGCTGACTTCCCCAAGCATTTTGTGTACTTTGCTCAAGATTTCCAGTATCTACTGCCTCTCTTGGTCGGCAGGATAGAGATACATCCCGACCAAATGAGGAGTCGGGCTCCCCTTCCCTCTGATAGCCTGCAGGTCACTCTTGGGCAAGGTGTAGCGCCTGCTTCTCCCCCCCCCCCCCACCACCCGATCAGGGTCCATGAAGCCATGAGAGCAGGTGGTGGATGGCCGTATGAGCAGCTGATGCACATCACAAGTCCTGGTTATGTGACCACTGATGCCAGGAAGACAATCTCTGGAGAGTATTGATAATAGCTGAGGTCACCCATCTTGTAAAGACACTGCCCAGAAGAAGGCAATGGCAAACCACTTCTGCAGAAAAATTTGCCAAGAACAATCATGGTCCAAGGATGAGACCATGATTGCCCATGTCATACAAAATGGCACAAAACAAATGAATGAGCTGTCTCTCTTGTACCTGTCATGTGCAAACTTTCTTTTGTTTATTTTCCACCAAACAAGTGATTATTTTCCCTAATCTGGATGCACAAGTCTTGAAAATCAAAATGTCATTGGGATAGGAATAATCAATCTATTTTGACCCTTTCTTTAAATCTTGGGATGAGCTTATTTTTCAATTTCTGCTTTTGCTATAATAAAATACAGCAGTAAAGTTTTAAAATAAAGGATCTATTTGGTGAGACAGGACCATTGATGCAAATGACAGCGGTTTTAAGGAGACCCAGCACTAGATTCTAAAACAGACCACAATATTGCTCCATTGAAGAGTGATGTCATCAAAATGGACTTGAACAAATGAGGGAATAATTTCACTCATATGATTAAAGTTATAACTCTAATATGCAATAATAATATGGCGACCCAGCAATGTAGGAGTTAGCACTTCAATTTTCGATCAACTCTCACTGCTGTCTGGAAGGGGTTTGTACTTTCTCCCTGTGATCGTGGGGTTTGCTCTGGTTGCTGCGGTCTCCTCCCACATTCCAAAGATGTATGGTAGTGTTCCGATTAGTGAGTTGTGGGTAGGCTATTTTGTCACTGGAAGCATGCCCCAAATTGACCCAAACTATGACTTTCACTGTATAGAACATACAACAATCAGCAGTACAGTACAGGCCCTTTGGACCATGCTGTTGTACCAACCTCTTAACCCACTCTTAGACCAATCTAACTTGTCTCGCCTTCCATTTTTCTATCATCCGTGTGCCTATCTAAGAGTTTCTTAAGTGCCCCTAATGTACCTGCCTCTACCACCACCCCTGTCTGGGCATTCCACGCACCCACTACTCTCCATGTAAAGAATTTACCTCCAACATCCTCATATACTTTCCTCCAGTCTCCCTAAAATTATGCCCCTTGTATAAGATAATTTTTTGATTTAATGTTAAACAAGTAAAGCTAATCTTAATCTTAATATTGGCGCAGGGTTGATCCTTTTCACTAGCCATGTAATTTCTAATCCTGCTATAGTGACAATTTGACTGTTGAATGGCTTTGTCACTGATGTCACTCCTGGGCCAAGTTCCACCCAAAAGATGGAGAATGTGACCAGGCACAAACACAAAGACTGAAGCTTCAAAGCAAGGAGATAAAGGAGATATGCAGGTACCACTTCCCGGACTCACCATGTCTATCACCTGGAAAGGCAAATGTAAAGAAGCATCACCACTTCCAGATTCCTAGCCAAGTCAAAATATCTCGCCATATCTTAATCATCTCTGTCATTTATCACTTTGTCATTTTCTGTCAGAGTCACCTTACGTTCAGCTACTCCTGAATCTGGTGTCACTTTGTGTACATGGGCCCTCCGTAGCTCAGTATCAACCAAGGATGTTGTGTCCTAGCTGTCTATGTGATACGCAAGCTGGGCCAGTACAATATGCTGTTGTTTATGTGCACACAATCAGACTATATACAGTACTGTGCAAAGATATATATTGATAGATAGATAAATAGATAGAGAGGGTGCCCAAGATTTTTGTACAGTACTGTAGTAATTTTATGTATTGCACTGTACTGCTGCAAAAAACAAAATTCATGACATATGTGAGTGATGATAAACCTGATTCTGACATGGGTTGCTATTGAGAACTGAAAGTGGGAAGGGGGCAGGGAGAGGGGTATCATGGTTGGGAAAAGGGGAAGGGAGAGGGAAGGGAGCAGGAAGCACCAGAAAGGCATTCTGTAATGATCAATAAATCAATTGTTTGGAATCATAGAAACATAGAAACATAGAAAGTAGGTGCAGGAGTAGGCCATTCGCCCCTTCAAGCCTGCACCGCCATTCAGTATGATCATGGCTGATCATCCAACTCAGAACCCTGTACCTGCTTTCTCTCCATACCCCCGATCCCTTTAGCTACAAAGGCCATATCTAACTTCCTCTTCAATATAGCCAATGAACCGGCCTCAACTGTTTCCTGTGGCAGAGAATTCCACAGATTCACCACTCTCTGTGTGAAGAAGTTTTTCCTCATCTCGGTCCTAAAAGGCTTCCCCTTTATCCTTAAACTGTGACCCCTCGTTCTGGACTTCCCCAACATCGGAAACAATCTTCCTGCATCTAGCCTGTCCAATCCCTTTAGAATTTTATACGTTTCAATAAGATCCCCCCTCAATCTTCTAAACTCCAGTGAGTATAAGCCTAGTCGATCCAGTCTTTCTTCATATGAAAGTCCTACCATCCCAGGAATCAATCTGGTGAACCTTCTTTGTACTCCCTCTATGGCAAGAATGTCTGTCCTCAGATTCGGGGACCAAAACTGCACACAATACTCTAGGTGCAGTCTCACCATGGCCTTGTACAACTACAGTAGAACCTCCCTGCTCCTGTACTCAAATCCTTTTGCTATGAATGCCAACATACCATTTGCCTTTTTCACTGCCTGCTGTACCTGCATGCCCACCTTCAATGACTGGTGTACAATGACACCCAGGTCTCATTGCATCTCCCCTTTTCCTAATCGGCCAGCGTTCAGATAATAATCTGTTTTCCTGTTCTAGCAATCAAAGTGGATAACCTCACATTTATCCACATTAAATTGCATCTGCCATGAATTTGCCCACTCACCTAACCTATCCAGGTCACCCTGCATCCTCTTAGCATCCTCCTCACAGCTAACACCCCCGCCCAGCTTCGTGTCATCAGCAAACTTGGAGATGCTGCATTTAATTCCCTCGTCTAAATCATTAATATATATTGTAAACAACTGGGGTCCCAGCACTGAGCCTTGCGGTACCCCACTAGTCACTACCTGCCATTCTGAAAAGGTCCCGTTTACTCCCAATCTTTGCTTCCTGTCTGCCAACCAATTCTCTATCCACATCAATACCATACCCCCAATACCGTGTGCTTTAAGTTTGCACACTAATCTGCTGTGTGGGACCTTGTCAAAAGCCTTTTGAAAATCTAAATATACCACATCCACTGTCTCTCCCCTATCCACTCTACGAGTTACATCTTCAAAAAATTTCCTAAGATTCATCAGACATGATTTTCCTTTCACAAATCCGTGCTGACTTTGTCAGATGATTTCTCCTCTTTCCAAATGTGCTGTTATCACATCATTAATAACCGACTCTAGCATTTTCCCCACCACCGATGACAGACTAAGCAGTCTATAATTCCCCGGTTTTTCTCTCCCTCCTCTTTTAAAAAGTGGGGTTACATTAGCCACCCTCCAATCCTCGGGAAATAATCCAGAATCAAATGACCTTGCCTGGTGCCTCAGGGACGGATGTGTCTGGACCTGTGCCACTCTCTGCCCTGGCATTTCTCTGCCACCTGTCCCATGCCCCTCTCGCAGTGCACTACCCTCGCCATTCACAACATCCTTTGATCTCAGAAGATTTACGAACTCACTCTCTGCTCCACATTGACAAATACAGTATGGTACAAAGGTCTTAGGCACCCTTGCTATATTTATGTGCCTAAGACTGTGTATATACAGTACTGTATATGTTAATCTTATGTATATACAGCCACATTCAACAGTTACTTGTTTATTGTGTTTTATAGGTTTGCTTTCATTTAGCATGTTCTTTATGCTTATTGTGTTTTTAGTTTAAGCTGCATCCATCCGGAGTGACAATTATTTTGTACATCTTTACAGTTGTATACTGAACAATGACACTAAACAATCTTGAATCTTGAATTTTGAATCTTAATCCTGGAACTGAATTTCAAGATTGTATCATTCCTACTTAAATATGAAAGCATTTAGGTAGTGGGGAAAAAGACAAGGATAAATAAAGATTGCATGTAAAGCTGTATCCTTATGTTTAATACTTGGAATTAGTATTGTGTCTATATGATTGGTTTCTTTTCAAATCCCTCAACTCTCCGCTTGTCTGATGTAACGCTCCACAACTTCTGCATGGTTGCTGTACCTTCAACGCAGAATCTGCAATGGGTCAGGTAATCATTGGGGAATGGAGATGCTGAGATACAGAGTGAATGGTCCATGGGAGCAGATGAACAGAGTTGGGATAAAGTTCGGAATACCACTCCCATTCAGTGTTGCCAGCTTGAAATGGTACATCTTACTCCTAGGTTGTTCTCAGCTTTGCCTGGGAAGATCGATCCTAGATCCTGGGAGATCCCCCGACTATTGTGAACTACTAACTACTCACTGCTAAAAGTTTAATTAGATAGAATGAAAGGAGAAAGAAAGAAGATGAAGGAACATCGAAGAGAAAAATTGATAAAATACTTGTTTGCAGATATATGTATTATTTAAATACTTTTAATATATTGCACCACTTTAATTATCAATTTAATTATTTAACAATTAATAAAATTAATCCATAATTATTAATTATTAATTAATAATTAAATCAATATTTTAATTCCATTATTAATATATATTCCTTATATATAAAGCTGCTTATGTTAGAAGCTTCAAAGGGTTGCACAGTTAGTCGTTTCCATCATGGGCATGAGCCTCTATGGCATCAAGGTCGTCTTCAAAAGGAGATGCCTCAAAAAGTTGGCATCCATCATTAAGGATCCCCATTACCCAGGGCGTGTTCTCTTTTTATGACAACTTCAGAGAGGATGTACTGGAGCCTGAAACACACACTCAACGTCTTCCCCTCCACCATCAGATTTCTGAAAGGACAATGAACCAACCTGTGAACACTGCTTCACTATTTTACTCTATTTTTCCACTACTTAATTAATTTAATTTATATATATATTTCTGACTGTAATTTATAGTATTTTTATGCTTTGTGCTGTATTGCCACTGTAAAACAATAAACTCCATGGTAATCAACCGTATTCTGATTCTGACACCTCCCATGACATCAAAATGTCACAAACGGCTCTGCAGTCAATAATGCCCTCCTGAAGTGTAATTTTGGTCTCTCCTTGTGGATCATTGAGTGATAGGCAGTTCAGAATACGTTCACAGTCTATTTGGAACAACCTTGTTAGAGTGCTTGAGAGTGGTTACTTGGCAAGGACCAAGATGAAGGTGGGAGACGATCAATACTTTGTTTATGGCCTTATGCTTCTGTCGCCATCCATTTCAAGGTTTGATGTATTGTGTGTTCAGAGATGCTCCTCTGCACAACACTATCATAACACGTTGTTATTTGAATTACTGTCATCTTCCTGTCAGTCTGGCCACTCTCCAGTATGTTGGCAGATGTTATAGCCATATAACAATTACAGCAGGCAAACAGGCCATCTCTGCCTTTCTAGTCCGTGCCGAATGCTTACTCTCACCTAGTCCCACCGACCTGCACTCAGCCCATAACCCTCCATTCCTTTCCTGTCCATATACCTATCCAATTTTAAAAAATGACAATATTGAACCTGCCTCTACCGCTTCTACTGGAAGCTCGATCCACACAGCTACCACTCTGAGTAAAGAAGTTCCCTCTCGTGTTACCCCTAAACTTTTGCCCCTTAACTCTCAACTCATGTCCTCTTGTTTGAATCTCCCCTACTCTCAATGGAAAAAGCCTATCCACATCAACACTATTTATCCCCCTCATAATTTTAAATACCTCTATCAAGTCCCCCCTCAACCTTCTACACTCCAACGAATAAAGACCTAACTTGTTCAACCTTTCTCTGTAACTTAGGTGCTGAAACCCAGGTGACATTCTAGTAAATCTCCTCTGTACTCTCTATTTTGTTGACATCTTTCTTATAACTCGGTGACCATAATTCTTCTCTTCTTTCCTATAACTCTCCTCTGACTTCTCTCAATAACAAGGCACTTTCACCCACAGAACTGCTACTCACAGGATTTTTTTTTTGTTTTTCACACCATTCCCTGTAAACTCTAGAGAAAGTTATGCATGAAAATCCCAGGATACCAGCAGTTTCCGAGATACTTGAACCACCCTGTCTGGCACAAGAATTAATCCATAACCAAAATCACTGAGATGACACTTCTTCCCCATTGTGATGTTTAGTCTGAACACCAAATGAACCTCTTGACCATATCTGCATGCTTGAGTTGCTGCCACATGATTGGCTCATTTGAGGCACTATTTGCATTATCAGGCAGGTGTAGAGGTGAAGCCACTTTGTGCTGGTCGGAGTGTTAGAATGTGTTGACTTGGCAAGGAGCAAGACAGAGGTAACCTATGTTGATAAATGTATGTGTTGCGAAGTAAAAAAATGCATTCCTAGGCTAAAATAAAACTGAGAAGCCAGGTGCTTGAATGATATTCTGAGCTGTCTGAAAGTGACTAAGTCCAGTGTGCAGCAGTCAGTGCTTGGCTCCCTTCCAAGAACAGAATTAGTATTAACACAAGCACTGTGGAACCTGCAGTAAACACAATATCAGTTACAACTATGGAGGCTTACTGTAACTATATATATGTTACTGTGAGATTGATAAGGACTTGGTCCCCCTCCAGTTACAGTCACCACTCTGTGTGCAGATCCACCACATACATGGAGCAGAGTCTGAGTGCTTTCATTTTAACCACGACCCACCCACCAGCCATGAACAGCTGATAGTTTCTCATTAGACCATAGTCACTAGTCAGGAGATGACAGCACTGCTCCTTCCTCCACTATTCTCCCTCATTTCCTGAAGGCAGTGATTCATCCTCAGGTATGAATTTGCTTTACTGGCAACTCTCCACCTGCCTGATGGAAATGTGTTAACATCTGCTGAGCTGGCTGTTGTTCATGCTACCTTCAAGAAGGGTCCACTGGAATAGTGTGCAACAGAATAACTTCACTCACCTCAACACTGAACTGATCACTTCACGCACTCGACGGCTCACGTTCTCAGTATTACTTATTTCCCACTTGTTATTGCTATCATTTGATTTTTCTGTACTTGTGCAGTTTGTCTTCTTTTGCACGTTGGTTGTTTGTCAGTCTTTGTGTGTAGTTTTTCATTGATTCTATTGTATTTCTTTGTTCTACCGTGAGTGCCTGCAAGAAAGCAAGTCTTAGGATAGCATATGGTGTATATACAATACAGTACTATGCAAAAGTCTTAGGCACATATACGTTCTTATGTTCTTATATATGGCTAGGGCGCCTAAGACTTTTGCAAAGTACTGTATATTATGTCTTTTCCAGTTACCAAATTACACTCAATACTACTGAGATAATACAACTCTAAGTACTCTTATTTCAATTTCCCAACTACCGTCCTATTTTAACCAATATACAGTACTCTAAAAAAGTATTATACTGTGGTAAACTATGTATACCTGTCTGGACACGCCTCTCAGCTGACTGCTCCTGTGGCTCCTCCCACAGACCCCTGTATAAAGGCGTTTGGAGGCACTGCTTCCCCCCCCACCCAGTCTCTGAGATGCCGTGCTCCGTTTTGCTGATAATAAAAGCCTATCGTTCACCTCCCGTCTCCGAGAGTTATTGATGGTGCATCAACTACCCAAGCTATATAAATGTGCCTCAGACTTTTGCACAGTACCACATGTCATATCACAAACACAAGAAAATCTGCAGGTTCTGGAAATCCAAAGTGACACACACAAAATGTCAGAGGAACTCAGAAGGCCAGGCAGCATCTGTGGAAAAGAGTAATCAGCGTTTGTTTCAGGTTGAGACCCTTCATCGGGGTCTTGACTGAGTCTCTGTTACAAGCCCTTTGTTCAAGTATCTATTCTTCATGTATATGCCTCTGTACAGAAGGCTATTGGGCTGGCAAGTGCATCAAGTGAATGTAAATTTGTCTGAAGTTTTCTAATCAATATTAACATGCCGGTTGTGTCGTTTAGAATATCTAGGTTGTACAGTTTCTGAAAGATAGTGGGCAGAGATCTGGGTGGGAATTCTGCTAATTTAATGTTCCGCTCCTCTCCAACCAAATGTCATAATCCATTTATCCATGGTTGCTGAACTACATAAAGTTTCCACAGTTTGTTTCCACTCATCTCTCTCTCTCCTCTCTCTTTCTCTCTCTTACGCCACTCTGCCTCTCTCTCTCTTTCCCCGCTCTCGCTCTCCTCCCTCTCTCTTCCCCCCTCCTCCTGTCTCCTCTCTCTCTTCCCCACTGTCTCCTCACCCCTTCTCACCCACCTCCCTCCTCATTCTCTTCCCTCCTCTCCCTTCCCTCATCTCCCCCTCTCTCCTCACTCCCTCTCCTCTCTCCTTTCTCTCTCTCTTCCCCATCTCTCTTTCCCCTTTCTCCTCTCGTTCCTCTCTTCTCACTCTCTTCTCTCTCTTACCCCCTCTCTCCCCTCTCACTTTCTTTCTCCCTCCCTCCCACACTCTTGCTCTCTCTCTCTCCTCTCTCTCTTCTCTCTCTCTCTCGCTCTTTCTTTCTCCTCTCTCTCCTCTCCTCTCTCTTACCCCTTCTCTCTCCCCCTCTATCTCCTCTCTCTCTCTTTCTCTCTTCACTCTCTCCCTCCCCCCCCCCCTCTCTCTCGCTCTTTTTCTCTCTCTTTCTCAAATATCCTCACTCAGCTACATCTGTAAAACTTAAGCCAAGTAGTCTTGTAACCCAGGGAGCAGGATGGGATCAGAGACCGAGCCAGCAGTTAGAAATATATCTGCCAGCACAGCTGAGAGCAGCTGATACATGACTACACAGCTATTCTAAGCCATGAAAGAGGGAGTCTTATATCATTTTATCTGCAATAATTTCTTTCCATCCTGAAACTGCTGATTACAGTTACTGGGTCCCATCTAACTTCGCCTCTAGTAACCTTGCTGAGACTTAGCAAGGATTTTGCAAAATTAAAGGCCATTTAGGGTTTGGTTTGAAACTATCAATTGATCTCTGTCTATTTGGTAAGGGGAGATGTAATTCCAGAGCTGATACTTTTAGACCAACATTAGTATGAACGACACTCTTCTGCAGTAACTTTGGTGGGAGGCCAGTAGAAACCACTATTTATGTAACTAATCCAGGATTTACATCCATTTTGTTCAAAGATCAAAGTTCAAAGTAATTTTGTATTGGAATTACTGGGACAGATTGAAGAAGCCTATATTGGCCGAAGTCAGTATCCGCGGAGGAAAATAAGCCGTTGATGTTTCGGTCCGGAACCCTCCTTTTCATTCATGTTGTCTGACTTACTACATTCCTCCAGAATCTTGTGTGTGTTGCTCAAGGTTTCCAGCAGCTGCAGAGCCTCTTGAGTTTACAACACGCTATTTTACTTGGGGAAAAAAACCCTGCAAGCAATGACATGAGAGTATTATCAGGCTAAAGAGGTGGAGATCCTAGAACCAAAGAGATAGATTTCAAGATCAGATCAAAGGCAGAATTCCTGAGGTTTGTATACAAAGCACTGAAAGACATCAACATTAGAGTGAACAAAATGTGGAAATAGGGGAAGTTAGACGTGGAGAAGTATGGAGGCACAGAGTTCGAATACATGAGGGAATTCTCAATGGCCATTAGGCTGCCCCTTTTTTATCAGTCACCAGTTAATGCTGAGGAGTGCTAACATTGACTGAGAAATTCTGTGAGATCTTTCCCATCAAATGCTGCCTCACAGGGATAAAATTAGATGTTATGCAGGGAAAGACGATTGCTCCTATATGAGTTCCTTGCAAGGGCAGAATCAGTATCTGAATCAGGTTTAACATCACTGGCATCTAATAGAACATAGAAATCTACAGCACATTACGGGCCCTTTGGCCCACTTTGTTGTACTGACCATGTAACCTACACTAGAAACTACCTAGAATTTCCCTATTGCATAGCCCTCTACTTTCCTAAGCTCCATGTACCTATCTAAGAGTCTCTTAAAAGACCCTATGGTATCCCCCTCCACATCATCGCCGACAGTGCATTCCAGGCACCCCCACAACTTTCTGTGTGATAAACTTACGCCTGACATCCCTTTTGTACTGACTTCCAAGCACCTTAAAACTAAGCCCCCTCATGTTAGCCATTTCAGCCCAGGGACAAGCTTCTGTCTATCCACATGATCAATGCCTCCCATCATCTTATACACCTCTATCAGGTCATCCTCCATTGCTCCAAGGAGAAAAGGCCCAATACACTCAACCTATTCTTTTAAGGCGTGCTCCTCAATCCAGGCAACATCCTTGTAAATCTCTTCTGCACTCCCTCTATAGTATCCACATCCTTCCTGTAGTGAGGTGACCAGAAATGATCACAGTACTCCAGGTGGGGTCTGACCAAGGTCTTGTATAGCTGTAACGTTACCTCACGGCTCTTGAACTGAACATGATACTCCAAGTGAAGTCTGACCAAGGTCTTATATAGCTGTAAAATTACCTCACAGCGCTTGAACTCAATCCAATAGCTAATTAATGCCAACACCCCAAACACCTTCTTAACAACACTGTCAACTTGCACAGCAGCTTTGAATGTCGAATGGACACAGACCCCAAGATCTCTCTGATCCTCCACATTGCCAAGAGTCTTACCATTAATACTATGTCCTGTCTTCAAATTCTGTCCTCATGTTGTGAAATTTGTTAACTTTGCAGCAGCAGTACAATGCAATACATAGAAACAGAAAAAAACTGAGAACAGTTAAATTAAATAAGTAGTGCAAAAAATAGAAATAAAAAAAGTAGTGAGGTCATGTTCATGGATTTAATGTTCATTGAGAAATCAGATGGCAGGGGGGAGTAAAGCTGTTCTTGAATCATTGAGGGTGTGCCTTTAGGCTTCTGTACTTCAGTCCTGGTCGTAACAAGAAAATAAAGCATGTCCTGAGTGGTGGGGGTCCTTAACCATGGATGCCAACTTTTTGAGGCATCACTTCTTACAGATGTCCTGGCTACTATGGAGGCCAGTGCCCATGATGGAGTTGACTAATTTCACAACTCTCTGCAGTTTATTTTGATCCTGGGCAGTAGCCTTCCCATACCAGATGGTGATGCAACCAGATAGAATACTTTCCATGGTACGTCTGTAGAAATTTGTGAGTGTTTTTGTTGACATACTAAATCTCCTCAAATTCCTAATGAAATATAGCTGCTGTTGTGCCTTCTGTATGGATGCATTGATAGGTTGGGTCACTCATTGAGGGCTCAGTGGTGAAGAGAGTGAGCAGCTTCAAGTTTCTGGGCTCAACATCTCAGATAATCTACCCTGGGCATTGCTTGTCTTTTGCACTATTTGTTTATAGGAGCTTTATGCCCTGCTGTCAGTGCCTCCAGTTGAACTCTGTCTTTTTGTGTGTTTCCCCCAGCTGTCAGTCTGTGGTTTTGTATTGCCGTGTGCTCCTGTCCCCGCTCCAGCTCTACTCCGGCCCTGTATTACCGAGTACTCTGTCTCTCACCTGTTTCTCATTATTACCTGTATTGCTGCCACCTGTGTCTCATTGTGCTCCACCTATCATCTGCCTCGCTGTCTATTGCTCAGTGTATTTCAGTCCTGTGTTTGTCGCCAGATTGTGCCAGTGAATTTCTCTGAGCCTTTCCAGTGTTTGTACCTGCACTTTGTCTGTCTGAATATTGACTCTGCCTGTTTCCTGATTCTGGTTTTTGGATTTCTCTAGAAGTTTTGATCTCTGCCTGAACTTTGACAGCGACTTTGTTTGCACCTCAGGATTTGTTACTCAATTAATATCACCGTGTGCACAGTACAGAGTCTGTGATTGGATCCCTGCTCCAGCTTCCTGACACCTGCACTGCACGGCACAAAGCAATAAATTTCATGACACATGCCAATGAAAGTAAACCTACTTCTGATTTTCAGGTGCTTATGTTATTGAATCATGGTCAAAGAAAGATACAGCTTGGAAAGTGGTCCTTTAACCCATTGAGTGTGTGCTGACAATCAAGCCCCATTCTTACGCGATTCGTTCTCCCCACAATCCATCAACTTCTTCCACAGATTCTACCAGTGGCAATTTACAATGGCCAATTAACCGAATGACTTGCACACTTTTGGGATGTGGGAGGAGATGAGACCACCAGGAAGAACCCTGGCCACAGGGAGACCATGCAAACTCCACACGGGCAGCACTGAAGGTCAGGAATGAATCTGGGTCACTGAAGCTGTGAAGCAATAAATCAACTGGTTTCACCACAGTGTTGTGCCCCCCCCCCAGTGATTGGAATAAATCAACACAGTCGTGTAACGTTTTGCAGCACCAGCGACCCGGGTTCAATTCCCGCCACTGCCCTGTAAGGAATTTGTACAATGTCCCTGTGACTGCGTGGGTTTTCTCCCCCCTATTCCAAAGATGTACCAGTTCGTAGGTTAATTGGCCAAATGAGAGTAATTGGGCAGCACAGGTTCATTGGGCTAGACTGGCCTGTACTGTGCTGTTTCTCAAATGAAAGCACACCCAGTGAAGTCACACTGCTTGAGAAAAAATATTTCAAAAAGCATCTAAAATATAACCAAGTGGTGCTCACCAAAATATTCACACACAATACTATCAGTGGTCTTTCTATGACCAACTGATGTCCAACTCTAGAATTTCCTGTGAATTTTAAGAGAGGAATTTTATTTATTTCATTTCATTTCATTTGAGATACAGAGCCAACAAGTCTCATCACCCAGCATCCCACCTATTTAAAACTCGCCTAATCACAGGACAATTTCCAATAGCCAGTCAGTCTGTGGACTGTGGGAGGAAACCGGAGTACCCGGAGGAATCTGACGTGGACATGGGAAGAATGTACAAACCCCTTGCAGGTGGCTCCAGAGTTGAACTCCAAACTCCAGAATGCCCTGAGCTGTAATAGTGTCATGCTAATCACTATGCTACCAGAGTCATACAGCTGGGGGAGTCTATCCCAAATTTTCAAGAACAGATCCCGATAAATGCAAAAACAATAAAGATTCAGAACAGGAGAATGGCTTTTGACTGAGTAAGGCTCTTTTCCATGGAGTCCTCTCCTCCTCCCTTTATTCCTATCTGACCCAACACACCCCTGCCATCACGCACACACATTGTTTCTCTCCCTGGAACTTTTTTCCTAACACCATTTGTGCTGCACCAAAGAATAAATCACTGCCAATTGCCAAATCCTCTTCAGAAGCTGATGAAATCGTTCTATTTGACCTTCTCTGATGAATTCAAACCAAGTCTCTCTGCTTCCTCTTGCAGGGAAGTGGTTAATCAGATTCGAAACCAGTTTTCCAACATATTTCTTATTCACATCTCACAGGGCAAATCACCCTCACTGTCAAAAAATATATAAAGCATTTTTTCTCTGTGATTGGATTGGAAATAAATAACCTGGTCTCCAAAGAAAGGTCTCTTGCTTGATATGTTCTTGATTAAAACACTCGTGTGAGGCATTTTTATAAAACTGAAAAGAAATATTCTTCCTATTAAGACCCACAGAGCCTCATAAATAGATGTCTACAAGGGTATTTTAGAGGGCAGTAGACAGAAAATAATCTCATTCCACTGTATAACATCAGGAACTGATTAATGAGTGTAAGATGGTTTATCAGGGCTATCAGAAGTTTCTACTAGAGCCAATAATAGACAGTATGTATTACTGTTCGTCCAGGCACAAACCCTGTTGTCCATGAGATTAGTATTGTATGTCCCGTGACTGCGAAAAGTATCTAAACATTTTTGGATTTTGATGGAATGTTGTTGTATGTCTCAGCAGGCTGAAGTTTAGTCCCCACAAAAACACAACTGATGTAAAATTTAAATTAAAATGCAGTTTTTTCAAAGTTAAGGGCATTAGAACTAGGAGCCATATGGCTTCCAGTCCATGTTATGGAGAAACTGGCAGAGAGCAACCTCCAAGAGGACCATAAACTTGTAGTTGGGTTTGGCAGCTTGTGTGCCTCAATGACCCAGAGAGCTATGTTGGCTGGAATCAGGGCTTTGTGCTGTGGCTCTTGGTAGGGTCACCCATGCCAAACAGGGTAGAGGAAAGGGTAGAGGACAGACTCAGTGTGGTCCACTGGTCCTCCAGGTTCAGGAGTTCAGCTCAGGGCTAACAACGCTGATTGGTAAAACAAAATTGTTACGGAAACAGCAATAGAGAATCCTTCCACATCTGAGTGCGATGATATTCCCAAGTCTCCACCTGAAGTAATGAAAACCGTGAGGAAACTACTGACCATGGTGAAGGAAGTCTAGAAAATCACCAGAGTTGTAGGACTTTCATTGCTGCCCTAAAATTTGATATGCAAAAACAAAAACAAAACACAAACAAAAACACTCAAAAACTTTTATAGCTGTACAGTGTAGAGGATTCAGATAGGCTGCATCACTGTCTGGTATTGGAGGAGGTGGCTACTGCACAAGACTGAAAAAAGCTGCAGAGGGTTGTAAATTTAGTCGGCAACAACTTGGGTACTAATCTACAAAGTACCTGGGACACCTTCAAGGAGTAGTGTCTCAGAAAGGCAGTGTCTATTATTAAGGACCTCCAGCACCCAGGGCATGCCCTTTTCTCACTGTTACCATCAGGTAGGAGGTACAGAAGCATGAAGGCACACACTCAGCGATTCAGGAACATCTTCTTCCCCTCTGCCATCTGATTCCTAAATGGACACTACTTCACTTTTTTTTGCATGATATTTAATCTATTCAATATGCATATACTGTAATTTATTTATTTACTATTATTATTATTTTATTTTGTTTTTTTCTTCTATATTATGTATTGTATTGAACTGCTGCTGCTAGGTTAAGAAATTTCACGTCACATGCCAGTGATAGTAAACCGGATTCTGATTCAGATTCTGTAACGGGCAGTAAGGGGTAAAAACAAACACTAATGTGCATATTCCCTCCAGCACCTGGACATGAGGCCTCTACTTTATAATTTCCTTTCAGAGCCACCTTATGTACTGTATCTATAGTAACTTTAACGTTCAGTCTATCTATGTAGAGGTAAGGAAATCGTATGTATTTATAAACACAAAATCTGCAGATGCCGGAAATCCAAATCAACACATACAAAACGCTGGATAAACTCAGCAGGTCAGGCACCTATGGAAAAGAATAAACAGTCAACATTTCAGGCAGAGACCCTTCATCAGGACTCATGACTGTCCTGATGAAGAGTTTTGGCCTGAACGTCTACTGTTTGCTCTTTTCTATAGATGCTGCTTGACCTGCTGAGTCCGTCTAGCATTTTGTGTGTGTTTCTTATGTGCTTATATTTATTGCTTTATTTTATTATGTTCTTTATTCTCATTGTGTTTTTCACGCTGCACCAAATCCGGAGTAACAATCATTCCATTCTCCTTTACACTGGTGTACTGAAGAATGACAATAAACAATCTTGAAACATAATCTTTATCCTTGAATATTCAGCTGGATATCAAATTCTATTTGATATTTTTTCCTAAGCACAACTTGAAACATTTTACAATTAATAGTCTATAAGCTTTGTGTAATTGGCAGAAGACAACCTAGTTGGCAATGTATAGTATGTAATCTTTAATTCCACTGAATTCTATAGTAGATACTACTTGCTGTTAGACCTCTTACATTATTTGACAAAGCCAAGATCCATTTCTTTTGGTTTATGGAATTTACATACAAAATGGATGCAACGTATCTGCACCTCAATAACTGGTTGTTAAAAGTTCTTAAGGCTCATTTATCATCTTGCCCAGCTGACAGAATAATAAAATCTTGTTTGAAAGCCAAAAGTATTTGCACTATATTTCCACTTTTTGTTGACCTGCTCCACTGACAATTGCAGCATCCATGATCAAAACCCCCCCACCATCCAGGCCATGAGGTAAGAGATTCAGGAGCCTCAAGTCCCACACCACCAGGGTCAGGAACAGTTATTACCCCTCAGCCATCAGGCTCCTGAACCAGTGGCGAAAACTTCACTCACCTCAACATGCCCAGTGATTCAGGAACAGCTTCTTCCCCTCTGCTGTCTGATTTCTAAATGGACATTGAACCCATGAACACCACCTCACTACTTGTTTTAAAATTTCTTTCTTTTTTGCACTACCTATATTAATTTAACTATTTAATATACACACATCTGCTTTCTGTAATTCAGTTTCTTTTGTTTATCATGTGCTGCATTGTAATACTGCTGCAAAGTTAACAAATTTCACACCATACGCTGGTGATATTAAATCTGATTCTGAACTGATTCCTCGACCCATGGACTCATTTTCAAGGACTCTACAACTTGTGTTCTCAATATTTATTTGCTGATTTATTATTATTTTCTTTATCTATATTTGCACGTCCTGTTGAGTGATTCCATTGTGGGGTTTTTTTTGTATTCACGGTGAATGCCCACAAGAAAATGGATATCGGTGTAATATATGGTGACATATATGTACTTTGATAATAAATTTACTTTGAAGTTTGAGTATTTTCATCAACCCTGCAAAGCTAAAAACAAGTATGTGTTTTTTCTCAATCTTTTTTATTGAGTTTTGAGTAGATAAACATAACAATGATAACGATACAACGAGATCGGGATTACATTAATAACAGTTAACGTATACACATGTATGTGTTTTGATATGAAGCACCATGCTATCCCATAACAGTTAAAAACACATTCCTTTTAATGCAAAGTTTATTTGAACGGAGATTCAAAGCGAGTTTGTTCAGACTAGTGTGAGCCAATAAATCACTTGTATTTAGTTACAATGGTTTATCAACCTCTAGTTTCTGGGAAAAATGCAAGAAGACTTTCTCTCAAGCCATTCTGCTTAATCAACATATCTGAAGCTCAGTACTTAGCAACGGCAGCTCTGTGTTTAGACTTGCTTTGAAAGGCCACTTTCCTATCAGTCCCTTGCCGCACGCAGTTCAGTTTCCCCTTGCACACGGTCTTCACTTAAATTCCCTCCCCACCGCTTTGCACATGAAAAGCTCCAGGAGTGAACCTGCAAAATCCCAGCTCACAATGCAAGCCTAGTGAACAAAGGGTCACAAACTGCTTCATTGAGTGGTAACCCTCAGCCCAGGCTCTGGGAGTACAATGGAGCAGGGGAACAATTTCCTTTCACTACAACTTTGCCAAACAAACAAAAACACTCTTTGAAGCTGCAAACCTAGATGTCCAGACCCAAAGGATTTAAGAAAATAATTCCAACACACTGACAGAAGCTTTCCAGTGAAATTATTTATATCTGTTTCAACATAGGAACAGCTTCTACTTTCTGCCATCAGATTTTCTGAACAGCCCATGAACAGTCCCTCATAATGTTTGTGTTTTTTGCATTATGATATATATATATAGCATATTATAATTTATCTGTCTATATAAATATAGATAGATAAATCACAATAAGATATATGGGTTTGTTAACTTGTATGCATCAAGCTGTGGTGTTGTGGGGTGGAGGGGTGAAAGTGGGTGTCAGGGCTCATATTAGAAACATAGGAACATAGAAAACCTACAGCACAATACAGGCCCTTCAGCCCACAATGCTGTGCCAAATATGTACTTACTTCAGAAATTTCCTAAGGTTGCCTATAGCCCTCTATTTTTCTAAGCTCCATGAACCTATCCAAAACCTTCTTAAAAGACCCTATCGTATCCACCTCCATCACCGTTGCCAGCAGCCCATTCCACACACTCACCATTCCCTGCATAAAAAACTTATCCCTGACATCTCCTCTGTACCTACTTCCAAGCACATTACGTGACTGTGATCTTGTGTGTATTTACTGTGTGTGACTGTTAGTAATGTGTCTTTGCACCTCGACCCCGCAGTAATGCTGTCTCGTTTGGCTGTGTTCATATTCATATATGGTTACATAACAATTAAACTTGTATATATACAGAGAGAGAGAGAGAGAGGGAGGGAGAGAGAGAGAGAGAGAGAGAGAGAGTGGGGAGGGAGAGAAGGGGGAGGGAGAGAATGAGAGAGCGCGAGACAGCGAGAGGGAGAGAAAGAGAGAGAGAGTGCAAGAAAGAGAGAGGGAATTGTGCAAAAGTCTTAGGCACATATATATATATATAGCTAGGATGCTAAGACTTTTGCATAGTACTGTATATAAGCATATCTTTTTGTAATTTATAGTCTGCTTCATGAACTGTACTGGTGCCACAAAACAAGAAAATTCATGACTTATGTCAGTGATAATAAACATGAATCTGATTCTGGTCGTAAAATGTGCATAAAATATTCACACTGTGCGTCTGTCATTAAACCCTCTGATTCATTGCTGTAATTATTTCTGCATCTCTGACTGTTTCCACCTTCCTGAAATAGCCTCCATTGGTTAGACTGCTCCTTTTAATGTGCTTTGCAATTTAAAAGGTGAGTTTAGTTCTCTATTGAATGCTTTCACAGCCTCAGTATGTCCGGAAAAACTTTACAGACAGTGAAGTACTTCTGAAGGGTATCACTATTGTAATGTAAGAAACACAGCAAGCTCCCATAAAATGCATCGACTAAAGGCCAACAGGACACTTAGGTTGGAGAAGCAACATCTTATATTCTGTCCAGGTAGCTTTCAACATGATGGCCTGAACTTTGATTTCTCTAACTTCCAGTAATTTCTCCTTCACTCTTTTTCTATTCCCCACTCTGGTTACCCTCTTATCTGATCTCCTCACCTTCCTATGGTTCCCCTCTTCCTCTCTTTCTTCCATGGTCCACTGTCCACTTCTATTAGATTCTTTCTTCTTCAGACATTTACCTCTTCCATCTATCACCTTTTAGCTTCTTATTTCACCCTCCCCTTCCTCTGCCTCCCCCCTTCCCTCTCACCTATCACCTGTCCACATGAACTCCTTCCCCTCCTCCCACCTTCTTACCTGGCTTCTGCCTCCTACATCTCCAGTTCTGCTGGAGTGTCCCCACCTGAAATATCAACTGTTTATTCCCCTCCATTGATGCTTCCTGACCGGCAGAGTTTCTCTAGCATTATGTGTGTGTTGCTCTGGGTTTCAAGTATCTGCAGAATTTCTTGTGTTTATGCTAAAGACCAAAACAAAACTGTTTTCAGGTCTCCAAAGCTGAAACTGATGGAGTAAAATTGCCCAAAGATGTTAACTTTATTTCTCTCACCATGGATGCTGCCTGACCTCCTAACCCTCTATTCTTCCGTTTCAGATATGCATCAGGGTTTAGCTTTACAGTTGCTGCTTTTAGGGACATTGACAGAGGGATAAATATTGGCCAAGGTGCAGAAGATAATTAACCAGCTCATTTTTGGAATAGTACAATCTCTTTCCAGCAGAGAGCAGATGGAGCTTTAATTTCACATCTCATGCGAAACCTTGGCAGCGTTGACTGTGTGGCACCCCCTCAGTGCTGTACCAAGAGTGTTTGCCCAATTTTTGCGGAAAGAAATTAATAGCATGCTGATAAGTTGGAACGCACTGATAAAGAAAATATGTTTAATGAGCCAATCATGTGGCAGCAACTCAATGCATAAAAGCATGTAGACGTGGTCAAGGGGTTCAGCTGCTGTTCAAGCCAAACCATCAGAAAGGGGGAGAAATGTGAACTAAGTGACTTTGATTGTGGAATGGTTGTTGGTGCCAGACAGGGAGGTTTGAGTATCTCAGAAACTACTGATCTCCTGGGATTTTCACACACATTCTTAAGAGTTTCTAGAGAATGGAGTGGAAAACAAAACAATACATCCAGTGAGCAGCAGTTCTGTGTTGAAAACGCCTTGTTAATGAGAGAGGTCAATGACCAAACTGGTTCAACCTGTCAGGAAGATGATAGTAACTCAACTAGCTATGCGGTACAACAATGGTGTGCAGAAGAGCATCTCTAAATGCAAAACATGTGGAACCTTGAAATGGATGGGCTGCAGGAGCAGAAGACCACAAACATACACTCAATGTCCACTTTATCAGGTAAAGGAGGTACTGGCCACTAGGGGTACACTTTATCCAAGCATTCATGAATGCCATGAAACAATTGATTACTACTATCTTGAAAAATGCTTTAAAAATATATGGGAGAATTTGCAATAAGTCAAATTTTTTGTAAGTCAGATCACTTGCAACCCAGGGATCCCTTATATGTTATATTGATTACATAACATATGTGAGTCGGCGAGTCTGGAGTTCAAGGCCTGGAGATCAGGGTCCAGTCATCAGTGAGTCCTAGGATCAATACTAAGGGTTGAAGCCTAAAGGTTGATCAGAAGTCCAGAATTCAAGTCCCAAATAGCCGAAGCCCTGTGTCTGTGAGTCCACTGAGAAAGTTGAAAGCCTGATGTCAATGAGTCCAGTGGAATCTAGAGACCTTGTTGTGACTTCTATGCCTGCTTTTGTACATGTTAATAGCTGGGAGCGTGTCAGTGATCCCTGGGAATAATGTTTGGCTTGGGAGACTTATAGGCAGATTCTCACATATTCTACCACCTTCCAACTTCAGAATTAAAGCATCCATTAAATGATTGGCTTATCTTCAGCAAACATTCGTGGCAATCCATGTCAACTTCTTATAATCCTCTGCGTGAAGAATTTCCTTTTAGCTTATTTCTTTAAGCTTCTTGTACTAATCCCAAATAATAATCTCCTTACTACAGATTCACTGAAGAGCAGAATAATCTTTCTTTAATTATATAATTTAAAAATTTGTGGCATTATTATTTTAATCTATTCAGATGTCTTCTTTATAACCTTCTTAACTCTTAAATCCATTTCTCTCTGCATCATCCCGATGAATCCAAGGCGGATACCGTACCTCGAAAGCCATGGCTAACTCTGGCTTTGATATTCCACATAGATTCTGTGTTACACCACATCCCTGGCTCTTGATTACTCACTGAGATGTGCAAGTCTGTTCAGAGTTCACCAGCAATTGAACCTGTAATGGAAGTTGGATTCCAGAAATGAAAGGGTTAGCACATGAGGAGTGTCACGTGGTTCTGGGCCATTACTCACTGGAGTTTAGAAGAATGTGTGGGGAGCGGGGAATCTCACTGTGACCTACTGAATACGGAAAGGCCTAGATAGAATGGATATGGAGAGGATGCTTCCAATAGCGGGGGAGTCTAGGACCAGAGTACACTGCCTCAATTTAGAAGGACAGAGATGAGGAGGGATTTCTTTAGTCAGAGGGTGGTGAATCTGTAGAATTTATTACCACAGACAGCTGTGGAGGCCAAGTTATTGGGTATGTTTAAAGCGGAGGTTGATAGGTTCTTGATTAGTAAGAGCATGAAAGGTTATGTAGTACAGAAAGCAGAAGAATGGAGTTGAGTTGGATAATGAATGGTTGAGTAGATTCAAATGACTGAGTAGCCTTATTCTGCTCCTATGTCTTATGAAAATTGCACCATCCAGTGCAATTGGCAACATCCATTAATGTGGTCCACCAATGATGCATTCTCCCTGAAGTAGAATTTACTGCTTTCTTAGAGCTGATTTTGATTATAGTTGAGTATTGTTTAATGAACAGCTCTTTACATCAGACGACACCATAATCTTTTTGAATACGGCTGGGGGCAGATATGGGGAAATCGCTGTATATGGTCCTTGATATTCACTGGGTTATTTGCTTTGTCGTGGAATCACAGGAGCTTATTGTGCCTGGGTCATTTGTTTGGAAAAGTTCCTTAAACAGCCTCCACAGCCTGGCTCTCTTCTGAACCAGGCAACATTTTTCTCTTTTAAACATGCGTCCAATTTCTAGGGGTGTCTATGGGGGAGGCAACTAGAGATATCCCCCTGTTCCCCCCCCACCATTGCTCTGACAATGAGAAGAAGACATGCCCTCTTTTCATTGTTACCATCAACGATTCAGGAGCAGCTTCTTTTTCACTGCATTTGATTTTTGAATGGACATTTAGCCATAAACACTGCTTAACTACTTTTTAAATTCCTCTTCTTTGCACTACTTATCTTAATTTAACTAATTAAAATACATACATGGTCACTGTAATTCAGTTTTTTTGTTTACTTATCATGTATTGCATTGTACTGTTGCTGCAAAGTTAACAAATTTAACAACATATGCTGGTGGTATTAAACTTGATTCTGATTCTGATTCTGAATTGAGATTATGGTCTTAAGTGCATTATGTTTACCTCATGTTCTTAAAGATGAGTTTGTGCTCTTCTGACACCTGGCAGGTTTTAATTCTTGCATGTAGTTCGGCCAATTTCAATTTGAAACCTACCATGTCCTCCATAGGTAGTCAGTTCCTGATCTGCTTTACAAGAATGTAAGGCTAAAACATTGAAGAGTTGACCAAAGGTAGTTATGATTAATAATAACTGTATTGATGAAGTGTCACTGACCAGATAGATTTGAGTTTCTCTCTCTGCAGATGTTCCCTCATCAGCTGAGTATTTTTACCTTTCTCTGTCCCTGTATTAACTTTCCAGTGTTGGTAATATTTCATCTCCTTCTTGTGTTTATTCAACTGGCACATTACTTCCAGGAATGGTTCATCTCTTCTTTCCATGTGTCTCTTTTATCTTATTCTGCTTTGTTGATTTTGGTTTCTTTTCTCTGAAGGGGTATCAACCAAAGCAGGCTTCCGCAGCAGTAACCTAACAACCGGGGACTGTCTCTGCTCAAAGTTCAAAGTTCAAAGTAAATTTGTGATCAAAGAGCAGATGTGTTACAATGTACTACCTTCAGATTCATTTTCTTGCAGGCATTTACAGGGAAAAAGAAATGGAATAGAATTTTATGAAAAACAACCAATGTGGAAAAGAAGACAAACTGTGCAAATAAAAATAATGCTGAGAATATGAATTGTAAAGAGTCCTTGAAACTGAGTCTGTTGGCCGTAAAGTCAGCTCCGAGTAGTGGTGAGAGGTAATCCATGCTGGTTCAGGAGGCTGATGATTGTAGGGTAATAATTATTCCTGAACCTGGGGATGTGGGACCTAAGGTCTCCGTATTATCGGCTCCTGTATTCGTGTTTTTTTATTTGTTTGTATTTGCAGTTTGTCTTCTTTTGCCCATTAGTTGTTTCTCAGCCTTTGTGTGTTGCTTCTCATTGATTCTATTGCATTTCTTTGTTCTTTGTTGAGGTTGAAGTCGAGGAGGGCGGGCGGGTGTTTGGCACTGTCAGTAACCACTGGTTTGATGTTTGATGCTCTTTGTGGTGTTCGCTTGCTTTTTGCTGTTTGTGCAATTTGTGTTATTTTCATGTGTTGGGTATCTGATGTTTTCCAGAATGGGTTCCATAATGTTTCTTTCTTTCATGGCTGACTGCGGGAGAATGAACTTCAGAGCTGTATTCTGTACACACTAATAAATGTACTCTGAATCCTTTTCAATCATTGAATGTCTGTAAGAAAATGAACCTCAGGGTAATATATGTTGACATATATGTTCTTTGATAATAAATGTACTTCAGACTGGAGCACTGGGTAGAAACCCATGCAGCCATGGGGAGGTCACGCTGACTCCACACAGACAGCAACAGAGGTCAGGATTGCACTTGGATCACTTCAGATGAGGTGTTTGCCCCGGTTTCTCTCACTGAATTTGCTACCTGACCTTCTGAGCGTTTTCAAGATGTTCTGTTGGCTTTTCCTTTCCGTGTTGGCATTA
This sequence comes from Hypanus sabinus, assembly GCF_030144855.1. Classification (NCBI taxonomy): domain Eukaryota; kingdom Metazoa; phylum Chordata; class Chondrichthyes; order Myliobatiformes; family Dasyatidae; genus Hypanus; species Hypanus sabinus. The sequence continues at coordinate 35,042,318 of NC_082733.1, read as the reverse complement.
TTGTTTTCCAAAACCTAGCGAAGGAATTAAAATGGAATCACTATGTGTTTCTGTTCCTGAAGGTTGTCAGGAGAATATAATTAGACGCTGATGAAGAAAAAGGGTGGCACGGTGGCACACTTTACAGTACCAGCGACCCCAGTTCAATTCCCCCCGCTGCCTGTAAGGAGTTTGTACATTCTCCCTGTGACCATGTGGGTTTCCTCCCCCATTCCAAAAGTCAGGTTAATTGGTCATTGTCAATTGTCTCATGATTAGGCTAGGATTAAATTGGGGTTGCTGGGCGGTGCCACTTAAAGGGTCAGAAGGCCCGACTCCATGATATATTTCAATGCAATAAAATAAAAAAAAATAAAACAAACTTAGTTTTTAATTGCAACTCACTCTTTGGCAGAATAGCCTACTGATAATTAGCAGGCAAGTTCACATGTGAGAAATGAGTTGATAGAGGTCGAGTGGAATTGTTTTCCCATCCTTGTTTATGCCATTAAGTGAGGGGTCCGTGGACACCAGATTGGGAACCACTGCCCTAGAAGAACCAGGAGCTGCACATTCCCGAGTCTGGGTTCCATAGATGAGGCCGTCCCTTTGAATACAAAAATGTGGATTGATGCGGATTCCAGAAGGGGAAAGAACAGCTGGTGGCTTCGGGGAAGCAGAAAGAATGGAAAATAAATGACTTTGCTGGCAAGTTTTCAGGAAACTTGTGGTTTGGAAAAGTCCAGAGCTGTTCAGCAAAGAGAGACCTTTGAAGAGTTAAAAAAAGATGGATTTCCAAACAAATTATGAGGGGGCTTGGGTGGGTTAAGGCATGGACTGTGTTCCGAATTAAATATCCTGGGTGCTTGATCAGCTGAGTAACATGCAAGTAATGGTCTATGAATTGCATTCAAACTTGGGATAATCTGGGCAGCATTGGCAGATGCTCAAGATACACTTCCATTGTAGATTGGCAAGGTCTCAAAACCCATCTCAACAGACTTTACAATCAACACACTAATGGGCAAGATATGAACTAATTGATTAATTCAGTGAGAAGACTTGAACAATATCTCATCATTCCAAAACTGAGCGTATACTGTCAAAGAGTGTTCCCAAATGTTGTCACAAGATTTCTGTTTATTCAGATTTAATCTCTGCATGGTCCTGTCAATTATGTAGAATTACTCGGAATTCAGAGTAGAGATTTATTTTATTTTATTTTGAGATTCAGTGTGAAACAGGCCCTTCTAGCCCAACGAGTCGGACTGCCTAACAACCCACTTATTTAACCCTAGCCTAGACACAGGACAATATACAATGAGCAATTAACCTACTAACTGGTATGTCTATGCACTGCATCACCTGGAAGAAACCCAAACGGTTCATAGGAGAACATACTAACTCCTTACAGACAGTGTCAGAATTGAACTCTGAACTTTGGAACGCCCCAAGCTGGAATAGTGCAGAGAAACCCCGACAAATGGGCAACAACAAGTGTTTCTGCTCCATCTCCTGCCATCCCATAATTCCATTTACCTAATTGTTGCCCAAAAACTTTCCCAATGCACAGGTGCCAATCCTTCCTTTTGAAGCCCCAACATAATGGAAAACAGACTCTGCTCCATAGACGCCATCTACACTTCTCACTGCCTCAGTACAGCAGCTAGCATCATCAAAGACCTCATAAGATGTTCTCTTATCTCCCCTCTTCCATCGGGTAGAAGATGCAAGCCTTCTACCCTGTTTCATTCCCGAAACGTCAACACATCCTTTACCTTTTTGGCCTTGGATTCACCTTACATGATATGCACTTCATTTATGCCTCTGGTTGGTAAGTTCCAAGCTGATATTCTTTGATTCAATATTAGATTTGTTAATGGTTATCTTATAGTCACAGGAACCAGGACTCTGTTTTGCTTCCTCAGTGAAGCAGTCAACATAATCAAAGACCCACCCAACTCAGACATCCTCTCTTCTCCCTCTCTCATTGGGCAGAAGATACAAAATCATGAAAGCACAGACCACCAGACTCAATGGAAACTTCTACCCCACTGTTATAAGATTACTGACTGGTTTCTCGGAAGATAAGATGGACTCTTGACCTCACAATCTACCTCATTATGATGTGCCTTACTGTTTGCCTGCTTTCTCTGTAGCAGTTACACTTTATTTGGCGCTCTGTTACCCTGTAGTGATGTGATCTGAGTGAACGGTATTCAAGGCAAGCTTTGCACTGTTTCTCACACATCTGATAAGAAGAAGAAGAAGGTGCCAATGAACAACATGGCCCAAAGTTACACCTTTCAGACAGTTCATTAGACTACTTATTTTACTTCTTCTTTCAAATACGATTCTGCTACTGTTGGAACATGTGATTTACATTTTGATGATGTGTTTTCGGTCCGATTGAGCAACATGGCGCTCTGCTGTCTCTGAGGGTGATTGGTGAGGTTTTGAGCGGAGTATGCAGCCTGGAGGCCAAGAAGCCTGGAGATGGGGCGCCCATCCCAAGATCAACTCCATTTCTCTCTGACCTTGCCAATTAAAGCATCGAGTAAGATTGAAATCAACGAGGGCGAGAGAAGAAGGCGAGCGGGTGTTCAGCAGCGTCTACCTGCGTTTTACTGGTCTCTCTCTCGCTGCTCTTTGAGGAAGATGCTTGCATTCGATGCAGCTCTATAAAACTCTAGTTAGGCCAACTGTGTCCAGTTCTGGTCACCTCACTATAGGAAGGATGTGGAAGCATTGGAAAGGGTACAGAGGAGATTTACCAGGATGCTGCTTGGTTTGGAGAGTATGGATTATGATCAGAGATTAATGGAGCTAGGGCTTTACTCTTTGGAGAGAAGGAGGATGAGAGGAGACATGATAGAGGTGTACAAGATATTAAGAGGAATAGACAGAGTGGACAGCCAGTGCCTCTTCCCCAGGGCACCACTGCTCAGTACAAGAGGACATGGCTTTAAGTTAAGGGGAGGGAAGTTCAAGGGGGATATTAGAGGAAGGTTTTTCACTCAGAGAGTTGTTGGTGTGTGGAATCCATTGCCTGAGTCACTGGTGGAGGCAGACACACTAGTGAAGTTTAAGAGACTACTAGACAAGTATATGGAGGAATTTAAGGTGGGGGGTTATATGTGAGGCAGAGTTTGAGGGTCAGCACAACATTGTGGGCCGAAGGGCCTGTAATGTGCTGTACTATTCTATGTTCTATGTTTGACTGGTCAAGGTTTAATCAACACGGTTTGTGGTAGGACTTTACAGTTCGTGTTATATGTGTTTCTGATTTTTATTGCTATTTTGCATGATTTTGATCAAAGCAGACTGGCTCTGCTGTCTGCAGTCAATGAATGACAAAATACTAAATTGAACTGAACTGAACATTCCTAGACTGTTTCAAGGACTCTGTGGTTTTGACGTTTATATTGTTTTTCACTTGTTCTTTGCCCTTTGCACAATTTGTCCTTTTTATTGTGCATTGCGTGCTTGATGTTTTCTTTGAACCATGTTCCATGGTGCTTCTTTGTTTTGTGGTTGTCTGTGGGAAAAAGAAACTCAAGGTTGTTTACTGCATATATACTTTGATAATAAATGTACCTTGAATCTTTATTAAATCAATTCTAATTCCAGTAACAAGAATAACAAACTACACACTGTGCTAATGCCCAGACATATCTTATTTGGTGCTGTATTTTACCTGTCGTTGAATATACTTACTCCAACAGGTGTTAATAAAATGCAAACCTGGACTTCAGTTACATTAGTACCATGGATCAAAGATGGGATGAAGATTGCAAAATAGTTGAATACGACATTCAATGCATAAATACAAAGACATCGTGTGGCCTCCAGTGGCAGGTCTCCAAGAGGGGAGATACTGTTTGATATAGTTTTCTCACTGAAAGAATTTCATGGTCTGTTCACCAAGAAGAAGGTCTGGCAGCAAAGGTATGTATGGCAACATATGTGTGGAACATTATGAAAGTTTTTAAAAATTTGGCACATGTACACTGAAATATCAAGTAAAATGTGTACTTGTGTCAATGACCAACACAGTCTGAAATGTGCTGGGGCAGATTGCAAATGTTGTCACGACTCCACTGCCAACATAGCATGTCCTCAACTTACTAACCCTCACTAACTCGTACGTCTTTGGATTGAGGGAGGAAACTGGAGCGCCGAGAGGAAACCCACAGATTCACAGCACAAACATACAAACTCTTCGCAGGCAACAGCAGGAGTTAAGCCCCACTCTTACAGCCGGCGCTGTTTAAGTTTTATGCCACCCTGCCGCCCATACCTCTGTACAGCTGCAAACGCGACACTGAGCTTTGTGTTTTAGTCAGCAGTTCTCTTTCTTACTCACACTCTGAGCTCAGCATCACTGGCCTACCAAACTGTTCCAGCAAGGCCCAACATAAACTGGAGGGAAAACACCGTAGCTTCTGATGGGACACATACATATATCCTTTCAGAGAGTTCAACATTTCTAAAAAGGAAGCAGTCCTAGCATTGATATTTAAATTCAAAGTTTAAAGTAAATTTGTTATCAAAGTACATTTGATAATAACTCCTCCACAATCTCCATCAGCACAGGAGACCACAAGGCTGTTTGCTTAGCCCCCTGCTCTACTCACTTTATACTTATGACTGTGTGGTTAAGCACAGCTTCAATGCCACACTTACGCTTGCTGACAACACCACTGTTGCTGGCTGAATCAAAGGTGGTGATGAATCAGCATATAGGAGGGAGATTGAAAATCTGGCTGAGTGGTGCCACGACATCAACCTCTCACTTAATGTCAGCAAGACTAAGGAGCTGATTATTGATTTGAGGAGGAAGGAGCGAGAGGTTTATGATCTGTCCTGGGCCCAGCACGTAAGTGCCATTATGAAGAAAGCATGACAGCACCTCTCTTCCCTAAAAGTTTGTGAAAATTCAGCATGACATGTAATACTTTGACAGATTTCTCAAACTTCTAAAGATGCGTGGTATATTGACTGGGTACATCACAGCCTGGTATGGAAACACTAATGCTTTGAACAAAGTAATGGATACAGTTAAGTCTATCACAGGTAACACCCTCCCCACTATTGAGCATATCTACATGGTGTGCTCTCACAGGAAAGCAACATTCATCATCTCAAGGACCCAACCACCCAGGCATGTTCTCTTCTGACTGCTGCCATCAGGAAGAAAGCACAGGAGCCTCAGGACCCACAGTACATGGTTCAGGAAAAGTTATTACCCCTCAACCATCAGGCTCTTGAACCACAGGGGTTAACTTCACTCAACTTCATTCGTCTCATCACTGAACTGTTCCCACAGCCTATGGGTCACTTCCGAGGGCTCTTCATCTCATGTTCTCGATATTTATTGCTTATTTATTTATTACTATTATTACTCTTATTTTCTTTAGTACTTCTATAGTTTGTTTTCTTTTGCACTTTGGCTGCTGTCCATAATATTTGGTGCGATCTTTCATTGATTTATGGATTTAGTGTGTATGCCCACAAGTAAATGGATCTCAGGGTTGTATATAGTGACATATATGTAGTTCGATAATAAATTTACTTTGAACTTTGAACGTATATGCTACCATACACTATGAGATTTATTTCTTGCAGGTATTCACAGTAGAACAAAGAAATACAATAGAGTCGATGAAAAAACTACACACAAAGACTAACAAGTAACTAATGTGCAAAAGAAGATAAACTGTGAAAATGCAAAAAAAAGGAATATTAATAGTAAATAAATAATTAAATCAATAATATTGGGAACCATAAGTCCATAGGTTATGGCATCAGTTTGGTGTTGAGGTGAGTGAAGTTATTCACGCTGGTTCAGGAGCCTGATGGTTGAAGGGTAATAATTGTTCCTGACCCTGGTAGTGTGGGACCTATGGCTCCTGCACCTCCTTTCCAATGGCAGCAGTGAGAAGAGAGTGTGGCCTGGATGATGAGCATCTTTGATGATGGATGCTGCTTTACTGAGGCAGCATTCTTTGTAGATGTGTTCAATAGTGGGAAGGCTTTTCCTGTGATGGACTGGATTGTAATCACTACTATAGTAATGTATAGTGATGTCTTACAAGGCCATAGTAATGTCTTACAGTTACTTCTGCCTTCATACCTTGTTTAGAAAATGTTACCTTACAATATCATCCCTTTTATCATCTCTCTTGCTACCTTGTCATGGAGCTCACCTTTTAAATTCTTTTACCTGACCTAACCAGCCCTTTACCAGTTGAAGCCTCTTTATACCAGTTCAGATGAACAATCCCAATCATTTACTCTTCTTCTCTCTCCACTTGTGGTGCCTGACCTGCTGAGTATTTCAAGCATTTTCTGCTTGACCTCAGGCTTTCAACACCTGCGGTATTTTATTTTTGCCTGACATTTCACTCTCAGAGGAATGGTGAGTAGGTGGGGCCATGGATTAGGCCTTTGGGTCAAGGACAGGAGGAAGAATGACCAACTAGACAACATACTAAACGGTGAGGCACCATCCTGTGACTCTTGCTAGAAAAATGCTAGTGAAGTTCAGATGAGGACAAACAAAGACTGATAATTGCTGGGGGGGGGGGTGGGTAGAGGGGTTGGGATAAATATCAGGAGACACAGGGAGACCAAATGTTGGAATGACAAGGAGACTGTAACACAGATGGTGCTGGCAGCTGCTGCCTCATCGTTGGCTTCCTTCCAAGCACTCGAACCTGAGTGAGTACCATTTGCTTGCAGTGCACATCCCTGGAAATAAATGGAACATTGGTTTCCAGAAAAATGTTTTTTGGAGGAAGCACAGATCTTGAAAGGTGAGAAAATTTTCATTGCTCGGGAGAAGCTTTAACAGAATCCAAGTCCCTGATGAGAGGTTTGTTCTGCTGCCCATCCCCTCCCCCCCATTTTTACAGTAGGTGCAGCGAGTGACTTGGTCTCCATTAACTCTGAAGATAATATTTCAAACTGATTCTCACACTTCCTTGTGGCCTAGTTTAAAAGAAAGCTGATCTGTGCTGATGCCTACGAGTCCTCTCATCAAAAACTCCAGCTTGTAATCAATATCTCCACAGTGATTATGGGAAACTGCAATCACATTGGCCTCAGAAAGTGTGCCAGTGTTGCGAATTTGCAATGTGTGCTGAGTTGCCAACTTGGAGTTTCCCCAAGGCTTTTGTGAGATGAACTAATTCTAATCACCTGCCCCCAGTCTTTCAGCATTGGTTGGATGACAAGTCAATCAGACTATGACCTACCCTCTTCTACCAATCAGAAGCTGAGTGGAATTGTCTTTACCCAATAATGTATTTCCTGATTGTTAGTCACACATATTTTCCCCACATCTGATTTATTTTATTGTCCCTACACAAAAATGAGCAGATAATTTTTAGGTACACATGCCAAGAAATTTACAACCAGTTGATAAATGTGCTTCTTGGTATTGCTACCTTGGAAGTTTGATGAAATTAATTTTGCAGATGGACTACAATAAGCTGATGAAATTACTCAGTGTTTAGCATTATTGATCAGGGATGAAGTTTCTATGTGACATGCTAATTATTGTCTTTATAATCTCTTTCTCTTTTAGACTGTTTGTAGCAGTGTTCCAGAGCTTAGTCTCAATTCTCAGAGACTCTAGTGCCAATCCTAAAGATTTGGCACTCCAAGACACACATGACAATAGCCACAGTGTACTCTTGTCTGATTCACCAAGTCTGGTTACTAGGATGACTTCTTCTGCGGGATCTGCTCATATGTGATTTACAGACATTTTGAAGGAAAATGCTGAAGCAGCTGCAGGAAGAGCAATTTTATCTGCTTTCGATTATTGTAAGGGACTTGAACCGAGCTGAGGTACAAGTTCAAAACTCTTTTCATTCCTTGTCTTCTGCTCCTCTGCTTTAGGGAATGTTAACACAGTTTTGGCTTCAATACCCTGGCAGCCAATAGCCCTCTGATAATTTACCCAGGAAGCCATTCACTGTGGTTAATAAAAAGTCAGCAGATATTTGCCAATGGACACGTCCATTTTGAACGTGGTCCAGCTCAGAGTCTTTTCCCTTAACAATATGGCTAACTTTCTTCTCTTTCAGAAAGAGTAACTCCATTTTTTTTTACAAGTACTATACCATCAGGATGTCCAAAAGAGTGCATAGTACATCAGGACTGGAAAGGAAGAGGGATGATGCCAGAATAAGAAGGTGGGGGGTGATGGGAAGGAGGACAAGTAGGAGGTGATTTTGTGAAGTCAGGTGGGTGTTGGAGGGGGACGAAGTAAGAAGCTGGGTTGTGATAGGTGTAAAAAAAGAGATAGAGAAGAAAGAATCTGATAAGAGAGGAAAGTAGACCATGGGAGAAATGGAGGGAGGAGGGGCACCGGGGAGGTGATAGGCAGGTGAGGAGAAGAAGGAGGAGGGAGCTAGAGTGAGGAATTGAAAAAGACGGAAGGAGAGGTGAAATTACTGGAAGTTGGAGAAATTGATATTCATGCCATCAGATTGGAGGCTACCTAGATGGAATATGAGGTGTCATTCCACCAGCCAGAGAGTGGCCTCATCGTAGCAGAAGAGGAGGCCATGGAGCAACATATCAGAACAGGAATGGAAATAGGAATTAAAATGTTTGGCTTCCAAGAAATCCAACTTCTGGTGGATGGAGTGAAAGTGTTCGACAAAGCGGTCCCTGAATTTACGCCGGGTCTCACTGATGAAAAGGAGACCGCATCAGGAGTACTGGATACAGCAGACGACCTCAATAGATGCACAGATTAAGTTTTGCTTCACTTGGAAGGACTGCTTCGGAGGCTGAATGGAGTGAGGGAGAAGGTGAATGGGCAGGTGGAGCTCTTCTGCCACTTGCAAGGGTAAGTCCCAGGAGTGAGATTAGTGGGGAGGGACGAATGGACGTGGGAATCTTCGTCAATACTACTTCACCTGGCTGTATAGTTCAGTCCTTTGGAATGTAGATTCCCTGAAATGCAGCTTTTAAGAAGATGTGAGCTGTATTTCTGAATCAGAATCAGGTTTAATATCATTGGCGTCTGTTGTGATATCTGTTAACTTTGCAGTACCAGTACAATAATAACAGAAAGAAAAAGAACTGAATTACAGTAAGTATGAATGTCTATATATTAAATAGTTAAGTAGTGGAAAAAATGGAAATAAAATTAAAACTCGTTGAGTGCGTGCCTTCAGCAAGCCATTCTCACTGTAGTGAGATATTAACCCTGCATCAATGTGAGAAATTCTAAATATATCTGTTAATGCAGCCTGGAAAATAATAAAATAAAAAAAAACAATGCGTGTATTTGGTAGCTTTCACATTAACCCAATGAACTTTACAGGCAATGATGTAATTTTGAAATGCGGTCACTGTTAAATGTGTAGAGCTAATTTGCACACAGCAAAATCTCTAAGTGGTAATGCCCAGATAATCAAGTTAAGGGATATGCATCAACCAAGAATTCAGCACAGCCTCCCCTTCCAGTTATAAAAGATTACACAGCAATTTAAAAAAAAATAGGCTCTCAGAGTTCAACACTTCATCCAAAGCATTTCCTTATACAGCAGGATTGGAGCATCAACTTTAGATGTTATGCGCACAAAGTACAAAAATTCAAAATAAATTTATTATCAAAGTACATATATGTCATCATATACAGCCCGAGATTCATCTTCTTGCGGGCATACTCAATGAATCTATGATTGAGTCAGTGAAAGACTGCACCATCTTGGGCATTCAACAAGTGTGGAAAAGACAACAAGCAAAAATACAAAATGATAATGGTAAATAAATAAGCCATAAATATTGAGAACATGAGATGAAGAGCCTTTGAAAGTGAGTCCATAGACTGTAGGAACATGTCAATAATGGGACAAGTCAAGTTATTCCCTTTGGTTCAAGAGCCTGATCCTTGAGAGGTAATAACGGTTCCTGAACCTCGTGATGTGAGCCCTGAGACTCCTGTACTTCCTTCCGGATGGCAGCAGCAAGAAGAGACCATGGCCCAGATGGTGCGGTCCTTGATGGTGGATGCTTCTTTCCTGTGATAGTGCTCCTGTGATGTGCTAAATAGTAGGAGGGCTTTGCCTGTGATGAACTGGGCTGCATCCACTGTATTTTGTTGGCTTTTCTGTTCAGTGGCATTGGTGATTCCATACTAGTACTTCCCACATTAATTCATGCCGAGAATTAACCTGGCCCTGAATCTTGACTTGCACAGCAAATGTTGAATTTACACCATGCAGTGCTGTGAAGGAAAGATTAAATTCTTCAGTCTATAATGGTGCTGGAGACATGGCAACATCTGCGAGCTGGCCCAACGCATCCTTGTATTGTTTTGGACATTGATGCAAATACCACTTTTCACTGTATGTTTTGATGTTTCAATGTACATGTGACAAATAAAGCTGACCTTTAAGATCTTTAATCTTTGTAATTTAACAGGAACTCCATTTAAAAAAAACCTAAGTTAAGGAGTATAAATACAGTCAGATGAAATAGACAAGTTTTTGGTGAATTGTACGGTGTATAAAATTGCAGAAGAAACCTCCATGCAGTTTATTGACTCGTGATGAAACATCATCTTTTGAGTAAGAAGAGTTTTGATTTCCAGGAGATCAAAAATCAAGGATCAATTGTATTCACCATATACATTTACTTACACATAGCAAAAAAAAACACCATTCAATAAATATAAAGAATCATATAAAAATAAATTTAGAGATTAGAGATACACAATAAAATGTACATAAATGCTAATACATATTTACACTGTAAACAGCATTATAAAAATGATGTAAGATCTTTACAGAGCAGTGCAATGGTATGGATAATAGATGAGGGGGGAGAGCTGATTAAGTGGTTGAACAGGTTAACTGTCTGGAGGAAGAAACTTTAAAGATGGCGTGAAAATATTGTTTTAGTAGCCTTGTAGTGCTTTCCAGAAGGGAGCGTTTGGAAAAGGCCGTTTGCTGGTGGGTGCTGTCCGCAATGATTTACCCAGCCCCATTCTTTGTCCAGGACACGTGCAAGTCCTGCAGTGATGTAACCAAATGCTCACATTGCACACATCCTGGGTTGTCAACTTCACTGGGCTTACTCCTCGAGGTTTTGCCTACAAAATCTTCTCCCTGTACTGCTGCTCCTCTTATCCTATGCACATCAGAAGTTATAAAACAAAGTAGTGAGGACTTCCAAAATGGTGGCACTGATAGAGCTGCTGACTTTTAACCAGCTTTAGTTCAAATTTAATTATCATTCAACTATACGTGAATACAGCCAAACGAAACAGTGTTCCTCGGCAGCCAAAGCGCAAGACACGATACCAACAGTCATATACAGTACAAGGCACGTATAGCACATATATGACAGCAAGTAAACATACAAAACACAAAAATGTATGCAGCTCAAGTCAGAGTTACATATCCCGCAAATTGATGGTGCATGGGTGTTATCAGCAAGAACAGACAGTTCTCAGCAGTCCACAGATGAATGCAGACACAAACGCATGCAATCCAGCTCGTCCTTTCACCAATCGAACACTGGATGGCAGCACCAATGGGCGGGGCCAGCCCCCAACCCAGCATGGACGCTGTGCCACAGCGCCTCCGGCATCTCCTCCTGACAACTGAGGCCAAGCAGCTCCCCCCGTTGACTGTCTCACCAATAAACAAAGGAATCAGGCTTGCAGCATTTTACATTGCCAATGTCCAGCAGGGTCTTGCGATTGCAAGGGAAATGTCCAAGACAATCACTCGCTGTTAGGTTGCCCACTGTTTTCGTGAACCAACTCCAGTGCCTTTCTGTAGCAGGCAATAACAAGGTTCACACTGAATCAGGCTCCTCCAGGTCTTCCACTAATGAGCAGCTCGCTGATGAGGTAGACCTGCAGTACCTGAAGTTCTTAATGTCCAGCACTTTCCTGTGTCATAAAACAGATAGAACCATAGAAACATAGAAAACCTACAGCACAATACAGACCCTTTGGCCCTTAAAGTTGTGCCCAACATGTCCCTACCTTGGGAGTTACTAGGCTTACCTATAGCCCTCTATTTTTCTAAGCTCCATGAACCTATCCAAAAATCTCTTAAAAGACCCTATCATATCTGCCTCCACCACCATTGCCAGCAGCCCATTCCATGCACTCAACAGCTTCTGAGTAAAAAACTTACCCCTGACATCTCCTCTGTACCTACTCCCCAGCAGCTTAAACCTGTGTCCTCTTGTGGCAACCATTTCAGCCTTGGGAAAAAGCCTCTGACTATCCACATGATCAATGCCTCTCATCATCTGATACACCTCTATCAGGTCACCTCTCATCCTCCGTCACTCCAAGGAGAAAAGACCCAGTTCACTCAACCTATTCTCATAAGGGATGCTCCCCAATCCAGGCAACATCCTTGTATATCTCCTCTTCACCCTTTCGATGGTTTCCACATCCTTCCTGTAGTGAGGCGACCGGAACTGAGCACAGTACTCCAAGTGGGGTCTGACCAGGGTCCTATATAGCTGCAACATTACCTCTCGGCTCCTAAATTCAATCCCACGATTGATGAAGGCCAATGCACCATATGCCTTCTTAACCACAGAGTCAACCTGCGCAGCTGCTTTGAGTGTCCTATAGACTTGGACCCCAAGATCCCTCTGATTCTTCACATTGCCAAGAGTCTTAGCATTAATACTATATTCAGATGTTAAAAAAGACAAGAACACCTTTGGTTAACCCCCGAGAGGCCGCTACGTCCGAACACATCACCATCTTATTGTATGTTCTGTCAGTTAAAGGCTAAACTCAGCATATATATACTTACTATAATTCCTTTTTTCTATGTATTGCATTGTACTGCTGTTGCAAAGTGAACAAATTTCACAACATATGCTGTTGATATCGAACCTGATTTTGATTCAGATGTACATTAAACATCAAAGCATGCAGCGAAGTATGTTGTTTGCCTCATTGCCCACCACAGTCCGAGAATGTGCTAGGGGCAGCCCACAAGCGTCACTATATCTTTGCCCACAGCTTACTAAACTGTACATCGTTGGAATGTGTGAGGAAACCAGAGTGCCCAGTGGGAACCCATGGGGTCACGGGGAAAATATGCAAGCTCTTTATAGGCATATGCTATTGTGCAGCCCACACGACGCAGGCACCCACTTGACAATCAGTGGAACTTTGACTGCACAGTTCTGGGTTGGATGATCATCATTGTGGCTCTCGGTAAAAGGTCACGACGTGCCACACTTGGCATGCCTGCAAAAAAATTTATACTGTTTGTACAGGAAACAAACATCACCGAATCATTTCGCTTGAAAGCTGCAAGTGGGGATGTGGTCTCCGGTCACTCTGGGCTCAGCCCAATATTGTAGTTAACTGATACACTCTTCAACTCAAAGTGGTTAATCCAAGAAACAACTGTGATTGTAGAAGAGTACAAAATCTCAATTGAAATATATTGCAATACTTCATTTGTAGAGGGCTCAGGTTCAATTTCAATCAGGATCAGTCTTGCTAAATCTGATCCAGGCAGCATCTTCCAGTAGCTTTGCTCTAGACAGATGCATTCATCGGATGGGATGAAATTACAGTCAGACACAGGCTCCCAGGTGAAATGGCCAACATGATGCTTTCTATTATTATTTTATTTACACTGGGCAAGGATACAAATAACTGCTGATTGGCCCTTTTGACCTACAGGCAGTGCACAGAGAAATGTTCATGGGTACAGAATGGAGAGTCACAGCACAGGGAAAATAAGGAATTGCTGACAAGCAATGTCTATGGAGTGTATTAATTATGATTGCAAACCCAATGGACAAACGGCTCCGTTTTTCTTGCATCAGTGTGAGGAGCTGTTTGTTGTCCGGGAGAGATAGAGGCAAAGGGTATGGCTTCAGAAGGATGAGGGGAGTTTTCCCCAGCTACGAGGCAAAAGATTCTGACGAAGCTTTCTCCCAGAGCCATCTGATGTTCAGATGTACCGTGGCAGAGACTGTAGCAGAAGGCAATATTTTCCATCATCCAAGTATATGGCCTGCATTTAAAACAGGTCTCCAAGGCGACCACCTCCTTGTTGTGATTTGGAGACTTGTGTGCCTCAATGACCCAGAGAGCTACGTTGGCTGGAGTCAAGACTTATAATCCTTTAGCTCTTTATAACTGTGGAGGCCAATTCTTTATATATATTTAAGGCAGATTCTTGATTGGTCAGTGCATGAAGGGATATGGAGAGAAGGCAGGAGAATTGGGTTGAAAGGGATAATAAATTAGCCATGATAAAATGGTGGAGCAGACTTGATGGGCCAAAGGGCATAATTCTGCTGTACCTTATGGTCTTATGGTCACCCATACCAAGCAGGTCAAAGGGTAGAGGCCAGACCAAGAGTGGTCTACTGATCCTTCAGGTTTGGGGCTTCAGCTCAGACTATCTGGCATATTGACCCCATTGCAGAAAGAGCAGGCTTCAAACTTAAATCATAGTATTATAAAATAATATTATACATAAACAATGAGTAAATGCTGAATACGGCTTGGAAACTGAAAATATTTTGTTTTTCCCTCTAGCTGTCTATTTGAAGGGCGCAGTTGGATTTTAGTCCCTGGCTGCAATAAAATTATCTTGGGGCCTACATTTGATATAATTATCGGTGATTTACCTTCATACTGCACCTGTTGATGATTTTACCTGATTTGAAAGCAGAGGCTTAAATAAGAGTACACTGCCCAAAGTCCAAAGTAAATGTGTTAACAAAGTTCATATATCTTGCCATACACTACCTTGAGGTTAATTTTCTAACAGGCATTCGTAATAGAGCAGTGAAAAATAATTGGATCAATGTAAAACCACACACAAGCAAACACTGGCAAAATGAGTGTGCAATAGATAAACAAACAAATAAATAAATAGTGAAATAAATAATTAAAAACATGAGTTAGAGGAGATCTTGAAAGTCAATCCATAGATTGTGGCATCAGTTCAACATTGATGTGAGTAAAGTTACCCATGCCAGTTCAGGAGCCTGAAGGTTGTAGGGTAATAACTGTTCCTGAACCTGTTTGTGTGAGACCTGAGGCTCCTGTACCCCCTTCCCAATTGCAGCAGCGGGAAGAAGTCATGGCCTTGATGGTGGGGGTCCTGGATGATGGATGCTGCTTTCTTGTGGCAGCGCTCCTTCTAGATGTGCTCATTGGTGGAGAGGGCTTTGCCTGTGATGGACTGGGCTGTGTCCACAACTTAAATAGACCTGCGCCTTTCTGGGTGTGCTGGGGGAGTCAATTTACTAAGATGCACAAGAAGGTGACCTGATCATTATCACGTTGTTGACTCTGGGATGCTACTGCGTGCAAATTGATTGCAGTGTTCCCCTCCAGGACATAGCCATGTCGCTTCTTGGACGTCTGAAGGTTTTCACTTTAACAAAGGGTCTCCAAGGTAGCTGAAATATTTAAGGGAAACCCGAGGGGAAGCATTTCCACAGAGGTTAGCGCAAGTGTTAAGTAAGCTGCCAGCAGAGGTGGTGGATGAGGGTTCAAATACAAAATTTAAAAGAAGGTTGGAAAGTGACATGGATGAGAGTGGCAGGGAGTGCCATGGCCAGATGTGGGTAGATGGGACTAGGCAAAAGACAGGTCAGCAGGGACTAGATGGCCCAAAGGGCCTGTGTTAGTCCTGTCGTTCTCTATGACTCGATGACTCTGTGACAGGGGTTCCCAACCTTCTTTATACCATGGATTAAGCAAAGGGTCCCTGTACCCCAGGATGGGTACCCCTGCTATCTGAATGTTTTCAGGATCAATCTATTTCAGCATACCTCTGCGCCAAGCAAGGAAATCTCCTGATGTTGAGTTGAAAGCCTCAGTTTCCTGGGACCTTTTAACCATTGAAAGAGGATCCAACAATGGACCATAAAGACTGATTTACTGCAGGCATTCAAGATGCATATCAATGCCAAGAGCTGTGGAGTGGTTGATACATTGAGGCTTATAGTTACAAATATCATCATTGTCATCACTACGTGCCGTGTTGTATGATGCGGGTGATCGTGGTCTTTGACCATGCTTGTTCTTGGCGAAGTTTTCTACAGAAGTGTTTTGTCATTGTCTTCTCCTGGGCAATGTCTTTACAAGATGGGTGACCCCAGCCGTTATCAATACTCTTCAGAGATTGTCTGCCTAGCATCAGTGGTCGCATAACCAGGACTTGTGGCATGCACCAGCTGTTCATACGACCATCCACCACCTGCTCCCATGGCTTCACATGACCTTGATCGAGGGGGTTGCTAGGAAGGTGCCACACCTTGCCCAAGGGTGACCTGCAGGGGGAGGGACTGCCTTACACCCCCTTTGGTAGAGACCCAAGTTACAAATAACACACTTCATATATGATGCTTGTTAGGACCCCCTTATTTTCCTCCTGCTCTCACTGCACATGGTCCCGCTTGGTGGCGCAATAATATCAACGCCGGACTCCGGAGCGAAGGTTCCCGAATTCGAATCCAAGTTGCGTTGAGCGTCAAGCTAGCAACGTGGCCTAGTAAAAACAAAAATAGCTTGCTATGGAAACACTGTCATGACGGTGCCCCGATAACTCCACTGCCAAGTTAAGGGCTATTCTTCTTCTTTTGCTTACCGCACATAGGTTGGCCTTGTGCTGTCTCCTATGATCTTCTATCAGTGCATTGCTTATTGGGCAAGACGACTAACCAGGAGTCTTGTCCAATACATCCCCATCCAGTATAAGTGAAAGTCGCCTCAACACACATGGATTATACTGGACAGTAATTGTTGACTAGGGTGACATATTTTCTCAGCTAGTTCAGCTGTTGCTGTCAGAGTCCAAAGTAAATTTATTATCAAAGTATGTATATGTCACCATATACAATCTGAGATTCATTTTCTTATAGGTATTTGCAGGAAAATAAACAAATGCAATAGAATTATATGGTAGCCACTTCACGGCACGGTAGCATAGTGGTTAGCACACGTTTTACGGTATAGGTGACCTAGGTTCAATTCCCACCGCTGCCTGTAAAGAGTTAGTATCTTCTTCCTGTGACACAGTGGCTTTCCACCAGTTGCCCTGGTTTCCTCCCACATTCCAAAGACGTTCTGGTTGGGAGGTCAATTGGTCACTGTAGATTGTCCCATGATTAGGCTAGGGTTAAATTGGGGATTGATGGGCAGAGTAACTCGAAGGGCTGGAAAGGCCTATTCCACACTGTATCTCAATCAATCAGTATATAAATTGATAAATACATTTATGAAAAACTATATGTTAGCATAGACTGATAAACAACCAATGCTTCCAAAGAAAATGCATATTACTTCACAGCTAATGTGACCCAAGCTCAATCCTGCCCATCATGTTTTTACTGTGATGTTGCATCCTTTCCCTATGACCACATGGGCTTTCTTCAGATGCTCTCGTTTATATCTAGGTCCCAGAACTGTGTGAGTTGGGAAGTTAATTGGCATCTACAAGTGGCCCTGGTGTGTATCGGATTGATGATCCTGGGGGGAGTTGAATGCGCGGAGATAAGATTGCATAATAGGTATAAAATGGCTCCTGTGGGTCAGCATGGAGTCAGTGGGCCAAACGACCTGTTTTGTGCTCTACCTCTCTGTGACTCGAGAGTCTCCTGGGAATTACCTGATTGCTTTTTGAGGATGAGGAAAAATAATTTATAGATATTCTTGAAATTATACTGGTAGTATTGCGATTACTCAAGTGTGATATCCTCCCACTGGGTTATCCTCGCAATGGAGAATGTCTGTGCATGACTTTGCTTTACATGGAGGAGACTGATGCATAGCAGTCACCACACAGTCCTTGACAAATCAAAGCACTTGTCAGGGTCAAGACAACTGTTAACCCTTCACTGCTGCTGCCTTCCTTCGCCTTCACTGCTGTTGCGATGTGAAATAATTTCCTGCCAGCTCCTCTGTTGAAGTATTGGTTGGATTGCGGCTCGTCTGGAACTTCCCTCCTGACCTTGCTGCCATGGGTGACTCTACCCAGAGTTAAACTCCAGACGGCATCCAGCATTTTGGATTTTTGCTTTGGATTTCCAGCATCTGCAGAATTTCGTGAGTTTTAGCTTTGGTTATTACCTCTCCTGAGATACAGAGGGGGCATTGTTGGTGAAAAACAACCTATGAACTCACTTTAAAGGACACTACAACTCTTGCCCTCAATATTATTTATTACATATTTATTTATTATTAGTAGTTTATTTTTCTTTTGTGTTTGTACAATTTCTTGTCTTTTGCACATTGGTTATTCGTCTTTTGTGTGTAGTTTTTCACTGGTTCTATTTTGTTTCTTTGTATTTACTGTGAATGCCTGCAAGAAAATGATGACATTGGTTGGAAATGGTGACAAATATGTACTTGGATAAAAGTTTACTTTGAGCTCTGGTTATTTTGAAAATTAAGTAGTGAGTGAACTTCTGTAAACCTTTCTTCATCAACAGAGTGTGTCGTGTCAAGATACTCTTCACCAACACTCAGACATTGAGTTGACACAAGGACCAATCTCAAATCCTCTGTTCGGTGACAAGTTCACCTTTAATATCATAAATTCATTATGAGGGATAAACTTTTCTTGGGCTTCCATCCAAGTGCAGATATCAATTATAACTGACGTCTCGATGACAAACTCTGGGAAGCACTAGATCCTTTTTCAAATTTATTATTGTCACATGTACCAGGGTGTCATATGAACATTGGGTGTTTGTCAGTTTTTTTAATGGGTACTTTTGGGTTTCTTGTTTTGTGGCTGCCTGTAGGGAGATGGGTCTCAAGGTTGTATAATGTAAGTATACTTTGATATAGATGCACTTTGAATTTTCAACTTCAAGGTACAGTGAAAAACTTTGTTTTGCATGCCATCCACTGAGAACATATCACATCAATGCATCATGGTTGCACAAAAGGAAAGCAATAGCAAAATGCAGAATAAAGTGTTACGATTACAAAGTGCAGTGGATAATAATGTGCAAGGGCCATAAGAAAGTATATTGTGAGGTTGAGAGTGCATCTTATTGCATAAGAGGTTTGTTTAATAGTTTTATAACAACAAGATCTGCAAAACTTAGCCATCATTCAATAGAAAAGACTGAAAGTCAAATGGATTTGTTAATCCTTTTTCATCTTTCCCTCCCCCCCCAACTTTCCACTTTCCGCAGGGATCGGTCCTTACGCGACTCCATTGTCCATTTGTTCCCCCCTATCCCTTCCCACCGATCTCCCTCCTGGCGTGTTTCCTTGTAAGCAGAACAAGTGCTACACCTGCCCTTACACTTCCTCCCTCACCACCATTCAGGGCCCCAGACAGTCCTTCCAGGTGAGGCGACACTTCACCTGTGAGTCCGCTGGTGTGGTATACTGCGTCCGGTGCTCCCGGTGTGGCCTTCTATATATTGGTGAGACTCGACGCAGACTGGGAGACCGTTTCGCTGAACACCTACACTCTGTCCACCAGAGAAAGCAGGATCTCTCAGTGGCCTCACATTTTAATTCCACGTCCCATTCCCATTCTGATATGTCAATCCATGGCCTCCTCTACTGTCGAGATAAAGCCACACTCAGGTTGGAGGAACAACACCTTATATACCGGCTGGGTAGCCTCCAAACTGTTGGCATGTACATTGATTTCTCTAACTTCTGTTAGTGCCCCTCCTCCCCTTCTTACCCTATCCCTAATTTTTAATTTTTAATAATTTTTTCTCTCTCTTTCCCTCTCACAATAACTCCTTGCCTGTTCATCATCTTCCTCTGGTGCTTCCCTCCCCTTTCTTTCTTCCAAGGCCTTCTGTCCTGTGATACTCCCCCTTCTCCAGCCTTGTATCCCTTTTGCCCATCAACTTCCCAGCTCTTAGCTTCATCTCTCCCCCTCCTGTCTTCTCCTATCATTTCGGGTCTCCCTGCTCCCTCCCACTTTAAAATCTCTTACTACCTCTTTTTTCCATGAGTCCTGACGAAGGGTTGCGACCCGAAACGTCGACAGCGCTTCTCCCTATAGATGCTGCCTGGCCTGCTGCGTTCCACCAGCATTTTGTGTGTGTTGCTTGAATTTCCAGCATCTGCAGATTTCCTTATGTTTGGATTTATTAATGGTTATTTGCAGTCATGATCACAGAAGAACGGGATCTCGGTTAAAATTTCTCTCACTAAGCAAGATAACCTTTGACCTTAGGAGACCTGCCACTATCCTGTTCTATGCTCACTCTCTTCCTCCCTCTCCTGCCCCCAACAATCCAAGGTTTCAGGCTGAGCTGAGGTCCCCAGTGGCCCGTCTCGGTTCAGATTACTGCACAAGGTGGAAATAAAAAGTCTCTTATCTGCAATGGTTAATTGGGCAAAGCAACAAAAAAAATAATTGGTGGCAAAGAGGTGTTGCTATGGTGACCACTGCAGGGAGCAGCAACCGTGGTGACTAAATTGGCCGTCAGTGTTGATTCGATCTTGTAAAGGTCTCAGAGCTCTGCAAGGAAGAAGAGCAGTGACCTCATCATCCAAGTTTGCCACAAATCCCCCTGCTGTCTGCTGAGGCATTTGACTGACAGTAATTTGTAAGAACTTCCATTGACCCTGCTGGTCCTCTGACACATGGAGGAAGAGGACACTTCTCTGCGGATGATATCATTGATATTAAGGATATCTCTGTTGATCTGCACATGCCAGTGATCTCAGATTCACTCTTTAAGTGTGGGACAACATGAACGTCTTCACTTGCCTTGGGGTGGGGGATACAACTCCATAACACACACCAATACAAACAGGAAAGAGTTAATTGGATTGTGGAGTTAAGAGTATATTTTGACAAATGCTAAACTATTTACAACTAATTTCAGTACAGGAAGTCGTTTTTAATGTTGTTTTCATTTAGGATTAATTGCAGATTACTCTTCCCCTTCTGCTGGAGAAAACAATTTGCCCTTGTTTATTCAGTGGGATATGTACATTGTCTTTTATTGGATTACTTTTATATCTACACTCAGTGGCTGCTTTATTAGGTACACTTGCACACTTGCTTGTTAATACAACTATCTCATCAGCCAATCATGTGGCAGCAGCCCAATGCATAAAAGCATGCTGACATGGGCAAAAGGTTCAGTTGTTGTTCAGATCAAACGTCAGAATGGGGCAGAAGTGTGACCTTTGACCATGGAATGATGGTTGGTGCCAGGTGGGGAGGTTTGAGTATCTCAGAAGCTCCTAATCTCCTGCGATTTTCAGACATAACAGTCTCTATAGTATAAAGAGAATGGTACAAGAAGCAAAAAACATCCAGTGGCAGGTCTGTGGGGAAAATGCCTTGTTAATGAGAGAGGCTAGAGGAGAATGGGCAGACTGGTTCAAGCTGACAGGAAGGTGACAGTAAATCAAATCAGAATCAGAATCAGTTTAATATCACCGGCATATGACATGAAATGTGTTGACCTTGTGGCAGTGGTACATTGAAATGCATAATAATGGAGAAAGAAATCTGTGAATTACAGTAAGTATATATATAATAGTTAAATTAAATAAGTAGTGCCAAAATAGAAATAAAAAACTAGTGAGGGTTCAACGTCCATTCACAAAGTGGATAGCAGAGGGAAAGAGCCTGCTCCTGAATAACCACATGTTACAACAATAAATTGAATTGAATTGACTTTATTTCTTACATCCTTCACATACATGAGGAGTAAAAATCTTTGTTACATCTCCATCTAAATGTGCAATGTGCAATCATAGTAATTTATCATAATTTATTATAAATAGAACAGTCAGTGTAATATAGAATGCACTCAAAAATCAACGTGAGTTCATCAGTCTGATGGCCTCTGGTTCTGGACTCCCCCAGCATTGGAAACATGTTTCCTGCCTCTAGCATGTCCAATCCCTTAATACTCTTATATGTTTCAGTCAGATCCCCTCTCATCCTTTCAAATTCCAGTGTATACAAACCCAGTCACTCCAATCTTTCAACATATGACAGTCCCGCCATCCCGGGAATTAACATTGTGAACCTCCGTTGCACTCCCTCAATAGCAAGAATGTCCTTCCTCAAATTTGGAGACCAAAACTGCACACAATACTCCAGGTGTGGTCTCACCAGGGCCCTGTGCAACTGCAGAAGGACCTCTTTGCTCCTATAAGTGGATGAGCTACAGCAGCAGAAGACCGTGAACATGTAAACAGTGGCCACTTTATTAGGAACAGGAGGTATCAAATAAAGTGGCCGCTTTGTGTATGCTTATTGTGTTTTTTATGCTGCATCGGATCCAGAGTAACAATCATTTTGTTCTCCTTTATGCCAGTAGACTGAGGAAAGACAATAAATAATTTTTAATCTTGCATCCTGAATACACAGCATTGTTAGCCCATCATGGCCGAGGAGCATTTTCTTAAGGTTAAGTTAATATGGAGATCGTTTTAAGCAAAGGGCTCACTGTGAAGTGATCATCCTTATTGTGGAATCCCTCCACCATCCTCTAACCCTATCATATCTCAGTGTAAATCCAATTCTAGTCCCTTCCTCTTTCCCAATTTTAATTGGTCTGCCAGTAACGGTGAGACCCCCCCCCCCCCCGCCATTGTCAATGTCCTAGAATTTCCTCCTTAAGCCAATCTTACTGCTGAAAATCTGTAAATCAGAATCAAGATCAGGTTTGTTATCACTGACAGTCAGTGCTGTGTAGAAGTCTAAAGTAAATATGTACAGTATATATAACTAGGGTGACAAAGACTTTTACACAGTACTGTACTTGTCAACAAGGAGTGGAGAGTGGGTTTGTAAATGTTGTAAATGTTGAGAGGATGTTGAGAATGGTGAGGGTGGAGTGCTGTGGGAAGAGTGTGGGACAGGTGGTAGAGGAGTTCCAGCGTCTGGGCATGGCGCGGGTGCACATACACTTTGCCCTGAGATACCAGGCAAGGTCATGTGATTCCAAACAATTGGTTTATTGATCATGACAGAATGTCTCTCTGGTGCTTCCTGCTCCCTCACCTCTCCCTTCCCGTTTTCCCAAACATGATTCCTTTCCCACTGTCCCCTTCCTACTCTCAGCCCACAATGAAGACCCATATCAAAATCAGGTTTATGATTACTCACATGCCATGAAACTAGTTTTATTTGTGGCCACAGTACAGTGCAATACATAAAATTACTACAGGACTGTGCAAAAGTCTTCGGCACCCTAGCTACATACAAGTGCCTAAGATTTGCAGAGTACTGTACAATACATTACAGTGCAATATATAAAAAAATTACTATAAGTTACAATAAGAAATATATAATAAATAAATAAGCAGAGCAAAAAGCGAGATAGTGTTCATGATCCATTCGAAGATCTGGTGGTGGAGGGGAGCTAGCTGTTCCTAAAATGTTGAGTGTTATCTTCAGGCTCCTGTACCTCCTCACTGATGGCAACAGTGAGAAGAGGGCATTTTCTGGATGGTCAGGGTCCTAAATGAAGGGTGCTACCTTCTTGAGGCACCGCCTATTGAAGGTGTTCTCAATGGTGGGGAGGTTAGTTCCCATGATAGTGCTGGCTGAGTTTACAACACGCTGCAGTGTTTTCTGATCCTGTACACTGGCCCCTCCATACTAGATGGTGATGCAACCAGTCTGAATACTTTCCACCATACATCTGTAGAATTTTGCCAGAGTGACATATGAAGCTCCTGGTGAAATTTACTGTGGTTGCTTGTGTGCCTTTTCATAATTGCATGTCAGGCCTGTAGGTTTTCACAAATAAAACAACGTGAGGCACTTTATGTTTAAGGAAATCCATAATAACTCATTTATTGTACTCCAGACATTGAACACAAAAAGCACGATAACAGAACTTCATGTAATACGTGATCACGTCAGAGCAGATTCTTAAAGTGAACCGCAAAGGAATGCCGGTGATAGTGAGTTACGTACGTTTCCACCAAACGCGTTACCCCACGGGCCCAGAAATGTTGATTCCCAGCTGCTCACCTTGCTCATCCTTTCCACCGCTGACCCCTTGAAAAGAACTGGTAAGTTTTCCCCCAAATTTCTCTTCCTGAAATCCATAATCAATTCCTGCTTTGACCCATCTTTCGGATGCATCTTATAAGCCCCTTTCTTGACGCTCACTCTTGCACCAATTTTGCTGATAACATCCCAGAGAAGTCCGTTGAGGCATTCAGCTATATTATAGATGCAATATAAATATCCGTGTAAAGCACTGGAGCTGATGTTGATCTTTTCCTACCCAGCAGTCTGAATTTGCTTTACAATAGGAGACAGGCTTGAAAAGTATTTCACCTCCTACTTCAGGGGAGTGGGATTTCTTCCACATTACAGTGTCACTCCCTGGAGACTGAGGATCAAACCCAGCTCCCTGTGGTCCATATGAAGTAATCAACTAGGCACTCAGTCAGCAGGGAAACTCTTCCACTTGCTGTGAGCATGCCTAATAGCTGTAAAATCATGTTTCTTGCAGGTTTATATCAGTGCAATTTAAAGTTGAATCAGATCAATTAGAAGTTTGCAAAAGAAAAAAAACACTTAATTTCTATAAACACAGGAGATTCTGCAGATGCTGAAAATACAGAAAACTCAGCAGGTCAGGCAGCACCTATGGAAAGGATCAAGGTTGATGTTTTGGTCTGAAATCCTTCTTCTGGACTTTCATTTCTACTGCACCTTTGATGAATTCTCGACACAGCTGACGTGGTACGAAGGATACTTTTGAAGCGTTTTGCAAGGCAGGAAACACAGCGGTTAGCTTTTGTGTAGTATGCTTTCATAAGCAATAATATGGGTAATGATGAGATAATGTAAGAAATTCATTTTCAGTTACAAATACTGAACACAATATAATCATAGCTGTATGACATACTCTGGTTAATCTTTGGCTTCACTGAAGTCAATGAATTTGAACTTATAAGATTCTAATTAAGAAAAGGAATTGCCGCTCACTGTCCAATGCCAGGTACAGACTCCATTCCACTGCAGAAGTAAGCTGGGCCTTATCTCTGTTGGTTGGTCAACTGACTTGTGACATTAGAATTAGGTAGTATGCACCAAATTTGTATTTGTAGGAGCGCTGGTTTGTGCTGAATTAGTCTGGAGGGAAGACAAAGAAAATCCTGAATTTCCTGATCACTCACTAATGAGCTGCTAACTCAGGGTCAGAGAGCACAGAAGTGGATAACCCAACTTATTGCACAGCTCTGAAATGTTTAGGATATCTTTATTTGTCAAATAATTGTCAGCAGTGTTATGACCAGCATGGTGGGGTGGCATGATTAGCACGACATTTCACAGTATCAGCGACCTGAGTTCAATTCCCGTTGCTGCCTGTAAGGAGTTGGTATGTTCTTCCTGTGACTGTGTGGATTTCCTGCAGGTGCTCCGATTTTCTCCCACAGTCCAAAGATGTACTGGTTAAAGGCGCACTGATTGGTAAGTTAATTGGTCATTGTAAAGTATCCCGTGATTAGGCTAGGGTTAAAATTAGGTGATTGCTCAGAGCGTGGCTGGAAGGGCCTGTTCCATGACGTATGGCAACAAATAAATAAATATTTATGGGTTGACGAAGTCCTGACGAAGGGTCTTGACCCGAAATGTCGACTGTACTTCTTCCTATAGATACGGCCTGGCCTGCTGCGTTCCACCAGCATTTTGTGTGTTTTGGTTAAATAAATAAATATGTAGCAACTGTGAAGGGTGAAATTCTCCTTTTTGACTATTTCTCCTGGTAATTTAATTGTAAAACATTTTTAACATAGTTTTATTCCCTGCATGTTGGCTGTGCTGGATATCAAGAGCTCTGTGTGATATGTATGTATGCTGTGGCTCATTGGAGGACATTGAATCAGCAGGTACCATTTGGAGAATTATACATAAAAATCTAGGCTGCACTTAGTACTGAAGGAATGCTGAAATGTTGGAGCTGAGATATTAAACCAAGAGGGGTAGTATGGGAGAGCTCCTGGGTATACAACCTGAGTTATTGGGCAAGGTTAAATAGGTTAGGACATTATTCACTAGGCCATAGGAGAATGACGGGAGATTTCATAGAGGTATACAAAATTATGAGTCTGGTATGGGTACGCCAATGACCTTGAATGGAAAATGCTACACAAAGTGGATACATCCCAGTCCTTCACGGGTAAATCCTTCCCCACCATTGAGCACATCTGTATGGAGCACTGTGGTAGGAAAACAACATCCATCACAAGGGACCCTCATCACCGAGGTCATGCTCTCTTCTCACTGCTGCCATCAGGAAGAGGCTACAGGAGCCTCATAACTCACCCCACCAGATTCAGGAACAGTTTTTATTCCTCAGCCATCAGTGTCTTGGATCAGAGGGGATAACTTCACCTGCCCCACCACAGCCTAGGAATCACTTTCAAGGACTCTTCATCTCATGTTCTCGATATTTATTGCTTATTTATTTATTATTGTTATTTATTTCTTTTAGTATTTGCACAGTTTGTTGTCTTTTGTACACTGGTTGGTCGCCCATTCGGTGCGGTCTTTCATTGATTCTGTTAGGGTTATTAGATTTATTGAGTATTTTTGCAAGAAAACAAATCTCAGGGTTACATATGGGGACATATATGTACTTTGATAAATTTACTTTGAACTTTGTATAGGTAGGATAAATGCAAGCAGACTTTTTCCACTGAGGCTGACTGAGACTAGAACTAGAGGTCATAGGTTAAGGATGACAAATGAAATACTTAAGGGGAACACGAGGGAAAAATTCTTCACTCAGAAGGTGGTATGAGTGTGGAATGAGCTGCCTGCCGAAGTGGGGCGGGGGGGGAATGCAGGTTTGAATTCAATATTTAAGAGAATTTTGGATATGTACGTGAATGGGAGGGGTTTTATCGAGGTGTGGGTTGGTGGGACTAAGCAGAATGACAGCTTTGCATAGACTAGATGGGCCGAAGGTTCTGCCTCTGTACTGCAGTGCTCTAAGACTCTATAAATTGTTAAACAATCATCTCTGAATCAATAACACTAAACCAAAATCATTCAGTCATTGCGTGGGGGAGCCTGCTGGTGCAAATTAGCTGTTGTGTTACTTACATTGTAACAGCGACTTTATTTGAAAAGCACATTTTAGGCTGTGAAACGTTTTGGGATTTTGTGAAGTTTTTTTTTGATAAATGTAAATATTGCATCAAGCAATTTGCTGGGCTAAGAGGTTATCTACAGGCATGGTCTGAAACAGAATGTTTGACAGTATGTCACCCGCAGTTGCACATGTTGATAATGCTACTAATCACCTCCACCTTTTGTTTCCTTGGGAAAACATTCGTGGAATCCTCTGGGCTTTCCCTCGAATGCATTGACAGACCGTTTTAACAAGACCTTAGAGGGCAAGTGTGTGCGGAGGCAGAAATGAAGAGGAAGAGGGACAATGTCATGGGGTGTAGGTGTAGCTGGTGTTTCACACTACGCAACCACTGGTTTACTGTGCTTTTGTATCAGGAAACAGGTTTATTATCACATTTTTATGTGATGTGAAATTTGTTGATTTGTGGCAGCAGCGCTGTGCAAAACCACAAAATTACTATAAATTACAAAAGAAATAAACAGTGCATAAAAAGGAAATAACAAGGTAGTTTATAGTGGGTACAGAATAATGCTTTAAAGATTAAAGATTACCTCCCCCCCTCACCTGGCTTCACCTGTCAACTGCCAGCTTGTTCTCATTCCCCGTCCCCCACCCCATATTCTTATTCCAGTTTCTTCACCAGTTAATTTGTTCTGTACCTTAAAATATTTAATTTGTGCACTTTACTCTGTTTATTTATGCATAATTCATTTGGAGATTTAATTCTTACTTTCCTATCGTATTGTGTGTTACATGTGTGTTGTGTAATGTGGACGACTGTGCTGTACACCCTGGTCCAGAGAAACCTTGTCTCAACTGACGGTGAGGTCAGCTGAGAAGATCATCGGGGTCTCTCTTCCCACCATTTACACCACACGCTGCACCCGTAACAGTACTGTGAAGGACCCCACGCACCCCTCACACAAACTCTTCTCCCTCCTGCCAGCTGGCAAAGGGTACCGAAGCATCCGGGCTCTCATGACCAGACTGTGCAACAGTTTCTTCCCCCAAGCCATCAGACTCCTCAATACCCAGAGTCTAGACTGACATCTACATCATTTATTATTATATTGTAATTTGTCCTCTACTGTGCCTATTGTCTTGTTTATTAATTATTGTACTGCCCTGCACTGTTTTGTGCACTTTATGTCGTCCTGTGTAGGTCTGTAGTCTAGTGTAGTTTTTGTATTGTTTTACATAGTCTAGTGTAGCCTTGAGTTGTCTCACATAGTCTAGTGTAGTTTTGTGTTGTTTCATGTAGTACCAGGGTCCTGGAGGAACATTGTTTTGTTTTTACTGTGTACTGTACCAGCAGTTTATGGTCGAAATGACAATAAAAAGCGACTTGATTTGACTTGACTTGACCTGACATGCACATAGTTAAATGATAATAAACTTGACTTGACTTGACTTAACCTCTTCCCCATTCTTCTCCAGTCCTAATGAAGGTTCCCATACCAAAACATCGACTGCTTGTTCCTTTCCTGCTGAGCTCCTCCAGCATTTTCTGTGTGTTGCTCTGGGCTTCCAGCATCTGTCGAATCTTTTGTGTTTAAGATAAGCTTTATTTGTTACGTGTACATCGAAGCATCACACCCTATAGGAAATGCATTATTTTGAGTCAACAGCCGACAAAGTCCGAGAACGTGCTGGGGGCAGCCCGAAAGTGTCGGCGTGTTTCTGGCGCCAACATAGCATGCCCACAATTGACTAACTCTAACTGGTATGTTTTTGGAATGTGGGAGGAAACTGGAGCACCTGGAGGAAACCCACACATTCACTGGGAGAATGTGCAAACCCCATACAGGCCTTGCTGCAGATTTAACTGTGATCTTATTGCTTGTACTGTAGAGCATTGGCTAACTGTTGTGTTACAGAGTTACTATGTGAAGATAACAGGTCTTTCATGGTTATGTGTGTATTACCCCAATGCTACAATAGAATTCATATCAACCCGATGTGGAGAAGGAGCATGAGGGATTGCATGTAGAACCTTACGTTCACTGGACGCACACCAAAACCTCACCTGAAGAAATATACCACCTTCCAGCCTGTCCACACCAGCCCCCCATCACCCTCTTGTCAGCAACTTCCTGTCCCACCTGTGGAAGATTACAGTTCCCACGTTGACCTCATCGGTCACGTCAGAATCTAAATTGGAAAAAGTCAGCCCTAATCCTACGAGACCGCTTGAGAGATTTGCCTGCACATCAAGCATCCTCAGTGTCTCATCCATTCTTAATGCATAGCAATGACGTATAAACTCCTCTGATATAAAGTTAATAATTAAAGATCTGAAGTAATTCCAGAAGAGTAATGGAACAAGATATTTAGCAAGTGCCACTGACAAAGGCACGTTCCTTTAATAATGTATTTTCCTGGTGATGAATTGCAATGTTGCTTTCTTTATATTTTTCATTAAACCATGAGTGTCCAAAGGGAAATGGAGCAAACTGTGTAAGGAAAGCATTGAAGGAACATTTCAGCGACGTCAGAATATGATTTGGTTAAGGTTGATGGGTTTGTATCATGACACAGGTTTCAAAATTCAAACTCCGAAGTAAATTTATTATCAAAATACCCGATACCATATACTACCTTGAAATTCATTTTCTTGCAGGCATTTACAGGGAAAAATCAAATACAATAGCATCTTGCACAAATTGACATAAACTGTTAAAAACTGACAAACAGCCAATGTGCAAAAGCAAATAAACTGTGCGAATTAAAAAAGATAATATGAAGAGCATGAGTTCTAAAGAGACCCCGAAAGCGAGTCTATAGGTCATAGATTCAGTTTAGAGAGGTGGAGTTTGAAGTTATCCACATTGTTCAGGAGCCCAATGCTTGTAGGTAATGACTGTGCCTGAACCTGCCGGTGTGGGACGTAAAGCTTTTGTACCTCCTGCCTGATGGTAGTAGAGGGAAAAGGGCATGGCTTGGATGGGGAGGGGGCCATCCATGTAAATGTAATCAGTGGTGGGGAGGGCTTTGCCTGAGATGGACTGGGCTGTATCCACCGCTTTCTGTAGACTTTTCTATTCCTGGGCATTGGTGCTTCCATAACCAGGCCATGATGCAACAGGTTAGGATACTCTCCACTGCGCACCCTTAAGAGTTGTCAAAGATTTTGGTGACATGTTGAACCTATGCATCTTTCTAAAAAAAAGTATACAATGACACTTATCCCAGGACTGATCCTCCGATATGTTGAGGCCAAGTAACTGACCCTTTCCTCCTCCGTACCCCTGATGAGCACTGGCTCATGGACCTCCAGATCCTTCCTCCTGTAGCTCTTTGGTGTTGCTGACGTTGAATGGGAGGTTGTTGTTGCGACACCTCTCAGCTGGATTTTCAATCTCCCTCCTGTATACTGATTCATCACCACCTTTAATTGGCTTGATGAGAGAGTGTCATTTGAATATGACTTTAGGGATTCACTTAGAATTAGATGAAAAAAAATCCAGCGGCATCAGCTGAATTTCTGACGTGCCAGAGTATAGTTGCTCCACTGTATCTCCATCTGCAGATACGATAGGGTCTTTTAAGAGACTCCTGGGTAGGTACATGGAGCTTAGAAAAATAGAGGGCTATGGGTAACCCTAGCTAATTTCTAAAGTTAGTACATGTTTGGCACAGCATTGTGGGCCGAAGGTTTGTATTGTGCTGTAGGATTTCTATGTTTTTGTTTTCCTGTACTCCACTCAGAATAATAGGAGAAGACCATTCAGCCCCCCGGGTCTGCTCTGCCATTGATTGACATCTATATCACCTTTGTTGCATTTTTTCCAGAGCTGTGGATATCCAATCTTTACAAAGGTATTTATCTATAAATGGTGAGAGCTTGCAATGTATGAGCATTCACAACATTTTGTAGAAGAATGCTAGATTCCAGTTTGCCTTCCTATGAAGATATACTTCCTGATTTTCCTCCTGAACAGCAAGGATCTCACTTCATTGTTTTCTCCTTTTTATCATGTGTTTCCTCAAGCAGTAGAAATAGTTTATCTTTTTATATTCTTTCAAGCTCTTTAAGCAGCTTAAATCCCTCAATGGACCATCCCTCAACATAGCAGACTACAGGTCAAGATGGTGGGTTTCACTTAGTCATTCTTCATTCACCGAGCTACTTTGCTCCCATTACCTACAAGGTGTAGGTTTGGAATGGAAGAAAATAATAAAATTCTGCAGATACTGGAAATCCGACACGAAAAAGTAGAAACTAATTGGAAGTTCTCATCGGGTCAGGCAGTATCTGTGGAAGGAGAAACAGTTAACATTTCAGGTTGGGGATTCTTCGTCTGTTAATATTTCAGGTCTGTTAACATTTCAGGACCTGAATTGTAAAGCGTTTGTCCTTCCGCAGATGCTGTGCCAGGCTTAGAGCATTGGTGGTGAACTGCATCAGATCAACATTGAGAATGTGGCAAGTGCACACGTGCTTGCGAGGAGAATCGGCCAGGCCTCAGGAGTGTAGAGGGCTCCTCCTCCTTTTCGCATGGGTTTTTCTTCTCAGCAAGCCTGGCTCATTGCTGCAACACTGTAAATTGCCCAGCACGTACCATTACTGACAAGACTCGGTAAAAATGTTTAATCGTACAATGCCTTTAATGATTCTATGCCCTTTCCCCTTACACATGACTGTTCAAATTGCAACACATCACACTTGCCCAGATTAAACTCCATCTGCCATTTCTCTGCCCACATCTGCAGCTGATCTACATGCTGTTGGCCCAAAGTAACAAGCTCTACACAATATTTGAGCCTTCATATTTAGTTCCACTCCCCACTATCAACTATGGATCACTCTCATCTTGAAATTATCAGTCACTGAATTCAAGTTTCACTCCAGAGACTGAATACAAGCATTATGTCTGACATTCGATACCTTCCTGTGCAACTAGGTCTTTGATTTCCTCACTTGCAGACCCCAGTTAGTACAGATCGGCAATAACATCTCCTCTACAATCACCATCACCTTCTTCTTACCATGCTCTCTTCTCACTAATACCATCAGGCAGGAGGAACAGGAATCAGAATCAGGTTTATTATCACCGGCATGTGACGTGAAATTTGTTAACTTAGCAGCAGCAGTTCAATGCAATACATAATATAGAAAAAATAATAATAAATAAGTAAATCAATTACAGTATACATATATTGAATAAATTTTAAAAAGTGCAAAAAAAATTACTGTATAATAAAAAAAGTGAGGTAGTGTCCAAAGGTTCAATGTCCATTTAGGAATTGGATGGCAGAAGAGAAGAAGCTGTTCCGGAATCACTGAGTTTGTGCCTTAAGGCTTCTGTACCTCCTACCTGATGGTAACAGTGAGAAAAGGGCCTTAACACCCACCCCAGCAAGTTCAGGAACAGTTGTTACCCTACAACAATCAGGCTTCAGAACCACTCAGAACTGATTCACCTTCTGGGACTCTACAACTCATGTTCTCAGAATTATTTATTTATACATTTACTTACTTATTATTATTATCATCTTTTTTTATTGTATTTCCACATTTTGTCTTCTTTTGCACACCCGTTGTTTGTCTGTCTTCATATAACAATTACAGCACGGAAACAGGCCATCTCGGCCCTTCTAGTCAGTGCCGAACGCTTATTCTCACCTAGTCCCACTGACCTGCACTCAGTTCATAACCCTCCATTTCTTTCCTGTCCATATACCTATCCAATTAAAAAAAAATTGTGGCTTTCATGTGTGGCTTTTCATTGATTCTATTGTATTTCGTCGTCTGTTGTGAACGCCTGCAAGAAAATGAACCTCAGGGTTGTATATAGTGACATATATGTACTTGGATAATAAATTTATTTTGAACTTTGATCTCTGAACTTTGTTTGTTGGAGTGTGTGTGTGTGTATGTTCTATTGCATTAACTTATTTTTCTGTAAGTGACTGCAAGAAAAAGAATCTGCGGGAAGTATTTGGTAACACTAAATTAGACTTTCTCATTGATTCCCATGTAGTACTGCAAGAGAGCTGCACTGCCAGAGAAACTGTCTTTTGGATATAGCACTAAACCAAGTGGGTGGTGGGATGGCGATAAGTCTCTACTAAAGGAGGTGTAGGTGTAGGGTGCTCCTTCCCTTCACTAGACTGTAGATCACTCTCGGGCAAGGTGTAGCACCTGCTTATCCCCTCCTTCCCCCCTTCCCCGGATCAGGGTCACGTGAAGCTATGGCAGCAGGAAGTGGATGGTCGCATGAGCAGCTGGTGCACATCACAAGTCCTGGTTGTGTGACCACTGCTGCCAAGCAGAAAATCTCTGAAGTGTATTGATAATGGTTGGGGTCACTCGTCTTGTAAAGACACTGTCCTGAAGAAGGCAATGGCAAACCACTTCTGTAGAATTTGCAAAGAACAATCATGTCATAGACCATGATTCCCCCAAATCATATGACACAGCACATAATGATGATGATAATTAGTTAATGCCTATTATGCCACTGTTCTTTACGGCAGCAATGAATGTCCTCCACCTCTGTCTGTCCCTGACCATCTTCTATATTGTGGCCCAGATATGGTTCAAAGTCCTCATTTCTGCCTCCATGGTATGGTGCCAATGGTCTTTGGTCTCCTGATTTTCCTCCGCCCATCAGCACTCCAGTGAAGTGTTATCTTGATAACGGAATTAGTCCCTCTTCTCATCACGTGCCCAATCCATCTCCAAAATTTCCTCAGGATGATTGTGGCCATGTCTTCTAGGTGACATTGAAGGAGCAGTGTGTGGTTAGAGATCCTTGATGGTCAGAAAATCTGGAGGATCTTCTGGAGGCTCGTGCTGTGAAATGACGACAGCTTGGCAAGGTTGTGCTCTGTCATGCACCAGCATTCTGACCCTTACAACAGTGTAGATAGAACATAGCTCTGGTACAACTTCACCTTGGTGTGGACGCTGTACTTGGTTGATCCCCATATGTTACTCATTGAGCTGAAGACGCTCCTAGCTTTACTGAGTCTGCACTGCGTGTCGTCCTTGGTCCCACCATCCTGCCAAATGATGCTGCTCAGACAGGTGAACCTGCTGGTGCTGGGTATGTCAATGATGCTGATGTGATATCTAAACCAAGGCTCTGAAAAGTGAACATGAGAGAACCTTTGGTGCAATTTTGCAGAAGAACAGAGACGTTATCCACAAATTCCTGGCCAATATTCATCCCCACCAAATCAGTACCTACTGAGAACAGATGGTCTTGATGTCAAAACAATGCTATTGATGGCAGTTTGCTGTGTTTCTGACATTATATCCATGAAATACTATCAGTGAGACATTCTGGAGCTTCCAATACTTTGGAGCTAT
Source organism: Hypanus sabinus (assembly GCF_030144855.1). Classification (NCBI taxonomy): domain Eukaryota; kingdom Metazoa; phylum Chordata; class Chondrichthyes; order Myliobatiformes; family Dasyatidae; genus Hypanus; species Hypanus sabinus. The sequence continues at coordinate 35,007,919 of NC_082733.1, read as the reverse complement.
GTGGAGATACATACAACAATTAAAGATTCCAAAAGATTTCCATTTAGAACAAGGCATTGTCAATAAGGGAGATGTATCAGCTATAGCAACTGTCTTGAATTAGTGCCACTGTCAATAATAAGAAACATTTCCTGCTTCAAATTGCCTCAGCAGGTTTCTCTGAATTTTCTCCTCCCGGCCAGTTTTACTGCCTTCTAAACTCTGCAAGTGAGCCACAGGAGGGCTGTTTTAAAATGCAGGCATCACACTGAAGCTTTGTAATCACTGAGTCCAATTTGCCAGTTCATTTATGACATTACACAGATTTATGTAATGAAATAAATGATAAGGATAGGCTTGCACAGAGACAGGGACCAATCTCGGAACATGGAGATTAGGTGGAACAATAGAGGACTGATCCGCAACAGACATCACTCTGCAGGAAAGGTGTTAATGATTAAATATGCACGAAGTGTGAGGTGGTCAACACAGGGATGGAGAATTATTTCTTGTGTCTATGAGTTGCTGTTCCATTGCGTGTCTCTTCGAGGGGTGCCTACCCACAGAAGTTTAAATGTTCCCTTCAAATGGAGTTCAGTGGGACCCTCTCTCACTGCTCCTCCTCTGTGATCTCTGCTGCCCTCCAACCCTTCGACCATGTGCTCTCCCAGACACACTACCACAGCTAGCTAACCTCCTTCCCCTCCCCCTGCATTTTTTGCTCTGGCGTCTTCCCCCTTCCTTCTCGGTCTGTAAGAAGGATCTCGGCCTGAAATGTTGGCTGTTGTCAATTTCTTCTCCATAGATGCTGCCTGACCTGCTGATTTCCTCCAGCATTTTGTGTGTGTTGTTTTAGGTTTCCAGCTTCTGCAGACTTTCTCATGTTTGAAAATTATCCCAGCTTCTTGGTATGGATGATCAATAATTCGAGGAAAATTGATATGTTTTGTCTGTTGAGTGAGTGGTTTGACAAATAGCCACAAGCCTGTAGATTTTTTAAGAAAATAAAAAACACAAACTGCTGGCAGAACTCAGCAGGCCAGATAGCATCTATGGGAGGAGGTAGTGACGACGTTTCGGGCCGAAACCCTTCATCAGGAGTGAAGTAACATGGGATGGTCAAGGTGGGATAAGAAGTGGGGGGAGGGGAAAGTAGAGAGCTGGGAAGTGAGAGGCTGGAGGGAAATGGGCTGGGGGAAGGTGGAGAATTATGAGAAATAAAAGAGAAAGAAAGGTAGGGCTGGGGGGGGAGAGATTATAGTGAGGGGGGAAAGAGGGAGAGAAAGAGAACCAGACTAAAATAATAGATAAGGATAGGGGCAGGGGTATCAACGGAGGTCAGTGAGTTGGATGTTCATGCATGCAGGTAGGAGGCTACCTAGGCGGGAGACAAGGTATTGTTCCATCGACCTGCGTGTGGCCTCATCTTGACGGTAGAGGAGGCCATGGACAGACATGTCGGAGTGGGAGTGGTCTGTGGAATTGAAGTGTGTGGCCACAGGGAGATCCCGCCACTGCTGGAGGACCGAGCGCTGGAGTTCGGCGAAACGGTCTCCAAGTCTGCGGCGGGTCTCCCCAATGTATAAATGGCTGCATCGGGAGCACCGGATACAGTATATCACCCCAGCTAACTCGCAGGTGAAGTGGTGCCTCACCTGAAAGGACTGTCTGGGACCTGGGATGGTGGTGAGGGAAGAAGTGTGGGGGCACGTGTAGCACTTCTTCCGTTTGCAGGGATTTTTTTTAAGACTAACTTTTATTTGTACATCTAAACATACATCAAAATGTGTCATTTTCGTCAAATCAGATCTGAGGATTGTGTTGAGCAGCCTGCAAGTGTCACAATGCTCCCACAATTTACTAATCCTAACCATACACCTTTGGAATGTGGGAGGAAAGCAGTGCACCCGGAGGAAACCCACGCAGTCACGTGGAGAATGGACAAACTCTTACAGGCGGCAGTGGGAATTGAACCAAAGTCGGTGAATACCGGTGCTGTAGTGGTGTTAAATTAACTGTAACACCACTGTAATTTGGTAGGTAGCTCCGTACAGAAAAAATAGTAGTACAAAGGGAATACTCTCAATGCAAGAGGAAGGAAAGGTCAATGTAAAAATTACTCTGAAGGGTGGTGAATTTGCATTGAAACAAGGCAATGATTGTTCACCTCATCTTCTGGTCTTTAGTGAGAAATGGTGAGGATGGGTATATAAAGACCATTTATAACAGTGCCTATTAAATCTTCTTTTAAGAAATAGTCCCCAAGTAATGTAGCAATTCAATTAACAGCTGGTGTATGCAGTATAGAGTGGATGAGGAGAGGATGTTCCCTATGGTGGGAGACTCTAAGCCCAGAGGTCACAGCCTCAGAATAGAGGGACTACCTTTTAGAACTGAGATGAGGAGGAATTTCTTTAGCCAGAGAATAATAAATCTGTGGAATTTGTTGCCACAGGCAGCTGTAGAGGCCAAGTCATTGGGTATATTTAAGGCAGAGGTTAATAAATTCTTGATTAGTTGGGGCATGAAGGGATATGGAGAGAAGGCAGGAGATTGGGGCTGAGAGGAAAAATGGATCAGCCAAGATGAAATGTTGGGATAGACTTGATGGGCTAAATGGCCTAATTGTGCTCCTATTTCTTATGGTCTGATGTTCTTATGGTCTTGTATAATGTCTTTATTGCATAAAAAACCTCTTCTAAATGAAATTGATACTGAAGGAGGTAATAGCTGAAGAGATTAATGTCAAAGTTAAAGTAAAATTTATTATCAAAGTGCATGCATGTGACCATATACTACCTTGAAGTTTCATTTTTGTGCAAATAAACAAAATAATACTGGGAACATGAGTTGCAGAGGCCTTGCAGAGTCCTTAAAAGTGATTCTGTCGGTTGTAGAAAAGGTTCAGAGTTGTGGTGAGTGAAGTTATCCATGTCAGTTCAGACGTCGGATGGTTGTGCAGTAATAACTGTTCCTGAACCTGGTGGTGTGGGATCTTAGGTTTCTGTACCTTCTGCCTGATGGTAGTAGGATACTGGGGGTCTTTGATGATGGACACTGCTTTTTTGCAGTAATGCTCCTCATAAATGTGCTCAATGGTGGGTGGGGGATGCCCTTTGCCTCTGATGGACTGGGTTGTATTCACCACTGTCTGTAGACTTTTTTGTTTCTGGGCATTAGTGTTTCCATATCAGAGCACGATGCAGCTATGATAAATTTTAGGCTTTGAATTGAAAAAAAGAAAAGCCTAGACTGCTACAGAATCTTTCATGCCCCTTTCAGGAAGTCGGCCAGTGAAATACTTCTTGAAGCATAGCCACCGTTGAAATGTATGGCCAGCAAAAGTGGGAGAAAGAATAAAGTTAGAGGGACACAGCATCCTTGAAGGGTTGTAGAGCAATATGAACGATAAATAGGCAGGGGACACCATTAAAGAATCTGCTATTGCCAGATAATGACCAACCAAAATCTACTACTATGACCTATGCTATGATTTGAGTTCTATTTCGGATTGTCCTAGCAACAGGTCCGATTTCCTCTTGCAGTGCAGTTTTCTCTTGCAGCCATCGTTCAGGACTCTTTGCTAATAATGGTTGGGAGGATCCAGAAAATGTGATCCCTTCATTGCTTTCATTTCATGGTGTTATAGTGATTAGTGCAATTGCTTTACAGTGCCAGTGACCACTGACTGAGGGTCGATTCTTGCTGCTGCCACTAAAGAGTTTTCACATTCTCCTTACAACTGCATGGGTTTCCTCCAGGTGCTGCAGTTTCTTCTAAAATCCCAGAGATGTACGGTTAAGGTTAACGAGTTGTGGACATGCTGTGTTGGCGCCAGAAGCATGAAGACACATGTAGACTGCCCCAGCACAATACTTAGACTGTGTGGGTTGTTGATGCAAAATGGCTCATTTCACTGTACGTTTGGATGTACATGTGACAGATAGAGTGTGTCTCTTTAATCTCTTTTCAGGAAATAGTCTCATAAATCTCTGTTGGAAGGCCTCCAAAGACAATCTCTTATTTCTTAAACAAGAAGACCACAATTGTGCACAAACGTCTGGAGAAGGTGCAAAAAAGGATTCATGAGGATGGTGCCAGGACTGGAGGGCATGCGTTAGCAGGAGAAGCTGCATAGGATGGACTTTTTTTTCTTGGAGCATGGTAGGTTCTAGAAGAAAACAGACTTTGTTTATTCACCTTATCTATGCCTATTATGATTTTATATTCATTTTATAGATGTATATGTCCATAAGACCATTGATACAGGAGCAGAATTGGACCATTTGGCCCATCAAGTCTGCTCCACCATTTCTTCATGGCTGATCCAATATTCCTCTCAGCCCCAATCTCCTGCCTTCTCCCCAAATCCCTTCAGACCAATCAAGAATCTATCAGTCCCTCAGTATTATAAAACATTTTCACATGACACGAAATTTCACCTCCATCTTCCCCTGCCCCAAAATCTGGATCCTGAAAAGTACATAAAGACTTGGCTTCCACAACTGCCTGTGGAAAAAAATTCCACAGATTTACCACTCATCTTCATTCTAAGAGGAAGCCCCTCTACCCTGGGGCTCCATCCTCTGGTCTCAGACTCTCCCACCATAGGAAAGATATAATATCTTGAAGGGTATATTTCAGGTGAATAACCAAAATATTTTTCAGATTCGTCATCATCGTTATGAATCATGTTGTATGACATGAGTGATCATAGTCTTTCCATGACCATGATTGATCTTGGAAAATTTTTCTACCGAAGCAATTTCCCATTACCTTCTTCTGGGCGGTGTCTTTACAAGACGGGTGACCCCAGCCACGATCAATACTCTTCAGAGATAGTCTGCCTGGCATCAGTGGTCACATAACCAGGACTTGTGATATCCTCCAGCTGCTCATACGGCCATCCATCACCTTCTCCCATGGCTTCACGTGACCCCGATCAGGGGCGGGAGGGGGCTAAGCAGGTGCTACACCTTGCCGAAGGGTGACCTGCAGCCTAGTGGATGGAAGGAGTGCCTTGCACCTTCATTGGTAAAGAATATCTCCACACTGCCACCCCATTCATCTTATAGATGTACAGTGTATAGAATCCTGAAGGGTATATTTAAGGTGAATATCCACACTATTTTCCCCAGAGCAGGGGAGTCTAAATCTAGAAAGCATAGGTTAAAGTGAGAAGGGAAAGGTATAAAAGAGACCTGAAGGGCAACTTTTTCCATACAGAGGGTGGTGTATGAGTTGCCATGGATTGAGTTGCCAAGGAGAGAGGCAGAGGTGAATACAATTGCAGCATTTAAAAGGAATTTGGACAGTTACATGGATAGGAAATGTTTAGGGGGATACGGGCCAATGCAGCCAAGTAGAAGTTGGATCAAAAAACCCATTCTCATGCAGTATAACTTTATAAATCTGTGATTCTACTGCAGATATGGTTTCAGCAGTACTTTCCCAGCTCTAGTTCTATTTTCCAACCATCTAAAAAAAAATTAGGCATGTGCTCCTCAAATTCAAAAACAGAAGAAATGCATCTTTGGAACTTGAAGGTGCTGTCACTAAGTTATCTGCACGTCCCTTCCTTTTACAGATTCAGATTCAGATTCTGTCATTGCACACATCTACAATATGTACTGACATTTGTCACATACAAAATGCTGGAGGAAGTCAGAAGGTCGGTCAGCATCTAGGAAAGGAATAAGCGGTTGATGTTTCAATCCGAGACCCTTCAGCAGGACCAGTGTTTCAAAAAGGATAGCAACAGCAGGTCCTGATAGGGCGTCTCAGCCTAAATCATCAACTGTTTATTCCTTTCCATAGATGATGCCTGACCTGCTGAGTTCTGTCAGCATTTTGTATGTGTTACTCTGGACTTCTAGCATCCACAGAATCCCTTGTGTGAGTGAAATGCGTCACTGGTGTTAACAACCAACACAACCTAATGATGTGCTTGGGGCACTCCACACAATCTGGTGCCAACACAGAATGCTCACAATGTTCAGCAGAACAACACAAGCAAGAAGGATCAAGGATCAGCAATAATGACAGGACAACAGCAACAAAACAACAACAAAAGCAAGCGCTTTCCTCCCTCTCACACAGACTGACAGACCGCTTGTATCCATGGCCTCTTAGCCATTGTTGCTATTTTTCTTGGAACAATGGGGATACAGTTCCTTGCAAAAATCTCTGGCACATATATGTAGCAAGAGTGCCTAAAGACTTTTACACAGTACTGTATATTATGTCTTTCCAGTTACCAAATAACACTTAATTTAGTGGTTAGCACAACTCCAGTACATGTGACCAGGGTTCAATTCCTGCCGCTGCCTGTAAAGGGTTTGTACTTTCTCCCCGTGACCGCGTGGGTTTCCTCCGGATGCTCGGGTTTCCTCCCTCAGTCCAAAGACATACCGATTGGTCGGTTAATTGGCCATTGAAAATTGTCCCATGATTAAGCTAGGATTAAATTGAGGGATTGCTGGGTGTCACAGCTCAAAGGGCCAGAAAAGCCTACTCCACACTATATCTCAACCAATCAATAAATAAATATTTATGACTGAGCTAATACAAAGATAAGTACTCTTATTTCAGTTTCCCAACCACCTTCCTATTTTAAACAATATACAGTACTGTGCAAAATTATTAGGCACCCTAGCTATATACCGTATATGTACCTAAGACTTTTGCATATTTCTGTAAATGTTCAATACTGCTTCACCAGCAGAACTCACACAGATCAAAATGGAGCTATTCTGTGTTTCGTATTTTCATTATTTTCATGGAACAAATTGGAATTATAATGAGCATGCACATTGAACCAAGTTCCTTTATGGAGATTTTTCACCAAATGCTTGAACTTTCTTCCTGGACACATCAAGCAATTATGCAGATAAGACTTTCACTTATCTTTGTCACAGTACTTGCTAATGGAATGCAACTGGATGTGAATTGAACCATCTCATTTGCATTATAATTTTGTACATCTGGAAGCAACAGAGCTGGAGGTAGAATTAATAATGCAATTATTCATATCCAGTGTTCTGAGATTGATCCACATATGTTCTGTAATTTATCCGGTCCACAAAGTGGATAAGCAATGAGGCACTAACTGGCCTAAGGACCATAGTGTGACAGTCTTCTGTTACTGGAGAGGGAGAGGCTGGGTTGGGTGAGGAAGCCCCTTAATCGTTGTAATAGAGTTCCACACCAGAGGGTCACATGAGTAGCAGGAATTCTATTGATATGTTGGAATGTAACAGACTATGTAAAGCATCGACTATGAATGTAAAGAAAGAAAAGGCATTGCATGATTTATTCTTGTAAATATATAGTTATAATAATAATAATAATACAAAATAATTTACAGGATTAAATGGCTCTGGGTAAATGTGCCTAAATCTTTGAAATTACAGATCACCTTGAGTCCTCTCTCCTCTCCTATCAGATTTCTTTTTCTTCAGCCTGTGACTTTTCACCTATCACCTCCAAGCTAGCCTCCTTCCCCTCCCCCCACCTTTTTATTCCAGCATCTTCCCGTTTCCTTCTCAGTCCTGAAGAATGGTCTCGGTCCAAAATGTCGACTGTCTCTCCATCTTGTAGATGCTGCCCGACCTGCTGAGTGCCTCCAGCAATTAGTGTGTGTTGCCTTGATGCAATAGCTTATATAAGCATACTGCAAAGTTTCAGAAGCTTGGAGTAGTACAAAAGTAGGGACGTGAGGTTGAACCTGTACAAACTGCTGGTTTTGTAACCACATTTCAGAAAAAATGTGCAGTCACAGAATCAGAGAGTGCCACAGCACAGAAAGAGGCCCTTTGGCCTATTTAGTCCATGTTATTCCACCTAGTGCCAGCAATCAACACCCTGACTATAGACCTCTATGCACCTCCCATCCATGTACTTTCCAAATTTCTCTTATATCTTGAAATTGAATCTGCATAAGACCAGAATAAGATATAGGAGCAGAAGTAGGCCATTCAGCCCATTGAGTCTTCTCCGCCATTTAATCATGGGCTGATCCAATTCTTCCAGTCATCCCCATTCCCCTGCCTTTTACCCATACCCTTTGATGTCTTGGCTAATCAAGATCCTATCTACCTCTGCCTTAAATACACCCAATGACCTGCCTTTACAGATACTCATGGAAACAAATTCTACGGATTTACCACCCTCTGACTAAAGTAATTTCTCTGCCTCTCAGTTCTAAATAGATGTCCTTCAATCCTGAAGTCATACCCTCTTGTCCTAGACTCCCCTACCATGGGAAATAACTTTGCCATGTCTAATTGTTCAGGCCTTTTAACATTCAGAATGTTTCTATGAAATCCCCATCATTCTCCTGAACTCCAGGGAATACAGCCCAGGAGCTGCCAGATGTTCCTCATACGGTAACCCTTTCATTCCTGGAATCATTCTTGTGAATCTTCTCTGAAAGCTCTCCGATGTCAGTATATCCTTTCTAAAATAAGCAGCCCAAAACTGCACACAATACTTCAGGTGTGGTCTTATGAGTGCCTTATAGAGCTTCAGATATCACATACCTGTAGAAATAAATAAATGCCAACATTGCATTCGGCTTCTTCACAACCAGCTGAACCTGGAGGTTAACCTTTAGGGTATCTTGCACAAGGACTCCCAAGTCCCTTTGCATCCCTGAATTTTGAATTCTTATCCCATCTAAATAATAGTCTGCCTGTTTATTTCTTCCACCAAAGTGCATGACCGGACACTTTCCAAGATTGTATTTTGTTTGCCACTTCTTTGCCCATTCCCGTATCTAAGTCTCTCTGCTCTCAGTTTCCTCAACACTACCTGTTCCTCCACCTATCTTTGTATCATTGGCAAATTTAGCCACAAATCCGTTAATCCCATAGTCCAAATCATTGACATACATTGTAAACAGCAGTGGTCCCAACACCAACCTCTGTAGAATTCCACTGGTAACCAGCAGCCAGCCAGAATAGGATCCATTTATTCCCGCTCTCTGTTTTCTTCTGACCAGCCAGGGCTCCACTTATGCTAGTAACTTCCCTGTAATTCCATGGGCTCTTATCTTAGGAAGCAGCCTCATGTGTGGTACCTTGCCAAAGGCCTTCTGAAACTCCAAGTACAAGATGTCTACTGCATCTCCTTTGTCTACCTTGCTTGTAATTTCCTCAAGGAATTGCAGTAGGTTTGTCAGGCAGGATTTTCCTTTCAGGAAACCATGCTGGCTTTGGCCAACCTTGTCATGAGCCTCCAGGTACTCCGTCATCTCATCCCTAACAATTGATTCCAACAACTTCCCAACCACTGATGTCAGGCTAAAAGGTCTATAGTTTCCTTTCTGCTGCCTCCCACTCTTCTTAAACATTTGCAATTTTCCAGTCATCTGGTAGAATTCCAGAATCTATCTATTCTTGAAAGATCATCGTTTATGCCTCTGCAATCTCTCCAGCTGCTTCCTTCAGAACTCGTATCTGCCACTTCTTTTGACCACCCTCTGAGTGAAAATGAGAAAAAAATCAAAATGGACGTTTGAATCAGTCAAGGAATCATGCAGGATTTCATATAGGTGGGAACTTAATGTACGTACAGCATGGACATGGTGCTGTGAGAGGCCTGCTTCTTTGACTCTATGGCTTGAGAGAGAGGCTGTTGTGGAAATGCCTTATTAGAATGGCTCCTGGGATGAATGACTTCAGCTACAAGGTTAGACTGGTTGTTCTACTTGCGATGAAGGAGACTGAGAGGAGATTCGATACAGGTGGACAAGATCATCCACCAAGAGATCGACACCATTGTCATGGCTTAGAGGCTTGCGTGCTTCAATGACCCACCGAGCTATGTTGGGCAGAGTCAAGGCTCCTGGTAGGGTCACCCAAGTTAAATAGGCCAAAGGGTAGAGGACCTCCTGGTAGAGGTCCACCAGTCCTCCAGGTTCGGGGGTCAGCTGAGATCTAGCAACCTTGACTGGTCAAATAAAACTGTTATGGAAACAGCAATGAAGAATCCTTCTATGCTTGAGTGCGGCAGTATTCCTGAGCCTCCACCCAGGACTTGCACGACTGGAAGTAGTGAAAACCGCAAGGAAGCCGTGAAAACCGCCTGAGATGGAGGACCTTCATTGCTGCCCTAAACGCCTGTGATGTATCAGGCAGTAAGTAAGAAAGAACAAACTCGTGACAGCTTTTAACAGAGTTAAGTTTTCTCATTAGCAGATGGTTCAGGAGCTCAGGGGCACAGATTCAAAATTTTTGGCAAAGGATGTTAGTGGGACTTTAAAACGTGCTAGCTTGTGCAGGACTGACTACAGAGATGCCTGGCTTTTTGTCTGTGGACCTCCTTTTGTGAACTTCAGTTCTGAATGCTGTTTGCTTACTTTTATTGTTTGCACGATTTGTGCATTTTTCTCTGCATACTTGGTGTTTGATGGCCTTCTTTATTTAATGGGTTCCACAGCATTCTTTGTTTTGTGGCTGCCTGTATGGGAACAAATCTCAAGGTGGCATAAATACGTATCTTGATAATAAGTGTACTTTGAACTTTGACCTTAGAAGAGATCTATGATCTGGAACTCATCATCTGTAGTGACGGGTCGGAACAGAATTAATTAGCATCATCCAAAAAGAATTATCTAGGCACTGAGGGAAAGTAATTTGTGGGGCTATGGAGAAAGATTTGGGGAATACAGCCAATAGAATTGCTATATCACAAGCCAGCACAGACTCAATTACTCCAGGGGCTTTGTGCCGCAACAATTCTCTGATTGATCCAATGAAAATTTATTCTATTACTAAGAATTGTCACCTCCTGAGGACTGAGGGCAGATTAAAAAGCACTGTGGAAATGTAACCTGAAAAGAAAACATAGACGGAAGGATTATTACAGAATTCCGCAGGATTAAAGATCATTCTTATTCACTATATATATTTACATGTATTAGGAGTTTGCTGTGGTGTGTTGGCATGACATGCAACAAAAAATGGCATTCCTGTCTGATCGCTGGCAGGTGGTAAGAGTGGGCTCCCTCATCTCTGCCCCACTGACCCTCAACACAGTTGCCCCTCAGGGCTGTGTCCTAAGCCCACTCCTTTACTCTCTGTATACCCATGACTGTGTCACCAACCACAGCTCTAATCTGCTAATTAAATTTGCTGATGACACCACATTGATTGGCCTTCTTACAAATAACGAGGCAGCCTACAGAGAAGAAGTCATCACCATGACACAGTGGTGTCAAGAAAACAACCTCTCCCTAAATGACGTAAAAACAAAGGAGCTAGTTGTGAACTACAGGAGGAATGTGTTGGCGCATGGCCGAATGGTTAAGGCCTATCTGAAGGTTTCTAGTTCGAGCCTTGGCTGAGGCTGCGTGTCTGTCCTTGAGCAAGGCAGTTAACCACACATTGCTCTGCGACGACACCGGTGCCAAGATGTTTGGGTCCTAATCCCCTTCCCTTGGACAACATTGGTGGCGTGGAAAGGGGAGACTTGCAGCTTGGGCAACTGCTGGTCTTCCATTAAAAAAACCTTGCCCAAGGCTTGTGCCCTGGAAACTTTCCAAGGTGCAAATCCATGATCTATCGAGACTAATGGAGACCTACACACAGGAGGAATGGAGACATGCTAACCCCTCTTGACATCAATGGATCTGGGGTTGAGAGGGTGAACAGCTTTAAGGATCTCAGGTGGACTGTACATACTGGTTGTGTGGTGACAAAAGCACAACAGCACCTCTTTCACCAAGAAGTTTGGCATGAGTCCCCAAATCCTAAGGACTTTCTACAGGAGCACAACTGAGAACATCCTGACTGGCTGCGTCACTGCCTGGTATGGGAACTGTACTTCCCTCATTTTGCAGGACACTGCAGAAAGTGATACGGACAGACCAACGCATCTGTAGATGTCAACTTCCCACTGTTCAGGACGTTTACAGAGACAGGTGCGTAAAAAGGGCCCGAAGGATCATTGGGGACCTGAGTCACCCCAACAACAAACTGTTCCAGCTTATACCATCCGGGAAGCGGTACCGCAGCATAAAAGGACCAGGAGCAACAGGCTCCGAAACAGCTTCCACCAGGTCATCAGTGATTAACTCACACTGATACAATTGTATTTCTATGCTGTTGTGTGTACTATTTATTACAAATTACTATAAATGGCACATTGCACATTTAGACAGAGATGGAAGATAATATTACATATTATGCAGAGAATGATGTGAAAAACAAAAGAACATTCAGTGAGCTGCAGTTCTGTGGGTGAAAATGCCTTGATCACGAGAGAGGTCAGAGGAGAATGGTCATGCTGTTTCAAGCTGACAGGAAGGCGACTGTAACTCAAGTAACCGTGCATTATAGCTTGAAGTAGTTGGGCTACAGCAGCAGAAGACCATGAACACGATAGATAGATAGATAGATAGATAGATAGATACTTTATTCATCCCCAAGGGTAAATTCAACATCTTTCCAGTTCCCATACACTTATTGTAGCAAAACTAATTACATACAGTATTTAACTCAGTATAAATATGATATGCATCTAAAATCACCCTCCCAAAAAGCATTAATAAATAGCTTTTTAAAAAGTTCTTAAATAGTTTACTAAAGTGCATTGAGTGATAACTTAAGCTCAGTCCTAACCCCGGCACTTTAACATGTCTTGCCCCTGGTGGTTGAATTGTAGAGCCGAATGGCGTTGGGGAGTAATGATCTCTTCATCCTGTCTGAGGAGCATTGCATTGACAGCAACCTGCCGCTGAAGCTGCTTCTCTGTCTCTGGATGGTGCTGTGCAGAGGATGTTCAGGGTTTTCCATGATTGACCGTAGCCTACTCAGCGCCCTCCGCTCTGCCACCGATGTCATACTCTCCAGTTCTGTGCCCACGACAGAGCCCGCCTTCCTTACCAGCTTATTAAGACATGAGGCGTCCCTCTTCTTAATGCTGCCTCCCCAGCACGCCACCACAAAGAAGAGGGCGCTCTCCACAACTGACCGATAGAACATCTTCAGCATCTCACGCCAGCCTTCTGAGGAAGTACAGTCGACTCTGTGCTTTCCTGCACAGGGCATCTGTGTTGGCAGTCCAGTTTAGCTTCATGCACTCATGCACTCACTGGGCACTTTATTAGGTCCAGGAGGCCACTGTGTGTATTTTATTCAAGATCCAGTTTGGAGATGAAATGGTGGGGATCCAGATGGATGAGGTAAAGTAGGTCGTTTCACTCCTTATCTGCATTCAGTGGGGAACTGGGGAGATGTTACCAGATGCTCTTTTACTGAAGCAATTAATGAGTTCACTTTAAACAGGTTAATGTCTCTATTGATATGCCAAAGGAATTTCACGCAAAGGCATTGATCAATTACTTGGTAGTACTGCAGCTAGCTATGTGTCTGTCCCAGACTGACCCACTCCCATTAGGGAGGAGACTATTTAGCAACAATCCCAGGAGCACCAGACTCAAAAACAGTTATTTTCCTCAAGAGGTAATGCACCACACACTATCCCACTCCGCCACCACTACTTTATCAATTCCTGTCAGTTGCCTTATGTACAGACACTCCTGTGCCTAATGTCTCTTGATGGGCATACAAACGTACAATCAATGTATATAAGCTATCTTATGTATTTATAGTTATTGTATTTTTTATTGCATTTTTTAAAATTTCATTATCTTGTGTTTTTCAGTCCTTTATCAGATTGGGCGTAATAATTATTTCATCCCCCTTTGCATGCATGTACTATAAATGACATTAAACAATCTTGATTCTTGAATCTTAGAAAGCATGGCTAATCCAGACTGGACTTTGCCGTTGACACAACTAGCTGAGTAATTAATATCAGGATTTGAATTTTTGTTGTGTAGTTTGCCAAATCTCAGGTCAGCTTGGAGGAATATGAGGCTTTCCTGAATCAAATGTACAGATGTGGCTATGATCATGTTTTCCTTTTCTCTTGCATCATTTCAGTTCCTTACTTTCTCTTAAGCAGTTGACAAGAGGTTTCAATGAGTCCAATAATGCCCTTGTTCCTCATGAACCACAGCTACACTAAAGTACACTAAAGTGCTAGGCCCAGAAGTATTGTCAATGACCATTTTATTGGGTACCTCCTGAGTGTATGTTCATGGTCTTCTTTTGCTGTAGCTCACCCATTTCAAGGTTCGACATGTTTTACATTCAGAGATGTTCTTTTGCACACCACTGTTGAAATGCATGGTTATTTGATTTACTGTTGCCTTCCTGTCATCTTGAACAAGTCTGGCCATTCTCCTCTTGCCTTTCTTATCAACAAGGCGTTTTCGCCCATAGAACTGCCACACTCTGGATGTCTTACCCTTTTCACCATTCTCTGTAAACTCTATAGACTATTGTGTGTGAAAGTCCCAGGAGATCAGCAGGTTCTGAGATACTCAAGCCACCCAGTCTGGCACCAACAAACATTCCATGGTCAAAGTCACTTTGATCACATTGTTTGGTCTGAGCAACAACTGAACTTCTTGACCATGTCTGCATGCTTTTATGCATTGAGTTGCTGCCACAATATTGGCTTCTTAGATATTTGCATTAATGAGCAGGTGTGCAGGTGTACCTAATAAAGTGGCAATTGAGTATAAGTCAAGTGGTCACAGTGGAGATGGACTGAAAATTCTGATGAGACCCCATATCCCCTGCAGTTCCATAAAATGTTACCCCAGGCATTGCCAAGGATGGGTGTGAAATACAGTTAACCTCTGGCACTGGGTATTCATTCTACCGAAGTAATGAAAGGTTAAAGATTTACTCAGACATCTCTTAACCACAAAAGATGTAATTTTCTTCAATTGCACATGTCATTAACTTTATTAACAACCTTCAGAAGCCTTTCAGTCTTCAGAAACTGGAATTAACCATTTATTAAGCAATATACTTAAAATAATTTTAATAGCTTGGAATACAATCCAGGGTGATACATAAATTAGTGCAAACTGTTTTCCAACTCATGAGCTAATTAATTGCATTTAAGGTGATTAAGTAATAGTTGTGTCACACAAATGACAGGTAATAATCATCTCCAACAAGACAGTTTAATCATGTTTCTTTGACATTCAATAATAGTTTGACAATAATGATTTGTTCCACAGATCAACCTTACTGCTTGGGGGAGAGAAATGTTTTTGAGTCTGGTGATTCTGGCATGGATGCTACGTCATCTCCAGCCTGATGGAGTAGAACGAACAGCCCCTGAGCAGGGTGAGTGGGATCCTTCATGATCTTACTAGTCCTTTTCTGGCACCTTTCTCTCTATATATGTACTGTGGACAGCATTCTGACAAGCTGCATCACTTTCTGGTATGCGGGGGAGCTACTGCACAGGACTGGAAGTCGGCCCCGTCTTGGGTACTAGCCTACAAAGTACCCAGAACATCTTTAAGGAGCAGTGTCTCAGAAAGGCAGTGTCCATTATTAAGGACTTCCAGCACCCAGGGCATGCCCATTTCTCACTGTTACCATTGGGAAGGAAGTACAGAAGCCTGAAGGCACACTCCCAGCGATTCAGGAACAGCTTCTTCCCCTCCGCTATCTGATTCCTAAATGGACATTGAACCCATGAACATGATCTCACTTTTGTAATATATATAATTTCTGTTTTTTGCATATTTTTAATCTATTCAATATATGTGTACTGCAATCTATTTATTTATTTATTTGTTTGTTTGTTTATTTTATTATTATTATTATTTTATTTTTTCTTCTTCTATATTCTGTATTGCATTGAACTGCTGCTGCTAAGTTAACAAATTTCACAACACATGCCGGTGATAATAAACCTGATTCTGAATCTGAAATGCCTTCAGGATTTCCAAATAGATAGCCGATTATCAGTCAAAGTTCAAAGTTTAAGGTAAATTTGTATGATATATTATTATTTACTGCAGTATATATACCATACAGTACCTTGAAATACATTTTCTTGCAGGCTTTTGCAGGAGAGAAAAGAAATGCAAGAGAACTTCACTCTATCCATCTATCAGATATTATATATTATATAAATGTATTTATTATATACAGTTAGCATAAATATATTATATAAATAAATATATTTATAGATAATAGACTATTACTCTATGTAACATATACATATATTTATATATAATGGAATTTTATTCTATCTGTCTGTTTCTTTGTATATTTTTATGTTTATCTGTCAGTATGTGCATTTATTAATGCATCCATCCCTCGAACTATTTATCTCTCTTTATCCATCTTCCAACCCAGTCATTGTGCATTATAAATAGAACAGCAATCCTGTAATTCACAGACAGCAAACATTCAAGTTAACGCATTTTACCAACATTAAATGCTTTGCCAGCAAAGGAAACATGCACAGTAGTTGTGTACCTCCTGGTGCTCATTTCAGCTCGTTTCGTGTCCTCACAGTTTAATCAGCCAAGATTGTCTGTTTTTACGTGCTGTACACAGCTCTTTTGAAACAAACTGTTGTTATTTATATGTTAACTCAACTGATCCAATGGCTTTTTTTCATTATATGCCACTGGCAAAAACCCTTGACTGTTAGATGCAGAGAACAGCATTAATAAATAAAATTCAGGTGAAGTACATGCAATTTTCTGATGCAGGCAGGGAGAGTTCAGACATCATGTTGCTGCAGATTGATTAGACTGCACTTGGAGTATGGAGTACTGTTCTGGTCAGCTTATTACAGGAAGAACGTAGTAGGAATTGACAGAGTGCAGAAGCGATTCACCAGCTTCTAGCCTTGAATGGAGGACTGTAGCTGTAAGGGGAGAATGACTAGGCTGGGATTATTCTCAATGGAATGAAGGAGGCTAACGTTTGACCACATAGAGGTTTACATAGAACATAGAACGGTACAGCACAGGAACAGGCCATTCAGCCCACAATGTTGTGTCGGACTGGCTAAAAGCAAGTCAAAAACACCCAAACACTAATCCCTCTTATCTTCACCATGTCCACATCTCTCCATCTCCCTCACATTGATGAGCCTATCCGATCGTCTCTTAAAAGCCTCCAATGTATTTGCCTCTACCACCGTACCAGGCAGCATGTTCCAGGCATCTATGACTCTCTGAGTAAAAAAGTTACCCCTCACCTCCCCCTTGAACCTACCTCCTCTCGCCTCCAATGCATGCCCTCTGGTATTAGACATTTCTACCATGGAAAACGGATACTCCCTGTCCACTCTATCTACCCTTTCATAATCTTATAAATCTCTATCAGATCTCCCCTCAGCTTCCAGCACTCCAGAGAAAACAACCCAAGTTTATCCAGCCTCTCATGATAGCACATTCCTCTGGTGAACCTCTAAGATTATGAGGGGCATAGATAGGGCGGATCTTCAGAAACAGTTACCTAGAATGAAGGAGTCTAGAACTGGAGAGCGCAGGTTTAAGATGAGAGCAGAGAAATTTAAGGATGATTTGAGGGGTAAGTTTTCCAAACAGATGGTTTGAATATCTGGAACTAGCTGCTGGAGGAGGTCAAAGTCAAAGTAAGTTTATTATCAAAATATGTATGTGTTACTATATAGAGCCATAGAAAAGTACAGCATAGAAACAGGCCCTTTGGCCCATCTAGTCTGTGCTGAAGCATTTGAACCACCTAGACCCATTGACCTGCACCAGCACCATAGCCCTCCATATCCCTATCATATATGTACCCATCCAAATGTCTCTTAAACGTTGAAATCAAGCTCACTTGCGATGGCAGCTCGCTCGACATTCTCACAACCCTCTGAGTAAGAATGCTGCCCCCCATAATCCCCTTAAACTTTTCACCTTTCACCCTTAACCTCTAGTGTAGTCCCACCCAACATGGGTGGAAAAAGCCTGCTTGCATTTACCCTATCTATACCCCTCATAATTTTGTATACCTCTATCAAATCTCTACTCAATCTTCCATGTTCCAAGGAATGAAGTCCTAACCAATTCAATCTTTGCTTACAACTCAGGTCCTCCACACTCAGCAACATCCTTGTAAATATATAACGTATATAAAAATAAACTTGAACTTGAATTTGACATACTGCCTTAAGATTCAGTTTCTATCAGGCATTTACAGAAAAATAGAATTGTGAAAACATATACATAAACTAAAGCTAACAAACAGCGAAGTGCATGGTAGTGTTGTGGTGAGCACACTTAACAGTACCTGTGACTTGCGTTCAATTCCCACCACTGCCTGCAAGGAGATTGTACATTCTCCCCGTGCCGCATGGGTTTCCTCCTGGTGCTCTGGTTTCCTCCCACAGTCCAAAGATGTACCAGCTGGAAAGTTAATTGGTCATTGATGTGGTAAACTGTGTATACCTGTCTGGACACGCCCCCTGCTGACTGCTCCTGTGGCTCCTCCCACAGACCCCGGTATAAAGGCGATTGGGGCACTGCTCCTCCCTCAGTCTTCAACATGGTCGTGCTCCCTTTTTCACTGTTAATAAAAGCCTATCATCCACTTCCAGTCTCCTAAAGTTATTGATGGTGCGTCAATTGTAAGTTGTCCCGTGATTAGGCTAGGATTAAGTTAGGGGTTTGCTGGGCTGTGTGGCTCAGAGGGCCTATTCCACACTGCATCTCAATAAATAAATTAAAAAAGCAAGTGATATTAAAAAGGAGGTGAAAACATATAATTGCATTGTTTAAAAGGCACTTGGACAGGCACCTGGATAGGTTGGGTCCTTGGCTGTGCCTTAAATGAGCTGATTTCAATAATTAGCCTCAGAATCTTCCAATAAGAAAGTAAAAAAGAAAATAAAGAATCCTGCAGATGATTAGCTTGCAGAACATGGGCAAGGTCAGCATTTAATTTCCATTCCCCAACAGCTTTGGAATAAATATTTCTTGAAGTAAAAGTCAGCCACATTGTTATCAATCTGAGGTCACGTATCGTCCAGGCCAGAATTGGCAGCAGGTTTCCCTCTCTAAAGGACATTAATGACCAGATGTGTGATTACAACAATCTGATATTTTCATGGTTAATGTCACAGACTGGCTTGTTATTCCCCTAATTAACTGGCTTTAAATTGCACAGTAGTGTGGGATTTGAACTCACATCTCAAAGCCATCAGGCTAATCCTCTGAATTATTAGCCCAGTCCCTTGACTGCAGTGCAACCATTTCCTAATGTTAGCTGAACATGTGGATGTGTGTGAGATTCTGACTTGCTCAGCTGTGATGGTTTCTCAAGGTTAAGTAGTTTGGTTGAGCTTTTTGGCTAGTCATCAACAAATTGGTGGGCTTGTATTTATCTGCAGCCTCTTGCTGCCTCAGGAGATCGAAAACACTTCGGCACTTTCTGAAGAATAGTTGCTATTGCATTCTGGGAAATCAATACCCATATAGCATACTCCAAAAAAGCACCCAATGTAATGATCGAATTGTTTCAGTTTGAGTTAGACACGGGGAATAACTTCTTGCTATATTTCACAACAGTGGTATGGTATAGTAGTGTAACAGTAGGCACACCTCTTCACAGTACCATTGACCCAGGTTCAATTCCTGCCACTGTTCTTAAGGAATTTTTACATTCTCCTTGTGACCACATGGGTTTCCTCTAGATGCTCCAGTTTCCTCACACATTTCAAAGATGTATAGGTTCAGATTAGGGGCAATTAGTAAACAAGTTAGGGTAAAATTGCAGTCAATCAGATTAGTTGAAGTGTAAAGTGGGGGTAAAAGCTAAAGGGTGATTAACACAGGAGAGCTGTTATATTTGAATGAGCACAGTATTCAGAATAAGGTAGATGATGTTGTAGCACAGTTAGAGTGCCAGGTATGACATCGTGGGCATCACTGAGTTGTGACTGCGGGAGATCATATTTGGGAGAACAACCTGCAAGGATACACATTGCATCAAAAGGACAGATACGTAGGCAGAAGGGGAAGGGTGGTTCTATTGGTAATAAAATGAAATCAAATCCTTAGAAAGAGGTGACATAGGATTGGAAGATGTAGATTCCTTGTGGGTAGAGTTAAGAAACTGCAATTTAAAAAGACCCTGATGGGAGTTATATTCAGGCCTCCAGACAGTAGCCAGGATGTGGGATACAAATTATAATGGAAGATTTAAAAAAACATGTAAAAAGGGTAATGTTACAACAGTCATGGGGGATTTCAATATGCAGGTAAATTGTGAAAATCAGGTTGGTGCTGATCCAGGAGAGGGAATTTGTAGAATGCCATCATCCCCTGAGAATTAGTCAGTGAACTCCAAGACCTGGGCCTCAATACCCCCTTGTGTAATTGGATCCTGGATTTCCTCACTTCTTGACCCCAGTCAATTCAGATTGGCAAAAACATTTCCTCCACAACCTCCATCAACATAGAAGCACCACAGGGATGTGTGCTTAGCCCCCTGCTCTGCTCACTTTACACCTATGACTGCGGCTAAGTACAGGTCCAACACCATATACAAGTTTGCTGATGACACCACTGTTGTGGGCTGTAACAAAGGGGGTGATGAATCAGCGTACAGGAGGGAGATTGAAAATTTGGCTGAGTGGTGTAATAACAACAACCTCTCACTCAATGTCAATAGGACCAAGGAACTGATTGTAGACTTCAAGCAGATGTCCATGAACCAGTAATCATTGGAGGATCAGAAGTGGAGAAGGTCAGTAACTTTAAGTTCCTTGGTGTCACAATCTCAGAGGAACAGTCCTAGACCCATCATATAAATATAAAAGCATGATAGTGCCTTTACTTAAATAACCCAGGAGCTCGGTGGGGCTCTCAGGAGATTCAACATGTCATCAAAAACCTTGACAAACTTCTGTAGATGTGTGATGAAGAATGTACTGATGTTATTCCAGGCATACCAGACATTACAGTCTGGTATGGGAACACCAGTGACTTTGAGTGGAAAATCCTACAAAAGGTAGTGGATTCTGCCCAGTACATCACAGGTAAAACCCTCCCAACATGAAACTTTGCCACAGAAAAGCAGCATCCATCATCAAAGATCCTCAGCACCCAGGCCGTGCTCTTTTCTCATTGCTGCCATCAGGTAGAAGGTACAGGAGCCTCAGGACTCGCACCATCAGGTTACTAACCCACAACCATCAGGCTCTTGAACAAAAAGGGATAACTACTGTACTTTCATTCTTCTTCTGGTGTTCCCAAACCAGTGGTCTCACTTTAAGGATTCTTGTTATTTCATGCTCTTCATTTACAACTATTTATTTATATTTGCATCTGCACAGATTGTTGGCATTGATCCTGTTTAACAGTTACTTGTTCTATAGATTTGCTAAGTATGCCCGTAGAAAAAGGATCATAGGGTTGTATGTGGTGACATGTGTACTCTGATAATAAATTTTACCTTGAACTTTGAACTTTGTCTTTGAGATGGCTTTTAATGGTTGAGCCCATTTGGGAAAAGGCAATTCTAGATGGGCATTATGTAATGAATTAGAATTGATAAGGGAGCTCAAGGTGAAGGAACCTTTATGAGTTAATGATCATAATATGTAGAATTCACAGTAGAGCTCAAGAGGGAGAAGCTAAAGTCAGGTGTATCAGTATTACAGTGGAGTAAAGAGAATTACAGAGGCATGACAGAGGAACTGGCCAAAGTTGGAAGGGGACACTACCAGGGATGACAGCAGAACAGCAGTGGCTGGAGTTTCTGGGAGCAATTCAGAAGACATAGGATAGACAAATCCCAAAGGTGAAGAAATGTTCTAAAGGGAGGATGGTACAACCATGGCTTACAAGGGAAGTCAAAGTCAACATAAAAGCCAAAGAGAGGGCATATAATAGAGCAAAAATTAATGGGAAGTTAGAGGATTAGGAAGCTTTTGAAAACCAACAAGTAAAAAACCATGAAGAGATAAAAGATGAAATATGAAGGTAAGCTAACCAGGAATATAAAAGAGGATACCAAAGGTTAATTTTCAGATATATAAAGTGTAAAAGAGAGGTGAGAGTGGATATTGGACAGCTGGAAAATGATGCTGGAGAGGTAGTAATGGGGTCAAAAAATAGCAGAGGAACTTAATAAGTTTTGGGCCCCTTATCTAAGAAAAAATGTGTTGGCATTGGAGACGATCCAGAGGAGGTTTATGAGAATGAAAATCTTAACACATGAGGAGCATTTTGATACTCTGAGCCTGTACTCACTGAAGTTTAGAAGAACGAGTGGGGATCTCATTGAAACCTATTGAATAATGAAGGACCTAGATAGAGTTAATGTGAAGGGAATGCTTCCTATAGTGAGGGAGTCTAGGGCCAGAGGGCACCATCTCAGAACAGAGCGATGTCCATTTATAACAGAGATGAAGAAGAATTTCATTAGACAGAGCACATTGAATCTTTGAAATTCATTGTGAATTCATTAGGTATTTTTAAAGCAGAGGTTGATAGGTTCTTGATTAGTCAGGTTGTCAAAAATTACGGGGAGAAAGCAGGAGCATGGGGTTAAGAGGGATAATAAATCAGCCATGATGGAATGGTGGAGCAAACCCGATGTGCCAAATGGCCTAATTCTGCTCCTATGGTCTATGGCTTGTCAGTTGTGGACATGTTATTTTGATGCTGGAAACGCGTGACATTTACTGGCTACCTTCTGCACATCCCCGGACTGTGTTGGTTGTTGATGCATTTCACAGCATGTGCTGATGTTTCAATGTATATGCAACAATTAAAGCTAATGTTTTAAAAAATCCCAGGATGTTTTGCACACATATGAGAGAGCAGATGGGGCTTTGGTTTAGCATTTCATTGAGAACGTGACAGTTCTGATTGATCTCTATACTGCTCTGGGTGAAAGGCCTCGATTTTTGTGCTTGGGTCTTTGAAAAGAGACTGCCTCATGAACTAGTCCCCTCAGCGGAAGAGAGAACCGCATAAAAATACAAGTTTGACAGGCGTCCCCTTCCCATCCCCCCGACAAAATGGAAAAGCTGCTTAGTAACAGTTCATGAACTCGGACAAACATCAAATTCAATTTTGTGGAGTTGAAAGACAGCATCTCTTGTTGGTTTCATGTTCTCTTTCTTTTACAAAATATTGCTTCTGTTTGTGCAGGTGGAGGGGAATTCAGCCTGGAAGAATGTCTAACTGAACCTGCTTTCACCTCAGGGTTCCTGCATGCATCATAACACAAAGAACAGACAATCCAGTAGCTACATGTAGCACACAATATACTACCATATCACCTGAGGCTACAGAGCAAGAACAATTAAACTACCTTATCTGACCACGTTATCACCCCCTAGACAAAAGGCATTGTTCCTGGTTTTAGATGTGGAAAATATAACCACCTGCACGAAGTATGGACATTCAAACAGAGACTCTTAGTTGACCCCTGTAAACTGGTAGATAGTAATATGATCTTTGGTTAAATCTGAGCTTTCTATGGAGCAGTATACAATTGCAACAGTAATCAGCCTTTGTGTCTCACTCCCAGTCTCCATGTTCATTCTGTGCACTACTGATTTTAATCACCTGGTTACTGGTTGTTCATGAATTCAGATGCCAAATCTACGATCTAAGCTTTACTGCATGCCTTCTTAGAAGTTGCCCTTTTGAAGGTCAAAGACCAAAGTCTGCCAGTCTACAGGTAGAGGTCCAAAGGAGTCACACCCTTAGGTCACTGATGTTGGAGATCAATGCAAATTTGGAAATCCAGGCCCGAAGGTCAAATGTGTGATTGGTGTGACCTGGGGTCTCGGCCTGAAGGTCAAATCCACGATTGACAATCCTGCTGTTGAAACTTAGAAGTCAGGCTTTGCATAGTCAGACCACATGCTGATTTCGCTGCCCTCCTGTGGAATTAGCTGGAGTCATAGAGTAATGCATCTTGGAAAAAGGTCTCTTAGCCCAATTTGTCCCATTGCCTACCTAAGCTGGTTCCATTTGCCCAAATTTGACTTATATCCCACTGAGCCTTTCCTGTCTGTGTACCTTTCTGAATGTCTTTTAAAAAGTTCGAAGCTCAAAGTAAATTTACTATCAATATACGTTACCATTCATTTTTTCACAGGCCGTGTCCATTCACCGTATTAATTTCCAAAATCATTTATATACCTGTACAAGGTCAGCACTTATACTCCTTTGCTCTGGAGGGAAAAAAAGCCCCAGCCTCTCCAGTCTCTCCTTATAAATCAAGCCTGCCAGTCCTGGTAGTGTCCTTGTGGATCTTTTCTGAACCTATCAACTTAGTGAAATCCTTCTGACAGCAACATCATTTCTGTGACCAGAACTACACACAAGTGCTTTCTCACCAATGACCTGTACGTCTGCAGCATGATGTCCCTATTCTTGCACTTGATGGGATTGAGAGAGATATGCACACAAAATGCTGGAAGAACTCAGGTCAGCCAGCATGTGTGGAGGGTAAGGAACTGTCGTGTTTTGGGCTGAAGTCCTCCATTGTTACCCTCCGTACATGCTGGAGGTAAAGAGGTTTGATAACAATGTAGCTCATTACAGCTAGCACCAAGCCACTTTCTTCTTGCCTGCTGGCTGTATATGAACAATTTTCAGAGGTTGCCGTGGGAATTGCTCAGGTAACAGACTGTCCCTCCTCCTGAAACACTCCCACACTCCGATTCACGCCAAGACAAAGAAAACAGACCACTCTTTTGCAGTTGCCATGAGGAACCTGTCAGGTTTATTCTTATGTTGGATCTTGCTGTAGAGTGTTCCTGAAGCTGGTTAAACTCACAGCCCAATATCATGAATTAAAAGGACTGCAGATGCTAGAAATCTGAACAAAAACAGAAAACGCTAAAACTACTCTGCAGGTCAGACAGCACCTGTGGTGAGAAAAACACAGTAATTAATTCAGATCAATAAACCTGTTATCATAAGACCATAATTAGGCTATTCTGTCCATCATGTCTGCTCCACCATTCCATCATTGCTGATTTAATATCCCTCTCAGCCTCATTTTCCTGTCTTCTCCCCATAACCTGATACCCTTACTAATCGAGAACCTATCAGCCTCCATTTTAGATATACTTAATGATTTGGCCTCCACAACCATCTATGGCAATGAATTCCACAGATTCACCATTCTCTGGCTAAAGAAATTCCTCCTCATCTCTATTCTAAAAGATTGTCCCTCTATTCTGAGGCTGTGCCCTCTGGTCCTCAACTCCCCACTGTAGCAAATACTCTGTCCACGTTCACACTGTCTAAACCTTTCAACATTCAATAGGTTTCAATAAGATTCCCTTTCATTTCTCTGACCTCTGGTGAGTACAGTCCCAAAGCCATCAAACAGTCCACATATACTAACCCTTTCATTCCTGGGATCATTGTTGTGAAACTTTTCCTGACCCTTCCCACTGCCAGTGCTTCCATTTTTAGATAAGGGGTCCAAAATTGCTCAAAAAATGTGGTCTGACCTATACCTGATAAAGTCTCAGCATTACATCCTCGTTTTTATATTCTAGTCCTCTCGAAATGAATGCTGACATCGCATTTGCTTTCCTCACCGCTGACTCAATGTGAAGACTGCTTCACCTGACCGATGTCTTGGGATGTTGACTCATTGCCCATATTGCACTGTCTTCACTGACTGAGTCATGGGGAGCAAGTTGAAAGCTGAATTCTTGTCGGTGTTGGGAAAGGTGCGTAATGCTAAAATAAGTTTTGATTTCCAGTAGGAGGAAGGTCCGTATTCAAAGACGTGGTTTTAAGATCATTGTCATTCATGCATATAATTGGAAATCACCATCTTTTGGAATTTTTTGGAAATCACCATCTTAAGTGTTGGAAACAGCTTAATATAGTTGGGATAAAGTTGGGCAAAGGGGTTGAGTTGAGATAACATATTCATGCATTCTAAGTTCAAAGTAAATCTTATTATCAAGATACATATATCACCCTGTGTTGGCGCATGGTCAAATGGTTAAGGCGTTCGTCTAGTGATCTGAAGATCGCTAGTTCGAGCCTTGGCTGAGGCTGCGTGTGTGTCCTTAACCACACATTGCTCTGCGACGACACCGGTGCCAAGCTGTATGTGTCCTCATGCCCTTCTCTTGGACAACATTGGTGGTGTGGGGAGGGGAGATTTGCAGCTTGGGCAACTGCCGGCCTCCCATACAACCCTGCCCAGGCTTGCGCCCTGGAAACCTTCCAAGGCGCAAATCCATGATCTATCGAGACTAACAGAGGCCTACTACGTATCACCCTGAGATTCATTTTCTTGCGGGCATACTCAGCAAATCTATAGAACTGTAACTATAACAGGATCAATGAAAGATCAACCAGAGTGCAGAAGACAACAAACTGTGCAAATGCAAATATTAATAAATTGCAATCAATAACGAGAACATGAGATAATGAGATAAAGAGTCCTCAAAAGTGAGATCATTGGTTGTGGGAACATTTCAATGATGGGGCAGGTGAGTGTAGTTATCACCTTTTATTCAAGAAACTGATGGTTGAGGGTTAGTAACTGTTCTTGAACCTGGTGGTGCAAGTCCTGAGGTTCCTGTACCTTTTACCTGATGGCAGCAGTCAGAAGAGTGCATAACCTGGGTGGTGGGGGTCTCTGCTGGATGCTGCTTTCCTACAACAGCATTTCATAGTTCCTTAGCTTTTTATAAGCTGCCAAGTAAAGGGATTGACTTCCAACCTGCCTGCGTCGGATTATGTTGACCCTCAGTCCCCTGTGAGCCTGAATTCCGTTACAGAACCATGGCACGAAGCCCTCACAGCAAGCTCCCACTGCAAATATCAGCCCAACGCCCTCAGTTAAACAAAAATCGGCTTACTTGCCAAGCCCCTGTCATCTTCCTCCATGATAAATGAAAGCTAAAGACTGCATCAGACTGAGGTACAAGAGACTGTGCCAGTAAACCACATTCAGATTGATCCTAGCAGGGCTACTCTGCTTTGTAAACAGGATTCGATTCCTGTACAAACTTCATACATTACAGGTGTGATGGTTTTACCTTGGGTAAACCAAATTCTATTTATTAATAAAAGAAAGTTCTCAGACTAACTTTTGTTAAGACAAGCCCTTGCGCCTTGCTTCATTGACACTGGAGGATAAAAGAAGTAACAGTAGACACACCCAAGTTCCAGTTGTGATCAGCAGACAGGGCCAAGAAAATGTCACTCTAAATGCCACAGTATTTATGACAGAGTGATGTGACCAGTTTAGCTTCAAATTGTTTGTATTAACATTTCTGAAGAAAAATTTATTTGAATTCCTGATGCAAAAAAAAATGATCCACGGTGGACTCTTAACTGAAACAGTTTGGACCTGGTTTTATGCAGTTACTTTCGGGCTCGGACCAAGTGGTTTGGAGATGACGGCAGCTCTGTGTCCATGGCTATTCATGATATTGTCCCTCCTACCAACAGTGAAAGTGAAAATGCCTACTACCACCACAACTTTGACAAATGTCTATCGATGCACGGTATCTTAATTGGTTGCTTCATGGCCTGGTATGGAAGCACTAACAGCCAGGAACAGAAAAATCTCTAGAAAGTGGTGGATGTAGCATAGGCAAATCCCTCCCGACCATTGAGCACAGTTACATGGGGCGCTACCACAAGAAACAGCATCAAGGATCACATCACCCAGGCCATGCCCTCTTCTCACTATTACCATTGGACAGGAGGTACAGGAATCTTAAGTCCCACATTACCAGTTTCAGAACCATAATCAGGTTTAATATCAATGGCATATGCTGTGAAATCTGTTGCCTTTGCGGCAGAAGTTCAATGCAATACATGATAATAGAAAAAAACCTGTGAATTACAGAAAAAAGTACACACACACACACATACACACACACATATATATATATATATATATATATATATAATAATTAAATTTACTAAGTAGTGCAAAATAGAAATAAAATGTAGTGAGGTAGTGTTCATGGGTTTAATGTACATTCAGAAATCAGATGGCCGAGGGAAAGGAGCTGTTCCTGAATCGCAGAGTGTGAACTGGAGTGAATAACTTCACTCCCTTGAAACTTGAACAGATTCCACAGTATGTCTCGGAATGCTTTTTTATTTGCACAACCTGTCTTTTTTGCATATTGGCCGTTTGTCGGTCTTTGTTTATTTAAATTCTATTGTATTTCTTTATTTTTCTCGTAAGTGCCTGCAAGGATGTGAACCTCAAGTCAGTAAGCGTAACATACAAGTAGTTTGATAATAAAATTTACTTCTGTCTTTTTTTACTTTAACTGCCTTGTGTGGATCATGTGATGCAATGTTACTGATGTGCAAAGTGTATGGTAGAGTTGTTTAGTAGCCTAGCTCACATAATAACCAAATGGGCCATTTGGGCTGTGACTCTTTCACTGTTTAGTTAAAGCTTATATCTGTCTTGGTTTCATCCAGCTTAATAAAATGCCTAACAAAATATGTTGATCCTGGCTTTCAATTTTTTAATTCACTCCCAGAAACAACAGTTTATGAGGAGAGTTCTGAGTTTCCTTTGTCTGTGGAGGTTATTCCCAACATATCCCAATATCCCAACATAGAATGGACAGCCTGCATCTTTTTCCTAGGATGGCAATAGCTAATTCAAGAGGACAGATCGCTGGCAGATGGAAAACAGTTTCGGAAAGTGGAATTCCTTCCACTTTGGTGGAAGGAATAAAAGCATAGACTACTTTCTAAACAGGGAGAAATTTAAAAATCTGAGGTACAAAGGGACTTGGGAGTATAGTGCAGGATTTCCTAAAGGTTAATTTGCAGGTTGAGTCTGTGATGAGGAAAGCTAATGCAATGTTAGCATTAATTTTGAGATGACTCAAGTATAAAAGCAAGGATATAATGCTGAGGCTTTATTGAGCACTGGTGAGGCCTTGCTTGGAGTATTGTGAGCAGTTTCAGGCCTCTTATCGAAGAAAGGATGTGCTGACATTGGAGAGGGTTCAAAGGAGGCTCACAAAAATGATTCCGTGATTGAAAGACTTATATGAGGAGTGTTTGATGGCTCTGGGCCCGAACTTGCTGGAACTTAGAAGAATAAATGCATATCCCATTGAAATCTATCAAATGTTGAAAGGCCTGGATAGAGAGGATGTGGAGAAAGTGTTTCCAATAGTAGAGGAGACTTGACTAAAAGCACAGCAACATTTATGCTCCCTCCTTTCCCTCACTCTTAATCGGGAAAGAAGACTCCTGTTTTGATTAATGCTGTCAAAAAGTGGTATTCATTTAGTATTCATTATTGTTTCCAGCCACAATATTGGGATTTACTTTCAGTTTGAGAGTTTTAGTTAATGGACCTATTGGCCTAGCATTTATTGTTTCTCCTTTCCTTTAAGTTCTGCAACAGATCTCATTAAAGTCAGTGAATTTTTGACCTACCTCAATGTGTGTCTCTCTCCACATGTGGGCCATATCTGAACATTTTGACATCAAAGGCCTGTTCCAGTGCTGAATCTCTCTATGACTCAATGACTCTTTAGCTCCATTTAATCTCTGCCACCTTACATTCTATCAGACATTCCACAAGGTTTATACTGCTTTTTCCTGCATCTGTCCTATAACTGTTGTCTGCTCTGAAAAAAATTAATTGATTTGTAACATTAACTGCTTCTATCTCATTTTCATTTCAAAATTTCTAGCATGGACATCATTTTACTTTTGCTATTTTGTGTAAAAATCTTTCCTACTTGCTTAGGAGTTTGCAGCGTGAAATCTGAAACTCTGAAAAACTTCTACACATGTGTCTTGGAGCATGTATTGACTGGCTGCATCACAGCCTGATATAGAAACACCAATGTACTTAAATAGAAAGCCCTACCAAAAAGTAGTTGATTTGGCCCAGTCCAGCACAGTAAAGCCCTGTCAACCACTGAGCACATCTACGTGAAACACTGTTGCAGAAAAGCAGCATCCATCATTGGGGACCTCTCCACCCAGGATATGCTCTCTTCTCACTGCTGCCATCAGGAAGCCTTAGGACTCACACCCAAAACTTCAGAAATAGTTCCATGAGGCTCTTGAACCAGACTTCACTCAACTTCACTTGCCCCATCAATAAAATGTTTGCACTTTCAAGGACTCTTCATCTCATGCTCTTATTAATTTTTCATTATTATTTATTTATTTTTGTATTCACACGATTTGTTGTACTCTGCACTCCAGTTGAATGCCCAGGCTTAGCAGGTTTTTCATTGATTCCATTATGGATTTATTGAGTATGCCCACAAGAAAATGAATCTCAGGGTTGTATATGTTGACATATATGGACTTTGATAATAAGCTTACTTTGAACTTTCCCTGATGTAGCAAATGATCTGGTTCTCCGGCGGAAGAAAAATGCCAACATAAAGAATATTTCATTGTTACCAAATGATGTGTAACACACAGGATGCTGGAGGAACTCAGAGAGTCAGGCAACATCTATGGACGCAAATGGATAGTTGACATTTCAAGATCACAATGTAGCTATTTGCTATCAAACAGCAATGTACACAAAGTTTTGGAGGGACTCAGCAAAGCAGGAAGCATCTATGGAGGGGAATAAACAGTTGGCATTTCGGGCCAAAAACGCCTCAGGCTGGTTGGGAAGGAAAGGGGCAGAAGCCAGATTAAGAAGGCGGGGAAAGGGAAGGAGTACAAGCTGGCAGGTGATCGGTGAGGGGGTGAGGTGAGCGGGTGTGGGAAGGGGTGTGAAGTAAGAAGTTTGGAAGTGATAGCTGGCTGAGGAAGAAGGAATCTGATAGGAGAGGATAGCAGATCATTGAAAAAAGGGGAAGATGGGGGAATCAGAGGGAGGTGATGGGCAGGTGGGGAGAAGAGAAGGGGTGAAAGGGGAGCTCGAATGAGAGAGAAGAAGGCAATGCCACCTGACAAGGGAGCAATATCATCAGTTCCACCACTGCTCTTTATTTCTTGGTAGCCCTACAGCTTGTTTTTTTCCCACAAAGCCTCCTATTACATTGCAGGCACCAGAGAGTGCAGATACTGGAATGTGGAAACTGGAATTTGTTGCTATATTTCTACACTATTCTTGGTTGGTGCGACTGTAACGAAACCCAATTTCCTTCGGGATCAATAAAGTATGTTTGTCTGTCTGTCTGGAGCAACACGCAAAATGCTGGAGGAACTTAGTGGACATAGACGTGGAGACCAGATATTGAAATGTCCACTGTCCATTTTCCTCTATAGATGCTGCTGGACCCTCTGAGTTCCACTTTATTACATTCTACATTTTGTGAGACTGACTGAAGAATTAATTTCTTTTTTGCTGCTTGAGTGATTTTAATTAAGGACCATCTTATGCATCGAAATTCCAGGAATGACCCTGCTGCTCTGCAGAATAGTGTGTGGGGATCTTTGTTTAAGTACTCCATCCGCAACGCGAAGTCTGGGTTACCAACTTAGATTTGTACACTCTTGAGAGATGCTCCGTCTCCGGAGAGGGTCTTGAACCGACAAACTTCTGACTCCATAGAACAACCGCCAAGCCACAGCTGTCACTTACAGGTGTGGGAGGATGCAGATCCCCCCCCCCGAGACTGGATGCATTCAGCGGCCTCTTTAAGGCTAATAAAGGGCCTCTGTTGCTAAGCGATGTTAATATGAGAAACTTATTCATGAGCAAGTGGAAGTCAGTCAGCATTTTTTTTATTTCTGAGCTTCTGTTTTTTTTTGTAAATCACTGGCCCAGGGAGCATGAGAAGTGATGGTCTTTTTGCATCTGGTCCTGATTGAGAGAGCTCTCTGCGTAGGAGTTCACAATGTCGACTCTCTCACCAAACCTCACAGATTCAGCTCAATGAAAGGACAAAGTGTGAAAAGCGTTTCTGCACAAAAGTTTGAAAAGACTTGGCCGCTTTTTAGAAAAAGATCTATTCAAGTTTGTTCCTGTATTCTTTTCCCCCACCACCCCTACCTCTAGTTCCTTTCCTTACAATCTATACAATCACAGGCTACAGCAGTCCTTAGTTAGGGCTGAATGCAGCTCCTGATGGGAAGATACTGCCCTTTTAACCCAGGGGTCCGGCCTATTTTTCTTCCTCCTCCCTTGAAGTTGGGAAACGTTTCCTGAGAAGGAGAGCCAGTCATCTCACCCTCTGTAAGCACAAGTGATGCTGAGATGCATCAGATTTTCAGAGGACAGAGAGAGAGAGAGAGAAAGAGACAGACAAAGAGAAAGGAAATAACACATAGAAGCCTCAGCTTACCCGTGCCTGCTTCTGAATGCTAATTTGCCAGCAGCTGTCAATAATAGATGACTCCAAAACAAACAAGAGGAAATGAGTGCTCCCTTAGGGGGAGGGGGGGGGGGTTTGTGGGTTATTCCCCAAGCCTGGTTCAAAGTATTGACTGCCCTTCGACAGGCAACACACCTGCACAATTAATTCCAAGCCAAGACTAGGGACGGACAAAGCAAACACACAACAGCATTGTCACAAACGCTTGGAAATTGGGGCCGTGCCGGTCACGGCTTGAAGCTGCCTCAAAAGCACGCTGCAGTGAACAGAACACAAAAGTTAAAAGTTCAAAGTAAATTTATTATCAAAGTGAATATATGACACCATATACCACCCTGAGATTCATTTTTTGTGGGAATTTACAGTAAAACTGAGAAATGCAATAAAAACAATGAAAAACTGTGCACGAAGACCGACAAGCAACAAATGCGCAAAAGAAGGTAAAATGTGCAAAAAAGAAATAAGCAAACAGACAAATAAGTAAATAGATAAATAGATAGATGACTGACTAAATCAGTGAATACATTGAGAACATAAGGTGTAGAATCCTTAAATGTGAGTCCACAGGTTGTGGTATCAGTTCAGAAGAAACACACACAAAATGCAGGAGGAACTCAGCAGGCCAAGCAGTGTCTAGGAAAAGAGTACAGTCAATGTTTTGGGCCGAACCCCTTTGGCAGGACTTCAGTTCAGGAGAATTCAGTTCCTTGAGTCTGTAATCTTGACCATTCTCTGATCTTATTCCATAAACTTGTCATTTCTTCATATTCTTTAGCAACTTCAAGAGTAAAAAGCTATCAGAATTAAAATTGACACCTGACTTGGCATCTTTTGCTTCCATCTTCATTCACACGCGGAAAACTTTCCTGAACTTACTCCTGAAAGTTTGGCTCCAAAATTTTGATAATTTCCTCCCCCCCCCCAAAGAGAGGAAATAACTTATTACTCGATTTGTCACTCTAATGTCATTCCAATTAATGTCTTAATTTCCAAATCCCACCAGATAAAAATTATGTAATCCTTTGTAACCCAACACTTGGAATCCAAGCACCAAATCTAGTATATCTGTGCTGAATTCCCCTTAATATTCAAAGTTCAAACTACAATTGTTACTGTATGCAGTATACAATTTTGAGATTTGTCTTCTCACAGACCAGCCATGAAGCAAAGAAAACCATGGAATGTTGTTCAAAGAAAAATATCAGATACCCCTCCCAACCTGTGCACACAAAAAAAAGAAATCTTGCAAATGCTGAAAAAAAGCAAAGAACACAGAGTATAAAACACCAACCCACAGAAGTCATCGGTAGAGTGCAGGCATAATCAGTTCAATTCAATATAGTGCTGACTCGTTTTTTATCTGTAAGCTGCCTCGATCAAAGACACACAAAATAGCAACAGAAATAAATTGTATGGTAGATTTGGGTAATGCCTACTCACAGGTATCCTCTAATCAGAACTGTGTATAACTGTAGCATTGGCTCTCCATCTAGTGTGACAGTCCATGCGACAGGAACACAAGAAACTAGGAGCAGGAACAGGCAACTTGGCTTCTTAAGCCTGATCTACATTCAATTATGATACAAAAACTCTGGGTATACAATGATCACCATTCCCTTTATGTGTGTGTGTGTTTCTGCCTTAGTATGTGTTCATATGTCTGTGCCTGTGTGTGCGTGTGTATCTGTGTGTGGTTCAATGTGGTTGCATTTATATATTTGTACTTGACTTTCAGTCAAGATGGCGCCTGTGAACACCAATTGCTTGGGCGGCATCTTTCAGAAAGTCCATTATTTCACTTTTTCTGCACCTTTTACTTATTCTTTTTATCTGGTTCTGTTTCGGGGAACTGTTAGAGCCAGTTTAGAGTTCAATTGAGTGATCCAGCTCTCTGCTGTCCCCATGAAAATTCCAGGAGAGGACAGCAAGCACAAGTTGTCTCGATCAGGACACGGGGATGGGGCGCAGGGCCATGATCGACTCCGTTTCTAACCGATTGAAGGGTTGGGGAGGATTGAAAACATTGAGGCTAATGTGGAGGAGGCCAGGTTAGTGGTCTCACTTCACGGGTCGGGCTGGAGGTCC
Source organism: Hypanus sabinus (assembly GCF_030144855.1). Lineage (NCBI taxonomy): Eukaryota > Metazoa > Chordata > Chondrichthyes > Myliobatiformes > Dasyatidae > Hypanus > Hypanus sabinus. The sequence continues at coordinate 34,973,704 of NC_082733.1, read as the reverse complement.
AGAGGCTGTCGCTGTCCTCGATACTGATGGGTCATGTTTTCGAAATTCCAAGACATATGTGATTATAGTTTAAGGACTGTTAAACTATAGTTTATATTGGTCTCCTTCAGTTTTTCTGCTTTCTCTCTTGTTGTTGATTGGTGGGTGGGTGATATGTTACTCTTGGTGGGTGGGTGAGGGAGGGATTGGGGATTTGAGATTGTACTTTTACATGTGAGCAATCTGTTTGATGTTATTCTCACTGCATGTTTTTGCGTGGGAGGAGCTGGGGGGTTAGGAGTTTGATGCTTTAGCTGCCGTGTCCAGGTGGCAGATCTGTTAGTTTTTGTGCAAGGGAGGGGTGGGGGTTTGGGGTTTGTGAGTCCTGCTTCTTTCTCTTTTTCACGCGTTAGTGTCTTTTCTCTCAATAACTTCCATGTTTTGTTTGTGCTTTATGGGTATCTGGAGAAGACGAATCTCAGATTTGTATTCTGCATTCATACTCTAATTAATAAAATGAAGCTTTGAACCTTTGTGTGCATGCTCAGATGTATATGTATGTTTCTCTGTGTGTGTGTAACGGTGTGAGTGTGTATGTGTGCGTGTGTGTGCATGTGTGTGTGTGTGACTGCGTGTGTGCGTGTGTGTGTATGTCTGTGTGCATGTTTGTATGTGTATGTGTGTGTGTGTTTGTGTGTTGGTGTCTGGGTGTGTATGAATGCGTGTGTCTGTATATGTGTTTGTGTCTGTGTGTGTTTGTGTGTCTGTGTGCATGTCTGTATGTGCGTGCATGACTGTGTGAGTGTGTCTGTGTGCATGTCTGTATGTGCGTGCCTGCCTGTGTGTGTGTTTGTGTGTCGGTGTCTGTCTGGGTGCGTGTGTGTTTGTGTGTGTGTGTTTGCTGCAGCTGCTTTCTACCCTGCTGATGATAAACTTCAGTCCCTACTCCACTCCTGGGTGTAAAACAAGGTCTGAAAGGATAAGGAATACGTGGAAAGCAAGCTGAAGTGCGAGTTAAAGAGAAAGCACTAGGGAGGAGCTCTGTGAGTGCGCTTTGCACGTGGAGCGAACTCACGCACTCAATATAAATCGTTGATCAGGCAGCAGAAGGCGAAAGAGCTTCCATCTGAGGTTGTGGTTTCGATATTGTTACACCTCATAACGTCCAGTGGCAAACTTGTCAGGAGAAGGCTTGCTTTGTCTGCAATTAGATAATGTGTTTGGAGTGCTGTGAGGGTTCTGAGCCCAGCGAGAGTCTGGTGGGGGTGGGGGAGATAGTAGCAGAAGACATTTTTTTCAGGAGATAATGAACCACTGGATAGAGTTACTGGAGGTCTCAGTATCCAGATCCCCCGAGTGACAACACAGGGCTCCCCATGTGCATAGCAAGTTGATTCCGTCCCTACAGGTTAGTGTGTTGCAGTCCAGGGACTTAGATTTCGCAGATGCAAGTAATGTCAGCAAAACTCTGCCGAGGCTGCAGCTGGGATGTCATGGTAACCTAATGGTTAGCGTAATGCTTTGCAGAGCCAGCTGGACGATCAGGGTTCAACTCCCACCACTGCCCGTCAGGAGTTTATACGTTCTCCCTGTGACTGTGTGGGTTTCCTCCAGGTTTCCTCCCAAATTCCCAAGATGTGCGGTAAGGGTTAGTGAGTTCGGGCACGTTACGCTGGTGCTGAAGGCATTGCGACCCTTGTGGGCTGCCCAGGTACAATCCTTGCTGATTTGATTTGATCAGAATCGGGTTTAATATCATGGGCATTTGTCGTGAAATTTGTTAACTTAGCAATACAACCCAATACATGATAATAGAAAAAAAGTAAGTAACTCAGTTACATTAAGTATATATAATAAATAGTTAAATTAAAAAGTGCAAAATAGAAATAATAAAAGTGAGGTAGTGTTCATGGGTTCAATGTCCACTTATGAATCGGATGGCAGAGGGGAAGAAGCTGTTCCTGAATCACTGAGTGTGTGCCTTCAGGCTTCTGTACCTCCTTCCTGACTGTACCAGTGTCCTGGGTGACTGGGACACGATGGAAGCTGCTTTTCTGATGACGCCTCCTGGAAGATATCTTGGTTACTACGGAGGCTAGTACCCAAGATGGAGCTGACAAATTTCACAAGTTTCTGTCGCTTCTATCGATCCTGTGCAGAAGCGCTCCCCCCCACCCACCCACCATACTAGACAGTGATGCGGCCTGTCAGAATGCTCTCCCGTAGAAGTTTTTGAGTGCCTTATGTGACCAACCAAATCTCCTCAAACTCCTAATGAAATACAGCAGCTGTCTTCCCTCTTTACAGCTGCATCGATATTTTGGGACCAGGTTAGATCCTCAGAGATCTTGACAACTAGGAACTTGAAATTGCTCACTCTCTCCATTTTTGATCCCTCAATGAGGATTGGTTTGTGTTCCCCCATCTGACCCTTCTCGAAGTCCAGAATCAGTTCTTTTGTCTTACTGACATTGAGTGCAAGGTTGTTGCTGTGACACCACTCAACTAGCTGGTCTATCTCATTTCTGTATGCCCTCTCATCTCCATTTGATATTCTGCCTACAATGGTTTTATCATCAGCAAGTTTATAGCTGGCATTTCAGCTAAGCCTAGCCACCTAGTCATGGGTATAGAGACAGTAGAGCAGTGGGCTAAGCACACACCCCTGAGGTGCACCAGTGTTGATCATCAGCGAGGAGGAGATATTATCACCAATCTGCACAGACTGTGGTCTTCAGATGAGGAAGTTGTGTATCCAATTGCAGAGGGAGGTTAAGAGGCCCAGGTTCAATAGCTCATGATTAGGACTATAGGAATAATGGTGTTAAATGCTGAACTGTAGTCAATGAACAGCATCCTGACATAGGTGTTTGTATTGTCCAGGTGATCTAAAGCCACATGAAGAGCCATTGAGATTGCGTCTGCCATTGACCTACTGCGGCAATAGGCAAATTGCAGTGGGTCCAGGTCCTTGGTGAGGTAGGAGTTCAGTCTCGTCATGACCAATCTCTCAGAGCATTTCATCACTGTAGATGTGAGTGCTCTTGGATGATGGTCATTAAGGCAACTCACACTGCTCTTCTTGGGCACTGGTATAATTGTTGTCCTTTTGAAGCAGGTAGGAACTTTTGACCATGGCAGTGAGAGGTTGAAAAAGTCCTTGAATACACCCGACATTTGGTTGACTTGATGCTGACAGCGCATTTCATTGCATTTTCGATGTACATGTGACAAATAAAGTTAATTTTTAATTTTTACCTTTCTTTACCTTTGCAATGCATGAAGCCTGCTGCACAATTGCAGTGATGACTTCCATTTATACACCACCTAAAATGCTAAAAATAAAATTGCAAAAGGTATTAGCAAACAGAATTTGACCCAGTTCCATACTCAAATACCAGAATTCGTGACCAAGTGCTTTGGATTTAGGGAGGGTTTTGAATGAGAGGGAGGTAGACAGGTGGAGAGTGATAGAGAAAGCAGGATTTCAGAGTTTGGACGCGACGGCTAGCACGATGCTATTAATGCTCGGGCTTTTGGAGTTCAAAGTTCAATTATGGTGCCACCTGCAAGAAGTTTGAACATGGTGAGCACATGGGTTTCCTCCAGGTGCTCCGGTTTCCTCCCACAGACCAAAAACATACTGGTTAGGAAGCTAATTGGTCATTGTATGATGTCTTGTGATTAGGCTGGTGTGAAATAGGTGGGTTGATGGGTGGTGTGGCTCGTTGGCACAGAAAGGCCTCTTTGCACTGCATTTCTAAATAAATAAACAAACCGTAGAACAATTAACTTCTAGAAGATTCCGAAGCCTGAAATGGAGGATTACTAAGTTCTTGCAGGCCTAGAGAAGTCCACAGTGATAGAGGGAATGTGGCCCTGGAATGACTTTAAAACTAGAATAAAAATGCCTACATTTGAGGAGATGCTTGGTACAGGGAATCACACCCAGCATGAATGGATGTAAACAGATGAGTTTTGGATAAGTTCAAGTTCAGTACAGAACAATGATTTTAAGTAACAGAGGTAGGTGAATTGAATTGTCTTTATTACTTACATCCTTCATCTATATCTGAGGAGTAAAAATCTTTATATTACGTCTCTGTCTAAATGTGCAATGTGCAATTATAGTAATTTGTAATAAATAGTATGTGCAACAGGACAGTCAATATAACATAGGCATACAGTTGCGTCAGCATGAATTAATCAGTCTGATGGCCTGGTGGGAGAAACTGTCCTGGAGCCTGTTGGTCCTGGCTTTTATGCTGCCGTACTGTTTCCCGGACAGTAGCAGCTGGAACAGTTTATGTTTGGGGTGACTTGGGGCCCCAATGATCCTTCGGGCCCTTTTTACATACCTTTGTATATGTCCTGAGTCTGAAGTTCACATCTACAGATGTGCTGGGCTGTCCACACCTCTGTCTGCAGTCCTGCAATTGAGGGATGTACAGTTCCCATACCAGGCAGTGATGCAGCCAGTCAGGATGCTCTTAATAATGCCCCTATAGAAAGTTCTCAGAATTTGGGGGGCCATACCTAACTTCTTCAACTGTCTGAAGTGAAAGAGACACTGTTGTGCTTTTTCACCACATAGCCGGTATGTACAGATCACGTGAGATCCTCGGTGATGTTTATGCTGAGGAACTTAAAGCTGTTCACCCTCTCAACCCCAGATCCATTGATGTCAATAGGGGTTGGCCTGTCTGCATTCCTCCTGTAATCCACAACCAGCTCCTTTGTTTCTGTGACGTTGAGGGAGAGATTGTTTTCTTGACACCACTGTGTCAGGGTGATGACTTCCTCTCTGTAGGCTGCCTTATTATCATTTGAGATTCGGCCAATCACTGTAGTGTCATCAGCAAATTTAATTAGCAGATTGGAGCTGTATACACAGTCATGGGTATACAGAGAGTAAAAGAGGGGTGGTTAGTACACAGCCCTGAGGAGCACCTGTGTTGTTGAGGGTCAGAGGGGCAGAGGTGAGGGAGCCCACTCTTACCACCTGCTGGCGATCTGACAGGAATCCCAGGATCCAGCCGCACAAGGCAGGGTGAAGGCCGAGGTCTCTGAGCTTCTTGTCGAGCCTGGAGGGAAATATGATGTTGAATGCTGAACTGTAGTTCAAGAACCACATTCTCACATAAGCATCCATCTTCTTCAGATGTGTAAGGACAGTGTGTAGAGCTGTGGCTATTGGGTTGTCTGTCGATCGGTTGTGTCGGTAGGCAAATTGTAGGGGGTCCAGTGTGGCTGGTAGCAAGCTGCAGATGTAGCCCTTGACCAGCCTCTCAAAGCATTTGCTTATTATTGAGGTGAGTGCAACAGGACGCCAGTCACTCAGACACGTTGCCTTGGTCTTTTTTGGTACAGGGACAATGGTGGATGTTTTGAAGCAGGAGGGCACTCTATACTGGGAGAGGGAGAGATTAAAAATGTCTGTAAACATACCTGCCCGTTGTGCCATTCACATCTTGAATGCTCGCCCGGGGATGCTGTCTGGTCCCGCAGCCTTGCGATTTTTTCCCCTTTGGAAACACCTGCGTACTTTGGCCTCAGAGATGACCAAGCTGCCAGAGACTCCTCAGGGGCTCAGTATTGGCGACATCGAATTGAGTGTAAAAAAGATTTAGCTCGTCTGGGAGAGAGGCATCAATGTTGGAAACTCCACTGCATTTAGCTTTGAAGCCGGTGATGGTGTGCAGACCTTGCCATAAGCTGCATGTGTTGCTGGTGGAAAGTTGAGTCTGAATCTTGTCTCCGTATTGTTGTTTTGCTGCCTTGATGACTTTGCGCAGATCGTAGCTGCATTTATTGAGCTCCCGCTGATTACCGGCAGCGTTTGAACGCACTAACAGAAGCGCTCACCCCATCTTCCCACTGCCTTAACAGTGATAGAGTTCCTCTTGTCCTTACCTACCAGCCCATGAGCCTCCACATCCAACACATCATTCTCCGCAACTTCAGCCATCTCCAAAGGGATCCTACCACTGAACATATCTTTACCTTCCCTGCCCTTGGTTTTCTGCAGGGATTTCTCCCTTCATGATTCCTTTGTCCATCTGACTCTCGTCATTAATCTTCCACCCTACCAGTGGTCTAAGTGCTCCTGATGCAGCCTCTTGTACGTTAGTGAGACCTGTCGTAAGTTGGTGGACTGCTTCGCCGAGCGTCTTTGGTCCATCCAGCAAAAGTGGAAAATTCCTGATGGCCAAGCATTTTAATTCCATTTCCCATTCCCGTTCCGATATGTTGGTCCATGGCCTCCTCTTGTGCCGCGATGAGGCTGCCTGCAATGTGGAGGAGTGACACCTTATATTCCATTTGGGTAGCCTCCATCCTGATGACATGAATATCGATTTCTCCTTCCGGCAAAACAAATTTCCCTCCCCTTCCCCCTTCTATTCCCCACTCTTCCACTCTTCTCACCTGCTTAACACTTCCCGCTGCGTCCCCTCTCTTTTCCTTTCTCCAAAGATCTGCTCTCTTCTCCCTATCAGATTACTTCCCCAGCCCCTGAATTTTGGCTTCACCTATCACCTTCTAGCTAGCCTCTCCTGCTCTAACTCAGATACGAAGGCAAAATCTTTGCTGATGTTGAATCAAGACCCTTCTACCAGCTCAGGTGGATATAAAAGTTTCTGCAGCATTACATGAAACCTCTGCAGCGCAGTACAGGCCCTTTGGCCTACAATGCTGTGCCAACCTCTAAGAACAAATTTACCTACTCTAAATTCAACCTAACCTTTCCTTCCTACCTAGCCCTCCATTTTTCTAACATCCATGTGGTTATCTAGGAGTTTCTTAAATGTACCTAATGTATCTGATTCTACCACCATTCCAGCAGGGCGTTCCACACACCCACCACTCTCTGTGTAAAGAACTTATTCCTGATATTCCCCTCTATACTTTCCTCCAATCACCTTAAAATTAGCCCCCCCCCCCCATATTTGCCATTTCTGCCCTGGGAAGAAGTCTCTGGCTACACATTCTATTGATGCCTCTTATCATCTTGTACACCCCCCCCAAAGGTTCAAAGGTTCATTAATCATCAAAGTATGTGTGCAGTATACAACTGAGATCCATCTCCTCCAGATCGCCATGAAACAAAGGAAGCCATGGAAGTCAGTTCAAAGGAAACAACGAATTCACCACCCCCACACAAAGAAGAATAGCAACACAAACATCAACGCCTCAAACCCACCTCTCCCGCATGAAACACAACAAGAACATTGGCCTCCAAATCTTCCTCTCTCTGCACAAAAAATTACACAAAACTGCCACAAGGACATTGAGCTCAGATCGCTCACCCCACACAAAACACCACAAGACCTTCAACCCCCCCCCCCAAATCCCCCTCTCCCACTTAAAAAAACTCGAAAGAACAGACAAAGTTACTGAGTCTAAAAACCATGAGACCGAAAAGAAGGTCCGTAGCTGCTATCAAGCCACCTCTCATCCTCATAAACGCATTAGGAGGTAAATTGTGAATTTTCTCAGCGGTATTAATTAGCTAGGCAAAGCATCTGTCTGGAGATGCTGGGATCTGCAACAACAAACATTGTGCTGCAGGAATTGGACGAGACAAGCAGCATTTGAGGGGGTGGTGCAGCCTGTGGGGGTCGTATTGGTGGTGTGTGGGGGAGGGAGGGAGAGAGGAATTGCTGATGTTTCAGTTTGAAACCTGCGTCAGGAGAGGGAAAATAGCCACCATAAAGAAGAGAGGGAAGTGATGAGATAGAAGCCAGAGGTGACTGGTCGGCCAAGGAAGGGTGAAGGATAACAGGCTGATTGGAAACGTTTATTTGTGTAATAACTGAAAATAGAACATAAACTAGAAATCCAAAAGAAAAGAACAGAAAATACAGGAAATACTCAGCAGGCCAGGCAGGATCTGTGAAGAAACAGCCTTCAACTGAAGTTTTAATTGGGTTTCTCTTTCTACAGATGCTGCCTGACTTGCTGAAGATTTTCCCTATTTTCTGTTTGTTTTCATTTTGTCGTGAAATTGCTCGAGTTGAGTATGATGTTCTCTTAAGGGATTATTCCCTTTACGGAGAACACCTGTGCGTGACTTTGTTAAACATGGGGAGGCTGATGCATGGGCAGCCACTACGTGGTCCTTGACGGATCGGAGTCCGGGTCCAGCAACATGGAATGCAAAATGACGGGGCCCCTCCACTTCTGCAGCCTTCCTCCACCTTCGCAGCCATTGTGATGTGTCATCATCTCCTGCCAGCTCCACCTTCGAGGTCTTGTTTGGATTGCTCTTTGTTTCAAAACTCCCTCTTGGCCTTATCGCTATGGGTGACACTACCAAAGTTCAAAGTTCATACATGTCACCTCCATACATATACAACCCTGAGATTCATTTTCTTGTTGGGACTCACAGTAAATACCAGAAACACAATAGAATCAAAGAAAGACCACACCCAGCAGGACGAACAAAAAGCCAACGTACAAAAGACAATAAACTGTGCAAAAATAAAAGAAAAACAAAAGAGAAGAAAAAAAGAGTTTAGGTCCAGACTCTCAGGATCTCAGGAACTCTCAAACCTCTCCACCGTGACAAAGTGATGATCCTAGGAGAAATTTCATTTGGCAGCTTTAGAAATAAGTCAAGTTCAAGTTAATTGTCATGCAACCGTATACAGTCAGCCCTCCTTATCCACGAGTTCTGCATGTGCGAATTCAACCAACCGCGAATCTAGAAAACCCGGAAGTGCTCTTCCAGCACTTGTTGTTCTGTTCTTGTCATTATTCCCTAAACAATGCAGTATAACAGCTATTTTACATAGCATTTACATTGTATTAGGTATTATAAGTAATCTGGAGATATGTGGGAGGGAGTGCGTAGGTTATCGTGGATCGGGATAGAAAAAATCGGAAGTTCTCTTACTAAGTAAGTTGGAACAGCTACATGCGGTATTATTTAGCGTCAGTTAGTCAAATGTTTGTCTTAGTATATAGTATATATTTTACCTTTCTATGCATATAAAACACTTAAGAATGTATGTTTCAGCACCGGGTTCGGAAACGGAAGTTCCCGAGTTCGATCCAGTGACAGACCGCTCCTGAGTGCACTCTCCATCCGTGCTGGGTTGATGTGTAAGATCAAAATCCCAAAACTCCAAAACCCAATAATTAAACCACTGCGTTGCTTAGTAATAACGGTTGCCTTCACTGAGGCAGGGCCTTTCTCACTTTATCCTTTAAAATTCTTCCGATCGTTGACCAACGTAGCCTAACGCTTTTCCAGTGACCGATGGCATTTCACCTCATTCCGATCGCTTTATTATTTCCACTTTATTTTCAATTGTGATCGCAATTATTTTTGTGAACAGAAACACTACGGATTCAGAGCTCTGCCGCTGGGTCCTAATGTCCACCACACTGAGACAAGTTAAATAAGGTCAGGTTCTGCTGGGTCCTAACGTCCATCACATTGAGACAGGTTGAATAAGGGACTTGAGCATCAATGATTTTTGGTGTCCATGAGGGGTCCCAGAACCAAACCCTCACGGATAAGGAGGGCCGACTGTACGTGTATAACACCAAATGAAACAACGTTCCTCTAGAACGAGGTGCACAACACTCACATACAACAAATGAAGTAATATTACCACAAATAAATTAACAAATACTAAGGTGCATTTGAGATACAAATGAAAGAGTAAACAGTATAACCGTATTGGGACATCATACGTGATGAGACGTGGATGGTGGCTGGGAGTTCAGCAGTGTCACGGCTTGATTAAAGAGGCTGTTTCCCCTCCTTACAGTCCTTGTCCTAATGCTATGGTTTCTCCTACCTGATGGTAGGGGGTCAAAGAGATTGTTGGACAGATGGGAGGGATCATTGACAATGCAGCGCTTTTGATGAGATCTCAATGACCTTTCAGCAGACCTTGTAATTATTTCACAGTTCCAGTGTCTCTTGGGTGGAAAAGGTCCAGCATCAGTTCTCCAAGTCTGTTCTTTGTTTTCACATGGATCCCTCAGTAAATGAAACCTTTGCCATTGTGAGTTGTATTGGCAATCGGGAGAAAAATGCATTAATCAGTGAAGAAAATCGAAGGGATTTAATGTCTGCTCCAAGGTTTCCTTAATCCCACAGTGAGGAAAAAACCCTGCATAAATATATGCATTGCTGGGATTTTCTCAGGTTTCCAGCCCACTGTTTGGATATCCTAGAAAGCTTGGAGCAAGGACTGCTCCTCTGGTCATGCAAGCACATTCCTTCCAGAGTCATGTACAGAGTCCTCATTATTTGTTCATGGCGTGGGTGTAATTGGAAAGACTGACATTTATTGCCCATCTTGGCTCTTGAGATGACTGGCTTGCTTGTCCTTTCTGGAGTGTTAAAATTCAGCTGCCCTGGCGCATCTGGATTAGTGGGGGCGCTAGTCCAGTCAGAACACAGATGTCCTCCTCTGAAACGCTGCCTCATTTCATCATCGCCATTTCAGTTTTATTTAATTCTTTAGTTGCTGTAATGGATTCAAACTCACATCTCTGGATAGCGTTGTGTTGCAGCAGGTAGTTCTGTTGCCGGGCTGCTCCAGTGTACCTGGTGCTGTCTGTGTGACGCCTACACGTGCTTCATGCCACTGCGTGATTTTTCCTTGGATATCCTGGTTCACCCCTCCACATCGCAAAGACTACACAACATATATCATGGGCAGCATGAACGCCTATGGACCAGAGGGCCTTTCTCCGTGCTGAAAACCTTGATAGCACTGTGACGTGCTGGAAGGCTCATCGGTCTCTGTAACTTGCTCCTAGTGTAGGTGGGTGGTATGAGAATTGAGCCTTTGTGAGCAGCTGAGAGAGACTGAGCTACTGGGAATTAAGTAGAGAAACAGGATCTTTGGAAATGCTCTGTGGACCAGCATAGACTAGATGGGCTTAACAGTGTATATTATGGTACAATAATTTGCAACATATGTTATAATATTATGAAATAAAGTATACATAGTCTAAATTATTGTATATAATATTATAATAGAACAAAATACTGTATATCATATATAATAAAAATATAGTCTACATTGTCTCATGATGCTAGTGTAATATATATTGTTACAGTATCCCAAGAAAATATAGACCGATAATCCATACCTCCAAATACCAGTCCAGTAATTAATCACCACAGTATGATACCCTTATTCCATTCCACCTGTATTTTATTCTGTCCTCAATCCTATAGATTTAATCTCCTTCCCCAACCCTGCTCAATTCTGTATTAATGTTCTATCTTTCAAAAGTTAATCTCTAGGCAGTTTTAGTAGAGTACTCCCAGAGCTCCAAATATGAAATTCCAAGATGCCTACCCTTTCTTATATTTCATCTTCCAACTTTTTATCACAAGGAAATTTTTGCATAATACTCCCAGATCTCCAAGTATAATTAGATGAAGTTCCACAGTAGGCTGCTGCTTATCATTTCTTATATTGGAAAGATTTAGCTTTAGTATCTCCAAATCTATTCCTCACAAGCAATATTAACTCTCCTTCCAACAGCAGCACTTCATCGCCAGCTATGTATATTCAACGCTTCCTTCCATTTCCCATGGTCGATTTTATTATAAACAAGCAGGATGGTTGCTGAGAAATGGGGTTTCCAGATGTTACATAACAAAATACATCTGCTTTTGTGGACGTTGGAAGTGAGTGGGTGATGAGGTGTGGGGTGCTTGAGTATAGTAGGAATTACAGCTGCTGAAACTCCCTTTAGACAAAGAACTGAAGAGCAAGTGGCCCACCTTCCATGTTCTGCAAGAAAAGGACAAATGACGTGGGTTGTGGGAATTGAGAAGGCAAACATTCTCTGCTTCTCCAGCTATCGCCTCCTACTTTCCCATCCCTGTCTGCCTATCACCCCACCGCACCAGGATCTGCCTATCAGAAACCAGTTTTTTATTACTGTTATACTGTACACTCTTGGCACTTTAGTAGGTACTGTACTTAGATAAAATTGCACAGTAGGCAACTGCCTATAATTCTTATATTGGAAAGATTTAGCATTTATGTCTCCAATGCTATTCCTTGCAAGCAATATGAACTCTCCTTCCAACAACAGCACTTCATCGCTGGCTATGTCCAGTACAGTGCAAACGCTTGCAAATCTAAAGGATGCTGGGAATGGCAATGGTGGGGTGCTGCAGGTGGGGGTGGGACTGGTGTCAAGGGAGGGGAGGGCGCGGGTAGTGCAGGTGCAGAAACATCCAGCCCTGAGACACCAGACAAGGTCATTTAATTCCAAACAATTGCTCTGTTGATCATTACAGAATGTCATTTGAGTCTTCCTGCTCCCTCCACTCTCCCTTCCCCTTTTCCTGCCCATGATTCCCCTCTCCCTGCTCCCTTCCCACTCTCAGTCCACAATAGAGACCCATATCAGAATCAGGATTATCATCACTCACATACGTCATGAAATTAGTTTTTTTTTGCGGCGGCAGTACAATGCAATACCTAAAATTACTACAGTACTCTGCAAAAGTCTTAGACGCCCTAGCTACATATATATTCCTAAGACTTTTGCACAGAACTGTATATTCAACTCTTACTTCCATTTCCCATGCTCTATTTCACTTTATTGTGAACCTTCTGTACCTAATAAAGTGGCCACTAAGTGTATGGTTCCCATTTGCAGAATCTTAGAAGAGCACAAAAAAACAGGTCATTTGGTCCATTGTGGTGATGTTTCTCTGAGGGAGCTGACCTGCAATGCCCCATGGTCCTACCTTATATCCTTCCCCGCTCCTGAAGAGCTGTCCAACTTCCTTTTAAAATTAGTCTCACTGAGCAAAAGGTTGGCATGGAGATATTGACCTGAAGGGCCCTGTTTCTGACCTGTATGACTCCACGGTTCTAACTATTGATGGAATTGCCAACTTTAAGAATGCTAAATCCTAACAGGTCCGGGTGGAAGTAATCTCCTCAGTTCCTCTGTCCAGAGTTTCTGAATCCTGACTCGGAGAGATTGATCCCCTCACCAGAGGGGCCAGTTTCTCTCCCTCCACGCCGTCTCCTTGATGTCATCTGTCAGGTCAGGGCTTGACCTCCGCTATGTAGGATCAATCAGGAATAAAACGGTTTCCAGTGCAGCGAGATGCTGGCAAGATCCAACACGGGTTTCCGTTTCTAGCCAAAAAAAAATCCATTGCTGACATTGACATCGAGGGAACTTGATTCAAATACTTTGATCCGACCGGAATTTTCATAATTAAATCATACCTACCATCCCATGAGCTTCCATAGCCTACAGATCATAGTTTGTAACTTTAGCCATCCATAACAGGATCCTACCACTAAGCATATTTTCCCCTTCCGCTCCCTCTCGGCTTTATATAGGGATCGCTCTCTATGTACCTCCTTTGTTCACTCATCACTCGCTACCGATCTCCCTCCTGCCGCTTATCCCTGCAAGCATAACAAATGCCACACCTGCCCCTACACCCCCTCTCTCACCAATATTCAGGGCCTTCCAGGTGAGGCGACACTTCCCGGTGAGTATGCTGAGATCACCTATTGCATCCGGTGCTCCTGGTGCAGCCTCTCCTACATCGGAGAGACCTGATGTAGTTTGGGGGACTGCTTTGACTCGGACTTTCGCTCCATCCGCCACAGAAGGAAGTGTTTCCTGGTAGCCATGCTCTTCAGTTTGACTTCCCATTCCCATTCTGACACGTCAGTCCATGCCTCCCCTACTGCCACAACGGGAGCAAACTTTGAATCTGAATCTGAGATCAGCTTCATCCAAAACTTCCTCTGAAATCTTGCTCTTCCAACAGATTAGCATCGATCAGCACAGTCCTGGGGAGGCAGATTGAAGTTCTTATGCAAGTGACTGGAGAGGGATTTGAACTTAGAACTTGGAGTTTGGTGACACCACCACTCAGACTGCACTGTTGGTGCATGTCATAATGTACTGATGATGTATTCCAACAACAGAGACTGCAGATCATAAACACACGAAAGACTGCAGCTGCTGAAAATTCAGAGCAACGGCACAAAATGCTGGAGGAACTCAGCAGGTCAAGCAGCATCTACGGAAATGAATAAACAGTTGGCACTTTGGGCTGAGTCCCTTCTTCAGGACCGGGAAGGAAGGGGGAATAAAAAGGTGGGGGGGAGAGGGATATGAGGATAGCTAGAAGGTGATAGGTGGATGGGAAAGGTAAAGGGTTGGAGAGGAAGAAATCTGACAGGAGAGCGGAGTGGGTCATTAGGAAAAAGGGAAGGAGGAGGGTCATCAGGGGGAGGTGATAGGCAGGTGAGAAGAGGTAAAAGCCCAGAGTGGAGAATAGAAGAAAAGGCAGGGGAGGGATTTTTTTCTTGCTGGAAGAAGAAATGAACATTCATGCCATCAGGTTGGTTGATGATGCTAGAGTCTGGAGCAACAAATAAATGCTGAAAGAGCTCGGTGATGCAGGCAACAGCTATGGAGAGAACTGGACGGTCAATGTTTTGGGTCAGGATGCTCCATTTGGACTGAAAGCTAGAGGGGAGGAAGCCAATGGAAGGGGTAGTGCAAGAGCCAGCAGGTATTCAACATCATCCCATCAATACTAATCAACAAGTTTCAGAACCTGGACCTTTGCAGAACCTGCTGAAGGGTCTCGGCCTGAAATGTCAACAATATTCTTTTCCATAGGTACTGCCTGGCCTGCTGAGTTCCTCCAGCATTTTGTGCGTGTTGCTAAGATCAATTAGGCTCATTCTGTGAACTTATAATCTATCTCTGAGTGCTGACGTGCTTATTCTGTCAGAAACCTCGAAGCAGGTGGTCATGGTAGTACCGACCATTTCTTGGGATGGCCGGATTAAGGAGGCGTTTGAACACCAGGAAGCCAAGTACCAGGAGTAATGCCAGAGAAAGGGGTGGAGGACGCGATGTGAGCTGAATGAGGTGAAGTCTCGAGGTTTAGCTGGCCGCTCGCTGTGCAGAACCTACTCTCTCCTTGGCATTATGGGGGCTGTAAAGAAAAGAGTCATCAGGACCGTCAAGGAGGCTGCTGAGTGAGCCTCCGGATGGTTATGGATCAAGAGGTGTGACCCGTGGACCAACGCAGCTGGGACACAAGCCAGGGCCTGATCAACCCTGGCTGCGTCGCCTGAGCGAGGGTGCCTGATGTTAAAAGACCCGAAACACCCGATGACCACAGGTTACATCACTAAGTTGCAGTGCATCTTGGGATGTATCTCAGCATCACAAGGGGCACTTGTTTACTATTGTCATACATACTGAATTACAGTGAAAAGCATTTGTTTGCATGTCTTTTCATACCTTGAGGTAGTTAAAAAAAAACAAAATACTGAATGAAGTATTACATTTACTGAGAAAGCATAGTGTAAGTAGATAAATAAATGTTAAGGACCATGGTGAAGTAAATCAAGAATTCACCTGAGATGATCACCCATTCAAGGGTCTGATATAAGTGGGGTGGAAGCTGTTCTTGAGCATGGTGGTACATGATCTCCAGCTCTTGCATCGTCTACCCGAAGGGAGAGGGGAGAAGTGAGAATGACTGCGGTGGGAGTTGATTATATTAGCTGTTTGCTGGGGCAGCAGGAAATGAGGAATCCGAACTGGTGTTGAAAGAGTGGAACATTTGTGATTTTAGGCATCTCAGGTTATCTTCTGAATGTGGCATGGTTTAAATGGAGGGTTTAGCTCCCTCTACTCTCTCCTATTGAACAGTTTCACAAGTATACACGCAGTGGCTGCTATATGAAGTGTGCCTATGCACCTGGTTACTTTAGTTACCTGTCAGTAACAACAGTGATGTGCGGAAGGGCATCTTTCGATGCACAACATGTCAAACCTTGAAGGGTATGGCATAGAGCAGCAGAAGGCCATGAACGTACGCTCTGTGGCCACTTTATTAAGTACAAGTTACCTGATAAAATGGCCCCTGAGTGTTGTCTGGGGTTCCCAACCTGGGATCCATAGATTCCTTCATTAATGGTATTGTTCCATGGCAAAAAAAAGTTTTGGAATCCCTGGTGTATATGAATATAGAAACAGGTCTGGACTCCTCCAATGATGTGAAGCATAGAGCCCTCTTGATACCGTTCAAGAGCGATGGCATTACACAACTCCATCAACAAAGTCCTATTAGACATTCCCAACGTGGACACCAAGAGACGCTCCTGCTTTGCTGTCCTATCAAGATGATAAGTTGTTCCATTTTTTTCACCCTGATTTTAAACAAATAGAAAATTCACACATAAAGCAAGTTAAATAAATGTCTACTTACATCGATCTTCACTGGATCAACATTCTGCTTGATGATGTTATAGTTACAAAGGGATAGTGTGGGGCTTTTCAAAAATTGATAAATGAGCTTTATATCATTAGCCATAAAAATGTCCAAAGATGACTATAATTTACAGTGTTTGTGTTATGCTCACTGCAAATACTATATTAGGTGCTCGGGCATTAATCCAACCATTTAAACATCCCATAATGTTTTATAAACACCGAGGTCTATGTTTAGCACATGGCTGATTCTTCCCACACAGGTCCCAAAGTAGGTGGAGTCTGGTTGAAGCAGACCTGGCAAACCAGGATAAAACAGTGTGAGGGGTCTGGGAGTTATCAATCAGGGCTGCCTACACCCTTCTGGGTCTTTGCAAAGAGGAAGGGAGGGCGGACTGGGGCTTGTTAAATGGTTGTTGCTTTGTTCTTGATATCTTCTGTTTCACTGTGTTCCGCGTGACTCTGCCAAGCACTGTGGACATGCTATGTTGGTGCCGGAATGTGAGGAGACAATTGCGGGCTGCCCCCCAATGGAGCGACTGGAGTTGTATACACTGGAATTTAGGAGGATGAGAGGGGATCTGATTGAGACATAAGATTATTAAGGGATTGGACACACTGGAGGCAGGAAGCATGTTCCCGATGTTGGGGGACTCCAGATCCAGAGGCCACAGTTTAAGAATAAGGGGTAGGCCATTTAGAACAGAGATGCAGAAAAACTTTTTCACCCAGAGAGTAGTGGATATGTAGAATGCTCTGCCCCAGAAGGCAATGGAGGCCAAGTCTCTGGATGCATTCAAGAGGGAGTTAGATAGAGCTCTTATAGATAGTGGGGTCAAGGGATATGGGGAGAGGGCAGGAACGGGGTACTGATCAGCCATGATCACAGTGAATGGCAGTGCTGGCTAGAAGGGCCGAATGGCCTGCTCCTGCACCTATTGTCTATTGTCTATCATCCCTAGGCTGTGTTGGTTGTTAACACAAGTGACACATTTCACTCAGTGTTGTGATAAATACATGAATTTTAATCACTGTAAGTCTACATCTAAATCTAAACTAAAGTGATTACAATCTTCCCATTAACGACATTGAGAGGCTGTAGCTCTATGGATGTTTCCTTGCCAATTTTTCTGGCTTTTTTCTCTCTCTGTGGTTGCACCGGACTGCGGCTTTCTTCTTAAGCATAGTGACGATAACTTTAGCTTTGGATGTGATGACTGCTGCTGGTATCCAGCTGAAAGTGACATTGCCAGCTGTTGGCAGCTGCCTGACCAAGCTGCTCTCTTTCCCACATTTGGTACAATTAGCCTGTTTGCCCAAAGAACAGCAAGCCTGGATTTAAGAACAATTATCCTTTCACTGGCTCTTTTGGAGCCAGCTGTTTCCCAGCTCTGAGGGCAGCGGTTGCAAGAGCTTGGAACGGGGGTGTTGAGTAAATCTATAAGGAGAGCTGCCACAAGAAAGCAGCATTCATGACCAAAGACCCACAACACAGGCCATGCCGTCTTCTGTCTAATACCACCAGGCAGGAAGTACAGAAGCCTCAGGATTCACGCCACCAGGTTCAGGAACAGCTATTACCCTGCAACCATCAGGCTCCTGAACTGGCATGCAGAGCATTACACATGTTAGCATAGCAGTAAACACAATCACTATACTGTGCCAGTGATCACTGATCGGGGTTCAATTCATGTCGCTGTCTGGAAGGAATTTTTACGTTCTCTCTGTGACCACGTGGGTTTCCTCTGGATGCTCTGGTTTCTTTCCACATTCCAAAAACATTCTGTTAGGGTTGGTATGTTGTGAGCATGCTATGTTGGCAATGGAAGCATGGCATTACCTCCAGCTGCCCCCAGCACAATCCCTCCTGATTTGATCTGACACGAGCAACACATTTTACTCTATGTTTCGATGTACACATGACAAATAAAGCTAATCTTTGATCTTTCACCATTACTCTGAACTGATTCTAGGATCTACAGTCTTACTTTCAAGGACTCTTTACATTTTCATTTACTTAGTTCACCTTCTTTTGTGCATAGGTTGTCTGATAATGTCTGTTTATGTATATTTTCTGGCAAAATTCTATTGTATTTATTTGGTTTCCTGTAAATGCCTGCAAGAAAACTCATCTCAAGGCACTATATGGTAACATGTGATAATAAAATTACTTTGAGAGAGGCAGGGAACTACGAATGGCAAGAAGTGGGGTGCAGGGAAACAACATGGCTCTTGAGGATGCTAAGAGGATGCAGGGTGACTTGGATAGGTTAGGTGAGTGGGCAAATTCATGGCAGATACAGTTTAATGTGGATAAATGTGAGGTTATCCACTTTGGTTGCAAGAACAGGAAAACAGATTATTATCTGAAAGGTGGCCGATTAGGAAAAGGGGAGATGCAACGAGACCTGGGTGTCATTGTACACCAGTCATTGAAGGTGGGCATGCAGGTACAGCAGGCGGTGAAAAAGGCAAATGGTATGTTGGCATTCATAGCAAAAGGATTTGAGTACAGGAGCAGGGAGGTTCTACTGTAGTTGTACAAGGCCTTGGTGAGACCGCACCTAGAGTATTGTGTGCAGTTTTGGTCCCCTAATCTGAGGAAAGACATTCTTGCCATAGAGGGAATACAAAGTAGGTTCACCAGATTGATTCCTGGGATGGCAGGACTTTCATATGAAGAAAGACTGGATCGACTAGGCTTATACTCACTGGAATTTAGAAGATTGAGGGGGGATCTTATTGAAACATATAAAATTCTAAAGGGATTGGACAAGCTAGATGCCGGAAGATTATTTACGATGTTGGGGAAGTCCAGAATGAGGGGTCACAGTTTAAGGATAAAGGGGAAGCCTTTTAGGACCAAGATGAGGAAATACTTCTTTACACAGAGAGTGGTGAATCTGTGGAATTCTCTGCCACAGGAAACAGTTGAGGTCAGTTCATTGGCTATATTTAAGAGGAAGTTAGATATGGCCTTTGTGGCTAAAGGGATCGGGGTTATGGAGAGAAAGCAGGTACAGGGTTCTGAGTTGGATGATCAGCCATGATTATACTGAATGGCGGTGCAGGCTCGAAGGGCCGAATGGCCTACTCCTGCACCTATTTTCTACGTTTCTATGTTTGTACTGGAGCCACAGGCTGGATGCCATAGTTCCCACTCCCCAGATCAGACAGGTATCATGCCACCAGATGGTGTAGTGGAGATATGTCTCTATCAAAGGAGCAGGAAGGCATTCATTCCCTCATTCCCTCTGTTAGCCTGCAGGTCACCCTTGGGCCAGCATCTGCTTAGCTGCCTCCCCCCCCCTCCCCACCCCACCAGATCAGGGTCACGTGAAGCCATGGGAGCAGGTGGTGTATGGTCGTATGAGCAGCCAGTGCAGATCACAAGTCTTGGTTAAGTGACCACTGATGCCAGGCAGACAATCTCTGAAGAGTATTGATAGCGGCTTGGTGTCACCCATCTTGTCAAGACACTCTCCAGAATAAGTCAATGACGAACAACTTCCGTAGAAAGGTTTGCCAAGATCAATCCTGGTCATGGAAAGATTATGTTTGCCCGCGTCATATGAGATGGCACATAATGAATGATCGATAGTGTCACAACTGTACCATGTCCTGAATCTGAAACTCCTCAACAAAAGCCTTCCAGTTTTGCCTTAAAACACTCCCTGCAAAACTGTCCTCTCTCCCACTGGTTACTATCCATAGCTCTCCAATAAGTCAGGAGCAGAGTGGCACAGCTGATGGAACGAATATCTCACACAACCAGAGACTTATCCAGTTCTAACGTTGGATGCTGTTGGTGTGGAGTTTGCTGTTTCTCTCTGTGATCATTTGGGTTTCCTCCAGGTGCTCTGGTTTCCTCCCATTTCCCAAAGATGTGCAGGTGGGCCAGTTAATTTGTTTTTAAAAATTGCCCACATTTCATAGGTCTAGGAGGGTGGTGGGTTAGAGTAACTTGGTAGAGTAGACAGACCCAGGGGTTGACAATAAATATTGACAATTCTTTCCAACCCCTCCCTAGCGTAGCACTTTACCACATCAGAGACTGCAAGATTGGGGTTCAATTGCCGACACATCTGTAAGGAGTTTATACGTTCGTCCCATGCTTGTTTGGGTTTCGTCTGGTTCCTCAGTTTCCTCCCACATTGGGTTAGGGTTAGTAGGTTTTGGGCATTTTACGTTGGTGCAGGAAGCAGGGCAATTCTTGCGAGCTGCCCCCAGCACTTCCTCAGACTGTACTTGCAAATTTCATGAATAAAATAGCAGAGGTGTTTAAGGGAACAGAGGTGTTTAACGTTTAAGGGAAACCGTAACAATATTGTCAATCCAACAACGAACGCAAAGTGCAGTAAAAACTTGGCGTTATTATGTCATCACGTCAGACAAGCCTGTTAAGGTGAACCCCAACTCAATGTCGGTGGATGTGAATTTATGCATATGTTTCCACGCATTACGTTACCCTACATACTGGTCGTAAAAACAAACAAAACATTGAGACTGCGTGTTTTGATCTTTTGATGATAAAGCTAATCTTTTCCTCCAGCAGATTGAGTTTTGCTCCAGATTCCAGCATCTGGCATCTCCTGTGTAACTTTTGCTGCCTGTCTCCTTCCTGTGAAATGGGAATGGAGGAAGTGGACCAATCAGCATTGAGAATGGACTTCTTCCATGATCTCAGCACAGCCTGACAAGTCATAACTCCCTACAGCAGGCAAGTGCACCTTGGAAGTGTTACTTCCCAAATGGAAATGCAGCGGGGATATTACAATCTGATTGGATGGTGTTTGACTGTCAGTCAAGCAGCTAATCTTCATCTAGGCCTCAAAATCTTTATGACCAAATGAAAACAGAAAACAAAATAAAATCTATGGACTTGTTACACAGAACGCAAATGATTGCACAGTGGCAGAGATGACAGTCCTTTAAAATGCTGGAGGAACTCAACAGGTCAGAGACCTTTCATCTGTGTTCTCTTCAAAGAACTATTGAACTGAAATGATCTATCTGTATGGATGGAAAGCACAACAAACTTTTTCACTGTACCTTAATACAAGTAACGATAATAAACTGATTTACACACCTGAAAGACTGTTTTTCAATGGCAGAGTGATACCACTGGGGTTGGGGGGGGGGGTGGCGGGGAGTCAGGGAATGGAGGTGAAATAAGGTTTAGCTTAAGGGCCACAAAAGGATTTGGAAGTCAATATGTGAGCCTTAGAATCAGAATCGGAATCAAGTTTATTATCAACAGCATGTGTCGTGAAATTTGTTAACTTAGCAGCAGCAGTTCAATGCAATACATAATCTAGCAGTGAAAAAAATAATAAATAAAATAAAAATAATAATAATAATAAATGAACAGGTAAATCAATTTTGTATATCGGATAGATATAAAGAACTTGCAAAAACAGAAATACTGTATATTTTTTTAAAAAAAGTGAGGTAGTGTCCAAGGATTCCATGTCCATTTTGGAATTGGATGGCAGAGGGGAAGAAGCTGTTCCTGAATCGCTGAGTGTGTGTCTTCAGGCTTCTGTACCTCTTGCCTGATGGTAACAGTGAGACTCCTGGGTGCTGGAGATCCTTAATAATGGACACTGCCTTTCTGAGACACCAGTCCCTGAAGATGTCCTGGCTACTTTGTAGGCTAGTACCCAAGATGGAGCTGACTAGATTTACAACCTTCTGCAGCTTCTTTCAATTCTGTGCAGTAGCCCTTCCATACCAGACGGTGATGCAGCCTGTCAGAATGCTATCCATGGTACAGCTATAGAAGTGTTTGAGTGTATTGAGTGACATGTCAAATCTCTTCAACCTCCTAATCTCTTCAACCTGCTGTCTTGTCTTCTTTATGACTACATCGATATGTTGGGACCAGGTTAGACCCTCAGAGATCTTGATACCCAGGAACTTCAAGCTGCTCACTCCCTCCACTTCTGATCCCTCTGTGAGGATTGGTATGTGTTCCTTTGTCTTACCCTTCCTGAAGTCCACAATCAGCTCTTCTGTCTTACTGACATTGAGTGCCAGGTGGTTGCTGTGGCACCACTCCACTAGTTGGCACATCTCACTCCTGTACTTCTACCAACAATGGTTGTATCATCAGCAAATTTATAGTTGGTATTTGAGCTATGCCTAGCCACACAGTCATATGTGTATATAGAGAGTAGAGCAGTGGGCTAAGCACACACCCCTGAGGTGTACTAGTGTTGATCGTCAGCGAGGAGGAGACATTATCACCAATCCACCCAGATTGTGGTCTTCCGGTTAGGAAGTCAAAAATCCAATTGCAGAGGGAGGTACAGAGGCCCAGGTTCTGCAACTTTTTAATCAGGATTGTGAGAACGATAGTATTAAATGCTGAGCTATAATCGAATAACAGCATCCTGACGTAGGTGTTTGTGTTGTCCAGCTGGTCTAAAGGCGTGCGGAGGGCCATTGAGATTGTTGTTGCTAAATTAGTTTAAAGTTCAAAGCAAATTGAAAGGGTTCAATGTGCATTTATTCACGAAGTATGTGTGCAGTGTACAACCCTGAGATTCATCTTCTCTAGTTCAGCCACGAAACATGAAGAACCATGGAACCTATTCAAAGAAAAACTTCAAACCCTTCCCCCCACCAATGCGCAAAAAAAAAAGTTGTGCAAAAGGCAACAAAAAAAGAAACAAGCGAAAACACAGAATATAAAACACAAAATCAAATGGCAAATTTCAGTTCAACTCAGTGCTCATTACCTGCAGGCAGCCCCGATTCAAAAAGTATCCCAAAAAATCGCAACAAACAAAAAGGAGTGACCAGATACTAGAACACATCATAAACGTGAACTAGAGTCCAATCTGCAAACTACATCGATTGAACCTTGCTCTGGCACCATCCTCAGACAGTGGCGAGGGAGAGGGAGGGAGGAGAGAGAGAGAGAGAGAGAGAGAGAGAGAGAGAGAGAGAGAGAGAGAGAGAGAGAGAGAGAGAGAGAGAGAGAGAGAGAGAGAGAGAGAGAGACAGAGAGAGAGAGAGAGAGATATCACTCAAACGTAAGGGCCTTCCCTCGAGAGCAGCCAGCAAGAGAAAGAGACCGCCATATTCAGACACCCTCCCCTGGTAGCAACAAGAGAGAGGCTGGTAGACGGCATTGAGCTCTTACTTGCGCTCCCCCCCCCCCCCTCACACCTGCCTCGATAATTTCTATTTTCCTCAGCACTTTAATCAGTGAGATTAGCCAGTGATGGAGTTGATCCAGGGCTCACTCCCTGTCTTCAGGCTTCCTGGCCTCCATGCTACATGTTTTACTCTCGGCCTTGTGGAACCCTGTCAGAGACAGCAAATCACCCGCTCAGCCCGAAAACACACCGCCAGAATGTACATCCCAGGCTTCTACAGCAGCAGATCCGCATCTGAAATAAAAAGAAGACGTAAAGGAAGTGGAAGGTGATGCTTCGTGAACCATCTTGAGGATGTCGCCTTTGTTAGCGTTTTCCATTGGTGCTATCTACGTATTTGTCGCCATCTACTACCCAGAAATTCATTTTCCTGTGGATATTCACAGTACAACAAAGAAATACAATAGAATCGATTAAAAAACTACACACAAAGACAAACATCCAATGTGTAAAAGAAGACAAACAGTGTAAGTGCAAAAATAATAATGATAATAAATAAAGCAGGACCCAGGGCAGTCAGAAAGCATTGTGATGATAGGGGAATGATACTTGAGCTTGCTACTTAATCCTGACAGACTCTACTCCATGTGGGATAAAGAGAAAATGGGAAATAATTAAAGGCGAAATGACATGCACCTGCTGGGAATAGTTTGGTGCCATAAGAGGAACTTTGAATGCAGATCTTGCAATTATAACAGGAGATTAATTAGATATATTCCCTCTTTTTTGGCTGCTGGAGTAAACCTGGGCTGGTGTCCATGAATCTGTAATAATGGAGGTCTTAAGGCACTGAGGAGAAAATACATTGTACACTAAAATTGTCTGTTTACCAGTGATGTGAATCAATTAATGCTTCATGCATCCATATGACATTTTTCCATTGCTTTACTTGATCAATGTCCTTATTCTATGTAGTAGAGGACGATGTACCCAGATTAACAGTGTGTTCCTGCTTATCGGAAAAAGGAAAGAAAATAAACTTTTGCACTAGTGTGGCACCATGTTAAGATGTTGCAAAGGATGTAGAACCAGTAATGTCCTTTCTAGCTGTTGTAGTTGTAATTTTAGTAGAAAGCCCAGCATGTAAAGTGTACAGTATGCAGCAAGGTTTCACAAATAACAAGGTGGATGGTGTCCTGACACTCCTTAGTCAACTAGACATAGAATCAGGCCCTTCTTCCCAACTCATCCACACTGACCAAGATGTCCATTGAAGCTAGTCTTACTTGCTTATGTTTGACCCAGATCCTTCTAAACCAAAGGGTTCCCAAGCTGAGGTTGACAGTCTTCCCCGTTCAATGGTAAGGGTCCATGGTATAAAAAGCATTGGGAACCCCTGCTCTAAACACTATCTATTCATAAACCTTTCCAAATGTTTTTTTTTAAATATCTTTATGATGTTCATTGAGGGATGAACATTGGGGATGATACTGGAGATCTGGTATCTTGGCAAAATAGTGCCACGAGGTCTTTGCCAATGACCAAATCAGACACTTCCATTTGTAGAGTACCCTCCCCCTGCTGCACTGGGGTGCCAGTCTGGATTTCTTCCCACAGGTGGGATGTGGTAGCAGTTGCTTTCAGATCAGAGCCCAGTGTGCCAGCAACTGAGCCTTTTTGTCACTGACATCCTCCTCACGTATCATATCCCTTTCAATGACCGCCCTTTGTTGGCTTCTGCCAAGAGCTTCCAAATCTTTGCTGCATTTCAGCTACATCTTTTCAAGTATTTTACCAATGCAGATTAAGAACTTAGAACATAAGTCATCGAACAGGATAAGGCCCTTTGGCCCACATTGTCTGTGCTGAGTAGGATGCCAAAGTAGGCCAATCCCTTCAGCCTGGTCATGATCCATATCCCTTCATTCCCAGCAAATTAGCGTGCCTATATAAAAGCCTCTTGGATGCCACTGTCCTATCTGCCTCCAATGCCCCACTGGCAGCTCATTCCTATCACAGTCTACATAAATATATTGCCCAGAAATCATCTTCAAACTTTCCCGTTTTCCTGTTTGAGCTATGCTGTCTAATATTTGACATCTCTACTGCAGGAGAAACATTCTGGCTGTCTCCCCTATTTCTGCCTGTCATCATTTCAGAAACTTCCATCAGAGCTCTCAAATTTCAAAGTTCAAAGTAAATTTATTATCAAAGTGTGTATTTTCCACTGCCCACAGAACATCACCATTGTTCACTGTCACTATCTTATCATGCTGAGCCTCTGACACTACAGAGGAAACAACCCTAGCTTGTCCAACCTCTCCTTATAGGTTATATCTAGTAATGGGGTGACCAGAAATGTATGCAATACTCCAAATGTAACCAAGCCAAAGTTTCATAAAATTAGAATATGAGTTCATTATTCTCATACTCTATTGCTCTATTATACTCTTATTGACTAGGTTGAATCCTGACCTATGGTACTATCTATGTGGAGTTTGCACATTCTCTCTGTGTCCACTTGGGTTTCATCTAGGTAATGCAGTTGCAAAAATGTGTGGATTGTTAGGTTATTTGGCTAGCTCTCTCTTTCTCCCTCTAGCTCCCTCTCCTTCTCTCTCTTTCTCCCTCTATCTCACTCTCCCTCCCTCTCTCTCTCTTTCTCTCTCTCTCTCTAGTTCTCTCTCTCTGTCTTTATCTACCTCACTCTCTCTCTCTCCTCTTTCTTCTCTCTCTCCTTCTCTCTCTCTCCCCCTCACTGTCTCTTGCTTTTCCTTCCTTCTCTTTCTCTTTACTGACCTGGGTATCCAGAGCAGAGAGATTTAACGTGATAAAGGGAGACATTCAGTACACAGGTGAGTCAGTGTGCGAGGGAATGAACTGGCGTGTACGGGAGAACCAGTGCTTGTGGGAAAAATTGGTATGTGACAACGACAGCATGTGTGAGAGAGTCACTTTGTGAGGTGAGATAATATGTGTGTGTGGAAGATACAATGTGAGGGAGACAGACAGAGTGAGGGAGGGACAGTGTGTGAGGGAGAGAGACAGTGTGTGAGGGAGAGAAACGGTGTGAGGGAGAGAGGCAGTGTGTGAGGGAGAGAGACGGTGTGAGGGAGAGAGACAGTGCGAGGGAGAGAGACGGTGTGAGGGAGAGAGACGGTATGAGGGAGGGACGGTGTGTGAGGTGTAATCAGTACCTGAGCAGATGTATTGGATGGTACTCATCCTGGGCCAAAAGTGACAGCAGAGGATTAATAATGTTCAAGTTGCACTTTCTGTGATATCACAGGGTCCTGGTGACTCTCAATATTAGTTGTAAAGCGGTTAGGATGTTTTAGAAATTGTGACAAGCACTTTTGAAATGTCCAAGTTGATCCTTTTGCCACTGTTTCCTCTTGATCTTCACCTGGGTTTCTCATTAATATAAATCTGTATTAAACATTGAAGAGCGGAGGTTTGAGAACATGTGCAAAGCTTCACAATTTTTGGTAGATTTGTGACACGGTGTTGCTGTTGGAAGGCTGTGATTGAAGTGCAGGCTCAGGGATTAGCTTTCTGATTGCCTCTCCCTCTCTTTCTCCCTCTCTCTCTCTCTCTCTCTCTGAATCTGTCGTTCACACTGAGGTTTCATTTGTGTTCAATGCTTTATTGATCTCCGAGCGAGTTGCAGTGAAGAGATCTCGGGCTGCTCATGGGAAATGAAATCAATTGCAGCATCTCGCTCTGTGCAAGTAATAAAACTTGTGTTGTCAGACCAACAGAAATGTTGCTGTGCTAAAATATTGAGAAGGAAGCTTCAAGTGAAAGGCAGACTGGCAAATGAAGGATGCAAATTGATGATCTGGGTATCAGGAGGAGAAAGGTCAAATGAAACAAGGGCCAGGCTCGGATTCAGTCAGTTGTCTATGTATCAGATGTACAGTGAACTGTGTCAATCGCACTAACAACCAACACAACCTAACGATGTGCTGGGGGCAGCCCGCAAGTGCAGCCACACATTCCAGCGTGCCCACCGTGTTCTGTTCACAGAACAGTAATAGAATAACAGCAACAAAGCCACAACAGCAAAACAAGCCCTGTTCCTCCCTCTCAGTCACCCACCCACGCACACACGCGCGCACACATACAAACACGCACATGCGCACACATACAAACACGCACACGCACACGCCACACACACTCACTCACGCACACACGATCAGCCCCCCAGCGGATTCGCAGACTCGCAGACATCGGAATGTTGGCTCCTCTTTCACAGTGGAACGGGTGAGCAGCTTCACAGTCCTGTGCATCTATATCTCTGAGAACCTACCCTGGCCCAACATATTGAGGCAACCATGAAGAAGGCACGCCAGCGGCTCTGCTTCATTAGGAACTTGGTACATCACCAAAAACTCTAGCAAATCTCTGCAGACTTACTATGGACGCATTCTGATTGGTTACGTCACGGCCTGGTTTGGAGGCTCAAGTGCACAGGATGAAAAACACATGCAGGGCGTTGTAGACTCATCCATCTCCTTCGTGGGCACTCATTTCCCCGCCAGTGAGAACATCTTAAAAAGGCCACACTTCAAAAGGACGACATCCCACAATAAAGAGCCTCATCCTTCCAAGATATGCCTTCAGTTCATCGCCACCATCAGGGAGGAGGCATTGGAGAGCACTCAATGTTTTTGGAACCCTCTGCTGTTAGAGTTCTGAGCGCTGCATGAACCATGAACATTACCTGACTATTTGCTTTATTTTTGCACTATTTATTCATTTAGCTTAATATCTCTTATTTAGTTTTATATTGCAGTTCTTGCAGTGTACCGTTGCCACGGCATAACAAGATTTGTGACGCGCATGGCATGTCAGCGATAATAAATTTGATCCTGGTTTTCTGTGTTGTATCATGTTATACACGGCTCTCTGTGTTATTGTTAATAAAATGTACCCTTTACTGGAATGATCCCCAACCACCATACAACTTTTTGTGAAGCCTTTTGAAATGCACCATTCTCTGTGCAATTTATTCATTTACTTACTTATTGGGATACAGTGCAGAACAGGCCCTTCTGGCCCTTTGAGGTCCAGCAATCCCCTGATTAACCCTAGCCTAGTCACGGGGCAATTTTACAATGACCAATTAACCTACCGGTACACCTTTGGACTGTGGGAGGAAACCAGAGCACCCGGAAGAGACCCACACAGTCACGGGGAGAACGTACAAACTCCTCCCAGGCAGCGGCGGGAATTGAACCGGGGTCATCTGCACTCTAAAGTGTTGTGCTAACCACTACGATACCGTGCCGCACTGTGGCAATCCCTGCTGATCTCGACATTATATACACGGCTATTGGTGCTATTCCCTGCGTAAGCGGCAATTTTGTGCAGCCTTCTGTGCAAAGCACTGGTCTTAGTGTAAAAAAATACTGCAATCTGTTCTAATCTCTAAGCAATGAACTGTTACTGCTCGTAACAGTGTTAACAGCTGGAATTTTAAGGTTACCACCTTTGAGCTGGATCCTATGTTAGAGTCCATCTACCAAACAATTCCCTTCTTTATATTAAACACCTCTTCACAAAGGAGAATTCTTGACAAATTCTAGCTGGAGTAAATACGTCTGAAGGAGACAAAACACACTTCGAGGTTAGGAAAGAATGTCTAACACAGAAACTAAAAGCATTGCACACTGATCAACCAGATGGAATACATCTGAAAATCCTTAAGGAATTAAACAAGCAACGTTGCTTTGGATAGATGATTTTTTTTTGGAAGTATTAGGACCCAAGAATGGGAGGCAGATTTAGATCCAGAACTTACACCCACAGAAGGATACATCTTTGGAGATTTCCACAGGACACCATAAACAGTCCTGTTAAAAAATGCTATTACATGGCAAAGTCAACACAAGTTTAGCTGCTGGTATTTGAACACAAATCCTTGAAAGCAGCAGGAGAAATTGATTTTTTCACAGATGGGGTATGGGAACTGTGGTTTTCTTTAAAGTGGAATTGAATAAAAAATGCACACTTGCATTCCCCAGTTTATAGAATATAGATGAGTACAGTCCAGGAGCAGGCCATTCAGCCCACAGTATTGTGCCGCATCAGCTAAAAAGCATATGAAAAACATGCAAACACTACTCCCTCCTACCTGCACAATGCCCTTATCCCTCCACCCTCCTTATTTCCATGTGCCTATCCAAAAGTCTCTTAAAGCCTTGAATGTACTTGTCCGTACCATTTTTCAGGCAGTGCATCCACAACACTTTGAGTAAAAAACTTACCCCTCACATCCCCCTTTGAACTACCTCCTTTCACCTTCAAGGCATGCCCTCTGGTATTAGACAATTCAACCCTGCGAAACAGATGCCCTCTGTCCATTCTATCTATGCCTCTCATAATCTTGTAAACCAGTATCAGATCTCCGCTCAAACTCCAGCGCTCCAGTGAAAACAGCCCAAGTTTATCCAGCCTCTCTTGGTAGCATGTATGCTCCAAACCAGGCAGCATCCTGGAGAACTTCTGCATTCCCTCCAAAGCATCAACATCTTTCTTACAGTGGGGCAACCAGAACTATATGCAAGATGCCAGATGTGGCCTAACTAGAGATTTATCAAGTTGCAATATAACCTCCTGCCTTTTGAATTCAATGCCTCGACTAATAAAGGCAAGCATTCCATAAACCCTCTTAACCCCCTTATCGACCTATGAACTTGGATCCCAAGATCTCTCTGCTCAGTAATACTGTTAACGATCTTGCCATTAATAGTGTACTGTCTCCTTGCATTTGTCCTACCAAGCTGCGACACCTCGCATTTATCTGGGTTAAACTCCTTCTGCCTTTTCTCTGCCCATATCGGCAACTGATCTATATCGCGGTGTGTTCACATCTCCGCCAGTCTTGGTAATATCCACAAACTTACTAACCTCCCCACCTACATTTCCACATGTTCTTGAGAATTGTCTGTAATCTGATTTCTCTGTAAGTTAGAGACATCCATTTTCTATCGTCATCCATATTGTATCACTCTACGTACACTTGCTACAAGTTTTTCTTTTCATTGAGCAACAACCCTAGCATCACTCATAATTAAACTAACGAAATATACTCCCAATAGCCATTTTATTAAGCTCACCTGTACACCAGCTCATTTTTACAAATATCTAATCTGCCAATCATGTGGCAGCAACGCAATGCCTAAAAGCATGCAGACTTGGTCAAGAGGTTCATCTGTTCAGATCAAACATCAGAATCCGGCCGAAATCTGATCTAAGTGACTTTGACTGTGGAGTGATTGTTGGTGCCAGACAGGGTGGTCTGAGTAACTCAGAAGCTGCTGATCTCCTGAGATTTTCATCCTGAACCGTTTCTAGAGTTTGCAGAGAATGTTGTGAAAAACAAAAAAAAAATGATCAGTGATCTCAGTTCTGTGGGCAAAAACTCCTTGTTAATGAGAGAGGTCAGAGGAGAACGGCCAGACTGGTTCAAACTGACGGGAAGGTGACAGTAACTCAAATAATCACATGTTACAACAGTGGTGTGCAGAAGAACATCTCTGAATGCACAACATGTTGAATCTTGAAGTGAATGGGCTACAGCAGCAGAAGACCACAAACATTCACTCAGTGCTCACTTTATTAGGGACAGGAGGTACTGGCTACCAAGTGTACACTTTATCCAGGCATTCATGAATGCCATGAAACATTTGATTATTGCTATCTGGAAAAAAATGCCTTTAAAATTAATGGGAAAATTTGCAACATCAGATTTGTGTAAGTCAGATCATTTGTAACCCTGGGATCCCTTATATGTTATGTTGACTACTCAACATATGTGAGTTGGCAAGTCTGGAGTTCAAGGCCTGGAGTGAGGGGCCCAGTCATCAGCGAGTCCTGCGATCGATATGAAGTCGAGGCCCAGTGGCTGAAACCCTGGGTCTGCGAGTCTACTTGGGAAGTTGAAGGCCCGATGTGCACGAGTCCATTGGAATCTGAAGCCATGGAGGTGGCCTGTCCTGGAGTCAGAGGACTGTGCGTGGTGTGTGTATGTAAGAGGATGGGTGGGGAATGGGGCTAGTTTTGCTGCTGTTGCTCTGCTGAATGTGCCGGCTCTTGTGGCCTGCCCCCAGCACATCCTTAGGTTGCGTTGGTTGTTAACACAAATTACTGTTTTGATGCATGTGTGAAAAATGAATCTGAATATGTTTAGAAACACTTAGAAAAATCAAGGGCTAAGGGTAACCCTAGGTAATTTCTAAGGTAAGGACATGTTCGGCACAGCTCTGTGGGCCGAAGGATCTGTATTGTGCTGTAGGTTTTCTATGTTTCTGAACACTTTTAGACTTGTTAACCCCAACACATCCCGAAGTGAAATATTGTGTTCAATTCTGGGCAATGCATTGAAGATGAATGTTAAGAATTTACTAGATTCGCTCTGACGTTAGTTGTGCCAATAAACTGGAGAGGTTTGACTGAAGACTGGAGACATTGACTGTTTACTGTTTTCCATAAATGCTGCCTGGCCTGCTGAGTTCCTTCAGCATTTTATGTGTGTTGCTTTGGAGAGGGTGGACTTGTTTTAAGAAGATGAAGTGTAGATTTACACCCTAAATTTCTCCAGACCCCAAAATAATTCAAATCCAGAAGTCCAGGATAAAAATAGAGGAAGCTGAAAATACTCATTAGTTCAGACAGCATCTGTTGAGTGTGAAATAGTTAAGATTTCATTTTAATGATCTGCTATCAGAACTGAAATGCTACCCCATTCTATAGTTGCTGCCTGACCTGCTATTACCAGTATTTCACACCTGAATTTCTCCCCTGAGTTCCCTGAGAATAAAAACAAGTGGCATTAAATAACAGTATAACCATCAATCTGCTATTAAATGGGTATTGATCCAACTCCTTTTTAAAAATACCAATTGACCCAAAATCAATAACCTTCTATTCTGTGAGGAAATAAAGGTTTCTTTTAATCTCTAGCATTCTTTTTTGAGGCTAATGGTGGTTATATTGAATTCACAAGTCCTTTGTTCATTCTTGCATCTCAGTAACTCCTTCTGTAATTTAAAAAAAACTTGTTTGGTGTCACCTCTCAGTCCCTTCTCCACTGAAACTACATTGAGCATAATTAATTCCATTTATTCTTCTGTTAAAAATTCTGATTAGCTGGGTCATTCTTCCATGAGATGACTAGCATGTAATGCAGACATTTTTAAATACTTCAGCAATAATAAGATCTTTTAATCTGCAGCCACTATTGTAAAGTAGGGGTATTCAACAATTAAACTGTGAACTTTAATGTTTTACAATGCCGGCATAAGATATATAAGCTGTAGATTGTTTAGTTATGTTAGTAGGAATAGGCTATTCAGCCCATTGAATCTATGCTGGATTGTAGGAAAACCCATCAGTCACATTCCCTGACATATTTTCTCTGACACCCTCATTAACATCCCCATGCTCCCCCACCGGGTTTCCTGCTATTTACTTATTTATTAAAATATAGTGTGCAGTTGGCCCTTCCAGTCCTTCGAACCACATCGTCTGTCAGTCCCCTCATTTAATCCTAGCCTAATCACGGGACAATTTACATCGACCAATTAACCTACCAACTGGTACGGTCCTTGGACTGTGGGAGGAAACCGGAGCACCTGGACAGAACCCACATTCAAAAGTTCCAAATTAACGTCAGAGAAACGTATACAGTATACATCCTCAAGTGCTTTTTCTTCGCAAACATCCACAAAAACAGAGAAGTGTCCCAAAGAATGAACAACAGTTAAACGGAAGAACCCCAAAATACCCCCCCTCAGGCTCTCCTCCCACCCGCGTGTAAGCGGCAGCGAGCGCCAATCACCCTCTCCCCCCCACCGGCAGGAAAAAGCAAGCATTGGCACTGCCACTGAGCACTCAAGCGTGAGCAAAGACACGGACTTGCAGTTACCCCAAAGACTTCACATTTCACCCGGTATTCAACGTCTCACAGGTTCCCTCTCTCCCTAATGAGGGAGAAGGGGGTGTCTCCATTTTCCCAGCGAGCGGGGAGACATAACAAACAGCTCGCTGGTTTATGATGATAAAAGATTGTTACATCACTTTCTTCGCGGTCATGGGGAGAACATAGAAACTCCTTACAGGCAGCGGCAGGTACTGTAAAGCGTTGAGCGAACCAGTACGCTACTCTGCCATGCAGTCTATACCCCTAGTAGAGATTTAGTATCTCTACTAGGGCTACGAACCCTCTGGGATGTTGGATATAAAATGGAGCTTGTTTGTTGGGGTGCGGAGTGTGGATATCCATGTGGTCACAAGGAGGAGGTGCAGCTCTATTGTGACATTGAGAAAGCATCGGAGATCAGGATCAAACCCAGGCCGCTGGTGCTGCCTCACTGTGACCCTCAGAAGAGCCATTGTTATATTGCTGCTTGAAGGAAATTATTTTGGGCAGGATACCAGGAGAGTTCCAAGGCTTTCACGTTTCCTCATGGCAGCAAATGAGCCGCAGTTCATTGAGTTTCAGCCAGTAGTTAGAATCATCCCATCAATACTATCCATCCACAACTCCTTGTTACTGCTTCTGTCATACACACCCATTAGAACAATCATCTGCATCAGAACTTTCAATGGCCAATTAACTCACCAACTCTCATGTCTTTGGGATGTAGAAAGAAATCAAAGCACCCAGAGGAAACTCACATGGTTACAGGGAGAACATAGCATCAGAGATCAGAATTTAACCTACAGTACTGTGCAAAAATCCTAGGGACATACTTTAGATTAGATTCAACTTTATTGTTGTTGTGCCGAGTACAGATACAAAGCCAATGAAATGCAGTTAGCATCTAACCAGAAATGCAACGAATAGTGTTATTTACAAAATAACTGCGAATAAAAGGTAAGTGCTACAGCACACAAATATAAAAGTACTGAGACAGTACAATATGGGTGCAATACTGCTTAGCGCTGTGATGTGAGGTTCAGCAGGGTCACAGCCTCAGAGAAGAAGCTCTTCCTGGCCTGCAGGTGCAGAAGCGGAGGCTCCTGTAGCGCCTACCGGATGGGAGGAGAGTTAAAAAGTCCATGGTTAGGGTGAAATGCATCCTTGATAATGCTTTTCGCCCTGCCCAGGCAGCATTTATGGTAGGTGTTCTCAATGGTGGGCAATTGAATACATATAACTAAGGTGCCTAAGTCTTTTAAAACTTGAATATCCTGCTGTTGGGAATGTTGGGAATGGCGA
This sequence comes from Hypanus sabinus, assembly GCF_030144855.1. Classification (NCBI taxonomy): domain Eukaryota; kingdom Metazoa; phylum Chordata; class Chondrichthyes; order Myliobatiformes; family Dasyatidae; genus Hypanus; species Hypanus sabinus. The sequence goes on along the minus strand of NC_082733.1, from coordinate 34,939,126 downwards.
GGGTGGAGTGCCATGGGAGGGGTGTGGGAAAGGTGGCAGAGAAGGAATGCCAGTGGCGGGTGGTGGCATGGGTGCAGACACACCCAGCTCTGAGACACCAGGTAAGGTCATTTGATTCTAAACAATTGGTTTACTGATCATTACAGAATGTTCTCTCTGGTGCTTCCCTCTCCCTCCCGTCTCCCTTCCCCTTTTCCCAATTATGATTCCCCTCTCCCTGTCCGCTTCCCGCTCTCAGTCCACAATAGACACCTGTGTCAGAATCAGGTCTATCATCACTCACATGTGTCATGAAATTTGTTTTTTGCAGCAGTACATTGCAATACATAAAATTCCTACAGTACTGTGCAAATGTCTTAGGCATCCAAGCTACAAGTATACTGTATTCGTGCCTTAAGACTTTTGCATTGTATTGTAAAAACCTATAATAAAACCATAAGACCATAAGATTAAGGAGCAGAAGTAGGCCATTCAGCCCATCAAGTCTGCTTCGCCATTCAGTCATGGGCTGATCCAATTCTACCAGTCATCACCACTCCCCTGCCTGCTCCCCATACCCTTTGATACCCTGGCTAATTGAGAGCCTATCTATCTCTGCCTTAAATGCACCCAATGACTTTGCCTCCACAGCCGCTCATGGCAACAAATTCCACAGATTTACCACCCTCTGACTAAAGTAATTTATCTGCATCTCTGTTCTAAATGGACGTCCTTCAATCCTGAAGTCATGCCCTCTTGTCCTAGACTCCCCTACCATGGGAAATAACTTTGCCAATCTGTTCAGGTCTTTTAACATTCAGAATGTTTCTGCGAGATCCCCCCTCATTCTCCTGATCTCCAGGGAATACAGCCCAAGAGCTACCAGGCGTTCTTCATACGGTAACCCTTTCATTCCTGGAATCATTCTCATGAATCTTCTTTGAACCCTCTCCAATGTCAGTATATCCTTTCTAAAATAAGGAACCCAAAACTGCACACAATACTCCAAATGTGGCCTCACGAGTGCCTTATAGAGCCTCAACATCACATCCCTGCCCTTATATTCTATACGTCTAGATATGAATGCCAACATTGCAATCGCTTTCTTTACCACCGACTCAAGCTGGAGGTTAACCTTTAGGGTATCTTGCACAAGGACTCCGAAGCCCCTTTACATCTCTGCATTTTGAATTCTCTCCCCATCTAAGTAATAGTCTGCCCGTTTATTTCTTCCACCAAAGTGCATGACCATATACTTTCCAATATTGTATTTCATTTGCCACTTATTTAACCCATTCCCCTAAACTATCTAAGTCTCTCAGCAGACGCTCTGTTTCCTCAACACTACCCACTCCTCCACCTATCTTTGTATCATCGGCAAATTTAGCCACAAATCCATTAATCCCATCGTCCAAATCATTGACATACGTCGTAAAAAGCAGCAGTCCCAACACCAACACCTGTGGAACTCCACTGGTAACCGGCAGCCAGCCATAATAGGATCCGTTTAATCCCACTCTCTGTTTTCTGCTGATCAGCCAATGCTCCCCCAGTCCATGCTAGTAACTCCCCTATAATTGCATGGGCTCTTGCTAGGCAGTCTCATGGGCAGCACCTTGTCAAAGGCCTTCTGGAAATCCAAGTGCACCGCATCTACTGCATCTCCTTTATCTACCTTGCTTGTAATTTCCTCAAAAAATTGCAGTAGGTTAGTCAGGCAGAATTTTCCTTCCAGGAAAATAATTCATAAATAATAAATTATTTAAACAAACAAAGAATGCTTAATCAAACAATCTATTTACAATGTTACTCAAGTATTACTGAAATATGAAATAATCAACAGTGGCGGGTGGGAAAGAGGTGACTTTAGGTGGGATTATGTTGGAGCTTGTAGTGTAGTGGTTAGCATAATGCTTTTTTACCACCAGTTGTAAGTACGGAGTTTAATTTCTGATGCTGTGTGTGAGGAGTTTGTATGTTCTCCCCATGAATGTGTGCATTTCCTCTGGGTACTCTGGTTTCCTCCCACATTCCAAAGGCACACAGGTTAGGAATAGTGAGTTGTCGGCATCCTATGTTTGCTCCAGAAGCATGCTGTCACTTGCGGGCTGCCCCTGGCATATGCCTGGACTGTGTCGGTCATTGACGCAAATATGCATTTCACTGTACATTTCGCTGTCTCGATTTATATATGATAATTAAAGTTCATCTTCAATCTGGTTGAAGGTTTTATGGTGGATATGGAGGCTGCTGGAGTGAAAGTTGAGGAGCATGGGGATTCTAACACTGCTCTATCTGGGAAAAGGGGTGGGTGAGAGCAGGTATAAAGATAAAGATGAGATGTATTTGTTGCCAGTACATCGGAACAGTGTAATGCATTATTTTTTGTGTCAAATCAAATTAGTGAGGATTGTGCAAGTTATGCCCTGCTTCCAGCACCACCATGGCATAACAACAACTTGTTATCCCTAGAGTTTAGGGTCTACATCATTGGAATGTGGGAGGAACCCAGAGCACCTGGAGGAAGCCCATGTGGTCACTGGGAAGAACGTGCAAACTTCTTTCAGGCATTGATGGATATCCAACCAGTAACCACTGGCACTGTCAAGAGATGCACGAACCGTTAGGTCACTGTGCTACATGTTAAGAAGGGAAATGGAGGAAATGCATGTGAAGGCTGCAGCAGAGGGCCTCATCTTGGGAACAGAGGCAGTGGTGGTGGATTAATTGAGAAGAAAGGGTGATATCCCTACAGGAAACAGTGGATGGAGGTATGGTTAGTGGGAGTAAGTGGTTTTTGAGAAGATGTCAGTCGCAATTCAGCCTCTTGAGATGGAGATGCTGAGAAGTAGGATAGTGTCCAAAATGTTCCAGGTGAATTTGAGGCCAGGGTGGGGGGGTTGGTGTCAAAGGTGATCAAGTTGATGAGTTCCGTATGAGTGCAGTAAGCAGTACTGACTCAGTCATCGCTGCAGCAGAGGAAGCAGTGGTTGGTGCTGCTTGGAACAAGGACTGCTCCACAGAGCCGACAAATGGCAGGTGTAGCTGGGGCCCATGCAAGTTCATCTTTGATCAGGAGAAAGTGGGTGGAATCAAAAGACACGTTGTTGGAGATAAAGGAAGTTCTGTTGAGCAGATGCGAGTTATTGGCATTTTGTTCAAGAAACAGAAGGCTCTTAGATCTTCCCTTTGGAAAATAGAGGTGTATAAAGACTAGACTTGTAGTGGTACTCATATCTTTTTGAAGTCTTGGTTATCATTTTCAATGTGACTTTATTTTAGTTATTTGTAAGCCACAGGCCTTGCACATGAACCAAGTAATTATTGCCAATTTTGATGGTAATTGTGTCGTTGGAGTTGGTTAAATTGTGGCTAGTATTTTGGAGTATTAATCTGGAAATATGAGATCATGTCACCATGGTATCTGACATGTTCATGTTTATTTAGTGATATAGTGTGGGGTAGGCCCTTCCAGTCCTTTGAGGCATTCTGCCCCAGCCATCACTGAAAAACCCGATTAACTCTAACCTAATCACGGGACAATTTACAATGACCAAATAACCTGCTCAATATGGCTTTGGACTGTGGGACTGTGGGACGAAATTGGAACACCCAGAGAAAACCTTAGTGTTCCACAGTGAGGATATACTAACTCCTCACAGAACAGCACCCGAATTGAACCCCGACCTCAGGAACGCTCCGGGCTGCAAGATCATCACGCTAATCGTTATGCTCCCCATTAGGTAAGTAAATTTGGAGTACAAAGCAAGATTATTAATCATGGCCATGAACCTACTAGATGCTGACAAAAGCACAACTAGTTCACTAATCATTAACACAAGAGATTCTTCAGGTGCTGGAAATCCAAAGCAACACACACAAAATGCTGGAGGAACTCAGTGGGCTGGGGAGCATCAATGGAAAAGAAGATTCTTCAGTCCTGACGAAGGGCCTCAGTGCAAAACATTGACTATTTATTGATTTCCATAGATGCTGCCAGACCTGCTGAGTTCCTCCAGCATTCTGTGTGTGTTGCTTTAGATCACTCATGTCTTTCAGCAGAAGGAGCCTGCTGTCCCTCACCTTCTGAGCTGATCTCAGACTCATAGCAATGTGGTTCACTCTCAGCAGTCCTATCAAGTGGGCTGGCAATGTTTACATTGGCAATAAATTCTGGCCTTACGGGTGATGCTCACATCCCCTGAATGATTAGAAGCTTCTTTTTTGATTGCAAAGATGTACCATCATGCTCGGCTGCTTTAAATTTTACCATGATCCAGCTAAGTAGTCAGTTGTTACCCTCTGTGTGCTTGCCTTATTTGTATGTTTCATCATTTATAAACTTTCAAACAGTGCCCTATACACCCATTGTCCAAGACATTAATAATCAAAAGACCAATGGCCCGTAATAGATGCTTGGGGAAACGCCGTGGCGCAAAATCACTTCCTTCCCATCCATAAAACTGACCACTTAACATTGCTTGCCTTTCTTGTTCCACTGCTAATTGTTGATGAAGGTACGTCAATGCTGTTGTCTGTCACCAGCGCATTGGCAGAGTGAGGGCAGAGATTGAGAGAAGCTTGGAGGGGCAGCGGAGGTGGAGACGAACAATGGCTCATTTCAAATGCCCTGCCGACTTTCAACAGTAGTACACAGTTCTGAAGATCTGCTCGTTTGAGACTAAGAGGAGAGGTGAGGGCAATGTTTATCACAGATCATATAACTCACTTCATACCGACTCACTTTCAAGTACTTTACTACTCATGTTCTCAGTATTATTTATTTGTTTGGCTGTATGTTTTTTGTATTCCCACAGTTTGTCTTTTGCACATTGGTTGTTTGTCAGTCCTTTGTGTGTAGTTCTTCATTGATTCTATTCTATTTCTTTGTTCTTTATACTGTAGCATGGGGCAGCACAGTGTCATAGTGGTTACCACAACCCTTCACCGTACCAGCGACCTGGGTTCAATTCCCGCCACTGGCTATAAGGAGTTTGTACGTTCTCCCTGTGAATGCGTGGATTTCCTCCTGGTGCTCCAGTTTCCTCTAACAGTCCAAAGATGTACTGATTGCTAGCTTAATTGGTCATTGTAAATTGTCCAATGATTGGGCTAGAATTAAATTGGGGGCTGCTGGGCCCCAATTTATAAATACTCTACTGTGAATGCCTGCAAGGAAATTAACCTGGTGAGATATCGGTCCTTTGATAATAAATTTACTTTGAACTTTAAAACACAGAATGTTACAACACAGCGCAGGCTCTTTGGTCCACAATGTTTTGCTGACCTTTAACCCTACACTAAACTCAGTCTACCCCCCTCCCTCTTATGTAGCCCACCATTTTTCTATCATCTGTGTGTCTATTCTCAGCTCTGTGTGTTCATCTGATCAACCACTCTAGCTAAGTGCCTCCCACACCCCCTCTAACAATCACCTCACTCACTGCACTGCACTCGAGACACTTTAAGCCACTTTTTATAATACTGTTTACATTGTAAATACATGCTGGTATTTATGTAGTTATGCATATTTTATCATATATCCTACTTTATCTAACTTTATTTTATTCAATTCTTTATTCTTTTAAGCTGCTGAATTTTTGTTGCCTGTCACGCCCTGACCAACACACCACGGCAAATTCCTGATACAGTACATAGAAATGTGCACGGCGAATTAAGTTCATCCTTGCCTTTGAAGGTCGGTTGCATTTACCAGAAGACAGATTTCTGGCTTGAGTTTCTGCTTGGAGATGCACAGCCAGCTTAATGTTAATTTTATTTGTCACATGTACGTCGGAATATTGTTTTCTGATCTAAAACGTGTTTTCTGATCTAAACAACCAACACAGTGGGAGGATGTGGTTGGGGCAGCCGCAAATGTCAGCGTGCCTCCGGCGCCAACATAGCATGCCCACAGCTTACTAACCCCAACTTGCATTTCTTTGAAATGTGGGAAGCAACTGGAGTACCCAGAGGAAACCCATGTGGTGACGGGGAACAGGTACAAGTTCCTTACAGACAGTGGTGCTGTAAAACATTATGCTACAATGCTGCCCTTACTGGAACAAAACAGATTTCTTTCTCTCTACGTCCGGTATGGAGATCCAAACAAAGAAGTGGCAATAACCCAACAGAAAACCATTAAGCACAGGAGACATCTTGCTCCCTTTAATGTTTGTCCCAGCTCACACCCTGTAGCCTTCCTTCAGTATGAAAATAAAGAGTTGAAAAAGATAAGAAGGACAGGCAAAAGGTCAAGGGCAAAAAGCTTTATAAAACTGAGCACTTTTAGGTTGAAATTACATGCCAGGATTTGATAAATGATGGCTAAAGTTTTGAATAAGTATGTTAAGATCATCACTGCCACTGTTCAGTGGTTGGATTTCACCCAGCACGTTATCAATTCAGAATCTAATACAGACCATAAATACAGGTAATGAAGTCAGAATCAGGTTTATTATTACTGACCTATGTTGTGAAATTTGTCCTTTTGCAGCAGCAATACAGTGCAATATATTTTAAAAAACCTATTTGTTACAATAAGAAATATAAAAAATGAATAAAAAGGGCAAAAAGAGAGTTAGAAATGAATTAGTGTTCACGGGTTCATGGACCATTCAGAAATTTGATGGAGGAGGGGAAGAAGCTATTCTTAAAACATTGAGTGCAGGTCTTTGGGTTTCTGTATCTCCTCCCTGATTGTAGCAATGAGAAGAGGGCATGTACTGGATGGTGAGGCTTCTTAATGGTGGACGCTGCCCTCTTGAAGCATCGCTCTTTGAAGATGTCGTCGATGGTGCCGGAGATTTGGGTTGACTGTGGTCATGATATGAGGGAGAACTTTTAGGGAGATCAGTCACCAACAATACAGCCCAAAAAAAGCAATAATGCGCATCAGTGCCTGAGGAGAAGGTACAGGAGCTTGAAGTTCCACACTCAACTTTTTATGACCAGCCTCTTCATCTTTACCACTAGATTTCTGAATAATCCATAAACTCATGAACACTACCAAACTATTCAATTTTTGCAATATTTGTTTAATTTTTGTACCTTACAGTAAATTTTATGTTTTGCGCTATACAACTGCTGTTGCAAAAAAAACTAATTTCATGACAGATGTCAGTGATGATAAACCAGATTCAGAATATTATCCAATTAAACATTGTTGGATACCAAGTAAAGAAATGGCTTTATTATTTCTAATGATGAAGAGGTGAAAAATTAACTGTCACATTGTAACTATGTTGATCCACTCTTCTCAATCAGGGTCCTAAATACCTTCCCTTCCAAATATCAAAGGAACTGCTTTCTCTGCTAATTGTGTAGTTTCTAGTTTACATTAGGCAGGCATGTAGCAAAAAGAGCTAAAGTAGTTACTATAAGATAAGCTTGTGTAACTGATTACATTTGTCAGTGATTACACTCGAGGAACTAGCCTCCCCAACATTGAGGGCATCTTCAAAAAAGCAGTGCCTCAAGTAGGTCAAACCTTTCCATCCAAGACTAGTATCAGGGAGGAGGTACAGAAACCTAAGGATGCACACTCACTGTTTTCGGAACAGCTTCTTTCCCTCAGCTTTCAGATTTCTGTACTATCTATGAGCCATGAACACTACCTCAATATTTGGCTTTCTATTTGCACTAGTTATATATTTCTCATTGTAACTTATGGTAACTTTTTCTGTATTGCACTGTACAAAGGGCACGGCATATTGTATATCAGTGATAATAATCCAGATTTTGATTCTGAACTATTTACTATCAAAACAAAAATTTCCATTTGTATGACATTTTTAATGCATCAGAATGATCCATTGCAGCTGAAGGCAATATCATCAGACAAATGTCAAAGCAGAACCACCTAGAGGGTCATTAGAGCAGGTGACCAAAAGCTTAGACAACAAGGTTTGGCTGACAGGGCAAGTCGAAATTTGGAAGAGGTGGTGAGGGCCCCTCATGACAGATGCCATCTGCTTGAGGGATCGCTTTTTGAAGATGTCTTTGATGGAGCTGGTCAAGTTCAAAGTTCAAGTTCAACGTACATTTATAATCAAAGTAGGTATACAGTATACAAACTTGAGATTTGTCTTCTTGCAGACAGCCACAAAGCAAAGAAACACCATAGAACCCGTTTAAAGAAACAATAAAGCCAACAGACATGCGAAAAAAAGAATAGGTCACGCAAACAGCAAAAAGCAAATAACACACAAAACATTCAACATCAAACTGCAGAGTCTCCAAAAGTGAGGTCACAGCCATCAGTTGCCAAGGAGTGTAGCTGGTCTACAGCCACTGAGTCAGTCAGTTCAGCGTTGACTCAATATATTGGCTGCAGACCACAGCAACAGATGCAGTTCCGTGCTGAAGCACGGTGATCAAATCTCGCAAATAGAAAAATGTGAGAACAATAAACATCCATCTGCAGCTGAAAGTGAGTCCAGAGCCATGCGCCATGAGCACAGGGTGATTGAACCTTGTAGCATGAGACCCAAGACTCCTGCACCTTCCGCCAACAGCAGCAAGAGGGAAACTGGTCAGATCAGTGGCAGACAACGTGAGTACCAATTCACTTCCCACTCTCATCCTCATCAATTTTAACTTTGCTTGATGCTTCAATCGGCGCAGAGTAACGGAGTTGACCGCGGTTTCATATTCCGCCATTAGAATCAATGCAACCTGCACCTTCAGCGATGGCCGTAGATGCACTGCATGCAGAATCCCCCAGGAGACCGCAGAAGCACCAGGTTGTTCAGACTGCTCAAAACGACATTCTTAAAAGGGGAGTTACCCAATCCCACTTCAGAAGAAGGAGAGTATCCAGCCATTTTGTAAGCTGTCTACCAGATGTTGCTATTGGTCACTGGCACCATCTTGCCGGAAGCATAGCTGCGATAAGAAGCCTTTTTTATAACCCTTTGCAGCTTCTTCCAAATGTACTCCATGGTACATCTGTAGAAATCTGTGAGTGCCTTTGGTGACGTACCAAATCTCCTCAAACTCCTGATGAAGTACAGCCGTTTCTCCTTTGACAGCATGTCATATTTAGCTGTGCTGCTAGACAGATACCTCACTATGCAGTCTTCACCTTGAGTTGTTGTTGCATTTGCCAAGAACTCAAAACCTGGCTCATTACTTTAAGTTTTGCTGCAGGTTGCTAATGAATTACAGTACGAGCTGGTGACCAATCTCCTTCCAGACTCCCTGCCGGGCAAGGACTGCAGTCTGTGAAGGCAGGTCCACTGTGGCAACTTCAGATTCAGATTTGTTTATTACGTTTCTGTCAAAACACACTACGTTTCTGTCAGGCCTAGAGTACAGGGGAAGTTAGTCATGGAAGACTCTAGGACTGAATCTATCTCCCTCCATAAAAAGCTTCCTGACCTGCTGAGCTCCCCCAGCATTTGTAGATATTGCTTAAGATTTCTAGCATCTGAAGGTTCGTTTGTGTCTAGGCATGGATGCGATGGGCCAAAGAGCCTCACCTTCTGCAGTATAAACCGACGATAGACTATCAAACTTAAAATGATTTTTGTCAAACTTTTCCAGGGGCCAGGTTATCTGGAATAAAGAGCTGTTCGAAAATGTGGTGTTAATTTCTGGGCTTTGTTTGTCAGTCTTAATGAGCTTCCGGAACATAGGGTGCCCTGGTCCCTCTGAATGTGTTGAAGATGTGGGACTGAGCTTGCAGGGTGGACAGCAAAGTAAAAGAACAAAGCATCGGGATGAAAAGCAAAGGTACCAGACAGGCAGGAGAGTAAATGGGGCTTCATTTCCCTCGTGTGAGGTGAAGTGCACCAATTATTTCAATGCTGGGGCCTTCTCTGAGAACAACAATAACCTCATAGGGGCTTCCACGGAAGCCTAAAAGAATGCAGTCATCCTGAAATTTAAAAAAAACACAAGGAAGTGCAATTTCCAAGCCACAGAATGCATGAATATGTATTTTTCTTCTATACATGAGGCCTCTTTCTGCCATTGCCCTGCTTTCAATTATGAGCAGGCTAATTACACAGCCAAGGGTCTCATTCACTACGATAGGAAGACCACCCCTCACGTAATTGTCAGAAAACAGAAATGCGGGCTTCAGGAGCTGTGAAGATGCTCCTTGTGAGGTAAAAGGAATGGATGAAAGAGGCAAGACTCGCACTCAAGCTCAGAACTGCGAGGTTACAAGGTTCAATGGGAAATGAATTGGCCTGTCTCTGAATGGGACTGGCATTGCTCTAAGGCACCACTATGGCATTTACTTCCCGCTAAGATGAATAACAAGCTTTTAAGCACTTTGAAAACTTCACGCAAGCCTCAGCTAATGAACACAGCTCTGACTGTTATGATAAATCTAACATCGAAGTATTTAATATTAAAATGCAGGTTTGAAAATTACACAAAAAAAAATTATGTGCCCACACAAGGAGGCTTTGCTAGCAGGCTGGAGATCGTGTGTGATCAGAATAACTCTGATCAACATTATTCTCGATGTTAACAATAACAACTGCAGCTTCCATTTGTATAGCAGCTTTAATGCAGTTACATGAAAGTTCCAAGGGAATTTATTAACAAAGTATGTACAGTACTGTGCAAAAGTCTTAGGCACATATATACTCTATAGCTAGGGTGCCTAAGACCTTTGCACAGTACTGTAGTAATTTTATGCATTGCACTGTACAGCTGCCACAAAATAAAAAAAACAAATTACATGACCTATGTGAGTGATGATAAACCTGACTCTGATACGGGTCTCTATTGTGGACTGAGAGTGGGAAGGGGGCTGGGAGAGGGGAATCATGGGGAAAGGGAGGGGGAGGGAGTGGGAAACACCAGAGAGACATTCTGTAATGATCAATAACCCAATTGTTTGAAAGCAAATGACCTTGCCTGGTGTCTCAGGGCTGGGTGTATATGAACCCGTGCCACCCCATACCCTGGCACTACTCTGCCACCTGTCCCACACCCTTCCGTGGCACTCCGACCTCGCCATTCCAAACATTCTTTGCCCCTGCCAGAATTACAAACCCGCTCTCTGCTCTGCATTGACAAACTGCGCAAAAATCTTGGGCACCCTACATATAAATGCCCAAGACGTTTGCACATTACAGTATACGTCACCATATACTACCCTGAGATTCACTTCCATGCAGACAGTCACAGTAAAACGGAGAAGTACAAATTTCATGCAAAGACTGACAAACAACCAAATGTGCAAAAGCAGTCAAACTGTGCGAATAAACAAGTTGATAAATAAATAAATAACTATCAAGGGGCTCCATTACCAAGCGTGTTGGTGCCGAGCCTTGTAAGGACAGGTGATGAAAGACTTGGTCAAAGAGCTTGGTTTCGAAGGACAAATAGAGGGGAAGAGGTCTGAGAGGGAATCCACAACGGCAGGGCGTTCACAGGAGTTTGTTGTAGTTAGGGGCAATTGGGAGGCTGGAAGTGTTGGACCACAGATATCTCTTAGATATTTGTTCAGCTAGAGGCATAGATCAATACAGTACCAAAACAGGCCCTTCAGCCCCATTTGTCTGTGATGACCAAGCTAGTCCCACTTGCCACATTTGGCCAATATCCCTCTAAACCATGTCTCTTTTAAATGTTGTTATTGTACCCAAGCATCTATATTATCCATTCCAGCTTCTCCTTTACGTGTTATTGTATCAGCCTCAACCACTGCCCTTGGCAGTTTGGTCCACGTACCTAATCACCACTCTCAGTGTGAAGAAGTTGCCCCTTAGGTTCTTTTCCTCTCCCACTTTAAAACTGTGGCCTCTGTTTCTCATTCCCTTTCCCTGAGAAAAAGACTGAGCCCCCATGGTTTGAGGTCTGTAAGGTCTATCAGGGGTACATCAAAGGGTGATGAATCCTTGGAATTCTCTGTGGTTTAGAATATTCTAGATTCTTAGATGCCAAGGGAATTGGGGTCACCACTGGAAGGTGAAGCTGAGACGTAAGATTAGTCATAATTTCATTGAAAGGCAGAGCATGGGTGAGGGCCAAATGTGTATCTGAAATGGTAGTTAGATGAGGGTGTCCTTCAATTGGGCTCATTGAGCATATCGATATGAAACATTGCCGTAGGAAAGCAGCATCCATTATCAAAGATCCTCACCACCCCACCCAGGCCATGCTCTTTTCTTGCTGCTGCCATCAGGTAGAAGGTACAGGAGCCTCAGGACAGGCAGCACCAAGTTCAAGAACAGTTACTACCCCTCAACCACCAAGCTCTTGAACAAAAGGGGATAGCTACACTCATTTAAGGACTCTTTAGTCTTGTTATTTCATGCTTTTTATTTATTGCTTTTTATTTATTACCTGCATTTGCACAGTTTGTTTACAGTTTACAGTTCCTGATGTTCACAGTTTACAGATCCTGTTTACAGTTACGTTTCTATAGATTTGCTAAGTATGCCTGCAGAAAAGGAATCTTAGGGTTGTTGTGGTGATATGTATGTACTCTGATAATAAATTTTACTTTGACTTTTACTTTTCCCTAGTGGATATTCTCCAGGATTCCTTTTGTTTTTCTCCCCACTTTCCCTCTTTCCCTCTCTCTCTCCCTTTCTCCCTTTCTCCCTCTCCCCCTCTCTTTCTCTCCCTCTCCCCCTCTCCTTCTCCCCCTCGCCCCCTCTCCCTCTCTCTCTCTCCCTTTCTCCCTCTCCCCCTCTCTCCTTCTCAACCCTGCATGGATAGATAGAGAGATAAACAAATGAATGATTGATGAGACCTTGGTGGTGGCAGGGAGTTCAGTAGTGTTACAGCCTAGTAGAAGGAACTGTTCTTGTCCTAATGCTATTGTACCTCCTGCCTGATGGTAGGGGGTCAAAGGGGTCAGGTTAGATAGTATCTGCGGGAGGAAAGGAACTATCAAAACCATGCATTGTTTCTTTCCTCACACAGATGCTGCTCGACCCGTTAAGTTCTTCCAGCAGATTGTTACTGCTCCAGATTTCAGCACCTGAAATGGCACACAAACGTGCTGAGAATGGAGGGATGCGGAGATTTTTAAAGATCAGAGATGAGCTTTATTTGTCACTTGTACATCAAACCATACTGTGAAATGCGTCAACGGCCAACACAATCTGAGGATGTGCTGGGGGCAGCCTGCAAGTATCGGCATGCTTCTGGTGCCAATATAGTGTCCAACACCTTCCTAACCTTAATCCTAAACCGTACATCTTTGGATTGTGTAGGCAGATTGGATTAGTTTAGCGAGGCATTTAATTACTAGTTTAATTAGTTTGGTATAACGTTGTGGGCTGAGGAAGCTGTTCCTGTTCTATGCTCTATATTGTGTGCAGTCTCTTGTGTGCTGAGAGTGGAGTTCGAATGTGTGCAAAAGATAATTGAATGTATTTCTAAAGAGAGGAGCGATTGAATTAAATAGTAACAGGGGAGATAGTCGGGACTGAAATCTTTGGAAAGAGATAGGTTTATTGGGCCTATTAATTCTAAGTATTTTAAGATACAAGCAGAAATTTGAAATCCTTGTAGCTTTTGTGTAGACCTAAGTTATTGTAGCAGTGAGAGCGTGAAGTCTAGGACGGAGAGCAGCAATATTAAGCTGGAGTCATCCATCACGTAGGGAAAGATGTCATGCTAGGAGATCCCTGCAATGGGAATACAACTCGTCCCTTTACGGCCACTTACACCGGAGCCCATTGACGTCTCATTCATCAGTTACAGACTGATGTAGCCCAATCTATAAATTTCACTTCCCTTTTATCTATAACTTAAGTGTTCATTTGCCAAAAGGTTGAGATTGACAAATTGGAGATTTAAAAACAAGAGATTGGTATCTGTTTGTTAGGTAAGATTATTGAAAGATCTGGAGCTCAATCAACCCAATAACTAAGATACAGGTGAGCAAGTCTCAGGCTGAATGATGGTATACACTCAGTGGCCACTTTAATAGATACAGGACGTTCCTAAGAAAGTGGTCACTGAGTTTATTTCTGTATGTTTGTGGGGTTTTTTTGTTGCTGTAGCCTACCTACTTTGAGGTTCAGCATGCTCTGTGTTCAGAGATGCTCTTCTGCACACCTCTGTTGTAACATGTGGTTATTTGAGTTACTGTCAGCCTGGACCAGACTGACCCAGTCTGACCATTCTCCTCTGATCTCTCTCATTAACAAGATGTTTCCGCCTACAGAACTGCTCCTCACTGGATGTGTTTTTTTTGTTTTTCGCACCATTCTCTGTAAACTTTAGAGACTTTTGTGCATGAAAATCCCATCAGATCAGCAGTTTCTGAGATACTCACACCACCCTGTCTGGCACCAACAATCATCGCATGGTTAAAGTCACTTAGATCACATTTCTTTCCCATTCTGGTTTGGTCTGAACAATTGAACCTCTTTAATATTAAGGTTCAGAAACTGCTGTTTCCCCCTGATGCCTTGCATTTCCTTGTATGACCCCCGCCTGGGAATATTGTCAAGCTAAACTTAAATGTGGGGGAGAGAGAGAGTGAGAGAGACCAAGGAACAGGAATCCTGGAGAATTTCCACCAAAGGCAATGAGTCTAATTGGAGGACACCTTCGATATCTGGCTACTGGCATCTTTCCAGTTGGAATGACTCAGAACCATGCCATACGACTGAAATATTAATACTTAGAAAGGATGAATCATGTACAGAAGAAATTAATTAGATGCTTTTGTTCATCACTGAAGATGGGATTGCTATAATATACTTTGCCATAAAGCCTTCTGCAAACTATTGAAACAATTTTGTCTTAATTCTACACAGCCACAGATATGGTCTGCTTTTGTTGGAATTTCTAGAGAAAATTAGGACTATTGGTTGTAATATTGCAAAGCTTTGAGGGAGACACACACACACACACACACACATACACACCTTGACAACTGCAGAACTAAACAAACATAATTGTACTAACATTGCTCAGCAATTAAACAAAGCTTAACAGCTCTTCTCTTCCTTACAACCAACACAGCACAAACAAAGGAGTCATGTCTTTATAATCTTTATTTCTCTGTTAACAGTTAGCTTTATTTGTCACATGTACATTGACACATTGAAACATATGGTGAAATGTGTTACTTGTGTCAATGGCCAACACAGTCAAATTATGTGCTGGGGGCAGCCTGCAAGAACTGCCATGCTTTTGGCATCAACATAGTATGCCCACAACGTACTAATCTAACCCGCAGGTCTTTGGAATTTGGGAGTAAACCAGAGTATTCTGAGGAGGCACACATGGTCACAAGCAGAAAGTATAAACTCCTAACAAGCAGCAGCGGGAATTGAACCCTGATCATTGATCACCGGCACGTTACATTACATAAATATTATTTACAGTATTAACATTGTCAAAGTAAAAACATTATCATACTCATTCGTTCAGGATACCCTCCAGCTACTTCAGAGTTCCAAAAGGTCTACAAAAGCCTGCGGAATCTAAGTGCTCCCTCTTCACTTTTGTATTTTTTAATTCACAAACGCAGGCGTCAAAAGAGCCCCATGAGTGATTTGTCAGGTCACTTCAAGACATGACTAAACTATCCACATTGCTGTGGGCCCAGCTCAGAGGATGATAAATTTCCTTCCCTAAAGCAAGTCAGTGAACCAGATGGGATTTTACAACAACCCAATAATTTCCTTGTCATCATTATGGATATTAGCTCATTAATTCCAGATTATTTAACTATATGAATTTAATCTTCTCTGAAGGAACGTGAACCTTTTCCTCCAGATCATTAATTCAAGTCTCTGGGTTTCTAGCTTAGCTAGTTTTAGTGATAAAGTTCAGTTTAGCTTTATCACTAAAATGACTGTCTTATAACATTTATAAAATGCAATCTGATGTGTAGCTAATTTATATAAATACTTCTATTTTCTAAACTCCTCATGCACAAACAGCTCAAGTATTCTCTCTCTGTACCAACAAGTACAGTAGTGCCATATGATTTCAGGACCAGGCATAGGAATGAGCTTCTCACCACCACGTTGATTGTCATAAGCCCTGTAAATAGGTCCTTCAGCCCACCAACTGTATGCTGAGCCAAGCAGCATCCGTTGACAAAAAGCCTATGCGAGTCCCACTTTATTCCTCAATGTTGCCAACAGTTCCCCAGATTCTACAGCTCTGATTTATTAACAGTGATTCTCTTTCCGATTTCAGATTCATTTATTTATCACATAGAACGTAGACCAGCAGAGCATGGAAACAGACCATTCAGCCCGAAATGTTGCGCTGACCCAGCTAAAAAGTAACTCAAAAGCACTCCAACACTAATCCCTCCTACGTACACCATGTCCTTATCCCTCCATCTTCCTTATATTCATGTTCCTATCCAAATGCCTCTGAAAAGCCTCCAATGTATTTGCCTCTACCCCCATACCAGACAGGGCACTCCAGACATCCACAACTCTCTGAGTAAAAAAACTTGCCTCTCACAGCCTCCTTGAAACAAACGGTGAAATGAGTTGCTTGCAGTACCTGAGGATGTACTGGAGGCAGCCCACATGTCTCCTCACATTCTGGCACCAATATAGCATGCCCACGGTATTTAGCAGGAACAAGACAAACAATAACAACAACACAACATCAGCAACAGCAAAACAAGTTCCCTTTCTTCCTTCCACCCATCCAGCTACTCATCCACACAGATAAGCCTCCAGTCCCAGGGCAGGCTGCTTCCGGGCCTACAACCTCCAGTCATTGGCCCAGCCTCTCAGGTTCATAGGCACTGGGCCACCAGTTACCCGATATGTTGACCCAGTGGCCACAACCAACAGGACTTGACTTTCAACTTGCTGACTTTAGTCTTTGACATTTAAACTTTGACCAATGGTATCAGCACCAGGACATGCTGTTCACGGGACTTTGAATTTGTTTTCCTGTTGTTGCTGTTTGTGATGTTCTGCTGAACACAGTGGACATCCTATAATGGCACGAGCGTGTGTGGCAAAACTTGTGGGCTGCCCCAACACATCCATAGGCTGTGTTGGTTGTTAACGCATACGACGCATTTCACAGTATGTTTCAATGTATAGTATTGTTCAAAAGTCATAGGCACACATATATAGTAATTTTATGTTTCGCGCTGTACTTCTGCCACAAAAAAAAACAAATTTCATGACATACAGTATGTGAATGATGATAAATCTGATTCTGATATGGGTCTCTATTGTGGACTGAGAGTGGGAAGGGGGCAAGAAGAGGGGAATCATGGCTGGGAAAGGGGGAAGGGACAGAGGAGTGAGCAGGACACACCAGAGAGATATTCTGTAATGATCAATAAACCAGTTGTTTGGAATCAAATGACCTTGCTTGGTGTCTCTGGGCTGGTTGTGTCTGCACCCGCACCACCCCCTGTTCCTGGCACTCCTTCTCTGCCACCAGTCCCACACCCCTCAAGACTCACCATTCCCAGCATCCATTGCTCTTGCCGGATTTACAAACCTGCTCCCCGCTCCACATTGACAAATACAGCATTGTATAGAAGTCTTAGGAACCCTAGCTATATATAGATATATATATACTTATGACTTTTGCACAGTACTGTAGATGTGATAAATAATTCTGAATCTGAATCTGTATTTGTCCATCGCTTAAAGTCACTAAAACATATAATCTGGGCATCACCATGCTGTGTTTTTTTTTAATGGGAGCTTGCTGTACACATATTGGATACATTACGACAGTGACGACAGTTTATTTGGTATTTTGGGATGGCCTGACGTAGGGAACAGTGTGACCTCCCTTCATATTCAAGAGCAGGGAGTCTGGGATACGTTTCTCCACACTGCAATAGCCAGACTGTAAACCGGTTAAGAATGACCTACAGAATTATACAGATTGTGAGTGACAGCTAAAGGAGAGGAGCTGAAGACAGTGAGAAATTCAATGAGGAAAGAAATATACACTCTGTGGCCACTTTATTAGTTACCTCCTATACCTAATAAAGTGGCCACTGAGTGTATGTTCATGGTCTTCTGCTGTAGCCCATCAGCTTCAAGGTTTGATGTGTTGTGCATTCAGAGATGCCATTCGGCACACCACTGTTGTAACTGTGGTGATCTGAATTACTGTTACCTCCCTGTCTGCTTGAGCCAGTCTGGCCATTCTCCTCTGGCCTCTTGCCCACAGAAGGTGTTTTCACCCACAGAACTGCTGCTCACTGGGTGTTCCTTTTGTTTCTCACACCATTCTCTGTAAACTCTGGAGACTGTTGTGCATGAAAATCCCGGGAGATCAGCAGTTTCTGAAATGCTCAAACCACTCCATCTGGCACCAGCAATCATTCCATGGTCCAAGTCACTCAGATCACATTTCTTCCCCCATGCTGATGATTGGTTTGAACAAAACCTGAACCTCTTGACCATGTCTGCATGCTTTTATGCATTAAGTTGCTGCCACATGATTGGCTGATTAGATACTTGCATTCACGAGCAGGTGTACAGGTGTATCTAATACAGTGGTCACTTCGTGTATATTCTCTGCTTAACTTGGAAGATACAGTAATAGAAGATTCCTCTTGGAAGGTAAAAGAAGATAGGATTTCCTCAAAGCCTCTGATAAACTGCTGAGTAAAGGATTTTCCTCGTATTAGTTCAAGCTAACATTAAATTTCATTGATGCCTTAGTGGTCTCACAATAGATTACTCTGCTCTGACAAGGGAGCACTGATAATCTTCGAGAATGACAAGCCAATGTTGGTGAAGAATACACCAAGTATGAAGCTCAAAGCCAGTGTGGTACAAAATGCATCTTCATTGTAATGGGTAGCTTGACTATCTGCCTCAGTGATTAGGGATAGCAGCCACCCACCCACCTTCCCTCTCACCTCTCACCTCTCACCTTGCACTCCTTCACCACTCCCCACCTTCTCATTCAGAATCAGAATCTGGTTTATTATCACCGGCATGTGTCGTGAAATTTGTTAACTTAGCAGCAGCAGTTCAATGCAATACATATTACAGTATACGTGTATTGGATAGATTAAAAATCATGCAAAAAGCAGAAATAATATATATTTAAAAAATGAGGGAGTGTTCAGGAGTTCAATGCCCATTTAGGAATCGGATGGCAGAGTGTCATGGTCCGGTCCATAAAATCCACGTTCCAGTTCACAGTCCGGTCTGTGGACGCTGGACTCCGGGTCTTCCAGCTGTCCCTTGCTTCAGTTGGGCTTAATCAGAGGCAACTGATGCTTGTCTTGTTGCTGGGAACATAAGTGGCCCTGGGTTCAAATGTGGGGGCTGGTTTGTCTTAGTATCCTGTCCTGGCCTCTATGGGGTAAGTCAGGCTAGTTTTGTTGTTATCCTGTGGTTGGATCTGTCCCGGCCTCTGTGGGGTAAGCCAAGCTGTCTTTGCTGTTACCCTGAGGCTGGACTGTTCCTTTCCTTCCCTTCCCCTTCTTTCTGTAGCCCTTGGCTGCTACCTTTTGCCTGGAACCTTGCCTATGTTGTTGCCTATTCTTGCTGTCAAGCTCTACTGCTGGAGAAAGACTGGGGCCTTGCTGTATCTAGGTAAGGAACTTACTTTTGTTGTTTGGAATTGTTTCTTTGTGTCCTTGCCTTTGCTAGGTAGGGCTGGCTGTTTGCTGTTAACTAGTGTTGGGAACTGTCTTGTCATGTTCAACTTTCTGTGTATGTCCTGGCTCTATGTCCCGTTCCCAAGGAGGGCTCCTGGATCTGTGTTGCTGTCTCCCAAGACTGAAGCTCTGTGTTCTGCATTCCTGTCTCCCAAATCTGAGTCTGCGCTTCATGTCCTCATTCAGCCCAGGAGTCCTGCGACCTGCCCCCAGGTCCAGTTCTGTTGCCTTGCCATGTCTTGTCCTTGCCTGGATCCGGAGTCCGAGCCCGAGTCAAGACCCAGGTTCTGGGTCCCTGTCCAGTCTCTGGCTCAGAGTCCTTGTCCAGGTTCCTAGTCTCGTCCAGGGCCTGTGTCTTGTCCAGTGTCATTATTTCCCCATTTCCCTTGCTTTCTTGACACACACAGTCCTGTCCCTAGTACTTCAATGTCTGTGTCTGCTCTCAATGCCCACCTTATGACACAGAGGGGAAAAAGCTGTTCCTGAACTACTGTGTGTGTGCCTTCAGCCTTCTGTACCTCCTTCCTGATGGTAACAATGAGAAAAGGGCATGTCCTGGGTGCTGGAGTTCCTTAATAATGGACACTGCCCTGCTGAGACACTCTTTCTTGAAGATGTCCTGGGTACTTTGTAGGCTAGTACCCAAGATGGAGCTGATTAAATTTACAACCCTCTGCAGCTTCCTTCAGTCCTGTGCAGTAGCCCCTCTATACCAGACAGTGAATGCTCTCCATGGTGCTACTATTGAAGTTTTTCAGTGTATTTATTGACATACTAAATCTCTTCAAGCTTCTAATGAAGTTATAACTGCTTATAACTTCTTCAATATTCCTTTATAACTGCTTCAATATGTTGGGACCAGGTTAGGTCCTCAGAGATCTTGACACCCAGGAACTTGAAACTGCTCACTCTCTCCACTTCTGATCCCTTTAAGGGGATTGGTATGTGTACCTTTGTCTTATCCTTCCTGTAGGCCATAATCAGCTCTTCCGTCTTACTGACACTGAGTGCAAGGCTGTTGCTGCGGCACCGCTCCACTAGTTGGCATATCTCGCTCCTGTACGCTCTCTCGTCTCCACATGAGATCCTACCAACAACAGTTGTATCATCAGCAAATTTATAGATGGTATTTGAGCTATGCTTAGCCACACAGTCATGGGTTTAGAGAGAGTAGAGCAGTGGGCTAAGCACACACCCTTGAGATGCACCAATGTCGATTGTCAGTGAGGAGGAGACATTATCACCAATCCGCACAGATGGTGGTCTTCCGGTTAGGAAGCTGAGAATCTAATTGCAGAGGGAGGTACAGAAGCCCAGGTTCTGTAACTTCTCAGTCAGGATTGTGGGAATGATGGTGTTAAATGCTGAGCTATGGTTGATGAATGGCATCCTTTCATAGGTGTTTGTATTGTTCAGGTGGTCTAAAGCCGTGTGAGGTTGTGTCTGTCGTTGACCTATTGTGACGATAGGCAAATTGAATTGGGCCCAGGTCATTGCTGAGGCAGGAGGTTAGTCTAGTCATGGCCAACCTTTCAAAGCATTTCATCACTGTCGATGTGAGTGCTACTGGGCGATAGTCATTAAGGCAGCCCACATTATTCTTAGACACTGGTATAATTGTTGCTTTTTTGAAACAAATGGGAACTTCCACCTGTAGCAATGGCCTCTTTCCCCTTCCTTTCCAGTCCTCATGGAAGGTCTCAGCACAAAATGTTAACTATTTATTCCCATCCATAGATGCTGCCTGAGCTGATGAGTTCCTCCATTTTGTGTGTGCTGCTCTGGATTTCCAGCATCTGCAGAAGCTCTTGTGTTAGGAACAGCAGTAGTATTTGCAGATTCCATAAATGCTGTTGCTCATAAAACAAACCACAGATGGGGCTGCCAACAAAACATCATTTGAGGGCCAACAACACACAACTGATGGCAGATTGGAACAACTATGTACCACAGTCATACCACACAGTATACTCAGCTATTAGACTAGCAAACACACCCACATACAGTACTGTGCAAAACTCTTGAGCACTGGTATGATTGTCACCTTTGTCCCTAAGACTTTTGCACAGTTCTGTATCTACTAAATGTTTACCCATATTAACAAAAATGCAGGACTCACAGATATTGCTGTTTCAAGAGCAAATAAAGAGAGGGTGGAGATGTAGCTTTCCACCATGTGTTCAAATCAAATCAAAATCATGCAGGAAATTTTATTTAAAAAAAACAACAACTTGCAATACTCTGGAAAAGTCTTGGCATGCTAGCTATATATACATGACTAAGAGTTTTGCACAATTCTGTACACCGGCCATTACAGTAGCCTTACCAAGTGGATGATGGAAAGTGGAGAATGTTTAGAGACTCCAATCTTTGTCCAATGATCTCAAGGGTTGGAGTTGCTTTAGATAAGTAAGTAACTCTGGGAACATGAGTGTGGAGTTCTTGAAAGGTTATTGAAGCAGTGCAGTGTTTATTTACGTATTGAGATAGAGCATGGAATAGGCCCTTCTGTTCCTTTGAGCTGCACCACCCAGCAATGCCCTAATTTAACCTTGGCCTAAGCATGGGAGAATTTACGATGACTAATTAATCTACTATCTGGTAGATCTTTGGACTGAGAGGAAACCCAAGCATCCTGAGGAAACTCATACGATCATGGGGAGAATATACAAACTCCTTAAAGACAATGTCAGGAATTGAACCAGGGTTGCTGGTAGGGCAACATGTTGGGCTAGCCACTACATTACCGTGTTGTCCCATGGAGGCGAGTCAAGTTTTCTATGCTGATTCAGGAGCCTTGAGGTTGAAGAGTAATCGATCACTGCTGTAGTCAGAGGTTCTCACTTGCTTCAAAAAAGGGTGACAATCATACCAGTGCTCAAGAAGAGCTTTGTGAGCTGACTCAATGACTCACCCAGTGGCAATCACATTTGCTGTAATGAAGTACTTAGAGAGGTCAGTCATGGCTAGAAACAGCTCCCGCCTAAGCAAGGACCTGGACCCACTGCAATGTCTCTATTGCCACAAAGGGTCTACAGCAGATACAATCTCACTGACTCTCCACTTGGTCTTGGATCTCCTGGACAATAGTAATACCTACGTCTAACTGCTGTTCATTGACTACAGCTCAGTGATCAATGCAATCATAACCTCAGTTCTAATGAAAAAGCTCCCAAATCTGGACCTCTGTACCTCCCTCTGCAACTGGATCTTCCATATCCTCACCAAGACCACATTCTATGCAGATTGAAAATAGCACCTCCTGACAGTCAATGCTGGTGCCCCTCAAGGACGTGTGCTTATTCCACTGATCTACTTCCTCGACACCCACGATGGTATGGCTAAGTACAGCTCAAACGCCATCTAAATTTGCTGACGATGCAACTATTGTTGGCAGAATTTCAGATGGTGAATGGAGGATGTGCAGAAGGGAGATATATTAGCGAGTTGAGTGGTGTCACAGCAACAACCTTGCATTCAACATCAGTAATACCAAGGAATTGATTGTGGGTTTCAGGAAGGGAAAGTCAAAGGAAAACATCAGTGATCATCAAGAGATCAGCAGTGGAAAGGGTGAGCATTTCAAGTTCTCAACATCTGAGGATCTATCCTGTGCCCAACATATTGATGCAATTATAAAAAACATGACAGTGGCTATATTTCATTAGGGGTTTGAGGAGAATTCGTATGTCACAAAACACTCCAGGAAATTTCTACAGATGTACCATGGAGAGTATTCAAACTGGTTGCATCACCATCTGGTATGGAGTTGCCACTGCACAGAATCAGAAAAAGCTAGAGGGAATTGTAAACACAGCCAGCTCCATCATGGGCTCTAACCCTCCCAGCACTGAGGATACCTTCAAAAGGTAATGACTCAATGACATCTGTCATTAAGGGTCCCCATCACTCAAGACATCTCCTCTTCTCATTGCTATCATCAAGAAGGAGGTACGGGAGCCTGAAGACACAAGAACAATGTTTCGTGAACATCTTCCCCTCCAGCATTAAATTTCTGAATGGACAATGAATCAATGAACAGTACCTCATTATGTTGTCCTCTTTCTTTGCTCTACTTATTTAATTTAATTACAGTGCCTTTCAAAAGTATTCGTTCCCCCCCCCCCCCCGCAGAAGCTTTCATGTTTTATTGTTTTACAATATTGAATCAGTGGATTTAATTTGGCCTTTTTGACACCGATCAACAGAAAAAAGCTCTTTTGTGTTAGTGTTGAACTAGGCCAAATCCACTACCTTTTGTAGGATTTTCTGCTCAAAGACATTGGTGATCCCACGCAAGGCTGTAATGCAGTCAGTCTGCTCACTTTCCACCACACCTATAAAAGTTTGCCAAGGTTTTCAATGATATACCAGACCTTTGCAGGCTCCTGAGGAAGTAGAGGCGCTGTCGTGCTTTCTTCGCAATAATATTTATAAGATGGGTCCAGGACAGGTCCTCTGAGATAATGACACACAGAAATTTAAAGTTACTAACCCTCTCCACCTCTGACCCTTACTAATTAAGAAACTATCAAGCTCCGCTTTGAATACACCTGATGATTTGGCCACCACAAGGTTAAAGTACCAGCTCAACCTGTCCTGGAGCTTCACTATGGGTCTTTTCAACAGGATTGTAGAAGTACAGAATAGAGATACAGAAACTATGTGTTCTCCTTTTTGCTTGCTCCTTTTTTTTGTTACTAGTTCATGCAATTTTGAATCGCGCCAGTTTGCAGACAATGAACGCTGAGCTGAACTGAAATATGCATTTTGATTATGTGTTTTTGTTGCTGTTTGTGCAATATTTTTTGCCAGTGAAGGGTAGGGGAGATGTGTTTGGGGTTTGCATTGCTTTCCTTTAATGCGTTCCATGGACCTTTTGTTTTGTGACTATCTGTGGGAAAGACAAATCTCAGAGATGCATACTTTGATAATAAATGTACCTTGAAGCCTTTGAACCCTTGAATCCTTTGACATATTAAAGTGCAAAAGGATGTAACTCCTGTTAAAGTCCACAGCTAACAATTACTGTTGATGGATGCCTCATAAATTCCTGTTAGTTTTTTTTAACTCAGAGATCATTGAGGGCAATAAAAAGAACCAATAAAAACATCATGTTTCTGTAGTCATACAGCTGTTGCATGATAGCTTTTCAAAGCAGTAATGATGGTCAGATCGTGCTATATCGCTCAGCTCAGGTAACTGTATGAGCCTTTCCATATGCACCACATACAAGTTGTTCCTTTTTGCACCTTGAGGTGCATCGGGCAGCAAGCTTGCCGTTTCTTCAGCAATTTTGTCTGTTCTTATCAAGTTGCCAACACAAAGAAACAAGCTAGTGTGCAAGGAGCTGGCTGGATCTGAACCCAGAACCACTCGCCTCGAAGCTCAGTGAGAATGATACTACACTACCGGCCAGCTTCACGAATGAGTGCATCAGCAAACAGTAGAGTGTACAGGAAGGAAGTGGTTGTCGATATGTCTGAATGTAGAACAGAAGTTCAAAGTAAATTTATTATCAAAATACATATGTGTCACCATATACAGCACTGAGATTTATTTTCTTGTGGGTATAATCAATAAATCCATAATAGAATAATAACCATTAGAGAATCAGTGAGAGACTGCACCAACTTGGGAGTCAACCAATGTGCAAAAGACAAAAAATTGTGCAAACAAAGAAATAATAATAAATAAATAACCAATAAGTATCAAGAACATGAGATGAAGAGTCCTTGAAAGTGAGTCCATACATTGTGGGAACATTTCAATGATGGGGCAAGTGAAGTTGAGTAAAGTTACCTCTTGATTCAAGAGCCTAACGGTTGAGGGGTAGCTACTGCTCCTGAACCTGGTGGTGTGAGTCCTGAGGCTCTTGTACTTTCTTCCTGATGGCACCAGTGAGAAGAGAGCATGCCCAGAGTGGTGAGGATCCCTGATGTTAGATACTGCTTTCCTGTGACAATGTTTTGTGTAGATGTGCTCAATGGTGGAGAGAGCTTTACCCTTGATGGACTATTGAAAGATGTCACACTTGGAATGTAATCTTTCATTCACTCTCAACAATGAACAAAAGAGAATCCCTACAATTGAAGTTGGCAAGGTGTGTACAATGGAGGATGGCACATTGCTTTACAGAATCAGCGATCACCAATCAGCATTCAATCCCCTCTGCTGCCATTAAGAAGTTTGCATGCTCTCCCATGACCGATTCTGTTTCCTCTGGGTGCTACAGTTTTCTCCAGCATTCCAAAGATGTATGTATGAATTTGGGTGAGTAAGTAGGGCACATGCACAGTTGGAAGCATAGCGAAACTTGCAGGCTGCCCTGTACAGTTTCTGCTGATTAGATTTGACACAAATGACACATTTTCACTGTATGCTTCAATATTTTGATGTCTATGTGATAAATAAAGTTAACCTTGCACTTTTTGTTAATCATTACATGATCTCTAGTTGCGACCATTGTGGAGTATTGAAATTATGGATCAACAGAAAATGTGAACCGGTCTTGAATGCCTGAAAGAAAATGAATCTCAGGGTAGTAGATGATGATATATCCATACCTTGATTATAAATTTACCTTGAACTTTGAGGAAATAAAACCTGTACACAAGCTAACTTCCACCTGAAACTTTGTGGCTTGCGAAACCAGTCATTGGGTGTGGGACATTCTGATAATGTCCTATTGAGACGACAGTGGGGATGATCAGAGGTTCCAACTTGAGTCCACAGATCCCTTTGTTAATGGTAGGGGTCCACAGGAACAAAGGGGTACATTTAGCATGCCCGTTGTTTGTACTTAGTGGAACAGACACCAGTATTGAATGTTGAAAAATGTAAGAGATTCTGCAGAAGCTGGAAGTCCAGAGCAACGCACACAAAATGCTGGAGGAACTCAGCAGGTCAGGCAGCATGTATGGAAAGGAATGAACTGTTGACGGTTCAGGCCGAGGCCCTTCACCTTGACTGGAAAGGAATGAGGAAGAAGTCAGAATAAGAAGTTTGGGGAGGCAAAGGAGGACAAGCTGGAAGGTGAAAAGCTAAGTAGGTGGGGGTTGAATTAAGAAACACAAAGTACACTGCAGATGTTGTGGTCAAATCAACACGTACAAACACGCTGCTGAGTTCCTCCAGTGTGTTTGTACATGTTGAATTAAGAAGCTTGGAGGTGATAGATGAAAAAGATAAATGATTAAAAAAGATAGGAGAGCAGAATGGGCGATGGGAGAAAGGGAAGGAGGAGGTGATAGGAGAGGAGAAGAAAAGAGGTAAGAGGGGTCCAGAATGGGGAATTGAAGAAGAGGGAAGGGTAAGGGAAAAATTACTGGAAATTGAAGAAATTGATGTTCATGCCGTCAAGTTGGAGGCTACCTAGACGGAATATGGCGTATTGCTTCTCCAACCTGACAACTACCTCATCGTAGCTGTAGAGGGATTCTGTGGTATTCAAGGTGTTCTGATAATTGGGATGTGCTACCATTGTAAATATATAGCAGCCCAGCTTGTTGTGCCAAGCAACATCATTGATCTTAGAATCCTAAAGCACTGCATCACAGCAACAGGACCTTCAGCCCATTTAGTCTGTGATGCTGGACAAAATCAGTCACTCATATCAGCGGGTGACATATTCAAAGGTGAAAGTGGGAGAATAATGATCTCAGTGCCCAAGCCAATCCAGCAGTATAGAATGTGGAGCACATGGGAAGTCAGAGGTTGTGGGTTCAATCCTCATCTCAGAAATTTCAGCCAAACATCAGAGCTGCATCGTTCAGGTGAGGAATTTGCCTGAAGTCCCGCAGACCTGCACAGGTAGATGATGATGTTCTCCGAGCCCTATCCAGCAAAGAGTGGGGTCTTCCTGGCTCATGCGCATTCTATAAGTGAAAGAGATTGGGGCAGCACAGTAGCATAGTGGTTAGCTCAACGCTACACTGTTCCCACGACCTGGGTTCTATTCCTGCCGCTGGCTGTAAGTAGTTTTGTATGTTCTCCCCGTGACTGCATGGGTTTCCTCCCATTGTTCAATGACATACCAGTTGGTAGGTTAATTGGTCATAGTAAATTGATTAGGTTAGGGGTTAAAATCGGGGGGCTGCTGGGCAGCAGGGTTCAAAGAGCCACAAGGGCCAACTCTGTACTGTTATCGCAATAAGCAATTAAATAAATTATCCAGTCTTCCCCTCGTTGCCTTGTAGTCATTTAAAAAAAACAAGCCCTTCTGCCCATCTAGTCCATACTGAACCATTTAAACTACCAACTCCCATCCACTTGCAGTGTGCCCATTACCCGCCGTACCACTACCATCCATGTACCTATCCAAACTTCTCAAGCATTGAAATCAAACTCACATGCACCACTTGCTCTGGCAGCTCGTTCCACACTCTCACCACCCTCTGAGTGAAGAAGTTTCCCCTCATACTCCCCTTAAACTCTTCACCTTTCTCCCTTAACCCATGACCTCTAGTTGTAGTCCCACCCAACGCCTGTGGAAAAAGCCTGCTTGCATTTACCCTGTCTATACCCTTCATAATTTTTGTATACCTTTGGGAGGCTGTCCCGAAGTAATAAACAGGCATTTATAAGCCTAATTTGTCCATAAATTGGAAAGGAAACAAAAACATCACTTGAAATGGAAACAACTATGGAATGAATTGCATCAACAGAACATCAGACTGATAAAATAGAACAATTACTTAAATTGAAGAGAGAGAGAAAACTTGCTCTGCAGTTTGTAGGAACAAATGTGCAATTCTGCATTTAATAATACTCCAGGAGCTTGTTTATAAGCAATGGTGTCCATTGGTCAGGCATTCATAACCCAGGGTAGGCCTGTATGTGCTAAATGGTGGTCACGTTTCCTATGTTTCAACAGCGCTCCCAGTCAGAAAGTCTTTCTGTGGCTGTTAAGTGCTTTGGGACATCCTTGGGTCATGTATGGCTCTATTTAAACAAAGGTCAATTTTTCTTTTACTGGTGCTGGAAGCCACTATTCCCGAGGTATAAATTGGATTTGGGATGTGTTACAAGTGGATTCAGATATGAAGCACGTCTCAAGGACACTGGTGAGAAATTTGTTCCACTGCAAGATGTTATGATTAAATGTCCAGAGGCAAAAATTTATCCAATGAATAGTTGAACTTGAGAATTATTCTCTGGCTTGTGTGGGGCTTACTGTTTCAATCAGAGCAGTGGTGAGCGACATACATATCGATGAAAATGCCCTTGGACTAAAAGACAAGAATAAAAACAGTCTGGACAAGTGGCTACTTCTGAAGGAGAGGGTGTACCACTATCCATTATCTACAATCCTGCGTGCAGATGACTACAGGAGAGCACAGTAGTGCAGTGGTTAGCGCAATCACTTTACAGATTGGGGTTCGATTTTTGCCGCTGTCTGTATGTTTTTCCCTTGACCGCGTGGGTTTCCTCCCACATTTCAATCATGTACAGTTAGAGGCATGCTATGTTGATGCCAGAAGTCTGGTGACACCGCCAGGCTGTGCCCCCCCCCCCACCCCCCGATCATCCTCTCTGATTCGATTTGACGTAAACGATGCATTTCACTGTACATTTTGATGCCCATGTGACAAAGCTAATCTTTACTCCGGCGCAGAAGTGGCTACGACCACTCTGACTGGACTCAGTGTAACACTGGGATGCTGATTTCTGGCTGTGATCAGCTGCAGTAGCCATAACATCTTCTATTCATTGATGGGATGAGGGTGTCACTGGCAAAATATTTACTACCATCCCTAATGGGCCTTGAACTGAGTGAATTGTGCTCTGGTGACAGAGACCTGGTAGAAAGGGCAGATCTCCTTCTTGACAACACACCCACAAATCAGAAGGCTTTTAATGGAACTCCAGCAGTTTTGTGGTTATCTCTACGAATGCTGATTTTTAAATTCCAGATTTATTTAAATTATTGATTTCAAATTCCCCAGTGGATTGATAGGATTAAAATTTGTGTCTCTAGGTCATAATTCTAAGATAGGTTTATCATATAACACGCACAAAATGCTTGAACTCAGCAGGTCAGGCAGTATCCACGGAAAGGAATAAAGAGTCGATGTTTTGGGCTGAGACCTTTCATCAAGACAGGTCTCGGCCTGAAACATCAACTCTTTTTGCCTTTGCATAGATGCTGCCTGACCCGCTGAGCTTCCCCAGCATTTTGTGTGTGTTGCGCTGGATTTCCAGCATTTGTAGAATCTCTTGTGTTAATATATAGCCACTCTGCTTCAATCCACTAAACAATACTAGCAGACTATAACAAACTTATATTCTCTACAGAGTGGCATAGTGGAATTGCAGACTTACTGCTCTGGAAACCTGGGTTTAGTCACACCCTGGGTGCTGTCTATGTGGAGTTTGCATGTTCTCTTTGTGACCGCCTGCTGTAGGTTTCCTCCAGATGAAACCCTTGTCCTTTCCAGTCCTGATGAAGGATCTCAGCCTGAAACATCAACTGCTTATTACCCCTTTCTCCCCTCCCCCCCACTGTAGATGCTGAGTTTCTCCTGCATTTTGCATGAATTGCTCAGGACTTCCAGTATCTGTAGAATTTCTAGTCTCTTACCTTTCCTCCAAGTGCTCCAGCTTCCTCTCACATCCCAACAAGATGCGAGTCAGTCAGTTGATTAGCTGCAGTAAATTGCCCCAGTCCATAGGGGAGTGGAAGAATCTGGAGGAACTGTAGAGAAAGTGGGGCTGGTGCAGGTAAGTGTTTAATGATCAGTGTGGACTCAATGGGCTGAAGGGTTTGATTCAGTGAAGTGGCGGGGTGGAGATGCCTCTCTACCAAACGAGGTGTAAGGTGTTCCTTCCCTGCGCTAACTTGCACGTCATCCTTGGGCAAGGTGGAGCACCCACTTAGCTCTCCGATCAGAGTCACGTGAAGCCTTGAGAGCAGGTGGTGGATGGTTGTGTAAGCAGTGGTGCATATCACAAGTCCTGGTTATGTGACCATTGACAACCTCAGAAGAGTATTGTTAACGGCTGGGGTCACCCATCTTGTAAAGACACTGCCCAGAAGAGGGCACCACGAAAAATTCACCAAGAATAGTCATGGTCATGAGACTATGATCGCCCATGTCGTACAACACGCCACACAATGATGATGATGAGTGGGAAGTGACAGAATGGATGCTCCGATGTCTTCTTTTGTAGAGAGGTTCGGAATGAGATGGCATAATCTCAGAATAAGGGATCACCCACTCAACAATGAGATGGGGTGGAATTTCAAAGTTCAAAGTAAATTTATTATTGAAGTATGTATATGTTACCATATTCTGTCGTGAGATTTATTTTCTATACAGGGTCTGTAGTTTTTTTTGTAGAAAAAACTATACAAGGTCTTGGCCAAAATGTTGACTATTCATTCCTTTCAACAGATGCTGCCTGATCCGCTGAGTTCCTTCGGCATTTTGTGCGTGTTAATACAAAGCAGAGGTTTCCAACTTTTTTACGCCTTTGACCCCTGTCATTAACCAAGTGGTCCAAGAACCTTTGCTATAAACAAAGACTGACAAACAATTAATGTGCAAACGAAAGTTGAGCTGTGCTTATAAAATAATACTGAGAACCTGAGTCCTTGAAAATGAGAAGAAAAAGACTGATTTTGACTTTGGATGCTGTCTGTGCAAGTTTCCCCTGGGTGTCCTGATTTCTTCCCATATTCCAAAGATGTCTGTCAGAAAGTTATGAATCCTTGGGAGAATGGCCATATGGCCCAAGCCTGATAGAGTCAGCATAATTGTGGGCTTGGAGTTATTTGGGTATCAATCTATGACTCTTTGGACTCAGATTGAAGTTTGATTTGGCAGGGTTTGATTGGGATTTAATCTCGCATCCAAGCAGAACACATGCTCAGTTGCCAAGAACTGTAGAGGCAAGGTATTATTTTCAAGGTTGAGACAGATTTTTGGACAGCAGATGAGCCAAGGACAGTAGGATCAGACAGGAAATTGGAGATGACTCAGAATCGTACAACATGGAAGAGGATCTCTACAGAGTCCATACTAGTTACCAAGCACCATCCACAATAATTTGTCACAACCACAGATTCGGCAATGCAGCAGATATAGCAATTACGCTCATGAATATGGAAGAGCTAGCTAATTATTATTTCATTGTAATGGTATTTAACTCCATTCCTTTTGTCATAGCATTCGTTGAGACTTGAGCAAAGCACAGCAATGTTTTGCTGTCTACTTGCATTCGGCCTTGCCTGAGAAATTGGACTGTCGAGTCAACTGACTCTGAAGGCTAGCGCTATTCATTTTATACTTAGTTATTCCTTTCAGCCACAGTTTTGGCTTTGTTTTCCATTTGAGAGTTTTGGTTAACGGCCCTGTTTGGTCTTGTGTTTATTGTTTTCTTTCCTCTCTAACTTTGCATTAAACTCTGAAATATTGACCCACTACAGTGTCTCTCACTCTGCACTGGGGCCATATTGAATGTAGTGACACAATTTACATTCATCCAATTTTATTCTCCCCAAATTCCCATCAATTCTATCCCACAGCAACACAACAAGGGCAGTATTGTCACTTTTTCTTGTGAGGGAGGGGGTTGGGGTGTTGATGTTACTGTCGCTTTTGTGAGGGAGGCTTTTGGGGGTTTGATGTTCCAGCCGCCATTTTCCATGTGGGTGATCTGTTAGCTTTTGTACAAGAAGGTGGTGGGGAATTTTCAGACTGCAAGTTTTGTTCATTTTTCTTTTTTGTTCGGGGACAGGGGTTGATGTCTTTTCTTTCAATGACTTTCTTGTTTTTGTATTTATACCTATCTGGAGAAGATGAATACCAGAGTTGTATTATATATTCATGGTTTGACAATAAAATGAACCTTTGAACTGTTGAAAATGAACCAATTAACCTACCAACCTGCTCCTTTTGGGATGAGGGGTACAGGGAAATCCACACAGACTTTGCAAATTCCATATAGAGAACACCCAACGGCAGGATGAAATCCCTTATTGTTGGACCATGAGAGTACAATTAGCCCATTCGGCCTATTGAGTCTACTCCACTATTTAATTGTAGCTCAATTTTTTTTCAACCCCATTTTCCTGCCTTCTCCACTCAACCTCTCACCATTTTTCTAATCAAGAACCTATCAATCTCTGCTTTAAAGATACCCAGTGAATTGGCTGCCACCATCACCCTCTGCGGAATTAATTCCAGAGATGCAGCACTTGCTGGCTAAAGAAATTCCTCCTCAGCTCATTTTTAAAGGGATGTTCAGTGGCTGTGCCCTCCGATGCCAGACTATCATAATAGTGGAAAGGTCCTCTTCAAGTCCACACTATACAGTCCTTTCAATATTCGCTAAAATTCAATAAGATTCCCTCTCATCCTTCTAGATTCCATAGAACACAGGCCCATAGTCATCAGCCATTCTGCATAGATTAAGTCTTTAATTATTGTTTTATTTATTTTATCTATTGAGATGGTATGGAATGAGCCCTCTGGACCTTCAAGCCCAGCAACCCCCAATTTAACCCTACCCTAATCACGGGACAACTTACAATGACCAATTAATCTATCAACTGGTATGTCTTTGGAGTGTGGGAAGAAAACAGAGCACCCAGAAGAAAATCCACATGATCATAGAGAGAAAGTACAAACTCCTTATAGTCAGCAGAGGGAATTGAACCCAGGATGCTGCCACTGTAAAGCTTTGTGCTGATCACTACACTACGTTGTGAGACTCATCTGGACCCTACCCAGGGCCAGAATACCTTTCCTTGGATACATCGGCCGAAGGTGCTTATAATATGAAGAAATATCTCCACTACCAAAGCAACACGCACAAAACGATGGATAGACTCAAGTCAGGCAGCATCTATGGAAGTGGATGCAACTGTGGAATGAAGTCAATATTTTTAGCCAAGACCCATTCTTCAGGACTGAGAAGGAAGGGGGAAGATGCCTGAATAAAAAGGTGGGCAGGAGGGGAAGGAGGCTAGCTGGAAGGTGATAGGTGAAAGCTGGGAGGGTGGGAAAAGTTGAGAGCTAGAGAAGGAAGAATCTGACAGGAGAGGAGAGTGGACCAAAGGAGACGGAAGGAGGAGGGGACCAAGAGGGAGGTGAGAAGAAATAAAAGATCAGAGTGGGGAATAGAGGAGGGGGGGGTGGATTTTGTTTGCCGGAAGGAGAAATTCATATTCGTGCCATCCAGTTGGAGGCATTGATGCAATATATGGTGTTGCTCCTCCATCCCAAGGGTGGCCTTGTTGAGAGAAGGACATAGATTGACACATTGGAAAGGGAATTGGAATCGGAATTAAAATGTTTGTCCACCGGGGAGCCCCACTTGTGCCACTATGCAACTAACTATGTCCTTAAGGGCAATATTAAACCAGCCATGGTTTCATTGAATGGCCGAGCAGGATTGAGGGATCACACAACCTGCTTCTGCTATTACTGTTCACCTCGTGTGCTATGGGACACTTCAGATCCTCTTTTCTCCGTCCATCCCAAACTGACAAAAATCTATTACCATCAACATGGGTGATAGCAGAAGGATGGGCAGAGTTGATCAGACCATTGAAGCCCGCCCACCAAATGCATCATGCACAGCCCGGGCAGACCAGCATTGAACGGTAGGAATCTAGTATTACATTGCACCAAGCCAGGAGAAAGAGGAGATGCACAGATGAGTTCTGGTGACCCTCAAAGCAGAGCAGCTGTCAAGGACAGCAATTAGCTTATCTTTCACACTTAGCACAGCCAGGCAGGTTGCATTCTAAATTAGGAGCAATCAGACTGCTGACAGTTTAACACCCTTGTCAGTGGATGGTAGCACAAACAGCCACTTAAAATATATTGACTGCGCTTCAGTCTCTATGCAGCTGTTCAGGGACAGCAACAGAGGTGAAAGCACAGAGAAATACTCTGCAACACATCTTACTTCCTGGGCTGAATTTCAGCTACGGCGTGGCTTCATTGCTTTCTGGGATATTTATCTCACCTTGGCCTTTGGCGGCCGAGAGCGAAACATGTTCAGAATACATTTCTTTCCAAAATTGCTTCAATGTCATTGTAAATTACCAAAGGCAACTCTTCCTTGGAAGCAAGAACATCTTTGGAATCCGAGTGTCAAGAAAATAAATTTTGTGTTCGCAATTTAGTCAAAGTAAATTTTTTTTATCAAAGTACATATATGTACTAATGCAGTCTAGGCAAGGAACGGTAGGAATTTCTTATCTTGATGTAACAGAAATGTTCCCACAACCAATGTACTCACTTTCAGGAACTCTTCATCTCATGGTCTTGTTATTTATTGCTATTATATTTGCCCAGTTTGCTGTCTTCTGCAGTATGGTTGAACGCCCTGATTGGATAGTTTTTCATTGATCCTTTTATAGTTACTATACTATAGATTCATTGAGTATGCCCACAAGGAAATGAATCTCAAGGTTATATGTGGTGACATACATGTACGCTGAAAATAAATTTACTTTGACATGTTACTATATACTAACTTGCGATTCATTTTCTTGCAGGCATTTGCAGGGACAAAAAAGAAATACAGTAGAATTTACCAAAAACTAGACATAAACAGACAAAGACTGACCAAACACAAATGTGCACAAGAAGACAAACTGTGCACAACAAAAAAAAAACGCTGCATCTAGATTGGTCTATTTTAAATGCTGGGAGTAACAGGAGAGTCAGGAGGCCGCTACCACTGAGAGGTCATGCCTAACTCAGCCTTGGCAGGTATCAACAAGGTGTAGAACTATCTGAGTATCTACTGTGCACAACAAGACCACTCCAAGCTATTCTGGGACAGAGATAAAGGATCGGGGCACTGAATGCACCATGAGAGTTGAACATCCTGGAGTTCTCCCCTTGCAATGATTAAAATTAAGAGGTGCATAGATAAGGTGGATGGTAAATATAATTGTCATGGTAGCATAGTGGTTAGCACAACACGGTAACCCAGGTTACTCAAGATGACCCAGGTTCAGTTCCTGTTTACTGAAAGGTGTTTGTACGTCTCCC
Source organism: Hypanus sabinus (assembly GCF_030144855.1). Classification (NCBI taxonomy): domain Eukaryota; kingdom Metazoa; phylum Chordata; class Chondrichthyes; order Myliobatiformes; family Dasyatidae; genus Hypanus; species Hypanus sabinus. The sequence goes on along the minus strand of NC_082733.1, from coordinate 34,903,573 downwards.
CGTGTCTGTGTGGGTGCTCCGGTTTCCTCCCATATTCCAAAGAGTACTGGTTGATAGGTTGATTGGACATTGTAGGTTCTCCTGTGATTAGGCTGAGATTAAATTGGGGCGATTTCTGGAAGAACCAAAGACCCTGCTCAGGGCTGTATCTCAATAAGTAAAATGAATCAGGGAGTTCAAAGCCAAGGGTCAAAGTTCAGAGTGAGAGGGTAAAGATTTGAATGGGGCAACTTTTTAACTAAGATGGTGGTGAGTATATGGAACAAGCTCCCAGAGGAAAGAGGGAGGTACAGGAGCCTGAAGGCACGTACTCAGTGATTCAGCTTCTTCCCCTCCATCAGATTCCTAATTGGACATTGAACCCCTGAATACAACCTCACTACTTAATTTGCACTACTTTCTTAATTTAACCATTTAATATATGTACTTACTGAAATTTTCAGTTTTTATTATTATACTGCTACTGCAAAAATAAGGCATTTCATGACACATGTCGGTGGTATTAAACCTGATTCTGATTCTGAATTGGTTGAGGCAGGTACAAAGGATTCATTTAAGAAACTCTTGGAGACAGACATGGAGGATGGGAGTTGGCCTATGGACCAAATGCAGGAAATTGGGACTAGTTGGGTGGCTAATATGGTTGGCATGGAGTGGCTGGCCGAAGAGTCATGGGTAAGGTCGTTAGACACTGTTCATAACACAGATCTGACAGTTGGATGTCTTCTCTCCTCCTCCTAGTAGAGAACAGTGGCAGGGCCTCAATCATCTCTATTGATCATGGGTGAATTGCTCAGCTTTCTGGGCAGATTTCTGTGAATTCTCCACAGCCCCACATCAACATTCTTTCACTCCCCTATCTACTAACCCACTTTGACTACTCTCCTGCTTAAAATCGATCCTAGTTTCATCTGCAGAAAGGAAATTGCAACCTCACCTCTTAAAGCACACAGAGCAGTTGGTTCCTCGGCTTTCATTCAGTGTGCACTCACCTCATCACTGTCATTAATTCTATCAGTCACTGTGGGGTTGTTTTGTCTCATAAGTGTTCGTAATTGAAATGCACCCTGTTTTTCCCTCTGGCTCATTGACAGACCAGATTCAATGGGTCTGTTAAGCATTGTAGGGTTCAGAGGTAGAGCGCGCACACACACCGCCCCCCCCCCCCACTGACACATGTCTTTCCCTTTCCCAACATATTTACTGGTCTCCTTGGCCATAGATCTCTCTCCTTCCATATACAAATACACCACATACTGTGCACATACGCACATGCAATGTGCATAGACACATGTGCAAGCACGAAGTCCTGCAGTACCAGTAAGCATTTTAAAAAGAGCTTTCCTAGAATAAAGGATATTTATTTATTGGTTTGCATTCAGCTCAGGCAGAAACAAGGGCTCATGAAGGTTGCAAGTGAAATGATTTTTTTTGTAGGTTCAATTCCTTTTTGTGAGTTGCTACATTATAAAAGTCAAATCAAGCTCCTGGTCTTGCAACAGCCAACAGTAATATCACAATTTCATTGCAAGGCTTGGTGTCAGGATGTGCACAGAATAGAATATTGGACTGATCCTGTATTTGTTTTAGTGATGGGTGGGATTTAGCTACAGAGCTGCAGAGTTACTGAATTAAACAGGGAAGATGCATACCAAGGCCAAATCATATTGTACAATATTGCAAATAAACGTCCCAATCTGTTTATGTCAAAACCTTTTGACATTATAACAAAGCCTCAGAATTATTACGCTAACAAATTTACTGTTTCTGGATCTCACAATGATTCAGGAATAGCTTCTTCCCCTCTGCCATCTGATTTCTAACTGGACATTGAACCCATGAACTCTACCTCACTACTTATTTCTATATTTGCACTACTTAATTTAACTATTTTATATATATATATATATAATTTATTTATTTGTTGTGTATTCACTTTTTTCTATCATGTATTGCATTGTACTGCTGGTGCAAAGACAAACAAATGTCATGACATATACCACTGATATTAAACCTAAATCGGATTCCAATTATCAATCTGTTTATATGAAAACCTTTTGTCACTGTAACAAAGCATTGGAATTATTACTGACATTAACAAATTCATTGTTTTTGGATCAGTCATCGAAGGTGGACATTCAACTCTTCATGGCGATACACTCCATTCACATGGATTCACGCAGCAATACAGCACAGGAGCAGGTCCCTGGGCACAATGAGTCCACACTGACCAAGATGCTCATTGAAATATTTAGCCCAAATCACTCTAAGCCTTTCCTATCTACATACATGTCCAAGTGTATTTTAAATGTTGTTAGTGTGATGACTCAATTGCTTCCTCTGCCGGCTCACTCCAAACACACCACCATCTGCATGAAGAAGATGCCCCCAGAAATCTTTTTAAAAATTTCCCCTTTCACCTTAAACCTATGCCCTCTATTTTCTGATTCCCTTTCCCAGGAAAATAAGACTGTCTGCATTCTTGCTCTTTCCCAGTGTGTTACAAATATCTCAATGTTGACTATCGAATTCCCTTTTGCAAGTTGTTTCTTTATAACCTTCATGTTTATTTATTTGGAGATATGGCACAGAACAGGCCCTTCTGGCTCTGAGCTGTGCCATCCAGCAACCCACTGATTTAACTCTCACAGAACAATTCATAATGGCCAATTAGCCTTTTAACCATAATAACAAATTAGAGAAAACCATAATATCATAATAAATTAGAGAAAACTCACGTGCACATGGGAAGATCGTACAAACTTTCTTACAGAGATGCTGGATTTGAACTTTGAACCCTGACAGCCTGAGCAGTAATGGTATCACACTGACTGCTACACTACATAGCAACTTACTGTGTTATATAAACTTGGTGACTCTTTTAGTATCTGTATCCTCCAGTTATGACATTCTTGATAGTGCAAGTGGCTTCCCTGTTGGCACAATTAATTTTTTTTCATTCTTGACCTCTTCCCTAACTTCCCTGCTGTGTGAAAAGCTACTATAACTCTCTAATCTTTCCTCATGCCTTAAGTCATGCATTCCTGCTTCCTTTCTGGATTAAATATAGCAGACCATGAATTTTTAGGTTTTTGTATTTGGTTAAGTTTGGAGTCAGTTTTCAATAGTATTTGGCAAAGTCTGATATTTTCATTTTGTAAAAGAAAACTTAATTCAACTTAATTGAAATTGGCAAAACTAAGTACAGACTAGTTTAACCTTAATCATATCCTTGGCACAAAATGCTCATGCAGCTGCGACGGAATGCTTTCCCTTCTCCCATTTCCACAGTTCTATTCCTCGTGATTTTTTCACCCTCCACTGACCAAATCGTCGCACAAACAAACAGGGATTGACCAGGAGTCCATAGGAACACTTTGAAAGCTGCGTATGGCATTCCTGAAGCAAACTAGAAACAAAGTTTAAATGTTTGACATTTATTGCCAACGTGAAGATTTATTGGTGAAAATTCCAGGTAGGTCTTAGGTGTTCCTTTAGTTGTTATTGGATAAAACCAAAAAATTCAAGCCTTAAATATTAGTTATATTATTGGATACCACTTCAACCACAGAGTGTATAGTTTTTTTCTACAGGGATTGGTTTGTGGCCAATATTTCTCAGCTTCTGTTGAACGACTATTAAAGTGGTAGATCCAACTGATTCTGTCAAAGGCTAATGAAACTATTTAAATGCTAGTTTAATTTTCATTTTCTAAGATGTTTCTGATGCTGCCTGATTTTCTGCCCTCAAGGAAGGAAGTGGTGGAAAAGGAGCAGAAGAATGCAATAAAGAGAAACCATCTCTGCCACAAGATTATGAAAATATGTTTGGATGAAAAAGCCCTTTCATCTCCTGTCGGTTTCATCCTTCTTGAATGCCATCTCTAGTACTGCTCTCTTAGCTGTTTCTTCACAGTCTGACACTTCTGTTCATGTATGTAGTTCACATTGAGGCAATTTAGCACAGAATTCAGGCTGAGGCTCCAACGTGCTAATGAAAAAATGAACTACGGTTAGCAGGATCATCCTTCAAGTAGACATAAAGTCACAGAACACTACAGCACAGAAACAGGCTCTTCAGCCCATCTAGTCTGTGCCAACTATTATGCTGTCTAGTCTCATTGACCAGCAACCATACCATAGCACTTTGTCTCTCCCATCCATATACCTATTGAAATTTCTCTTAACTGTTGAAATTAAACACACATCTACCACTTGCACTGGTAGCTCATTCCACACACTCACCACCCTCTGAGTGAAGGCATTCCCCTTCAGGTTCTCCTTAAACTTTTCACCTTTTACCCTTAACCAATAACCTCTAGTTCTAGTCTCACCTAACCTCAGGGTAAATGTAAACAAGCTTTTCGCACTATCTATACCACTCATAATTTTGTATACGTCCATGAAATCTCTCCTCAATCCCCTATGCTCCAGGGAATAAAGGCCTAACCTATCAACTTTTCCCTATAACTCAGACCCTCAAGTCCTGGCAACATTCTTGTATGTTTTTTCTGTGCTCTTTCAGTCTTACTGTCTCTTTCCTGTAGGTTGATAACCAGAACTGCACACACTACTCCAAATTAGGCCTCACCAACATCCTATACAATTTCAACATGAAAGTTACCTTGTCCTATCAAATCAATGTGGAATATTCTCTGCCTTATCTTGATAAATAGTAGGACAGTTATAGAGTCACAAACATGAGATGAAGGGTCCCGGTCCAAAACGTTGGCTGTTTACTCTTTTCCATAGATGTTACCTGCCCTGTTGAGCTCCTCCAACATTTTTGGTGTGTTGCTCCAGTTATGGAGTCATGCAGTCATACATCACAGAAACAGGATGTTCAGCTGAAGTGGTCCAAACTGACAAGTTCCCTATCTAAGCTACTCCTATTTGCCCACGTTTAGCCCATATCCACAAAACCAGAGGGTCCCAACCTTTTAAATGCCATGGACCCCGACCATTAACTGAAAGGGTTAGGAACCCCTGATTCAAACTTTTTCCATTCATGTACCTTCTCAACTGCTTTCTCTGGCAGCTGAATCCATATATGGACCGCATTCTAGGTGAAAAATTTGCTGCTCAGCTTCCTGTTGGGGCACATTCTGGAGTTATGAAATATAGTAAATGTTAATTTCAACAACAACCAGCCTTTAGATCTGAATGTGGACTGGTTGCTGTTGGAAATTAATACTTGCTATTAATCACCTCCGTCTTTTCAGACGCTGGAGATGAGGGTGTGCTGTCTTGACTAAATAGGTGGTGTTGAGGGACCAGGTGAAATCGTCCATTGTGTGCACTCCCAGAAACTTACGTGCTCCCAAATCTCTCTTACAGAGGAGCATGCTGCTCAAACAGATCCTATCGTTACACAGTGCACTGAGGTGGAACAATGCGCAACAGCTACAGAGAAAGTGCAGGTAAACAAAAGAACTTCTAGACAGATAACCTGCTTAAAAAAAAAAATCTGTTGCACATCATCAGATATAACATTTTAAGGTTCCCTAGAACATTATTGGCATTGACTGGCAGCAAGGTTATCTGACATCAAATTTTGACAAGCCTTTTGTCGGTCAATCATTTGTGCTTTGCCAGGTTTCTGACAATTGCCTGACTTGGGAAAGCCAGGAGGGCAGGCATGAGGCAAGCACAAAGAAGGACCTTTGCACTGATTGGACAAAAGGGCCCCCGTAACACTGAAGGGCGTGATTGACAGGGCTGCTGATAGAGCGCCTCTATCATTTATAGATAAGCAAGCCATATCACTGCTGCTCAGACCAAAAGCAGGCATGTACTGTCTGCACCCAGGTCTAACATATAATTGTGACTTCTAGGAAGAGAGATATTGTTAAATAGTCCCAAGATATCTAGTTCGGACCTGTCATTCAAGTATTCATTCTGGTGTAATATCAGCACCATGGACTGACTGTAGTGACTGAACACAAATCAATGTCCTGGCATTGCAGGCCAGACTATTTATTGAACTGCACCTTTAGCTAAAGCACCGAGCAGGGACTACTGGGCAATCCATGCATTTCATTATCAATCCTCGTTGGACAGTGGATTGGTGAGGTATGGGTCCCTGGCTGTGATTCTGCACGCATAAATGTGTGCTTCAATTACTCACTCTCTGACACTGCCCTACTTAATGTTGCTACAGAAGGATTATAGGGAAAGTTGAAATCAAAAGTCCATTGCAGACACACTTGTCTGTGCAATAGTGCAAACCAGTAAACATATTGGCTATCTTGGGATGAAGGGTGGGTGAAAAATGGGCTGACAATTTATTGTAATCAGTTTTTTTTACTATTACACAAAGTCAATTTAAACCCTATACATGCTCTAACATCAGAGCTAAGGTACTCTTGTACGCTGAAAATCCCAAAAACCATGCCACTTGGTTACCTGCCATGGCTGTCATTATTAGATAGATCATCGTTTCTTTTCTTTGGCTATGACTGGTACCTCTCTACCCTGGCTTGGAGTAGTTGTCTACCCAGTCTGGCACCTGCCTTAGTATGTTCTCGGAGATCTTTCCTGTGAGGAGTTCTGTCCTGATGTAAACGGTACAGTGTCATGGAGGGCTGCTACTATGCAGACAGATCTCATACCCACAGGGCATAAACAAAATAAAATGGTTAATTCCCTTGTCAAGCAAACACGGTGACCATAAGTGATAAGATTGATTTTCCGTGCAGTAATCTTTATGTGACTACTCTACACTCATTGCATTTTCTCAGGTAATTATCATACTTTCACTGGGAAACGTGGCTATGGTTTAATTTCCTCCTCTTATTAAACAGACTCTGCTTTCTGAGTATTTGTGTGATCGTTTGAGTCGAGTATGATGTTTTCCTAAGGGGTTATTCCCTGAATGAAGAATGCCTGCACATGACTTTAGGTTAACGTGAGGAGGCGGATGCACAGGCAGCCACCATGACGTGTTACCATCTTCTGCCAGCTCTACTGTTGAGGTTTTGGTTAGATGGCATGGATGACCCTATTAAGAGTGAAGCTCCACACAGCATCACTCTAGGGCTCTTGGGATCTCAGAAGCCTCTCCATCATGACAAGGTGACTATCCTTGGAGAACACCTTCTGAGTATGTCTACAATTGTTTTGTCTACAATGGACATCATTTTTCATCTCAATGCATTGGTAAATGGTCATCAGGTATTAACACTCTGCAAAAGAGCTCACTCAGTGCTTCTGTACAAAGCTCTCAACAGGCAGCCTGCTTCACCAGTATTTTTGTAGTTAGATATCTGGGCAACCTAAGTTTTGTGTCAGAACTGAGTTTAGGGAATGCTAAAATCAAAATACTGTTGGAAATTTGAAGTAACATAGCAAATATTGGAAATGTGACCCATGTTCAATTCTCACTGCTGTCTGGAAGGAGTTTGTATGTTCTCCCTGTGACTGGGCCTAGTTTCCTCTGGGTGTTCTGGTTTCCTCCCACAGCCCAAAGACGTAGCGTTTGGTTGGTTAATTGGATGTTGTAAAGAGTCCCTTGATTGGGCTAGGATTAAATTGGAGGATTGCTGGACTGGATTGCTGGGAGAACCTATTCTGTTCTGTATCTCAATAAATAAATAAATTCTGTGGCGAAGGAAACTATTAATAGCCTGATCTTCTCCTTGACACCAACACCTAGACTAATAATAGAAGATTTGGACATGTAAATATCAGATATCTGATGTAGCAATACAGAATTAAAAGCTAACCTTATTTTGGAATTCCCTTGGCTTATTCAGAAAAGCAAAAGAGATTATGGACATCTGTAAATATTGCGGATTATGTTGTTCAAACTCTGCTTTACTGAAAAATTTACCAAAAAGAATTTTGACCAAAGCAGGACTTGTATCCCAGCCTCTGATAAACAGTGCACTGAATCTTAATTTACCCAGCAATAAAATCAAATACCTTGATTAACAGTTAAAGCAGAGTCTGATTAGAGAGTCGGTGCTTTCAAGTTGTCAAGATTTCATCAAAACCACAAAATGGCATTAGAACCTGGTTCAAGAGGAACTGCTGAATATGCCCACAGCCTTATCTATGATGGAAGACTAAATGTGCCTCAGATAACATCAGCAATTGAACAAAATAATTCTGGCATGAAAGCAAACAGATTTGAGGATAGCAAAGAGATAATATTAAGCAACTCCATGAAAGTGGAAGTGTGTTGTAATGTATTCTCTTTGCTACTTGGTGATCTCATTTATATGGAATATCTTTTGGTTGTTGCCTGAGCTGGTCACAGCTGGTTTTCAAACAGCCACTAAAATTGTCCAAGCATGACAGGATAAGAAGGAAAAATAAGGGAGGTTACAAAGAGAGTTATGTAATTTCTTGCCTACTGGATGCACGGAAATACAACTGTATGGTTAATTTAGGATGTCGTACAGCACACGCTGAAAGAAAGTAAGATGAGGGAACACAAACTAATTCTCATAAAGGGATCAGAAGTGAAGAGACTGAGTGATTTTAAGTTCCTGGGTGTTAATATCTCTGAGGACCTAAACTGGTCATAACTATTGATGCAGCTATATAAAGGAGGCAAGATGATGGTTATATTTCATTTGAAGTCTCAGGAGACTTGGTATGTCACCTAAAAAATTCACAAATTTCTACAGATGTACTGTGGAGAACATTCTAAATTCATCACCATCTGGTATGGAGTGGAGGGCGCTACTGCACAAGATCGAAGTAAGCTGCAGAGAGTTGTAAAATTAGTCAGCTCCATCGTGGGTAACAGCCTCTGTAGTATCCAGGTCATCTTCAAGGAGTGATGCCTCAAAAAGGTGGCATCCATCATTATCGACCCCCCCCCCCCCCCCCATCACCCAGATCATGCCCTCTTCTCATTGTTACCATCAGGGTGGAGGTACAGGAGCCTAAAGTCACTCACTCAGTGATTCAGCAACAGCTTCTTCCCTTCTGCCATCTGATTTCTGAATGGATATTGAAACCATAAACATTACCTCACTACATTTTTAATTTCTGTTTTTGCATTATTATTTAACTTAACTATTTAATATATATATACTTGCCATAATTCAGTTTTTTCTATATTATTATGTATTGCATTGTACTGCTGCAAAGTTAACATTTCATGATATACACTAGGATATTAATTCTGATACTGATTCTCATTCTGAATAGCACTTTAAAGCCTCTTGTCTAAGTAAAAATGTGCTGGCCATGGAGAGGGTACAAAGGAGAATGATCGTGGGAATAAAAGAGTGCATTTGAATGTTTTGGGCCTGTACTCGTTGAAGTTTAGAAGAAAGATGGGCGATATTATTGAAACCTATTGAATATTGAAAGGCCCAGATAGAGGGGCCATGGACAGGATGCATTTCTATAGTGGGTGAGTCTAGGGTCAGAGGACACAGTCTTAGAATACAAGGAAGTCCATTTCGAACAGAGATGAGGAGGAATTTATTTAGCAAGAGGATGGAATTCATTGCCACAGACAGCTGTGGAGGCCAAGCCATTGGGTATATTTAAACTGGAGGTTGATTAGTTCTTGTTTAGTAAGGGCATCAAAGGTTACCGGGAGAAGCCAGCAGAATGAGGCTGAGAGGGATAATAGATCAGCAATGGTGGAATGGTGGAGTAGAATTGATGGGCTGAATGGCCCAATTCTGCTCCTGTGTCTTCTGGTTTTACGGCCTAACCGTGGGCTGTCAGTTCAACTATGCGCACAAAGCAGCCACTGGGAGAGGCAGCAATAACTCTTACAGGTAACTGCATGGACTGTCATGATCCTGGAACGGTCCCCAAACGACATAGTGTCTGTAGTTAGGTGACAAGCTACATGGCACATCTACAAAGAGCACTGCCATAATAAAGCAGCATCCATCATCAAGAACCCTCACCATGCAGGCCATGCTCAATTCTCTCTGCTGCCATCGAGAATGAGTCATAGGAGCCTTAGGTCCTACACTACCAGATTCAGCCATCAGGCTCCTGTACCAGCACGGATAACTTCACTCACCGCCACACAGAACTGATTCCACTTCTTATGGACTCACTTTCAAGGTCTCAACAATGTTCTGGTTACTTATCTATTTATCTAGTAAATTTATTTGTATTTGCACACTTTACCTTTTTCACATTGATTGTCAGTCTTTCTGTGGAACGTTTCATTGATAGTGTTGTATTTCTTTGTTCTATTGTGTATAGCTACAAGAAAATGATTCTCGGGGTCATATACATCGATAATAAACTCTCTTTGAACTCCAAAGTGCTTCAAGCCCAGGATTGGAACTCTCCCTAATGAATCTCTTGGTGAACCTGCTGCTGTTGGGAAAACCAGGATTTTACAGAGGGTTTAAAGTTTGACTGCTGCTTTTATGTGATGCTCGAGTGTGCCAAGGCAACAATCAAACATTGGACCCTGTGAAGGATTCTGTTCTTCAAGGGCAACATGTTGGTTGCCAGAACTATTACACAGTGTTCCCACCCTTGGCTCTGAACAGCTTGAAATACCACATTTCAACAATGGGCCCTTTACATCTTAATACTGGTTGGTGTAACATTGCTAAAGCTACTTGGTTAGAAGTTGAATCTACACACTAATTATCTTTAACAAGCTATATTTAATATTATAGTAGTATTGTCGTTTTCCTCTCTTCCATGTAACACTAAGGAGTCCACTCAGCCCAATCAGTTGGCTCACAGAGCAATTCTAACAATTCCCCCCCCACCCCCACCACAACTAATTCTCACTATAACCTGTAGACTCTCCCTTGATCCTACCACCCACAGCTTACAGTGGTCAATTAACCTATAATGCTTTACATCTCTGGGGTGAGGGAGGAAACTGGAAGCCCACTCGTTCACAAGGAGTCTTACAGTCATGAAGTCATCAAAAATTAGAGCAGGAAACAGGCTCTTTGGCGCAGCTAGTCCATGTTGAACTTCCTACTCTCATTGATCTGCACCGGGACAATAGCCCTCCATATGCCTACTACCCATGTACTTATCCGAACTTCCCTTAAACATTGAAATCATGCTCGTATGCACTACTTGTGCTGGCAGCTCATTCCACTCCCTCATGACCCTCCGAGTGATAAAGTTACCCTTCATGTTCCTCTTAAAACTTCTCACCTTTAACCCATAATCTTTAGTTATAGGCCCTCCCAACTTCAGTGGAAAAAGTCTGCATTTACCCTATCTATATCCCTGATAATTTCGTACACCTCTATCTCCATCAAACTTCAAATAAGAGAGTGCGTGGATTCCACACTGACAACACCCTGTGTCAGGACTGAACCAGGGCCTCTGCAAAGCTGTGAAGCAGTAGATCACCATCTGAGCTATTTTGTCACCTATACCACGATGCACATAGAATGGAACTGCAGTGTGAAAGGCACAAAAAAACAGATCTTCTGTTATACCACCTCTCTATATTTCATTAATTTTTTGAGTGAATATTGATTCTGATCAACAGTGATGCTAACTTTTGCTTTTCTTACCACAGTTGTTGCAAACCTGTTGAATATTTTGAAACTGGTTATCAAATGGGGTGCTTTACAGTTAAAGGTTGCAATATCTTTCTTTATTCCTGCTTACTAACATCTTACCCTAAAATCTTTCAGCAACCTGAAGCCAGGTTTCCTGATTAAGTCTCACTGAGTGGTCCTTGGATGTTTTTATTTTTAAATTTTTATTTATTTAGAGATACAGCATGGTAACAGACCTTTCTGGCCCAATGACCCTGTATATTGGCCAGGAAGAATGACAATCATGTAGCCATTTTGTGAGACTGCCCTTGCAGCCACCATTTTGTAAACTGAGGAATTGATTCCTGCTCTGTCATATCTTAACCAGAGCAATTGAATGTGGACGCAAGGCATTTTAGCTAATGACCTGCTAAATCTGAGACCATTCTCAGACAAGTGGCTGTTTATTATGTAAATTGACAAGTTTGCAAGAAGACCAATCTGTAATTCATTAGGTTTAGTGTTCCAGTCATCTGGTTTAATTGGCTTGAATCAGTCAGAGTTGAAAAGAACAAAAGGCACAAGGATGAGAGCAAAAGCCGTAGAACAATACTAGTTGTATTTAAGAAAGTGAACCAGGTTTGTCAAGCGATTGAAGCACAACATTTGAACTGATAAAAAGTGATTAAAAGTAAGGAGCTTTGAATGCAAGGCAGTGACAACTCTTTGGCTAACACGGAGGATCCCACATCACAGCGTAGACTACTCTCTTGGATATTACCTTGTTGATCCTTTGACTGTTCATGGAGGGTCAGGAAAACTTAGTAAGTGTACAGGCAGGGATTCGGTTGTGTAAAATCACATGCTTTTTTAGTTCGCGATAATAAAGGTACTTCTCAGTAAATGCAGATTCTCTCTGTGCCTAATTGATCATATTTACTAAGGGATAATCCGTGTAACATTTGCCATCCAACTACAACCTATGCATTCGTATGTCCTTGGAAGGTGCGAGGAAACAGGAGTACCCGGAGGAAATCTACATGGTCACAATGAGAATGTATCAACTCCTTACAGACCGTGGTGGGAATTGAACCTGGACTGCTGATGTTGTAATAGTGTTGCACTAACCACTCCAGGCTTTGGTATTGTTTCCCCAGGTGAAACATTGCTTTATCTCTCATCCTTGGGCTTCCCCTCAGCAAGAAGTTGACGAGTCCAGGGTGGATGGAGAACGTGCTCAGAGGGAAAACCTCTGCAGGTTATGTCCGGTCAGAAGGTTCCTGCTGTCTTTTGGATATTGTGATCCTGATGTGGGGCTACAGATTCACTAAGCATATCAAGGACCAACTGCAGAAGTATTGAGGCCATGATCACCCAGCGTCAGTTGCAGTGGCTGGGGCACGTGATGAGGATGTCCCCATGTCGGCTACCCCGCAGAGTGTTATATGGCCAGCTACATCATGGTCGATGCTCAGCTGGAGGGCCGAAGAAGCGCTATAAGGATCAGATGAAGAATGCTTTAAGGGAGTGCGAGATCAGACCCGAGGACCTGGAGGATGTTGCTGCTGACCCTAACACTTGGCGACGGCTGTGTAGGGACGGGGTTCGTATTCTGGAGATGGAAAGAACAACCAGAAGACAGCGGAAGAGAGCCAGGAGAAATGTTGCCATTACTACTACCACCACTGCCACATATACATGTCCCACCTGCAATAGAACTTGTGGGTCCAGGATAGGACTGTATAGTCATCAAAGATCTCATTGTTAAAGGAGTACACGTCGCCATCAGGTTTCGATGGACAACCGAAGAAGAAGCATATCAAAGCTTTCCGCTGTGTATTTTACATTATCAGTGCACTAAATTGCTAACAACAAGAGGCATCACAGATAGATAGGGTAATAAAGACATTCAAAAATCAAGTACAGGAGTTGGGATGTTATGCTGAATCTGTATAAAACATTGGTGAGACAAAATTTGGAATATTGTGTGCAGTTCTGATCAACTACCTACAGAAAAGATGTCAATAAGATTGAAAGAGTACAGAGAAAATTTACAAGGATGTTGCTAGAACTTGAGGACTTGAGTTACAGGGAAAGGTTCAACAGGCTGGGGCTTTATTCCCTGAAGTGCAGAATGAGGGGATATTTGATAGATGTGCAGAAAATTATGAGGAATATAAATAGTGGGAAAAGCCAGCTTGCTATTTATCCTGAGGTTGGGGGAGACTAGAACTAGAAGACATAGGTTCAATGTGAAAAGTAAAATATTTAAAGGGCAGCTTCTTCAATCAGAGAGAGGAGTAAGGTTGAACAAGCTGCTAGTGGAAGTGGTGGATGCAAGCTCAATTACAACACTTAAGTGAAGTTTGGATAAATATGTGGATGTGAGAGGTATGGAGGGCAATAGTCCAGGTGCTGGTCAATGGGACGAGGCAGAATAACAGTTCAGCATGGACTAGATGGGCCGAAGAGCCTGTTTCTGTGCTGTAGTGCTCTATGACTCTGAGTATCTCAGTGCACTTAGATTGCTAACACTTGCTCTCAATCAACATAGTTCACCACATGAATACGACTTCATTACTATTTATTTTGAGTGATATCCATTCTATCTGTCTGAACATCTCTGTTCAAAGAGCCATGAGGTTCTTATTCCTTTCCACTCTCTTCGTTAGCCAAGGTGAGCACCAGAAGACTGTAGGATGGTTATTGTTGTGCCTTTAATAAGGACAAGCCAGGGTCAGTGAGCCACACATCAGTAGTAGGAAAGTAATCTGGAAGGGATTCAGAGGCTCAGAAAGACGCGGACCGATTAGGGATGAACAGCATGCCTTTGTTTGATGGAGATCATGTCTCTGTGCATTAAAACTCTGTGAATATATGAATCAATAAAACTTTAATTCTGGAACCACCATTCCACTTGCGCACAGATTGTGCAGTGGTGGCGTTAGTAGAGGCTGCAGTTTCCAGTGACCTGAGTTCAACCCTGACCAATTCTGACTGGGGAGCTTGTATGTTCTCCCTGTGACTTGGTGGCTTTCCTCTAGGTGCTCCACTTTCCTCCCACATCCCAAAAAATGTGAGGCTCAGCAGACTAATTGGCCATTGTAAATTGCCTCTGGAGCAGGAATTCCCAACCTGGGGGTCCACAGACCCCTTGCTTAATGGTTTTGGTCCATGGCATAAAAAAGGTTGGGAACCCTTGCTCCATAATATAGGCAAGTGGTAGAATCTGGGAGAGTAGAGGGGAATGTAGGGGCAATACAATGGGTTCAAGTAGAATTAATATTAAAAAATTATGCTTGATTGTTGGGTGCACTGTGTGGGCTGAAGGGTTTGTTTCTACACTGTTTCTCACCAGCACTCTATGAGAAACATCTTGAACTTCTGTTGAGTCTCTCCATTTCCCAGCAGATTGCATTATTTTTGCCTGTCTTCTACCAAAGTTAGTTTGGGAAGTTGAAACGTTCAGCAGAAATGCAAGAACTAAATTATCATCAAGACGCCTTTCTTAACATTTTGAAACTTACTACTTTGTGGACCGTGCACAATTAGCTGAATGAGCTTCACGTTTTAACCTCGATCCATTCGCAAAAATTGTAAACCTATTGCAAGATCCTATTCCCCCGAAGCTGCAGGATTGACAGTGATTAAACGGTTGATGGTGTTGGGTCTTGTAAGGGAATTATTTTTAGCAGCAGTTTTGAGCACTGATCCAGACTGAACTCGACTTGGCAAAGTTGTCTGCGAGTTTTGGGACTTGGATTATTTTTACACAGGCTCAAAGGGGAAAGGCAATTCAGTTTGACATGAGGTTTGGGCTTGGATTTGGATCTCATAAAATCCAAATTGATCTTGACCCTTAAATGGGAAAGCTCCTCCAACTCCCTATTATATTCTAAGATGGAGTTCATCAATACACTAACCAGTAATGTTAATAAGCAAAATATTTTAAATTAGATAAGGTATGCCAATTAGCCAGAAATTGTGTTATTTGGCGATACAGAACGGTGACAGACCCAGTAGGAAGTCTCTACAGAAATTTTGGCATGGTGAGCCTGTGCTGCCCGAATATACTCATGCGACCAATTAACCAGCAAGCCCTTCACTTGTGGGTGGAAACAGGAGCACCCAGAGGAAACGCACATAAACCCAGGGGTTTATGGGGTAGAAGAGGAGTCTGTGATACATGACTGGAATCACTCTCATTTTTCATTTCTGTTGTCTTCACGGAAACAAAAATTGGATTAGGTATATGTGGAGGGCTATTGCATGCTTTATATCTTAAAACCACAAATGAATATTGGTCACCTAGAGTTGCAATATAGTTGAAATTGCACTGGGCATCAGCAAGAGTGGCTTGCCTTGGGAGCAGGACTAAAGTATTAATTGCATTATTGAGGCTGTCTGTTAGTCAGGGTTGACCATGGATATTGCCTCCTAACTGTCTATGTGGTACCCGTGCCAGGGCAGTACGATTTGGAGAGTAAGCTATTTTCCATGCAGCAGGTTCCCCCATCCCCGTCTACATGCAGCTGATAACTCCCAAGGAACAGCATAGTTTGGCACCAGTGGCATTGCGGGAGTTGCCAGTCTGCGTTGAACTCAGTTTAGGGAACCCTAGCTCTGGATTTTTTTCCTCAGGATTTACTCCTGAAGCCTTCCTCCTGAGTGGGTATAGCCATAAGGCAGCGGAGGTTTGAGATCAGCCATTTTCCTAAATGAGCTGCCAACCATGGCAGATGAGCCCCATCTGCCAAAAGTGATTTTTTTTAAGGCGCCGGTAACCTGCTTCTGGCCCTGCTCCTGTCAGTATGATGGTTCCATTAGGCTTAGCAGCTAAGCCACACTTGAAGGCTAGGAATTGGAGTTAGTTGTCAGATGCTAATTGAGATGCACACCTTTGGGAGCATTTAATCGGTATGGGAACTTCCCTCCACTACCACTACCAGCTTTGACAACCTTAAGAAACCTTATTGCATTATGGAAATCAGAATATAGAACATAGAAAAGTACACACCAGACAGGCCATTTGGCCCATAAAGATTTGCTGATCCTGATTCTAACATATTGAATGTTTTCTTCTAGTGGGTTTCCCCTGCGTGCTCTGGTTTCCTCCCACAATCCAAAGACATATGGGCTAGAGTTGGGGTTAATAAGTTGTAGGCATGCTATGTTGGCACTGGAAGCATAGCAACAATTATGGGCTGGCCCCAGCACATCCTTGGACTGTATTGGTAAAAGGTTCATGATTGTTTTGGCTGTATATAGACTGAATGGCACTGTGAATGTAGTAAGTCATGCACAGAGTTTTCTAAAATTCACTAACCCCTCCATCACAATGAAAGTTACACATTAGATGAGGATGTACCTGGAGAGAAGTGAAGATATTCAGTGATACATAGACTTATCACACAACAAGAGTACTAAGAGGACAGAAAAAAAGATTCCAAATATGTTCTCTTAACTTCCTTGAGAAAAATGTGACAGCCTTTCTGAACCCCTAAAACATGATCAGCTAAACTGGGCAAGCAAAATTCACAATCCATGTACTTATCCAGATGGCTCTTAAATGTTGCCTTTGTGACTTTCTTGACCACTATGTCTGGAAGGTCTTTCCAAATTTGCACTACCCATTGTGTGAAGAAGCTGCCCTTGATGTCCCTTGTCTTAAATCTATGCCTTTTTTTTTAACATCCCCTCCTTGGGGGAAAATGGACTTTGTGCTTTCACCATGACTCATTATCTATAGACCTTTGTCAGGTCACCTCTCAATTTCCCACATTCCAGGGAATAAAGTCCTGATCTGTACAACCCTTTCCTTATAACTGAATTCATGATGTGGGAAACACAAAAATGCCCTGAGCAAACAGCACAAGGAGAGAGCCACCTTCCAAATTACCCATTTGCTCCTCTATTCCCGCCCTCTGCCCGCCATTGTGGAAGAGTTCCCATATTGACCTCGGACCCCACAGAACCAGAGTGGAAGCAGGTCATCCCCTGATCCCCAATCCTGAAGGAAACAAGAGGTCTCAATGAAAAGAAACAAGCCACGTCTGGGTCATGATGAAGATCTCGGCCCAAAACGCTGACTCTTAATTCCTTTTCATAGATGCTGCCTGATTTGCTGAATTCCTTCTGCATTTTGAGGGCTTTACTCTGGATTTCCAGCATCTGTAGAATCTTTTATGTTTAAGTCACTTCTAGGTTTCTGCTTATTCCCTTGTGCGATGAGGACATTCTGGTGAGACCAATAGTTACTGACCATCACTAATCGCCCTTTGAAAAGGGCGGTAGTGAGCCGCCGCCTTGAACTCCTGCAGTCCTTCTGGTTAAGATGCTCCCACAGTGCTGTTGGAGGGAGCTCTGTGTTTTAGACCCGACAAGGATGGATGACCAGCGATAAATATCCAAGTCAATTGTGTGGTGGAACCAACAGGTGGTGAGTTCTTCTGCTCTTGTCCCTCTTTCTTTAAGCCTCCTACAAAATGGCAATTAATAGGACGGCTAAAGCTGAATTGCCCCCTCCGGTTAATCATGTAGGAACATTTATTCCAAACATCTTCAGCTGTTCCACCATTTGTAGCCTATTAGTTCTGCATGGTTGTGAAACACAGTTACTTCATACTAGAACTGCCCAGGAACTGTGCTTAATCACTCTTGGTCCAAAAAAAAATCTGTGAAGAATCCCAGAGGCCAGGTTTCCCACAGATTTCTTTCCCTCCAGAGATTTCTGTCTCCTAAAATCACCCCGGAATGTGGGCTGGAACAGTTCTCCTTGAGCACCTGCTGGTCCTCAGACACAGTGACTCCCACCAAGGCTTCCACCATCTCTCCTTGTTCTCAGAAGCTGCTGGGATGACATTTATGAGACACCTGTGGGCAGACTTTGATTTGTGGCAATGGATCAATGTCACTGGGCAGAGTGAGTGCAGTTGCTACTACTAGCAAGAGGTTGCTTGGGAAGCTGAAAGGTCTGAAGATAGATAAGCTACCCCGGACCAGATGCACTACACCCCAGGGTTCTGAAAGAGGCAGCTGAAGAGATTGTGGAGGCATTAGTAATTACTTTTCAGGAATCACTTGACTCTGGAGGACTGGAACTTCGCAAATATCACTCTACTCTTTAAGAAGGGAGGAAGGCAGAAAAAGGGAAATTATAGACCAGCTAGCTTGACCTCAGTGGTTGGGAAGATGTTGGGATCGATTGTTAAGTATGATGTTTTGGGTACCTGAAGGCAGCTGATAAATACGCCAAAGTCAGCATGGTTTCCTTAACAAAAGGTCTTGCCTGACAAAGGAATTCTTTGAAATAACAAGCAGGATAGAAAAAGCAGAATCAGTGGATTTTGTGCACTTGGATTTTCAGTAGGCCTTTGACAAAATGCTGCACACGAGGCTGCCAAGCAAGGTAAGAGCCCATGCTATTATAGGAAAGATACTAGCCTAGATGGAGCATTGTCTGACTGGCAGGAAGCAAAAAAGTGGGAATAAAGGGAGCCTTTTCTGATTGGCTGCTGGTGACTAATGGTGACCCACAGGGCTCGACTTTGGGACCGCTTCTTTTTATGTTGTAAGCCAATGATTTGGATGAAGAATTGATGGCTTTGTGGCCAAGTTTGCAGATGATATGAAGATAGGTGGAGGAATGGGTAGTGTTGAGGAAACAGGGAGGCTGCAAATGAACTGAAATCGGCAAAGAATGGGCAAAGAAGTGTCAGATGAAATATAGTGTCGGGAAGTGTTCTATCACGCACTTTGGTAGAAGGAGCATTAGCTTAGTTTCTAATTCTAGGCATGGAGGGTTAGATTATGACAAATTATTTAGAAGCTTCCTGGGAAAGGCTGGTACTCACCACTGAACTCAGTGAAGTGACGGTGTGCAGACAAGAAAACAGCATGACTGCATGGCTAAGTATAGCACCAATACCATTTTCAAGTTTGCTGATGACACCTCTGTTGTGGGTCAGAGCAAAGGGGGTGATGAATCACCATACAAGAGGGAGATTGAAAATTTGGCTGAGTGGTGTCATAGCAACAATCTCTCACTGAATGTCAGCAAGACCAAGGAACTGACTGTGGACTTCTGGAAAGGGGAATCTAGAGGACGAAGAGCCAGTACTCATCGCAGGATCAGAGGTGGAGAGGGTTGGTAACTTCAGGTTCCTGGGTGTCACTATCTCAGAGGACTTGTCCTGTACCCATAAAATAACTGTAATTGCAAAGAAAGCACGACAGCACCTTGACTTCCTCAGGAATCTGCAGAGATTCGGCATGTCATCAAAAACCTTGATAAACCTCTATAGATATGTGGTGGAAAGTGTATTTATGGGCTGCATTGTGACTAGATATGGGAGCACCAATGCCTTTGAGTGGAAAATCTTACAAAAGGTAGTGGATTTGGTCCAGTATATCACAGGCAAAGCCCTCCCAAACATTAAGCACATCCATATGAAACACTGCTGTAGAAAATCAGCATCCAGCATCAAAAACAAAAGAAAATGAGGTGAGAGAGTGAATAGGGACTGGGGAATGGTGAAGGAGAAGGCGGGGTGGGGGGAGGGTGGTTGGAGAAAGTAAATGCCAGAAGTTTGAAAATTTGATGCTCATCAAAAATCCTCTCCACCCAGGCCATGCTCTTTTCTTGCTGCTGCCATCAGGTAGAAAGTACAAGTGCCTCAGGACTCGCAACACCAGATTCAAGAACAGTTACTACCCCAGAGCCATTAGGTGCTTGAACTGCACTCATCTATTGAGATGGTCCCACAACCAATGATCTCACTTGAAAGACCTTTTACATTGCTATTTCATGCTTTCGTTATTTATTGCTATTTATTTATGTTAGTATTTGCACATTTTGTTGTCATCTATGCTCTTGCTCTTTCCCTGATCCTATTTACAGTTACCATTCTATAGATTTGGTGAGTATGTCTGAAGGAAAGAGAATCTCAGAGTTGTATGTGATGACACATCTGTACTCTGATAATAAATTTACCTTGAACTTTGAACTAAGGAGCAGGGAAAACAATAGAGACATGAAAAGGTTAAGGAGGAACGGCACAGTTCAGTATCCTGGTAGCAGGAGACATGTCCCCCTTTGAGGTGCAGGCATGGATCTGAAGACACCTGACAGGCTGTAATGCGTAGAGGGCAGATATTATGGTGGGTTTTATGGCTGGATAGGGTTACAGAGATGAGAAGCAAGGCTGAGGAGAGGTCTGAACATGACAAGAATGTTAGAAGTGAGTGATAGAGCCATAAACAGTTGAGCATTTGGCCCAACTTGAACATGATGACCATTTGCCCACGTTTGCCATTATCCCACTTTTCCGAGACATGTACCTGTCTGTGTGTTATAAATGTTATTGTTAACTGCCTCTATGAGTTATTGCATTCTGTGCACTCAAGAAGAGAACAGGGCTTGATGAATATCAGGGAATGTGGAGAACCTTTAGATAAGCCTTTTGATAATGTTCCTGCACAGTATGCTATATTAAGGGTGTTATGAAAGTGGAAGTTGGCTTGTTCACATCTATGCTCTCACTTCGTTTATGCAGCACATTAACTAAAAGTGCTGGAAGGTAAATTAGCCTAATTTACACATCTCTTCAGGTTTCTGAGCCTGAATAAATGTTGGTTCACTTCCGATAATAGTTAAGGTAAATACATGCAAGATTTTCAAAGTTCAAAGTAAAGTTATTATCCAAGTACATGTAGGTCACCATATACAACCCTGATAATTCATTTTCATGTGGGCATACTCAATAAATCCATTACCATAACAGAATCAATGACAGACCGCTACAATGTTAGTGTTCAACAGTGTGTAAAAGAAAACAAACTGCAAATACTAAAAGAAGTAAATAATAATAAAGCAATCAATCAACAAATAAATTATCAAACAATCAATATTGAAAGCATGAGATGAAGAGTCCTTGAAAGTGAGTCCATTGGTTGTGAGAACATTTCAATGATTGGGCAAGTGAAATTGAGTGAAGTTATCCACTCTGGTTGAGGGGTAGCAACTGTTCCTAAACTTGGCAGTGTGAGTCTTGAAGCTCCTGTACCTTTTTCCAGATGGCAGCAGTGAGAAGAGAGCACGTTCTGGGTGGTGCAGGTCCCTGATGACGGATGCTGCTTTCCAGCGACATTGCTTCATGTGGATGTGCTCAGTGGTGGGGAGGGCTCTACCATGACGGACTGGGCCATATCCACTACCTTTTGCAGGATTTTTGTGAGGAAATTTTCCTTTCAGATTGGGTAAGACTAGAACTAGAGGAGAGAGGTTTAGGGTGAAAGGTGGAATATTTAAGGGAGTCTGAGGAGGAACTTCTTCACTTAGAGGGTGTGTGAGGAGTGAGTGTTGAATGAGCAGTCAGCTAAAGTGATAGATGCAAGTTTAATTTCAACACAAGAAAGTTTGGATAGGTACAGTATGTAGATGAGAGTGGTATAGATGGCTAAAATATGGGTATGTGTGGATAGGAATATGCAGAAAAAATGGGATTGAATGGACTAGATGGGCCAAAGGGCTTGCTTCTGTACTGTAGTGCTCAATTGCTTGCTGGCTGCCCCATTGCACATCCATAGGTTGTGAAGTTTATTAACATAAATGATGCATTTCACTGTATGTTTCAATGTACATGTGATAATTAAATGTGAATCGGAATCTGACTCTATGACTCTATAATGTCAGGAAATGAGCCAGCACAGAGAGAGTTTTATTTACCCATGCATAGAACAAGCTTGCTTATGGTGCCTTCCAGAGTCAAACAGCTGACTTATGTGCCTATACTTCCCCATAAAGAGTTTCAGAGAGTGTTCTGAGGAGAAGGGGAATCAGTGCCTCCTGCTTTATGTTGCTCGGATTACACCAGGAGGAGGGAGAGTTATTCAGCCAAGCCCATCTGCCTGTGTTCAGGCTTGCTAAGTGTTAAACACACAGGTGAAAGGAGTTGGCGCTTTTCAATCTCACGCATACTTTGAGGGCTTGAGTCCTCCTGCTGTTGAAAAGATACTCTTTCACAGAACCTTGAATAGAATCCAGCAAGCCTTCCAGTTCTGTTCAAAGCAAATTCCCCAGCTCCTTTGTTCTACCTCAGTTAGACAGTGTAGATAAAATCATAATGTCTACAAATTGCATCCTTATCACCATTCAGTCCAAACACTTTACAATGGACTAATCCATTGTTCAGCCTTACTTCCTCTTGCAGTTCTCCAGTGAAATTTTAGACCTCTCACCCTGACAATTGCTCAGAGGTGACGTTTAATTATTCTTGAAGAGATCAGGTTTATTCAAAGACACCTGCAGCCTTACAGTAGGAAAGCCTGGGGGCTTTTTGTCACTTGACCCCATTGGCCTATTTGAGAACCTAATTTTCTTGTAGCTCTTCAAATATAACTAGATCGTTTTATTGTAGAGCCTGGTACCCGGGTTTGCCCCTCTTACCTGGTATCTCCCCCTGCTCGAATTATAGGGAAAGATTAAATAGTTTATTCCCTGGAGGGTAGGGGAATGAGGGGAGATTTCTAGAAGTATACAAAATTAAGGGCTATAGATAGCATGAATACATGCAGGTATTTGCCTCGCAGATTGGCACAAATGTGGAATCAACTGAAAATTAAAGTGGTCGGTATGGATTCCTTTGTCACATTAAAGAGAAGTTTGGATGGGTACATGGATGAGAGGTGTATGGAGGGAGGGCTATGGTTCCATTGCAGGTAGATGGGACAATGTAGAAGGCCATGTCAGCATGAACTGGATGGGCTGAAGGGCCTGTTTCTCTGCTGTATTGCTGACTTTCTTTTTCATTGGTATAAAAGGGAAAGATAATTGAACTAGAATATAATCAGCAACTGAAATATATCCACTGTTGCCTGATGTTACAAGTGTCCCTACCCCACCAAAAAGACAGTCGTTCTAATTCAGCCTGCTGTTTGGGGGAAGGATTGTTTGGATTAACTCGGCTGCTTGAACTCAATTTTGTCTTCTGCTGAAGCCACTGGAGACTGTAGTCTGGCAGAATCCAAACTGCAGCAGCCAATGCAAGCCTTCCAATAGATAGGTAAGGTTAAAAAAACACCTCAGGTTGGATAACCTTGTATCCAGCCTTGTATTCCTTTTGCATATCAACTTCCCAGCTCTTAGCTTCATCCCTCCCCTTCCTGACTTCTCCTATCATTTTGGGTCTCTCCCTACCCCCCCGCCCACTTCCAAATCTCTTACTATCTCCTTTTTCCGTTAGTCCTGAAACGTCGACTGTACTTCTTCCTATGTATGCTGTCTGGCTTGCTGCGTTCCACCAGCATTTTGTGTGTGTTGTCAGGTTGGATAAAGAAGGAAGCAGATTTCATACTTGGCAGCTGATTGTTGATGACACTCACTGTCTGCGTTCTCCA
Source organism: Hypanus sabinus (assembly GCF_030144855.1). Lineage (NCBI taxonomy): Eukaryota > Metazoa > Chordata > Chondrichthyes > Myliobatiformes > Dasyatidae > Hypanus > Hypanus sabinus. The sequence continues at coordinate 34,879,728 of NC_082733.1, read as the reverse complement.
AGCTGTACGCATGACTTGAAGGTTCTTCACTAAAGCTATAGAGCTCTCTGCTGAAGACCACAGTGCCTTGGCAGAACTACCACTTCAGGATCAGTGGACATCCTGTGGTTTGACTTTCTCCATAGACGAAGCCCTTTGGATACCGCAGCACAGCTCCGTTTTCCGTGCAGTTCATTTTATTCTAAAAATACACCAATTTATAAAACATTATATACAATATTTTAAAATTAGTATTTGAAGTATTAGCTTTATTAGTCACACATACATAGAAACATCAAAACATAGAGTGAAATGCGTTTTTTGCATCAAGAATGTGCTGGAGGCAGCTTGCAAGTGGCGTCATGCTTTCAGTGTTAACACAGCATGTCCACAACTTACTAACTCTAACTCGTACATCTTCTGAATGTGGGAAGAGACCAGAACATCTGAAGGAAACCCATGAGGAGAATGTACAAGCTCCTTACAGACATCGGTGGGAATTGAACTACAATCTTACAGCTGGCTCTATAAAGTTTTATGCCAACAGCTACGCTACCTTGTCTGGCAGAATCCAATTTGCAACAGCCAATGTAAGCCTTCCAACAGATAGGTAAGGTAAAAAAAAAATCTTTTATGTTAGTATCATCCAGTCTAAACATTCATAATAACACTCAAAGTGCTGGAGGAATGCAGCAGGTCAGGCGCTATCTAGGGAGGGAAATAAACGGTTGACGTTTCCGGCTGAGGAACGGTCTCAATCTGAAATGTCAACTGTTTATCCCCATCTATAGATGCTGCTTGATCTGCTAATTTCCTTCAGCATTTTGTATGTTGTCTTGGATTTCTACCATCTGCAGAATCTCTTGTGTTTATACATTCATAGTGTTGATAAACCAATACATTGAATGAGTCATAAGTCATGTTATTATATTATTAAATTATACAATTATTATATTATATTCCAGGAGCAAAACACCAAAACCTCTCATTCGCCACAATGGCTTGTAACTACCCGATTTTGACATGGGGCTGTTTTAGGCTCTTCCAGGTGTTCTGGTTCTTCAGCATCTTAAGAGGAAGATGACCAAAAAACCACAATGATTATAGTGACTTCACTGTTAAGGTCAAGCTATAAGTGGATGACATGTGTTATTTATTTATTAAGGTACAATGCAGAATAGGCCCTTCTGGTCCTTTGACCCATGCCGCTCAAAACCCCTGAATTAACCCTTGCCTAATCGCAGGACAATTTACAATGACCAATTTACCTACCAACTGGCACTCTCTTTGGACTGTGGGAGGAAACTGGAGCACCATGTGGTCACAGGGAGAAGGTACACACTCCTTGCAGACAGCCGCAGGAAATGAACCAGGGTCGCTGGTACTGTAAAGCGTTGTGCTATCCAGTGCGATACCATACTACTCAATTCCAAGCAAAATGGACCAAAAACAAATATTAGGTTAATTAGGGAAAATATTTTAATGACTCTTCTTGTTTTATTGCCTTTCAAAGCTTTCGATTATAACCCAGAGGGCGATGTCCATGTGGCTATCTTCATCAGACATGACCATGGTCAATACAACTTGTTTTGCTCTGCAGATGTACTGACCTCTTGTGATTGGCAGTTCCCATGTCCTTGAGCTTTGAGATCTTAAACCAGGGGTTCCCAATCTTTTTTATGCCATGGACGCCCTACCCTTAACCGAGGGGTCCATGGACTCCAGGTTGGGAACCACGGCCTTAACCAGAAGAGGTAGAGCAGTCAACAAATACTGATCAGGCAGAGGATCCAGGAAGTAGCTTTGCTCCCTGGAGATCTCCGTAGCCTTCTAACATCTTGTGTTGCCAGCCTTCACTGTCTAACCATATCCCTGAAGATCGGAGGCATTTAGTAACAGTTGAACGTATTAGAATGCAGAACTTAGAACAGTTCAGTACAGTATGGGCCCTTTGGCTCTTGAAGTTGTACCCTGCTCCTCAGTCAATCCAATCCTTCTCTCGTAAACAGCCCTCCATTTTTCTTTCACCCATCTGCCTATCTAAGAGTTTCCTAATGTATCTGTCTCAACACAGATAGCACTGGATGTTCAAATCAAAGCTGAGTAATTGGAGCTCTGTCAGCAGCAGCTTCAAGTTCCTGGGTGTCAACAAGTCTGAAGAGATACTTTCAGCCCAACATAGTGTGAAGTTATGAAGCAGGCACCCCAAAGGCGATAATTCATTTGGAGTTTGAGGTGACTTTGACTGTCACCAAGGACTCTAGCACATTTCTAGTATGGGAAAACTGCGGAGGGTTGCAAACTCAGTCAGCTCCATCATGGGTACTAGCCTCCCCACCATTGAGGATCTCTTCAATGGGTGATGCATCAAGAAGGTAGCATCCATCATTAAAGATCCTCAACATCCAGAACATGCCCTCCTTTCATCGCTACCACTGGGAAGGAGGAACAAGGCCTCAAGGCACACACAAGATGTTTTAGGAACAGCTTCTTCCCCTCCACCATCAGATCTCTGAACGGTTCATGAACTCACTACCTCGGCATTTGAAGTAATTTGTTTTATATATTTATAATAATATTATATATAATATAATATAACAACAACAACAATAATAATAATAATTTTTAATATATTGCACTGTACTGCTACCACAATACAATAAATTTCACGACACACATCAATGATAATAAACCTGATTCTGTATCTGATCTGTTATCTGCACCACTGTTTTCTCTCACATGCTTTTGTTAAACTCCACCCACCCAAAATAAAAATATTTTACAATGGCCAATTAACTGACCAAACTGCAGCCTGTTGGGAAATAGGAGGAAACGGAAGCACAGGGGGAAACCTGTGTGCTTACAGGAAGTATGTGCAAACTCCACACAGACAAAACCAGACAGCAGGGTCAAACCCAAGTCACTGTGAGATAGTAGTATTACCTGCAATGACACTGTTCCAAGTACACCTTCCCAACACTAAAAAATTTTTAATTTGTGCAACCCTGAGAAATCAATACTATGTAATTGTATTCTTAAATTATTCTTCGATCTGCCGGTTATTAAAAAATAGAACTCTCGTCCATTTTCCTTTCTTCACAAGAAAGAAAAAAAGGATTAGCTTTATTTGTCATACGTACATTGAAACATACAGTCAATTGTGCTATTTTTTATCAATTAGTAAGGGTGTCAAATGTTATGTGGAGAAGGCAGGAGAGTAGGTTTGAGAATGATAATAAATCACCCATGATGGAATGCCGGAGCAGACACAATGAGCCAAATGGTTAAATTATGCTCCTATGAAGGGCCTGTATTGTGCTGTAGGTTTTCTATGTTTCTATGATCTTATGGTCTTAAATCAGATCAGTGAGGATTGTACTGAGCATCCTACAAGTGACATTGTGCCTCTGGTGCCAGCATAGCGTGCCCACAACTTACTAACACTAGCTCAAATCTTTCAAAAGTTGGACGTAACCGGATCACCTACGTGATAACTGGGAGAATGTACTAACTCCTTACAGACAGTGACAGAAACCGAATGTTGATCTTACAGCTGGCATTGTAAAGCATCACACCAACTACTATGCTACAAAGAACACCAATTTGAAGTGACAGCATTCAATTTAATATATCACTGACATTTAGAGATGACTTCTGCAGATGGATACTTAACAGGTGGGAGTCTTATTTTAAGAAGGAAATTAACCCAGTTAATATACCAGGAATGTCTTCGGAAATGGTTCTCCATTTGTCCCCTAATATTATCCCCTGACAAGTTTAAACTTTGTTCCGTCCTTTTGGTTTTCACAGAGATGACAGGACTTTTCAAAAACTATTGATTTAGCCAAATGATACAGTGATGCGATCCAATTTGTCATTATTAACATAATGCCAATTTAGTCCAATGTTTTGCGTACAGTGCAAATAATTTATCAGCCAGTCGTTACAGGCATCAAGGTAATTGCATTAACCACACTGTTGACAAATTGCGTTGCCTTCAGAGACCCATTTACGATTAATAACGTACAGTAATTCTGCTTAACTGTAATCACACTGCCCTTAATTATATCCTTGGCTTGGAGTTTAGCAGTTTATAAATAGCAATACTTCCATCTTAATTAATGTTGTGAAGGTGAAGCTTTCCTTTCAGTGCTGAGATGTAATGCGTTAGATTTTACAATCTAGCGAGAGCCTGTTTCTAAAATTTATTTTATTTTTGGGTTATTGTTGAAAGGTTTCTGTTTTTTTTTATTACCATTTGGCAAAGTCAGACATTTTCAGTCAGTGAAGTAAATGTGACTCAAAAAGTGTGCTAATTTCCAGCTTGTATAGAACACAAGTAAATTGAAATGTTACACTCAGAATGATACACAACAGATCAAATATATAATACACTGACATCATCATGTCCTTTAATGATTAGATAATTTGTCAAAGGATAAATATTGGTCTGGTCATTGGGAAAATACTTTTCATCTTTTTAGAACACAGAACATTACAGCACAGTACCAACCTTTAACCTTCTGTAAGATCAATCTTACCCTTCTCTCTCACATAGCCCTCCATTTTACTCTCACTCATTTAAGTTTTTTAAATGTACCTAACGTATCTGCTTCTACCACCACTTCTGGCAGGGTGTTTCATGTACCCACCAGTCCCTGTGTAAAAAAACTTACTGCTGACATCCCCCCTATGCTTTCCTTCAGTCACTTTAAATTGAATTGAATTGACTTTATTATTTACATCCTTCACATACATGAGTAAAAATATTTAAGTTATGTCTCCTTCTAAATGTGCAATGTGCAATTTATTGTAATTTGTAACAAATAGTCGGTACAACAGGACAGTCAATATAACATAGAAATACAGTTGTATCAGTGTGAATTAATCAGTCTGATGGCCTGTGGAAGAAGCTGTTGGTCCTGGCTTTTATGCTGCGGTACTGTTCCCCGGATGGTAGCAGTTGGAACTTAGTGGTTGGGGTGACCTGGATCCCCAGTGACCCTTTGGGCACTTTTCACACAGCTGTCCTTGTAAATTTCCTGATGGTGGGAAGTTCACATCTACAGATGCGCTGGGCTATCTGCACGACTCTCTGCAGAGTCCTTCAAATTGAGGGAAGTACAGTTCCCATACCAGGCAGTGATGCAGCCAGCCAGGATGCTGTCAATTGTGCCCCTGTAAGAAGGTTTTGTGGGACCATACCAAACTTCTTTAACCATTTGAGGTGAAAGAGACGCTGTTGTGCCTTTTTCATCACACAGCCAGTATGTACAGACCACGTGAGATCCTCAGTAATGTTTATGCCGAGGAACTTAAAGCTGTTCACCCTCTCAACCCCAGATCCACTGATGTCAATAGGGGTTAGCCTGTCTGCATTCCTCCTGTAATCCACAACCAGCTCCTTTGTTTCTGCGACGTTGAGGGAGAGGTTGTTTTCTTGACACCACTGTGTCAAGGTGATGACTTCCTCTCTGTAAACTCCCTCATTATTACTTGAGATTATACCAATCAGTGTGGTGTCATCAGCAAATTTAATTAGCAGATTGGAGCTGTGGGTGGCGACACTGTCATGGGTATACAGGGTGTAAAGGAAGGGGTTTCGGGCACAGCCCTAAGGGGCAACTGTGTTGAGGGTCAGAGGGGCAGAGGTGAGGAAGCCCACTCTTACCACCTGCCTGCAATCTTACAGGAAGTCCAGGATCCTGGTGTTAGCCATAATATATTGTGGTATCGTTGATGTGTCCTGGAGGGAACACAGGAGTCTGTTTTTTTTTTGTAATTTATTTTTTTATTGAAGTTCATCATCAAACAAACATTTCCATAACATGTATTTCAGACATTGTACATATATATCACAAAATCTCCACAAAGTATTTATCTGAGGTATACACATAGAAAAGAGTAGAAAGAAAAAACAAGCTAAAGGAAAGAACTATGTACAAATAGGGAGTGATTTTTTTTTACACCAGATTCATTGATTTGTGAGAATAAAATCAGGCCTATGAGGCATTATGTAGTTAAACCATTTTTTCCAGTATGAATCAAATTGTTCCAGCTTATGATTAACAGATGCTGTTATCTTCTCCATTTTGTAAATGTTCATTGTAACTTCCATCCATGTATTTAAAGTTGGGCTCTCCTGTGATAACCATTTCCTAGTAAGAGTCTTTTTACCAGCCACCAACAGTATATTCATTAAATATTTATCTCTTTTCAACCATTCTTGAGGTATATATCCAAGCCTTAGAGATTGGCAATACTGGCAGAGTGGCACTCCAACAATATTGCACAAATACCTTCCTGTCTTTCATGCCTAACTCACTGTGGTGGGACCTTTATATACAGCCAGTTGAATCCAGGTTGAGTACCCTGCCACTGAGGCAGTTAACACCAGTTTGAAATGTTTCTCTTTCCACAGATGCTGCCTGACCTGTTGAGTATTTTCAACATTTTCTTTTTTCAATCCAGGTCTGCAGTTTGCTTTTGATTTTCATTTACTCCATAAAGTACTGGTTTCAATACAGAATTAGCCTAACACAGATTCAAACCAAGTCTCATAATCCTGATTCCTTAAACTATTAATCACAAACTCTTCCCATTCTATGTTTAACCAACATCAATGTGCCTGTTGCAGCATGGGAGGCTGGAAGTGATCAGAACTGCAAATTTCCTGGGGGGCTGAATTTCAGCGAAATTCCATACATATTCATGTCCATGGAGTTATGATGCACTTATCAGCTGCTCAATCTAGGTAGCGAGAGTGTGGGGGTGGGAAAAATGGTTCATAATTGAATGAGTTTAGAGCTCTTCTGATCCATTTCTGTGAGGATAATCGTGTTTGGAAAATACTACAGACAATCTCAAGCAGCTAAAAGTGAAAATTAAATTAGTCAGCTTAATTATAAATGGCACGTTTGCTGAGTGGAGAATATCATTCAATAAGTGCAGGGCATCAATACGTGTTATGCCGGATAAACTAAGAAAAAAGTTAAGCCTGACAGTTTGTTTTTAATGAGATCTGGATTTAAATATAATAAGATATCAATGGTAAACTGTGTAATAAAATTCCTGTGTTTTCTTCTATATAAGGTCAAAAGCACAAACATTCATGCACTCTGTGGTCACTTTATTAGATACCTCCTGTAACTAATGAAGTAGCCTGTGAGTGAATGTTCGTGGTCTTCTGCTGCTGTAGCCCATCCACTTCAGAGTTTGAGGTGTTGTGCATTCAGATATGCTCTTCTGCACACCGCTATCATAATGTGTGATTATTTGAGTTACTGTCGCCTTCCTGTCAGCTTGAACCAGTCTGGCCACTCTCCTCTGATATCTCCCATTAACAAGGCATGTATTTGCCCACAGATCTGCCACTCACTGGATGATTTTTTTGGTTTTAGTACCATTCTCTGTAAAATCTAGAGACTGTTGTATTCAAAGCTCAAAGTAAATTTATTATCAAAGCATATATATGTCACCATATACAACTCTGAGATTCATCTACTTGTGGGCATACTCAATAAATCCATAATAGAATAATAACCATCATAGAATAAATGGAAATCAGCTGTTTCTGAGATACTCAAACCACCCTGTCTGGCACCAACAATCATTCCACAGTCAATGTCACTTAAATTGCATTTCTTTCCCATTCTGATGTTTGGTCTGAACCACAGCTAAGCCTCTTGACTATGTCTGCATGCCATTATGTATTAGAGTGCTGTCACAGGATTGGCTGATTAGATATTTGCATTAACTAGCAGGTGTACAAAATAAAGAGGCCTCTGTATATTTGCCCATCTAAGCACTTTCAGATGTTACCGACTGCATCTCACATAATGGACTACAGTTTGAGCAGACATAGCAGCCATTGTGATTTGCTCCTTCACAGTGGACAGAATTACCATTTAAATACTGCTCTTCATGATCAAAAGGCATCCTAAAATGATATCCAGTCAATTAATTACTTTAGCTGATTAGTCACTCCTGTTACACAGGCAACAGTGAAACTGTTTTTGAGATGTGGATTGAGCGATGGTCCTTGGCCAATTATGATGGTAATTCACTGGTTAAATTAGCATGAGATTAGTTTTAGTTGTCACATACGCATCTAAACATTGAAAACGGCTAACGCACCTATGGTGTGCTGGGGGTAGCCCGCATGAATTGCCATGCTTTCGGTGCCAACACAGTATTCCCACAATATATATATAGCTAGGGTGCACAAGACCTTTACACAGTGCTGTAGTGGTTTTATGTATTGCACTGTACTGCTGTCCCAAAAAAAAAACAGATTTCAATGGTCTCTATTGTGGGCTGAGAGTAGGAAGGGGGCTGGGAGAGGGGAATCATGGTTGGGATGAGGGGAAGGGAGGGGGAGGCAACGGAGAGATATTCTGTAATGATCAATAAACCAACTGTTTGGAATCAAATGACCTTACCTGGGATCTCAGGACTGGGTGCACCCTGCCCCAGCCTTCCTTCTCTGCCATCGGTCCCAAGGAGCCTTGCTTTCACCATTCCCAGCATCATTTGTTCCTGCCAGATTTATCAACTCACTCTTCACTCCACGTTGATAAATACAGGACTGTGCACAAGTCTTAGGCACCCTAGCTATTTATAGATGTCTAAGACTTTCACATAGTACTGTACTTCTTTAGAACATGGGAGGAAACCGGAGCATCCAAAAGAAACCCACACAGTCACGGGGTGATGTTCAAACTTTGTGCAGACAGCGTGGGAATTGAACCATGATCTTATAGCAATCACAGCAAAGTGTTGTGAAAGCTGCTGTGGTATTGTGCCACTCCTACTTTTACCAGAATAATAATTTAGAGACCAGGTTTAATCATTCAGAGATCCAAGTTCAAATAGATTGATGGCATGAGATTTTTTTAGTAATTGTGATACAATTTCAGTTTGTTATCTTACGCGTGCTTTGTGCTGTGTGTGACTATTGGTTGTGTGTTTTGTACCTTGACCCCGGTGAACCTCTGTTTCATTTGGCTGTATTGATGAATATTCATATATAGTTGGATGACAATTAAACTTGAATTGAAGTCCCTCCATGGTAGCTGTGGAAATTAAAAACAAGTCAAAATTTTGAAAAAATAATGAAAACACTTTCAACACACACAAAATGCTGGTGGAACACAGCAGGCCAGGCAGCATCTATAGGAAGAAGTACAGTCGACGTTTTGGGCTGAGAACCTTCGTCAGAACTCAGAGATGGTAATATATAGATGCTGCCTGGCCTGTGTGTTCCACCAGCATTTTGTGTGTGTTGCTTGAATTTCCAGCCTCTGCAAATTTCCTCATGTTTGCGTATGAAAACACTTTGTTCACTTATGCCCTTCAACGGAGGAGAACTGCCCTCCATACTTGTCCTTATCAATCTCTTCAATCTGAGACATTAACTCTGTTTCTCTTTCTATAGACGTTGTCTCACCTGCTGAGATTATCCTCAGAAATATAATTTGTTCCTCTGTTGCCTTTGCTTCTCTTTGCAAACCCTTCAGAATCTGAATCCGACAGGTTTATTATCACCAACATACGTCGCAAAATTTGTTGTGATGTGGCAGCAAGACATAAAAATGACTGTAAATCGCAATGAAAATTAAAAAAAAATTGCAGAAGAGGAATAGGGATATAGTGTTCATGCCTCCATGATCATGTGCCTTTTCTAGGAAGAATCTTTCATAGGAGCCTCAAGTATGACGAGGAGGGGCAATGTGCAGTTGAATTGGTCCATCCTTGCCTTGCCATTCAACTGACATAACACAACAAATCTTGTAATGTAGTCTTGCCTTCCTTGATGGTCTCAGTCAGAGCATGTACATCATCAACGAGAGTCATAGAGAAGTACAGCAGGAAACAGCTGTACTTCTGCCCATCTAGACTGTGTTGAACCATTTAAACTGCCTACTCCCATCAACCTGCACCGGGACCATAGCCCTCCATACCCCTACCATCCGTGTACCTATCTATACTTCTCTTAAGTGTTGACATTGATCTCTTATGCACCGCTTGTGCTGGCAGCTCATTCCAGGAGCCGGAATATTCAAGGTAAAGGTTAGCATAGTGGAAATGTACAGGTTTGCACTGCACCTGTGCATGCCTGTTCTTGAGCATTTGACAATGAACTCAACTTTAGGATGTAGAACATTAAGGCACAGTGCAGGCACCTTGGCCCATAATGTTATGCTGACACCTTACCGAACTCCAAGATCAATCGAACCCTTCCCACCCATAAATATCTCATTTTTCTTTCATTCGTGTGTCTAAGAGTCTGTTAAACTTCCCTAATGTATCTGCCTGTACCACCACCCCTGGCAGGTGTTCCATGCACCCATCGCTCTTTGTGTGAAAAGAAACAATCTGATGTTCCCCTATACTTTCCACCAAACACCTTAAAGTTATACACTTTTGTATTTTCCATTTCTAGCCTGGGAAAAAGACTCCGTCTATCCACGTTCTCTATGCCTCTTAATCATCTTGTGCATTTATTAGAGTCAAAGAGCACTTCAGCACAGGAAAAGGCCATTTGGCCATCTAGTCCATGCTGGCTTGGTTTTCTACCTGGTTCCATCTCCCTGCCCCAAGACCATAGCTCTCCAGATTTCTCTCATTCATGTGCCTATTCAAATTTCTCTTAAATATTACAAGTGAATCTGAATCCTCAGATTCCCTTAGACATTACATCCTGCACCCTAAACCTGAGACCTGTTCTAGTCTCGCCTAACCTTAGGGGAAAAAGCCCACATGCCATCACCATATGTATATCTCTCATAATTTTTGTATTATTTTATTTAGATATATAGCAGGGTAATAGCCCCTTTTGGGTCAGAGAGCTTGCGCCACCCAATTACACCCAGATGACCAATTAACCTTCAGGATCAGGTTTAATATCACCAGCATATGTCATGAAATTGTCATAAAACTGTTAAATTAAATAATTAGTACAAAAGTAGAAATAAAAAAGTAGTGAGGTAGTGTTCATGGGTTTAATACCCATTCAGAAATCGGATGGCAAAGGGGAAGAAGCTGTTCCTGAAATGCTGAGCGTGTTTTTTCTCAGGCTTTTGAATCTCCTTCCTAATGCTAGCAACCAGGGTGATGGGGGTCCTTAATAATGGACGCTGCCTTTTTGAGTCATCATTCTTTGAGGAAGTCCTGGATATTATGGAGGCTAGTACTCATAATGGGACTTAGTAAATTTACAACTCTCTGCAGCTTACTTTGATCCCATACGTCATTGGAATTTTGGAGAAAACCGGAGCATCTGGAGGAAACCCAAGTGGTCTCAGGTAGAACATGTCTTTATAGACAGTGGCGGGATTTGTATACCTGTATAAGATATCCCCTCATTCACCTGCATGTTATTCACCTCAATAACGTCCTGAGCTATTGAAACAACCCCATTTTTCTTGCATGGGATTTTACAGACACTTTTTATTTCATATTAAATGTATCAGCTAGGAATCGAATGTTAGCATTTCTGCCATTGAATTGTCGTGTTGCAGGTTTAAGCAGAAAGCCGTGTGTGCTCCAGTACAATACACAGCTGGAAGCAGCCCATATCTGAGGCCAGTCTGAAGCCTTGTCCACTCTCTCAGGTCGATGCTCATTTCCCCAAGGCGGTATTTAAAAAAAAGAGTAGGTGAGTGATCTCCCCAGTGTCCTGAGGCAAGGATTTATCTCTCAGGGCTTATCACTAACATCAGATATTCTGGCCATTAACACAGGGCTGATGTGAAGCTTGTTTTATTATGCATTTTCTGCATTGCGTCCGTGACTACAAATATTGGCGGTAAAGGTCATTGCAACAGCCTGCATTTTTGGAAGGTAATAAATAAATGTCAGGTTTTGTTTCTTATTTTGTCCCATGAAGACAATGTGCTGATATTGTACATATAGTGCATGACACAAGATATTAAATTCGGGTAATTGTCAGGAAATATATCTAGCATGAAAACAAAAATACATTGACACATAAGAAAGGGGAACCATGCCGAGAGAGTGCTGGTTTAACGGTGGGGTGCCTTAACTTGAAACATGACTGACAATATGAAACGTACCAGCGCAGGTTCGTGTAGCAGTTAGCCCCGGATCTCATTTGCATAAAAATAATTTCACCAGATACCTGGGCTGCCTCCACTGCGTGCCTGGAATTTGTCTGCTATTGTGCTGCTCAGGAGAGCCAGCGATGCTGTAATGAGTTCCATGGTTCGGAGAAAGCACCCTTTGTTTCAGAGGCTGTGCATCTCTTTGAGAGGAGACGGATACCGAGAAACAGACACTAACATCAGGCTGATATTGAATTATTTCTTCAGCACACGTATCTTCTTATGGCAGTGGAGGCCATTCTGCCATCTGACTCCATTCTGGCCCTCAAAGCAATCCCATTTCCCTACTTTATTTCTTTGTAATCTATTGTCCAACAAATGCCCTTCTATAGCTCCCTTCCAACACCACATTCCAGTCTTCCTCCATCCTGCCTATAGAATCAGAATCAGGTTTACTATCACTGACATACATTGCGAAATTTGTTGCTTTGTTTCAGCAATGCTCTATATTTTTAAAAATATTACTCTATATTCATTGGAGACTTTATTAGGCACCTCCTGTACCTGATTGAGTTGTCATTGAGTTTATGTTTGTGGTCTTCTGCTGCTGTAACCCATCCAATTCAGGGTTTGACTTGGGATGCTCTTCTGCACACCAATACTGTAACCCGTGTTTAGTTGAGTTACTGTCACCTTCCTGTCGGCTTGAACCAACCTGACCATTCTCTGATCTCTCTCATTAACAAGCTTTTTTTCCCCATAGAGCTGTCACTCACGATGTTTTGTTTTGTTTTTTGGACCATTCTCTGTGAACTCTAGTGAGTGCTGTACATGAAAACCCCAGGAGATCAGTAGTTTCTGGAATGCTCAAACCACCCCATCTGGCACCAACAATCATTCCACGGTCAAATTCACTTAGATCACATTTCTTCCCCATCCCGATATTTGGTCTGAACAACAGTTCAATCTCTAGATCACATCTGCATGCTTTTATGCACTGAGTTGCAGCCACATGATTGGCTGATTAGATATTTGCATTAGCAAACAGGTGTACTTAGCACAAAGTGGCCACTGAGTAGAGGTTACAATAAGAAATATAAAACTAAATAAGTAAATATTGCAATAAGTGAGCAAAATGGTGAGGCTCATAGACTATTCAGAAATCTGATAGCAGAGGGGTAGAAGCTGACACAAAAACATTGAGTATGTATCTTCAGGCTCCTGTACCTCCTCCCTGATAGTAGAAATGAAAATACAGCCTGTCCTGGATGGGGAGGGTCCTTCTTAATGGATGCTGGCTCCTTGAGGCATCGCTTTTTAAAGATGTTGTCAATGGTGGAGAGGCAAGATCAATGATGCATTTCACTGTATTTTTTGATGTACATGAATGAATCTGATTCTGAATCCGAATTGGAGAAAGCACAGCCCCTGATTATCCTACCAAGATCCTCATATTTGCGATGAGGGCAGGAAGGCAGAGCATCAAAGGAAATCTGTGTAGTCATGGGGAAAATGTGCAGACCCCATAGATTCTAAGAAAGTACATTTTTTAAAATCAAAAATTCTGCTCCTATGTCTTATGGTCTAAGAAGATTCTTCTGTTGATAATCCACCTCTACCCATCACTTACATTGTTCCCTACCCCTTATTGAGGTTTTTAAAATTGAGGTGTTACTGAAAGAGAGGATATTATCAGTCGCTGAACACAAGGATGAAGGCTAACTGGGACAGTGCAAATCAGGGTGCGGACAGTAATGTGTTAGACCAGTTATATATACCGTGCCGAAGGTCACAGTACTGAAATAGGAGGACAGAATATGTAATCACAGCCAGCACAGTCAGCAAGTGATCAGAACTGGGAAATAAATGCAATTCACCAAGTTGTCTGAAGCACAGCAGTGGTGTTGTCAGTAACATTAACAGGAGAACGGGTAGGTGTGAATATAATGAGGCTTTTATGGAAAGGCTCATACGTAATAAAAATTGAGCAGTGTTAAGGATAATCACAATCTTACCCGTAGACATTTAAAATGTGAATTTTGAATTGTTTTACTAAGTATTCTGTAAATGTAGTTGAATAGGGTACAATCAGGTAATTTTGCTGTTGTAATTCTAAAGTGGTAATCCTCCCTGTGCTTTCTCTCTGATATGGACTATGACTTTGTTATATTATGCCATCAGCACAGAGCTAGATCATGCTGTGGGCAGCATTTTCATGTCAGAGGCAAAGATTCAAGCCCCATGAACCTTGTGCAGGACTGAGGGAGTGCTACAATTCTTGAGTTGTCATAGATGTGACAGTAAATGGAAGGTATAACAGAGGTGATTGTATGACAGTGGAGCAACAACAGCCTACTGAATAATTGTGGGTAGAGTAATCAGAACGTAGAACGGTACAGCATAGTACAAGCCCTTCGGCCCATAATAAACTACTGACTCTTTAACTTATCCAAGATCAGTCTAACCTTTCCCTCCCACAAAGCCTTCCATGCTTTCTCATCCGCGTAACTATCTTAAATGCCCTTAATTGTAGGAGACATGTATCTGTTTTCTGTCTGTACCAGCCAAATATCTATTTTCTGACTGTATTGTATATTGTGGCCCGTTTAGTATGGTTTTCTTTCAAGTGGGTTGGGGCATAGCAGAAGCAAATGAATATAGTTACGTATTCACGCTTTGTTAGTTGAATTTAGTATAGTTTTGTTAGAGGCAACCTGGAAATACAATTTTTGTTGACCGGCAGTTGGAATGCTATTCAACCGGTATTCACTAATTCGCTATTTTTCTAATTGGAACACTATTCGGCTGCTAATTAGGTTATTATATTGCGTAGTATTGCTAATTAGACCATTATATCACAAATTTAATTTTGTTAGATTTTTATTGCTGCAATATTGTTCGTCTTTGCTGGTTTCGTTAAAAGGGATCAGACATACCTTTTTCGATTTGGAAATTCATTATTTGGAAGAATGTCATACAGTGTTGATTAACCTGGTTTAGTGCCTCTGCAGGTTTGTTTTGTTTTCAAGTAACTGCTATGTTAATGTATCTACTGCTTCCACCAGCTCTAGCAGTGCGATCCATGCACCTACCACTCTCCGTGTAAAAAAAGTCCTCCCATATTTTTTCCCAAAACTTTAAAGTTATGCCATTTTAGCCATTCCCACTGTGGGTAGAAGTCGTCCCTGGCTGTGAAGGGAAAATAATTGTGTCAGCAGTTGACAATGGAGTTCTGTCTTAAGTCCTAGTTAAGATGCGTCCATCAGAGTGTTATGGACTTCTGCCGCAAGACGTTGTCAAAAAATCATTTGGGTGATGTTCTGACTCGGCAGGCGGAGCACTGGTAGACACCCCTCCCCACCCCCGGACATGCTCGGCTGGTCGATCAAGGTTGTTTGTGAACTCATTGGCTGTTGCGTTTCCTACATTACAACATTGCAAAATATTATTGGCTGTAAAATATTCCAGGACATTGTCGGTTTGTGAATGTTTCTGTGGTAAAGTCAGATTTTCTTTCAGTTTTATGGATGTTTCATTTCTGAAGTAATTGAGGCAGGAGAACTACAATGGATATGAAATGTTCACTTTAAATACCGGCTTCCATTTTCTTAGCATGTTTAATGTAGCCATTGGCAGCTTTATCAAACAAAAGAGAAATATATTGAACCTTATTATTAAGACAAATAAGCCAAAGGGTTGAACAAAACGTCCTTGGAGTAATGGTGCTGGCTGGCTGGAGGAGCACATGCTGAGGGACATGGTGAAGCCCGGTGCAGACACCACGTGGGAAGGGCCATGTTGTCGGCTTTCTCTGTTACTGGAGAAGGAGGAACTGTGTTGGTTGAGAAATCCCCTCAATCGTTTGCCACCCCAGAGGACCACATGAGTGGCAACAGTGCTATAGATGTGTAGGAATTTAATAGAACAGTACTGAAAGCACTGATTATGAATGGAAAGAATGAAAGTAATTACCTGGTTTATTCTTGTAAATGTATTTTTATGATGAATAAAGTTGATTTTGATAAAATATCTTAAAAAGGTAAGATTTTAAGAACTAGGCAGAAGACTTGGGAGGACATTCCAGAGGTTTGTGCCTTGGTCAACCTGTTCTGAAGACAAAATGGGGAGTCGGTAAAGGTATTTCACAATATCCCAAAGCATATTATAATGAATTAAATACCATTGAAATGCCCATCATTATTGTAATGTAGGAAACATAACAGTTAACTTGGTCATAAGAAGCGCCCATAATGCAAGGATGTGATCCTGGGCTTTTTAAGGCATTGGTCAGGTCACACTTTTGAGCAGCTTTTGGCCCCTTACCTAAGAAAGAATGAGCTGGCGTTGGAGAGGATCCAGAGAAAGTTCAAAATGGCTGAGGAGTGTTTGATGGCTCTTAGCCTGTACTCACTGCAGTTTAGAAGAATAAAAGAGAGATCTCATTGAAACTTATCGAATATCGAAAGGCTTAGATAGATAGATGCACGGGAGCGGATGTTTCCTATAGTGAGGAAGTCTAGGACCAGAGGGTACAGCCTTAGAATAGGTGAACGTTCCTTTAGAACAGAGATGAGGAGGAATTTCTTTAGCCAGAGCGTGGTGTATCTGTGGAATTTCTTGCCACAACTGGCTGTGGGGGCCATGTTATTGGCTATACTGAAAACGAAGGTTGATAGATTTTTGATCAGTAAAGGTGTCAAAAGTTATGGGGAAGGTCAGGAAAATGGGGATGGAATGTTGAAGCAGACTCGATGGACTGAATGGCTTAATTCTTACGGTCTAAGGTCTAAACAGAAATGTGGCAAGGAGCAGATAATCTGTTTACTGTTGTTAACTGAGTAGTAAATGTCTAGGGAGATTGACAGTCCTCCATCAGATCTTTGGGTAGACCTGACAGAACCTCAGACTAACATTTCATCTACAAAGCAGCACATCTGATGGTTCAGTCCTCTCTCCACGGTGCACTGGAATGTCAGTCACAATTTCTGAGCTCACATTTCTGCACTAAGATTCGAACCTATAACCTTCAAATCCTGCCGCCTCCCAAGACACAGCTGTCAGCACATCACAGTGAAAACGAATGGATTTTCCACAATCCGGTAAGAGAGCTTGAGCCTCACATGAGACTTGCTGACTGGCGTGAAGCCTGTAGATGCTAATTGGTCTACAGGTAGCAGGTCAGAGGAACTGCCAGATCAGCCCCTGGGATTTCTGCTGATGTCTTTGAGCTGGAGGTCATTGAGTTCAAAGGGAAACCTTCAAATGATTTTTCTTTTGCAATCATCAGTTAGTTTTCATTTCACTTCTTTGAAATTGGCATGTGTCTGGGTTGAACGCAGCTGAATACCAGACCGAAATAATGACACGGCTGTAGTCACTTCTGAGAAACTTTCTATAAGGTACGGTCAAGGCCATGCAGACACAAAATGTTGGAGGAAATCACCAGGTCAATCAGCATCTTAGGAGGGGAATAAAATGTGATGTTTTGGGATCCTGATGAAGAGTCTTGGCCTGACTATTCCTCTCCATAGATAGTGCCTGACCTAATGAGAGAAAGCGAGTTGACGTTTCAGGTTGAGATTTTTCATCAAGAACCTGAAACATCACATTTTTATTCCTCTCCTTAGATACTGCATTGTGTGTGCATTCCTCTGGATTTCCAGCATCTGTAGAATCTCTTGTGTTTATGTTATACACAGAATGCTTATTCTCCTGTCAACGAGCCTAGTTGTGCTATTTCAGTGATAATGGGTCTGCCGTGCTGCACTCTGCATGTTAGAATATGTTAAGAGAGTAGAAAGTTATGTGATTTACTTGTACGGAGCAGATCATGTGAATGTGAGTGTCATGGGTAAGTAAATGTGTGCCTTTTTGTTGCCCGTCATGGTGGTGGTAGAGGCAGATTCATTAAGGGCAGTTAAGAAACGCTTAGACAGGCACCAAGATGGTCTATAACTGAGAGCTGTGTAGGAGGGATGGGAAAGGTTGATCAGGGAGTAGGTTAAAAGGTCGGCTCAACATTGTGGGCCGAAGGGCCTGTGAGGTGCTGTACTGTTCTATGTTCTGACTGGGACTAGAATGTAGGACTAGGCGTAAGACAATAGATTTAATTATATTCTCCAATGAATATAAAAGAGGTTAATTTTATACAAATTCATTGATGTAGCAGCATTCATTGATTTTGGAATATTCCCAGTTTGTAAGTCTTGCATAAGTAGTAGAAGGAAATTGCCACCTTGTAGATGTCCCTTTCTCTAAATAATTCCACTACCTGCCTTCCGCTCCATCTGTGGCAAGGTCTATGATCTTCATCTTGACCTCAGCAGCGACCCTTTAACCCCCAGATCCGATGTGGTAGCAAACAGTCTCCAAATCCTGATGGACTAACTAAAGGGAAGAATAGGAAGTCCTGACGATGGGTCTCGGCCCGAAACGTTGACAGCGCTTCTCCCTATAGACGCTGCCTGGCCTGCTGTGTTCCACCAGCATTTTGTGTGTTGTTACTGGAATTTCCAGCATCTGCAGATTCCGTCATGGAAGAATAGGAAGGCAGTCTTGCACGTAGTGGATCTATCTGTTCGGCAAAATTTATTTATTTATTGAAATACAGCGCTTCTGACCCATTGAGCCTCAGCAGACTGCAATCCTCTGATTCAATCTTAGCCTAATCGCAGGAAAATTTACAATGACTAATTAATCTACCAACTGGTACGTCTTTGGACATTGAGAGCATTCAGACTCCTACAGGCAGCATTGGGAATTGAACCTGGGTCCCCGGTACTGTAAAACGTGCTAGCCACTAAACTGCCATGCTGCCCTAATTGCTTACTTATTGTTTATTGAGATACAGTGTGGAATGGGCTCTTCCGGCCCTTTGAGCCATGCTGCCCAGCAATCCCCTGATTTAACCTAAGTCCAATCACAGGCCAGTTTACAATGATAAATTATCCTACAAACCAGTGCATCTTTGGACTGTGAGAGGAAACCGGAGTGCCCGGAGGAAACCCACACGGTCGAGTGAGTACCTTTCCCAGAAGGACGGCAGCATGTTCAAGATGACAGTTCAACGCCACTAAATTAAGATTAGGGTGAGAGAAATGAGAGGGAACAGCTGCTGGATTTGCCAGTGGTGTCATCTCCCAAAAAATAAGCAAGTCAAAGGATTGAAAGGAACAGAATCTGGCCAGGTTTGAAAACACATTGAATAATGTTTGACATCCAGACCTGGAATTTCCATTTGATTTTGTTCAGCAACTCCAATATGTAAACAAGCATTATTTCTTTACAATAGAAATGAGAGGCCAATCATTAAAGTTTGCCACAAGTGATGGTGTTTGACTTTCAACACTTCAGCAGTGTCATCCATCTTCCCAACGTAACTCCCAATATGGGGCTTGGCATAATAGAATAAATTAGCATCCATCTATAATGTTCAAAGTTATTTACCATTAAACACTGGAGCCAGCAATTCCTATGCCTCCCATTGCTCTTATAGCTTCCCCTAATGTATCATTGTCTGGTGAATGATTCCTTGCTGAGTGGAAGTGAACATCTATTACCGACTCAAAGTTGCTGGAGATAAATTAACCCACAGTAAATATCAACCAATTTCAAAACGTATTTCTTGTAATGCTGTCAATGACATGTGTGGCTTGTGTGTAATCACAAAGAAATCAGCGCTTGGGATTCAGGATGTGCTTAGAATGACTAAAATCAGAGTTTTCTCATGCTCCAGTGACTTGGATGAACCTTTTGGGATCTGGCCCACCAGCCTAGGAACAATTTATGGAATATTTGGCGTGGAAACTAAGGAATACTGGTTTAGGAATCTGTTTGAGAGGAAGGACATGAGGTGACAGAATATATTTATGAAACTTGAGTTGGGGGTGGGGGTCAACCATATGGCAATCTAATTTGTTTCAAAATAGAGCCTGAGGCCTTATTTATTAAGTCATCCTGAGGCACTCAAGACAAAACCAGTTTTTGGTTGCTACCAACATATATGGGCAATCATTTGGTAAAGTGATCTGCATGTATAGAATCTTAATTTTCAGTATGACTGAACTATATAGTTCCCCAGAGCCAACCTTTGAAAGCACTAATAGTGTTTATTATTAAGGGGAATTTAAAAATGATCATAAAAACAAGAGATTCTGCAGATGCTGGAAATCCAGAGTAACATGCTAAATGCTGGAGGATCTCAACAGGTCTCGCAGCATTTATAACAGAGAATAAACAGTTGATGTTTTAGTCCAGGACTTGGAGAGGAAGGGGGAAGAAGCCGGACTAAGGAGGTGGGAGGAGGGGAAGGAATACAAGCTGGCAGGTGAAAGGTGTCACCAGGTGAGGGAGAAGGTGGGTGGGTGGGAGAGGGGAATGAAGAGAGAAGCTGGGAGGTGATAGGTGGAAAAGGTAAAGGAACCTAATAGGAGAGAAGTGTTTCTCCTGAAGGAACATGATAATGAGAAATGCTGCAGGATAACTTCGTAAAAAAGATGCATGAGTGCATGGGAAAAAGGGAAGGAGCAGGATCTGAGGGAGGTGATGAGTAGGTGAGGAGAAGGTAAAGGGTTAACCTTGATATGTGTTTTCTGCCACTATTTCTTTTCAAGGAATATACTGAAACGTCCATTAAATCTCCCAGCCAGGAATGGGATGAGGCAAACAGGAATATTCTTTGTTCTGGTTGGGAATTTCATTGATATTTCAAGCTACTGAATCCTGGTCCACTTGTAGTACTTAGTTGAACTCCTCTAAGGCAGGGAGTTAGGAATGATGCCAAAGCCATAATAGAAAGGGGCGATGCTTTAAGTGGGTGCTAATTAAGCATACATGCCAGTAACTGCTCCCCTTTGCCCATTGTTAAGGGACAGGCAGTCCACAGGGTTTTGGATCTTGGCAGAGGTACAGGATGAGGCACAGTGATGCAGCAGGTAATGCAGCTGCCACACACCTCCAGCAAACCCAATCCAATCCTGACCTCTGCCAAGGTGTGGAGTTTGCATATTCTCCCTGTGATGGATGCTGGGTGCTTCCATTTCCTCTCACGTGCCAATGATGTGCCAGATAATTGGTTAATTGACTGCTGTAAGTTGTTCTTATTATGTAGGGGAGTGATAGATGCTCCAGAGAAACAACTTAAGTTTGTCCAACCTCTCCTTATAGCTAGTATTTTCTAACTGAGGCAGCATCCTGGTAACCAATTAATTACTGAGTGCATTTAAGGTGGAGGTTGATTGGTTCTTGATTAATCTGGGCGTCAAAGATTAGGAGGATGGGGTTCAGAGAGTTTATGAATCAACCATGATATAATGGCAGAGCAGATTTGATGGGACGAATACCCTAATTCCGCTCCTATGTCTTATAGACTAATCCTCTTCTGCACACCTTTCACACTCTCCCCCTCTTTCCTAAACACAAGAGATACTGCAGATCCTGGAAATCGAGAACGAAACAGCTAATCCAGACCATCCTTCCCAAAGGGTGGCAACCAAGACTCCACACAATTCTCCAAATGTGGCCTAAATAAAGTTTGATACAGCTGCAACTTGACTTACCACCTTTTAAACTCAGTGCACCAAGAATTGGAGAAAAGGAAGCCACAAGTCTTCTTTATCCACTTGTGTTGCCAATTTCAGGGAGTTGTAGTCTTGTACCCAAGATCCCTTTGTGATTAGAGCAAAGCAGCACAGTGCTGGGCCTTCAGCCCACCTTTTAATCTAATCCAAGATCAGTCTAACCCTTCTCTCCCATGTTGTCCTCCATTTTTCATTTATCTATGCACCTATCTATGAGACTCTTAAATTCCCCTTGGGATCCTGCCATCCACTGTATATTTTGCTCTTGCATCTGATTTCCCAGGATGCATCACCTCACATCTTTATCCTGCTGTATACTTTATCAATCAACCTCACTATCCACAACTCCCTGTCCTCTGTTGGACAGGGTCTACCATGGATGTTGCATCCCGGCTGTCCAGATACGCAAGCCTGGGCAGCACAATCTGGAGAGCAAGCTGTTGCCCGTGTAGCATGCTCCTCCTCTCCAACCATCTGATAGACCCGAAGGAATGGCAGACGCTGATACAGTTTGACACCAGCAGTCTCGCAAGAGTTGCCAGTCAGCATTGAACTCAATGTAGGACTGCCTTAGAGACTCCAGCTCTAGAGTTTTCCTTGGGGTATACTCCTGAAGCCTTCCCCATGAGTGGGAATAGTCATAAGGCAATGGAGGCTTGAGATCAGAGTTTGCCTTCTGCTAGTTGAGCTGGCATCCATGGCTGATGAGCCCCATCTGCTCAAAGCGATTGGTTTTAAGACACCAGTAACCTGCCTTTTGCCTTCTTCTGTTAGTAGAAACGGTTCCACCAGGTTTAGTAGCTAATTCACACATAAAGGCCAGGAGCTGGACTTGGTTGTCAGAGGCTATTTGAGGTGCATGTCTGATGCACCATCAATAACTCTCGGAGATGGGAGGCGAGATATAGGCTTTTATTGGCTGGAAGAAAGAACAAGCAGCAATTGACCACCACACTACATCCTGGAGACTGAGACCAGGGCTGTGTCTCCAATTGCCTTTATACCGGGGTCTGTGGGAGGAGCCACGGTCAGTGGGAGGAGCCACAGGAGCAGTCAGCGGGGGGGGGGGGGGGGCGTGTCCAGACAGGCATATGTAGTTCACCACAATGCTATTGGGAGGGATTTAATAGATAGATTATTCTCACTGCAACCCCTGGCTATAACAACCTTAAGGAATCACAACTCCACCAATCTATAAAGTTACTAATTGGATTGTGGGGAAATAACTGAAAAGGGTTAGTTCTGACTAATATAAAGGGTGTTTGTTGGTTAGGGCAGACTCAGTGGCCCTGAGAGCCAGTGAATGGTTTTATGAATCAATGACTCAATATACGGACAGTGATCAAAATAAGGTGAGCTAGCAGAAGCTGCAGTCCGATGGCAATTGGTATGGCGTACGTTGAACGAGATGACATGTGATTGCAAAGGAAGCATGGCAGCGCCTCTACTTCATTAGGAGTCTGCAGAATTTCGGCATGAGAACTAAAACTTTGACAAACTTCTATAGAAGTATAGTGACTGGCTGCATCATAGCCTGGTATGGGAACATCAATGCCTTTGAACAAAACGTTGTGGATTCAGCGCAGTGCATCATGGGTCAAGCCCTCCCCCAGTCAGTGAGCACATCTACATGAAACACTGTTGTAGGAAAGCAGCATCCCTCACCACCCAGACCATGCACTTTTCTCACAGCTGCTGTCTGGTAGAAGATACAAGAGCCTCAGGACTGGCACCACAAGGTTCAAGAACAGTTACTACCCCTCAGACTCTTGAACAAAGGGGTTAACTACTCTCACTTGCCCATCTGTTGAGATGTTCCCGCGGCCAATGATCTCGCTTTAAGGACTCTTTATCTTGTTATTTCATGTTCTCATTATTTATTGCTATTTATTTATATTTGCATTTGCACAGTTTGTTGTCTTCTGCACTCTGGTTAATCTTTCATTGATCCTGTCATAGTTATGATTCTACAGATTTGCTGAATATGCCCAAAGGAAAATGAATCTCAGGTTTGTAAATGGTAACGTACAGTATATGTACTTTGATAATAAAGTTTACTTTGAACTTTGAAAAGCAAATCTAACTCTGTTCCTCCAACCAACTATCAATTGACAAGATGTTTTCATAAGTTATGGTTTTATAAAATGAGTAGGAAGGGTGATAAATGAAAAAAAAAATGGTACTTATTATGAACTTCCTATAATGACAAATGTCTTCTCATTGCCACCATCAGAGAGGAGGTACAGGAACCTGAGACACACACACACACACACACACACACACACACACACACACACACACACTCACACACACACTCACACACACACTCACACACACACACACACACACACACACACACACACACACACACACACACACACACACACACACACACACACACACACACACACACACACACACACTTTTGAGAACAGCTTCTTCCTGTCCACTATCAGATTTCTGAATGGGCACTGAATTCATGAACATGACTTCACTATTTTCTTGCCGTCTTGTTTTATTGATTTATTGATATACAGCGCGGAATGGATCTTTCCAGCCCGCTGAGTCGTGTTGCCCAGCAAACTCCATTTTAATTCAATCCTAATTTTTACAGTGACCAATTAATTTACCAACTAGTACATCTAGGGCCGTGTGAGGAAGCTGAAGCACCTGAAGGAAACCCACGTGGTCACGGGGAGAACGTCCAAACTCCTTACAGACAGCGGCAGGAATTGAACCCGGGTCACTGGTACTGTGTGCTAACCACTATGCTACCATGCCACCCCACTTTATGCAACACTTTTTATTTTTTTATATATCTCATTGTAATAGAGTTTTTTTGTGTATTGCACTCTACCGCTGCAACTGAACAATATTTTTCTTGATATATGTTGGTGATAGTAAACATGATTCTGATTCTAATTTTAACTTCTGAATGTTTTATTCCCTATGTTAATTTCCCACTTAGAAACTGGTGTTCTTTTCTTTTAAGAATTTATTTGTATCTCATCAGTTGACCCTTAAGGGTTCAAAGATCTCAAGTCCAAGTCCTGCTTCAGAGATGTATATACTAAAGCCTCAGCCAATATTTTGCTTGAGGCTTGGCATCCTTTTTCAAACATCCTGTGGTTCCTTTTGAAGCAGTATCGGAAGATTTATCCCAGATGCTTGATCGAAATGAATCAACACATGACACTGAAGCAGATTATCATGTCAATATCAGAATGAAGCCCGTGAGATCTTGCTGTGCATATATTTGCCTTTATTTCCATCGTGACGGTGGCCAGTCAGGTGGCAGGGTGGACATATGTCTCTAACAAAGGAGGTGTAAGGTGCTCCTTCCCTCTGCCAGCCTGCCTTTGTGTTGGTCACCCTTGGGCAAGGGCTCCTGCTTAGCCTCTGGATCAGGGTCACGTGATGCCACAGGAGCAGGTAGTGGACGGTCGTAGGAGCAGCTGGTGCATATCACAAGTCCTGGTTATGCGACCACTGGCCCCAGACAGACAGTCTCAAGAGTATTGATAATGGCTGGGTTACCTGGCTTATATAGACACTGCCCAGAAGAAGGGGATGATAAGCTAGCAACACACACAAAATGCTGGTGGAATGCAGCAGGCCAGGCAGTATCTATGGGAAGAAGCACAGTCCTGACGAAAGGTCTCGGCCCGAAACGTCGACCGTGCTTCTTCCTATAGATGCTGGCTGGCCTGCTGTGTTACACCAGCATTTTGTGTGTGTTACTTGAATTTCCAGCATCTGCAGATTTCCTCGTGTTTGAATGATAAACTACTTCTGTTGAAAAATTTGCCAAGAACGATTATGGTCATGGAAAGATCATGGTCGCCCACGTCATATGACAGGGCATATAATGATGATGATGAGTGACCAGTCGGCTGCAAAGCGCTTTGGGATGTCCCGAGTTCACGAGAGATCTGATAGAATATCAACTATTATTCATTCTTATTTATGTTGCCACATGCACCCTTTTTTCTCCAAGACTGAACAGAGTACAAGTTGGAACAGAAGCATAGCAGTTAGTTGTGACCCTATTACAACCCAGGAGTCAGAGTTTGGATTTCAATTCCATCTTCAGCTGCAAGGTGTGGAATGCATGGGTTTTCTCCTGGTCCACTGGTTTCCTCCCAAATAATCATTGTAAATTGTCCTGTTACGATAGGGTTAAATTGGGGACTGCTGGGTTGCCCAGCTCAAAGGGCTGGAAGGCCCTGTTCTCTGTTGTATCTCTAACTAAAAGATCAGAAGGGATCTGGGCAAAGCCGGATATGAGTCAAGTGTCTCTCCCCAGCAGCCACCTTTTTATGACAGAGGATGATGGTCAGTGTGTTGCTATGGTAACTGTGCACGGTGCCATGGCAGTGTTTGTGCTTTGAGGATGTGTGACATTATGTTTTCCTTCTGTGGTTCTGAATGATTATTACAGTAAAGAGAACCAGCTACCTTTCTCCAAGCAACGATGTTGCCATGTGTTTGCTCACTTACCTTAGCAACCTAGTGGGATTCAGCAGATCTCTGGCTAACTGCACGAGTGTGACAGCATTTAAACCTGAGGTAGCCTTCACCTACCAGCTTTAGTCTACCATTCACCAAGGGA